>NC_058101.1:43535000-45958750 GCF_020171115.1 Neogale vison
CTCTTAAGACATATATTCAGCTTTAGGTCAATTTAAGTGGAAAAGCATGGAATTCCCTTAATACTAATGATCATTATTGAGTATTAATATGATCAGTATGAAATGTCACATTGCAATGTTTCAAAACTTTAGAAGTTTAGAATTAAAATAATCTAAAAATTGACAGCACCATCCAAACTCATCCTTTATAGGTGAGAAATCTGAACACCTAAAAACTCAAAAAAAAAAAAAAAATTCATCGGGTCTGGCTCTTTAGCAGAGCAAAATTTGACCTCAAAACTCCTGAGTCAGTTCAGGGTACTTTTCTCTTCACACCTTCAAAATTATCTCTGTCAAACCTTATCTCTGCCCAACCTTTTCTCTTTATCTAAAGTGGCTAAGCTCTTCACTCTCAAATTGTGAAGATGTAGTGACTGTATTTCAGAAATCAGGAACATGAGCATATTTTACGTCCTGTTGTTTTAAAGGATTATGAAAATAGGAAATATAGTCATCTTATAAAGCAGGATTTTTTTTATTACTTTGGTCACAGAAAAATATTCAATACAATAGAATTATACAGTTTATAGATTTATAATTTTTATAATAGCATAAATAAAGACAAAAATCCCTGTAATAGTATATAGATAGGGTACCGACTTCAGTTGATTGTCACATAGAAAGAAGAGGTAAAAAGTTTTACTATAAAGTTAATCAGTAAGATAAAGAGAAATGAATACAAATACCAGAGAACAATAGTTTCAAAATTATTATGGCACATGGTGACTACAAAAAATATGTCAATCTGTTTTAAGTATTTACCATCTTATCTATGTTAATATATGATTACTTATTATTAATTTAGGTTGAAGAAAAGTGGAAAAAAAAACTGTAACTTATAGATTGGATTAAAAAGTTTTAGTTAAAAATCAAATATTTCCCAAATATCTTCTATAAGAACATCCACGATTCATATCCTCTGTCACTGAGTGAAGTGCCTCAAAGAGTGTAATAGGATTTTCCAACTGTCTTCAAACGATTTCACAGGAGCCCACTCTCATTTTCAGACATTGGTACGACTTAATTTAAATGACTCAATGGCAATAAATATTACACTTAATTGGAGAGCCTTTGCAGTAGTCATTCTATATCAGAATGACTTTGTATGTGAATAATAATCTTTAATAGTGATAACACATATGAAATGGCTTAAGACAGTTTACTCTACCCCTTTACATTCTAGGCAACGAACCAAAGTGCAAATGTCAACCATTAAATTTTACCTCCTTCCACTTAGACACATACACACACACACACACACACACACACACAAATGTATCCACATACACTCATACCCATACAAAAATTAGACTTTATACAGTATCTTCAGGTGAGCAAGTAACTATAAAGTAAAGAGGTACTTCCTGCATGCAATTCATCCTTCAGCAAAATAAAAAAAGCCCTCGTCTGCATACATGAATGCATAGGACCACAAATTTTAAAGGCCAGTTTCCTATTGATATAATGGCCATACATTCCTTGAACATTTATGTGGTTTACCCTAAATTCAATAGGAAATTGTGTAAAAGTTTTGTGAGATATACTGTGATCTATCCTCTGCTTTTACACTGTAATAAATTATTTTACGACAAGTATCAGAATGACCTAAATTTTATTTTCTTTCCTGTCCACTAGTTTCTCATTTTCCCAGACCGGCAGTAGTATTTCTTCTTAACACTTTGTTAAAGAGCATTGAACAATCTAATTTTCCCAGAATTCAGTCCTGAGGTATACATTTCCATTTTCTTTGTTGATCTAGCACAGGCTCAGGTGATTTCTACATAATGCATCCAATTAGTTCAAGCAAGACAAATGAAATCACATCTATACTAATCTCCACATTATTAACTATAAACAGTAACAGGATATGTCTCCACTCTTTGCTTGAGTCCATTCAAGTGCAAACCGAAGGAAAAGGACTTCCTGTTCTTCTTTTCACACTCCTGAGTATGACGATATTTGATTCTGTTTCTCCACAGTAATTGATAAGATTGCAAAACCTCTCTCACATCCCTTCTTTATTCCATATTGAGAGCTTGCTTTCTTTTCTTTTCTTTTCTTTTTTTTTTCAGTTTGTTTGCCAAGGATAGTTTGATTTCTTTTTGCAGAGATTTTATTTTAAGTCCATTTTAGTTTTCTCCAAAATCAGAGCTTCATTTTAATCAGATAGTGGTCCTGCCTCTTGGGAATCGATTTCTTTTTGCACAAGACAATCCAAGTCTATTAGGATCCAACACACTGAGTTGGAACATTACATGTGTTTCACTTACGAGCACATACATTCATTTTACACGATTCCTCAATGTGGCCAGGGGGGTTCGTGGTCTGCACTGTATCCACCTATAAAAAATACAAAAATATATGTCTGCTTTACAGGGATGTGAGTAGGGTCTTGCTAGCTTAGTTCCAAAGCTTGGGTGCACATCTTGGCTGATAGTATTCTTTCCTTCCTTAAGATGTATTTGCAATGGCCATGACCTCTTTCAGAAGTCAAAGAGACATAACCGTTAGCTACAATTAACAACCCTGGGGCATCTAAATCAATACTGCTGGCTAATCTCAGGGATACCGTCTCTGACAAGAGATATTTGCATGGTAAAAGAAACATTGAATTCATTGTGTTTCAGGCCTCAAGCTTCTCAAGTCTATGAAAATGTCACCAGAATAGCGGTGGCAGGCTGGTGGGGGTTGCTGGCTTTGTTTATATTACAAATACAAAAAAGAATGAAATGGTAATTTTGTTGTTACAGCTTTTGCAACTTATAAATCCCCAAGATCTCAGGAACATGAGCTTGATCCGCGTGTTCACACCCTTCAAAGTAGCTCTCTTGTCTCCAAACACAATCTTTAGATAGCTCGCAGTCTCTTTACAGAAATCTAAGCAATTTACATGCTATCAATAAATGGTCTGCTGATCTCAGTCAAGGATGGATTACTCTACCCTTCAAAGTCCTGACCCTAAAAGGACAATATTTTCCAACTTTGTATCTAGTTGCACAAATTAAAGTGATGGTAATTTTCCTTCAAAATATTTTGGTGCTAATGTCGGTTTTAAATAGTGTTAAATATTTCTCTGAATTTGAGACTGACCAGTAGGCTGATTTCTGCTCTCGGTGCCAGAAGATACAGACTATCGTCTTCTAGTTTTATGGTACAGTTGATGTTAGTAAAACCTCTACAAAGTTTGAAGATTGCCAAAAAGACAAAATAAATCACTTCCACAGAATAAAAATTCTATGGAATATTCTATGGTACCATCCACTACCAAATTATTTATCCTTAACAGTCCTTAACAATTAGAATCAGTAAAGAGACATATTCCACCTAATTTCCGATGCAACAAAAGCATCAGGACACGAGAATCATTAGAAAAGAAATAAGTGATTTATTTCATGAAATAATTGACCAATCCATTTTTCAAAATAAATGGTGTAAAAAAAAGCCAAAACAAGTAATGTCTAATTTTGAAATTAATTGTTCATATACAAGAGTGGAAAATGTTTAATCTTGCCCTAATTGCAGATTATCAATATTAGCTGTATAAATTTAAGCAGCTTTAAGATGTTGTATTTTTTTATCTTTTCCTAGAAATGAAAAGAATATGTTTTTGTTTTGTTTTTTTGTTTTTTCTTTCTGTAGCAGCTCTATAAAAGCTAACGTAGCCTGGGATGCTCTGGCCAATTACACAAGCAACACACGTTTACCAATTACACAAGCATCACTGAGAAGTGAATCTTCTTAATTTAAATCATAAGTTTAAGATGAATTATCTTATTTTACACAGGCTATATGACTGCCCATCTCATTTCAAAAATGCTTATTAATAAGTGAAAGCTAAATATTTGAAAGTTTCAATTTTTGTTTTTTATCCTCAAACCAACCATAATGATGTAGCCATAATGCATGCCAAGACTACATTAGACCTTCCTGTTATGCACTCTTACTATATGTGATGTGTTGCGATAGCATTAACTACTTCCATGAAGTCCCTCCATTAATTCTCACATCCTATTCAAGGCTGCAGTGTGTTACCTGAAGGCAGTGTCACCTCTGTTCTGTTTATTGTTACATTTCTTGGTGTTGGCACATAGTCAGTCCTCAGTGAAAACTGGTTTAATGAATGAATGCATGTTTTTGAATAGCTAATTAAAGAAATCATATTATTTGTCACATCACAGTATTACTATTACCTAATTTTAATATTTGGAAATATTTTTCCAAAATATTAATTGTGGTTATCGCTAACTTTCTGTTTTTTTGTCATATGATTAGGGAATAGATCTTTCTTGAATTGCAGCAAATCCGCTTTATTTTACTAGCATATTATTTTCCCCATTTTTCCCTTCTTTAATTCTGTCTTAAATTGTCTAGCCACCGAAAGTTTCTCAAATTTCACTACCTTCTCTTTTTAATCATTCCCATATAACAGTCATTCTTTTCTTTTCGCTAAGGAAATGTACTATGTAAACTTGTCTACAAGGTTTTTAATAAATGAATACATAAGTAAAGCAATAAAAACAAACATTAGGAAATCAGAGGTGTCAAAATGTTTCATTTTCTATTTTCAAGACCTGACATACTTTTAAGTTGAAAACACACCGAAGAAATAGAATGCATTGAAGTAATAAAGTCACCATACAACCATGCAGCCTAATGAAATCCTCATATTAATTTATCATTGAAGAATAATATTTCATAAATTCATTTCATAAATTAACTATGTAGGAGCCAGTTTTGTGTTTTTGTGGTTTTAAGCTTTGATGCACTGAACAAACGCATTTGGGCACTAATATTCACCTGTCACTAAAGCAAGAAAAATGGACTCATTCCTTACCATTAAAGATTAATGTTTAAAAGCAAAAGTGCATACTTCAGATCACTTATTGAGTTCATGGAGAACTACTTAAGAATCACCATTCTGAAAAGTGTCTTTGGTGACGATCAGGGTAGAAATGGATGTTACCAAGATGTATTTGTTTTTATTTGAATCGGCTAACTAAAATGGATGTTACCAAGATGTATTTGTTTTTATTTGAATCGGCTAACTAAAATGGCACTGGAAACAATTTTCAGATCACTGCCACTGAGGAGAAAGGCTCTACCAAATCCGGCCAAACCAATCTTTCAGTCAGGTCCAATTCACACAAAGTTGTATAGACACAGCCTTTGTCTCTGCCTCTCAACTTTTCTCCTCGATTTTTTCTATCACCCAGGCAACAGTAAGTCTGTCTGTCTGTCACACACACACACACACACACACAGGTATGGGTGAGCACGTGTGGGGAGAGTAAGATGGAATCAAGTCATTCTGGAACACCTCTACCAGGCCATTTCTATGTGTCACTCAGCTTCTAATTCCTGGGAGTTTAATTAATGAACTTTATCGGTGAAAAGTTAACTTATCAAAGTTATGTTCTTTTTCCCAGACTTCCCAATAATGGGTGACTAGTGCTAGGAGAAGCAACGTGATTTATGCAGAGAATAGAAACAAGATTCAGATTTTGGTGCAAGAATATTCTGAACACTCACACAAAAGAAGAGATATGCTCTTAATTCTAAAAAAGAAAAAAAAAACCCAAACACCTCAAAATAATAAATAAGGAAATATATATTTTGAAAGGAATATGTGTCGATTTTTCTACTTATTTTTATTAGATATACTTCAAAACTAAATCACACACCTATGTAATTAGTGTAGATCAAATACAAGTATCTGTTGAATGTGTTTGTATCTAGCTGGCAATATGTAAAAAGTGCTATGAATATTCATGATTTTCTCCTTGACTGATTCTCAAATCTGGAGAAAAGAAAGAGCTATCACATAAAGAGCAGAGTCTGTTCCATGGCAGGGATAACCATACTGATGGCAGTTTCTGTAATCCAGGAACGGGAAGTAGATATTCCTAGTTTCAAGCATCAACAGGAGAATAAAGTAGCTGAACCAAGGCACAGCCACCTATCAGCCCTGACAGTTTATCTGCTACTTTTTTAAATATTCGAAAATCATTTGATATGGGAAATGGGACATAATCTAAGCATAGTTTTGGGTGAGTGGAGCTCTATGAGGAGGACAGTTCTGGACAGTATTTTTGTCTTTTACTTCCTTTTGATTTTTGTAAGTGATGTACTCCAAACCATAATTTACACTAATTATTAGTTACTTCAACACCTGTATAGATGTTTATTACAAGATTGCACTTAACTAATTTTATTTCACAAAGTCCTTATAAAGTAGAAATTGCAGTTTTGTTTATTTTACATATGAGCAAATTGAAACTCAGAGAGTTTAATCTTCTTACAAAAATTACACAGATAAGAATCAAGGCCCTAAACCAAGACTTTTGGCTCATAATAAAATATTTTTTTCCCTACATTGTATTTTCTTATAATTATTTTTTTTTTATCTGACTTTGATTTTTTTAAAAGTAAACAGCTAAGTTACAACTGCAAATGTCTCCATTTTCGCCATCAGGGATAAAAACCAAACTTATGGAAACTTCCTAAACTAAGTATATGTCATACCCAGGATTCTATCATAATTGTTTCAATTTATGAACACAACTTCAAATACACAAAAGTTGTCTAAATTGCCAAAGAAAAAAAGACTAGACAAATTCTATCCAACCAAAGAAAGGAAAGCCTATCCCCATCCACCCATGAGAGTACACACACACACACACACACACACACACACACAAAGGCCATTCATTAGCACAGTCTGGATTACATGCTTAAGAAAAGAAGACTTTCAGATTGTGAGTCAACCACTGAACCGGCCATGGAAGGAAGGGGACTAAATAATTTCATACCGATTCTTCATCATAAGTACTTTGATCTGACTTCAAGAAAATGAATGATTTGGGCCCTAACAAAAGAATGCCTTAGGTTGGACAGCCAAGCAATCAATATTTATTGATCGACTGACTGTTACAATCATGGAATCTCAGAGTTAAGCAGAATGCCAGAGGTTATAGAGCCCAATCAGGTAAGAGACATTACAGAAGGTATGGCAGGAAATACAAAGCAACATCAAGCACAGTCCTGGTTCTGAGGAAATTTTTATTGAAGGAACATACAAATACATACATGTAAAAGATTACAAACAGTGGGAAGAAGAGAGAAGAGCCAAGTAGGTAAAAACCATGAGAGCTTCAAAGAGTGAGAGGAAACCGTGATGAGGACAGCAGGCTGAGCACTCACTGATTAACTGAACCTAAGCTAGGTCTTAAGGGAGGAGTTGGCTTGAGATCTCCAGAAATGAGGCACACTATGGGAGAAGAGGCAACTCCGTGATGCACATATGAGGTGAGATCAGGAGACAGTGAGCAAATTCCCCTGCCTAAACCAGAGATTTCCATATTCCCATTCAGCAACACCATGGAGTATATTCTCTACTTTCTCTACTTAGCTTAAGTCTTCATGTAGGAAAAACCAATGTGATAATTATAAACACAATAACAAAACCGTCTGGAACATCCTAAATTAGAAATACACAAACAAAAGAAAATCATAAGGAAGAGAAAATGCATTTATAGTGCTGTACTGCAAAAATCTGCATGTAAGTGGACCCAAGCAGTCTAAACCCATGTTGTTCAAAGGTAAATTGTGGTTGACATTTTTTTTTTTTTTAATATAGAACATTACCTTTTTACAAACATTGATTACCTTTGGAGTTTATAGCAGATTTCTACATTCTAAGCACACATTTCCTCATTTAAACTGTTATAACAACTGTATATTACTTCAGTAATCAGAAAAAAGTTAAAAAATTATAGATAGATAGATAGATAGATAAAAAGAACGAAATTAGGATCACTGCTGTGAGTTAAAAGGAGATTTGGGGAGAAAAAGTCAATGTATATTGTCTGCAAAGATGTCTTCTTTAAAAAAGCCTCATGCTAGCATTTTAGAAATAGTTATGCCATCTAAGAGAAGAATGAGGACTATGCTTGATTTTACCCACTAGAAGAAAAGATAATCTGGGTATTTTTTACCTGAATAATTAAATCTCTGTACATACAAATTAACTGTATTAAAATATATTTAATTTATGCATTTCAAATTTTGATGAAAGGTTCATTCACAGAACCAAATGCAAAAAGGAAATAAAATCCCTTGGTTCACTGAAAAAGAAAAAAAAAAGAGAGAGAGAGAGAAATACACAGAAAAATTTAGTTAGCTGTCAGAAACCAGAGAATGTAATTAAAACAAATATTTGTTAAAACTAATTAAGTATTTGAGGATTCCTAGCTTAGAACAGCTTATTCTTAAATGTTAAATCCTGTGTGTCTTAATTCATAATTTTATTTTTTTCTTATTTTTCCTTTAAATAAATCTTTTAAAGAAACACTTTTCCCAAACCAGGGAGTAACAGAGCTCAACAAGAAAAGACTATACCATACAAGCAAAAACACTAAAATGGATCCTAGCTTTACAGTTCTAATTACATCTGGCCAAAGTTGAGCATTAATGCATTTCCATTCTTAAAGCTCATAATAAAAAAGTAAAATGATGCAAACTTAAGCCATCATCATTATCCTCTTCAGACCATAATATTGGCCACTTTTGGAAACAAGAGCAGTGCTGGCTAGTGTTCATGTGCCAATGCAATAAGCTTTCTGAACAGGGACTGGATGTTAATGAGAAGATGAAGTGAATAGCAAACTCGGCTGTTCTTAAATGCCCCTGAAATTGCAATCGTGCGCCTGAAAAATTGAGAGCTACTTGGGGAGTCTTAAACACTCACTGCAAAGAGTAGAAAGTAGTCAAAATGTTTCCAGGTGATGGATAAACTCACTAAGAGTTTGATCCACTAACAAGGAAATGAAGTAAAATGCCCAAGGAGTTAATTGAGTCTTGAAAAAGTAAATGTGAGAAAGGACAAAATTACAAAGTCCAGCCACCCTGTTTCCAGCTTTACAGGAACTATGTTAACAGTTTAAGAACGGGCACAGCGATCATGCGGTCCTTGGGTTAATAACAGATGGATTTCTAAATTGAATAGAATTCTCTTTTAATTATTTGTGGTTGGCCAGCTTCAAAATTTTATGCTTTCTTATAATTAGAAATTTCTAAAAATGTTTTCATAAATACTTTTGTAAATACTAAGTGGCACTGATTTTGGGATTGATATAAGCATAATAAAATGCTGATGTTTAGTACACAGAAAGACACTGCATTAATAACTAATGTAGAAAGATAATTGCAGAGATAAGGAAATCACCTTCTACCAAACTGCGTTCTACCAATAATAATACCGAAGCCCAGAGCAGTGACAAGACATATCCAATATTACACTGAAGACCTAGGATTAAAACTTAATACCCTCACTCCCAATTCAGTGGTTTATTTCCATTCAGATTATGGAAATTACAATTTAAAACAAATCAAAGATTTTGGGATGAGATTATTCAAGTATCTCTAATTCTACTACATTCTATTGTGAAATGCAGAGAAGATATATAAATTGTATAGATGTCCTTTTAATTTATACTGCACTTCACATTAATAATGGCAATGCACTCATCAAAAAGAATAAATGACAATGCAAAAAATAAGCAAAATATGGTAAATACCAAAACCAAATTCCTTGTAATAAAAACATAGCTGCATCAGCTAAATTTGCAGAATCTTTCTTTATTTTGAAGAATCTGAAAATTCATAAGAAATTAATAAAAATGAAGCCAAGCTTTTTTACAGTTTCATTTCAAATTTTGGGGTATGGTCCCAATTCATGTGATAGAGAACTTTTTAAATATGCCTTCTATGAAAAGGACAGTAAATCTTGCTTTTTAAAATAGGTCACAAGTCTTAAAGCACTTAATCAAAAAGCAATATGGTGTTTCCTAACAGAATAAAAAAAAAGATTATTTGCTTCTCTTTCGTTCCTTTGTCTTATAAGTGCAGTGTGATGTATTAGTTTAATTAAAGTCTACCAAATTATCATAAGGATTTTATGTGCTGCAAATAATTGGCTTTTTGTTCTCTGCTCACTTTTTGTTAATGGAAGCAGAGCACTTTTTTTTTTTTTTTTAAATGATACTTAGTATAAGATACCAAAAAACTACAGAGAGGGAAGGCAAATGAGGTGCCTAATGAAGTGACCTTTGTCATCTTGGACATGAAATAAAATTAAGTCTGCACTAATGCAATGAAAATAAGTCAATGTTTCCAAAGAGTTAAGAGGATAGGTGGTATTATGGCTTGGAGCCAAACCATACCGAGAGTCCTACATATATAAAAATGACAATCCCATTAATATGAAAAGCTGATAGGCCCTTAAATTGAAGTAAAATGTATTAAATAGATCATGTTATAAGATTTTTTTTAGTGTAAAGCAAAATGAATCAATCTTTATTATGGAACAGATTTAGGTGATAATCCAGATAAAGCATACTACCAGGTGTCTCTTTGATAAGAGACAAATTAAGGACACAGTGAACAGAGAATTAATGAATGTATCATAGTAAATGGAAGTTGTTTCAGGAAATAACAGTATTAACATAACCTCTCTTGCCAAAAAGTGAGTTGGAACATACTATAATTAAAATACACATTCATTTACAAGACATAACTACCTCTGACATAACATTAAAAAACAAAAACAAAAACAAAAACAAAAATACCTGGGATCATGAAATCAGTTAACTGAGTAACTGTGGAATCTGAAAGATGGAAATTACCAGTGATTTTCTTACAGTATAATTCCTAAAATATATTACAGGATATGTATAAGACATAAGTGATAATAAGCAGTGTTTCTTTTGTTAATAATAATTTTTAAAATGCAATCATTATTCATTTATGACTGTGCTAAAAGGGACATAATCTATATATTATAGACTTCTGGAAAATTTGAGCTCAAATTACTGAAATTTTTTTTTTAAATTTCTGCTTCTATTTTTGGCCTCATCACATGTTAAAAGTTTTTAATTACTAATAATAACATTCTATTGCATGTTTATGAGATCTCAGGCTAGGCTAGCTTACATGGTCCCTAGGAAGTAGGTATCATTATCAATCCCATTTAACAATGAAGGGGCTCAGGAACTGAAAAATTAACTTGTTCCAAATTACAGATCTAAAAAAAAATGGCAGCTTTGAAATTTTAAGCTAAGAAGTCTCACCCTGCTATCTGTGCTCTTAACTAGACTCCATTCTACTGCCTCTCCAATTAGTGATAACATTGTTCTTAAAAGCAGGCTTTGTCAAACTTGCTATACCTTCTTAAATATAACCAGTAGCATTTTTTAGGTAGACAGTATGATCACATTTTTAATACACCCATAAAAACTTCAGTTTCTTATCTTAGGTTTATTAAAACTCTCGCTTGGGACACCTGGGTGGCTCACTCAGTAAGAGTCTGCCTTTGGCTCAGGTCATGATCCCAGGGTCTTGGGATGGAGGCCCACATCTGGGAAGCCTGCTTCTCCCTCTCCCACTCCCACTCTCTGTCAAATAAATAAACAAAATCTTAAAAAACAACAACAACAACAACAACAAAAACTCTTGCTTGCTCTGTTTATCACACACACACACACACACACACACACACACACTCACCAAAATAATAATTACATTATCATACTCCTCAAGAACGTCCAATATGTGTTAGCAAAGCTATACTCAGGTGGTGGTAAAACTATGTTTTCTATTTTCTTAAAGCCAGTTCTTATGAAATCTCATTGATCATAAAATCATCATTAGGTCACAAAAATGACAGACTTCCCAACCCATGATACATTTTATGAAGAGAGTTCTCTCATTGGTTCTCTCTAAAGAAACACTCCTATAAAGTGCTTCCTCTGTGAGAGCACATGTATGTTTTGAACAGATACACTTGATTTACTCCATTTGTTTTAAGCCAAAGAGTGAAAGGGGATCTTTGACAAAACTGTCATCTTTAAAACACGGTGATATTTCATTTTCCCCTCTGCACTATTTAGATTGCCTGGAACTGAAATGCTTCCAGCAGCTCCTATGTCCAATTTTTCAAAGCTGTCACTTCCTAGCAAATCGGCTTACGCAAAATACTTATGTTGTCAGAAAACAGAACAAACATACATTATAAAATACATTCTATTCTTTTTTGCAGGTCAGTCTTATTCAAGAATGGGAACTTGGAAGAATGTGTGGAAATAAATTAAAAGATGACTATGACAGATTGGCTTAAGTCAATGAATCTAGTACATTCTGATTAGTTTCCAGAGATACACTTGGACTTAGCTCAGTAGAGTTTTCCACACAATAATCTTATAACCAAAATGTTATTTTCAACGCATTCACTAAAGTCCATTAAATTGAAAAAAAAAAAAAAAAACAAAATTCACAGGGAAATGGGACATTGAAAGATGACCATGGTTACTCTTCCTAAGTTCATGTCTGTAGCAGCTATTATAATGTACTTGTCAACATTCTCTGTCCCAGAGGCTAAGAACCACTAAGCATTACACTTGGGAGATCTCTAGCTTTTCTGAATTGTGAGCATCGTCATTCGCATCCTATGGTTCCTGACAAAGTGAAAGCATGGCAGAAACAAAATGCAAAACAATGATTACAAAAATAGATTGAAAGATAACAGAACTTCAGTTACTACTAAGCAACTTCCAGAATGTGAGAAGAAATATGTTTTTAAAGGATTCAGTCATACTGACTTTAAATATAACTCAATAATCTTAACACAGAGTATACTCTCTGGGTACACACATATACACATTCTCTGAATTGTACATATTTAGATATGTATCAAAGGTGAAACATTTTTTTTTAATGTATGCACGATTACACAATTCTGGCTTAATCTCTCCACGTTTATGTGGTAAAAACTACCTAAGACACAATTCTTTCCATTACTTTAAAAAGCTAGTATTGCCTCAGCAAAAGCCAGAACTGCTTATGGTCTACAATCTGAAACCCAGTTCTCTCCTGGCACTTTAACACTAGATCTGTCACCCTTTAACACCACAAAATCAATACTCTGGAATGTCATGGTTCTCTGATGGCCCACAAAGTCAAGGCATGATCAATTTCAACTTCCTTACTAGACAGAAATAGACTTAGACAAATAAAAAAAGATTTCATTCAAGTTAAATTCAATAAAACAAAGGAATAAAGGTAGAAAGAGGCAAAGTTGTTAGAATTCAGTCCAATGCATTTACACTGAAATCTAGATCTATTTTTAAACCCAACTAAACTTCACACTCAGCCCAAAGTTATGTATCAGAAATTAAAACAAGCTTAGAACTTGCACCAATCCCCAGATTAAAAAATACTTTCAATTAACTATGCGTGTGCATGTGCATCTCTCTTTCCTTCATTGCATTAGTTAATAAGCAGTAGGAAAAGGATGGTATCTGAGTTCTTTATTGTATATCCCTAGAAAATGGGAAAATTTTCAGTTTCATGCTCAGTAAAAGCAGGACTCTTGTTTTTCTTGTTATAAACTATATATCTTGTATCTAGAACAGACCATTTGGGGCTTACACAGAGTAAGCCCTTAAATATATTTAATTAGGGTATGAAAATCAATGCATACCTTAGATATAATGTGGTACCTACACTCTTTTGAGGGCAAAAGCTTCCTCTTTCTCGTTCACAGCTGTATTTGTGTCTTCTACAGTGCCTAGCACATAGCACTGCTGATTTGAATGAACAGAGAATGCCTCCTCTTCTACTAGTCACTTTCTAGCAGTCAGTGGAATTGAAAGCATAGAGTGATGATTTCAAAAGGTTTTTTTTTCCCTGTAATAAATATATATTGTGGTTTTATTTTGCTCCTAAATTTTGACACATACAAACACAAAGACTTATTATTTAGTAACACTTAGAAAAGCCACGCCTGCGAGTCAGGAGGCATGGAATTAACTTCAGGTTCACTAAATTGTCATGAAAATTTGCCTCTCCAGACTTCTCTAGTCGCATCTATAAGATGTAAAGGAGGGTACAGAGAGAATAGGATGGTCCTCGGGTTTACTTTTGGGAATATGTATGGATATACCCTCTTGGGTATTTTGGATACCAATCCAAAAGAAATCAATGAAAGGGACTCGACAGGTCAGAGAAAGCTGGAAATCACTCTTATTAAGAGAGTTTAAAGAAATTGGAGTTAGCTATTCAACTGAACAAAGAAAATACTGAAAATGGCCAAGTGAAGCAAGCCAGGTTCAGGGGTCTTCCAGGCCTGTGGTACCGAGACCTGAGTTACTACTTCTAGTCCCACTAATGCAGACTGTCTAAGTGGGCTCAACCCTTGTCTTCCTATGCTACTAAAAAGAAAAACACACTCCCATCTAGCTTTCTTCTAGCAGAAGCTGTGTGACAGAATTCTGGCCAGTAAGATACAGAAAAGTACTCGTGGAGGGAACCTGTCAGGATAGAAATGAAAGGTGATGAAGGCATGTTTCTCCTTTTTCTTTTTGTTCTTCCTCCATTTCCTGCGAAACAGGGACAGCGCGGCAAGAGGCAGCAACCAATTTGGGACGATGAGAAGGAACCTGAAAGCTAAGGATAGTAGAGCAGGAGGATAGCAGTATCGTGACTACTCAGTAAAAGGTGCTGACTGAGGACTTCCTGAATCTTATTACAAGGGAAAAGCCATCCCTTCATTGAACTATGGTTAATGTATTACTCACAGCTAAATGCATTATTAAGTGACATAGTCACTAAGGAAAAAAGAAACAAACAAACAAAACCAGAGAGGATTAGAAAAAAAAAAAAAAAAAGAATATGATTGTAAGGGCCTTCAAACTACTTTTATTTTTATCTTTTTAAAAGATTTTATTTATTTATTTGACAGATAGAGATCACAAGTAGGCAGAGAGGCAGGCAGAGAGAGAGGAAGAAGCAGGCTCCCTGCCAAGCAGAGAGCCTGATGTGGGACTCGATCCCAGGACCCTGAGATCATGACCTGAGCAGAAGGCAGAGGCTTAATCCACTGAGCCACCCATGCACTCCATACTACTTTTAGATACCAGATACAGGGCTGTGGATGACTTTGATCTGATCAACTACCATGTTTTACCAACTTTTGTATCAATGACACTCTGCAGAAAGGAAGCAGCTTTTCAGAAGACATGAATTTTAATTCTGGCTCTGTCACTTAATAACTCACTAAATTTTAGCAAGAGTTTCTTCAATATGAAGTGGAAATCAGAGCATTTACTTGATAGGGGGATTGTTAGTATTAACAATACAAAGTGTGCAGAAACAATTTTTAAGTGCATAGTGTTTTACCGGTAACCATTTACATGAAATGACATAAGTAAAACACTTAAGTGTAAGTTCTGGAACACAGTAGATGTTCACTTATTATTATCATCACTCTTGTTATTATTGGACAGTGTCTATCTATATTATCTTCTTTTCTAGAATACATTGCCACATAAGTCGACCCTGAGCGTATCCCTCCTGCCTCATGACCCATGTCTCTGGCTCATGGTTAATTGAAAAAAAAAAAAAAAAAGTCCATTTTTAACCTCAGCAGAGTCAGAGTTTCTCTCTCTGGTATTTGAAATTGGCACCCAGAAAAAGTACCAGTCTTCTAAGAAGATGGGGAGGTAGCATGCACATTCAGAAAGTATGGAGTTGTTGGCCATCGTTAACAATCAAGAGTAGAGAAAATAAAACAGATTATCTCCAATGCCGAGAGAGAAAGTGAACGCACAGAGGTAAGAGATGCACAATCAGGGAAAGCTGAACTTCGAGTCCGCTTCTGAAGATGAGGTTCCGTGACATCTTCATGCCAGCATAATATATCTTTAGCTAACATCTCTTACCAGCAAAGAGTTGCTAATTAAATAAGCACATTTGTTCTGGCGTTACTATTGAAATGTGTTACCAGGTCAGTTATAGAAAATCTGAACCTATGAAAAGTCACATGTAATTCCTTTCTGTTTCTACAATATTATGTTTGCTCTATAATTTTGCTCTAAAATTTCATAAAGAATTTTTTTAAAGAAACATACTCCAAAACAGAAAGTATTTTCTGATTTAGATATGATTCCTAATGGCTGCAATCACTGAAAAAAAATATGAGATTAGTTAAAATTCTGAAGCTATGAAATACTGTCTTGAAATTTTTAATCTGAGCAACTTCTTACAAAATAGATCAAACAAAATTCACATTTATATATACAATTTTCTACTTTCCTCTCTTATGAATAGCAAGCAGCCTAAGAAAATATAGATGTTAGGTACCATAAAAATAGAACTGACCAATTTCTAAAATCTCTCTGACTATTAAGTAAATGGTAGGATCCTCTGAGTACATCATGGTACCCAAACTCTAGAATCAAAGCATGGGTTTTCTAAAGGTGGGTACAGCCAAATTGCTAAATGCTTTTGGATGGAGACCCAGAATACGAGGGCTTATGTGTATGGCCTTGTTTTGTTTTGTTAACAGTGAAGAAAAACTCTTGGGTTTCACTATAATCCTACTTTAACAGTAGTCATTTTTCAGATGTAGTACTGGTTAAATATGGTCAGTTTTCTGTTGCTCGGACAAAATTATAAATTTGTTCAAAATGAGAAGTAAAGATTAAATATAAGAAATGTAGGGGAATATTTCCATCTGGTTACAATAAACAGGTCAAATAACACATGTGTCCTGTTTAAGGCATTTGGATAACTTATTTTGTCAATGAAATATTAGCTTGTGATGGAAAGAAGTTTTATGACATGAACTTCCCAGAACAGAGAAGACCCATATTTATTGTGTTTACATTCACTTTAAATTGTCACAGCTTAGATCTAAGCCACCTGCTCACTTTTATAATTCAGTGGCAAAAAATATAGTGATATAATAAAAGTCTATATGCTTATACCTTGCATATCTCTTTAAAATAATCAATCTTGAAGTGTATACTGACTGTTTCTTAAAGACAAATAAAAGATAAACTATCTTTGTTTTTCCCCCTCAAAATTTTGTTCATTATATAATTTCAGCAATAACCGATTGGATCTTATGTTAATTATTAAATAAACCTTTTGTTCAATTTCCCAATTTTGTTCTTATGTGTTTAACAGAAATTTTCTTCTAATCTTCTAATTTATATTGACCTGAAGCACAGATTACAGCTGTAATTATAACTTCTGTGGTAGAAAGTAGTCAGCATGATACAGATGCTATTAGTTTTTGTGGGGAAGATGAATCTATAAAGACAGACAAGTAGAATACGGTCTCACTGAGCACCATATTCCCATCTGAATTTCATATTTCTCCTCCGATTTACTTCACCCCAATTTCTATAACAAACACATTGGGTAACAAGGCCATGACAATCAGTGCTGTTTCTTATATGAAGTGGAAATCATAGCATTTACTTGATAGGGAGATCGTTAGGATTAACAATACAAAGTGTGCAGAAACAATTTTTAAGTGCGCAGTGTTTTACCAGTAGCCATTTACACAAAATGACATAAGTAAAACACTTAAGTGTAGGTTCTGGAACACAGTAGATACTCACTTATTATTATCATTCTTGTTATTATTGGACAGTGTCTGTCTATATTATCTTCTTTTCTAGAATACATTGCCACAGAAGTAGACCCTGTGCATACCCCATAAGTCATAAGCCAATCTCAGACCACATCCCATAAATAAGGAAATCTGCACAATACATGAAAACAATAATGATTTATTTCTTGAGAGAGGAGAAAACCTAATGAACTATTTCAAGCAAGGACAAGTGAAACTTGGTGCCTTTGCAGTATCTGTGGGATCTACTTTTAGAACAGATACTCCTTGTTTGAAAAAAGCGAGGAATGATGTTAATCTACAAGGGAAGGAAGTCATTCATGGCTGTCTGTTCAGAACACTGTGCGCTTACGGCTTCGTCCCTTCATTTCTCAACTCAGATTATGCAGCAAGCCTGCTTCAGTGACCATTGTAAGTGCACTACTCTTCATAAATTCAATGGGTGTTCTGCACGATTGGACTCTTCAGGCTAACTTTCACTTGCATCATCAAGAATAGAGCTAAAAATGCCCATTAGTGGTGCAAAGTACAAATAATAACATTTCAGCTCTAAAAAAGCCCTTTACGGACTAGAAATATCACCTGTGTAATCTATCCCTGACTCTGCAGGACGGCTCACTAGAATATTAACAATCAAAGCTATCCAAATAAATTCTTGAAAAATAAAGGCTGCATGAAAAGTGACCTCTTGGCTAAAGAGAAATACGTAAGATCGAAGTGAAGTAAAGAAGAAAAAAAAAATGCCACTATATATCTAAGTCAGCTCATTTTGCAGTTACTAAACTTCAAAGCAAACAAAACTTGCAACATGGAAGATCGTATAATGAGTTCAGGTCCTCAAAATGGGACAAACAACATACAAAAGGACCCTAATAAGCATAAGAGAGTGTATCTTAAAACAGAAACATCTCAAAGTTAAGAATTAAAAAACAATAATGAACACACGAAAGGGAAAAACACACCCACGGAGAAATTTCATTTTGAGTCGCGACCAGGGAGGCAAGTCTTCAAGCCAGATCGAGGCTTATGAGACAAATACACGCATGCCAGGCAAGCAGTAAAAAAAACCTTGAAAGAATATCAACACAGATGGGAACGAGATAGCTGACTTGCAGGAAACCATGCGGAGTGACAGCTCGGCAGTATCTCCACACCTGATCTGGCAGCGGAGCCTAAGGGGTGATGCTGCCGCCAAGTCAGCGGGGTCCTTAGGCAGATGTGTCTCCGCACTGGAGGCTGCGCGCAGGAAGTCCTGGTGCCTGCAAGCCTGTGACTCTGCAAGTGAGGTTTCAAAACTATATAAACATCAAACCTTGCTACTGGACTCATCGATACCTAACTAGATGCAAATTCTATTTCTATGTGGGAAAACCGATCAGAAAGGACATGTCTGCCAATAAGTCCTCTGGAAACATGCATTGGACCTGGATCCGAGCTGCTCACGAGACTCAATTGCTTTAAATAATATATGGGAGTGGAAATAAAATCATCGCCAATATTAGATCCATTTGGTTGTGAAAAAAAAAATGAAACAACAACAACAAAAAAAAAAAATGCATTTTTTAAAGTTATCTGAAACTATCATCAACTCCTGTACGTGACTTGCTCCTCAATACTTGATTTTAAAAAATTTCATTTAAAAGGATGCTTTATTTTCAATTAGTTTTCACAGCAAATATCATCATGTGTTGGTCTAAACTCGTTGTGTTGCTAAACACAAGTTCCTCTAAGAGAGGTTTCTAGGTGCTTTTAAAGATACAAAGAGCAGAATAACAGAAACTGAAGATCAAATCATGGTTTGGATGGAAAATGTATATATAACCCACCAGCATCTGGTTAAATATATTCATTGACATCGTAAAAAGCAAAATAGTGTCTGTAAAACACTTTTCCCTTACTTGAAAACTTCCTTCTCTGAAACTTTCACTTAGTTACAGTATTTATTGAGCCCAATTTCCTGCTTTAGTATGACTGAATTGCAGGGAATTAATCTCAGATTCAAGCTGACTGAGGTCTTCCTGTTCATATCTCCTTTGCAAATGGAGCTTCCCTGGGAAGCCGAAAAAGAACCAAATGTTTCACAGCTGAGGCTGTTAACCTGACCTTCTTTTGGTGACAAATTTTTATTTTATTTTATTTTATTTTATTTTTTTAAGGTCTGGCATTTCCAGTATTAAACAAATGAAAGATGAAGATGTAAATATACAACTTGTAATAGCCAGTAAATTAGTAAATGTATATTCAGTTGTGGAATGAAACAATAAATTCAGAACCCGAGTAAGACAGAACTGCTAGATCTTTAATAGCTCATTTGATTGATGCATACCATTAGATTTATTGTAATGGCGGCCACATATTAATATCTATTAAGAATAACCTATCCAAAAATAAGGTAAAATTGTACTACTTTTTTCATTATCCCATCTAGTCTTTCTTATTCTGAATATGACATTACCAAGAGGTAACCACCTCCAACAAAGCCGAAGTAAGTATCAGTTTCCACTGATGAAACCAATAAGAATGAAGGATTGGCAGTGAGTTACCCAAATCCGAATTTTACCAGCCCCTTTAATGGTTTCAGTGTATTATGGCTTGAATTTTCCTTTCTGCTGATGTTTCTTTCAGTAGCTGGGCAATAAGAAGATTTTTTGAGAAGTTTAATTTCCTCCAGTTTCCAGTTCAGTGTTCTAAGTTGCACGATAAATAATGAATTCTGTCTTACTAGTAAGATCTGACTTTGCTGTTTTACCTAAATTCTAAAACCCCTTTTCACTCAGTGCCTCTGGGAGACTAAGGGTTTCCTGACTGCTGGCAGAGCTGCTAAAGATCTGTAGCTCCAATGAAAGGAAGATTTTCATCAGAGTCTGACTTTTTACCAACAAACCTTCACAGTTCTTGTTACCATCTCTTTCCCTTTTAAAAATGGACCTTGGACTTCTGGTATCAAAAGCTTTTAGATTGGCTGGAATATCCAATAGACACCACCCTGTGCTGTGAAGTTACCCGTTCAGTATTTTCTCAGAGGCAAGTTTGCCACTTGATAAATCATTAGCATCACTTCCTGTAGCACTGAAGTTTTCCCTAGGGGTTCCTACTAACTAAGGGCTAATCACCCGTGTTTTTATTTAGCTCTTGAGTTCCGATTAGATCATAGTTTAAAGTGGATAACAGCAGTCTGCTAATTCTTACCTGACAACATAGCGAACAAAGACTACATATTCAGGAAGTATGTTTTATCTTCCCTTTTAACAAATCTATACCTTGCTATTGTATCATTAAATGTGAAACCATGCTGAGCTTAGCTGTTCAGGGAAAAGATACTAAAAAGATTTCAGTGGCCATATGTTATTACTGTGGGAATTCCTACTGGCTAAGCTATTAACAGCCCACTACTAATTTTAAAACTTGAGATGGCATTATAAAAATGCATCAGAAGGAGGTTTATGTCAATAACAATACATTACAGGTTAAACTCACCCAACAAACATTTAAAAATAATTTATCGAATATTTGCAATTATTAAACATTGTCATAAACATTTCTTTCCCACTTATAAATCCATCCTTTAAAATCTTTTTAGTAGTGCATTTTTATACATGCTTGTAAACGGAAATAGAATTCTACTGATTAAATCTGAACTATTTTAATTTGAAGAGAATGTGATAAAATGACAATAACTATAATACAAATAAATCAGACATAACATTCTGATGTCTTCCTTTGGGTACTATTTATCAAAAATACTACTAAAATATGGAAGACATTTTCTGCTTGCTTTGTTTTCCTCTATAAAAGGGTCATTGTTTTAATAGTTTGCATATATATATATATACTATGTATATATAATTTGTCCTCTGAGATTTTATATCATACAGTACTTCTACAACTAACACACATTATTATATGATACAGAAGTGTCTCAGTAGAGTGGATTTCAAAACATGTGTTTTCCCTCCATACTCTAATGCAGTTATCGTATAGTTAAAATTCCAAATCATGTATTGCCATTTAGCACATCACCACTCTTGTTAGATCAAATCATTTTTGCAAGTGAATTCTTACAAAAGAAAAAAAATAGCAACTAAAATTTGAATTTTAGTTGCCTGTTTTAAAACTGTATATAAATATGCTGAATTTTCTGATAGTGGTAGTATTAGATCAAACATATAACACAAGAACATTTTGTAATTAAGGGGGGATCATTAAAATTAATTCCTTTTTTTTTTTTTTTTCTACATGTAAAGAGAAAGATCCCATTTGTATCAAGTCCCCAGCTACTCTTTCTGGTGACGTCTTTTCCAAGCCCACTAGTGTCTTTTAACAGGCGTCACTTGTTTCTCTTCTCTGTCTCAAAGGAGTTTGGCTCCTCCCCACTCCCTCCCAATTATAAATATGCAGGTTGGATAACTGATCTACCCCACTGACTGACGCACTGATTAAATGGAACGGACTATCTTCTAGCAAACCACGAACAACAGGTGGGAGAGGAAGTGCTAATTAATCAAGCATACAATATATATAGTCATTATTGACTCAAATCCTTGGATACCTTTTTCAACTCTCTCATCTATTAAAACACCCCCATCTTCTTACGCCCCTGCACACCTCACACTTTCATCAAAAAACACAGTAAAGGGAAAAAAAAAAAAAAACACAGTAAAGGGATTTAAAACTGCATAGAATTTTCAAATAAAATACATGTGCACATATGCATCTATAACTGACTTTTTCCCCCTTGGCATCCTAGATTTTACAATTGAGTCCTCAATTTTAAACAACTGTAGAGTCTAGATAATATAATTGTGATCATAAATAAAAGAACAGTGTATTCCCTCGGTCCATAGAGTACTTGTTTGTTCCAAAGTCTGCTAGAAGGACAAAAGAAGCCCATCAAAACACAAAATCAGAAAGACCATGTAAGGGATGTTCTTAAGGCTACCTGAAGTTACAGGCGGTTACGGAGACCGAAAGATAACTTTCAGAATGCAAATAAATAAATAATAAGTAAATAAATAGTATTTCAGAATATCAAGAATGATAGAGAAAAATCTCTGAGACAACTGATAGCCTCTATTCTGGGCCAGAAGAGAGGCGTATCACGTACGTCATCCATCAGATGGCATTGGTAAGAGGCCGTTCACTCTTCAATTTTAAAATGGCAAAGTGGGGTTTGAATATCAAGGTAGAAGGCCTTTTCAAGTTGGTTATCCAATACCATGATGTAAAGTTCATCATTCCAGATAGTCTGCAGGAACAAAATGCAGGAAAGGACACGCTGTAATTCATAAACACGTCTTTGCTGTGCTTCTCACTTGGACTTAGGTACTCGGGTGCAGTTCAAGTGTCTGCCAACTACTCTTCATTTCCTTAAGTGACCTCTTCTTAATTACAAAAGAAATTCCTTGAGCTGATCATACATGCAAGAGTACAGGTGAAATAAAAGACCAAACATTCAATCAGGTCAACTGTGGGCATTTAAGTAGAATTAGGACTATAGTCTTTGTCTCACATTCAATAAAAATGTGATGGAACCTAAGGCCAATACTTGGGGTTAACATATTTCATTCACATACTTCATTACTTTCAGTGTCATATAAAGATTTAACAGTAACATTTACTTTTGCATCTTTAAAAGATCTTCCGTCACCAAGGGACTGGGCATTCTTGCATAGATAAATATGTTAGGGTAAATTATAAACAGTGTATGATACTAAATTCTTGAGTCATTACTTAAAATTAGATTTAAGGATGGCTTACTGAGGCTCATGAAAATTAAATCTATATCATAAAATGGCTGTTACTATATAGACATACTTTTAACTATTTTGGTTGAAAATTTTCCAAAGTGTGTTCCATACTGACCTGAATTCTTACAGGATACATGAAGAATTCATGACCATTATAAATCCTAACTAAAGTACCTGCCTTAGTTTGATCACACATCAGCAAATTGTGTATATCTTTACTTTCTGGGCCCAGATGAAGATTCCCTATTGAATACCATATATTTTCTTTACATTTGAGTATCCTTTACTACTGATATCACAATACATGTATGTATTACTAATGCCTTTTCATTTGGATTCTATTTGGCTGCTTTAACCAAGTTAGGAAGAGGAAAATAAGTAAGCATATCTGGTACAAGCATGGATTCAACAAGTAGTTTCCAAGTGAGGACTTGGAAGTGAATTGCATGAGGTTTCCCAAATACATTTAATAGCACCTACTTTTAATTATTTGGTGTTCCTTCTTGCATTTTTCTGAAGTTTCATTTGTATTCCAAATAGTAAAGGGTATACAGTGAATTCCTGTTTAAAATGTATAAAGTTGGGGCGCCTGGGTGGCTCAGATGGTTAAGCATCTGGCTTTGGCTCAGGTCATGATCCCAGGTCCTGGGATCAAGCTCCACATCAGGCTCTCTGCTCAGCGAAGTTCCTGCTCACCCTCTCCCTCTGCTGCTCCCCCTGTTTGTGCTCTCACTCTTTCTGTCAAATAAATACATAAAATCTTAAAAGAAATAAAAATAAAATGTATAAATTTGTATTAAATTAAATAAAATGTATAAATTTGCCAAAATGCAAGTAAGTATCAGTAGTAAAGCAAGAAGAAACTCTGACGCCACACAAGTAGGATGTGAGCAGCATACTCTTTCTTTTCTCTTTCCAAATGGCAGCTTAGGATATTGAGACCCTATTTCATCATTAATGAAAAGGGATTTGAGAAATACCAGGATCAAAAACAAAACTGATCCTGAAATCCCAGGCTAACAGAGTACTCTGGGATTATACTTCCTACTTCTGACTAGACAGCTATACCCATGAGGTAACAGCTGCACTTGATGTAACAAACACTGATTTATTGACTTCGGTAACAAATGGAGCCTCAACATTAAGAAAGCTTTCTAGGCCTCCACATTCATATTATATATGGGTAGATGATTTTATACGAACAATTTAAGAAAGCCATTGATATTCATTGAATTGTCTACACAGGAGAGATCCTCATGAGGAATCATCTGGAAAAATGTATAACTCTAGTATGTCTTCCTCTATATTGGTATGTTTCTAAGAAATCTCACTCATTTGACCAATGATAATATAAGAAGAATTAGAACATGAAAATTTTAAAGTGATACACCCATTTTAGACCCAATATAATATATTTAAATTGCTGGTTGCCAATTATCTATGCTGTTCTCATTAGGGTAAATTTGGAAAATTACGATTGTATGTAGATTCATTCTAATGATAAACAAGTACTGATCCAGGAGGTTGATTCTGCTTAAAATGACTGAGAGAAATAATGTGTTTGACTGTGTTTATTTTAATTTCACATTTTACAACTGGTTTTAAATTTTCAAAGTACTTGCTGCCTTAATCTGACAATCTAATGTAATCCAGTCCAAGACAGTAATAATAGAAGACTAATGTTTCCCATTTACGATAATATTTTCTTTGGTCTTTGAAAGTCCTCGAGGGGTAAACTATTTTAATTTAATAGCTGCAATTGATCTTCAAATATTCAGCAATATTAAAAGCAAAGAGAGCTTTTTTTTTTTTTTTTTAATCAACCAAGTTGGAACAAAAATAAATGAAGATGTTCATAACATGAGTTCAGGGAGCAAGGGAAAAGAAGAGTAAATAACTTTTGACAAATAAACTTCTTTGAACAAACGATGATAGGATGCTGCCCTTTAAAAGAAGCTGTAGCTCTTATGGTTTTATTACACATCAGCTCAGTCTAGTTATTTATTTGCTCATTCATACACTTAAAATAAGAATAATTGTCAGTAAATGGCCTTTGATTATGATGTTTATTGATTATAATGTTTCCTGTTGTCCCAGAAGAAAAAAAGCACTCATCTTAAAAAATATGAAATTTTTAAGAAAAAGCCACTCATGTGAAGCTTTGGTATTTTCATTATACACAGTTTTTATGTCTTGTATGTTTCTCTCTCTGTTTTGTAAGTTCTCCCTACCATCCCACAGCCTGGATGCTTATTCCAATTCTGGGAGGTTAAGGGACACAAAAGTTTAATATAGAACTGTAATCCAGTTACCTCTGAAATCTATTTATGATACATGTATACTACAGAATCTCTTGAACACGTGTGTCTAAGATCTTCATCTTAGAAAAAAGCCTGCTTTCAGTTAATGATGTAAGAAGTCAGCATAGGATGAAAGAGTTAGCAAGTGTGCTCCGAGATCATGTCCAACTGGTTCTCTTACTTGAGTCACCATTTTGGACATAAACCTCGGAAGCCCAAGTGTTTTCTCCTGCCGAAGAGGTAAAATAGAATACCTATCTCCACTTTCCTGTTACACGAATTTTATAACATGATGCATTTTAAGAACTTAGTGCAGACCACATGATAAGCACAAAATCCAGCATATCTTATTTAGCATCACAAACGTAGGTACTAGATTTGAAAGCAATTCTCTAAAGTTGTCCAATATGGCAATCATTAGCTCCATGTGGTTATTGAAGCAATGAAGCTCGTCTGAAATGAGATGAGGCGCCGACTTTGTAAAATACACACCAGATTTTGAAGACTTCATTTTTACCAAAAGGGTGGAAAACATCTCATTAATAATATTGTATGGATTAAGTACTGAATGATAATATTTGATATAAGGGTCTAAATTAAATATATAATTAAAATTAATTTCATCTGCTTCCTTTTACTGTTTCAATGTGGCTAGTAAAAAATATAAAATTACATGTTTGGTTTGCATTCTGTTTATATTGGACAAAGCTGCTCTTCTTAGGTATTTTCCATAACAATAACCCAGGGTACCTTTTTTTTTTTTTTTTTTAACATACACATCTGGCCCATTCCTGAAGTGCACCAAAATGGAATTGCACTTCCTAAAAGCTCTCCAGTAAATCTTTCACAGACAAAAATTTGAAAACCATTTCCCAAGGTTTTCACACATTGGATATTGCCACAATCCAGTATCATCTAAGACCTATCTAAAAGTCCTGAAAGATTTGACTGTTCCTGGGGTACCTGGGTGGCTCAGTGGGTTAAACCTTCTGCCTTCGGCTTGGGTCATGATCTCAGGGTCCTGGGATAGAGTCCCACTTCGGGCTCTCTGCTCAGCAGGGAGCCTGCTTCCTCCTCTCTCTCTCTCTCTCTGCCTGCATACCTGTGATTTCTGTCTGTCAAATAAATAAATAAAATCTTAAAAAAAAAAAAAGATTTGACTGTTCCTACTTAATGTCTAATGAGTTTGGAGTAAGATACAAGTAATAGGTGTCTATTAAGTAAATAGCAGTTCTTCTAAGCAAGCACCCAATGAAATAGACAGCACTGAGGGGAACTTGCAGACATCTTATTTCACAACAAGAGTTGAAGTATGTGGGTCTTTCTTAATGTAGAATACAAACAGATACAAACAGAATTACAAAGAGGATGTCTGGGAAGAGGGCACTCCATGATCTGTTTCTGTACAAGACACATGGCTGAGCTGGAAAAGGAGGTAAGAAGAATCAAAACAAAAGGATGTTTTATGAGTTGTGGTTCTTACATGTGCTTGGTTGGGAGGGCTTGTCAGTGTCATTGCCCTTTGAGGAATATCCTAGTATAGTGAAGTCTTTTAGAAGTTCATCTCATTAAGAATAAAAAAAAAAAAAAAACAGTTTACAGCCAAAAATTAATATATTAAACTTGTTCAATATAAAATCATATGACAAGCATATGTGACTATGAAGAAAACAGGTCTCAATTTTTCCATTAATATTAAAATTAAGGTTCACTCGTTGTTTATTCAATTTGTGTGTTTTATTTTCTCATGTGTCAGAACCAGTGAAAAAGTGATAACAGGTAGCAGATGTATAAGCAAAATGTATAGAAGAAAAATAAAAATTTTAGAAAAAACACATGCTTTATTTTTCCAGTAATTTTTTAAAAATACCCTTAGTATTTTATTTTAGATATGGAACAGCTCAGTCTAATTCCAGATACTATCAGAACCACCTGACATCAACAAAAAGAGAAACAATCACTGACCAAGCGAGAAGCCAGCACATTCTCTCTGATAGAGTCTAACGGTAGCCAACAACTTCTTAGATCCTTACAAAGTGGTGAGAAGACTGGAAGTAAGGAAATAAGACTCCTGGGAGAAAAGAAGAGGCCCAATTCCCAGCAGGCTGTGCTAGCGGAGGGAAGAGCAGGGATAGACAGGAGGATGCTAACATTGGCACTTTTCTTGGTCAGTAGAACACCCCTTCCCCCATTTCTCTGTTCTTCCTCTTTAATGTCCCACCATTTCAGTAGGACCTGTAAGACAAACATTATGGGAGGAATTTTGGCAAAGGCAGAGCCACAGGTATGTAGAAATGCTGGGGAATGCTGACCTTGAGAAGGAAACAATGGAAACTGAAGCTTAACTATCATACTTCTTGAGTTTTGTTTTGCTTTGCTTTTTGGTATTTATATACATCTACTGTGACCATCTATTTCTTCTGTAGAGAGGTGATGCCAATGTTTTGAGGGAAGAGTTTAATGAAATTTTAGGCCTAGGTTTCATTATGGGGAAATTAGAGAATGGGGATGAAACCAAGGGAAATACAACCCTAACCTTTTGAGCCACTTTCTGATCCAAAAATAAGAAGTAGGATAGTTCTGTTCTTAGAATGATGATTTAGGGGCACCTGGCTGGCTCAGTCAGTAGAGTGTGCAACTCATGATCTCAGAGTTGTAGGTCTGAGCCCCATGCTGAGTGCAGAGATTTCTTAAAATTAAAATCTTAAAAAAAAGAATGCAGATTTATGTACAGATACAATAATTATACTTTCTTAAATAACCTAGCATTTACTCATTACCTCATATAAAGATGTTTTATTTAAATTAGATCATACTTTTTTAGGAAATCACCTGAAATGAATTCTTTCTATGTATATGTATTTACATGTACATACAAGTATATTTTATATATTTTAATGCATTTAATTATATTTCAATAAAATTAGAGTTAAGATACTAAAAAAATTTTACATTTCATTTTTTTCTCTTCACATAAAGATAAAGCTCCAGTACCTAATAATTTCACAGTCAAGTTCTATCTTTTTACTCTTCCTAGAAAACAGAAGCTTTATCTTTCTCTATAGAACACAGATTAGCATAAAGTTGGCTGTTTGATTGGATATCTTTTGTCTTTCAAAGAACCTTTACTTTCAGAATTTCCTAAAAGCTGATCCATCTAATTCTAGGAAACTCAGTATCCTCGGTTTTATCATAAAAATGTATGACCTCAAAGTAACTATAAAATTGCAACAAGGAATCAGGATAGAGAATAAATGGAATGATTTCTGTACCTATCCATAAAGAAGAATGCTGACATCCTTGATATGATCACCTTAAAAGCTTCTGCCAAAGAAATCAAGCAAAAGGAAAGCAACACAGATACAAAAAAATTATCAGAATGTGCTAGAGTTTCTAAGATATGTATCTATTAAACTAATTAGAAGAACTGCACCTTTAACTTCTCAGGGAGCATACTCTCTTCTCAGCAAGTTAAACAGCATATAAAGGAGCAATGACCAATTCATAGCTGCTAAGTTGTCCCGGTGCAATGCCACACACTCCCAGCCATGTTTTCCTCCCTTCCTGTCCACAGAAGCCGACAGGTGCATTTATCTTCTCTGCCCTTTACTACACACACAAATGTCATGCTATTGCAGATGGAGATATGGTTTCTATCTTTGTGAATATTGGCTTTCTTCAAATACATATGTGTGGAGATAATATCCACAATATCAAGAGACTTCAAGGCAATTTTCACAACCAGGGTTACAAATTTACCAGAAGTAACAGCTCATAATGGCACTGTAAGATAAATGTTTAAAATTCTTACAAGGTATTCCATTTGTCTGGCCATCTTCCAGTGGCTTCCTCGGTACTCAGAGTAAAACCATCACACCTTTGGTTCCCTCTGAACCTGTCTGTAATACAGCTCTCCACCCCCACTCTGCCACTTCCTCTTGTGTTTCCAACTATTGTGGTCTCTGGTACTATACCTCAAGTATCCTATGCATGTTTGTAAACTACCCTTGACGCTCCCTCTTCTGGAGAGAACACCTTCCCAAATAGTTTTTCTCTTTTCTACTTTAGGTCTTTCTCAAGTATGACTTCCTTTTTTAAGGCCTTCATTGACTGTCATACTGAAAATAGCAGCTTCCCTCACTGTCCCCTGGCATTTCTCATCTCTTATGTCGGCGTTTTTTTCCTACTTACTTGCACCATCTAATTATATACTTTATTTATTCACATCTTATTAGTTGTCTGCATCCCCCTAGTAGAATGTAAGGTGCAATGTGATAGCAGTGATCTTTATCAGTGCTTGATTTGCCATATCTCTGTGCCTTGAGTGCTGCCTGGCACAGAGCATGATAAATGTGTATTAACTGAAAATGCGTTGCTTGCGCTCATTTGTTTGATCACACAAGCCATTCTACAGGCTTTCATTCAGAGCCTACTATGTGGAGAACACTGTGTAGTTGATAATAAATTAGATATAGGGGCACCTGGGTGGCTCAGTGGGTCAAAACCTCTGCCTTTGGCTCAGATCATGATCCCAGGGTCCTGGCATGGAGCCCCACATCGGGCTCTCTGTTCAGCAGTGAGCCTGCTTCCTCCCCTCTCTCTGCCTGCCTCTCTGCCTACTTGTGATCTCTCTCTCTCTGTCAAATAAATAAATAAAATCTTTTAAAAAATTAGATATAATACTTTTTCCTGCCAAGGTCATGTTATTGTGGGAATAGGCATATAAGAAGTTAATTGCAAAGCAAAGTGATTAGTGTATGTTGAATAAAGACCAAAAGAAGAACAACTCATGAAGTGTGGGAGGCAGGGATAGCATTGCATAGGAAGTGACATTTGAGCTGAGTCACTGAGTCATGAAATGTAAGTGTTTCTGAGAAGTAGAAAAGGATCAAAGAACATTGTAGACAGAGAAAAAGCAATGCATCAAGGCGTGGAGCCGATAAAAGGAAAGTGGGACAGGGGCACCTAGGTGGCATAGTTGGTGAAGTGACTGTCTCTTGGTTTGGGCTCAGGTCATGATTTCAGGATCATGAGGTCCAGGCTCTCCTCGGGCTTGGTGCTCAGCACTGAGTCTGCTTGAGATTCTCTCTCACTCGCCCTCTCTGTTCCTCCCACTAATGCTGTCTCTTTTTCTCTCTAATAAATAAATATATCTTTTGGGTAGGACAAGTAGCAAATAGCAAGTAGTTTAGCGTGGTCAGAGCAGAGAGTACTTGGGAAATAAATCAAGAAACATAGATGGTTTAATTCATTCGCTAAAAATCCTTTTGCTCTGCTTGTCAGTATTCACTTTATTCCATGGATGCTACTAGAGGATTTTACACAGAGGAGCTACCTAAGTGATCTAGAAGGCAAGAGCTGTTTTTTTGAAATGATCACTCTGAAGGCAGTGTCGTGAAAGCTGGATTGTCTGTGGATAGAAGCCAGAAAGAGGAGCAGAGGTGATGTTCTTGTAAAAGGGAGATAATGAGTTCAATTTTGCACATTTTACACAGAGACCTGAGGGACAGAAAAACAGAAACCAATTGTCATTTGAAAACAGCTCTTCTGGTAGGTAGTGACTTCTAAAATAAAGAATGTAACCCTTGATAGAAGCTTTGGGGACAAAGCATGCAAGGAGTGAGAAATATGGGGAAATGTTCAGGGACATCAGGGCGCACCTAGTATGTAGTGACAGCTGTTATTGTAAGCTCTAGGGGTAGAACTTTATAAAAACTGTGGTCTGGCAAAGTTAAAAGGTACCAACTTCTCAGACAGAGGTGCCTTAATAAGAACAGTTGTAGGAGGGCAGTTAGGGCATAAAGCAGAGAGCAAGCTGACACCTGAAATAAGAAAAAAAAAAAAAAGAAAGGAATATAGTGTGTTAAAGATTCTATTTTATGAATAGAGGGATATGAAGGTGCTGATACTATTTGAGATGCTAGACATCTGGTCCCATTTGTAAGTAAAGGAAAAAGAACTAATGGGGAGAGAAAGGGTGAATAACTCAGGTAGAGAATGCTTAATGAAGCAATACTGGAGGGGAACAGAGGGGTGACATCACATACATGGATAAAGACTTTAGCCTTAGGACTTTTTTTTTTTTTTTTTGAGGAAACCTGATACAAGGACATAAAAGGTAAGAAGAGGTTATAATCCTTTGGAGGTTCTGCATAAGGTCATGGTTAAAATCAAGGTCTCTGGCCTCACATACTCTAGGTTCAAGTTCCATTTTTACCACTTACTGCTTATATGACATTGACAAGTTACTGAACTCCTGCCCCTCCCCCAGCCTCCTCATCTACTCAGTGGGAGTGCTAAGGACTCCTTACTCATCACGCTGTTAGGAAGAACCCACGAATCAGTCCCCTCCTTGTCAAGCTCTTAAGACAGCACCTGGCACGACTTCCTTACTACATAAGTATCTGTGGAGAAAATATCTTAGGAGCGCAAAGGTGTTTCACAGGTTCAGGCCTAGAAGCTTGTCTTTTTCCTGTGAGGAGCAGTGAGGCAGGAATGTGGGGAGGCGAAAGCAGCCCTTAGGATCTAAAAAGAAGCTTATATATAGGAGGCTTTAATGTGTAAATTTCTCTCACTATAAATAATTATAGAGAGAACCAAAATGGTGCCTCACCTCCAGCCACCGGCAACAGATGGGGAGAACAGTAGCTTGGTATTAAATTAATAAAAATAAATTTTACTTCACACACATACACACAGAGCTTTCAGACTCTCCCCAGTTTAAAAATAGAGATGCATCTGTAATTAAAAATGCTTAGGTTGTTGAAGCTTCCACGATCAAGTGGGTTTGAGCTTTCCTGCCCCATGGTTATGACAGATGAGTACAAATACTATGACTTTCCATGTGAGGCCAGTCCCTAATTTTATTTTATTTTTTTTATTTTATTTTTTTTAAGATTTTATTTATTTGACAGAGATCACAAGTAGGCAGAGCGGCAGGCAGAGAGAGAGGAAGAAGCAGGCTCCCTGCTGAGCAGAGAGCCCGATGCGGGACTCGATCCCAGGACCCTGAGATCATGACCTGAGCCGAAGGCAGCGGCTTAACCCACTAAGCCACCCAGGCGCCCCCAGTCCCTAATTTTAAACAGAGGGAAGCTCTGAAGTCAGAGTCCTGGGCTTCCCACTGGGTTCTATTCTTTATTAACTAAACGACACTAGGCAAGTTAGTAAATGTTGAGCCTCAGTTTTTTCACCTGAGAAAATGGCACAAAAAAATTCCAACGGCACCATAAAAATAAGATGACCCACTCAGCCTAAACACACTTGGCATTGTGTCTGGGATATAACAGACCCTTCATTGATGTGGATTTTCTTAAGCCATCGTTATAAATAAAATTGTTGAAGCCATCTGAACATCACCAAACAATTACGGACATTCATCAGAAATCCTGACCACCCATCTACTTGTTATACCATAAGATTAGATAATGTCCCCAAAAAATACATATAGGGTTTCTAAAGGGTTGGCTTAAAATATTTAAATACCAAATCAAATCAGAGATAAAATACTGAAATCCTTTAAAAGGGTATCTGTATGTCATATGAAAAATGATGAATCTCTTTAAATGTCTTACATACTTCCCTGAATAGTATTATCTTGTGACCTTCATTTTTTTTTACAGTAATAGAAGTACCTTGATTCTGACAAGATTTATTGTTTCCAACTGATATCTCCTGCATTGGGTGTGAATTTCATTTCCATTAACACCTTACAATTTAGGACTTTTAATTCATATCTTTTGCAAGCATAAAACACTTTGGACCCTACACAATCTAAAGTAAATCAATATATCATGTTTTCTGCAGAAGAAAGGGAAAATAATAAAGTGATACATCTCCACTCACATTGCTGGGGCTACTTGAACATGACAACCTCCTTCCTTTTCACTTGATAAATGGCTAGGGAATGCTTAGTCGCTTGCCTGATAGGGAGTTAAACTTATTTCAGGACATGTCCTAATGAGTCATGGTAAAGGCTAATATATTGTAACCCCTTCTGCTACTGCCTCCCCCGTCTACCCAGTATTTGCAGCAAATCTTCATGGTTTTGAGAAATTCAAAAGAGTTAACACTTTGAGGAGATTTAAATTTAAGTTAACACTGACTAGCCCAACCTGACTGATTTCATAAGCCTGTGTGTAGAGATTCAATGTAGCTCATGGAAATGTATTCAGAAATAGAGTACTATTATGTTTAGTAGTTTCTATTACCAAAAACACTTTTGGAAGAAATCAAGGTTTCTATCAGTACATTTCATAACAGTCAAATTTAACGCAAACCTTATTTTAAATTCTAGGTGTGATTTATCTTTTCCAATACCATTCTTTATTTACAGGTTCGATGAAGTCAGAACGTACTGGTGGTCACTCCTTTGAGAAGAACACTTGGAAGACGCTACTTCACAATTAAAAAAAAAAAAAATCACATATGGGATATTTTTAAGTCTTCGTTCTAGATTAGAATATAAGGAATGAGCCCCAAGGAGTGTAGATGTTTAATAAGTATTTGTTGAATAATAGAAGAATCCATTTGTCTTCTAACAGAGCCTAAAAAGGTCATTGCCAAGGAAGCCCAGCTCAAACTTAGCCTGAGCCCTGGGTTAAAAATCCAGATGTCCCATGACACATAGAACGTCTCCTTGCATGGTGTTCTGCTATTTGTTTCTCCTACACTAACTGTCTGCCTGAAAAAAAAGCGCCTCCGTCTGCGTACAACGCACTTTCACACCTTAACTTAGCAAAATTTGTAATTTATGTGAAAACATACTTCTTATAGGATTCTCTCTCACGTAACCATATTACCGCTCAGGAAAATATGCTGTTCACAGATTATAGCAACTGCATATAAACTGAGGGACTTTCCTTCTGTTGCCTTATCAATAAAAGAAAAGAGTTATAAAGGTTATTTCTCTCTTTACAGTTAAAGATACTTGAAAGGAAATGAGATATGTACCAGAAATAAAAATAATCTGTATGGAAGAGTTAAGAGAAACGCTCTGACCTTGTCTTTTATAGTGTCCATTATTGTTTATAATGACTTAAAGAGTTGCCCAGGCATGATGCTGACATTTATGGTGTTTTATCTTCCATACCAGCCAGCTAAGAACCCTTCGACTTTCATTAATACGTTTTAATCAAAGATTCCTGGAATCTAAACACTTCTTATTCCTTTCGGAACTTCCCAAAATCCACGACACCAAGTTCAGATGCCCCCATTCTGAAGTCCTAATATTTTCCACTGATTTACGGTAATACATCATTGACCTACCCCTTGAAGAATAAATTATCATTTATTTAAATATCAACAGAGTATGTGGGACCAAACATACTCTTTTAAATTCACAAACTCTGTCCCACTCAGGTATTTTCCCCTCCAAAGAAAAAAGCAAAGGGTAAGAAGAAAACAAGAGACTAGTTTTAAAAGCATCTAGACCAAAGTTCTGCAGCCCCAGGAATCACCAAGATTCTTTCGCTGAAGGACAACAACTAAGGAAGGTTTGCACAAAGTGTCAAGAGCAAAGGAGGAGGTCACATCATCTAATATTTATTTGGATTTTAAACATTCCTCACTTTCAGATCAAAAGATAGTTTTGAACATTTGTTATTTTGAGAAGTGGACATATTGAAGCTAACTACTCAATTACAATGATTTTTTTTTTTTTTTCTTTCAAATTTCAGGTTCCAAACTGAAGAGGAGAAAGCAGAGAGCTGCTGTTGTGCCCTCCCTCCAGGTGTAAACTCATGGTTTTGAGATGTGTTAAAAAAAAAAAAAATCGATGACTCTGCTCTATCAAGCCAAGAAGGCCAACCAATATTGAAATCAAGGTAAAGAAGGAAGCTGGAGAAGAGTGGAAGAGGAGGAACTACCTTAACATCCTCTTTGTAGTCAAAGACAATCCTGTTATTTATTTGTTTCCTCTCTAACATAAACTATAAACAAACCATATTCTGCCCTCAAAAACCTATATGGCCACAGGTTTATTATTTTAAAAATGAAAAATTCCTTTACAAAAATGGTACTGGGGGTACTTGGGTGGCTCAGTCAGTTGAGTGCCTACCTTCAGCTCAGGTCATGATCTCAGGGGTCCTGGGATCGAGTCCTACCTCAGGCTCCCTGCTTAGCAGGGAGTCTGCTTCTCCCACTCATTCTCCCTCTGTCCTCTCCCCCTGTAAATCTTTAAAATAATAAATAAATAAATAAAGTAATGGGAAAGAAGAAAACAACATAACAAAAATGTATTCCTCAAATTGCCCCCCTCTCCATATTTGCTCTGGCAAATTAGAGATATACAAGTATGTATCCAGTGGAAAACAAACAAACAAAAATGTATCCTGCTATCTGAAGATAACTTTTATTTTATTTTTATTATTATTATTAACATGTAATATGTTATTTGTTTCAGCAGTATAGGTCTGTGAATCATCAGTCTTAAACAATTCACAGCACTCACCATAGCACATAGCCTCCCCAATGTCCATACTTTCTATTTCTAAATGGAAACCCCTTCAAAATCTAATTATCTGGGTGAAAGTGAAGTCTATAATGTCAACTCAAAACATTATTTTTTTAAGATTTTATTTACTTATAAAAGAGAGAGAGAGTGCATGCATGCGTGGGGGAGGGACATGCAGAGAGAGAGAGAAAAAAAAAAAAAATCTTAAGCAGACTCTGCACTGAGCATGGAGCATAACATAGGGCTGGATCTCAGAACCCCGAGGTCATGACTGGAGCCAAAATCAAAAGTCTGATGGTATCCCCAAAGTTATCCCACTAAGCCAACCAGGAGCCCCAGAAAAAAACATTGTTTAGCACCAACAAAGCAGGGTGCTTAGTGCCTTGGGGGACACAATGATTGATAAATTTTATACAGACCAAAAAACAGATAGGTATTCATATGTAAAAACCATCAAATTTAGGAGCATCCACGTTAGATAAAAGTAAGGTTCTAATTCGATAGCTTACAAACTTTCTTGAAATCTGTCCCCCCACTCTGATTATATCACAAGTTTCTAAAAGATAATGACAGAAATATTTCTCAATGTGTGTGTGTGTGTGTGTGTGAGGAGTGAAGGGATGTTAATAGTTGAGAAACAGAAGAGGGACTCTTATTCTCAACATATTTCTGAGATCTTTGATCCTCTAACACTCTAATCAGAATAGTCCAGCAAAGGACATTTGTTAAGTGCTATCACTTTTGAACATCAAAATGCCTCAGTAAAATCTCCACTAAATTAAGCTTACTCAGAAGTAATTGAATCTGTACAGCATCAATTGTAAGATATTATTTTAAAAGATTTTAATTTAAAGACAAAATTCTGAATGGCTTATATTACACAAGGGTATAGAAGTTGGAGTTTTTTTTTAATTAAGTCAGTTTGCATGAGTATTACCCGTGTATATCCAATGATTCTTGACTACTTTGAAATTACAGCTCCAATATCTTAGCATGCCCCTGAAGTCATTAGAAATAGAAACTCCACCTTATTTTATCCCCCGCTGTTTCCACTCCATCATAAAGGACAGCTCTAATTCTGGTACTAAGTCTTCTGGTTTCCCTGTCTAGAAAACACCTTCTTAGCCTTGAAGACTTTGTCAAGGTCACTTAACCTTCAAGGGCTTTCTATCTCCCAGGGAAAATTAGTATCTCCCTTCTGTCCCACACTACTTTATACATAAACACCCCAAGTGTTGCCAGCTGTTTATTTCTATGGTTGTCTCTTTTACTACATCCAAAGGTGCTCCCGGAATGGGCACCATTTCATGTCCATTTGTTCTATCTTCTGTATTTGAACCAATGCCTGACATGCAGCACACTCTCAGTAACTTGATAAATGCATGAATGGACATAAACAGGTAAGGCATATCATAGACAAAAGCAAAAACAGATGCTTACTATGTTTTAATATGGTAAACAAACCATATCTCTGGGGAAGAAATTGCAGATGTATTTCTGAATTTTCCTTCTCTCCAAATTTGTACCCATGGTTGACCTATCCCTTTGCATACAGATGAACCTATTCACAGACATCATGTCTTCATGGACTCACAGATGTGAACACTAATTGGAGATAGCAATTTATGAATGGGGTTAAATATTTTATATTTGTTGCCCCTCTGCACACACCTGTTCTGTCCAATCTTGTCCTTATTCATTATGATCATGTTCTATACCCAGGAGGTTGAGCACTATAACTTACATTCACAGGATACCCTTTTCTCTGCTTTATAGCTAGGTTTGGCCAATGGGAATTCCTGGCTCAGATAAAAGGGGAGAAAGAAGTCAGAGTATGCATTCTCCCAGCCTAGAGACCCACGGTGGGTAGCACTTTCCAAATCCTTCTCCTTTCATACTCCACTAACTTCTCTTTCTCCCTGTCCCTGTCAGCCTTGCAGTGCAAAAAGTGGCTATGGTCAGAAGCTCTCTACCTTGGCATTATTGACATTTGGGGGCACTATATTTCAGTGCTGTGAGAAGCAATCTTGTGCCCTGTAGGAGGTCTCGTGGCATCTCTGGCACCAACCTAATAGATACAAACAATCTTTGTAAAGTAATTTTTAATTTGTAGATTACTTTCACCTAGTTAATATCACGAGTTCCATAATTCTATAAATATTGTTAGAAGGTTTATTTTTGGGACACCCGAGTGGCGCAGTCAGTTGAGCATCTAACTCTTGATTTTGGCTCAGGTCATGATCTCGGTCCTGAGATGGAGCTTCATCGGGCTCCATGCCTAGAGTGGAATCTGCTTAAGATTCTGTCTCTCCCTCTCTGTCTGCCCCCCCCAATCATACACATACTCTCTCTAAAATAAATAAATACATCTTTTTTTAAAAAAAGGATGTTTGTTTTTACCAATGAAAAAATGAAACCCACAGATAAAATAACTAATAAACTTATACTTAAAAGTCCTATAGAATAATACACAGAATTGAAGTCATAATCTCATTTCATTCCAGCTTTGAACTAAACTTCCTTATATTACTACTTGCCTAAATTCCAGGCATCACTCAGGCCATTAAGTTTCATATGAAATGCAAAATTCATAATGGAGTTCTCTGGGCATTATATTAAATGTGAATCATATAGTTAGTCATCTATTATCTCTTTTTCTTCCGCTTAGAAGAATAATGTTGCAGTCATGTTATATTGACAATTGGAATCTTTTTCAAAGGTAATGTATTCTGAACCTCTTCTACAAAAATGCCCACCAGGATTACAACAAAAAAAATAGAATAACTCCAGGCATGCTCATGTATTTGATCATTTTATGTTAAATCAAGAAAGATGCTTAATGCATTTCAGAGTTTCGGAGACTGCTTCTATTTTTCCTCTCCTCTGCCCGGTACCACAGTTATTGCAGAAAACCTGGACCCATAGAAATTTTCTCATTCAGACAAAGAGACGAAAACTGCCATTGGACTTTAAGAAACTAAGCAATGTTAACATTTGTGTGCCGTGAGAAGTTCAGACATCAAAGAAGAAACAAGTAATGCCTGCTAGGATCTCAGGGACCATTGATTGGTGAGACCAACTCTTTTCTCCAGAGTCAACATTTCTTTTTCTTCTTCTTTCCTTCTTTCTTTTGGAACGAACGTTATCTTGGATTCACTCTCTCCAAAGAAAATACATATAAAGTAAACTGAATGCATGTGAGTTAGCTGTGACTGAAAGGTCTTTTCTAAGTCAAAACAAGTCATTTCTTCTGCTGATAACTACTAGTCCAGTCATAGTTATTATGGGCTCTTCAGTCCAACAAATCATAAGCCAGGGTAGTTAGAGGGAGAGTAGTTACGACCAATGCCAGGTATAATTACATTCTCCTGCCCTCACGTTACCCCTGCTGTCCTGTTGTCCCTCTAATTGCCTCACTGGGAGGCCAAATCCTAGAGAGTAAAGCCACTATCCTATGTTGAGCTCCTGCATACACCAGTATCTGTATCCACCATCTCTTTAAGCTTCACAACACCCTTACAAAGCAGACTTTGGTAACCCCCAATTATAGGTCAGGATATTGAATTCCAAAGAGGAATCAGATCTACTCCACCTCAAGACTAGTCTTACCCTTTCACTGCCTCTGGTTAAGTCAGACCCTATCTATTAACAAACATAATATTTGTACATAGTAGACACTTAATACATTGAGTAAATACACAGTTTGAAAAGCTGCTCCAGTCTTACGATCCCGTTAAAGGTTAGAGTGAAATCATGAATTTGGCCATCATATTTCTGGTCAAATCTCAAACGTTTGATGGCTCCACTTGTGAAAGTAAGTTTTTTATCTTAAAGAAATAAGAAAACCGACCATTTCCGTTTTCTCTTTTGTTAATTTTTTTCAAATACAGAAAAATTGTTTTGAGGAAAATTAAAATATCTATTGGGTAATAAATTAAAATGTTGAGATTACACAAGAAAAAAAAAATGAACTAGAGACTGCCCAAACACTACTTTGTGGTTTATAAAATGTGGCTATCAAATTTTTGGAATGTTTGCCTATCAGACCCTCAATGAGCAGAATCATGGTTGTGAAGGACAATGGCCATCCCTTAGCCTTGAAGATATCCTCATCCTAATCCTGTGAATGTATGAATACGTTACTTTTCATGCCAAAAGGGAATTAAAATTGTAACTGGAATTAAAGTTTTAACCAACCAACCTTAAAATAAGGAGATTTTTCTGGATGATCCAAGTAGCCCAATGCAGTCATAGTGTCCTTAAATACATAAGAGAGGCAGCAGAGAGTCAGAATGGTATAAACACGAAAATCACTAACAGCTACTTATTGCTGGCTCTGCAGATGGAAAATGGTCAAGAACCAATGAATGTAAGCAGCCTCTGGAACCTGGAAAAAAATTACAAGAAAACAGCTTCTCCCTCCACCTTCCAAAAAAGAAGCAGAGCCCTGCCAACACATTATCACCTAGTGAGACCCATTTCAGACTTCTGACCATCAGAGTCTTAAGAAATAAATGTTGCATAAGACACCATGTTCACGATAATTTGTTACAAGGGCAGTAGGAAACTAACACTGTACTAAAGTAAGGCCTGGAAGACACCTGGAAAATCATGGTTAGATGAGTCAGCCAACATCCCAGAGGACATAAAGCTTCCTGATTGAATAGTACCAGGATGCCTCTGTTTCCTTAGACACAGTATGAAGTTAAATATACAAATCGTATTGAAACATTTTATCCTTACACAGATGGTTTTAGCCAACACCTTTTTAAAAACCATAATATATATATATATATATATTTTTTTTTTTTTTAAAGATTTTATTTTATTTATTTGACAGAGAGAGATCACAAGCAGGCAAAGAGAGAGAGAGGAGGAAGCAGGCTCCCTGCGGAGCAGAGAGCCCGATGCGGGACTCGATCCCAGGACCCCGAGATCATGACCCGAACCGAAGGCAGCGGCTTAACCCACTGAGCCACCCAGGCGCCCTAAAAACCATAATATAGATTGCCATAATGGAGGTACACTCAAAAATGCATTGAAATATTTAAAGTATTAAGGCACATCATATATCTTGTTCAAATGATTAATCATACTGCTCTATTATGATTCATGAAAGACTCTACCATGATACCTGCGGTATAAATGATCGAGTGATAAAAATAACCTGGATTAGGGGTGCCTAGGTGGCTCAGTGGGTTAAAACCTCAGCACAGGTCATGATCCCAGGGTCTTGGGATTGAGTCCCACATCCGGCTCTCTGCTCAGCAGGGAGACTTCTCCCCTTCCTCTCTCTACCTGCCTCTCTGCCTACTTGTGGTCTCTGTCTGTCAAATAAATAAATAAAATCTTTAAAAAAAATAACCTGGATTATTAAATCCTCAAAAGCCTGCTGCAACAGATGTCCATGCATGGTTTACTAGACTCTACTCAATGAAAATCTTGGAAAAGAAAGAAAAGAAAAGGAGAAAAAGAAGGAAGGAAAGATGGAAGGAAGGAAGGAAAAATAAAAAACAAATGCTTCCCTTCCTTCAGCCAGACTTAGATAGTTGAAATAGCCATTGTTAGCTGGAATGTTTTTGTGAGTCAATTTCCAATTCCTAGAAGTAGTTGCTATTAATATTAACATATTAAACCATCAATATCCACCATTATAAATGTACTTTTAATAGAATACTTCAAACATTACTTTGAGGGAATTATACAGAGATTCTGAAAGTTTTTGTAGAAAGTAAATGAGGTAGATTTCAGGAACAGTTACTGAAAATAAGGCCTCAGGAGACTGGAAAAGTGGGTACTATAGAATTATAAAAGACTACAGAACAGAGATGCCAAAATATTAAAAGAAGGATTACACCAAGGCTAACTGTATTTTGTCACCCATTCCAGAAGATCTACTCCTCTTTTCCTTTTATACCACAGACCTCACAACTGAAGACAATTCCCCAAAAAATCAAGCTGGTTGTTCTTCCAATAAGTAACTTCCTTTTTGGGTCTTTTATCATGAGGCTGGACAAGGACAATTTGTAAATGTGGCCCTGCTGTGGCTTCTTTTTAATACTTTTTAGAAAAAATAGAAATATAACTTAGAATTTTTTAACTATCATCTAAGTTAGGGATATCAGCCTCTCTTACCTCCTGGAAGTGTGGTGCTTCCAGACTAAAATTTACCCTAGGATTAAAAAAAAAAAAACAACACTATTATTTCTTTAGAGGAAAAAAATTGTGTATGTATATATATTTATGTTTATGTTTATACTCACATTTATGTGAACTCAGTATGTGTGTGTGTGTATTTGTGTGTGTGTGTGTGTGTGTGTGTGTACTGACTCAGGCTCAAATTACTCCATGAATATATACTCCATGTATGGAGTAATTTCACCCTCAGAGACAGAACGGCATCAGCACTGAACAAGGGATACCTTACTGCCACCTGGACACAAAACCAGAGGTCTGTTGTGAAGTGACATCTCTAAGAAATCAAGGGAACAAGAAAGATAGAAGAAAATTTCTGTCTCCCAGTGTTTTCCTCTGTGTTCTGTATAGTACCTCATATGAATCCTTTCATGAAAAAATCCATCAGGCTTTTTGTTCATCCAGAATGCACCAGAATGGAAATAAAACTTGGGGAGGCAACATTTTAAAAGCTGTCATCAACCAACAAGACTATCTGAAAGCCAGTTGATAACAAGCACCAGTGTTTTTTTGTTTTTTTTTTTTTTTTAAGATTTTTTAAATTTTTTTTTTTATTTATTTGAGAGAGAGAGACAGTGAGAGAGAGCATGAGCGAGGAGAAGGTCAGAGGGAGAAGCAGACTCCCCATGGAGCTGGGAGCCCGATGTGGGACTCGATTCCGGGACTCCAGGATCACGCCCTGAGCCGGAGGCAGTCGTTTAACCAACTGCGCCACCCAGGCGTCCCTTTTTTTTTTTTTTTTAAGATTTTTTTTTTTTTTTTTTTTTTTTTTTAAGCACCAGTGTTAATAGAAGATATGATAGAGGCTCGGGGAGAAGGAGAGCACTAGAAAAAATGAAAAGGGCCTAAAAATAATCAGAAACTGTAAAAAAAATTATTATGATTTTTCTTGGGAAACCCCAGGGCTAGAATACTTTCAATAATCAATGCATAAAATAAATACAAGGTATAAAAATACAAGCTTACATGACTATTTTTAGGAAAATATAACTTATGACTCAGACGAGTCGCTGTATTTTTCAAAGTTGCCTGGAGAGGGTGTAAATATTCCAGTAATGTTGCCATGATTAAAAGCATCTATATAACTCCTATTTTGGAAATCACTTGGCAGCCTGCGTCTCTTTTCTTTCAATCTCTTCAATGATAGTAATAGTTCCCATTTGAAGGTGATTTGACATCAGCAAATTACTAAAAGTCATTCAGAGCCAAGTGAAGAATTCAGAGTGAACGGGTAGAGTGAACAAGTTCAGTTTTTGGTCAAAATCGCAGAATGACTAAAAAGCAGCGAGGCTAACTGAATTGTTTATTAAATGGTTCTAATTTTAACAATCAAAGAAAAAAATCCATTATAGACGCATAAAAAGCAAAAACCTGTTGAAACGTAAAGGAGGATGGGATGTGGAGAAAATACATCCCAATTCAGCTCCAAAGAGAATAGTTAATGCCCTATGGCCAAGGTTGCAAGACTGATGCAGAAGAAATAAATTAAAGCTACATTATAACTTCTTCGTGAGGTAATCGTCAATTGCCAACCTCCCTAGGAATCACTAAATTCTTCCCAGGGTACTTATTGCTCCTATTATAACCCTTAACCATACTACAGTATAATTATTCCTTTGTAAGTCTGTCTCCCCAAGACTCTGAGCCCCTGCCTTACATTCCAAATAGAATGGAACATCAGTAATTGGGCATTAAATAAATGAATGAACAAGACTTATTTGGACATGTAACCTCTAGTTGTCTTACTTAAGGTCCTTCCTGATTCGGGTTCATACAGGCTGGTAAGAAGAGGCAAACTTTGAATTCTACCTTTGCTTTTAATAATTTAATCATTTTTATAATAATTTAATAATTTTTAGTCATGCCATCAAGGCATATTGGAATTCCCAAACTTGTTAGTCCTTTGTAGCTTCCTCAGTGAGGTTGAGATATAAAAACTTAAAAAAAATTCAGTGTTCAAACTATTCTTATCACTTCTCTGCTTGGTACTTACTGACATCTGACTTCCTCTGAGACAAGCGAGAAAACTCAGCCTGCTTGGCGGGAAAAATGAAGACAGAGCAAGTGTAAAAGCTTACAGGATGCCACTAGGGAAAGAAAAGAGCAACACCTCAGATATCATAAACTGCCTGTGTTGTAGAGAATCCTGAAGGATCGAGGGAAACGCGGATTGTCAACAGTCCAATGTCTTCAAGGAGACTGCCTGGTATAAAATGTTCACTTTGTTATCATTATTCTAGCAATCTCCATCCACAACCTGAAACCTAGTGAGATAGTTAATAACTTCTCTAAAAGCAGCTCTCAAAAATGCCAGTATGCCTCCAAATTTTCAATGTTCACTGAGCTGATTATTACTATCTTTAGTTTGCAAAGATAAATGTGTGACCAACTTAAAACAAAATAGCTTGACTTAGTGAGGGTATGTGCGTCTGCACTACTGTGTGTGTGTGTGAGAGAGAGAGAGAGAGAAAAAGAGAGAAAAAGAGAGAGAGAGAAAGAGAGTGGGGGGGGGTTGAAGGATCATAGAATGTTGTCTTTCACCCTCTAGCACTTTCCTCAAAACTTGATATTCTTTTCAGAGATTTTCAATTGTAAATTGAAGCAGGCAATGTAGACAATCATGAAAGTACAGAAAGATACAACTTCCTATGTCTATTCCTTTAGTACTTCCATTTTTTACTGTCTTTTCCTTTGATGAAAAACTTCCTTCCCACCCATATTATTTCAGTTATTAAAAAAAAAAAAGTCCCAGTAAGAAACCAGCTTAAATGAGAAAAAAGAAAAGAAAAATATCAGTCGAATATTTTTTGCCCTCCGAACAAATCCTCCTTTCATTTATTTATTTAATTTTTTTGTAACTTGAGACTTCCCTCTCCAGTTTCAAAGTATGTTTTTTTCTTCTATCTTTAGTAAGACATTTCTGCTTTTTCTAAAAGTGATAAAATAATATGTCTTCAATTCTCCAGCAGATGAGCACAGGACATAATGCTTATTTTGATAAGAAGATAGTCTTTAAAAACAAATAAACTAATTCTTCTAAGAAAATAGGTTGGCTGCAGCTTTCAGCACCATAACTTGGTTTTTGCTTAATCTCCCTCCATTCCCCCAAAAGATCATTTGTTTACTGTAACACGTAATAAAAATTACATTCATGCAAAGCCAATGACTTGCTGTTTGATTTTTACAGTTTCTTACCTCTCCCATGGAGAGATAAATAAGTTAGAAACACGAGATAAAGAAAAGTTGAGTGATCTGCTCAACCTCAGAGATCAAGACCAAAATAAATCCTATAAAATCTGCATCTGCCTCTCAGCCAGATTGTAGCCATTAATGCACAGGCTTATTGTACGGTAAGGCATGCTTTTAGTTGTGAGGATCTTTCTGCATTTCAATGTCTCTTTATAGGAAGCAGGATGTGATGAATAGTTTCTTTCTTTCTGACCCTGAACAAAAGCAAAACTAAATTCACAGCTCAAATGGCAGTACTCTTACTAATGCTACAAATCCAAAAAGCATCACACAGGTCAACTGGGAACACAAGGTAAGTTGCACAAGCATGCAGAACACAATAATTGAGGACTAGAAATGTGGCTGGATTTCCTTTGTTTAGGCTTCACACAAATCACTCTCCTTTTCCTTGCATCGCAGCTCTGTGGCCTGAAATGAGCATTGCTGATGTAGACAAGAGAAAGGTATACAGACATATTTATGTAGATGATAAAAGTACTATGTACGAATGAATTTATTTTATAAGCTGTATCGGTTCTTCCTTCACATTGTGCATCCACTGTCAACTGCAGTGTGACACAGTGGGGACACTTTATGTCCCTCAAGGATGTCATATCATCTAATGGTTAACAAACAATATTCTATGTGACTTTTGAAAGCATAAACATACAGGAAAACCAAGTTCCTCCTTAAATCACTTCTCAGACTTAAACAGAGCAGTTACATGATGCTTCTTTGCCTTTAGGAGTCCCTGCCTTGTGCTGTAGCAACAACTGTTCTTGTTTTACAAAAAAAAAAAAACAACAATCAAAAAGTTCAAAATTCAGGGCAGTGAATTCTCAAGGACACATAAACACAATTACCTGCTTACTGTTTAAAGTAGGTATTTCATGCTATTTATTATTGACTTAGCACAATCCCCACTCATCTACATGAATAGAAAAAAAAAGGCAACACAACTCACAAAGTATGTCTAGGAAACATTTTTTAGAATGATAATAATATATGCAGAATTTCACCAAGTTCTTGTAATATGGTTATGCAAAACACACTGTGTTTTTTTGCATTTTCTTCTATTTTTCCCTCCCTGAAAGTGTACCAGTATCTACATTGATGTTTACGGATTTCATAACTGATTGCCCATTTTCAGGCACTAAATTTGGAATAGCTTTCCAGCTCAAACCAAACTGTTTTCTATCTCCTTTACTTACACTCTACTGATGTAGTCATTTTAGAATGTATTAATGATGCCAGCATTGAATGAGCCAATAATAAACAGTGACTAATTTCCAGAGTAGTTTGACTTTAAGTTGGTTGTTTTCGAATGGGAATGAAACTTTTAAGAGAATGTTAAACATGTGGTCTGGTGGGTTCCACGAAAATTCAAATAAGGCCCGGAGATGAGGTGGATTCCTTACCATTTGATCCTACCTTCTTTCCGTTAGTTGGAAATAACTGCAAAGATAACAATATTTTTAATACTTGTTATTAATGAAACAAAGTTCTACAAGTTTTTAGAGGATGGTGGAACCAACCACCTCAAAAATTTGATTCAATAATTTTAAAGCTTAAAAATTTAAAACATTCCAGTAGTACAAAAGATCCTTTCAGACCACAAGATGCAGAATTACTATATAACAGAACCCAGAGTTATATTACAAAGACATTTGTTCAGAGACACTTATGCAGTTGAATAAACATCCTATAATAAAAAGGGCCATCAATACATTAAGAAAACACTGTCATAGGAAAAAATTAGTAAATTATAATTTTCATAAAAAATGTATTTCAAATGCCTTTGGTTGTATTCATCCACGTTTTAGAGGACTGAAAGCATGTGTCATAAAGAAATAGAATAGTAATATACTTTAACAGGAAAACTATGACATGATAGAAGACATATTTTAATTGAATGTTTGATAATGAGCTACTAATTTGAGGAAAATGAGAATAAATTACAAAAAAAATTTTATAAGGAATTCACTTTTACTTTGCTTTCTTTCAAATGTTGTGACTATTTAGAAAACAAAGACCAAAAACTCAAAAGAAAAATACGTATTTTCTTTCTGGTAAAGAGGTAAATAAAATGTATGTTTTAAAAACCTCCAGGTAAGATTTTATTCTCTATAAAAGACATTTCCTATTCTAAATAAAATGGAAATTTATAAAAATAATGAATTTATGTTTCCTACTTGTATTAATAATATACATAACAGACTTTGTGACTACTGAGTGAAGTAAAGAATACTAAGATAAATAACAAAAAAGGAAAACACATTAATAATGTGTTTCCAAGAGCAGAGAGTGGGTAGAAGGAAGTCAAAAATCTACCTTCCCATCTTTTGATTTTAACTTTGATTAAGGTTTAAGATGGTATTAATAAAAAAAAAAAAAACTGGACTGAGTGACCTGATTTCAAGAACAGAGTAAAAAAGGTATGAAAATGGGAAGGTTGAAATAGCACTGAAGTCTTTAAGAGAAATATATGAATGCAATTTCCTTCTCCTAGAACTAGGTGACTCTCAATCAGACATGTTCTGTCCACTTCACATATACACAGAGGTTGAGGGTGTGGCCCCTCAGCCACCATCTGTATTTGACCCTGTGCTTGGCCACTTGACAAACTGTGTTGATCATGAGCAAATAATCAACCCTGTGCGTCAATTTCCACATCTACAAAGTAAAGATAATTAGCTCTATTTCACAGGGTAGTTGTACCTATCTAATGAGTGAAATTATGTGAAACATGTTGACCAGTGCATAGGATATGGCATATAAGTTTAGCTATTATTATGTATTATCCCACTGAAATTAAATTTCAGTGGGGAAAGATTGTTATCTGTTTTCATTATTGTTGCTTCTCTAGTGCTGAGAAAAACGGTTTGCACACAATTATATAACTGGCATACAGTAATCACTCATACAGTGTTTGCTCTGAAATGTTAACTGTATTACCTATGTGTCTGTACATATATAAATACATATACATAGTATGCATACATGGACGTGCACAGAGACACTAGTTTCTTATTAAAGGTAAATCACTAGAGAAAAAGGTGAGAAATTTTTAGTAATAAAGTAAATTAAATGTTCCTGAGCTAATACAGTGTGCATTGGTTTGGAAAAAATAGGTATTACCATCTTTTGTTCCTAATGCTGCGTAGAAATGCCATCTCTACTTAAAATGATCCTTGTGTTCAACAGTTAAATGCAATGAAAAGCAGATTCAGATGCAGTAATAATAATTTTAAAAAACCTTCAAGTTCATGCCACAATTATTGTCATTTCCCGGAAAAAAAGGACTGACTAATCTGCCATTTTTAATATAGGAGGTCAAATGTAAAATTAGCTCTAGAAGCTTAGAAAGATAATTCTTAGAAAAAGTCTATTCAGCTGTTATGGTCCATTGCCTAGAAATTCTGACCAAAGGACAGGAAAGAAAGAGCTTCTCTTCCTGACTTTTGATGAGTTTATTCTGTATTACGGTAACTTTCTATCTAACTTCCTACATCTTGCTCGACTTATATATGTACAGTTCCTAGGCTGCTCATTGCATATTTTGTAACATGATTTTTTAACCTTAAGAGGCAAATAAAAAGACACAATAAAAAAAATCCTCAGTGTGTCTGAGGATTCGTGTAATGATACAATGTACTGGATGCAGATGTATCAACAGACGGTGAAGAGTCCTTCAGAATGTGGTACCAGCCTTGGACATGTTTGGCAGTTTCTGAAAGCTATGAGAAATCTGGATCTTGGTAAGAAGAACAATGATGCACTGTGCGTGAAAATCCACTGAGACTATCCTTAGAAAAAGAGTGATTATTAAACCTATATTATTATATTTTCAACTGACTCCCTCCCCACTTAACTCCTACTGCTTTTCCTTTGGATCTTGATACTGAAAATATACTAGAAATTTAAGGCTACATATTACTATCATTTAAAAAGACCTCCTACATTTGTGGAAAAATTTTTGGACTATTTTATATAAATATTGATTTTACATGAATTAATACACCCAAATGCCCTTATCAGTTGGCAAAATTAAAATAACTAAGATGCTACTTAATATCACAAATCCCTGTGAAAGCTGAAAATTGCAGAAAGCATTCAGTGATATGCATAAAAAGTTAGAAATAATAAGCTAAAACATGGACTTCAGTTGTGTCCCTCTAAAATTCATATGCTGACGCTCCAAACCCCAATGTGACTGATTTGGAGCTACAGCCTTTATGGAGGTAATTTGGTTGAATGAAGTCAGAAGGAGGCCCTAATCTGTTAGAACTGGTGTCCCTAGAAAGAAGAAGGGATAGAGAGAAAGCCATTTGAGGACACATTGAACAGATAGCTGCCTACAACCAGGAAGACAGTCTTCATCAGAAATGGAGATTGCTAGCAGCTTGATCTGGGACTCCTGGTGTTCTGAACTGCGAGAAAGTAAGCTTCAGTTATTCAAGCCATCCAGTCTCTGGTATTTTGCTGTGGCAACACTAGCAAGCTGATACTGATTGTCTTTTAAACCTGCTAAGAATACATAGGAGCTATTGTGGACTAGAATAAAGAGCATACCACAACCTACGTAAATTAAAATCTACCAGGGATACCACGCTAATAAAAATTCTCAGATTTGTTAAGAGAAGTACATTGGAAGGGAGTTGACTATGAGGGCGTTAGTGGACTCTGTTATATGTAGAGGGGATGGGATCTAGGAGAGATTCTGTTTTGCTCTTCCCCAGCTCCATATGCCCCATGGAGATAATAATAGGACCCTCTTCTTGGACATTTGAGAAAGTAGTAAATAATATGATGTACTACAGCCCTAACCAGAGTGATTGTCACAGAATAAAACCACAGTAACCCATGGCTTTTAGAGACTAGTCATGATGTGAGAAAAAAAAAATTCCCAGGAAAGATTGCACAGAAGACGAAATAACTGAAAAAAAATGATGGGATTTTTTTTTTTTTAAGTGTCAAAATGGATAATATCAGATCACATCAAAGTGTTACAAGCTGTTCTTAAACCACTTGCTTTACAGCGGTGAGCTCTTTCTTCTCCTTCTTCACCACGGAGAGCTCAACAGGCATTGAAAGTCTTTCTGATACTATCCAGGGCCTGTTGATGTAGGTAGACACATACACCTGGCTGCACCTTACTCAGTGATCAGTATCACTTTGAAGAAATCAATCAGGGCAAGAGAATTGAATATGCTTCAAACAAGTATTGGAACAAATTAAAACAAACACTCTCCCAACCCCAAAGAGAGAAAAAAAAAAAAAAGAAAAAGAAAAAGAAAAAGAAATGAACCCCAAAGGGAGAAAAAAGAAAAAAAAAAAAAGAAAAAGAAATGAAAAGAAAGTGAAAAAACATTTTAATATAATTGGTAGTGAAAATACGCCAAACGTGTAAAATGCATCTTAAGAAGGCTTAGAGAAATTCATGGATGACTAGAAATATTATCTTAAATTGTGGTAATGCTTTACAAACCTCCAATTGTTTTGTGTAACCCCCTCATAAACCCTGTCATGTAATCAGAGCAGCGGTTGTTATGTAAAATGACAGAGGACACTTTCAACAGGCTTCTGGACTCAAAAGGACTTACACAAGGTCACACTGGCCAATCAGTGACAGAACCGGGACAAGAAGGCAGATGTTCAGATTGCCTTATCCAGCTCATTTTCTACTTTGGCAGAGGCCTTTGAGAAGTGAACTACTGAATGGAGGTTAGGAATTACAGGGACTCTCACAAAAAATTCTGGTAGCCTGATTTACTGTCTGTAATCTGTCCTAGAATTCAATTTCTGAGACTTGAATGAAATTAGGACAAGAATCAATACATGGCAATAATGTGGCCACTTTAAAAAATTACAGTAGGGGTGCCTGGGTGGCTCAGTGGGTTAAAGCCTCTGCCTTCCTGGGATCAAACCCCACATCAGGCTCTCTGCTCAGCGGAGAGCCTGCTTCCCCCACCCCCGCCCCGCCTGCCTCTCTGCCTACTTGTGATCTCCATCTGTCAAATAAATAAATAAATAAAATCTTTAAAAATAAAAATAAAAATTCCAGTAGTCAAATATAATGATATGAAGGAGAAGATGAGTATGCTGCTAATGAAGTGGCTGTGGGTTTTTCTTTTTTTCCTTTTTTTACTTCTTTGTTCCTATCTTTCTCTCAAAAGTGTGGGAGCAGAAAGGGAACGGAAACAGAGCCGTTGGACATGATCTTCCAGACTGAAAACAAAATCCAAACAAACCAAACCGAAACACCTGGTCCAAATGGGGGGAAGTAGATGTTTATTACATTTTGACACTAATCTTGCAATCATATCAAGCCATGGATAGTTCTTAGGTTACCAGGGCCTTGGGCCAGAATTCAAGGCCACAAACATTTGCTTTTGTCAGACCTGATTTTTTTTTTTTTTTTTTCTTGATATAATGTCATTATATCCTGGATGCCTAGGTGGAGTTGGAGAGGCCCGGAGCCTTAACAGAGTTCGAGTCTTTAAAAAATTACTGAAGGCTACTCATTCTACCCCCAAGGCCCTAAGCAGAATCCTCCTTTCTTCAGTACTGTTGATCTTTGTGAGGTTCTGACCTAGTTATCTGCTTAAAGCAATTTACACCAGGGTGTGCCAAAGACTAAACCCAACTCCTTCAGAAGTCATTTGCAATTTTCATTTGCAATTGAAAAGAGGGCTCCTTTGAATCTGGGCTCCTAAGGAGTTTGTTTTTTCTTTTTTTGTTTTTTGTTTTTTGCTTTTTTGCTTTGTTTTTTAATAGAGTTGACACACAATGTTTCATAGTTTCATGTGTACAACATAGGGATTCAACACTAAGGAGTTGTAAGACATTTCTCAGCTCCCACTTCACTGCCCATCACTCCCAAGAGCATATTCTCCCTTCCAGACCTCTTTCCTTAGTAAACGAAGTGCATGTTTCTCTTTACAGATATTCCAGGCTTTCACCTTTCAAAGTGACGCTCATCTTGTGCTTTCAGAATAAAAATGGAAACATACTTTATCGGTGAGCATGTTTTGGTGCAGTGAAAGGGTATTATCTGCAAGAACATATAAAGTGACGAATATAGACACTCATGCCTATTTTTTCCATAAGGAAAGGGATAAGGATAAAGATAAGAATCTGTGTAAGTTGAGAACAATCAGAACTCTACTGGGTGGCCAGTGCGTCCCCGACTTGCTTTGCATATTTGCTTAATAGTTTAATTTTATCTTTTTTAAGGGTTTGGTGTTGACAACACCACCAAGGAGGAAGGAGAGTAAATGACAATATTTCTCACTTGTTACTCAAATGAGAGTCATACCCACACAGAAAAGGCAGGGACTCTAGCCAGCACAGCAGGTAGAGTTTTATCATGGAGACATCCAACCAGCAGGGAAAGAAAATATCTATTAGGACATTCAGAGTCTGATATAAAAGTGAACATACCATAGTTCAGTGATCCAATATGAAGAGATCTTCTGTATCTAGCATCAAAGCCCAGGCTCTTTGTTGTTCAACAAATACTTAATGAGTGTCTCCTATGTGCTAGGCACTCTACCAAGCACTGGGAAAACCATGATAGACCAGACAGATTTGGAGGCAGCCCTTGAGAGTTTCATGTATATATCTTACCTACCTTGCCTATTTTTGTGCTGTCCTATCTAGGAAGAGACTTGTTTTAACCATCCTTTTAATTACACGCCAAAGCCTTACACTGTGCATTAACAATTCAACAAATTAATATAAACTCTACAAAAGGGATGAAAACACTCACCACCCACACATCCAAGAAAAGTGTTTTGCAAAGTTATAGATTGAAAATTATTCCCAGAAACATATTTCAAACTGTGGATTTACTTCTTAAGGGCCTTGGTTTTTCTAGAGATAGCCTCAAAAATAGTTAGGTTTAGAGTGACTTACCCAATTCTTAAGGTGTTTGTTTGAAATCACATATGCGGTTGTTTACAAATCCAGTTAATTAGATCTGCACATTATACCTACAGCGTTTTTGTTTGTTTGTTTGCTTTGTTTTGTTTTTTGGTAGTTTTAAGTGTCTGTTATTGCAAAAAGTTTGACAACCTGGGGCACGTTCTAAGGAGTTCTTCTGAGGTGATTTTACCCAGATAAATCAGAAAACGGACTATATTCAAAAGCACAGATTTCACAACTTTCCCCAAGTGCTTGCAGTACACTTGAATTCCGACCTATTTCTTCAAAGACTTTATAAAGTTCTTAAGGTAGTTCCACCAGTCACAAATAAATTTTTCCTTATTTTAGTTTCCTCACTTCAGAAATAACAACGATGTTTTCCCTCACAGATTATTTCGAGGAGCAAATGAGCAAACATAGTGTTTGATGCTTTGAAACTTAAGAAGCATGATGCAAATATAATCTATCATTTTCTACTCCATAATCTTTTTTATAATAGGTTAATTCCATGAGGACAGAGACTCTATCTTATTATTTTTTGCATACTCAGGACCAGTGCCAATATTAGATGTGTTAAAAGTGATTAAACCAGTCTCTAACATTCTCATTTTCTTCTTTAGATTTTGTGATGGAAAAGAAAATATTATCTTATCATTTAAAACAAAATATTCCAATACTGAAATTTACAGCCTATGAGGTGGTATGTTCTGAATCTGTCTCCATCTGTCCACAGGCACCTCTCTATGTGGTAAATTCCAGTAATCACAAAGGAGACGGATCAAGAAACCTGAGGTGGATGACGATCGAGGGCAAGAAAGGTGGAGAAAGGAAGTCTGTGCAAAATAGGAACCAATGGTGACATGTTCAGAGATTAAAACACACACATACACACACAGAGAAATGGTAATAGGCTTCTAAAAGCTTTTGCTGTTGATGAATACTTCTGTAACAGTATGTTGTTGATGACTCTGATTCAGCTACCTAGTACACTAAAATCTTTGGGAGTGTTATTTTTTTTGTTGCGATTTATTATATTTTTTCCAATGATAGCCATAGTTTCCCACCCCAAACAAACTGCAGTGGCGGTTCTGAACGCTTTTCAACTGTTTCCAGAACAAAACACATTTTTTCCATGGCAACCAAGAATAGGAACACACATACACAACTGAAATAGGGGTTGCATGTGACAACGTTTACTCTCACTCTACGGGTGATGTAGTTGGAATGGTTGTGTTTTATTTCCTATCTTTCTGACTGTGGTAGAGATGCACTAAATCAATCCATGCCTCAATAATGTGCTGCGACCCAAGTTTTCAAAAGGCTGCCTTGGAATTTTCTTTGTGAAAGTATTTATGTATATCCTCTCTATGTTGTTGCAGTTAGATTATCCTAAAATTCTGGACCTTTTCCCTGTATAATTTGTTTTTTAATTGATATAATTTGTTACAGGATTCATACTTTAAGTATACCTAAGGAAGTTTACTACTTTTGATGAGGAAACATGACATTTTCAAGAAGCAGAAAGTGGTAAGGGTTTTTTCACCAGCTTCTTAGACTGGTCCTTGTGCTTAAAACAAATTGAGAAGTTGAGGATAATTAGCTTTTAATCAGGAATTTCACTATGGTTTCAATAATATTTCTGAAAATGTCATTTGTTTTTGTAAAATTAAACACCTAATAGAATAAAAACCTTGAAATATATACATTAGAGAATTGCATGGGTTAAAGTATACTTCCTATCACTCCACATTTTAGTATTTTTCCAATATTTATTTATCATCATTATTTTTTAGAGAGAGACAGAGAGCGTGTGCGTGTGTGTGGTAGGGAGAGGTAGGGGAAGAGAGGAAGAGAAGCTTAAGCAGCCTCCACGCCCAGTGTGAAGCCCAACATGGGACTCTACCTCAGGACCCTGAGATCATGAGCTGAGCTGAAATCAAGATTTGGACGCTAAACCAACTGAGTGACCCAGGTGCCCCAGTATTCTTCAAGTATTTATTTATTTTTATTAGAGGGCTTTTATATTGACAATAGTTCACACACACACACACAAAAATCCCAAGAATCTGGCATTCTTAGTATTTCAAAACTTGTGAAAAACTTTGTAGGGCAGATGATGTGGTAAATGTATTAGAATTTGATCAAACTTTACACACGAAACACTTATTTTTAGGCACGAATACACATACAACAAACACACATAAATATATAAACATTAGAGAATTAGAGGGACCACCCAATGGAATCCCTAACTTACCCAGAATATTACTTACAGAACTAAAATTCAGCCACTCTCTCTCTCAACCATATCTAAATTCTGAATTCTCGGAAGCAGCCTGAATTTATGTTATCTGACATCAAATAGAATAGCCTTCAGATAAATGTACCACAAAAGCAGGAAGCCACAAATTCCTTCTGAATGTGACTACAGTGACTTTCATAAATCTAAGTAAAAATTCCAAATTTTCTTAAGGAATTTAACAACAACAAAAACTTAAAAATTCTATAGATAGTACAGATTCTTTGGTCAGTATTTCAAGATTAAGGATAAACCAGTCCATTGGCAGTAACTACTTAATACAAAATTAATCTCTCAAATTTGTTTTATAAACAATTTTTTTAAAATAAATTTTGCTCAAAGTCCTTGCATATAGATGTGTAGGAGCACACACAAATAAACACAGTGATATTTAGAAATACACACACAGTATGACAAGAGACACTATCTTTTACTCTAACACACTATCTCACTGGCCTGGAAAAGATTGTGATTCCAAAGCCATTTAAAAATATTGATCAACTTAAAATTTTATCAAACGTCACTATTTAAGCTATTACAGACAAAGACTCAATAGACTTAATTTTCCTGGGTCCACAGAAAGCTAGAATCTCAAAAGTATTGCTGGAATGTGTCTTGGGACCTTTTTATTTTTTTAAAATTTCTGCTAACCACCTCTTTGATAATGGAATTCCTGGTGACTTAGACATCCATTGGTAGCACATTTCTTTATTAATACTGCTTCTTTTATAAGTTTTTTTATTTCAATAGTATTCTTCCTTAAATGAGGGGGAGGGAAAAAAAAAAGAAAAAAAAAAAACCTTGAAAATCAAATGCACAAGTGAAACAAGCAGTGATTGGCTGACACCCCACGGCCAAGGGCAGGCTCCAGCAGGTTTCGGAGTAGCAAGGTCATCAGAGTATGGTGCATAATGGAGCATCATATTAGAGTGGAATTCAGCCAAACACAGTAATGTATGGATGTAGACGCATCTGAAAGAAGGAAAATAAAGATTTATGCAGGTAAAAAAAAAAAAGTGTGATGAATAATTTTTCCCCAATATCTTCTACCCAATCAGAATGCTGTGGTAGAGGTTTTGGTGCAGAGATTTTTTATTTACTAATTACCTGTTTGTAAATAATAAAAATGCCCAGGGTGGGTAAAGTTAACTCGTCAGATAAATCCTACTCGGAAGCTTTATTAGTTTTTTTTGTTTGTACACAGCATTAGAGTTCAATATAAACATCACCAAATTCCTGAAAATAAACTTTTATTCCGCCTTTAAAACATTAATTCACCAGAAGTGATAATTAAGATTAGTTTTAGTGGTTTCAGCTCAATTCTTCTTGGAATGTGATTTCTCCCACAACACTAATGCTAAATAAAGCCTGTGTAATGTTCTGAAACGGAGTCCCTGCTTTAGAAAAGATTCTAAAGGCTTTTAAAATAAATAAGAGAGAAAAGTAGAGCTGACTCAAGATATATAGGAACAGATCTTATTATTTCTGTGGAGTCGCAGTAAATAAATGGATGGGGAGCCTTGCTATAGTCCAGAAATTGCTTATATACAGCTTAAACATAAAGCTCTAAGTAATTATTATACCAAATTTCTAAAATAACCTCTACCACTCTCCTCTCTCAGGAAAAGATATGGTGGCAAAATATCTAATAGCGTTGGTGACAATTGTGAAGCAATGGTTATCACAGTATATTCGGTTTTGAAAACAGTTCAAATTTTATTTTTGAAATTAATAAAGTCCATCATTAGCATTTTATCACTATATAAATTTAAACTATGATACATTGGATTGGTTAATTGCCTAACAAAAGAGGCAATCCAGCTGAAAAATTTAAAAATGTCACATTCTTTTAAAATTTGCTAGAAAACAAAATTAGAGAAAAGTTAGTTCACAACTGTGTGTTAAGGGCACTATGAAGGTAGAGCACAATTGCAAAGCTGGCAAAATGCAAAGGAGCATAGAAGCCAGACAGAATCATCCATATTGATGAAAAAGCTAAAAGATTATTCTGATTAGAATACGTATAAACTTTCTATACATACAGTATAGAAAGCTTCTATTAATTTCTATTAAGATTATGTTTTTATTGAGGATATACTAATCCCAGATAGAAGCTTACATCTTGTTGTCATGGTTCTGTTAAAATTAAAAATTCTGTCAATTAACCTGTTGCATATATGTTCTAAACAATGTTAAGTTACTTCATTGAGTGTAATCAATTGCTATTCTACATAGGGAAAAAGAACCATTAATTTCCTTTGAATAGCTATAAAATTTGAATTATAATTTCTCCAATAATTTACAGATTAAAAACTAGAGCCTAAAGCAGAATTACATCCTATTGTAAAAAATTCAGTCTTTCTAATCAAATATATAGTTATACATATACAGGTAAATCTCAGCAGATTTCTTTCTCTATTGAAATATATATATAGTGAAAGTTATGTGATTTCAATTTTATTCATAGAGATAAAAAAACAGAACCAGAACACTGGCCTCTGCATTCCATGACTTGTATCCACATTGTATTCTCAATAATCTTGGGATCTTAGCCAAATTATTTTATCATAAAGGCTTCAACCTCTTAAGTTTCATTGCATCAGTCAAGGAACCAGCAGAAAACCAAATTCACACCTCAATGGTACAGAGAGAGAAAGGCCTCAGTCTCTCTTCATATAAAATGAGGGAACCGGTTTGAATGATATCTTTTAATTAAAAAACATGATGACTCCAGTGATTTTTAGGTACAAACACTAAATGGTTGATTATATTTTCTTTCAGTTTTGTATATGTTTAAAGTTCAAATATGTTCCGTTTATTAATGTATGAATACCACAATGAAACAAAAGTCCAATGGTGCCATACTTGGTTTATATGAATATATCTGTATGTGTTTGTGTGTGCGGAGAGACAGAGAAAGAGAAAGAAATAACAGGTGTACATTTTCCCACATTTATAAGGTATGTAATGACTCCAAAATAGAAGATAACAGGAAAGAATGATTTTGCTATATTTATCCAGCTGCATGATTTACTTAAAATCTATAAATTGACTTTGTGGTCTCATGTCTAAGTTATTAATTGACTTGGGATAAGTTTGAGATAAGTTTCAGATTGTCATACCTTACATAAAAATTTATAAATGCAAGGTAGATCAGATCAGTGGATGACCCTTTCCTTATTCATAGACATCCAGAGATCTAGGTACTGTTGCTTTTGTAGATATCTCCTGACAAAAGACATAACCTTTCATCAGTTATTAGCCACTCATCTATTACATCAGGCCAAATGTAACAGAAATTTCACCATATGCAGATGCCCAGTACCTCCTGTAAGTGTTTCTGGTTATACACAGAAGAATCATATTGTAGAAATTATGCTTATCAAAATGAGACTAGAAGCTATGGTTGGCATCACTCTGCAGATGCGTTCCTACTATAATATGTATGATGTAATGTACATACACGAACAAACGGATATTTAGTTTTTTCAGTGCTGAAAACTCTAATAGATGATGGCAAGTCATCCATTTGCTTCCACACTGGAAGTAACTTAAAAAATAATTTCTGCCGTATTTTTTACTAAGTATACAATGAATATATTGAACACAATTTGAGCACTTAAAGAGAATATTATTCAGACTACATTCCGCAGTTCCAAAGGCAAGGGAAACTATCACTGGATTTAATATGAATTTTTCTTGAGCATTTCTGCATCAGCTACAAATGGATTTTTAAGTTAATGTTTATTCAGGCTGTATCTTCCTTACTCTTGCCAAAAGTAAAGTACTTTTACTTTCCATTTACTAAATACAATAAAATTTTTACTTGCCAGTGCGTTATCTAAATAAGAGCATGGCATGAATAAACTCAACAGGACCTAAAAATAATAAACAAAGTAGTGACTATACTTTCATATGTTTACTAATCTTCTGGAATTATACTATTCTTTAAGAAAATTGAAAAAATATTTAACACATAATACGACTCTGAAGATTATAAAATAAGTAGAAAAATAGAATGCCTTTGCTTTTATTTTATAAGTCAAAAGCACAATTGTATTTCCAAGTCACAAAACTTGAACAACCACTAAAACCAGGTTTACCAAGCAAAGGAAAGGTGGACACTTAATCTCAATAATGCTGTCAATGATCCACATTAGGCTCAACTAGACACATTATTTAGTTGAGAGCAAAGGCTTTTGTTTTAACTGCAAAGGTCTGAACTATGGAAACCTGGGCTACATCATCAGTTTTGCTAAGGTGTGATTTTCAGAAAGAAAGAAAAAAAAAATACAGCAACTCTGCAACACACATCTTTTAGATTCTGCCAAAGAGTAACTACAGAAGCTTAATTTTAAAATTTCTAGACCCAGTGAAAACAAGCCAAAAAGGGGGGAGGGGCATTATTTACAAACTTGTTTCCATAAAGCTGTTTAACTTATTACAATATAACCATTACCAGGATTTAAAAGCAACACTTTGAAATGTCTAATTATCATGAAGATGAAAACACTGTAAACAAATACCCTATCCACTATATCACAGGTAAAGAACTATGTTAAAGCAATTCAAGAGAATTATAAATACAATGAAGACTTTATGTCAGATGAAATCTTTGATTTTTAATTAATCCCTATCATAAGGAATTAAAATATGGCATCCCTCAGGGTTTTTCTTAGATAAATTCAATATCAAAGGGGGGAATTATAACAAAACCTGTGTTCTTTATTTTATTTTATATCAAATTTAAACACAGAAAATACATTTTGGCAGTTGTTTTTAGGTACAGCTAATATCTTTTAAAAATAAAAATAGAAAATCATCTACTTATGGTACAAAAAAAAATCAGAACAAAAAAGATCCTGTTTATTGTGTCAGATGTCTAAACAGAATGTAACTTTGTAAATGGATCCCTTGTCCCCTGACAGCAATATTGAAGAGATGAAGAGTATCAATTACTATTACTAATTACATTAAGGGGAATGTATTTCATTCTCCTTTATTTCATTTTGTTTCAGCCATTTATTATGGTAAAAACTTTACACATCTTTTGAATACCTAACAACATAGAAGTTTTCCAGTCACTTTTGGCAAACTGCATGATTTATACCAATGGCTTTGCAGGTCTTCTATTTTGGTATACAGACTTCTTTGCTCTGTTAAGAGTCTCTAACACCATACATTAGTTTATTTATAAGCATATCACTTTGCCTTTTAAATAGGATGCCACAGCAGTCTTGGTATTGGCTGTCTTAAATATTCAAGAATATAGAGCCAAACTCATTTGATGAGGCAAATAAAGCTTAAGTGACAGCACAGAACACATGAATGGGTTGTATAAAATATCTATAAATCTGCCACCTGATATGTCCATTCCAAAGTTTAAGATTATGCAATTTAAAATGTAAATGCCTTTCAGCCACGGGACAAAACAACCCATTAAGATGACAGTGAAGAAGTAAACATTCTGAAGAAAGATGTTTTCATACACTTTTTGCTCTACATGTTATCATTTTCCAAGGAAATTTCTATAGACCTTAATTTATCTGTGGGTGTTCCTAAGCCATCTTAGAAAAGTAGTATTATTTTACCTGGACATGTCCTTATTTACAAAATAGATAGAAGTACCAAAAACAGAACAAAAATCTTCTTCTTCTAACTCCAGGTAAAGCAATAACACAACAGATATAACCTTCCACTTAGTAAATTGCAGGTTAAAAGAAATAAGTAACTCAGGCTCACAAGCATCACATATTTTCAAAAGCCACTTAATGTAATGAAGTTCAAGCCTATATTTTCTTGGATTGCTGTGGTAATTGGATATAAAATCATGTGAAGTCTGTTTCTCCTTAACCAAATAGCTGCAGTAAAGTACTATAAGTAGCAAATATTTCTTTAGGAAATTGATTTTTAAAACTATGAAAGCAGTAAGGAATTAATATCTCTTTTCTATGTCTTTAATGAGCCCATCAATAACATCTTTAATGACACTATAAGGCAAGTTTTTCTTTTGCCTTAATTCTTCTCACATTGCACATTCCACACGCAAAGCATATTTAATAGAAAAACTATTATTTGATATTATTTGACAATCATAGATGTGTTTTTCGAGATGAGCTCTTGTGATAAGAAATATGTGGCATTTTATTAGTGGGGCTGCTATAGCATTAGACACAGCACTTTTTAAAATGTTTTACTTGCCGAATGTCAGACCTTGGTGGGTGTAAAAAGTAAACTTTGTGAGCATTACATATATCACAAAAGCAAAACTTACAAAAATAAATTTTCTGTTTTCTGAAGTTATCTCAAAATATGTTTTTTAAAACTGTTTCCATATCTCACTGAAAAACAACAGTATTGAATATTCCATATAAACGTAATAACGTCAGGATATCACAAGGCAGACCAAAATTTTCTTTTACACAGTGCATCAAACAAGAACATTTCTGTTGTTCAGCTTAAATAATAAATGGGTCATGCACTTTATTTTTGCTTATTAACTTTTAATTCCAAACATGAAGAATGCAAGTGCTAACTTCATAGCTTCCCAGAAGTCTAGTTGTTACAGACACTGAAGTATTTAAAATGCAGTTTTGCATGATATTTGTGTATCATTAAATGTTTTTTAAATCAACATTTTTGTCAACGTAATCAGTATTTAAGTATCTCAGTCTTGCTACTATATTTGCATGAACCGCCTCCATGATCTGTACAATCCTACATAATACATAACACAGATAAAACTTTTATAGTGTTCAATTTGCATAGGCACCAGTAGTAACTTTAGAAATTCCTCCCCAGGATGTAATTATACACTGAGTAGCCACAAAACAAAATAATTTCAGGTTAAAGCTAACCACCCAAACCATATATACATATTTATCCTGAAAACAGAAAATGTAGGATGAATTAGTACTGTCAAGGATAAAGAGATGTACAAAACACTGCCTACTTTGAATACGTTCTTCGATAGCTTAGTAAACGCTGGTTTGGAAAGTTGCAAAATACAAGGGGGCATCTCGCGCAGATGGCCTGTGGTCAATTAATGATCTACGAATTCACATTAATTCACTGCTATTAAATTTTTAAATAATAGCTTTAAAAGAGAAAACAAAACTTCACAGAAGATGTTCTGTCTCAGAGTTACTAGCCTTCTGTGGGATATTTAGATATATTTGGAACACATCTTACCTGTTTGCTGTACTTGTTATTGGTTTGACAGCTGTATTCAGAGCAGTGATCTGATCCAATTGAAATGTTGTCTCCTGCTCCCACAAAGGTGTTGGCTGGTGGTAGATCTTGTACGGCCTGGTGTTTTTTTCCTGCAGTTGGTGACTGGGGGTGAAGTTGGACAGTAGGCAATGGAGAGCTAGATTTGTAATGCCTGGCCAGGTCAGGACTGCCAGGCCCCCCATTAACAGATCGGTATCGCCCCATGCTTGGGCTATCTGACAGCTTCTCATTGACACTATCATACCTCTGTCCATTTGGTTTAGAAGCTTCTACAGTGACAATGCTGCTGTAGAGAGGCTGCTTAGATTTTTTGTTTTTCTTGTCCTTTTTAGGCTTTTTAGATTTGTCGTGCTGCTGGGGTGTAAAAAAGTCTTCGTGATCCTTTTTGCCAGCTTCATAGCCATTTTTATTTTTGGACCGGCAGTACCTTGCCATCACTACAATTAAGATGATTAGAATCACTGTCATAATTCCAGCAACCACCCCAATGACAATACTGAGTCTCTGCTTGCTAATTTCGTAACTTGGGTCACCAGCTATATCCTGTGTGAGTGGGGTGTGCAAACTTCTGGCTATCTGGGAGTCAATCACAGTTGCATTAGAAACACTTTCATTGACAAACACATGCACCAGAGTCGTGGTGGACTGGGAAGGCTGCCCACTATCATTCACTTGCACAACCAACCTGTGCAAGCCATAATGCTTTTGGGTGAGTTTTCCCACTAAGGAAACCACACCGCTGGTGGAATCAATCTCAAACAGCTTGAAGGGATTCCCTCCCACAATGCTGTAGTTAAGGTCTGCATTGATGCCATCGTCACTGTCTGTTGCCAACACTGTAGCTACTACTGTCCTGACATTACTCGAAGGTGGCAGCAAAGTGTAGGAAATGTTTCTGGGAAGGCTCACGGTGGGAGCATTGTCATTCTCATCCATCACAAAGAGAGAGACTGTGGCTGTGGCGGATCTGGGAGGATCTCCCCCATCCACAGCCTTGACTCTGAATGTGTATGTGGTCTGATGTTCCCGGTCAAAAGACATTGTGGAGTAAATGGTCCCCGTGTCATTCTCAATGGAAAAAATGTTACTGTTTTCTTCGATGTAGAGGCTCATCTCCGCATTGCGCCCCTTGTCAGCATCCATCACCGTGACCATCCCCACAGGGCTGTTGGGCTGCAAGTTTTCTTTCACATAAAAGGTAAAGACGTCCTGCATAAACTTAGGGTCATTGTCATTCTTGTCAGCCACCTGCACAATCACCGTGGTGCTGCCCTGCAGCACTGGGATGCCTTTGTCTTTGGCGTTAACTTTAAACTCATACCTGTCTGTCTGCTCTCGGTCCAGCACCGTATTGACAAGGATGTCCCCAGAATCAGGATCGATGGCAAAGATCCCCATAACGGAAGAATCCAGAGAGTAGGCAATCTCTGCATTTTTCCCACTGTCGGCGTCTGTCGCCAGCACCGTGGCCACCCTCTCTCCAGGGATGTTATTCTCGGGAAAGTACACCTCCACCACCGACTGGCCAAAGACGGGCGGGTTGTCATTGGTGTCTCCTACCTTGACAACCAGGGAGTTGTTGCTGGAGAGGCTGGGGCTGCCCGAGTCCACCGCCACTATGACCACGTTGAATTCCCGGGTGGTCTCATAGTCCAAAGGGGCCGAGGTGTGCAGAAAGTACTTTTTCTTGTTCTGGTCGCCCTCTGTGTCGCTGGCCGGCTTGAGCTGGAAGGGCACATCACCCACCACGGTGCAGGTGACTACCCCGTTCTCGCCTTGGTCTCGGTCGGACACCTGTACCAGAGCAATGGGGGTGTCGACCAGAACATCCTCGGCCACGTTGGCCACCCCGTCCTTGAGTGGGATACGCCCGATCTTGCGGATTTCAATGGACGGCACATTGTCGTTCTCGTCCTTGATGTTAAGGACCACCGTGGCCTTGTCGGTCTTGGGGGGCTGCCCGCGGTCGCGGGCCATGACCGTGAAGCGCAGCTGGTTCACCTCCTCGCGGTCGATGCGGTGCAGGACACTAAGCCAGCCGGACGTCTCGTCCAGTCGCAGCAGCCGCCGCACGGATTCGGTAGCCGCTCCGAACACATACTCGATCTGTCCGTTGACCCCCACGTCCAGGTCCGCGGCACGCAGCTGCAGGATGGGAGTCCCTGGGGCGCTATTCTCGGCTAGGTCAGCTTCATACACGCTCTTCTCGAAGCGGGGGCTGTTGTCGTTCACGTCGGTGATGAGCACCCTTAGGATGGCCTGAGAGGAGCGAGGCGGGTCGCCACCGTCGCGCACCCGCAGGGTCAGCTCGTAGGAATCGCGTTGTTCCCGGTCCAGCGCCCCCTTCACAATCAGCTGTGGCTGCTTCTCGCCATCCGGGGTGTCGGCCACCTGCAGTTCGAACACGCTGCTACGGCCACCGGGGTTGGTCCCGCCGCCGCCCTCTGGTGCGTCCGGCCGCCTCTTGGAGCCGCCCGGGCCGCCGCCGCTCGCGCCGTTCCCGCCGCCCCCGGGATAGGGGGCGCTGTCGGCAGGCCCAGCGCGCCGGCCCTCGCCGCCGCCGCTGCTGCCGCCGCCGCCGCCGCCGCCACCGCCCCCGGGCTCCTGGAGTAGCTCGTAGCGCTCGATGCCGTTGCGGCCGAAGTCACGGTCGGTGGCGGTGGGTAGCAGGTAGAGAGTGCCCACCGGTCGGTTCTCCTCCACCGTGAGCGTGAGCACGGGTGACGGGAAGGTAGGCGTGTTGTCGTTGATATCGAGTACGATGACCCGACCCTCGAACAGGTCCACCCAGCTCTGCGAGGGCCCGATGACCGACACTTCGAAGTCCAGAAAGCACTCGTTCTCGTCGAAGATCATCTGACACTGGGGCAGCTTCTCGCGGTCGATGCGCCGCTCGCTCGTGCTCAGCTCGCCGGTGAGGTTGTCGATCTTTAGGTACTCCGAGCCCGACTCGAGGCTGAAAGTCACCTCACCCGAACCCGTCACGATGCCCAAGTCCGAGGCGACGTTGCCGATGCGGACGTCCGCTGGGCCCTCCTCAGCCAGTCGATATCGGAGGAGTTGCTTGGCGGCCGCCAGGCTGAGCGAAAGCGGCAAGAGGAGACAGCAACCCAGGCACCAGCCGCGCGCCCACCCCGCGGTCCGCATCCTCAGCATCTTCTCCTGCTGCTGCTGCTACTGCTCCTTCTAATCACAGCCCCCTCGGCGCCCCCCTCCTCCGGGGCCGGCCGCCTGCCCTCCTCCCAGTCCTCTTCTCTCTCCGGGAAAGGAGGAAGCGAGAGGAGGGAGGGGGCAAGAGCACCGTGCGGAGTCGGCCAGGGGGACCGGCGATAGATCCTTCTTCTTTTTTTTTTTTTTTCCTTCTGCTTCTTCCGAAAGTTATTGTTTCATAATTCATGCAATGGGTGCTAATCGCCCGCTCGCCGGCCGCCGTTCAGTCGCAGTACTCACAGTTCACGGGACACTGCGCGCCGCGGGCTCGTCGCCCCCCCCAGAGTCATCCCCGCAGCGGGCGGAGGATCCCGGGCTCCGGTTCCCGCTCTGTCGGATGGGGCCGGAACCGCTCCGGCAGGCGGGTGGTGGAGCCGGGAAGCGGCGGGGAACAAGCCTGCAGCCTCCCCCGCCTGACAACCCCGTTCGTCTTTGCTGCCACTCGAGTTGCGTCCAATTCACGTTCCAGCCACTCACTCCAGACCCAGCTTCTGCTCCGGCTGCCCAGGCAAACGTGAGTTGCTTCCTGCACGAGGTGCCGGGGCCAGCAACAAGCCAGTCTGAACTCTGACTCCGCTCTGGCAGCGGGGGAGCCAGTCAACAGATCGAGAATGAAAAATCCCTGGCAGGTCGCTTCGGGCACCGTGCAGTGGAGACCACTCGCGTCACACAGCGGTCCGCGTCCGGGTCCCCCCCGCGCGCCCAAGAGCAGCCCGAGCCATCTTCAGAGACGCCCAGAGTCAGTCTCTTCTCACCCCGAAGAGCTCGGGTTTCTCTTTTTTTCTTAACAACTCTGCGCAAGGTCATTAGTCACGAAGCCGCCGCCTGAAACCGCAGCAGCCGTTCGCCCGCGGGGGCGAAGGCTGAGCCGTGCGCACCGCGCGGTGCCCAAGTTTGGGTTCGCAGCCGCAGAGTCCGTGCCTTTCCTCACCTGCATTCGGCCCGCAATTCGGAGCACTGGGATCTGCAGCGCTGTGCGCGATTCAGGGAGGAGATTGCAGCCTCTCTCTCTCTCTCTCTCCCCGCTCTCTCTCGATCCCTCCCCTCCCTCCCTCTCTCTCCTCCCTCCTCCTCCACTCTCCTCCCTCCTCTCCTTTCCCCTTTCCCCTTCTCCCACTCTCTCTCTCTTGCACGCTCCCTCTCTTTCCTCCCAGTCCCAACGCTGGCAACTCGGGCTGAACTTGATCCCTTTGCAGTTCAAAGGTGAGCAAACCAAGCTCGGTGCTCAGGCGACGATGGCCTGGCGAAAGCCCCCGGCCGGGCTCCCCCAATGGCAATTAACAAAGATGCCCAATTCTGTCCGGATTTCCGAAGAAAAGCCAAAGGCACTGGGGAGGGGGTGAGCGGGAGGTGGAGTCAGAGACGCTGCCAAGTAGCTTTAAAAAAAAAAAAAAGAAAGAAAGAAAAGAAAAGAAAAGAAAAAGAAAAAAGAAAAAGAAAAAAAAATCCAGTTTGCCAAGGGCAGAAAAAGTGCCAGTCGGTTGTTGCCTCGGAAGTGCCCTGGCACGGCGGGTGAATTCCGCAGTTGTCTCGTCCCTTTTCGCGTCTGGGAGAGTCTGGTGCGGGCGCGCTCGCCGCCCCTTGGACTGCCAAAGCTCTAAGACACTGAATGGCAAATAGGAAGCTCCCGCTCGCCAGCCGCGAGCCGGAAACCTGCAAGTTTGCCCAAAGTGGTGGCTGCTTCTGGGAGCTCGCAGGCTGATCAAGCTTGTCCCTGAAGCGGCTGCTGCTGCTGCTGCGGCGGCGGCGGCGGCGGTAGCAGCCCAGCCACCGAAACTACACACTCGCGGAAAGGGAGGGACGCGGGTTGAGGTGAGAAAGGCAGGCAGGAGTACTAACCAGCCGCCCCGCTCCGGAAAGCCCAGCTTCAGCTCCGGGGGCCACTCCTTGTGCGCACAATCCAGCCAGTCCCGTCCCCCTTAAGCCAAAGCTTCCCCCCCCTCTTTCCAGTGAGTGCAGCCACTGTCTTCTCGGGAGACTTGCTTTCCCTCCCTGGGGCTGGTAAATTTCCTCCTCTCCCTTACTAATGCTGGGTGCGTGTGTGAGAGCACTGGAGCGGGTGTCAGGAAAGGTTTCTTTCTTTTTTTTCCTCCCCCTTCTCAGACGATGCCCATCCCCCCCCCCAGTGTCTCCGTTTCGCGATTTAGCATCTTGGTTAGGGCATGGTTAACGGTGGCTTGGGGGATCCCGCGTGCGCCCAGGGAGCCACGTTGGTGTTCTGAGAAACCATGATGGGCTGCAGTGGTTAAGAGAGGACATCAAACTCCAGAGAGAGCCAGAGAAGGATCCTTTTTTGGGATTGCAGACTTCGGAGGGTTGGGGTTGGGGGTTTGGGGTGGTGCCTGTCTTTGTTTAAATGCTTGGCATTCCTGTCATCTTGCTTGCTTAGGGGGTAGACCGTGTGTGTGCGCGCGCGCCTGGGGAATAAACACATGTTGGAAGCCTCGGTGTTATTTTCTGAGCAGAAACCTGCAGCCTTTAGTAACTGGCAAAGTGTAGCGTCACCTATCTGGATAAAAGGGAAATAAACTTTAATGGCAACTTTGTGTACCGAAGTGTCCCTAGTTCCGTTTCTCTCCTTCTTTTGACTTTGTGCCACTCGATCGTACATGGTATTCCCCCACGCGAGGCTTCCCGGTTTTCAATCACAGCCACTGCAGTCCGCCTCATCAGATCTCAATTCTCCTTGTGTTTCTTAAACTGTTGCCATTTGCTCTTCATTTATTTCAGCGGCTAAGGGGACCCGTCAGGATTAAGGGGGCCGAGGCAGGCAGGAGATATTTGGGGACAGTCTTACCATCTCAAAAGAGCAAAGAGGCTGCTGCTGGGATTTGGTTGGTCCTCACCTCGTCTGCCCAATGTATAGGCATCGAAAGGCCTCCTCTTAAAGGAAAATTTAAGATGAAAAGAGGAAAAAAAGAAAAACCAGTCCAGAGTGGGTACTCTCCCTTTACGAGACCTGTGTGAGCAGGCAAAATGACTAAAAACAAACACGAATAAAGTCTACGAGCAGATGTAGCGCGCGGTTGTTTGGGCGGGCGCAGCCAGCAGGATTGAGGGAGACACGGCTGAGATTTCCAAGGTCTCCCTATAGGGGATCCTGGAGGCGCGGAGGATGAAAGTGTCAGGGAACTGGCGAGTATTTTTCGGTCTGCTAAAGCAACTGCACTCAGGGTGTAGCGGCTTCTCCTCCCGGGCCAGGCCAGGAACCCGGCCACCCCCACATTCCCCAAGCCCGCTGCCTCCCCAGCCTCTCCGCTCTATATCTGCAGCATCAGCGAGAAAAACCCCGCGCGCAGACTCAGTGCACACCGCCGCAGTCTGGAGCCGGGGGGCGGGGGCGGGCGCCGCAGCGTTTCCTTGGCCGGCTAAGTGGCTGTAATGCTAAATCCTCTTATATTTGGAAAACTCTGGTTTATCAAAATTCTTGCCTCCCACGACACCCCCCCCCCCCCGGGTCCAAGGCGGAAGAGGGAAGCCTTTTCTCCTCCGCGGCCTTGCGCCGGTGCATTCCGATGCGCGGCAATATGGTGCAGTGCACTCTCTCCCCTAACCGCCTTTACTAAGATTTTGCAAACTTCTGGCAGCCGCGTGGGCAGAGGCGTTGTACATTCACTCTTCCCTCGCCAGACCATAAACTTGAACAAGCCCCTGAGCATCTTCAAACGTTCGCCCACCGCTCCGGCGCGCAATCTCCAGGCGCACACTAGCGAGGGGCGAAAAGAGTGGGAGGCTTATCCCCAGAGCGCGGCAGATTTCTTCCCAGATGACGGGGGTGGGGGTGGGGGTGGGGGTGGGAGTGAGAGTGGGGGTGGGGGTTGTGCAGCGCGTCCTTCACAGTGGAGTGGTTTCCCCGGTGCGAGCAGGAGGTAGTCTCCAGTCCGCCCTCCCTACTCATCCTGACCAACTCCGCCGCCGAGCCAAGCCAGCGTGGGAAATGGGTCCGACGTGTGCGGCATGGAGAACAGCGCGCCAGACTGCCCGGGCCGTGAAGCCTCCTGGCTTTCCACCCTCCCCCATTGGTCCCCGCCTCCGACCTCTCCGCGGGAGCAGCCAAGGACCGGATGGTTTGCCCAGCAGCGCTGCACTTGGGCAAGAAAACGGAATAGGCGGGGTGGGGGTGTGGGCGAGGTGAGAGGAGCCCTCGGGGCGCCCTTGCGGCGGTCGGAGCTCCCAGTCCTCTTCCGCCCCCTGTCTGGGGACTGACACTCCAACTCCAGCCTCCCGCCGGCGCGGAGGATGAATGGAGGCGAGAAGCTGTTTCCCCCACCCCCGCCCCATTTCCGCAGTCTTAGAGCCAGTGTCACAAGTGCTCAGCAGTTTCATTAAATGGAACTGGGGGACTTAATCCCCCCCGGTACCAGACCTCACCACGGGAATATGATATCCGGATTCGCTCCCACCCACAAACCCCGCCCGGATTTTCAGACTCGAGGCAGCATTTATCTTCTCAACCTGAGAGGAAAGGGTTCAGAAGGAAATGGGATCGAAAGTGTAACCGGCTGTAATAAATTAAAGAGCCCGCTGCTGCTGTGCTGCTGTTGCTGCTGCTTTGGCGGCCAGAGCTGAAGAGAGAAAACGAGATCAGTTTCCTAAAGCCTGAGTTGATCAGAGTGATGATGGCACGTCATCGCTTGCATGAAGCAAAGTATTTGAGAGAAGGTTGAAATGTGGATTTGGTTATTCTCTCTCTCTGTTTTAAAGGAATATTAGGAGAAATGACCTCTTGAAACCAAGATTAAAAAAATGATTAAAATAGAAATGGTATCCCGTTTTAATAAACATTTAATCAAAGCTTGGCCAAGGATTCCTTTTCTTTTTATGCCAAAAATCTTGCCGTATATTTACCATACAGTAGTTTTTTGTTGTTGTTTTAAATTTACCTGCTAACCCTGCCGTCTTGAAACTGCTTTGCAGTTAAGAAATTTCAGTGACTGAGCTGTAAAATAGCATTCAGTGTCCGTGAGGTAGTTTAAGTCTCAAAAAGACAGGAAGGGAAGTAACAAGGACAACAAAAGTTTGTTGGTAAGAATACAAAGAAGTAGGTGCCGAAGATATGATCTCAGGGAGGCTTTCATTTATTATAGACGCTCTATTCACAATTGTACAAGAAAAAGGTTAAATACAGTAAACATGATAGCCAATTCTTGTAAGAAATATAAAGCAGTTTGATGGGAAGGGAGAAAGTGACTCAAGAACTCCACCAAGGGACAAACAGAGGAAATGACACCCCTAGATCTCCAAATCCATTGACCTTTTAGTCTTTTTAAAAAGGGTCCTCTATATCCACTTACACAGGCATATATATGTTTTCGGGACCTTTGTGATCAATCATTTCCCCAACTATTTTTGATAAAGTGGATGCTGAAGTCTTCTTTTTCCTATTAATTATTAGAAATTATTGTTCCTTAAATATATATCATTTCAAACGGTAAACTACAACTGTCTCACTATTGTCTTATAGCAAGTATGGTTCTGGTTCTGGGACTGTGAGAAACTTTGGGCAGATTTCGCAGCCTTAAATCTATGCCTGTAGTATTAAAATGAGTAGCAGACTGAAGAAGCTAAATTATTCATTGCAATAACAGACTTTTTGATGGACATTAAAACTCAGCAGTTTAAATAAGGAAACCACAGATTTCCTTTTAAGCAGGTAATAACTGCTTGCCTCAGTGGTTATTTAATTGGTCTCCAGCCAAGAAGTAGAATCAGTTGTGCTGTTTAAATCATGCAATCATGTTATGCAAAGCCATATACTGTATTACAATGTATTGATAAGAGACAACACAAGAAATAAACTAAGTTGATTTATACCATCTATTGGATAATTATAAAAACATTTCTAAAAGGACAGTATAAAAATTCAGTTCACAGAGAATAAGAAACTCAAGAAATTAATTTTCAAGTGTTCATGTATTAATTCATAGGCTATATGATTTGTCTATTAAACAGAATGTTTTAGTATTTTTAAATGCCACTTAATAGAAGTGATTTTCACTTTTTAAGCACAGATTAATAGCTGATTTTTTGTACATTTCTTAAGTTTTAAATACCAAAACATGCAACACAGCATAGATTCATAGTTTTAAGTTATATGTAAATAAAGATCTAGTCAGTTATGAAAACTGGCAAGCACATTGTCTTTTACAAGATAATTTATTATTTTTACCCATATTCACAAAAATCTAAGCTTGGGAGAAAATACAATATTTTTCAAAATCTGGGTGAGTTTTTTTGAAAAAGACCCACGGTAGGTTAGAACTGTACATCCTATTATTTGTGGTCATTTGAAGCTCTTCTCTGTCACTATCTATGGTAAAATTGAACATTCCAATGCCCTTTGCAGCATGAACTTGAGACTTTTGACATTTCTTTACTATCATGGCAGGATATGTCAAATGCTGCTGTGAATAATGACCTCTAAGCTAGATAATGTATTGAGGATTTTGGGAGGAAATCTCATTATAATAGCTTGTATGAGGATAATAAATAAATGACCTTGCTTATACTAAGAATGGTTGGAAATAATGAATTAGCTTTATAAGTTTTAGCCCCTGACTATATTAATTTATGCTAACTAGATCACGTCTTATGTTAATTACCAATACCAGGTGGTAGAAAATGTTCATTATTCAATCAAATTTAACCCATTGCATTAGAAAATTCAAAATACAAAATGAATCTGGAGCACTTTGACTGACTACTTTAACAGCAATGAATTTTGCAGTAATAGATGCTGATTGTTACGTGGTAATCATTGGACCTTTCCCCAAATTACTTTTGACTCCTGGACCTTGAGTAAGATTGCACTTCTCGGCCCCCTTGTGGCTAGATGAGGCCATTGACTAGGTCTGGGCAATTGTGAGAAGAAGGTTAAGTTCACTACCAAAGGAACATGGATGCCTGAAATGAATCATTGTTCAATTTCATCAAACTGATTATTAACCTGACCTAGGACCGATACATGGAACAGATCAACATTGACTTTAGAAACTAGTGGTGTTTTCACTGCTATTTGAGCATTTATTTGATGTATTATCAAGTAAATCTGATTGAAAGGTTTACAAAGTAGACAATATGGGTTTCAACTGTAAACCCTACAAATCAGCAGTTGTGCTATTTAGCCACCGGAGGAAATCGAGGTCCATCAGCAAGGCAAGCTCTTCATAAAGCTGTATAAATTTATATCTGGTGATTTTTAATAATTAGCAAACTTAATTTTAAAATTTATTTTTTTCTAGTAGCTGGTGTAGAGTTTAACACTTTGAACAGGACTTTTAATAAAGTACTATTGACTTGCAGTGAGATGGAAAGATAATAACTATTCTGTGTATTTATGGTTATTATATCCTGTTTGGCTGCAGATACAGATTATCATTTTTATCTCAAAAATGACTGGATAAAAACCTACTATAAGGATGTAAACAGAAGCTTTTAATTCAGCTAAGTTATGTATAAAATGTTAAGTGCTTTGATGCATTATGAAGCTAACAGCCATGATTAGTAACAATATATCTCATCAGTAGGATACTGAAAGGTTTACTAGATCTTTCTGTTTCAGAGTGTTTCCTTGTTTCTCTCTGGATGTTAACTACAGCCTAATCATGTCTGCCTATTTGAAGGGAAGAGAGAGCACCTACCCCTGCCTATTTGGTGACATCTGATATAGTTTCCATTTTCAACTAACAAAGCGGAAGTTTTGCTTCTATATTTCTTGTCAAACAAATTTATTTAAAACATAGGAGAGATGGTGAGAGAAAACCAGGGTAAGCTTAAAAAGGTAGGACCAAAACTAAGGGAGTGCCCCAGTTTCTGTTTTGTTTTGTCCTATAAAATAGTGCTTTCCAGAAGTCTATAAGCCAATTATCACCTTCAACTACCAAAAGTTACTCTGCTTAGGTGTTGTGGTCAGTGCTCCTTAGTTTCTGAATTACTTTCCTGGGCAGACTTAATATGATGCTAATGAAGCTTAAGCTTTCAGGTCTCTTACCTGATTAACCTCTTTGAAGACCTTGAGGTGAGGGGGAAGCAGTAATGTGTTTGCAGAGTCGCATGGTTTTGAAATTTGCAATAGTCAGAATTTTAAGTGCAATACCTTAGGAACCCCGATCCCTTCCATTCCATTTTCCTTTATCACACTTCTTGTTTAATGGTGTTTGAGAGTTCCAAGCATGTTGGAGATCTAGTTAAGGAAAAATTCAGATGAGGATACATAGTAGTTAAAGAAAAGTTCAGATGGGGATACATTTAATTTCGGTGTGTTTTGTGGGTTCAGTCTCTCTCCGTCATAGCCAAGTTATTGCTGACAATCAAGTCTTCCAAGAATTTCCTCAACATTCACTGTATTGGCACAGAAGTGTAGTGCCAGAGGTTCTATAGTGATATTTCTTTGAAGCCACAAACATGTCTGTAGAATGTTCTTTCAATTGCAGTTGTCTCCACTTTTCTTTTCTTCTTTTTTTAAGATTTTTATTTATCCATTTGACACAGAGAGCGATCACAAGTAGGCAGAGGTAGCAGAGGGGGGTGGGGGGAAGCAGGCTCCCCGCTGAGCAGAGAGCCCCATGCGGGCTCGATCCTGGGACTCTAGAATTGTGAGCCAATCAGAAAGCAGAGGCTTAACCCACTGAGCCACCCACTTGCCCTTGTCTCCACTTTTCAAAAGTTCTAGCTATACGACTTTGCTTTTATGAAAGACCTACATTAGCACTTGTTTTCACTAACTGGAGGAAATCCAAAGAAGATTTTTGTCTTTACAAAAGAAGACAAAAAGAAAATAGAGTTGAGTGTTTTGTAATAAGCCATTGTAGAGGTAGCGTGGGAGAGTGGCGCCACCAACCTCCTTCCCTGGGAACTACACTCGGCATCTCAGCATTGAGCTACTGCGTCTGTGAGGATTTGTGCTTTATGCCAATTTATTTTGTTGTACCCATTAGTTAAATATGTCCTAAATTATCAGAAAAGCCTAAGAGAGTTTATTTTTTGAGGCTGGGGATATTCAAAGCAATTTCCATATAATCTCGTGGTAATTATTTCTTCCCTTTCTGCCTTTCCAGCTTCTGAAAATTTTCGTAGGAACAGGCTACTTTCAGATAGCAGGGGAAATCTGTATTGCACGTGTAAAATCCCCACCGAAGAAAGTGCTTCTCACTCATGTCTCATCAAAACGGAAATACTCTCTTGTCAGGAATTAGTTGATACACCAAGAGATTCACTTAAATACACACTATTCGTTTGAGTGTGTATAATATCTAAGCAGAAATTGTGTAAAGACAGAATTTATCAGCATACCTGTATTTGAAGGCACAGATAAATAGTAATACTGCAAAGAGTGTGTGTATGTGTGTATGTGTGTGTGTGTGTGTGTGTGTGTGTGTAGTGGGTGACTTTTGGATCCATGTGTATTGGAGTTGGCACTTTTAACACATTTTTTTCTGATCGTCTGGCCCTTCCACATAAAACGACACCCTGTATCCACCAATGCAGTAAAGAGACCCTAAAAAAAAACTGGTGTTTCAGTGACACACAATTATTCATTAATAAGTGAAATTATGTTGCATTTACAAAATGACAAACTTGATATGGTGCACAATGTTTTAAAAAACTAACTTCAACTGCTTCTCCATATGTCTTAATTTCAGATTGATTGTATGTTTTTGTTTTTTGGGGGAGAGGTTTTTTTTTCACATTTAAAGGTTGTTAAAAACAAAAATGAATATGGGCAGGGCTAGGATATGGTCAGCAAAGCCCAAAATATTTACTATCTGGCCCTTAAGGAAAAGCTTTCTGACATCTGCTTTGGAATATCGACTTCAGGAGTATTGTGACAATGCTGAAAAGTACAGTAGTTCATGTTACATGTGAGGAAGGAACTACTGTAACATACAAGTGCACAGATGGAATATATGTTGCTAAGCTCCATATCTACTAAGCTCTAACTTAAGTATACCCCGTGTTGCATTACATAACCCATATATAGAATGATACACTGCTTTTATTACAACATAAAGATCCTATTGAGTGGCTTGTAATGTATTAAAGATACTCATTCCTCTCACAGACAGTACATTTTCTGTCCCCTTGCCTATGGGCAGATTTTGTGATTGGTTTTGTGAACTGAACACAGTGGGAGTAACACCAAGACAGTTCCTGTCTGTCTCTCTCACAGAAGCTGTCAGCTGTACAAGTACATCGCAACCACCATGCTAGAGAGGCCCCATGTCCTACTGGCGTGGTAGGTGAAACTCTCAGATAAGCCTGGCTTTCTAGTTATCCCCTCCAAGGTAGTCATGTGAATCAAGACATCTGAGACCCTGTAGACCAGTCTACCTGCCAACTGAATACCACGGAGGGCTGACACTACAATTGACATCCTGTAGAGCCAATGACTTCCTCGCCTAAGCCCACCCAAACTCCTGACCCACCAAATATGGGTAAGATATAATAAGATACCTTATTTTAAGTCACCCTATTTCCTAGCGGTTTGTTACCCAGCAATAGATAGCCGGCACAGGAGTATCTGTTTGCAAATTTAATAATGCTGAATGTCAGTTCTAGATTTAATAATGATAATTGTCATTGAATTGTGGCTCACCTATGTGCCAGATACCATTCTCAACACATTGCATGAAGTTATCATTTGATTTTTGAATATTACCATTTAATAACCTTATGAAGTTATTACATTATGGGAATTATTTTGTATGTGGCACCGAAGAGGAGATGGAGACTTAAGGAGGTTAAGTTTCCTAATAACCCTATGAAATTATTAAACGATGAGGATTATTTTACTAATAGTAAGATGAAGACACTGAGACATAAGGAGGTTGAAAAGGTTAAGGAATAAAGAGGTATCACAGTTACTAAGTGCCTGAGGCTGGGGGAGCCAATTTAATTCATTCATAATGAAAACCCTGACTCTGATTTATTGCAAATAATACCTTATGTTATAATGGGGAACTAATCTAATTAGTTTATGCTGTTTTACCCATAAGCAGACACATCAAACATTGCTCTTGTTTATATTACCTTATTTAATCAATCTTATGTGTATCTCTCTTACAAAAACCCATCTTCGGTGTAGGTGTAGCTGACTTTAACCGACAATCTGCTCAGAGTTCTGTGGATTGAAACTGAGAGTGGGGCTGTATTTAAATGTACCGATCTCCTTCATGTCAGATCAAAGCAAATGTACCATTTGTCCCTAACTTTCAAGGGCACTATATCTAATTTGAAGTGTTTTAAAGGAAATATTCAATCCAAAGGTGACACACAAACACTATTTATGGAAAACTCCCATTCATTGATATTTCATTTCTGCTTTACTGTTAAGTTTTCTTTATCTTTGTGACGATCCATGCCACACAAACAGTGTTATAGTGAGTTTTCCTGGGATTTCCAGAAAGACCCTCTCTTTAGGAGGGTTACTGACAGTCTAATTTTTTTCTGTGGAGCACCATTTTCTGACAGTGATAAGAGCAATTAGTAATATTGATTAGACACTTATGATAGATCAGGGAAAACTCCAAGCTCTTTATTTTTTTAAAGATCAAGTTTTTTGTTTTGTTTTGTCTTGTTTTAAGATTTTATTTATTTCTTTAAGATTGAGAGAGAGAGAACATGAGCAGGGGGAACAGTGAGCAGCAGAGGGAGAGGGAGAAGGATACTCCCCGCTGAGCAAGGAGTTCAATGAGGGGTTTGATCCTAGAACCCTGGGATCACTACCTGAGCTGAAGGCAGCCACTTAACTGACTGAGCCACCTAGGCACCCCTAAGGCCTTTTCATATATTAAAATATTTAATAAAGATCCCGGTGAAGTTGTATTCATAACACCTCAAATTTGTATATATCTTTCTACTTTTCAGCCTCCTTTTGATTCCACATCTTCTGTTACGGCTTAGACCTTCATTATATGTCTGAGGAATAGACAAGTAATGTGACGTGAATGGTTGTCTACCACAAACCAGGAGTGTCTTATTTATAAGTGGCCTAAATTTCTGTGCTAGTCATTATTTATTATTCACCAAAGGCATTTCTGACTAGATTCAAGCATAAGAAGAAATACAATTCCATGAGATCTAGAAGTCAGTGGTTGTGTGAATTGTTCTGGTCAAAGATTATCTGGGCAGAAATGATGTGGGTCTCTTCCTGGTAGAGTGTTTAAGAGGCAGCACACAGTCCGCCTCTCCTCACCACCCCAGCAGCCGAAGCAGGGTCATTTACACGCATGCACACCTCTTGTGCTGCAGCTTAAGTACTCTGGCCCTTCCTCTCGGGGATCTCATGTACTAAAATGCGGGCCTGCCTGAGGGTCACAGATATATATGCTTGAGCAGAATGAAAGGACTCTTGTTGAGAGAGAAACAGAGACAGATGTTCTCACACAAGGTGATACGTCTGACACAGGATGTCTGTGCTCTTTATTTCTTCATAAAAAGGGCTCCAGGCCCAAGGCCTATTACTATGTGGCTGAGCAGGTGTAGAAACACTGTACATGTGAAACTGCTTTTCCAATAGGAAACATGATAAGACCCGTGACTTGCTTGAGCATGTACCCACTGCTATACTTGACTTGCTCTGAAGTGAGTCCCAGATCAGAAGCACTGCTGAGCGAATCCCAAGATGACGGAGAAGCATTCTGTAAGTTGGTGGATCATTGTTGTGGCAGAAGCACTTTAGGGAGGGAAAGCAAATCGGTGTCCAGAGTAAGGGTTTATTCAGGTAAGAACAAAACATCTCCCCTTCCAAAGTAATTCCACCGCAACGCAGCTGGCTGATAACCATGCGGAATGGTGTCATATTGAGGACTCCGTGTTGGTCTTTGTTGCTGGCAGTTTGAGCATCAGCAGTAGCTGTGACTCGAGTTAGTCTTAGTGAGTCGAAGTGCTTGTTGCTGAGATCTTGCAAAGCCTCCATCTCTGCCACCACAGCCACTTTGGTCAATAACAAAGGTGACTGGTATCCACAGAATACGTGATCTTATCCACTGGGTTGTTAAAATCATCCTCTGCTGAGGTCATTCTTTGGTGAGGGTTCCTGTGGGACCAAATATCTTCTTCCTCTCTTTCTTCTTCCCTCCTCCTCTTCCTCTTGCTCTCCTTCTTCTCCTTCCCTCCTTCTTCTTGTTCTTGTTCTTCCTCTTTTTCTTCTTCTTTGCTTGTTCAGATATTTCTATCACATACCTCTTCCCCGAAATTCCTTATTATAGTTTTCTAGTCATGTTTCTTCTAAGTCTGTGACCATCTAGCCAAACCTTTGGCCAAAGTTCATGAATCATTATGCTTAGGCACCTGGCCATTTCTTCTTCTATGTCCAGTGAACAGCAGGTATACTTCTTGATGTTCTGGTCACTGGTAAGAGTTCCTTTCACCATGGTCCCTTAGGAATCTCCCAGAAGGGGCTGTAGTGCTCTAACCATCTACTCTCTAGTGTGACTGCATTTTGTGCACAACGATCTGTAAAAACTCAAATTTCCTCTTTGTCTATCATCTGATTATAGGGAATCCCTTATGAAGCTAGAGATGCAGCTGAGGAGAGAGAAGGCAGTGTAGCAGGAGTGGGGGCCATGGGCATTTGGACCTCCTCTTTATGAAAGAGGCCCATCAGGGCCTGCTTGGCTTGATTACATAAATACAACTCCATCTGATGATAGAATGTTGTTGTATGCACACAGCTTCATGGCTTAGCGGGTCAGATAACACTTAGCTCAGGCTACATGGTATTGTGGTAGCCTATGGTCAATTGCTCAGTCTCCACTAAAGCCCAACAGCAGGCCAAGAGCTGTTTTTAAAAAAGGATAGCAGTCATATACAGAGAATGCAGGGCTTTGCTCCAGTATCTGGAGGGTCTGTGCTGTGATTCACCTATAGGTGTCTGCTAAGGATTCCAAACAGCCTCCCTATCTGCCACTGACACTTCAGTTACCACTGGATCTGCCGAATCATATGGCCCAAGGAACAGAGAAGCTGGAATAGTAACCTGATCTGTTGCAGAGCTTCCTCTTACTCTGGGCTCCACTTAAAACTAGCAGCTTATTGGGCAACTCAGTAAATGAGCAGGAGTAACACACCCAATTTAGGAATATGTTGCCTCAAAAATCCAAAGAGGCCTGTAGTAGGAGTAGGTGCAACAAACTTATCCTTCACCTCAAAAGGGATATCATAATGTTCCCCCCAACCACTGGACACCGTAGAAATCTTACTAAGGTAAAAAGCCCATGATTTTTGTCAGATTTATTTCCTACTGTCTGAAGCACAAATGTCTTAATAAATCCAGAGTACTTTCTACTTCTTGGTCACTAGGTCCAATCAGCATAAAAGCATCAATGTAATGCACCAGTATGATACTACATGGAAGGAAAAGGTGATCAAGATCCCTAGGAACTAATTTATTGAGGAGGGCTGGAGAGTTGTTATAGCTCTCAGGTAGAAGAATAAAGGTGTCAAGTCCGCCTCTCCAGTCCTGCCAGCTGAAAGCACACTGCTGGTGATCATCCTTACTGAGAGAGATGGAGTAAAATGTATTTACTAAGTCAATGGTTGACATTAAGGACTGGGAGATATGCTAATTTGCTCAAACAATGAAGGAACATCTGATACATCAGTTAGATTCACCACCTGGTTAAGCTAACAACAATCCATTGTTATTCTCCAAGATCCATCCGTCTTCTGCACAGATCAAACAGGCAAGCTGAATGGAGACATGGTGGACATCATTGCCCTTGTATCTCTGAAGTCCTTAAGAATGGTACTAATCTCTGCAGTCTTTCCAGGAATGAATGCTTTTAGTGTACTATTTTCCTAGGGAGGGGAAGTTTTAGTGGCTTGTACTGGCCCTTTCTACCATAATAGCCCTCACTGCATAGGTCAGGGAACCAATGTGGGGATTCTGCCAATTGTTGATCTATTTCAATTATACATTTTGGAACTGCAGAAATAACCATGGATGGGTTGGCAGGCACACTGGGTCCACTGTAAGAGAGAACTGAGCTAAAATTCCATTGATCACCTGACCTTTAAAAACCCCTATTCTGACTGAACTGCAGTGGTGTTTTGGGTTTCCTGCATTAGTGCCAATTCAGAGCCAGTGCCCCATAATACCCCGAAGTTTCAATCATTTCCTTTTCCCCAGTGCACAGGTGCCCTGGTAAAAGCCATAAGTCCCTTTGGAGGAGGCTAGAAGAAAAATTAACAGCACACATTTAAAAAAAATTTTTTTTTAAATCTATTATTATTATTATTATTATTATTTTATTTTAAAGTGCAATTTGCAGGAGAAGGGCAGGAGGAGAGATTCCCAAGCAGACTCCTCACTGAGCAGGGAACCTGACTTGGGGCTCAATCTCAATACCTGTGAGATCATGAGCTTAACTGAAACCAAGAGCTGGTTGCTCAGCCGACTGAAACACCCAAGCACCACAACAGTACACATTTTTGGTGGTGTACTGGGGTCCTTCCTCAGGGGACCAGGCTGTCTGCTATATAATTCAAAGTGTTCTGGGTTTATAAACTTGTTCATGTCTGGGAATTGATTGAGGTGCTGTTGCTTCCTGTTTTTGTGATCCAGGCTCACATGACTTAGAACTTTTCTGTTTATATAAAACAAGTAAGAATTTATTAAGCTTCCTATTTCATTTCTAGGAATGCCAAAATCAACTAGTTCATACTATAGGTCTGAGCAAGTCAGACTATTCTGACTGTTGTTTTAATTCTTCTGTCCATTACCATAATTACTCCCACCTTGCCTTTGACCGTTGAGTGCCACCACTTGGCCCCTGTATGTGGAAGATCCAATTCTTCTATTTGTATTTAGGATCCCCAATCCAATGACCACAGTTCCAATTGTAAGGTCTGGCCTACAGAGAAGAGTGATCACAGAACTCCATAATGATACTCCCTTCCCCTTACTCAAAATATTAATGAAAAGCATGTTTTTTGGACCCATCCAGTGTGGGTGAGTACGTCTTAAATGACAAATCCACTCTAATATTCCAGTCTCTCAAGCCTTTGAATTTTTTTGTTTATATCAACAGATGATGGGAATTAGAGATGAAAGTCTGAAAAAAAATGCATGGGATTTTAGTAGTACTTAATTAATTTTAGTCTTATTAAGTTATGTAATATGGACATCTTGGATAATCATCCAAACCTGGAATATTTTTTTTGTGGAAATCAGAAATGAGCACTTGCTGTGTTCTGTTCCTGAGATTTAGGGTGTATTTGTTTTAGTGGCATGCTCTAACTAATTCTGATGGCTATAATCTTTTGATCTGTAAGACGTGGGATTTTAACTATGTATTTCTAAAGTCATTTACAAAATTTGCATTCTATGATTTTCAGTTTCCCAAATTCAAATACAGAAATTGAATCATGTGAAAGCAAAACAACTATACCCAAGGCCATTCAGCTCATTAGATGAAATTCTGGGGCTAGAATCGTGGTTTTCTAATTATCTTACCCAGTAATCTTTTTTCATTAGACTGACTCATGCTCTTCTAAAATCAGCAATTCTTCAATATAAACATTAAAATATAAAGCTTATTTTGGAGTGATTTTGATTTTGAAATTAATTGATTGTTATGACAATGTTTAGGATGTGTCATTTGAAAATGCCAGAGTAGCTCATCAAAAGTCAGTTTCATACATAAAATTCAATCTAAATTTATTTTATTTACCTACTTTGCACCAGAAATTGGCAAGGAACTATGGGACATATGAAGTATATGATGTGACCTTGGTAATTTTATTAATGTTAACTTAACTAGCATGGGATATAATCACAATAAAGACTGCTTCTTAAGAACTAGCAAATCAGAGTCCATCATCTATTAAGTCAACTTCTGGAATATGTCACTTGAGAAGATGTGCAATTATCCTCTGACACTGCGAGCACTCCGAGCATTCTTGGATTTCCTCTTCAGAGTTCTTGAGGCCTTTTTGTGACCATTTCTTTCATCCTTCACAGGTGCTGTTGATGACTGGAAATGGCCATTCAGGGCCTTTTGATGTGAATTAAAAACATAATAGAATTGGACAACATTAGATTTGTTCAAGTAATATGTTGAAATATCTTATTTTGAGTCTTTCATGATTTGTAAAAGTGGTTTTGAAGGTAGAAATGTAAAATTATGTCAGAATCATTGTAATTAGCCGTAGTGTCCAACAGACTGTATTAAGGATAATCATCTATAGATTGGTTTAACTGTATGTAGACATTCGAGCATATGTAGTATGAATGTTGTGTGCAAGTATATGTGTATATGAGAGAGAGAGAGGGAGAAATTCAATATCCCATACTTTATGAAAAAACTCATCTAAAGCATTTTGGTCTGACTTGAGGAACCAAGAGATAAATATATACAAAGTAAAATATAAGGAAGCCTGAACCACAGTACTGCAGGTATTGAACCAATGTGATATGACGTCAAACAAGTTTTCTTTCTTTAGAGTTTTTTTTTTTTTAATACAACTTTTTTTTTCTTTTTTTTTCCAATTTATTTATTTTCAGAAAAACAGTATTCATTATTTTTTCACCACACCCAGTGCTCCATGCAAGCCGTGCCCTCTATAATACCCACCACCTGGTACCCCAACCTCCCACCCCCCTGCCACTTCAAACCCCTCAGATTGTTTTTCAGAGTCCATAGTCTCTCATGGTTCACCTCCCCTTCCAATTTACCCAAAAGCTCATACCCTCCCCAATGTCCATAACCCTACCCCCTTTCTCCCAACCCCCCTCCCCACAGCAACCCACAGTTTGTTTCGTGAGATTAAGAGTCTCTTATGGTTTGTCTCCCTCCCTATCCCATCTTGTTTCATGGATTCTTCTCCTACCCACTTAAGCCCCCATGTTGCATCACCACTTCCTCATATCAGGGAGATCAACAACTTTTATGTATTTATTTGAGAGAGAGAGAGAGGGAAAGCAGGAGTTGGGGGAGGGGCAGAGGGAGAGGGAGAAGTGACTCCTCGATGAGCAGGGAGGTAAATCCCAGGACCCTGGGATCATGACCTTAGCTGAAATCAGAAGCCCAACTGACTAGAGATCCCCCAGATGCCCTTCTCTAGAGATTTTAAAGAAAACAAGAGATGGATATTTATGGGTTGATTTTTTTTTCTTTCATTTTCTTTCTTTCTTTCTTTTTTTTTTTTTTTGCTATAGTTTTGCCTAGAGGTAAAATAAAAAAAATTAAAAAGATTAATATGAGGTCATTTCTACATCTCTAAAACTTTCTAAGTGGGGCAAAATGAAGGGTAATATTATGGACTTGCTTTGGAAGACAAGTAAAGAGGAAAACAGAAGGACTCTGTGATTATTAACTGTACTCCATCTTTAAGAAACAGTGTTCTAGAGAAGGAATAGAGGGGCTACCCTCTAAGAGTGTAATTATGAGGATTTAATGAGAACATGTATATAAAATGTCCAGAACAGAAATCAACATATGACTTATGCTCCATAAATAATTTTATTTCCTCTGGCCATTTCACACATTTGCTGATTATTTGAATAGCTATGGATATAAGATGAAAATGAATAATTTAGCATTGATGTGCAGTATAATGAGGAAAGAAATAGAGAAGAGATAGGATCTAATCAAAATGAGTTAGTCATAATCCCTTGTCTTTGAAAAATAATAATATAGTAAAGTCATATTTATATCAAGCTCTTAACTTTTCATATCTGTGATTTTTCTTTTATTCCTTGAATAGCCCCAAGACTTCGGTCAGACACATTATTATCATCATGTACTTCATGAGAAAATTAGTGGCTGTGACTTGCTGAAATCATGAAAGTATTTTGTACCAAAGTCTAAATCAAAATAAAATCCCATGATTGGTGGACTTCCTGGAAGATAGGTTCTAATTATCCTTGCCTCGCAGTATTTATGTCCTTCTGTAGTATCTTTTTGTATGGGTTGGACCTAGTGACTCACTTTCAATAAACAGATTATGGTGAAAGTGATCAGTGTCACTTCCAACATTAGGTTAAAAAGAGACTGTGGCTTCCATCTTAGGCCCCTTCTTGTTCTCCCTTTTGCTTTCTCAGAGGAAATTGGCTGCCATGTTGTGAGTAACCCTATGGAGAGGCCCAAATGAACAAAAACTATTATGCTTGGCCAACATCCAGCAAGAACACTAAGACTGCCAGCAGTCACATGGCTGAGCTTGGATCTTCTGAGCCTGACAAAAGCCATGTGAGTGAGCTTGGAAGATTATCTCCCAGTCACATCTTCCACTGAGACTAAGCAGAACCTTGGATTGCACTGTTGTGATAGATCCTGAGTCGGACACAGCAGCTAAGCCCCTCCAACAATATATGTGACTATAAACTCTTTACATCTAATTCATATAGTAGATTTTAATTGTTAACCAATTGTTGAAGCTCTGGAGTTAGAGTCTTTTGATACTTAACTTTGTGACTTGGGCCAATTTTCTCAACCTTCTTGTGACTCAGATTCCTTATCTATGAATGGAAATAATAAATATGGAAATGAGCCATGGGACAAACAAGACATAAAATCGATATAAGATGCATAGAATTTGGCTGGCCCTTTGACGGTGCTCAATGCATTTTATTATTATCATTTCATCAATAACGTGGGAAGCACAACCAATATTGGAAATAAGTGCAGATAGAAAACTAACTAAAAAATACAGTTGTAAATATGAATCAGTGATATTAACAATATACACCAACAGAAGAACACATATACAGGATAATGTGGTAAGTAAAAGGACTGATCGTGAACTAGATGTTATAAACTGAGTAGGTTCTGACATATTTTAGTGTGTTTTGAGTTCTCTTTTAGAAGACAGTATTATTCTATTGAATGATATTATTTGCCAGCTATCTTAAATTAGAAATCCCTTTTTGTGCCAGTTTTGTCACCTAACTATATAAATGTTAATATTTATATATAAAGACACTTTCTTAAATTTGTAGTACTTAGATATACCTGGCTATATATACACACATTTCCTTGTGAATATATTTAAGTAAAGACTTTTTGTTAAATTTGTAGAACTTAGATATACCTGACTATGAATATATACACACGTTTATTTATGAATATATTAAAGTATAAGTGGAAACGTGTCAAAAGTATTAAATACATATAATTGGAGGAAGCAGGTGTGATTTATGCTATCCCCAACAATAAATGGAGTAATTCATATAATGGAAAAAAGTATACATATAATTGGAGTAAAAACAGTCAATGATACAACTGAACATGATCTAAGAGCTATTACCAAGAATAGAAAATACTTTTAGTCATAACAGCAACATTCTGAGAAGGACAAACAGGAAGTTTTCATTAGTAAATATTGAGAAACAAGGTAGACTGAAAATATATTAGAAGGGTAATTTCATTTAGAAACCAAATCACATTTATTTATTTATTATTCATTCATTCACTTATTTATTTATTTTTGAATAAGCATTATCACTTTTACTTTTTAAATTTTAGTACAGTTAATATACAATGTTATATTAGTTTCAGGTGTACAATACTGTGATTCAACAATTCCATACATCACTCAGTGCTCATCATGATAAATGTACTCTTAATCCCCCTCATCTGTTTCAGTGTTATTTATTTATTTATTTATTTATGTTATGTTCAGTTAACCAGCGTATATTCCATCATTAGTTTTTGGTGTAGTGTTCAAGGATTTATTAGTTGCATGTAACACCCACTGCTCATCCCAGCACATGCCCTCCTTAATTTCCATCACCCGGTTATCCAATCACCCCAACCCCCTCCCTTCTGTCACCCTCAGTTTGTTTCCAGGAATCCAGAGTCTCTCATGGTTTGTCCCTCTCTCAGATTTCTTCCCATTCAGGTTTCCCTCCCTTTCCTTGTGGTCCTCCACACTATTCCTTATGTTTCACATATGAGTGAAAACCATATGATAGTTGTCTTTTTCTGCTTGACTTATCTAAATCACATTTAAAAAAAAAATCAGTGGAATGCTAAACACTACCATTGTTATTTTCATTTTTAGAGCATCTAAAAAAGTGAATATAAGTCATAAGTACATTTGTGCAAATATATAAATTAAAAATACGAAGATTATAATAGAGTAAGCAAATAGCATTTACCACAAGAATTGTTTTTCTGCATTTTCCAGCCTGCCTCAAAGCTCATGGGCACTGGGTGTTATACTGAACTGAGGAATCATTGAATAGTATATCAAAAACCAATGATGTACTTGGCTAATTGAATTTAAATTTAAAAATAGAGCAAAAAAGGACACCTGGGTAGTTCAGTTGTTAAGTGTCTGCCTTCCGCTCAGGTCATGACCCCAGGGTCCTGGGATTGAGCCCCGCATCGAGCCCCATATTGAGCCCCACATTGGGGTCCCTGTTCATTGGGAAGCCTGCTCCTCCTTCTCCTGCTCCTCCTGTTTGTGTTCCCTCTCTCACAGTCTCTCTCTCTCTCAAATAAATAAATATAATCTTTCTTTTTAAGATTTTATTTTATTTTTGACAGAGAGAGAAAAAAGAGAGAGAGAGAGAGACCGAGAGAGGGAACACAAGCACAGAGAGTGGGAGAGGGAGAACCAGTCTTCCCAATGAGCAGAGAGCCCCATGCAGGGCTTGATCTCAGGACCCTGGGATCATGACCTGAGATGAAGGCAGATGCTTAGGGACTGAGCCACCCAGGCACCCCAATAAATAAAACCTTAAAAAAAAAAAGAAAACGAAAACAACTCCCCCCCCAAAAAAACAAACCAAACACAACTCTTGATTTCAAAACAATTTATAAGATCTTTAAGAACAATGTGTTTTTTTACTGAGGAAAAGCTCCTAAGGACTTGGAAAAGCTGAAAATAAAAATTACTTTTATCAAACTTATTTAAAACACTGTAGGTTAATATTTGTAAAAGATGGCATTTATATTTATGATAAAGAAAAGGTATTCTTTTTTTTTTGCATATAGTATCTAAAATTACTTTCTAGATAAAGACCCTTCTAGACCCTAATATAATGGCACAAGATGGTTAATGCTCTAAATCTGCAAAAGTGTATTTTCTATTTTCTTGTATTTTTCTTTTGTAGATATTGTGTGTGTGTTGCTTTGATAAATAATAAGCCAATTGTTAGCGTAGGGATGCTTCAGAGAAAATGAATGCATATTAAGCCTGTCCCTTGTTTCTTTCCTTTATTGCCTTTGCCATTTTTAAGTGCAAAAGGCAGAAGAGTATTTCATGATATTTAAATATCATCTAGGGATGACCATATCTAATGGGATTGAGATTTATGACCAAATACCAAATTAGCTTCTATGATGGTCCCCTCTTATGGAAACCTACTGACTGATTTTCAAACCAAATGATCATGTGTTTAATTCCCAGGAGGAAGCTTGATTGGAATTTGATGTTTCTGATGCCATGAGTGTCTTTCTTCAAGGGCAATGAAAATGCAGAATGGCATTTGCCACAAAAGCAGAAGTACTGTCTGACAAGTAAGAGCAGAGTAAAAAATGCAAGATTATAGATGTCGTGGGGTGTCCACAGTTGCTTAAGCAATTTTTTCTAAAGTGAAGACGTGAGACTGCTAGATGTTCCTCTTTGCCCCTTTGACAGTCCTAAGGGACTCAGAGTATGTGATCTAGTGCTGGGATTTTCAGATTCCATTTCTCTTCTATTTCAGAACTACTTATGATATTTCTCCTATCATCTTCTCTTATTGTTCTTAGTTCTTGTGCCCTCATTTTTTTCCCTTCTATTCTTCTTATTTATTTAAAAAATATATTGGCTTTTTAAATTATAAGTGTAATACTTTCTTCTTGTCGAAGTCAGGTATACAAATGTATAAAGTTAAAAAAAAATAATGTCCATTTCTCTTTCTAACATCATCCTCTGTGGTAACAAATGCTAACACATTGGAGATGTAGCTTTCCTCCATTTTATTCTGATTTTGTACAAGCATACAACTTGTTTGCATATATATTTATTTTTTTCTAAATTCCTGTCCTTTATAAAAATTAAATTGTACCAAATACTGTGTTCACTAAGTTCCTTTTTGGCCTAAAATGAAACTCCCTCCAAGTCAATATGAGCAATGTAATTTATTTTTTATAGAGTTGTAATGTTCTGTAGTTTTGATGTGTTATATTTTATTCAGTCATTCTGCATACAAAAAGAATACAATATGTTGGTAAGATTTTCCACCAGAAAAAAATACTTACTTCCATACCAACATACAGATGGTTCTTTTACTTCTATAAGATAGGTCCCAAAAGTGAGAGTGGTTAAAATATATTAATAATTTATAATTTTAATAGATATGCCAGATTAATTTTCAAAAAGATTTAAACAATGCACATTTCCTCCATAAAAATCTAAGAATTCACATTTCCCTATGTTCTGCATTATATATTCTCAATATCTTTAATTGTCTGCTAATCTATTATATGAATATATTTGACTTTAAAAACTAGAATATTTTCTTCATGACATCATTGAATTTTTCTTTCTTTGAAATTCCTGCTTTATTTTTCTCTAGTTTTTATTTTTAGCAGTTTTTATTTTGTTTTTTTTTTATTCTAAGACTTTTGAGGAAATAGACTGAAAATCATATTTTTCCAGAAATTGTATTTTAGTTTTACTTATTCCACTCGTTGTCACAGATTTTATATACATCTGACCAAATCTCAATATATTCTTCAATGAATTTTTCTATCTTGCTTATATCACCTTCTTTTCTTTTTAATTTGAAGTAAATTGAAAGAAATTAGAATTGTTAACCCAGATAAAAAAATATGTCAAGGTCACTAATAGTTTGTAAATTATGACATTCAAGTTACTTTCATAAATTACATATCTTTTACATATATTATTTCATGTAGCTTTCATAAGAAGTTTAGAAAGGATAATTTCTTTATCCTCTGGGTTATAACATGAGGGAATGAAGGGATGGCTAAATAAAGAAATGGAATGAGCATCTGGACCTGTATGATCCTAAAGCACATGCATTAAACTGCAACCAATTTTTTCCCCAAGAGCATTAAACTGATCTCAGATATTTAGGTTCTCACCAAATGGCTTGGGGTCAGAAACAAAGTAGCAGCTATATAAATAATTAGCACAACAGTAAGTACTTATTTCCCTTTCTAAGTGTCAAACCCTAGGCAAGTAACTTAACCTCTATGGCAGAATATTAAATTGGACTGTTAAAATGAAACTTACCAAAGCACCATATGTCAAAATGTAGTTTCACATCAGGGAGTACATTTTCAAAGGGGGTATTCAAAGATGGACACAGCAGAGTTCATAGATGGGTTATCCATTAAGAAGATATAATACTTAAAAATGCACAGGCATGTAGCAAAGTCCCCAAATACACAAAGTGAAATGACAGGATAGAAGAAAGAGACAGTTCAATAGTAATAGTTGGAAATGACAATGCCTCATTTTTAAAATTTAAATTCAATAGTCAACATAGAGTACATCATTAGTTTTTGATGTAGTGTTCAATGATTCATTTGTTGTGTATAACACCCAATGCTCATCATATCATGTACCTCAATACCTCATTTTTAATAAGGAATTATACTATGGAGAATGTCAACAAACGACTAGCAGACTCCAAGGAGACCAGAAAGCAATTACAGCTAATAGATATCCGTAGAATCTGCAGAACTCTCTACCTCAAAACAGCAAATCACTTTTTTCTCTGAAGTGCACATGGCACATTCTCCAGTATAGACCCTGGAGGATGTTTTTATGGCTAGGCCATAGGAAAAATTCCTTAATAACTTTAAAAGGAATAGAACCATATAAAATATATGGGAAATCAATAAGAGAAAAATTAGGAAAATCATAAATACATGGAAATTATATAACACAATCCTAAATGATCAATGCATCAAAGAAAGAATCACCAAAGAAATCAGAAAACACCTTAGACAAATGAAAATGGAAACACGACCTAATAAACCTTAGGAAATGCAGTGAATAGAGGTCTTTGAGAGGAATTTATATCTGCAAGTATTTGTATTAAAAAATAGTATCTCAAATAATAATTCTACCATAAGACACTGAGAAAAAAGAGAAAAAATAAAATCTAAAGCAAATGGAAGGAAGAAAATAATATGAGTTGGAGTAAAAATGGAGAAAATAGAATTCAGAAAAGTGAGAGAAAAAAATCAATGAAAATGAAAATTTTTCTTTGTAAAGATCAAAAAATTGACAAAACTTTAGGTAGGCAGACTTAGAAAAAAGAAAACACTATAATCAGAAGTTAAAGAGTGACATTACTATCCACCTGAGAGAAAACAAAATCAATTTTAGGGAATAGTATAAGGAACTCTATCCCAAAAAATGAGATAACTTATAAGAAATGGACAAATTCCTAGAAAGACATAAACTACTTTTCTGAAGAAAAGATTGACTCTCAGTTTCAAAGGGAGAAAAACACTTTATTGATGTTATAAAGTAAAAACCTAGTGGAAATAGAAGAGAAGAAAATCTACACATAAATGAGGGCACTAGTAAGCAGTAAAGGAGAATAAGACAAAGTTATATCAAATCAGATAGATACTCAGGACATCCAACCTCATTAGCTGGGGAAGCCCCGTGGAGAGAGGCAGGCTGGAGTCCTGAAGGAGGGGCCTGGACAAATGGAGCAACCTCCCCTCAGGTGAGACTCCCAAATGACCATCCCCATAAGACCCATATTTATAGGGCAAATGATGGGGCTGGATTTAAACATGTGTTCACCTATGCACAGTTTGGAACAAGTTGCATTCCTGTACTATCATTTCTTTACATCTTCAAGGAGACCAGATGTGGTTACCTCTCCCCTCCTGAATTCTATGGTGGGGGCTGGCGCAGGCCACCCTGGAGCCAATGGGTTGCAAGGCACATTTTTTAGCTCTTTGCATACAGACCAGAAGGGCCAGGTCTGACCTGGAGACCAGGTAATGTACACTAACCAGACTCCCAAGGTCACTCACACAGCATCAGTCTCACAAATAATGTACTTTTGCCTGCTTGCCTACATGCAGGTCTGGGTGGTAGGTTATTCAGGACAAATCACAGAAAACTCCATCCATACAACTACAAAAAATCAATTTATGAGGAAATAGAAAATGTGAATAGACCTGTAACAAGTAAGAACATTAGTAATTTTTAAAACTTTTTGTAAAATATTCTAGGCCCAGTTGGTTTCATTGGTGAATTCTACCAATTTTTAAAAAATATTTAATATGAACTCAGTAAAATTTCAAAAGATATAGAAGAGGAGAGAATACTTCAAAAATCATTCTGTAAGATCAGTATTATTAAGATACTAAAATTGGACCCCTTCCAAAAAATCACAAAAAAGAAAAATACTGACCAATATCCTTATTAACATATACGCATAAATCCTGAGCAAAATAGGAGCAAATCAAATTCAGCAACATATAAAGCAATTGTACTTTGTAACAAAGTGGGGTTTATCCCCAGAATGCAAGGATTTTTATTATCTGAAAATCAATTAATGTAATGTAGTATATTAACAGAATAAAGCAACACATGAGCATTTCCATAGAAACAGAAAAAGCATTTGACAAAATACGATGCTGTTTATGATTAAAACATGCAACAAAGTTGGAATAAAAGGAAACTTCCAACCAGATAAAAGGCATATATTAAAAAACAAACAAACAAACAAACAACCCACAGTAAGCATTATACATACTGATGAAAGTCTGTGTGCTTACCCCCAAGATCAGGAACAAGGCAAGGTCAACTGCTTTTGCAACTTCTGTTTAACATTGTGCTAAGATTCCAGCAAGGGCAATTCAGATAAATGAATGAATGAATGAATGAATCCATCCATCCATCCATCTATATATAGATATACATCCAGGTATGAAAGGAGGAAGAAAAACTATTTCTATTTGCAAATGAGATGAATTTGAAGGTAGAAAATCCTTAAGAATGCACAAAATCCTATTTGAATAATAATGAAAGAGTTCTGAAAGGTTGAAGAATGCAAAATCAGTATGCAAAAATTATTTATCTTGTGTACACTAGAAATAAACAAAACCTGAAATTAAGAAAAATTTCCTATAAGATAACATCAAAAAATAAAATGCTTTGGAAAAAAATTCAACAAAAAATAAACTATGTACTCTGAAAACTGCAAAACATTGTTAAAAAATGAAAGAAGGCCTGAATGAATGGAAGGACTTTCCATATTTCTGGATCAGAAGAATTAGTATTATTAAGATAGGAATATTCCTCTAAATGATCTACAGATTCAATGCATTCCTATCAAAATTCCAGTTTCCCTTTCTGTAGAAATTGACAACCCATTCCTAAAATTCACATGGAAATGAATAGTCAATGCAATCTTTAAAAAGAAGAATAAAGTAGGAGGACTCACACTTCCTGATTTCAAAACTTCTTACAGAGTTACAGCAATTAAGACAGTATGGTACTGGCATAAGTACAGACATATAGATCAATGAAACAGGATTGAGGGGCCAGAAATAAACTCTTATATTTATGGTCAAATGATTTTCAACAAGGGTGCTATGACAATTCAATATGGTAAAAAAATAGTCTTTTCAACACATGGTAGTGGGACAACTGGATATCCATATGCAGGAGAATGAAGTTGGACCCCTTCTTTAAATCATATACAAAAATATCTCAAGATGGATCAAAGACCTAAATATAAGAGCTAAAAATATAAGACTCTAAAAAAATTATGAGTTTATCTTTGTGACCTGGGGTTAGGCAAACCTTATATATAATACTAAAAACATAAACAACTGAAGAAAAAAATACATAACTTGAACTTTGTCAAAATCAAAATTTTGTGCTATGAATGTCATCAAAAAAATAAAAAGAGAGCACCTATCAAGGAGTTAAAATATTTGCAAATCATATATCTGATCGAGTATTTATATCCAGAATATATAAATAAAACTACAATACATTTTAAGAAGATGGATAACTGAATTAAAAAATATGGCTAAAGGATCTGAATAGACACTGCTTCAAAGAAGATATGCAAATGTCCAATAAGCAAATGAAAAGATACTCAACTAGCTAAAAGCGAAATGCAAATCAAAACCACATGTGGTACTACTTCACATTCACTAGGGTGACTTATAGTAAAGACAGATAATAAGTGCTGGCAAGAATATAAAGAAATAAAAATTTTGATCATGGCTGATCAGATAGTGAAACAGCATAGATCCTTTAGGAAACACCTTGGTAATTCCTCAAAATATTAAACATAGAGTTACCACATGACTCCACATCTCAACTTCTATGTATGTTCTTGGAAGAAGGGAAAACCTGTCCACACAAAAACTTTTATACCAATGTTCATAGCGGCATTATTCATCATAGGCAAAATGTGGAAACAGCCTAAATCTCTATTTATCTGATGAATGGATAAAGAAAATGTGATGTGTCCATACAATGAAATATTATTTGACAATGAAAAAGAATGGAGTATTTAAATATCCTATCACATGGATAAACCTTGAAAATAGATTAAATGAAAGAAATAAGATACCAATGACAATCTATTGCATGTTTTAGTTAAATGAAATATCCAGAATGGGGAAATCTATAGAGTCAAAAGTAGATTAATTGTTGAATAGGACTAGGGCAATGAGGAGGAATGGGGAATGAATACCAATGTGCACATTATTTCTTTGGGGGAATGAAATGTCTTGGAATTTAAAGTGCTGATGTTTGCACAAGTCTATGACTATACTAAAAATTATTGAAGTGTATACTTAAAAATGTAGGAGATATTCAAAAACCCTGTTAAAGCAATTATTGATTAGTATTAATCAATTACTACTAATTGATTAGTACTACTAAACCACTACTACTACTAAACCACATTGAGAGTATTAAAAAAAAAAAAAAATCAGAGCCAGAGATTGGGGAACTTTTCTTTGGTCATGAGTCCCAGCCCTCTCAATTGCAAGGCAGTAACTTTAAGGTGACTATTCTGAAGTCTTATTAACATGTATCCTCAGAACTTTAACAAGCCACTGGGCTTGTTATTGCAACAAGTTTGTTGAATCTAAAGGAGGAAAAACTGCCTGGTTAGCCACCCTGATGGTAGAAACAGAGGAGAGCATTCTGCTTTATTTGGTAATTGAAATCTCCAGAGTTTATTCAGGGAAAAGGATGTGTCAATGTCTCCCAGTCTCCAAGAATCAGAGGTTAATCTTGAACATGAAGAAGATGTGACATAGAATAATCACTGGCCTTATGTTAGTGAGCTACTTTATCTGAAGGGACAAACAGACCCCTGCAGAGGAAACAGAACCCCAGTTAGACTCCTAGGACTGAAAATGAAAGAAGTTATGTCCTATCCCCTCAACCCACAGCATAGATATGTATTGGACCTTGTTTGACAAAGGAAATGTAGAAATGTCCTGAACAATGGGGAATCACTAGAACACCTATAGGAACACAAGTGAAAGTACTTAGTTCAGTCTGCTAAGACAGAAATATCATTAAACTGGGTGGCTTATAAACCAACAAACCTTCGTTTTTCACAGATTCAGAGACTGGGAAGTCCAAGATCATGGTAGCATCCAATGAGAGTCCACTTCCTGGTTCATAACCAGTGCCATCTAGCTGTAACCACACATAGTGCAAAGATAGAAGGGGTAAGGGAGATTTCCTGGCCTTCTTTTATAAGGACCTTAATCCCATTCATAAGCCCTCCACCCTCATGACCTAATCACCTCCCAAAAGTTCTATCTCCTGATACAATTATATTGAACATTAGCTTTTGACATATGAATTTGGGGGACACAAACACTCAGACCATAGCAGATGTATTATCTTAGAACTAGCTGTTATATTCAAGTTGGAAGAGAAGAAAAAGCTGTGCTAAGCAGAGAAATGGAAGAAGCTAACCAAATGTCTCTTATCACATAACCTTTCTGCCAACTATGGGTCCAAACCACAAAAGGGGAGAGGCTTCAACTTTAAATCAACGTCAGAGCTTCGATAATTACTTGGGACCAGAAATTCTAGTTATTGAATTGATACTGTGTTTTGTGACTTAAAGTCATTGTAGAATTTTCTTAAAGTGACCAGAAAAACTAGTCTGTTTTCACATAGGAGCAGAGAAAATAAAAACAGCCTCACTGAATGTATTTAAGATAGTGGGGGACACAACTGAAATTCATAATTATATCCTACTAGTCATGGTTCTTCAAATTCTAAAATGAGAATAATAATGGGGTCTCATTCACAGCATGGCTGTGATAAATTTCTCAACTGACTAACAAATAATAAGTACTTTTAATCAATGTTATTACTATCATTTTGCTACTTTGCTTTACAATTGTTCACATATCTTCTAGAACAATGTTGTTGAACCTAATTTCTCCTGTAGATAGGATGTTCTCTGTATTGTTAAATGAAACTTGTCACCAGCCTCATTCAGCTGTTGAGCACATGAACTGTGGTCAGTGCAACTGAGGCACTTAATTTTTTATTTCATTTTAATTAATTTAAATCTAAACATAAATAGCTATACATGGCTAGTAGCTGCTATATTGGGCAGCTCAGATCTAGATTTTTTTTTAAAAAGACTTTATTTATTTATTTGACAGAGATCACAAGTAGGCAGAGAGGCAGGCAGAGAGAGGGAGGAGGAAGCAGGCTCCCTGCTGAGCAGAGAGCCCGACATGGGGCTCAATCCCAGGACCCTGGGATCATGACCCAAGCCGAAGGTAGAGGCTTAATCCACTGAGCCACCCAGGCACCCTCAGATCCAGATGTTTAACAAAGGAAAAAGGTATGGATTGGAGAAGTGGACCATAAATTGAAGCCCAAGTTCAGCCAAAAAGGAAGACCATTCCAAACCAGATTGTTGTTTCCTTAGTGTAGTTGGTGATGCTGGAAAAACCTCACAACAAATCAGAAGCAAGCAGAATTCTAATTTATACAGAGATTGGGCTTGTGGGCAGCAAAAATAACATATATATACATATATGTATATATATATGTGTGTGTGTGTACATATATACATATATATATATATATATATATATAATTTCGGTATATATATATACCAAAATTTGCTGATGCTAAATATAGTCAAACTAACTTTTTGACATCTAGTCTGGTTCATTAGTATGGATAATAACTTGCAAGTGGAATTTAAATGAGCTATTTTCTAATGACATAAATTGTTAAACATTGTATCTTATTAAGAGAAGCCCCACCATCTTATTCTTTATGAATCTTACATAAAAAAGATGTGTGTCCTTCTGATCAGAACATTCCAGCACAAACCAGTGAAAGGTTTGATGCAGTTCCCCTGTACTGTTAGGGGAGGTTACAACCTGGTAAAGAGAAGGACCTTTACGTGCCTTTGGTCAGCGTCCTGACCTACTCTGACCTACTCTTTTCTGTAGCCAAGAGGAAAGTTCACTTAGTAAGCAAGGTAAAAAGCCCTGGAGTCTTGGCTCTGCTTTATTGACCTTAGAGCACCCTCTGGATGCAGTTAAAAAAACAAACATACACAATGGGAGCCGGAAGTGGACCCAGGCTGGTGCCACCTGACCCCAGACGTATTTCCCCAACCCAATCAAGGTGGATTTATACAAAATGCCGGAGGAAAAAATGAGGCAATCTGGTGCTGAGTTAAAAATTACTTAAAAAAGGGGACGCCTGGGTGGCTCAGTTGGTTGGACGACTGCCTTCGGCTCAGGGCGTGATCCTGGAGTCCCGGGATCGAGTCCCACATCAGGCTCCCAGCTCCATGGGGAGTCTGCTTCGCTCTCTGACCTTCTCCTCGCTCATGCTCTCTCTCACTGTCTCTCTCTCAAATAAATAAATAAAAAATCTTTAAAAAAAAAAATTACTTAAAAAAAAAAGTTTCTCAAAAACAAAAAAAAACAAAAAAAAAACAAAAAACAATCTGAGGGGTTAGAAGTGGCGGGGGGGTGGGAGGTTGGGGTACCAGGTGGTGGGTATTATAGAGGGCACAGCTTGCATGGAGCACTGGGTATGGTGAAAAATAATGAATACTGTTTTTCTGAAAATAAATAAATTGGAAAAAAAAAAAAAAAGAAGGCAGAGTCATCAGGGTTCCACATGGAAGTCTGCAGACTGGAATAAAAGACTAGGGCACATTTAACAATATATTCTGGCCATGTCAGATGTGGAAGAGAGTCTTACCTAAATTAGGCATTTATGGCCTTATTCTAACTCATACAGAGCCAAACAGCTGTGTACAGTGGTATTTACTATTGCTGTCACATTAAAGATTTATGCCCAACTGTGGCATCTTTGGTATAATGGATATAAGAGCTCTAACTTTATTTTTTTTTTAAAAAGATTTTATTTATTCATTTGACAGAGAGAGAGACACACCGGGAGAGGGAACACAAGCAGAGAGATTGGGAGAAGCAGGCTTCCTGCCAAGCAAAGAGCCCCACGTGGGGATCGATCCTAGGACGCTGGGATCGTGACCTGAGCTGAAGGCACACATCTAACGACTGAGCCACCCAGGTGCTCCTTGAGCTTCATTTTTTATGAGTAATGTTTGAAATTGCTTTTGCTTTCCCACCCACTCACCTAACCCCATTCCACTTCCTTGTGCATACCGTTTCTTTTTTTTTTTCCTTTTCTTGAATTTTTTTTCCCAATTTATTTATTTTCAGAAAAACAGTATTCATTATTTTTTCACCACACCCAGTGCTCCATGCAAGCTGTGCCCTCTATAATACCCACCACCTGGTACCCCAACCTCCCACACCCCCGCCACTTCAAACCCCTCAGATTGTTTTTCAGAGTCCATAGTCTCTCATGGTTCATCATGGGGGCTTAAGTGGGTAGGAGAAGAATCCATGAAACAAGATGGGATAGGGAGGGAGACAAACCATAAGTAACTCTTAATCTCACGAAACAAACTGTGGGTTGCTGGGGGGAGGGGGGTTGGGAGAAGGGGGGTAGGGTTATGGACATTGGGGAGGGTATGTGCTTTTGGGTAAATTGGAAGTGCATACCGTTTCTTATACAGAGCTTACACTGCAACCTCTGCTTGGGAATATGGCAGCTGTAGCAAATTGATAATATTCTAGATGTACTCTAAGCTAGAGACTGCCTACTATATGTCGCCTGAACTTGACGCGATGTTGTGGCCGCAGATCACAGAATCAGGAGCATTCCCAAAACAACAATCGAGATTGGAACTGCTGAAGAAGGTAAATGACTGTTATAAATATATATTTGCACAGCTCATCTAGCATTTGTAAAGTGCTTACTACATGTGTGGCACTTTAAACGAATTGTTTCTCATAAATATCTTTATGGAATAAGTGATATTTTAGACCCAATTTACAAGGAAGGAAACCAAGGCTTGCAAAAGACTAAGTAATAACATGTTCAAAGAGACATAATTAATTATTGATAGAGGCCCTGAGCTATTTGTTAAGCACAATACAATGTGTTCTCTTTGCTATAGAATAGGATTCTCCCTATCAATCAAAGTGAAAGGCGGTGCCATCATCTCCTCGGGGTTGCAGTGACCTACTGATATATGAAAACAGTATGCTGCTCTCCATAAATATAACTTGTATCTAACCTCAATGTTCTTCTCAGCTCCTCTTTTTATTATAACGAATGCAGAGGCAACTGGAGGAGAAGGGATGAATTGGCTAATGTTGCAACTCTGTAAAATCCTCACGGGAACCCAATCAAAGAAGCAGGAAACAACATCCGTGAGCATTCAAATCAAACACTCTGACATCTGGGTCAATGGGCAAGTGGACTCCAGGAAAGGAATGTTCCACAGCTGAACTAACAGAGACAGATTTCTTTCTTTTTTCTTTTTACTATGTCAGTTTGTGGCACCCAACACCTGGATCCCAGCATCCTAGGTAATATTTTGTTTCCAATGTCCCACTTGATATGAGCTGGCCCCAAACATCAGATACAGCTATACACATTCTGACAAAGGATGCTGATCAACAAAATGACACATCCAAACATTCTTCAATGTGTCTAGATTTGAGACTAAATAGACTAGAGTTCAGGAATTTACCTTTTACTTTAAGAAAAAAAAATCCCTCATTTTCTCATTGTCCACATTTTTTGTCTTTCCTTTGCATGTCTTTTTAACCAATTTTCTTTTCAATCATAGAAAACAATCAGATAATTTGGGATCAATAGCAGAAACCTGACAGTTTTCCCGGGTGCCCAGTTTGCTCCATATTGAGCCTACCTCAATGAAAGAACTTGAAGACATGATTTTTACTCAACCTTGTACCCCAGCAAGGCAGAGAACCTGTGAGCAACAGAAAGAAGAGTACATTGAACACAAGTCACAGAACTGGCTTTTGGTTCCTGCTCTGTGTTTAATCAGTAAAGTGCCTCTGGCCAAGTCAGTTAATCTCTTTGATTTGTGGTACTTTTAGTCCATAAAACAAGGGTATAAAAACTAGGACAATCACTTAAATTTTTTATAACCCCCACTTTCTATGAGTTTAAAATCTTAAGATAAAATGTTCCCTCAATATATGTTCAGAAGTCATATCTTCAGTAAACCAGTAACCTCCTTCAATATATTAGCACTTCAAAGGCTAGGTGGACAGCAGCACTTTTATGAGGCTGTATTTAAATGTTTGTCAGGGTTCTTTGCTGTAAACAACAGACTCTATGCTGGCTCCTTCAAGCATATGAGTATATTAGGATTAAGTAGAGAAGTATATCAGGTTAGAATTTCCTGGAGGACTACAGCCAGATGATGAGGAAGTTACTTCCTCCATGACTGATGCCAAACCACAAAATGAGAGGGCATGGGGAAATGGGTAGAGGTAAGGCAAATGGGGGTGCAGAATTCATTAGTCAAAAAATTGACTGCCCCTGTGTCTATGCACCTAGGATATGGAGACTGGTCCCTGGGGCACTTACACCTCTACCCCTGCCACTGCCATTGCAAGGGATGGAGTCTGCATGGAATGTGTAATCCTTGTCTCATATGGCTCTCCTCCAAATCCATGTCTCTGTGGAAGCTCCTAATCGTGAGCGGCTTGGTCATGTGCCTGCACCTAGCTGCAGAGAGGCTTACACTGAGTTTTCTGACTTGTACTTTGGAAAGTCAAGGATCTCTAATGTGAGAAAAAGGACCAAGAATAAGGAGATATAAGATATGTTGTTCAGCCACAGCTGAGGACTGTTTTCTATAGCTGTGAAAAAAAAAAAAATATATATATATATATATATATATCGCTCTTGACTTCCTCCTCCAGACTGAAGTTTGTTTTCAAAAATGTCATAATAAACATGGAAAACTTTCTTAGATACATTAAATGAAACTCTGCCTTTTGAAAGAGATGGCTAAACAAAGTGCAAACTTTTTTTTCATGATGACACGAGATTTTTAGTATAAATTCAAATATTCTGAACATGATTACATAGTATAAGGGAACTGATGTCTCAGTATCTGCGCCCTTAAAGGCACCAGTCATAAAAGAACTGATCGTTTCTAAATCCGATTTCATTTAGTGGACCTTCTTCCTTTATAAATATTGTGGAGGTCATGAAATATCCTAGAATCAGATATATCTAGGTTCAAATTCCAGCAGAAAAACTTTGGGCATTCTAATAACATTTGATGGTTATAAAAGATGATGAATGTTAACACGATTCATAGATCCTTATGTACTGTAAGGAAAACATTGAGTGAGAGATGGTGGTGTGACACCTGCTTTCTTTCTTTCTTTTTTTTAAATTATTGAGCTTTTTTTTTTAAAGACTTTATTTAATTGACAGGCAGAGATCGTAAGTAGGCAGAGAAGCAGGCAGAGAGAGAGAGAGAGAGGAAGAGAGAGAGAGGGGAAGCAGGTCCCCCGCTGAGCAGAGTCAGATGCAGGGCTCAATCCCAGGACCCTGAGATCATGACCCAAGCTGAAGGCAGAGGCTTTAACCCACTGAGCTACCCAGGCGCCCCTACACCTGCTTGCTTTTCCCTGACTTTCTCTTAATCTGCCTACCATTACTTTTAATTTTTCTTTTTTTTTTAATATTTTTATTTATTTATTTGACAGAGAGAGAGATCTCTCAAGTAGGCAGAGAGAGAGGAGGAAGCAGGCTCCCTGCTGAGCAGAGTCAGATACAGGGCTTGATCCCAGAACCTTGAGATCATGACCTGAGCGGAAGGCAGAGGCTTTAACCCACTGAGCCACCCAGGCGCCCCAGCATTACTTTTTCTGATCATGCTTCTCACTCTGTTAGTTCAAACTCTTCTTCTTTGCTGCTTCTACTCTATTGTGAAATCTCCTTTTTAAGAACATTAGGTTAATATCTCTTTAGTCTGTTGATTACTCAGTTCCAGGTTCTGCTTCAGTCCTGTGTGTCTTTATGGGGAATGCTATAAAGGAATCCCATGCCTTACCAATCAGCCTGCATTGTGCTTGACTTCTTGATTTCAAACCTTAATTGCTCATCACTCCTGTTTGGCGTTTCTGGAAAAGCTAACTTGCCTCAAAATGCTTTGGAGGTAGATTCTAATGTTTAATTAAACATCTTACCAGGCAAAGGTTAAAGTGAAAAGAACAACAACAAAGAACAATTTTTCTCTACTCATTATCAGGCAAGAAGGGATTTGGAGCTACAGGAATTTTTGGTTCCTAGCCAATTCATTTATTACTTAAGATCCTTAGGCAAGATAGTTAACTTCTTGGAAAGATTTTCCTGATCTGTGAAATGGGAGTTCAGTTGCTGACTTGCAGGGCTACTGCGATGAGAAATGCAGCACTTTCCTAGGGCAGCACCTCGCTAAGAGTTGATGCCCCATGAATGCTCGCTGTCCCAGTCATTGCAGTTGGGAGCAAGCCAAGGGAACACAGTAGTCTCCTGAGAAGTAGATGCTGATTAGAAAGAGGTGGCAAAGACACCCCAGAGAAAATATCATCTGCTTCTGCTCAAGGTCAGCCCTGTCAGCTTGCCAGGAGGCAAAGACCTTTAATTTCGTGGTGTCATTTTCTCTTTCTGAAAGTACAGTCTGACATATATTTGCTTTTTAAATTGAAGTGAACTAAAATTAATCTCATTATGGGAATGTGATAGTCCTTAAGGTACTTGGAGACTCCCGAGTGTCACAAAACTAGGATCAAACACCCTGGTAAAATGCCAGCAGGAAAAGCAAAGGCAGCTAAGTGGACGGATGCCTGTGGGGCTGGGGGTGAGGGGGCAGGGGATGCTTATGTATAATTTGACTCCTTTTGACACTTTGTCAAAATATTGTGGCTCAAACAGACATTTAAAGCCTGATTATCTTTGAGAAATCCTTAAAGACCTTCCTTGTTGTTTCTTAGTGGACAGCTTATATATTTGAGAGCCATTTAAATGTTATTTAAATATTCAGTAAAGAGCCGTTATTAAGCATTAATTTGCACACATACTTTGGGCAACCATGGATTCTGGAGCTGTTCCTGGAGCTTGATGTGTACCTGCTCAACATGAAAGGACAGGAGATATGAATAAAATATGACCTGGAGTTGCGGTGCTCTCCAGATGAAGTCTGTGCTTTTCCGTAAGAACAGGAGTTGAGGTGTAGCCCCCAATAATGTTGAAAGCTGAATATCTATTTTATCTGATAAGACCTTCCCGTCCCTGTGTGATAGTTTCCCCTGATGAGGCTCTCTATCTCCCCACTGATTTGCTGGCTCTTTGATTTTCCGTGGATGGTCTGCAGTCTACAGTGTGTCCTGAATCTCTGGAACTTAAATTTGTGAAATCTTGAGGGTTCTAGAGCTTCCTGGAGAGAAAGACTTTAAGGGTGTCACTTACAACATACTCTAAAATATTTATGCAGCAATTTTGCTTGAACATGTCTATAACTCTTGCTCTGAATTGAAGTCTCTGTCTTAAGTTTTGTCATTTTCATTTTCTCAACTTCAAGAGCCATTGTGCCATCTTGACTCTGTAGATATGGCTCTTCCCAAAGATGGAAACTAGGTCCTTCTTTTCTGTACTGACCCTGAAGGTTCTTTGTGGGTCTTGGCCCTCTTGCCCGTGACATGTTGTTGTATGAGTGTTCCAGATGTCACTTTCTCATTAGGAATAGCACAGTTCACCATATATATCCATTCCTTCTGTTGGAAGTAAAAAAGAACATGGTCCTTCAGGGCAGATTCCTAAGGCTTATTCACTTTTTATTAGCAAAGCGATCCTGAACCTTAATACAGTCTTCTGTAAAAATTATCTTAATAACACCCACCTTAGAGATTGTGATGATTCAATGGCAGTAATCCATATAAAGCATACGCAACTGAGAAAGAACCTAATGTGGCCTGAGTATATGGAGAATAGGGTGAAAGCATCAGGAGATAAAGATCTGCACTGCTTCTTCCCTATTCGAAGATTTGCCTCCCTTGACATGACTGCCAAGTGCTCAATGTATGTTAGGAACCAGGAAGAGTGCCTTAAAGACTTGCATCTAGGTGTGTATGACATCATATATTATTAGTTTCTATATTAATGTCTAGGGATGGTATAGAGATAGAGATTTGGAAATATGTTTATCAATGTATATTTATTCTACTTACTGTTGGTTGCTCTGACAGTCTGTCTGTGCCCTGTCCCATTGCCTGGAGCTCTTTAATTAAAAGGAGCCTGCCAACCACTAGAGAGCTTTCTCTGACTTGAGATTGTTCTGTTTGTCTAGGGAAAGCTAGAAGTGCTGAAGCATTGATAAATGACCTGCCACCTCCTTGGAGCCCTCCCTTCGTGGCTGACCAGAGTTGGTGTACAAATAGCCTAGTTCTCTTATATGGGTTGTGTGGGATAAACCCTGAAGAAGGATCCTCACTGACTCAGAATCGCTCCGTGGGATTACACTCCAGATACCCATCATGGTAACTGAATTCGTAACTCACCCTTTATTTCTTATATTCCCTTCCTATCTCAACAACCCACACCACTGTTGGTTTTCCTAAGACCACCTTCCAAAGAAATGACTTGCACTCAAGTCCCTTGTTTCAGGGTCTGCTTCTGGGGGAAACTGAACTAACAATGTTGCTATAGGAACACAACATATTGTGAAAAGGTCACAGAGAGTCAGGTACTGGCACATGGTACATAGCTGTACATTTCTTTCTTTTTCTTTCTTTCTTTCTTTTTTCATTCATTGCTTCATGTTTTTTTTTTTTTTAAAGATTTTTATTTATTTATTTGATAGAGAGAGATCACAAGTAGGCAGAGAGAGAGGGGGGAAGCAGGCTCCCTGCTAAGCAGAGAGCCCGATGTGGGGCTCGATCCCAGGACCCTGAGATCATGACCTGAGCTGAAGGCAGAGGCTTAAACCACTGAGCCACCCAGGCGCCCCTAATTGCTTCATGTTTTGAAGTTAGTGGATCAGTGTATCACTTCACAAATCCACAGGGTTTCAGACAGCAGCCCAGCTGAGAGGCTGGCTGTGAGGCACAGCCCTGAGAGCTACAACTGCTGATGAGAAAGGAAGCTTTCTGGTGACCTCACCCTCTCTGCCTACCCACTGTCCATAGCTCAAGAGTGCGAATGTTGTTATGATTTCCTTTTTAAAGATTTATTTATTTATTTGAGAGAAAGAAAGAAAGAAAGAGACCATGAGTGGGAGGAGCAGAAGGAAAGAGAGGGAGAATCTCATGCAGACTCTGCACTGAGCAAGAAGCCCAATGCAGGGCTTGATCTCACGACCGTGAGATCATGACCTGAGCAGAAACCAAGAGTTGGCCGCTTAATCTACTAAAACACCCAGGTGTTCTTGATTTTTTTTTTTAATTAAAGGTCTGTCTCCTCAGAGTTTACTGAGCGTTGTTCCTTTTTCATGCTTTATTATGAATTGCATCATGAAGTGGATCTCAACTGGGAATGACTTTGGTCCTAGAAGATGTTTGACAGTTTCTGGGGAAAGTTTTGACTGTTGCAACTGGGAGAGGATGGTACTCTCCTAGTGAGTGGAGACCAGAGGGGCTGCTACTAAATCCCCTACAATGCACAAGATAGTCTCATAACAAAGAACTATTCGGCCCCAAATGTCAGTAGTGTTGAGACTGAGAAGCCCCGAATAGGCAAAGAGAATTATGTCAATCCTAACTGTAACCTCTTGGAGAAGGGTGGGAACTATTTATTTTTGAAATAAGCCCTGTTACATAATGTAAGAGAATAACAGTTTCTGACAAAGCAATTCAGTCTATTGGAGCACTGATCCATGGGACTTTATGCAAAGAGGGAAATCTGTATCTGCACCGTCCAGTATGGGAGTCACTAAACCCACTTGGTTATTGAGCATTTGAAACTGAGGAACTATTTTTTATAAATCTTTGACTTTTAATTAGCTTAAAAATAAATAGTCACAAATGGCTAGTGAGTACCACATTTGCCAGTGCAGCGATCACAGAGACCTGACTGAGTTCAAATTGTGACTCGATCATTTACTCAGTAGCTTTATGACCTCAAGGAAGATATTTGACTTCTCCAAGCTTCTGTTTCATCATCTGTACAGTAGAGATAAAATTGGTACAACCCTTGCAATACTACTGTTAAGGACGAAGGATAAAATCTATACTACAGTATTTGCATATATACATGTTCAATAGATTATTATTAATTTCATATGGACTATTAATATATGCCTAGCAATGCTTCTTTCTACACCTTAGCCAGCCTTAACAACAGGAATTGGAAACCAGTTAAAATTACACACTCCCATCCCAGAGTCCTGAATTCTCAACCCTATTTATGTCTGTCTTTGGGTTTAATTCCAAGTCTATTTGTCTATGTATATATGAATGTATCTATCTACCTATTCACCTAGCTATTTAATCTCTGATCTATCATATTTTAATTATAAATGGTCTAGTCTTAACCCGTCCACACACAACCGTCCCTTCTGTTTTATTTTGACTTTATGTTTGAACCACACTGCCAATTTGCGCTCTACTTTAATTATGATTCTGCCTCCTCCAACATTGAGAACCTGGCATGCGTTTTGAGACCTTGGGTAAAACTTTTCCTTTTTCCTCCTCCTGACACCTGCTTCCCATGGAACAAAGCCATTTGTAAATGTTTTCACACAACTGACCATGACATTTACTGATACAGTTTTAGAAAGGCTGTTGGAGAGTTGCATTTAGAAAGAGTAATCAAAGTAAAACTTTGTCTAGAGTTTCTCAACAATTCTTGATACAACTTGAGAAAAAAAGGGTCATCCTAGTTAATTTGAAATATACCTACTTCAGGTGGGTTTTATGTAGCTCATATAACGTTCCCATTATTCAGAAAACAAAGGTAGAAGACACCATAAAAAAGTATTTCAATGTACGTAATCGATTAGTTTTATGCGCACACTTATTACCTCTTCTGTGAATGAATATGTGAGAGAAAAAGAAATCAGTATGGAGAGAACGTTTTTGTTTTGGGGGGTTGGGGGAGGGCATAAACCAATATATTGTGTAACAGTACATTAGTTCATTTAATTCAACAAACATCAATAATACCATGACCTCTTCAGAATAAGGCATCTTATAAGAATGATGCCTTGAATAACTGGAGTCATAATAAAACTGGCTTTCTTCAAGATGACACACAAATACACACAAACACATACACATACACTGACCCACATGCCACACATATGGACACATGCAAGTATATTTTAATAAACAGCAAAAGAGAAGAAAGAATACAGGGTTAAAAGAAGCACAGATATTTTTAAAAGTCAGCTCTAGATGGGTTTCCACCAACTCTTCTCACAAATTTCCATTAAGGTTATTTTAGTTTTAATATTTAACTATATATGTATATATATATATATACACTTAAAAATTATTTTCTTACTAAAAGCATCACAGGGATGCCTGGCTGTGCTGGGACAGTGTGGGTGTCAGTGTGCTTAATAGTTGTTATAGGAAAAAGAAAATGTTTAGCATGTAATGCACAAAATCAAGCTATTGAGTAAAAGGCAACATTTGCTATTCTTTAGGAAAATTGGCAACATCAAAAATGCACACTGTGCATAATTAAAACCAAGGAAATATGTTATTGGTTCCATTAAATTTATTCAAGAACCAAAAGAACAAGTATTGAATTAACTGCATTCATAAACACTGTTTCACAATGAATACTGCAATTTAGAAAGACAGCCCTTTAGCCAATTTTTACTTTTGAATCATTGCCATTGTTAATCAATTACCCAAATTGTGATCAAAACAAAACATTTTTATTCAATTTATGTAATAATGTGGGCATAGTACTGAATACATATTCTTTAAGTTTGGATATTTCTATTTTTTATTTTCTATCTTCTCTTTCCTGTAGTAATAATTTAATAAGAAATATTGATTGGGTAATTATGGTCTACCAGTACTGTTCTAGGTACTGGGAAGTGTTGATTTGAAAAAAAAATATATGTACTAAATGAATATGTGTGTGTGTTGAACAGATTTTGAGAGCATTGAGTTGGGTTTGTTTTTATTCAAACATCACGAGTGTTTAGATGGGATATCACATCTTTGGAGACTATTGTTCATGTTTTATATATTTCTATTTAGCTTTTCTTATCTGATGAATGATCACCATATTTTTATTGCAATGAAATTTCACTAGGATAGAGGGTTCCTGAAGTAGAATGGGGGCATAAGTAAATAGATGAATAAGATAAATAAATGAATAACACAATGGTATGTATTATTTAAGAAGATAAATCAAAACGTGATTGCAGATAAAGTTTCACTTGGCATAATGACAAGGAACAGAGATATTAGGACTTTAAATATAAATTAAAGTAATATCTATTTGAATATTTTTATCAATTCTTAACAAATCTTTAGTGTAACATCAAATATTTTTAGTACAATTTTTATTGATGTCATAATACGCTCTTCACCTGAAATGACTGGGGAACAGAGTATCTTACTTAGTTCATTAAATTTTCATGGGAAGCATTTTCACATTTATGTGAACTTCCTTTTTTTTTTTTTTTTGGTAAAGATTTTATTTATTTGTTTGACAGACAAAGATCAAAGTAGGCAGAGAGGCAGGCAGAGAGAGAGGGAGATGCAGGCTCCCCACTGAGCAGAGAGCCCAATATGGGGGCTCGATCCCAGGACCCTGGGACCACGACCTGAGCTGAAGGCAGAGGCTTTAACCCACCAAGCCACCTGATGCCCCTGGACTTAACTTCTTATTAAAAAAACTAGGGGGAACCTGGGTGGCTCAGTGGGTTAAGCCTCTGCCTTTGGGCCAGGTCATGATCTCAAGTTCCTGGGATCCAGCCCAGCATTGAGCTCTCTGCTCAGCAGGGAGCCTGCTTCCCCTCCCCCCCCACTCTGCTTGCCTGTCTGCCTGCTTGCGAACTCTCTCTCTCTCTCTGTGTCAAATGGATGAATAAAATCTTAAAAAAAAAACAAAACTAGGAAGTAGGACAAAATACATGTAACTGCGATTTTCAGGCTGTCCTTGAAAGAAAGGAACAAATAAGATGTGTTTTATTACATGCTGGCTTTCTACTTGATAGGTTTTTGAAATGTAGGATGGGGTGGTCTGGAAGTCCAGTGGCTTAAATTGAGAAGAAGAGGATCTGCACACAGGGAGGCTAAGGTCACTCTGAAAGCTGCAAGCCAAAGTTTTGGAAAAAAGGGAGTACACAGGGCATTGGTGGTCACTTGGGGCCAAACATGCAGGCATTGATGCTTGTTTGGTAAGGAGCACAAGGAATGTTTTAGGAACGATGATGTCTTTCCACTCTTGATGGTGGTTTCATGGGTGTATAAATTTTCAGAATTCATCAAAATACACAATACACAATTAAAAATGGTATAATACTTTGTATCTCAATACATTATATCTCAATAAATTTGATTTTAAAAACACTCATAAAATTGACAAGAAACAGCTGGAGGAGGAAAGACATTCAAATTTAGACTTTGGAAAGATTTAACTCAATTTTTTAAAAAGATAAATAATATCCAAATTGTATGGGATAATCCTTTTAATAAAAATTCTACATTTCCTATGTGGCGCCTGGGTGGCTCAGTTGGTTAAAGCCTCTGCCTTCGACTCAGGTCATGATCCCCAGCTCTCTGCTCAGCAGGGAGCCTGCTTCCCTTCCTCTCTGCCTGTCTCTCTGCCTACTTGTGATCTCTGTCTGTCAAATAAATAAATAAAATAAAAAAAAATTCTACATTTCCTGAATGCTTACCATCTTAGATGCTTTGATTTAAATATTTATGATATGCATGAACTCCTTTAATCTTCTGAGGAAACCTATGAGGTAAGGAATTCCCATTCTATAAATGAGGAAACTGAATATAGGAAGTAAGCACAGGAACTAACCCAACATTTCTCTGACATTAAGTGATAGAGTCAGCATTCATTCTCTGGTATTTGCTGTTCTTCTAACCTCTGCATGAGTCCATAAAATGTGGGGCCTTATTGGGTGCTGGGAAGACAAGGTTGAGCAGAAACAGATGTAAAATGGTAAATAGGGCAGAGATTAATTGAAGAATGAAAAAATATATGGGAAAATGTCATCTAGGTGGTAAAAAATCCATTTTGAAGCAAATTTAAGATACTATTTTGTAAATATGGAAACATAATTAATGATAGCAAAAGATTTTGGCCAAAATTACCATGTTAATCATTGCCAGTGACATTACTAATTAGCAGAGCTGTTTTTTCAGAAAGCATTTTTCATAATGCATATTGAAATCTTAAGTTTTAAATTAATTTACACAGTTATTTCATCGTAGGGAACTTAGATTAAGAAAATATCAACTGGGAAGGGAAAAAACTTTAAGGATAAAGTGTTAATTGTGTTTTTTCTGTACAGTGAACAATCATAAATATTGTTTTACTCTGCCCAGAAGTGTAACACATTGCATATCCATTAAAATCATAGTTATAAAGATTATATAGAGAAATGAGAACAGTCATGATTTAATCGCTAACCCAAGAAAGATATCACATGTGCCAGAGACATCATTTTACATATTGTTATAGATTGAATTGTATTCCCCAACCCCAAAATTTATATATTGAAGTCATAACCTCCACTTCCACAGAATGTGACATTGTTTAGAGATACGGTCTTTACAGAGGTCTTCAAGTTAAAATGGGACTAAAATGGATCAGTGTAGACTCTAATCCAATATGACTGTTGTCCTTATAAAAAATCAATAAAGTTTGTTTAAACCACAAGGTGCGTGGTACTCTGTTATGGCTGTCTTAGCACATTAATACACATGCTTGGTTAGAGACTGATTATAGTTGTTGATTGGCAGTGCTATTCACCAAATATTTATAGCTCTTCCCTTCAGGCACATATAGAGTATGACTGTCTTTCCTCTTGGGGATAGGGATGGCCATGTGCTTTTTCTGGCAAGGAAAGGTGAGCAGACCTAACATGTGTGTCACGTCAGGGAGTTGTTTTTTGAGTCTTATACTTCACAATGCCATGACAGCTGGTAACCTTACAGATGATGGTGACTTTGCCAGTAAAAAGTGCATGATATAGAGCCTCCAGCTGACCTGTGATGCTCCTGTAGTGTGAAAAGGAAATAAACCCATGTTGTCTTAATTCATGGATATTTGGAAATTGTTAATGGCAGCCAAACCTAGCTCATCTAAGTGAAATGACTAACAGGACACCGTCTTTTCTCACAAGAATTTTAGTCTGTGTGAAAGCTGTAGAAATAATCAGATGATTATAATTGAATATTTTTTTAAAAATGCCCTGATAAAAGTATGAGAAGAATTTTAAGGGAGCATGTAAGAGAAACACTTAACCTGGGCTAGGGAAATTTCCTGAAGGGAAGTGACACACTAGCTTAGTCTTGAAAGGCAAATAGGAGCTAGTCAGCAGAAGAAAATGGAGCCAGAGAGACGACATGTGTACAAAGGTGAGAATTGCAAATTTCTCATTATGTTGGGATGTAATATATGAGGGTCAAATAGTAGAAGTGATGTTTGGGGAGGATAAGTTGACAGGACTTGGCTCCCAGGAACTCTTGACACTATGCTTTGAAGGTTGTAACTCCTTTCTCACGAATACCTTCTCAAGTCATTGGAAAGTTCAGAAAGGAGTGAAATAATCAGTTTCAAATTACAGTTTGAGACTGAAAAGTAAAAGAAAGTATTGTATACATTGTGATTGCAGTTATGTGAAATATAAACATGGAGAATTGCAAAATAATATGCATAATAGTTATATGACAAAGGCAAGAACATAGGTAGATCATGTTGCCAATTTAAAATGTGACTACATAGTTTGTTCAGTTAGAAGAAAATTTAATATAATGGTCTGACTAGGTGAGCAAAATAAGCTAAAAATATTTTCTCTGAATCTCAAAAACCTATGGAAAATGAAAATGTATGTTTCTGAAATACAGTTAAAAACCTGATGGGAGAGGACTTATTAAGATAAGTAGCCCAAATGCAGATGAAATGAGTTTTCTGTAGCTCTCCTGCTAAGAAAATTAATTTATACCAAAGACGGGATAAATATTTTAAGAGACTGTATTTCCAGGATGGAAACTCAGAGAGGGAAAGTAAAGAGAAATGAGAAACAAAGCCAGGTAAATAGAATTCTAAGATGTGTCATCAAGTTTCTTATTCTCTCATTATTTAATCAAACACTAATTCAGGTACTTCTGTGATGGGAGTTTTCAGATGGAATTAAGGTCCCTAATCAACTAAAATATGGAGATTATTCTAGGTCATCCAGGTGGATCCAATGTGTCACTTGAACTCTTATAAGAAGAATAGGAAGCCAGAAAAGAGACAGATAGAGTGGAAGGGAAGCAGAGGAGCGATCTGAGGGATGAGAAAGACTCAGCTTTTCATTGGTAGCCCTTAAAGATGGAGAAGGGAGATGGGCAGTCTCTAGAACCTGGGGCTTAACTACTGACAGGCAGTCTACAAGGAAAGGGGCATTTACTCCTACACCTAGATGGAATTCTGCATGAACTTAAAAGTGGATTTATCCTAGAGCCTCCAGGAAGGTATGCAACCTCAGTATATCTTGATAATCAGCTTTACAAGACCCAAATGAGATGGCCCAGCTGAACTCACCAGATTTCTCAGCTAAAGAAATGTGAGGGAGTGAATTTGTGTTGATTTAATCTTCTAAGATTGTGATACTTTGTTATAGTAGAAATATAATACTAATCACTTGCAAAAAAATTTGTCACATGAGATGGTAAGGAGATAGTAAAACACCATTGTTCAGTCTTTAGTGAAGTAATGGTAATATACTACAGTGATCAGATATGAAGATTTTGGAGCCAGAGAGCTTAGGATCAAATTCCAGCTTCCTCACTAATTGTGTGACCTTAGGTAAATCTCTGCCCCTCAGTTTCTTCACCTGTGTAAGGGGAATAATGATAGTTCTTACCATTAATTATTAATGAATTTGATATAAGTTTCTTAGAACAGTGTTCAGTATATGGAAATGTCTGTAAAAGTGTTAGCCACAATTGTTTAATTTGAATCAGTTACACGTTAACTCTTATGTGTCTATGTCCATAGTCTATTTGTATGGGTTAAGGACTAGGAATGGTTTTTATAAAAAATGTCTTCAGACTCAGGGGTTAAGTCCACATATTTACAGAAAGACTTTCAGTTTGGATAAACAAGAACAAAAACTTAACTTTATAAAACATCTAAAACAAAGGATGGTTGCAAATAAAAGATGAGAGAAGAGTTAGCAGGGCCTGGCTGGCTCAGTCAGAAGAGCATAAGATTCTCAATCTTGGGTTGTGAATTCGAGTCCCACATTGAGCGTAGAGGTTATTAAAAAATAAATAAACTTAAAAAAAGATAAGGCAAAAAAAGAACACAACTGAAACAATATTAGACATAAAAGATAACATTATTTTAATGGATAAAATGACTTAAATATAATTTTTAAAAATATGATCTTGGTTATCAAATAAAATTTTATCTGCTAGATTGTAATAATTTGCTTATGTTTCTATTTTTGAACACTTTCTTTTATTTCTCTTTCTCTTTTTTCTTTTTTTGCTATTTCAGATAAAGTTAAATAGAATATCATTGTACATAAAGCATTTACCATTTCATTGGATTTGGTTTTTTTCTTTAGGAAACATTCCCAGAAGTACAGCTACTAGGAGGTCTGAGAACAACTGCTTTAAGACTCCTGATATTATTATCAAGTCAAAAGCATTGTACCAATTAGTATTCCAACCTCATAAATTAATCTTAAACTTTAATTTTTTTCTGAAATAATTGTTACTGGTAAATTCTCTATGAGAAGTTAGATATATTTTGACTTCCTCTTAAGATGTTTGAGAAAAGAGCTTCTCAAATGGCAAGGTGCATAAAAATTACCCTGGACTTTTTTACAATGTAGAGCCTGATGCAGGGGTGTGGGGTGGAGCCCAAGACCCTGTATGTGTTCCAACAAGCTCCCAAGTTGTTCTCATGCTGCTGATCTGGTCCTTCCCTGAGTACTAGGCTTGAGGCTTAAGCTGTGGTAGAGAAGGGCATTAAGAAAAAAAAAAAAAATGAAGCAAGTTTGGAAAAAAAATCTCTCACTTTAAGCCAAAGTTTCAAACAGAGTAATTTCCAGATATTGACTACTCAGGAAAAGATGACAACAGCCAGAAAGACAAAGACTTGTTCAGCCTTACAACAAAATTTTATACCCCAAGTCTCTCTTTCTCTCTCTCTCTCTTTTTTTTTTTTTTTTTTTTTTAATTCATCCAAGTCTTACACTGGCTCCACCCTGACCCTGGATCCAATTCTGGCCAGTTTCTAGATCCAGTGGATAAAGAAATGTTCAAAGTGTCAAAGTCCATAATGAAAAATCCATGGACCTAGGATTTAGGATCTGAGAGGGGCTTGCCCACCATCTCCAGAGACAGTGAGATAGCATCAAGCTCAAGGGGCTCAGCAGATTCCTAGACCTGGGGGCCATCAGGGTCTCCTTATGTTACCTCTTCTGATACTAGAACTGTTAAAAGATAACTTGAGGCACATCGAAAATTCTTAATGTTTATTTCAGCAAAAATGGACTCTAACCAGGCAATGCCAAACCAGAATTGGTTAGGAGTGCTCCCAGTTGTGACTTTATTTTGTCCTTCATTTACTTTTGCAAGGTTGTATATTATCATTGCTGATGAGCTATTAGTTAATCATCTATCTTGTTTTGGGATATTTTCCTTATAAACTATTTGCTTTTTCTTAGTGATTTATGAAAACTTACTTTTTAGTAATAAAGGTCTCTGTCCAGAAAGTTGCAAGTATCTTCCCATGGATTAGCATTGTCTTTTTTTTCTTTTTTTTAACTTTGTTTCTGATAGTATTTGATCTAGAATGCTTCACATCCAAGATACTAAAAATCTATCTATCTTTTATACTATAGCTTCTTCCTTTGTGTTTTATGTTTACATGTACCTTCCTTTTCATCCAAGCCAGCAAATACAGCATCTATTCTTTAAGGGAGGTAATTTTAATTCTTAGCATTTCACATTTTGTATAATAAAGGTATGCTTTTACCTTTCAAAAGCTACCAGTTTTTTAAGCACCATTTGTATTTGAAAATTCATCTTATCTCCATGGATTTCAGAATTTTCTATTTATCCTAGTCAAAATAAAACATTGAATTTTGAAACACTTTCTCTAATTCAACAAAATATATACATAATATTTAATTTTTAGTTAAAAGGTAGGGATTAAGGTTTCTTAATCTCTCCAAAATGTGAGTTTTGAGTTAAAAAAACAGATTCTTCCTCAGCTTAAAAAATGAATAGGATTTTGAGTATTGAATCATTTTGTAACTGGTTATAAAAGGAATCTCACTTTTTGAGTTATATTTCATATCCTAGCTCCTGTCCTTCCATGAACTTTTGTGGCCTTAAGACAAATATAAATTCTTACTTTCCAGATATACTATTTTTATTAGGAGCAAAATATTTGAAGTTCATGTGCAAGGTTGAGAGAATTTTTTTGTTTTGTTTCCTATAGTACAATTCATTTTTTCCCCTTCTCAAAACAAAGAATTTAAATATAGCAAAGTTTTCTCCTGAAGCCAAATGTCTACTTAATTTGTACAGCTAAGGGATCTCAGTTAAAATACTATAATATATTTAGCAAATATTGTAATACAGAGAAAATATTATTTTAGTTATAAAAATGATTCATCTATTAAAATCAAGTTTTATGGGTTAAGATGGATATATACTTAAAATCCATTTTCTAATAAAAACAAACTAGTTTTCTTCTACTACAGGCACCCTCATCATCCCAAAGAAATACATCTGAATTTGATACATTGATTGGTTCATTGAAATTGAGCTCTTCAGTAGATGATGTTTAAATATCAATCACCTTATGAATATTTAAATTCAAGAAATGTCAAATTAAAGGTTTGCTTATCTTATTTAGGATTAAGAGTTCTTCAAAAATACCAGATAAAATGAGATCATAGTTCGTAACAGTTTAAAACTTTTAAAAGGCTGATCTTTGCATAGTAATACTCCCAAATATTCAGGAAGAAAATATTCAAATATAATACAACTTTACCATTTTTAGAAAAGCTTCTTGGATCTCAACAAAACCTGTTCTGTTTAACTTCAACATTTTCCACTTACCTCTTGATTTGATACAGAGGACTTAATTCTAAAATGATACATTGGGATAAAAAGTCAATTATATTAAGCAATTTTATTGTGTTATTAAAGTATCAATATTTGATAGTGATTAATTTTGTTACATTGTTTCTCACTGATTATGTTTATCTTTCTGAAGAACCCCAAAGGTACTCTTTTGCTTCTTTTCAGAAAAATGTTTAACACTTCAAGTTTTGAACTACATTAAATTTACAAATTAAATAATACTCACTTACATACAATATGACTTCATGGGTAAAATTTTATTTCATGACTGTATACTCTCCTAGGAAGGGATTCAATAGAGTCCTTGGAAAAGAAAATTCTTCTTTTGCATTTAAATGTAATTTAACTCACCAAGATGTTACATACATGCCTAAAGTCATTTGTTTATAAAGTTTATCCACTGATTATGCAAACATCAATGTTCACTGAAGAGTGTTTACTAAACCCCTTCGACTTTTTGAGCTTAGATTAAGGGGGGGTGGAGGTGATACATGTAAGGTCAAAGTCATTTCTTCAAAGGGGTTTATTGAAAATCCACATACATAACTTGTTCTTTATAGATAAACTTATTTGAAAATTGCCAGAAGCACTCTGATTAAATTTAAAGAAATACTTTGTGCCCTAGTTTTCCAGAGGCAGTTTGGTTTTGTGTATGAAGTAAGAGTGGAGGGTTAACATATGGAGGTTCATGTTTGCTGTCTTGGACAGTTCATCTGTCCAGCGTTAACATCTCTTACACCTTCCCTATCTGCAACTCCCCCTCCTCTTCCCGTACTGTCTGGAATTACCTTCAACTTTTGACTCAGTTAATCTGTTTGACTCTCCTTTTGATTTCTAACATTATAGCTCCCTGATGCTCACAGATCATTTATTTCATCACAGGCCTTCAATCCCAGACTTCATAAAAGATATGCATGTCATCTATCTTGCTTGGTTTCTTTCTACCTCTCACCTTTACAAATCACAATCCATCCTTCAACTCGTCCCAGGACTTGGGCTCCCACCATATCTGTAATTAGTCTCTACAGATCTTTGACAAAGAAAGAGATAATCGTCTTGTCAGTCTTTGCCAAATTGAAATATTTTTTCCTCTCCTTAGCAGGATTTTCTAAGCAGTCGTCAAATTCCTAAGTTAGACTTTGTCTTTTCTAAAAGGACTCATTGTCTTTATTTTACCTTTTTCCCTTTCTTTCTTTTTTTATACCTTTTTTCTTTTAAATAAAAATTTTAAAGCATACTATAAAACACCTATGTGTCATTTTCGTAAAATTAACAAATGTTAGAACATTGTTCTCAATGTTTAAGAAAGAATAAAGCATTTTATATTAAGTTGAAATCCAGTATGAAACCTATCCCAGGCCCATTCCATTTCCCTTAGACATATTATCTATATTTGATGTTTCCATTCTTTTGTTCTTCCTTAAAACTGTTCTTGTTAGGTTTCAGCCCCCATCATACACATAACTTCTTTTCAAGGTCACAATAACTTCTAAATCACTAAAGCCAGTAAGTAAATCACGATTTTTTTTCTAAAGTAATCTAGCAGCATCATTTGATACATTTGATCACACCTGCCACCTTGAACACATTAATTACTTAGCTTTCAGCATATCACACACTACTTGCTTTCTTCCTGTAAGCTAAATCTTGCTTCCTTGTTCATTTTCTTCTCCTGAATGTCTAAAAATTGGCGTGACTTTGTCATCTTTTCTAATTAATCTCCCCAAGTTAGTGATTTCATTCAGTCTTATGTTTTAAATAAAATTATAGGCTCGTAAATGTCTACATTTTAACATTTTCCTTCTTCCCTCAAAACTTCTGCGTGTGGGTCTCTAATTGCCATCTCAAACTTTATGTTAGTGGAACTCCTAACCTCCCTAAACATGCTGTACCTACAATCTTCCCGATCTCAGTTAATGACACCTTTTTTTTATTTGCATGTTAGAAGTTAGATCTTGAATCTAGCTTTGATTTTTCTTTCTCTCACATCCCATATCCAGCCTACTCAGAGAGCTCAGGACTCTACTTCGAAACATTTGACTCTATCTCAGCACCTCCATGTCTAGGTACTATGGTCCAAGGCATCACTTTATCAATTTGATAGAATATCCTTCTACTTTGTCTCCCTACTAATAATGCCTTTTGTCCATTTCCATATAGCACAACAGCTATAGTGATTCTTTTAAAATAAAAGGTCATGTCACTTTGCTCCAAACTCCTCCTTCACTCTAAAAGTCAAGGTCATTACAAAGCTCACAAAGCCCTACAAAATGTTGCTCCTTCTTTTCCCTCTGAGTTTTATGCTTTGCAACTTGCCCACTCTTCTCCATTCACGCTGACCTCCCTGTAATTCCTTGGAAAGAGCAAACATATTCCCTCTTTTTGCCCTAGCTCTTCAGTTTATCCGAAATTCTCTTGTCCCAGATGTCTTCTGCATTGTGCTCTCCCTGTGCAGACTGTTAGAGTTGCCAAATATTTCCTGCTTTAGTCAGAAGGTACTTTGCTACTGCATTTGGATATGTGTCTTGCTCTGGTTAATGAAATGAACAGAAAGCTATATGCTTCTCTCAAACACAAGCTTTAAAAGCTGTTGTATAATTTGTCTTGGATCTCTTCCCTCTGCCCCGAGATCTACATGATCTAGACAGGGGTTATTCCATAAGCCTATGACCCAGTATAAGACAACAGAGAGCAGAAAAACAGTTGACTCATCAGATATTTGTAACACAAGACAGAGATATTTGTTCTTTGTTGTTGGAAGCGCTTGAAATTGGGATTTTTGTTACTGTATTATACTTCATGAAAGTTAACATGGTAAGTGTTACCAAGCATTTGGGTGCTGATTAAACAAACACAATAATACTTCACATTGATTTTCCCTGTTGCTAGTGGGTGCCCAGGAGACTATGATTGGAGTCTCAACAAGTGATTGCAGTGCTATGCCGTGGTGAAGCCTTTGGTAAGAAACAGAGTGCTGCTAGTGTGCCTTGGCTGACATTGGCTGGTTTTATCTGGCAGTAGTAGCAAAATATGAAATCAGACAATAATTGGCTACCTTGCCAATAAAAATGGATGGGAATATAGAAAACTCAGAAATTCCCAAAGCTTTGAGGTTTGAAAGATGACAGTTTCTCATTTCCATCAGATAAAAATAAATAAAACTGGGAGTGCCTTTGAAAACAAAGGCTAATGTAAACTCCATCTCTTCCGTAAGAACTAAATTAGAATTATTGCTGTTAAACACTTTGTTAAAAATCTCTAAAATGCAAGCAGAGAGAGTCAATTATCATATGGTTTCACTTATTTGTGGAGCATAACAAATAGCATGGAGGACATGGGGAGATAGAGAGAAGGGAGTTGGGGGAAATTGGAAAGGGAGGTGAACCATGAGAGACTATGGACTCTGAATAACAATCTAAGAGTTTTGAAGGGGCGGGGCTTGGGAGGTTGGGGTACCAGGTGGTGGGTATTATAGAGGGCAAGGATTGCATGGAGCACTGGGTGTGGTACAAAAAACAATGAATACTGTTATGCTGAAAATAAATTTAAAAAAATTAAAAAAAATCTCTAAAATGACTAGGATAATGCCTAAATAAAAAATTTAAGTTAGACAAAATGGATCAAGGGGGAAAAAATAAGGTACGACTTTCCCAAGAAACCTTGGTAAGTTCAAGTTACCTATAATTAAGTCTGGAAAAGAATAATTGTGGTTATACTACTAAAATATAAAGCCAAGTAAAAGGAGAAAAGTTAACTAAGCCTTTGAAAGAGTTGTCCTGCCAAAGGAGTCATTAGTCTGGATTTGATTTAAAATACATTGTGACTTCCTGAAACTTACAATAAACTTTGGGCTTCCAAACTTCACAGACAGAAAGGAAGATGAGAAAACTGTGTGTTCCTCCGGGAGAACACACTCTCCAATATCCTCTTCAGATGAGACTGAGGAGGAAAACAAAGAAGGAAAGATCTCCCTGAGGAAGACCTACTACAAACAGGATAATAGACTGAGGGTCTACTGTAAAAGGAACAAAAACAGGGCCTAATTGATGAACATTCTCTTCCTTCAGGGTAAAAGTCCTTTGTAGTTTCTCCCTGGGGAGATTTCAGGGTTGCTACAGATCACTGAGGACTGTTTCTCCTTCTCACCCTGTTCCAATGGGATTATTTATTGTGGTTAACCTGTCTTCATTCAACCATTGCATGTGGTGTTTTTTTGGACCAATAACATGACTCTTTAGGCTGTTTTCCTTTGTGTGGGTGGGGCACCTGTATTTTATGTGAGGGAAATAGGGAAACAAGATGATATTACTGGTCCCAAATACATTCTGATATTCCTTTTGAGATAAGTACTCTTAGAGTATTGCTGATGGGTTTGATCAAATTACATGCTTTGGCCAATATAAAGTGAATAGAAATGACAGATGTCATTCCAGGAAGAAGGACATTTAAGGGCATTTTGTGATTCCACCTTTTTTTTTTTTTTTACCCCTCTGTGACATGGGAATGACATGTTCTAGATAGAGGAAGCTGCTTCAACCTGTTTCCTGGATTTAAAACAGCTTAAACCAGTGCTACAGCTGATCCATGAAGGTCTTAGTATACACACTAGCTTTTCTGAATCATGGTGACTTGGGGGTTAATACAACATCACTCAGTGAAAGCTGAATAATGAATCATAATATTCCTGAAGTCTTTGCTCAGATGTCACCTCAGCGATGCCCATTATGTCTATGTAGGACCATTTCAAACACCATTCTATATCACTTTGAATTCCCCTTATCGCTATTTTTTCCATACCAGCTACACTCTAAAATGCTAACAATTTTTTTTTTTTTTTTTTTTTTAATGGTCTGCCACCAACTATAGGCTTCGTGAGGCCAGGAATTTTTGTCTGTTCAGTCAGTGATGTTCCTGGCACATAGTAGCCCTTTAAAATGTATTTTTTGAATAAATGAATGAAGAGTTATTTTGTATCCAATATAATTTATATAGACTTTGTTATATTCTAAGTGATGGTGCATTTTATAGACCAACGTGGCTAGGCCATGGTGCTCAATTATTGTTTGAACACTAGTCTAGATGTTTCTGTGAAGATATTTTGTAGATGTAATTAACACAATCAATTGGCTTTAAAAGGAAATTACCCCTATTAATGTGGGTGGATCTCCGATCATTTGAAAGCCTTTAGAAAAAAACAAGTTTCCTGGAGATGAAAAAATTATTTCTGAAGACTACAAAATAAAAATACAGCCTGCCAGAGAGGTCTACAAATTTTAGACTCGAGATTGTAACATCAGCTTGCCTGAATTTCTAGACTGCCAGCCTACCCTGCGGTTTGGACTTGCCAACTCCCATAATCACATGAACTAATTCCTTAAAATAAATCCATATAGGAGACTATATCTATATATACATGTCTCCCATTGGTTCTATTTCTTGAAGAACTCTGTATATAACTTTACATAACCATGTGTAATATCTATATATAACTATAAATTCTACTTGTTATTTTTAGCATTTATTCAAAGTTTAGATTTAATTCATTCATTGGAATGCCTCCTCTTTGCTTTGTATCTCTTCTTTGCTGTAGTAGGACTATATTACAATTTATTTATTCATTCTCCTCCTGATAGACATTTGTGTTGCCTCCAGTTTTATTAGGATGATGCTGCAATGGGCAATCTTACATGTTTCCATGTATACATGTAGAATAATTCTTTTAGGGTATTTATTTAGAAATTGAATTGCTCCTACAATGTTTATTCTTTATTAACACAAATGAGAGCTATACCATTTAGTTTATTATTTATAATTTCACAGAACTGTTTTTGAAGAATGTTTTATCAGTAAACATTTTATGTACAATGAAATTAATAAATGTTATTAAAAATAAATAATAAAGTATAGAATTTTTTATAAAAAAGAATTCACAATTTCTCATTACCTAATTGAATCATAATAAACATTTTGGTTCATTGCTTTTCATTACATTTTAATGTAGCTCTTAAAATTTATTTTTGCTTATGTAGTTGATGGCATATATAATTTTTCAGTCAAATTTCAATTGATAGAAACATTTCCCAAGTAATGAATTTCTTCTAAACTTAATTTTCTGTAGTGTGGTTTTTGATGAATTAGTTGAACTAAAATCCACCTGGCATTTCTCTATTTTTATGTTTAACGTTTTCACTTTTCTTCTATTTCAGTAAGACTACAATAAAAGCCTCTGTGTAGAGCACTTTTTCTGCATTTAGGATTATTTCTTTGGGCTAAAATGTATGACTATTTTAATGTTCTTCAATATAGTCAATCTCGTTACTTTCCAAAGGTGTTATACAAATTCACCCTCCCTCCAATAATATACTTTATACAGTTGGAATTGTTCATCTTTGTTTAAATGTAGTTTGGTCTGAATAGATGTTTTTATATTAGATATTGCTATGAGTTGAATTGTGTTCTCCTTAATAATGATATATTTAAGTTCTCATTCTCAGGATCTCAGAGTGGGAACTTATTTGCAAATAGGGTCTTTGCAGAAATAATTAAAGTAAGGTCGTACTGGAGTAGAGTGGCCCCTTATGTAACATGATTGCCCTTACAGATGGCCTTATGAAGACAGAAACATGGAGGATGCTGAGTGGTGACAATGACAGAGATCAGAGACAGACTACAGCAAACCAAGAAACACTGAAGTTTGCAGGCAAAATGAGCAGAAGCCAAGATGACAGAAAGGATTCTCCCTGAGTTTCAGAGGACCTGTGGGAAAATAATTCAGGCTCTACCTTTATTTAAATTCTCTCTCTTTTTTCTTTTTACTCATCTGAATTAGATATTTTTAAAGTAATAGAAACATTATTTGCTGTTTCTATTTGCTTTAATAATGTAAAAGAGCTGATGTCCTTGTGTGACTCTTGTATGGTCTCTGCAGTTGCCCAGCAGTCGGGTCTTTGTCATGTTCACTGTCATACTCTTAATACCTACAATAGCATCTTCCACTGAATTGGTCTACTAAGAATATGGGTTTAATAAAAGAAGAACTATCAAAGTAAAAGTAAACTGTCCTTGCCTCATAAACCATGTTATGTTTTTCTCAGCTAACTTATATGCTTTCATTGATTTTATTTCTATACTTTACAAGAAGTCGCTTAACAGAATTTGTCTATTCAAGTAAAAAAAAACTGACTTAGTACAAAAAATTGTGCATTAATTTTATTTTGGGAAGCAGAACATATCACATTATCTTTGTCACAATTAGCCTCATTAATGCAAGCTCCATCACCATGGAGTCTAGTAATTTTAGTAGTTGCAATTTGGTTTGTTATTACTTATACAATTTTTTTCCCTTTCCTATGGATTTATGTAATGTTACTATGCCACCATTTTGTAAAGAATCTTTATTTTATAGAAAATCTCTAAAACAAAAAGTTGTTGAATATCCCTTAATGACAAAAATATTAATCCATCCATAAGATGAACAACTTATACTTTATAGCTAATAATTTTATCTATGTGTACGTTTTAATATTTGTAGACATTAAAATATTTAAGAGCTACCGAATAATACATAGGTAACATTGCTTCTAATTTTAAATGGGGATAACTGTTGCATTTTTTAAAAGAATGTTTCAATTGAGATTTTGTCAATTTAGGTTAATCTGTACTAGTCAACATGAGTGAGATAATGTGACTCTACTGATGTTTCTTAGAATAAGATCAGAGTCCTAGAATAAGACAAGATGTTGGAATGATTAATAATGAATTTCTGTCTGTCTCTAATCACACATGTATATTACACAAAGCGTGCATACATGTGTACATATATGTATGTGTATTAGTATGTACAAATTTCTTAGAAGGTGAAAACCTAACGAAAAATGAGTAGTTCACATAGAATTTATATAAAAGGTATGTGTGTATAGTAAGTATATATCTGTAAAATATATACAAAGTACATTAAAATGCATTAGCCTAAGTGCAATTTCTACTACTGCTGGTATAAGGTACTATTACAAGTAATATAAGTATTAACTAATACTTTGTGGGTGCTTTTCTGTTTATCTGGGACTGTGTTAAACACATTACATATATCCTCACAACAACAGTGTGAGGTAGCTCTCATTATATTCCCCACTGTCCAGATAAAAATGCCGAGACATTGACTATTCAAATGGCTAAATTCATACAATTACTATGTGGCTACGTTTAGAATTGGACTCCCATCTGATGTCATTGGTCCATGTCTTTCCTTCTAGAGATACAGGATGTCATCCAGAAGTCCACCTGATCTCCAGAGTAATTCGCATCTCTAATGCTTTCCTTCATATAGTGAAACAAATGCTCTTGAAAATTCAAAGACTGGCATATGGTAGCCTTTCAATTTTTATTTAGTAAATGAGCAAATGGGGTTATGAACCACTTCTGTTAGTCTGAGAAAAACAGAGTTTTTAAAATAAAAAACCAGAATTTAATAATTTTGAAAGTCAAATTTGATTAGAAAACTGCACTTTAATTTCTTAAGAAATTAATTCAAAATATTTATTTTATGTGCCCTTAGACTTACTGTTGTCAGTTCATATGTTCAACTACTAAGTATTTTAGGAGTCTGTGAATTATGTTTCCAATAGCTTCCTCAAGGAAATTGAGCTTGTATTAAAAATAAACCTTTGGGGGCACCTGTGTGGCTCAGTGGGTTAAAGCCTCTGCCTTCAGCTCAGTTCCTGATCTCAGGGTCCTGGGATCAAGCCCCGCATCAGACTCTCTGCTCCACGGGGAGCCTGCTTCCTCCACTCTCTCTGCCTGCTTCTCTGCCTACTTGTGATCTCTGTCTGTAAAATAAATAAATAAATAAATAAATAAATGTTAAAAAACAAAACAAAAAAAACAAAAACAACAACAACAAACAAACAAAAAAACCCCACCTTTGGAAAGTGCAACCTGATGAAGGAAAAATGTTCATTTTTAGGAGAACAACCTGAGAAGTTAGTGGTCTCTTTCTCTAGACATTGGGCTTCATTAAATCAAGGGTAATAGCACAGTCTAATGTTTGACAATTTGCATCTTTCATATTTAATTTGAATTTTTCTGCACCATCTATTTCTACTGGTGTATAGTTATCCAATTTTCTATTAAGGAAAGTGTGAGATTTTAGTCTCAAGTTCCAAAGATCAGGAATTATGTTCTTTTCTAACACAAATCTTGAGGTGTCAACATTTTTCAGGCTGATTAAACTCCTTGTCACACAACTAAGTAGTAAAACATAGCCTGGTCGTATGACTTGAGTTACTGTACAGCATGTTTGCAGTGAAGTACCTCTGAGGGAGGAAAAAAAATGTACATTTTCACATGGTGCAGACTTAATTTGTATTCCTCCAGATTGCATTTAAAGTTAAAAGTTTAAAAAATTTAAAGTTTTACAGGCATTACTTCCTACAGGCTTAAAAGCCTAGCTGACATTTATGAACAAATAAATTTATCATAGAACGAATATATATTTTAAACTCTTAGGGGTATTCTCCAACCTCACAACATCTGCCAAGCCTGAATGACAAGAACATTTTTAGTTTTAAAGAAAATACCTAGTTTTAGTATACTAAAAAAGGTGAACAAACTGCTACATGGGGATCACTTACAGGTTTACATTTATTTCATCTCTAAGTGTATCTGTAAGTGCGGCTTTAGCTTGGGTACTTAAAGAGTAGGAGCATATTGTTACTTTCTATCATTAAAAAAGTGGTCAAATACGTAAGTGAGGCTAAAGCTATACTATAAAATTATTTTTCTGAATTTGACAACTGGACAACTGTTTCTTTCTTGAACGTCTAGGCAGACAACGCCTGTGCCTCTGGGCTCTGTGAAGCAAAGACCAAGCTTTCCTAAAACGGAAATTATATAGCTGAAATATTTAGAAGATTCAAGGCCCATATGGGCTGAAAAAAAAGATTGGCTTGTCAACAAATCTATGACAAAGCTTTCCCTTCTCCTCCACTCTGCTGGGTCTCCGTTTTTCGTTGGTCAGTCCTTCTAATAAATGTTTCACTTTTTGTCATTTCTTCAAATCTAGAAACTCCTAGAATCTCAGACTTGGATGGAGATTTTTATTTTTTATTTTGAATTCCCTGGAATGCTAAGAAATGGACTTTTTGTGAGCACACAGAGAAAAAGGTAATAAGTTTGTACAAGAATCTGGAGTGGGAAGGGACCCTGAGAGAACCAGTGAAAGCCAAAGACATAAGGGTGTTTGACGGGGCTCCTGTGACCTGAAAGAGTTAATACTTCCCTCCTCACAATACAGATTTCCTACCAGGGAGAGAACATAGAATGAGGGAGGCATGGAGATTAACATCCAAGAGGAATATTTTTCCTTTACCTGTTACATCATGTGCTTAACACGTTGTGTTTCCCCAATAAGAGTTGGTATCATTTGCATACATTGTGGAGAATGAAGATGGTATTTTTCTAGGAAAGCAGTAAACCCAGAGGTCACACTGGGAGTAACTAACTAAAGTCTTAAACTATAGCCTCATGAATTATATCTATATATCTATATATAGAGATATACATATATATCAAGGTCTTATTACTTACTACTCTACATATTTTTTCCTGTGTTAAAACATATATGCTCTTGGCCCACTTAGGAACAAATGGAAAAAAAAAAAAAAAAACCCAACTCAACACCGACTAGTAAAGCAAAGGCTAGTAGCATAAATGATTGAAGTGTCTTTAAAAACACCTTCCCAGGAGAACTGTCTGCTATTGAAGTTCAGATCAGCAAATATACTTGCCTCATTATTTTTGCATGCCTCACATACCTGCTGCTTTTCCAAACTTCCACATGTTACATTCTCTCTTTACAAGTGCTATGCTCTCATCTAGTATTTTAAGAAATGAAAGAATCTGAAAACCCTTGAAGAGATGGAATATTTTAAAATGTATTAGTGGGCTAAATATTGAACCATAGTACAAAGATTTGTAAAAATTGGCCCCACTCATATTCAAGTAAAATACTTTCTTTTTAAAACAGTGATATCAACTAATAAGAATGGATATGCTAGTATAATGGCATTTTAGTTAATAATCACTTGGTTGAACTTGAACTGGAGACAAGTATTTAATGTATTCCTATCAAGTATAGGTGGGTAATCTGTATTTGTCAGACTAGAGGGAAAAGTTGATCCTAAAGGAGAATCATTTCTTTGACATTTTAAAAATGTATTTAAAAACATTCATGTGTTCATTTATTAAGTATATCTTTTTCAAATATCTATGATAAAAATGGCACTCTGTGGGCATTTTGCATGGCTATAATGACAGCTGTATATAACTTTTCTTGTAGGTTGACTGCATCCAAGATTGTATTAATAGACAGAAAACATATTTTAAATATGTGTAAGATCATTTCAAAACATAGATATCAAGATTATAAAGAAAAATAATATGCTAACATATTGATTTCACGCAGTTAAACCCTAAACAACCATATTTTAATAATTTCAGGCTTTGATGAGGATAGTGCAGCAGTAGAAACCATAGAAAGGGAAGGCGTGGAGACAGGAAAGACCTGGGAGGGAAGGTTGTTTTAGAAAGGTTTACTAGAGTCATTTAGAGCAGGGATCTAAAAAACTGAGGAAATGAGCCATAGAAATATCTGGAAGACTAGGAGGAAAACACAGTGTCATAGAGTAAAAAGCCCTGAGATGGACACCAGCTTGGTGATGTTTTGAACAACAATAAAGATTGAGGAGACAATGGTAGCAATGAGCTAGAGATGGAAGGCAGGGCAAAATTATCTTAAATGGTGGAATCCAAATCATGACTAGGTTTTAATCTATTGTCAAAAAAACAAAATAGCAAAATTAAAATCACCAGATCAGTAAAATAGTATTTAGTGAAAGTTTATGGTGCATATCAGAACTCTTCATGAACTGAGAGTTTTAAATTCAGAACTGATATGAAGCTCAGAGGCATGGTGTTATAAGATGGCTTATGAAGTGAAAATGAAGTTATTTAACTTTTATAGTGATTAGTTATTACTCTAGCATTTCTAGACAGCAGGGATTGGATAAAAGTGATTATCTTGTACCATTTTTAAAAAATATTTTATTTATTTATTTGACAGACAGAGATGACAAGTAGGCAGAGAGGCAGGCAGAGAGGGAGAAGCAGGCTCCCCGTTGAGCAGAGAGCCCGACGTGGGGCTTGATCCTAGGACCCTGGGATCATGACCTTAACCCACTGAGGCCTTAGCCCACTGAGCCATTCAGGTGCCCCATCTTGTACCATTTTAAAGAAGACTTAATTTCTCCTGAGTATCAGGGGAATTTATAAGAAATAACATAGGGGTGCTTGGATGGTTCAGTTGGTTAAGTGACTGACTCTTGATTTTGGCTCAGGTCAAGATCTCAGGCTCCTGAGATTGAGCCCTGAATTGGGGCTCAAGCTCAGCACAGAGTTTTCTTGAGATTTTCTCTCTTTCTCTGAGGGAAAGTCAAGTCTATTCTCCATTTTGTTCTTTACTATAACGCTATGAATGGTGAACAGCCACATAGGTGTGAATGTGTAACAGTGTGAGTTAAGAAAGCAAATGGCCTCAGTTTCAATCCATCTCTCAGTAATCAGATATAATCTGGGGCAATTTGCTAATTTTCCTCATCTCTGAAATAGAAAGTAATTGTTGTTGTGAGAAATAAAGGGCCAATACATGTAAAGGATCATGAACCATGAGAGTCTATGGACTCCAGGAAATAAACTGAGGGTTCAAGAAGGGAGGGGGGCAGTGAGAAATGGGTGAGCTGGGTAATGGTTATTAAGGAGGACACATATTGCATGGAGCACTGTGTTATACACAAACAATGAATCATAGAACATTACATCAAAAACTAATGATGTACTGTCTGGTGACTAACACAACATTTAAAAAAAAAAAAAAGATCAATTGTTCATTTTCAACAGTGATTGCTCTTACTTGTTGAAAATATACCACAGGGAAGCCAGATAGGAAACAAGAAGGCATTTAGGAGGCTACAGCATATGGAAGTTCATGCCAGAGACAAAGGAGCTCCTGGCCAATTGTTAGTGTTTGAAGTGATGAGACATGATCAGATAACATACATTATGACAGAGAACATAGAGGACTGCCATAGATCAAATGTGAGTTATAAAAGAGAGGAAGCAGAGATCATACCTGAACAACAGGCTCAATAGTTGTAACAATTAGAGAGATAGGGAAGTTTATTGGAGGCGATGAGGTGGGATGGGGAAGAATCAGTAACCTTGTTTTGGATTTTTTAGGGTCATGACCTCTATTAGGCATTTATATGGAAGCTATCCAAATCTAGTGGATTTGGCAGATTAGTAAATTTCACAGATTAGTACTTAAAGCCATGGGAATGAACACTGAGGTACAGGCAGAGAAAAGAATAATGTCAAAGATGAAGACTGAGATGTCATGATACCTAGGAGGTGCAAAAATACAGAGTTGCCAGAGAATTGAAGAGAATCAAGGAGACTTCAGGATTATGGAAAACAAGTGAAGAAAAGACTTGAAGAAGTGGCGTGAGAAATGATGACTAACTGCTCAGTTTGGCATGACGTAGATCGATGGCCATTTGATGAGAACAGTAACCATGATCAAAGCGGTTTGAGAAGAATTAATATGTAAGTCCCAGGATGAGTCAAGAAGAGCTGGGAGATCAACACATGGAAATGCATTAATGAATTAAACCAAATATCAGAGAGGAGCTAGAAGAAAATAAAACTGACTGTTTTTATTTCAGTGGTAACTTCCAAAGCTTTGAAATGTTAATAGGAAATACAATGAAAACATTAGAATATTTGAATACATACATAATAAAAGCTCTGCAAAAATAAAGGAAATTAAAAAAAAAACAAAGAAAAATGGTAAAACATGACAAAGCATCTATGATACAGACAATTATTTATAAGTGAAAACATTAAGCTAAAAATCCATATATACTAATGTATAGGAAGAGCTCTTTATACCAGACAAAGTACAAGTGATCTTGACAAGGGACTTTTAAGTTAAAAATATTAGTAACCATTTTTTTAAAGTAACACCAAATGATAAATAATAGATTAAACACTTGGACACTATACCTTGGTTAAATCATTGTTCCTGGATCAAATCTTTTTGAATGTATGAAAAGAATGTGTATTTAAAGCCATACAACTGTTCCATTAGTTTTACCTATTCTGCTCAAAGAAATATATTTCCAAGTACTAATTTAATAGTTTAAAAAAAAAAACAACCCTTATATCAATATCTAATGACGGCTTCACGAGTCTTCTAGTTATTAAGGCTTGGCCGTTTGTGGTCACTTTGACTTCTTTTTTAGCCTCGATCTACAAAAAAACCTTTAAATCCTAGAGTCAAATGTATTATTTTGTTTGTTCACAAATTTTATTTTTTTAAATTTTTTAAATTTTATTTTTTATTAATATATAATGTATTATTTGTTTCATGGGTACAGGTCTGTGATTCTTCAGGCTTTCACAATTCACAGCACTCACCATAGCACATACCCTCCCCAATGTCCATCACTCAACCACCCCATCCCTTCCATCCCCCTCCCTTCCAGCAAACCTTCAGTTTGTTTCCTGAGATTAAGTCTCTTATGGTTTGTCTCCCTCTCTGGTTTCATCTTGTTTCATTCTTCCCTCCCTTCCCCTATGATCCTCTGTCTCGTTTCTCAAATTCCTCATATGCTTGTTCGCAAATTTAATGAGCACTGTTGTGAATCTCTGGGGTAGAGTGAGTACAGGATCTCCTGTCTGGGAGATCATGATCTAATGAGGGAGACATAAATATAGAGACAATTAATATAACAAGTGACTAAATGCTCAGTCTGAGTTATGTACACTTTTGAAAATGAGAGGCAATTCATTATCGTTCAAATCAGGAAACGTTTTCCAGAGGAGATACCTGCTTTTGGTCTAAAAGGAATAAGAAGTTTCTATAGGTGATTAAGAAGGAAAGTTAACCTCAATGCAAAGGCACAAGGCCTTGGCAAAGATATGTTTGATAACTTCAAGTAATTTGGTATAGCTAGGTTCATGGTAAGTATATGTATACCAGTTCCCTAGGGCTGTCGTAACAGAGTAACCATAAATTGGGTAACTTAAAACAAAAGAACTGCATTATTTCTCAGTTCTGGAGACTTGAAGTCCAGAATCAAGTTGTCAGCAGGGTTGGTCCTTCTGAATGAGAATCTGTTCTATGACTCTCTCCTAGAGTCTGGTGGTCCAGACATTTCTTGGCTTATAGGTGCAACCTTCTAATCTTCCATCTTCATGTGGCATTCTCCCTGTGAATCTCTGTCTACACATGACTGTCTTATAACATCAGTCTTAGTGGGTTAAACCCTCATCCTACTGCAATATGACCTTGTTTTAACTCATAACATCTACAACAAACTTATTCCCCACATGGTCACATTCTTGGGTACTGGGGGATTGGATGTCAGCATATCTTTCTTGGGTAAGAAGAACCCGTAACAGTGAGTTAGGATAAGGCATAGAGAGACAAATCATGAAAAGTCCAATATATAATGCTAAATAATTTGGGTTTTATTCTAAAGGCAATGGAAATATTTAACATGATTGGAATTAATATTTTTATAAAGATAATTTAGTTCTAGTCACTCTATAGTAAACAGATTTTAGGAAGGCAGAAAAAATAGGTGAGTGTTAGTAAATAAACTTGAAGGTAGGGCATAAATTAGTTACAGTAATTCAGGAAAAAGAAAAAAAAATAGATGAGCATCTGAATTTGAGTAATGGCAAAGGTGTTAGGAAACAAACAGACAAACAAACAACAAAAACATTACTCTTCTCTACTACAGCTATCACCTTCTCCAGAATCTTGTCACCTTCTTAGGCTCAAACATCTTTATGTCTCATTAAGATAATTAGCCTTTTAGCTGGTCTCCCAACATCATGAGGTTTTCCAATCTAATCCTACCTACATTATTACTAGAACAGTTAAATACAATTCTTTAATGACTAACCTTTGGCTATAGAACATATTACTCAACTCAGCCTAGTATTTGTTTCAGTTGCTTTTGGCTATAAGGAACACTAAACTCAATTTGTTCCAAATAATAAGAAAATTTACTACCCTAATAGAAAGTTAGACGTAGAGTAGAAACCAGGGTTGGTTGATTCAGTGGGTCGGTTACATTATCATCTTGCTGTTCTATGTCAGTAATTCCTGCATCCTCAGGGTGTAATAAGATGTCTCTTGTTGCCCCAGACAAAGCAACATAGGAAGAAAGAAGTGACTATCTCTGCCTCTGTTCTTTCTTATTCATAAGGTAACTTTCCCCAGAAGCACCCCTGCTAACTCATTTCTCATGAGCCAAAAATAACTTAGGACTGCCCATCCATGAATTCATCATTGGCAAAGAAGAGTTACCTAATTACCACAGTTAGTTAAGATTAATCATATGGAAAAAAAAAAAGATTAATCATATGAAGTAGAATGTAAGTTGAATAGTCAAGACAATGTCCTTTTAGATACATTAATTTGATTAACCAAATTATATTATTAGCTCAACCTGTATGTCCAGGTTTGTCTTCTGCTACTTAGTATATATGATGCATTATTGAATTGAGTAACTGTATTAAATTTTAGAGATGGCATGGAGTTAGGACTTCAACATAAGGATTTGGAGAGGAAAAGTTTCAGTCTATAACAGTATCCATGAACATACTCTGAGCATTTCATCTCCATACCTTGGTTCATAGTTATTTCACTGAAAATATTTTTTACCTTATCACTGACTGCCAAAATTATTTCATTTTGTTCAGAATCTACTTCAGTTGTCATCACAACTAAAGCCTTTCTCAGCAGTAGCTTTTAATATCCTCCCAGAAATTTTCATGTACTTTTCTTAGGGAAGCTTTTTCATTTTCTTTAATATTACAGTCATTTGTACAATTACCTCCTATCTCCATTAGATTGTAATATTCTTCAGCGCAGGGACTATATATATATATAGTCATAAATATATGTATATATATATGTATATATATATATATATATATTTAACCATAGTATCCCTTGTATTGTCCAACTGTCTTTTGGCCATAGTTGGTATATAGTATGGATGTGTTAAGAAAATGTCTACAGAAATATAATTCATTTATAGCCTCATAATAGGAATTGAGTAGAAGAAGAAATTATTATTTCTCAGGTGATAAAGGAAAGATTGGTGAATGAGTTGAAATTTGAAACAGAGCTTGAAGTATAGGTGGGATTTTGATAGATGGAGATATGACAGAAAGAAAATTAGAGAACAGGTTAAATCTCCATTTAAACCAGAGTAAAGAAATAGCAAGAGCTGAACGCAGAATCTAAAAATTGTATTGCTGTGCAATAACGTGTAGTCTGTTTGATTATACCACAGAGTTTTATTATATAGTTGTGAGAGCTAAATCCAGAATGACAGTTTGGGACTAAGTTATAAATGATGCAAATGGCATTTTAAAAAGAAGTTGGAATTTCTTTGATAAGTGATGGTGAGTCACTGAAGGGGATGTCACATATGAGAACCACATTTACCAAAGTTTCAGTGAAGGAAATATATGTACGCTCTAGAAGTGTCAAATTTTATTAATAAAGGTAATATGGGGAATTAAAAGAAGATTTGAGGGTGGGGAGATGATGATGAACCTGAAAATATGGAAGGATATCAAAGGAAAATGTCTGGAGAACAGTGTGAAAATAAGAACATTATACAAACAATTCTTGCTTTCCAGCATGAGATGAATATTAGCAAGTAAAAGGTATTTCAGTTATTTCAATATATCTACTCACCTATGTACTAGAACTAGTCTTTGACTACACATTAATGCTCACATTTGGAATCTATGCTAATTATGTATTCTGTATTAGGATAATGCAATTTATTAATCTTTAAGCTTTTTTAAAAACTATTTTAGCTTTCTTTGTCAGATATTTAACAACATAATATGAAGAAAATTACATGATGTATGACACATAGATGTCTTTTTAAATATCTACCTTCTTAGGCACTTCATTTGTAATTAATTTATAGATTGTATATCAAGCATAATGCTCCAGATATCACTTCATTAATAAATATAAATATTAAATCAGTTAAACTAATTCTATTGTGCTCTGTTTTTCTAGCTGGTGAAATTAGGTAACACTTATACTGGATTTTCAATTTTTAATTAAAACCTAGACTAATTCATTGCTCCAATTACTTTTCGTTTGAAAGATACGGTTTTTCTTTGACAAAGTATTTTTAATGAGATACTATAAATTAGTTCACATTTACCCTTTGGTTGTTTGTTTTCTACAACTAATTACAATGACCAGCAATAAACTGGAATGTCCATTAATTTATACGACTAAGTTATTGGCAGTATTTGCCTTATGTTGTTAAGCGGTCAGTATTTGCAACTTACAACAATTTTAAAAATAAAAGTTCACCTTCATCAAAATTATTTTTATAGCTAAAGTTGTATTATTTATTAATGTTAAAATATATGTTTAGCATTTAGAAAAAAACAATAAATATTTATGTATATACTTTTTAAGAAGGCTATGTATATGTAACATGTAAGGTAGAAAAAGATGCAATACATAAGACAACCTAAGTTAAAATTATGTAAATAGAACAGTGTTTTGAAGTTGTGGTGAGGAGGGCACTTGGGTGCCTCAGTCCACTAAGTGTTTGCCTTTGGCTCGTCATCATTCTGTAGTCCCAAGATGGAGTCCTGCATCAGGCTGCTGGTTAGCGGGGAGTATGCTTCTCCCTCTGACCCTCCCCTCTCTTGTGTGCGCGTGCTCTCTCTCTCTCAAATAAATAAATAAAATCTTAACAAAAAAACTGCTTTAAAAATTGTAGTGAGGAGACACTCTTCAAATAATATGAAGAAAAAATATTTAAATTGTACTCTCCTTGACCACCTACCTTTATAGTACAAAGTTTGACTTTGCTCTTCTTTTCTAGTTTTCCTCAGTGATTTATCTTAATAGTTCAGTGGTTTTCTTCAAAGTCTATTTTTTGTGATAGAGTGAGTATAGTAAGAGTAGAATAGGCATGATGTAATTTCTCCTTTTTATCCTCTCCCCTTTTATTTCTATTCCCTATTTCTCTATTTAAAATAACATATATTGTTATATATTGTAATATATTGCATATATTGTTTAACTATCTGGGCTTAGGGACTACAGTGTTATGACCCTACCCCCCAACTCGTTTCATCCCAAGAATTTTGAAATGGATGTAATTACTCTGAAAATTAAACCATAACACACAGAAATGAAAAACACCAGAAAGAAATATAAGGTCTCTTAAATCAACTATTTTGGGCTACAAATAGAGAAAAAAAGTGCTATATGAAAGAAAGAATGCATAATTATTATTTTTTAAAAGATTATTTATTTATTTATTTGACACACAGAGAGAAAGATCACAAGTAGGCAAAGACACTGGCAGATAGAGAGGAAGGGAAGCAGGCTCTCTGCTGAGCAGAGAGCCCGATGTGGGGCTCCATCCCAGGACACTGGATCATGACCTGAGCCGAAGCCAGAGGGTTTTAATTCACTGAGCCACCCAGGCACCCCAAGAATGTGTAATAATAAAAAGAAGTGGAAGATGAACAATTATGGAATCACAGATGTAGGGAGTCACAGGGAGAATAATTCGATCACTATTTGAATATGTTGGGGAGACAAAAATCAGCGAGGTCTAACTCTAGTCTTATTGTCTGTCTCATATTAAGAGAAAAGGAAAAATCAACTGAAAATAATGATTTAGGTATTAACTACATGGTAGAGAAATTCAGAGTACAAAAGAAACACGGAGCTTGTAATACTGTACCAGCCTAAGGTAGGTTCAGCAATGTTTAAATGAAAAGGAGTTCTTAAGTGAAGAGGAAAAGGATATTTGTGGCCAAGGAGACAGCATAAACAGAGATGCAGGAGTGAAAAACAGCACAATGTATTCTGGGGTTTGGGGGGAGGGAGTTTTGTGTGAAAGAGTAAAATTTAGGGGTGAAATTAGAAGGTAGGTAGGGGTCAGTCTATGGGGTGTCTTGTGATGCTGCTTTACCCTACCATGTGTTCTTTATTTCCCTTTCCCTGATCTCTCTCTCTCTCTCTCTTTTTCCTAGAGCAATTATCAACTTCTAGCATGTGTACTTATTTTATTTATTATTTGTCTCTTCTACTAAACCGTTTGAAGAGGACTGAGTTGAGAAGCTCAAGGCTAAAGGTAAATGAAGACTCTAGTGGCCTTCTGAGAGAGAAACGAGAATCAAAATGAAGAGTTCTATATTGGTGGAAAGATGGATGAGGGTCAGGTGGGTTGGGGGACAAGGCCAGGTCTTTTGTAAGATAATAAAAGCAAGAGAACTTGGTGATGGGTGGGATTGGAGTGTGAGAAATAAAGATGTCTTGATTCACTTAGTATAGTAGGCAGTAGGATTTTTGACTTGTAGACCCATAGCAAGTTTTCTGATGGAGATATAGATTGAGGAATGATTAGCATGTTCTGTACTGGAAATGTTAAGGTGGGTAAGATCCTTTAGGAAGTGCTTATAGAGGAAAATCAGAAGAGATCAAAGAGCAAAACCCTGAAATGGATGGAGGACCAGGAGGCTACATAGGAATGGAGAAAGGTAACAACATATAAGACCCATCAAGAAAGGCGCCTGAGTGGCTTAGCTGGTTGAGCATCCAACTCTGGATTTTGACTCAGGTCATGATCTCAGGGTTGTGAGATCGAAGTCCGTGTTGAGCCTCTCAGCACAGAGTCTGCTCCAGATTCTCTCCCTCTGCCCCCACCACTCATGCCCATTCTCTCTCTCAAATAAGTAAATAAATCTTAAAAAAAAAAATCCATCAAGGGATTCATGGGATAAGTTAAGAGGAAAGCCAGTTTTAATAATAGTGATGTGATTAATGAACTGAGAAGTGGCATAAAGTTTTGGGAAGTTAATCAATGAAATGTGCTCTTTTCTTTGGTAAAATAACCTGTCCCTAATAGCTTTTCTGTTTGCTGGTTTACTGATCATTGACCAATATATCTGATAACCTATCATTTTACTTCAGTGTACTTTGATTTTAAAAATAAAGTTTCTGGGAGGCAATAACTCGAAAGACAAAACATCTCATAATAGGAAATGCAGGTCACTCATAGTGTAATACTGTGAATGCATGCTCAGATACCAGTAACGCATATAAAAAATGGCTCCTTAATCTTTCTGACCCCTTTTCCCAGCAACACCATACTCCCTCCTCTGGGTCCTCCTTCCCACTTCCCCCAAACCAGTCTAAGTCACAAAGACAGCAGTGATTTAGCAGGCAGTGAAGAGGTACTCAGCCAAACCTTCAAAAGATTTTGCTTCCTAGCTTTTAGGCCATGTCTCTGTAGCATGACTAAGTCAGTTTTGGATTGCTTGATTTATTCTCCATTTTTGCTCGGATATATTAATAGAACAATCAATCAGATCTTGGCAGGGATCAGAATTGGGCATTAGAGAGTCCAGTACAATGAATCCTGCACAGATTTGCCTCTTTTTGGGTAAACAAATAGACCTGACTTTGGTTGTGCAAATGTTACAAATGAATGCACTCTATGGCTCTTTATTACATTTTTTTATTATCTACTTTTCAAAAGCATTAAATGAAAATCTTTCTGCTTTATAATCCTTCTGAAAAAATAGTACAAAAGTTATTAAATATGCAGTGTGAAATACACTTGCAGGTGGTTACACAATGCAGGGTGGTTCTATCCTCCAGTGCTTCAGACATTTATTTGGGTTGACAATCATTTAGACAACAACTGGAAAAAGAGATGATCAAGAATATTATGTTTGTTGCAATTTTGTAAGATTATGTTTGTTTTTGAACATGCATTTCGGCTTTTTGTTTTTACTTATTTATTTTTAAATAATTTATTTATTTGAGAGAGAGAGGTGGAGCAAACATGAGCAGGGGAAAGGGCAGAGAGAGAGGAAGAAGCAGACTCCCCACTGAGCAAGGAGGCTGATGTGGGCCTTGATCCCATGACCCTGGGATCGTGACCTGAGCCAAAGGCAGATATTTAATTGACTGAGTCACCCAGGACTGAGTCCTGACTATTTAAAATGAAATTTGTATTGTTTTACAATTGGAAAAGGTGAGGCCTCTATTACATAAACTAACAAAATAGATTGATTCACATAAAAAAAAAAACATGTTTTAAGTAAGAGTTATTTATTAACTTATGTGGGAACTTAAGAAATAAGATGTTTTAGGGGAGCCTGGGTAGTTAAGTCTGTTAAGTGTCTGAGTCTTGATTTCCTTTGAGGTCATGATCTCAGGGTCTTGGGATTGAGGCCCACATCTGGTTCTGCACTCAGAGTGGCGTTTGCTTGAGATTCTCTCTCTCCCTCTCCTGCTTGCTTCTCCCTCAAGTTTGAGTTTTTCACTCAAATAAATAAATAATAAATAAATAAATGAAATCTTAAAAAAAAAGAAATGAGATGTTTTACAGACATACCTATGCATCTGCAAAAAGGAGTGAGGCAGTTTAAGGCCATGCAGAAGAGAAATGTGATTAGTCTTTTGTTTACACATGATCCCACTTTTCAAAGTCCATTTGGATAACAATTTTAAGAAAAAGTTATGTATTTGTTGTTGGATCAACAGAAACTGAAAAATTTTGTTCAGTCTTATTACCATGGATTCATTTCATACTATAGACACATACATCCTTAAGGAATCAATGAATATGGTTGATTATCTTGGTCCATTCACTTTGGGACAATCCTGTACTCTTGTCTACTGGATGATGGCTTTGAAAGGCGTGGAGTTTTGAGGGCATTTGTCAAGAGGGAGTAGTTCTTTAGATAATGATAATATATACCTGGAATAGTTAATCAGTTTCTTCCTGAAGGATAAGCTAGACGATCAGATTTAACCAAATATTCTAATATTTAACCAGTTCTTCATCATTAAAAAAAATATTGTTGGTGTGACTAGATATGAGATCCCTTTTATCAGGACATTACTGCTTATTGCAATTTCCAAGGACTTTTATCTAGTTGAAAAAATAATATAAATCTCTTCTGCCACCATTCTTACATCCAGAGCATCTACTAAGAGCTTGTGGATTCTGCTCAAGTTTCAAGTTACCTTAGTCTCTTTGGAGCTGTAATTGGATTTAATAAGAAGGAAGTGTGGTCTAAAAGAAAAAAAAAATGGTGAAGGGCGGGGGAATACTATTAGAAATATTCTTTATCCAAGATATTTTTAAAATGTTATTCATCCTTTAAAATTATTGAGTTTTGTATTATATAGCTGTGTATAATAGTTCCACATGAGTGACTTGGAAATTATAATGTATGAATTAAAGCTAGTTTTTATGATGTTTTGGCCAGACAAAAAGCTTGCTACAATTTTTAACATTATTTTACTTACATTTATTTTGTGTCCTTTCCAATCCTTTTGCTTACTTCATATTTACCAAAATTTTCTCCTTTTTACCATTTGTTTCTCATGCAAATTTATTATTAGATTTCTTATTATAAATGTCAAAAAGGACTCTGCAGAGTTTAGAACTTGTGACCCTAAGGTGTTAAAAGAGCATTAAGCACTTAGACAAGATTAACCCTGATATCAGAATGGGTAAGTAGCCAGGTCTCTGGGAACTTTTTGTTTGTTTGGTTTCTTGAAACAGGTGAACTAATAATACGTTCTTCAAAATTACTCTGCGGTATAAAGTTTAACATATATAAGATGCTTTACAAATGTTAAATAATGTTAATACCAGCCATATGGCAAAACTTACTTATGTTTGGATTCAGACTTGTGAAAGCTCCCAATAGTTATTTCTAAAATATGACCACTGAATTTTGGAATCTTCTCTGGGATATGAAGCTAGCTCAGAGGATGAGGTAGAACAAGGGTGTGCGAAAGTGATCCTAGTAGCGTCTAAATATCAGTTCTGTGAACTTAAGCAAGTTACTTGGTTTCTCTGTGGCATAGTTTATTTGCTTATTTGTTATGTTTTATTTTTCATTTGTAAAAGTTATCTACTTCATCAGGTTGTTAGGAGGATTAAAATAATTTCTATATTTAAATCCCTTAGTATAGTGCTTGCAGCATAGTAAGAGCTCATTGACTGTTAGCTAATGTCTCACTATTAAGAATTTTTAAATTCAAACTGCATTTATTGGGTACTTCATAAGTTTAAGAACCTGTAGCAATATCATAGGAATCTTTTAATTATGACTTTCTAGTTAATACCTGGATATTAGAATTCAGCCATTGTTTAAAGCACATAATTATTGCTTTGTCTTCTGGCAATAACATTTTGTCCTCATTCAATTAAATCTAGAGTTCAAAGTGTTCAGTTCTTGGGTTGGCTAATTTAATCTGAAGATTTAGTGCAAAGACAATTAGTCCTTTCTGCATTTCTGATTAGCTGTAGTTTATATCCACTTATTTAGAAATATAACAACAATTATTTGAGAGAAAAACAACATAAATCCTCCATCAAAGGAGAAACAGACAAGTAGCTGGTTCTTAGCCAAGGAATAAATGAAGTTACCTGTTGACATAGAATCTTCTATTACCTAAATTGATCCAAATGTTCCAAAAATCATACTTAGGGTGCATACATCTCTACTTAAATTCAGAAAGTTAGTACTGAATGGGGTCTTATGGAGTGGTTAGCACAATGACCCACATTTAGAATTTCTGGCTTTGCTAAGATCACACAGTTGGTAGTGAAAGTGAAATCAGAAAGCAGCTCTCTTGGGAAGCATGGGTGGCTCAGTGGGTTAAAGCCTCTGCCTTCAGCTCTGCTCATGATCCCAGGGTCCTGGGATCAAGCCCCATATCAGGCTCCCTGCTCAGTGGGAAGCCTGCTTCCCCACCGCCCACCACCTGCCTCTCTGCCTACTTGTGATCTCTGTCTGTGAAATAAATAAATAAAATCTTAAAAAGAAAAAAAAACCTGCTATCTTGATTGTCTGGACAAAGGGATTTACTGCCCTGAGTGTCACCTGTTTTTCAAGCAAGATAGAGAGATGTTTAATAAGAACTTATGGACTTAAATTCAGAACTCTTTCCATTATTTCTTGATATCTACCACTTTAATATTAATCCAGGCTCAGATATTAATATAAATTAGTATCCAAGCCTGAAAAATATAAATTACCCTTTGTTAGTGATTCCTAGAAGAGAATTAAATAAATATTGTTGTATCCTGGCTTGGATTAGGAGCACCTTTGTCCCAGTCACTTGTTCATTTTGGGCCTGTTTCCACGTGATGCGTCTTTCTGAAGGGGAACTCAGAGGACTAGCTACTGGGTAACTTCCGTGTGCCCATCATTCCCAGTAGCTAGAATTCCATCTTGTTCGCTTTGCCCTTCTGTGACTTGACACCCTGCCAAGTGTCTTCAGTACTGCAATTTTCTGGGCACTTTCTTTCTCAGTGACTGGGATTCACTATTGATAGTTTTGCTGGGTTTACCTTGTTGTGTATTCTGGTCTTTTTGCATTATCTTTTGACTTGACGCTCCTCTGATCATCCTCCTCCCCTTTTGCTATGAAAGATAACCTGCATTTTTTTTACCTGACTGGGAACTTTGGCTGACAATCCTCTGCTTATGCAGTCACCAGGTTCTTTAGTTATCCTATAAGCCCTCATCAGTTCAGAGCACAATAATGTAACACCTCTTTCACAGAAATACTTCTTAAATAATTATCTATGAACTAAGAAAAAAAAAAAAAACGAGGCTAAAGAATCATCCAAAGAAAGAGAGATTAGGTTTGAGTAAACCTCTGAAAGGTACACTTTACTCTGTAAAGAGAACGTTTCATCCTTTCGAGAGCTGAGAAAAAATAATGGCATGTGGATAAGGAATAGTGAGGTGGTGTTTATCCTATCACCTAGTTGCTATAGCTGGTATTGTCTATACTGTGTCAGCTCTCTTTCAGCTCCAAAAAACATGAACCTCTACAGGTAGGGCTGAGTACACCAGTCCATGAGTTCACTTCAAAGCATTCTCATGGCTGAGACTTATTCTCTATCACTCACGTAACATTTGATTCAGAAAGTAGGCTGTCGGTCACAATATTGATTGGGAACTCTCTGTGACTTGGAGCAGTGGCTGTTCTATAGTACAGGGCTGATGTGCTAATTTGTAAGGTTATTGTGACGATTCCTTGAATGAATATGTAAAGTCCTTTAGATCCAGGCCTGGTGCCTGATAAATTCTCAATAAATATTAATTATGATAAATATTAACTTGTGGGACAAAAATACGAAGTGGAAATGAATTTTTTCAATAATTATCGGTGCAAGAAGCATTTCTTTTTTTATCACTGAATCAGTTTTAACAGTCAATAGAGAACATGTACACACTATAATTTGGGTTTTTTGTTTGCTTGTTTGCTTGTTTTGTTTTGTTTTGCTTTGTTTTTTTGCACTACGCCCAAGGATTTCCCCCCATTTCATAAACAGAATAAAGTAATCATGTGCCTGGGAATGTGTGGTGAGATAGGGCCCAGTGTGTTATAACTCTAAGTGTTGCAGATTAAAGCAGAAAATTTGGTAGAAGTCGTCACTGGTATTAAGGTGAATATTTTCTAGCCAGTCTCATCATGCACTTTGTCAAACAGCAGTTGAAGCAAGAAAATTCTAAGCAAAGAGAAGAGGGCTAGTGAAAGCCTAGGTGGACAGCCAGGAGAGAAACAAAAGGAGAAAAAGCCAGGGATTATCAAAAACTTGCCAGATAAAAGGGGAGTAAATGATAATATAATGGAGGAGTCTTGATCAACAATTGGAAGAGTGAAAGGAAAAGTTATTAGTTCTCAAACTAGCAAAATCTCTTAGATGTCAGTAGAAAAGGTAAGTTAGCATTACACTCATTGATTCTGCCCTTTTGGGGAGTAATCAAGGTAGCATTAACCAGCAGTGGATCTTCCTCCCAATGTCCTTATGACCAGCCAGATTTTCCTTGAAGTTTGCGATGGTTACTTTCACTTATCAACTTGACTGGACTGATGGATGTTCAGATAGTGGGTAAAATATTATTTCTGGGTTTGTCTGTGAGGGTATCTCTGGAAGAGATTATCTGGAAGAGATTAATTAGTATTCGATTCGGTCGACTGAGTAAACAAGATTGCCCTCACCAATACAAATAGGCATTGTCTAATCTTTTGAAGGCCAAATGAAAAAAATGCAGAGAAAGGGCAAATTCACTCCATCTGTTTATCCTGAGACACAGATATTTTCCTGCCTTTGGACATAAGGCTTTCAGATTCAGAATGGGATCTGTACCATTGATCCCAAGATGCTCAGTCCTTTGGACTCAGCACTGGCTTGCTTTCTTGGTCCTCCAACTTTCAGATGGTAGATCATGGGACTTCTTGGCCTACATAACTCTGTGAGTCAACTCCTATAATAAACACCCTCTTATATCTATGTATATCCAGTGGACTGTTTTCTCTGGAGAGCCCTGGTAAAGGCCATGACATAAGAGGTATGTGTGAGATGGATTATAACTGGAGAGATTTTCAAAGCAGCTTTTACAGCTGTAAAATGGTCATGATAGCAAGAATAGAGAAAAGAGGTCAGTATTTAATTTTTTTTTTGAAAAAGAATCAGTAGATTTAAAGGTTCATTATGTTTGTGAATGAAAGGAAGAAATTCTTACATTGGGTAGATTCAAAGTCTGGAGAAAAGCAACCTGTTGCACAAAGATTCCTTCCAGACACCTGCAACTTCTTTCACCACTAGTATCCCATGGAGGAGGATACACCAAAGCCATGCAAAATTTATAATACATAATGTATGTAGAGGGGAGATGGCACCTAATGGAAAGTTCTCCTTCAAGCGCACTTTGCTGCAGAATTTTTTTTTCTCTCATTGCAATGAGCTCATTTTTCTCTATTTTACTTATAGCATATATGAGCAAATATGGATTTTTGGACAGTTTTCTTTTAAATACTCATGTCTCCTCCTGTCACCTTTTGTGTTATAAACAAATTGTTATTGAATTGTAGAGCACATATATAAATAACAACCTTGAGAGGATTCAGGAAGATAGTGAATAGTACTGGAAACCTATTGAAGTAATTAGAATTATGGAATAAGAATCCATATTTACCATACAATAAGGAGCCATAAGATAATGCTTCACATTTATCTGGGTTGAACATTATGATTAGGGCTTTTTCTATAACTGCCCTAAAAAATTAAAATCTTTGCATGGAAAGTGGAATACCTATGAAATAGATAGCAATTTACTGAGTGTCCATAATATGCTCACCACTAGACACTAGACATGGCAAAGACTCCTGCATTACTCTATATCTACGTCCCCCTATTTTAAAAATTTTTACAGAGACCTAGGATTGATCAGGGTGACCCTTGTATGACACCTGTAATTCATCTATCAAAAGCATCCAATGCCTTCCACATTTTTATTCAGGGGAAAAGACAAAGTCCTCACATAGAATTCTAAGAACTCCTACGTGATTTCAACCCTTGTTAATTCTCCAGCTCTGTCTCCTGCCCTTCTCCCCCTCAATATGCCCTGATATGTCTGTTGGTCTCTTTGCTTTTTCAGACATATCTCGGGTTATTCCAATGCAGGGATTTTGTCCTGGCTACTCTCTCTCTTTGAAATGCACTTTCCAAGTATATTGACAAGGCCAATTTCTTTCCCCTTGATAAACTTTGCTTAATGTCATCTACTCAACAAAAGCCATCCTGACCACTTTGTTTCTTTCTTTAAACTACTTTATTGGTATATGATTGTCATACAAAAAGATGCATAATACTTAATGTGTACAATTTGATGAGATTGCAGATAAGTATATATCCATGAAGCTATGACCATCAACTATGACATTAACATATCCATAACCTCCAAAACTTTTTCCCTACCCTCTTTATTATTCTTACTCTTTTTAGTCATCATTATTATAGGAACACTTATGATCTACTCCCTTGGCAAATTTTTAAGTATATCATGCAGTGTTGTTAACTAAAGGCAATATGCAAATAGTAAATCTCTAGGATTTATTCAACTTGTCTAACTACAATTTCATACCATCTCTCTCTCTGAGCAGCTCCCACCAACATAATTCTATTATATACTTCTATGAGTTTGACTATTTTAGAATCTTTATAAATGGTATCATGTAGTAGTATTTGTCCGTGACTGGCTTACTTTACTTGCATAATATCTTCCAGGTTCATCTATGTTGTTGCATATGGAGACTTCCCTTTTTTTTTTTTTATTAAATTGATTTATTTTCAGAAAAACAGTATTCATGACTTCCCATCTTTTTTAAGACTGAATAATATTTCATCATATGTATACACCATATTTTTTTGTTCATTTGTCTATTGATGGATCCTTAGGTTGTTTCTATATATTGGCTATTTTGAGTAGTGCTACAAAGAAAGTGGGAATGCAGATAACCTTCAAGATCCTGTTTTTATTTCCTTTGGATGTATACCTAGAAGTGGAATTGCTAGATCTGATTGTAGCTCTAGTCTTAATATTTTGAGGACTGCCAGTTTTTCATAGAAGTTGTACCAGTTTAAATCCCTACAAATAGCATCCAGCTGTTCCCTTTCTCCACATCTTTGCCAATACTTGTTACCTTTTATTTTCTTGGAAATAACCATTCTGATAGGTATGAGGTGATATCTCATTGTGGTTTTAATTTGCATTTTCCTCGTGACTAGTGATCTTGAGTGCCTTTTTATATATCTGTATATCACTTTTGGAGAAAAATTTACTCAAATATTTTTACCATTTTTTATTTGGGTTATTTATTTTTTGAATTTTGAGTTATTTGTATATTTGGATATTAGCCCTCTGTCTAATATATGGTTTGCAAATACTTGCTCCCATTCTATAGGTTGTCTTTTCATTTTGTCAGGTCTTTCCTTTGTTAAACAGACTTTTTTTTTGTTGTTGTTGTTGTTATGTTTGTTTCTTTCCATTTGTATCATCCCATTTGCCTATTTTTGCTTCAGTTACCTGCACTTTTGATATATTCAAAAAATCACTGCCAAGACTAATATCAAGAGATATTGATTTCAGGTTGCCAGGGGCTGGAGGGTAGGGAGACGGTGGTGGGGTTATAGACATTGGGGAGGGTATGTGGTATGGTGAGTGCTGTGGAGTGTGTAAAACTGGTGATTCACAGACCTGTAGCCCTGAGGCTAATAATACATTGTATGTTTATAAAAAATTAAAAAGTATAAAAAAAGAGATATTGATTTCATTATGGTTTCAAGTCTTACATTTAAGTTTTTAATCTTTTTTGTTGTTGTTGTTAGTTTTTGTGTATTGTGTAAGACAAGGGTCCAATTTCATTATTTGGCATATGGAAAAGCAATTGCACAGCACCATTTATAAAAACAAAAACAAACTTTCCTTTCTTCATTATGTATTTTGGCACCCTTGTCAAAGATTACTTGACCATATATGCATCCATTTAAAATACTGGGCTCTCTGCTATGTTCCATTAGTCTATGTATCTGATTTTATGCCTGTACCACACTATTTTAATTACTATAACTTTGTAAAATAGCTTGAAATCAAGGGGTTTAATACCTCCAGCTTTGTTCTTCTTGCTCAAAATTGGTTTGGCTAGTCAGGATTTTTTGTGGTTCTATATAAATTTTTCTATGAAAAATGCTATTGTGATATGGGTAGGGGTTGCATTAAATCTATAGATGGTTTTGAGTGGTATGGACATTTTAACAATATTATTTGTTCAAACTAATTAACATGGGATGTCTTTCCATTTATTCACGTGTGTTTTAATTCTTTCTTCAGTGTTTTATGATTTTCAGTGTATAAGTCATTTGCCTCCTTGGTTAAGTTTATCCCTAGATATTTTATTCTTTCTGATGATATTGCAAATTGAATTATTTTCTTGATTTCTTTTTAGATATCAGTTTGTTGTTGGTTTATAAAAATACAACTTATTTTTGAATATTGATTTTCATGTTTTGCAACTTCCTTAAATTCATTAATTATCACTGCTTTTTTGTGGAGTCCTATGAGGAGGTGGAGGAGGGATAGTTATGTAGCCTATAACCGAGAAGTCATTTTGAGACCAAGAAGTAAAGCAAGCCGCTTCATACTGTTTACACAGTTACTCTCTTGATTCAGGGCAACTTACTGATGGGGAGGAGAAGGTGGGTGGATGATGATCCAGGCATTGCTAAGCTATTCTCTGCTAAGTCTGGACCCTAATCCACAGATCTTATAGAGTTAGAGGAAGTGCAGAGGCCATTATGATGAGGTCAAAGTGTTTAACATTTAACAGACAAGTGTTTAACATTTAACAGACATCATGGGTCCATCGGTTCATCAGATAGGAAGGAGGGGAAGAAACTTTGTTTCCTCTACTAGTTATCTAAACACAACAACAAAACAAAACAAAACAAAACAAAACAAAATCCCACAGACTTCAGGGAGAATCAGAACAAGCCCTCCCACAAAATGATGTTGAATTCAGTTTGTTAAGATTTTGTTTAGAATTTTTGTATCCATGTTCATCAGGGATATTTTCCCATGTTATCTTTGGCTTTGGTATAAGGATAATGTTGGTCTTATGAAATGAGTTTGGGAGTGTTTTCTCATCTGTTTTTGGAAGAATATAAAAAACATTGGTATTAATTTTTTTTAATGTTTATAGAATTTAGCTATGAAGTCATATGGTCCTGGGATTTTCTTTGTTCTTTATTGGGAGATTTTTGGTTACTGATTCAATTTCCTTACTTATTATTGCTCTGTTCAGGCTATTTCTTCTTGGTTCGGTCTTGGTATATGGTTTATTTTTAGGAATTTATCCATTTCATAGTTTGTCCAATATTTGATGTATAATTGCTAATAACTTTCCTTATGATCTTTTTTTATTTCTGTAGCATCCATTGTAATGTCATCTTTCATTTCTAATTTTATTTGAGTCTTCTCTCTCTCTCTAGCCAAGAATTCTTTGTTAGTTTGGTTGAGAGTTTGTTAGTTTTGTTTATTGAAAAAAAACCCCTCAGTCCTTTCAATTTTTTCTAATGTTTTTCTATACTCAAATGTATGTATTTTTGCTCTAATCCTATATATATATATTTTTTTTTTTCTTCTTCTGCTAACTTTGGGTATAGTCCCTTTTATAGTTCTTTGAGTTATAGAGTTAGGTAGTATATTTGAGATTTTCATTTTTAATGTAGGTGTTTGTTATAAACTTGCCTCTTAGTACTGATTTTGCTGCACTCCTTAAGTTTTGGTATGTTGTGTTTTCATTTATATTAAGTATTTTCTAATCTTCCTTTTGATTTCTTTTTCAAAACAATGGTTGTTTAAGAGTATATTGTTTAATTGCCGTGTATTTGTGAAGTTTTTAAAATTTTTTTCTTTGTTATTATTTTTTCTTTTATTACATGTGGATAGAAAAGATACTGAGACTAATTTCAAATATTCTTAATGGTTTAAGATTTTCTTTGTAAGCTAACGTATGTATTATCCTAAAGAATGTTCCATTTGCACTCGAGAAGGATGTATTTCCTGCAGCTTTGGGGTAAAATGTCCTATATATGTCTTTAAGTTCAGTTAGTTTATAGTGCTGTTCAAGTCTATCTTTTTTTTTCTTTTTCTTTTTTTTTCAATTTATTTATTTTCAGAAAAACAGTATTCATTATTTTTTCACCACACCCAGTGCTCCATGCAAGCCGTGCCCTCTATAATACCCACCACCTGGTACCCCAATCTCCCACCCCCCCCGCCACTTCAAACCCCTCAGATTGTTTTTCAGAGTCCATAGTCTCTCATGGTTCACCTCCCCTTCCAATTTACCCAAATTCCCTTCTCCTCTCCAACGCCTCTTGTCCTCCATGCTATTTGTTATGCTCCACAAATAAGTGAAACCATATGATAATTGACTCTCTCTGCTTGACTTATTTCATTCAGCATAATCTCTTCCAGTCCTGTCCATGTTGCTACAAAAGCTGGGCATTCATCCTTTCTGATGGAGGCATAATACTCCATAGTGTATATAGACCACATCTTCCTAATCCATTCATCTGTTGAAGGGCATCTTGGTTCTTTCCATAGTTTGGCGACTGTGGCCATTGCTGCTATAAACATTGGGGTACAGATGACCCTTCTTTTCACGACATCTGTGTCTTTGGGGTAAATATCCAGGAGTGCAATTGCAGGGTCATAGGGAAGCTCTATTTTTAATTTCTTGAGGAATCTCCACACTGTTCTCCAAAGAGGCTGCACCAACTTGCATTCCCACCAACAGTGTAAGAGGGTTCCCCTTTCTCCACATCCTCTCCAACACATGTTATTTCCTGTTTTGTAAATTTTGGCCATTCTAACTGGTGTAAGGTGGTATCTCAATGTGGTTTTAATTTGAATCTCCCTGAGGGCTAATGATGATGAACATTTTTTCATGTGTCTGATAGCCATTTGTATGTCTTGATTGGAGAAGTGTCTGTTCATATCTTCTGCCCATTTTTTGATGTGTTTGCCTGTTTCGTGTGTGTTGAGTTTGAGGAGTTAATTATAGATCCTGGATATCAACCTTTTGTCTGTACTGTCATTTGCAAATATCTTCTCCCATTCCGTGGGTTGCCTCTTTGTTTTTTTTGACTGTTTCCTTTGCTATGCAGAAGCTTTTGATTTTGATGAAGTCCCAAAAGTTTATTTTTGTTTTTGTTTCTTTTGCCTTTGGAGACGTATCTTGAAAGAAGTTGCTGTGGCTGATATCAAAGAGATTACTGCCTATGTTCTCCTCTAGGATTCTGATGGATTCCTGTCTCACGTTGAGGTCTTTTATCCATTTTGAGTTGATCTTTGTGTACGGTGTAAGAGAATGGTCGAGTTTCATTCTTCTACATATAGCTGTCCAGTTTTCCCAGCACCATTTATTGAAGAGACTGTCTTTTTTCCACTGTATATATTTTCCTGTTTTGTCGAAGATTAATTGACCGTAGAGTTGAGGGTCCATATCTGGGCTCTCTACTCTGTTCCACTGGTCTATGTGTCTGTTTTTATGCCAGTACCATGCTGTCTTGGTGATCACAGCTTTGTAATAAAGCTTGAAATCAGGTAACGTGATGCCACCAGCTTTATTTTTGTTTTTCAACATTTCCTTAGTGATTCGGGATCTCTTCTGATTCCATACAAATTTTACGATTATTTGCTCCAGCTCTTTGAAGAATGTCGGTGGAATTTTGATCGGAATAGCATTAAAAGTATAGATTGCTCTAGGCAGTATAGACATTTTAACAATGTTTATTCTTCCGATGCAAGAGCATGGAATGGTCTTCTATCTATTTGTGTCTTCTTCAATTTCTTTCATGAGTGTTCTGTAGTTCCTCAAGTCTATCTTTTTAATTGATTCTCTTTCTGGATGATTTGTTCATTATCGACACTAGAGTATTGAGGTATCCTATTATTATTGTATCTTCTATTTCTCCCTTTAGATCTGTCAACAATTTGCATATATATGTATATATGCATATATATATATATATATATATGCATATCAGGTGCCCTGGTTTTGGATATATTTATAATTATTATGTCTTCTTGTTGAATTTATTCTTTAATGATTTTGTAGTGATGTTCTTTGTCTCTTATGACAGGTTTTGACTTAAGCCCTATTTTGTCCCATATAAATGTAGGAATTTGGTTTTTGGTTACTGTTTCCAAGGATGAACTTTTCCCCATTCCTCTGCTTGAAGCCTATGTGTGCTCTTGAATCTAAAGTGACTCTCTTGTAGACAACATACAGTTGCATATTATTTTTTAATCCATTCAATAATGCTAGTATCTTTTGATTGGTGAGTTTAGTGTATATACATGTAATCATTGGTAAATGAGGTCTTACTATTGCCATTTCCTTAATTGTGTTGTCTTGTAATTCTTTTGTTCTCCCTTTCCTCTCTTGTTTTTCTTTGTAATTTGGCATTTATTTGTAGGGATACACATTAATTATTCTTTATTTGTATTTTCTCTCTGCTATAATTTTTTTTCCTTGTACTTACAATGGGGTTTGCATAAAAATTTTTGTAGTTATAACTGTCTCTCTTAAGCTGATAATAACTTAACTTCAATCACATACAAAACCCTACACTTTAATCATGTTAATTTTTCTAATATACAAGCAGTCTTGTCATCTACAATACCAACCAGTCTTTCCTCATTCATATTTTATATTCAATTTTTCAGCTAATCTGCTTATTTTACTTTCATAATAACTCTCATCTTCCCACTCTTTCAGTTTCCATTGCTACTTTATGAATTGTCTGCTCCCCCTTCATGATGATGAATTATATTTACTAAAATGGAAATCTGTTTTATGTCACCCCATGTTTCATTTTTATTTACTTTTAACCTATAGACTAAAGTACAAACTCCTTGTCATTAAATTCAATGCCCTTTGAAATCTGTTTCCATCCTACCTTTGGATAGTAATTCTTTATATCTAACCCAGCTATATTGTAAACATTCACACAGCTATAAATTTTTGCCCGTATATGCCATGAATTTTCTTTAATATTGCTTTTTCAAGCACTGCCTTTTAATTGAAAATACTTCTCTTGTCTGTAAATTTTTTTAATTTTTAATTTTTTTATTAACATATAATGTATTATTAGCCCCAGTGGTACAGGTCTGTGAATCGCCAGGTTTACACACTTCATAGCACATACCTTCCCCAATGTCCATAACCCAACCAACCCTCTCCCTACACCCTCCCCCAGGCAACCCTCAGTTTGTTTTGTGAGATTATGAGTCTCTTATGGTTTGTCTTCCTCCTGATCCCATCCTGTTTCATTTATTCTTTTCCTACCCCTCAAATCCCCCACGTTGCCTCTCAACTTCCGCTTATCAGGGAGATATGATAATTGTCTTTCACTGATTGTCTTGTCTGTAAATTAATAGGACATACAAGTTATGCTGCAGTGATAGTCAAAGTATGATCTATTGACACCTAAGATTACCTGAGATCTTTTCAGTGTATCGGTAAGGACCAAATTAGTTACAAAATAATGGTAAAATGGTTCTTCCTCTTAACCTTATTGACATTTACATGGATGATGAAACAATGTGGATAAAGACACTGGCATTAAACTGAGTTACTAGTAAACATTATTTTTTTTCACAGCACTTTGTGGGCAAGAGGGAAAAAAAAAGGACAGTTTCACTTAAAAATGTCCTTGATTTAGCAGTAAAGAGATCAATTGTATTTAATTTTGACCCTTAAGTACATGTCTTTTTAATATACTGTGTGACACAATGGGAAGGATGCATGAAGCCCTTGTACTGTACATGCAAGTATGATGGTTGTTTCTAGGAAAAGCACTTGTACAATTGTTCGAGTTGTGAGCTGAATTAAACACATTTTTTTCCATGGAGCACCATTTTTTACCTGAGTGAATTACTGACAGAAAAAAAAAAAAAACAAAAAAAAACTATGCTTGCTTAAAATTGGGTACTAGGGAGACATTTTCTAAAATAAGTTAATGAAGTGAGACTTTTAATACATGGGAAAAAAAAGAAACCTACAGCTTTTATGACCAATATAGTTCAAGATTTCAAGTGAAAGAATTTTGGAAATCATGTCTTCCATAATGAGCTTGAAAGCTCCCCAACAGGTAACAATTTTGCAGGTGGGATTGGTGATGATATTAACAATTATTATTTTAAAATAATATATAAAAATGTCAAAAGGTGGAAGATCTGAATAACTCAGTAAACCTAATTTTTTTTCAGATGACCAATGTATGATATTATACAATTATGCCTTGGGAAATGATCCATTCAAGTGAAAGATAGATAAAAGTTTTTAACATAGCAGTATAAAAGTTAATTAATATGGCTTTAGATTTCTTACAGCAAATAACTTCTGAGAAACTATAGCTCATTGAGTATTTTTGGTCTAATATCAAATGGTAAGACTCATAATTATTTGAAAAGCCAGAACACTCCTCTTTTTTCCAACCACATGTGCAAGGGCACATTTCCTTTATATACTTATATTAAAACAACATAGCTGAACTGATTGAATCCAGAAACAGATAAGAAAATTCAGTTTTGTTCTATTAAGGCAGATATAAGGAAATTGTAAAAATGTAAATGGAAGCAACTCTTCTCACTAATTTTGTTTTTTGGAATATATATGCACTTTAAGTAAAATATATTTCTTTAAGTATATTATAAATTAAATGTTTAAAATTTAATAAATTTCTGTTTTAACTTGAAATACAATAAATAGGTAAAACACACATAAACAAAAGCTCTTTGGAGTTCTCCGCAGTTTTTAAAAGAGCAAAAAATTCTGAGATTCACATGTTTCAGAACTATTTTCGTAGACCCTTCTTTCTTATTCATACCACATATCTGATGCAAGAAGATAAAAGACTAAATTGAAGTTCAATGACCTAGGATGACAGGGGCTCTACCATCTTGTATTTGTACCCTCTGTTAATTGCAAAGCTTATTAACAACAGCAAGAAAGCAGATATATGACACGCATAGCAACATGCTAACTTCCGGGTAGTGGTTTAAAAACATCTAGAGATAGGGAAAACCAGTGAGGGAAGATGCTGTTAGGGAGTTTAAAGCAGGAAGTGGCACTTGAATTGGATCTACAATTACTGGCTGCATGTGGCCAGGTTGATGGTGGTACAGGAAGAGTACTGACAGAAAGATAAACAAATTTAAATAGGTAATGCCAGATTTGTCACAAGTTGCCTTCATGGTTATGAGGAAATGATCCCAACTTTAATGGAAGATCTACATTGGCTTATAGAGGGAGAAACATATGTGGAAACCCATTTAAGATTTATTTGTAATGGATTTTTAAAATGAAGCCAAACAGTTTAGATTTGATTTGCTAAATGCAAGGGGTTTCATTTGGGGAAGGCTTCTGATGACTGTAGCACTTGAAGAAATATAGATTGGTGTTAAATGGTTCATAGGATGGTTAATTGGATGCAGCTGACACTAAAACCAGAAAAGCTAGCTAAGGATTTTTGAACTGATTGTAAGCATTAGCAGTATGGATTTGTGACTGGGGTACAAGGGAGGGAGAATAGAAAAGATTAGGAGAGGACACACAGAAGATAGAATTCGAGGGAAAAATAAATCAGCTTTATTGACTGACTGTATATTGGTAATGAGATATTTGCCTGTTACTAGATATCCTTTAATATATATTCTTCTGTAGGGCTTTTCTTGAATATTCACCCATTCCTCTGCTGAGAAATCATTCCTCCCAGTGTGGTATGTCCATAGGAAGTATCAATCCTAAATTGTATCATAATTTTTTTCCTTATATGCATATTTTGATGGGTGAATTTCAAGGCATTAACATAATTTCCATATACCACTGTAGCCTAACACAATGGTTGGCACATAGCTAGTGTTTAACCAATATTTGTTGAGCCCATGATAGTATTGTAAAATCAATGTTTCAACTCAAGAAGAATGATTTATTCATTCATCTAATGTTAGACTATGTGGATGAGTGGCATTAAATAAAGAATAAAAAAGTATGTTGGTCAAGTTTTTCATTTTCAATGTAGACCTATTAAATTTTAAAGGCAGAGTATACATAGTGTATGATACATAGTATAACATTCTTCTTCCCTTTCTATATTATTAAATAGTATGGCATATGTTCCTAGAAAACATCATACTGTAAGTCAATGTGAGAAACTCTATCAGAAAAAAAAAAACCCACAAAAATCAAAAAACAAACCAAAAAAACATGTAAAGCAAGATACAAACCTTCACTTAGCACCAGACATTTGCTAGATACTTTTCTAACTGCTTTCTACATATTCATCAATTTCATCCTTAAAATAACCCTATTATTTTTGCGTTCTACATAAAGAAACTGAAACAGAGGATAGCTAAGTAACTCACTCAATGTCACATATATGTATCACATATGGATGTAGTACAGACTGTATTTGAGGCAGTCTGTGCTCCTAACTTCCGTCTTTGGAACTGATATTTTTTTTACTAGGACTTTATAGAGTTACAAAAATCTCATAAAAATATCATTAAATTCTGGGGCACTGTGGTAGGTTAGTAGGTTAAGTGTCCAGCTCTTGATGTGGCTCAGGTCATGATTTCAGGATCTGAGATTAAGCATCATGTCTGGCTCTGTGCTCAGTGGGGAACCTACTTAAGACTCTCTCTCCCTCTCCTTTTGCCCCTCCCCCAGCTCACTCTACCTCTCTCCTTCTTTCCAAAATAACTAAATAAATCTTAAAAGATGTCATTAAATTCCATAGGGTGGTGTTTTACAGTTGTAAAGGTTGTGTGTGTTTTTTTTTTTTCCCCCCAAGGAAGAGCAGATTGTCTTTGCCAAATAGAGATTACCTGAATAATTCACATTTGTGTAGAAAATCCAATTTATTAGTGATATAAAATAGTCAAATTCTTATTTTACAATAACATCTTAAAAATAAGAATTTAAAATAGGGTAATAATAATGCAAAACTCAGCTATATAGATTTAGAAACTGGAGTTTGGAATACAAGTGCAAAATTGGATATGTGGATGATTCAAAGTCTATGTGAATCTTGGAAATAGCAAAAGGATTTTATTAAAAGAAAAAGCAACACATTATATGCTAAGAATTTCTCAAAAAATGTACATGCAGGAGCTACTAAAATCATGAACACATCATCATTATTATCATTATCATCATCATTTTCATCAGTTGCTATTTTTTAAATATACAGGGTTCATGATACTGAATTAAATGCTGCAAATCCATAAATTTCTTTTTAATTGCAAAGAAGCTCAAATAATAAATCCACTGTGGTGTTACTAGAAACATTAAAACAGTGGCTCATTTACTCATCAAAGTTTAACACTTTCCAACAACCAAAAACGTGACATTTATTATTTTCAAATAATTCATATAAGATTGTAGACGTGAAAGAGTTAACATAGACTTAAAATTATCTGCAATCAGACTCTGCTGAATGTTGGAGAATCTGACTCAATATTTGCAACCAATTAAGTTTTCCTATATATAGAGTTGACATTTTTTGCTTAAAATCAAAGTGCCTTTTCTCTTTATTGTTTTGCTGTGGGTAGAGTTATGATTTTTAGATGGAAACTTCTTTTTTTTTTTTCACAAAGGGTTGAGATTTGAGATGAAGACTGGATGTCAAAATGACAGCCTTAATATACATAAGTATATAATCAAATTCAGTGACATATTTGTTTATTTGAAAATAGAATGAAAATGTGCTTTTTAAAATAATTATTCAGTTCACATTTTACAAAATAAAATTGAAACTAACAAAAGAAATCAAAACACAGTTGTTCTAATCTTAGTTGGTATGTAGAGCAATAAATTAGAAGTAAAATAATCATTCTGATTTTTTCCTTAAGAATCAATAGAGGGGCGCCTGGGTGGCTCAGTGGGTTAAAGCCGCTGCCTTCGGCTCGGGTCATGATCTCAGGGTCCTGGGATCGAGCCCCACATTGGGCTCTCTGCTTGGCAAGGAGCCTGCTTCCCCCTCTCTCTCTGCCTGCCTCTCTGCCTACTTGTGATCTCTCTCTCTCTGTGTCAAATAAATAATACAAATCTTTAAAAAAAAAAAAGAATCAATAGAAAATAATAGGTCAGTCCTCAACAAACTTCAGAAAAATATGATGCACAAGTATCCTTTTTCTTATATATACAAAGGATATACTTGAAAAGTTGGCAGATATTTAATTATTTTTTGAAACAGAATTAAGTTACAATTGGTTAGATAAGGTTACAGTTAAAATGACCCTAGTTTTAAAAAAAAATTATTGTATATTGAGAATAATGACTTCATGTATCTGTTTAACATACTGTGATTTTATGTGTAGGGGTGTGTGTGTGTGTGTGTGTGTGTTGGGTAAAATTAGACTTGAGCATATACTGCTCATTTAATTTTAGTATTCATTTGAATTATCTTTTTTTAAGAACTAAGAATATCACTTAAAGATTTGAAAAAAGAGACATCTTATGCAAAGGTGTCCATTTCCTTAATAGAGAAAAAAGTCTGTTCTCTTCAAACATTTAAGAGGTAATGATTTACATGTAAAAACCACCTTGAGTATTTTTAAAGTTGTGATTGCTCCTGATTAGTGTCAGAATCACTACCCAGATCAGTTGTGTGGGATATAACCAAGATTCACAAAGGATGATTATGCATATACTCACCAAAAATTCACTGGATTTCAAATAAACTTGATTTACAAAAAATTCTGTAGTTTATTTTATGGACATTTTTTTATTTCCCTGAAATTGCCTCTAGAACCATTAGACACTGGCTTGCTTAGTGAGGAACTCTGCTCCAGTCCTTGGGGTTCCACCACCTAGACTGGCCAACCCCCTACCCAGGGTTTTTCTATCTTTTCCCCCAATTTTTTTTTATAAATTAATTAATTTATTTTCAGAAAAACAGTATTCATTATTTTTTCACCACACCCAGTGCTCCATGCAATCCATGCCCTTCATAATACCCACCACCCAGTACCCTAACCTCCAACCCCCCCCACCACCTCAAGCCCCTCAGATTGTTTTCTGGAGTCCATAGTCTCTCATAGTTCACCTCCCCTTCCAATTTCTCCCAACTCCATTCTCCTTTCTAACACCCCCTGTCCTTCATGCTATTTGTTATGCTCCATAAATAAGTGAGACCATATGATAATTGACTCTCTCTGCCTGACTTATTTCACTCAGCATAATCTCTTCCAGTCCCGTCCATGTTGCTACAAAAGTTGGGTATTCGTCCTTTCTGATGGAGGCATAATACTTCATAGTGTATATGAACCACATCTTCCTTATCCATTCGTCCGTTGAAGAACATCTTGGTTCTTTCCATAGTTTGGCGACCGTGGCCATTGCTGCATCAGAATCCTAGAGAAGAACATAGGCAGTAATCTCTTCGATATCAGCCACAGCAACTTCTTTCAAGATATGTCTCCAAAGGCAAAGGAAACAAAAGCGAAAATAAACTTTTGGGACTTCATCAAAATCAAAAGCTTCTGCACAGCAAAGGAAACAGTCAAAAAAACAGAGTCAACCCACGGAATGGGAGAAGATATTTGCAAATGACAGTGCAGACAAAAGGTTGATATCCAGGATCTATAATGAACTCCTCAAACTCAACACACACGAAACAGGCAAACACATCAAAAAATGGGCAGAAGACATGAACAGACACTTCTCCAATCAAGACATACAAATGGCTATCAGACACATGAAAAAATGTTCATCATCAATAGCCCTCAGGGAGATTCAAATTAAAACCACATTGAGATATCACCTTACACCAGTTAGAATGGCCAAAATTAACAAAACAGGAAATAACATGTGTTGGAGAGGATGTGGAGAATGGGGAACCCTCTTACACTATTGGTGGGAATGCAAGTTGGTGCAGCCTCTTTGGAGAACAGTGTGGAGATTCCTCAAGAAATTAAAAATAGAACTTCCCTATGACCCTGCAATTGCACTCCTGGGTATTTACCCCAAAGATACAGATGTTGTGAAAAGAAGGGCCATCTGTACCCCAATGTTTATAGCAGCAATGGCCACGGTCTTTTCCCAGACTTTAATGAAATGATACAACCAAGAATATTCAACTAGACTTTAAGATGACACCTTAGCCAGAAGCAACCAGAAATCCAGAGAAGTTAGCCAACTGGTAGGAGAAATTTGGCTAGTGGAAATAGGCAGCAGAAGGGAGCTAGGTAGATGCATCCTTCTTTTTTCTCTTTTTTAACGACTACTTTCAAACATGGTCTCAGACATATCTGAGACAGATATACTTTGAGCATATCTGAACATGCACCACTTAGCTGAACAGACACATTTGCCATTGACTCACTGTGTTGCTATAATGCTCATCAAAAACCCAGTATGTTCCTTCATATCCTTCCCTGTATAATTTCTATACTCACTTATTTTAGCTTGTGTTTTTTTAGAAACTCAGGCTAGAATACTATAGGTATATAGAATTTAGAAGAAAACTAATATTTTAAGTCAAATACACATGTATTTAGAAGATATCTCAGTTCACATCTACTACAATGAAATGAGTCACAGAAGAAATGAATGTAATATTATAATCTTATAAGAACTAATACTGCAGAAACCAAGTGTTGCACACAGACCAAAAATTAACTGATCATGGTAATGATCATTTTAATGTGGTGTTGAATTTGACTTGCTACCATTTAGTTGAGAATTTTGCATCTATATTCATCAGGAAATATTGGCCTGTAGTTTCCTTTCTTTTAGTTCCTTAACTGGTTTTGTTGTCAGGGTAGTTCTGGCCTCATAAAATGATTTGGGGAGTATTCTTTCTTCTTCAGTTTTCTTGGAAGAATTTGAGAAGGATTGACATTTATTCTTCTTTAAATATTTGGTAAAATTCACCAGTGAAACCATCTGGTCCTGACCTGTTCTTTGTTGAGAGATCTTTATTGATTTAGTCTCTTTACTTGTTATTGGTCTGTTCCGCTTTTCTATTTCTTGTTGATTCAGTTTTTGTATATGGTATGTTAATAGAACTTTATCTATTTTTTTCTGAGTTTTCTAATATGTTGCCATTAGTTGTTCATAGAGGTTTCTTATGATTCTTTGCATTTCTGTGGTATCAGGTGTTTTTTTATTTTTTGGGTGAATGACCATTAGTGCCATTACTGGATTGTAGGATAGTTGTAGTTTTAATTTTTTTGAGGAAACTCCATACTGTTTTCCACAGTAACTAAAACAGTTTGCATTCCACCAACAATGAAAAAGTGTTCCTTTTTCTTCTTCTCCACGTTCTCTCTAACATTTGTTCCTTATTTTTTTGTTTGTTTGTTTATTTTACTTTTAACCATTCTGACAGGTGTGAGGTGATATCTCATTGAAGTTTTGATTTACATTTCCCTGGTATGAGTGATCTGGAGCATATTTTTGTGTGTCTGCTGGACATCTGGTTGTCTTCTTTGGAGAAATGTCTGTTCATGTCTTCTGCCCATGATTTTTAAATTGGATTACTTGTTTTTTGGGTATTGAGCTGTACCAGTTCTTTATATACTTTGGATAAGAACCTCTTATTGGATACGCCATTTGTAAATATCTTCTCCCATATGTCATTTGTAAATACCTTCTCCCATTCCTTAGGTTGCCTTTTAGTTTTTTTTTTTTTTAAGATTTTATTTATTTATTTGGCAGATAGAGATCACAAGTAGACAGAGAGGCACGCAGAGAAAGAGGAGGAATCAGGCTCCCTGTTGAGCAGAGAGCCCAATGTGGGGTTTGATCCCAGTACCCTGAGATCATGACCTGAGCTGAAGGCAGAGGCTTTATCCCACTGAGCCACCCAGGCTCCCCAGCTTTTTAGGTTTGTTGGTTATTTCCTTCACTGTGCAGAAGTTTTTATTTGGATGTAGTTCCAATGATTTATTTTTGCTTTTATTTCCTTTGCTTTAGGGAACATATCTAGAAAAATATTGCTAAAGCCAATGTCCGAGAAATGTTACTGCTGTGTTCTTTTCTAGGGTTTTTATGGTTTCGGATCTCACTTTAGATATTTAATTCTTTTTCTGTACGGTGAAAGAAAGTGGTCCAGTTTCACTCTTTTGCATGCAGCTTTCCAACACCATTTGTTGAAGAATATTTTGGATTTCCCACTGTATATTCATTATTCTTCATCTTCCTTTGTAGAAGATTACTATATAATTGGGGGTTTATTTCTGGGTTTTCTATTCTGTTCCATTGATCTATGTGTTTATTTTTACTGTTTTAGAATATGTGTCTATTTTATACTGTTTTAATTACTATCACTCTGTAATATAACTTAAGTCCAGATTTGTGATACCTTGACCTATACCTCTTTTTTTTTTTTTCCAAGATGGTTTTGACTAATCATGGACTTTCGCAGTTCCATACAAATTTTAGGATTGTTTGTTCTAGTTCTGTGAAAAATACTGTTGGTAAATTGATAGGAATTGCATTAAATCTATAGATTGCTTTGGGTAGTATCAACATTTTAACAATATTTTTTCTTCCAGCCCATGAGCATAGTATATCTTTTCATTTTTTTGTGTCATCTTGAATTTCTTTCTTATAGTTTTTAGAGTATATGTCTTCCACCTCTTTGGTTAACCTTATTGCTAGATATTCTACTGTTTTTGGTGCAATTGTAAATAGGGTTGTTTTCTTAATTTCCCATTCTGTTGCTTCAGTATTCGTGTATAAGAATATAAAAGATTTCTGTACATTGATTTTGTGTACAATGACTTTTCTTAATCAGTTCTAGTAATTTTTTGGTAGCGTTTTTATGGATTTATATATATATATATATATATATATATATATATACACACACACATATATCAATGCATATACACATATATCTCTCTCTATACACATATATACATATATATACACATATATCTCTGCAAATAACTTTATTTCTTCCTTACCAATTTGGGTGTCTTTGATTTCCTTCTGTTGTCTAATTACTGTGGCTAGGACTTCTAATGCAATGTTGAATAAAAGTGATGGGAGTGGACATCCTTGTCTTTTTCCTGACCTTGTGGGTAAACTTCTCAGGTTTTCCCTATTAAGGATGATCTTAGTGGTGGGTATTTCATATATGAACTTTATTATTTTGAGGTTTACTCCCTCCAGACTTACTTTGTTTAGGGTTTTTATCACGGATGGTTGTTGAACTTTGTCAAATGCTTTCTTTCTGCATCTGTTGATGATCATATAATGTTTATTCTTTCTCTTATTTTTGTAATGTGTCATGTCAATTGATTTGTGAATATTGAACCAGCCTTGCATCCTGGGAGTAAATCCCACTTGATCTTGGTGAATGATTTTTTAAAATGTACTGTTGGATTCAGTTTGTTGAGGGTTTTTGTGCCTATGTTCATTAGAGATAATGGCCTGTATTTTATTTTCCCCCAGTGCCTTTATCTGGATTTGGTATCAGGGTAATACTGGCCTCTTAGGATGAATCTACAGGTTTTCCTTTTTCTTGTGTTTTTTTTTAATAGTTTGAGAAGATTCAGTATTAACTCTTCTTTAAATACAAAATATTACAAATGGTTAAAACATTATTACTTGTTTCCACTAATTATCTATTGTTATGCAACAAATCATCAGAAACTGAGAGACTTAAAATGACATTTATTATATCACAGGTTTTTTTTTTTTTTTTTTTTTGACTCTTTGGATCAGGAGAACCGGGGTTCTCTGCCTCAAAGTATCTTACAGACTGTAACCAATGAGTTGACTGAGCAGTAGTCATCACAAGGCTCAGCTAAGAAAATATACACTCCCATATTCATTCGTGGATGGTAGCTATTAGGATTCAGACACTGTGAACAGTTGGGTGATGCTCTCGATTCTTTGTTCTCTCTTGGTGATAAGCGTTTCTTAGTTCTTTGCTACTTGGATTTCTCCATAGGTAGCTCATATTATGGCAGCTTGCTTCATGAAAGCAAGCAAGTAAGAAGAACAAGAGTGTAAAACACACACACACAGAGAAAGGGAAAAAGAGAGAGAGAGAGAGAGAACAGGATAGAAGCCACAGTCTGTCTTAACTTGATTTCTGAGATGGCATTCCCCTTCTTTTGTCATCTTCTATTCAGTAGAACCAAGCCAAGAGAAGAGAATTACATAAATAATTCTTCATGTTACATAAATTTCCTGCATAAATATCAGGAGGGAGGGTTCACGAGAAACCATTTCAGAAGCTGCCTAACATAATTTTGGAGAATTTATTAAAGAATATGGGAATAGACTATATATTAATTTATTGTATACTTAATGTCTCACAAGTCACTTATATAAATAGTGATAATTGCAAAGGACTATCTTGGGAAATTTCCCTTAAGTATTTCACTGTAACAGTATCATTTAAAAAATTTTCTTCGGATATTGTCTCGATCTCATGGTTGGTGATGTTCTTTTGGGCCTAACTTAGATCCAGTCATCAATCAACCTACTATCTGTGTTTGGGATGTAAAATATATTGTGATCAAATATTAAAAATAATAAAACATGTGCTCTGTCCTCCAGGAACTAATGATATTGAATAGCAAACCTATAAAATGTAAAAAAAAAATAGACTTAATACATATCAATGATAAACTAAATGATACTGACTCAAAGAACCTGAGATTAGTGGTAAGAGGAATAATAGGGTAGAGTTGAAGCATTTAGGAAAAAAAATTATTTAGGAGATGAGGCTTAAGCTGAGTCTTGAAGAGTGGTGAGTGTATTTGTCATTCTTCTGCCTGCAAATACATAAGAAACATCCTACTTCCCAAAGCACAGATTATCTCCATGCCAACTCGCATGAATTTCACTGACAAGTGACTTTGTCTATCAGATGTTCTTATCTAGAATTTTTCATATGTTCAAATTAGACAAAGATGAAGTAAATTCCTTTGTGGTAGAGGTGGTGGTATAGTTTAAGTCTAGTTTTCCTGTCTCCAGTGACTCTGAACTACTACTCAATTCCTCTTTGGCTTAAGAGAGTCAGCATCTGTTTATCCTACTTGCATTTGATGATTTGGTTGACACAGCCAAATGTCATGTATGTTCAAAACCATTCTTAGTTTATTTCAGGTTATGGAGACAGTGTGAACAAAAGGCTGCGGTCTTACAGTATATCACTGGAATCTTAAGATAATTTAGTATTTTTCAGTATAATTAATAACTTCGATGTGTGTCTGATCTAGTAAGTGTATCTGTGACAAGAACAATGAAGTAAACAGAGAATGCTAATTAGACAACACCTGTGTCTGATAAAGATGAATGTGTATATTTTTAGCCTTAAAATTTGAGAAAGGTTTGTACAACTTTATGGAATTAGGAACTGGAAGAAAGTTGTATAGTCAAGGCTTGTAATGATAACAGAATTTCTACCTATTACATAGGCAGCCTTCTGAGCAGTAGCTGCTCTACTGGAAAATGGGGGTTATGATAAGGAAAGTATCAGCAAGAGGAATCAGTTTTCTATGACTTGGGAGTATAGGGTAAGAGTGGTTGGATATCACTGGAAATTTTAATTCAAGACTCAGACCAATTTTCTCATTGTCCTATTTACTTTTCATATGAAAGGAATGAATCTGCATACTATTTGAGGATGGAGAAGCCCTTGACCTTCCAAAAGTCATCCTGTGTCTAGATATGTTGCTTGTTACTGCTTTTTAAATTTTTTTTTTAATTTATTTTTATTTATTTATTTTTTTTCCAATTTATTTATTTTCAGAAAAACAGTATTCATTATTTTTTCACCACACCCAGTGCTTCACGCAAGCCGTGCCCTCTATAATACCCACCACCCGGTACCCCAACCTCCCACCCCCCTGCTATTTTTAATTTTTTTTTTTGCTACTGCCTTTTTGCAGCAACAAGTAAGATCTTAAATATTTTTTAAAAAATACACTTTTTAGTTACTAACCCAGTCTTTAAAAATAATATTTTATTACTACAACCTGGAGCTAAAAGGCTATATAAGATGGACCATAAAACCAATAAAGCATTCAGCATCGCATAAAATGAAAAAGTCAAGATAATACTATTTTAATAAACAGTTAAGTCTTTCTAAATCCATCTGTATTTTTAATTAATTTTACCTCTTTTTCAGACCTTGCTGACCCAAAAGGGAAACTGCTAGAGTGACATTCATTTTTATATTATTATTGACGAGTCAGCTTCTGAAATTTGTAGAATTCATTTCCAAAGTGAAGGCTGAAGTTTTAATGTGCCTCTCAGCATTCTGTTTCCACCAGGCCCATAATACTAGAAGTGCAGAATTAACAGTGCATTTCACTCTGACTTCATCATTTACTAGTAAACCTAAATAGCATTTTCAGAGAAGTACATAATAAATGCATTCAGACACTGCAGCTGTTTTTTGTCTGTTTTCCAAACACATAATGTGTTAATTTGGAAAAAAATCAACAACAGCTGCAAATACATGTCAACAGCAAGGTCTTCAAGGGAAGGCCTTAATAGGTTTTGTTAATCAGTGGTGAACCAGGTGTGAATAAATAATTAACACACTTGATAACAGAGTCCTTTTGCCACTAGTGCTGTAGCTAAAGTTCTGATAGCCTTTCCTTTAAGTTCAAGATTTACCAGAAATATTTAAAGAGAAAAATACTTAATGGCAACCCATTCAGTAAAGCTATAGTAAGATTTCCTCTTAAAAAACAAAACAAAACAAAACAAAAGAAAACTGAATATGGATATCAAGAAAAAAACCTCACAGAATCTAGAAATCATTTTAATCCTGTAAATGAAAGTCGATGTCTGATAATCCCTTTCATTGGCATATTTTTTTAAACAAGGAGCTATTGCATGTTAGTCTAGAAATAATTAAGCAAAATTGACCTCATATAGAACATGTCAAGGTATTTACTAACATTCTGATTTTTATATTTCCCCTGTGAAGTCGGGGCATGCTATAATAGAAAAGATAGAGTCTTAACAGCATGTGGCATGAAATGTATACCAGAACTTTGTGTTTATTACCCTTAAATCCTATGCTGTAAGTGTCAATAAACCTACATATATTTTTAAACACCTATGGTGTAAGGGAATAAAAAAAGAGTATAAGAGACATTAATTTTATGGAGCATAAAACATACTTGATTAAATCTTAACTTTCGTGGATATTAATAAACCAACACGACAGAAGAGTCATCATTTTATAGGAGAATGCACTGTACACTGGGTTTGAAATATGCTGGTGGTTCTCAAAGAATGGTCTTAGGACCACCATCACCAGGGTTGTCTAGGTAGCTGTTAAAAAGGCAAATACTCTGGGGGCACCTGGGTGGCTCAGTGGGTTAAAGCCTCTGCCTTAGGCTCAGGTCATGGTCCCAGAGTCCTGGGATCGAGCCCCACATTGGGCTCCATGCTCAGAGGGGAGCCTACTTCCTCCTCTCTCTGCCTGCCTCTCTGCCTACTTGTGATCTCTGTCTGTCAAATAAATAATAAAATCTTAAAAAAAAAAAAAAAAGGCAAATACTCTGGCCTTACTTCCCTCCAGCCTACTAAATCAGAAATGTGGGGTGGGGACCAGAGGTCTGTGGATTAAGAACCCTGTCTAGGTTATTTTGATGCTTGCTGACATGTAACACTCCCATTTGCATGTGCTTGTCCCTAGTGCATGTTACAGAGTAGTGTTAATTGCCAAGTGCATGGTTTAAGGTCCACATCTGGGGACAAAAGTTGTTTAGTATCCCATGTACTCTGTCTGATGAACCACCAGCTCTTGGTGTCCTGTCTCTGTTAGGCTTGCTGAGAGAGCAAAAGAGCCAATTGGTATTTTTGTGTTGATGCAAGAAGAGAACTATATGGAAGAAAGTTTATCTGTGTAGTGTTCCCAAAGGAAGGTTGTTTCCTCCTTTCTTATCTCATGGGTGTTGAGGAGATTAGGGGTATTTTGCTGACCAAAGTTTAAGATGGGAACTTCAATTTACATATGAAGTTACCATTGCCCAAACACTCACTTCTCTACCAATACAGGGATTGATGTCGACCTGTCAACTGATTTGCAATCAGCAGAGTGCCTAAGGAGACAGTGGCAGATGCTGCTGCTTTAGCAAGCCTTGAAGCCAGATAAAACGAACACATCTGAAAAGGCTCAGGTTTGAGCCATCTTCCCTCTCTCTCATACCCCAGTGTTATTTTTATAGAATTTCACAAGAGGGCCATTCATTATTGAGGTAAATAACCAGCATTGGAAGATAAGAGGAGAGAAAGGAGGCAAACCCATAAAGGCTCCAACTCCCTCACACCAGCTGCTATGAACTGAATGCTTGTGTTCCCACCAGATTAATAGGTTGATGTTCTAACCTTCAGTGTGATGGATTTGAAGATGCAGCCTCAGGGTAGAAATTAGGCTTAGATCAGGTCAAGAGAATGTGGTACCCTCATGGGATTAGTGTCCTTAGACATCAGAGTTTGCTCTTTTCTCATTTCCATGTGCATGCTATGATAAGGGCTATGTGAGCACACAGAGAAGAGCCCACCACCAGCAAGCTGGGAAGAGAGCTCTCATCTGAATCCAACCGAGCTCCCACCCTGATCTTGAACTTCTAGCCTCATAACAGAAATAAATTTCTGTTGTTTGGGCCACCCAGTCTCTAGTATTTTATTTTTGAGGCCTGAGCAGATTAAAACATTCATTCATCTTTTCTTCTTATTTATAAGGATCCTCTTGGCTTTGAGGACAGAAGGAACCCCTCCATTCCTCCCATCTTTAGGAATGTTGCATTCTTTCAAAAGAAAAAACTCTTTTTCATTCTGGATCCTCATGTTATATCTGAGATGGTGAAGATGTAGTTGTGGGAAGAGCACTTCTCAGCCAGCCTTATGGGGAGGTTGCTTGCTGGTGGTTTTCAACTTATTCCCAGCTAGGCAGCTTTGTCTCCCAGTTCAGCACTTGATACTAAAGTGCATGCTATTGTATTCATTATTAGATCTTAATTTTTGAACTTAGGGCAGTCAAATAACTGCTCTGTTTCTTCCTTTTATTTTTATTTTACTTTAAAAAATATTTTATTTCTGGAGTCCATATTTTCTCATGGTTTGTCTCCCCCTCTGATCCCCACCCCCTTCATTTTTCCTTCCTTCTCCTAAAGTCCTCCATACTGTTCCTTATTTTCCACAAATAAGTGAAACCATATGTTAATTGTCTTTCTCTGTTTAACTTATTTCACTCAGCATAATCTCCTTCAGTTCCATTCATGTCGATGCAAATGGAGGTATTCATCCTTTCTGATGGCTAAGTAATATTCTATTGGGTATATGGACCACATCTTTATCCATTTGTCTGTTGAAGGGCATCTCGGCTTCTTCCACAGTTTGGCTATTGTGAACATTGGTGCTACTTAGGGTTTTGTTTTAGAGGGGAGGGGGGATGGGGGGATGGGTGAGCCCTGTGATGGGTATTAAGGAGGGCACATATTTCGTGGAGAACTGGGTGTTATATGAGAACAATGAATCATGAAACACTGTATCAAAAACTAATGATGACTAACATAATGTAATAAAATTTATAAAAATATAAAAATAAAATGTTAGAAAAAAGAAAAAAAATATTTTATTTATTTGACAGAGAGAGAGAGAGCAAGTGCACACAGGAGCAGGGACAGGAGGAGGAGTAGAGGGAGAAGGAAAAGAAGACTCCAGGCTGAGCAGGGAACCTGACACAGCTCTCAATCCCAAGACCCTAGGATCATGACCTGAGCTGAAGGCAAATGCTTAACCGACTGAGCCACCAAGGTGCTCTATCTTCACTTTTAAATGTAAGTTGTTTAAATAAGTGAATGATAATCTATATATGACAGACAATGAATATCCTTTAATGAGTCTGAAATAAATGAATTGACAGACAGACTTTGTTAAAATATGTGCTTTGTCATTAAGCTAAGTTTGGAAAGTAATAAAGGCAGATAAACATGATTTTATTACTTTTCTAATCTTTGGAAAATGAAGAGTCTTGTCTCAAAACAGGAGAGCCAATATTAATTAATCAAATTATAATCCCACACTTACTGAGAGGGCACCATGTAAGAGGTCAGGTACTAAGCTCTAATATATCTTCAACCCTTCCAACCACCCTGATGGTGGGTAGATACCATTAGTGTTAGGAGTTGAATTGTATTTCTGCATAATTAATTTATGAAAGTCTTAATGTCCAGTACCTCAGAATGTGACTTATTTGGAGACAGCATATTTACAGAGGAAATCAAGTTAAAATGCAGTCATTAGGGTGGGTCTTAATAATTGGTGTCATAATTAAAAAGTTAAATTTGGACAGATGGGAACATGGAGAAAATACCAAGTGAAGATAAAGGTAGGGATTGGGGTGATGTTCCTAGAAGCTAAGGAATTCCAAGGATTGCCAGCAACCCACCAGAAGCTAAGGGAGATGCATGGAATAGATCCTCATAACTCTAAAAAGGAGACAACTCTGATAGCACCTTGATCTTGGATTTACAGACTCTAGAACTGTGGAATAATCCATTTCTGTTATTCAAGCCACCCAGTTTATGAAGCTTTGTTAATAAAGCCCTGAGAACTAATGCAATTAATATACTTATTTTACAAATGAGGAAACTGGGTCTAAGAGCTCATTAACAGGGAGTATGGCAGACCTACTACTCCAAGATGGTCCCATGATCCCTCCCTCCTCATGTTCATTCTCTTATGATCCCTGCTCCTTGAATGGGGGGTGCACTTGCCATTTACTTCTAACCAATAGAATATGGCAAGGATGATGGCACTTCCACGATTGATTATCCATACTGGACTATGTTACTTAAAATTCTAACATCTGAAAAAAAAAATTCTAACATCTGTTCTATTAAGAGAAATTCAGTGTTTTGCTACCTTTGAAAAAAGTAAGAGGAAGGTCCAACTTGGGCATGACCAGACCCTTGAATACTGAAGCTTAGGTAATAAATTGGTGGTTTTTTTCACCTACTTTTTAAGTTTATCACTTTTGAATTTGTGATTTTTTTTTTTTTCCCAGCACTAGATGACTAATGCAGGTGGTATTGCCTTCTTAAAACTGCTGGAAGGAAAAATCTTTTCTAAGTTGCTTTGCACTGGGACTCAAGGGAGATTCTAAAGATTTTTTTAAAAAATATTTTTTTGAAACCAGTACTTTGATAGAAAGACTATGTAAAATAAGGGTTCTCAATGTATAGTTAGAAAATTTGATTTGGGGGCACCTGGTTGGCTCAGTGGGTTAAGCCTCTGCCTTCAGCTCAGGTCATGATCTCAGGGTCCTGGGATCGAGCCCCGTATCAGGCTTTCTGCTCAGCAGGGAGCCTGCTTTCCCCCCCTTTGCTCTGCCTATTTGTGACGTCTCCCTCTCTCTCTGTCAAATAAATAAATACAATGTTTAAAAAAAAAAAAAAGAAAAGAAAAGAAAAGAAAACTTGATTTTAAGTCCCATACTGCTACTTCTGTGACAGTGGGACTTTGGGTAAATTTCTTATAATTTTATCTCCTTTTACTATAAAACTGGGTTAGTACTATATGTGAAAGAAGTTATTATAAGGCCTGGCATAAAATAGGCATTAATAAATGCTTCTTTTCTACTTCTCTACTTCCTTTCACTCCCTGACTGAGCTAAATGAGCTATGAGTTAGCAAGAAACTCCGCATAATTCAAGGCAAATGAGTCAATGATCTTTGGGTAGCTTGAAGTGGTGGTTAAACTTTTAGCACCTACACAAGATTCAAGGTGAAAGACATATAGGGATTCAAACCAGAAGATGGATGGGTCCTATAGATCGCTTTGAACTTATGTAAAGGTGGGCATGCTGATTTTCTCTGTAGTTCAGGAAAGCTTTATCACAGTTGAGTTTCAGAAGAACTAAATAAGGACTTATTGTTCATTTGTGAGAGTGTGAAATTGGTCAAGCAGTCATTAGGATTGGAATGTTCTATCTCTTTTCCCTCACAAATAAATACAGCCTGTGGCTTGGGAGCGGTGAGCAGGTAAGTTCAGACCTTGAATAAGTTGGGTCATAAGTGAATTAACACATGACACAAAGTAGTGAGCCTTTTTTTAGTGACATTACAAATTACATGACGTTATCATATATATTATATAGCTCCATGGTGTTATTTTGATCTTCTTCAAACTTCTGGTCTGTAAAATACATGTTAATGACTCACTCTAAGCTGCTACTTTGTGTGATATATATATATATTATATATATATATAATATATATATAAAATCACTCTAAGCTGCTACTTTGTGAAATATATATATATATAATATATTATATATATAAAAATCTTATTTAATCTCTTCTTTTTCATAACTAATACTTTCAGTTAATTGGTCTGGCTACCTTAGGATGCTATATTTACCTTGGTGTCATTTTAACTATATAACAATGCAATTATTATAACAATTATATATATAATAAATATATACTATAACAATTATATATAATAGATAATAACAATTATATATATATAATATATAACAATTATATAATAATAATTTTGGGCTTAGGGTTGGTACACAGTAGAAGAACTCTTGTGCCAGATACTAAAAACGTTGGGAGTTAATGCCCCAGGAGGGCTAAAGTTATAAGGATGTCCTTATAAGAACTGAACTAAGAGGTAAGTAAAAGAGACAACCTAGAAGGAGCACCCAGCCTCAGTGAAGAAGACTGCTCACCTGCAACATTTCTTTACAGGAAAAAGTAAGGATTCTGGTGGCAGGGCAGAATAAATAGGCAGAGGACTAGTTCTGAAGCTGTGTTGGCACAGTGATTTATATTAGATTGAAAAGAATCACTTGTCTATACTGAAGTAGTAGTAGGTAGTAGGTAGGAAATGGAGATCTAGTGTCAAGAAAATTTCTCTCTTGTTAGTATTCTTTCACAACCTGCGTAACCTTTAGCAAATCTCAATTCTCTCATTTATACAATGAGGATAATAATAGTATGTAGCTTATAGGATTACTATAAATTAAAGCAATGCAAATTAGATGCTTAGCATGATACATGGTATATAGTGATTGATCAATAAATTGTACTTTAAAAACATGTTATTGATCAAGAATTTAAAAAGTGGTAGTTGGGGAAGCCTGGGAGACTCCGTTGTTAAGTGTCTGCCTTTTGCTCAGGTCATGATCCCAGGGTCCTCGGACCGAGTCCCATATCGGGCTCCCTGCTCAGTGGGAAGCTTGCTTCTTCCTCTCCCACTCCCCCTGATTGTGTTTCCTCTCTCTTTGTCAAATAAATAATAAAGTTTCTTAAAAAGTGGTAGTTGATCATATGAGCCACCACTATATGTATACAGAACTAAATATAACACTTGGGAACATCATTTTTTTCTCTGAAGAGTTTTATATTTGCTTGTGGATAAAAGTGGCCTTGTATGCCCAGTTATGTACAAGAAATAATTGTCAGTAGCTGGCAATATACAGGGATACTTGGTTTCAACATGAAGCATCTGTTTTGGAAGATGACAGGGATGTTTACATTTATTTTAGCCAGTCTAGATACATTCTTTTTCTGATTTTGTTAGTGGAATCTGTTGCTTTGTTGGTTTCCCATCAAAATGAGGCAGATTTCAAGTTTCCATTTATTTTTAAATGCCCACTTACATATCTTGTCTTTTTTTTTTTTTTACATCTACAAAATCTAGTTTTTGAAGAGTGCACATGTGCATAATATTGAGCTAAAACCATCCATCACATAAGTGATACTTAGAAGATAAACAAAACACATTAACATTTAAACAAAAATGAGTTTTGCCCCATCACGTTACCTACTTCTGATGTAAGAACAGTGAGAAAGAGGCACTGAACAAAAATACCTATCGGGAAACATGATTGAACCTGCAGTAAAACTGGATTCCCGTGATGGGGAAATGTTTTATAATGAGGTGTGACTGAATTAAACACCTGGTGGTTGCAATATCAAATTAAATCACCCCTTTTGAACTCAATTTCACTTATGAAGTAACTGTACTTTTTTTTTTTATGCACACAGTGAAAATAAACTCATCAACCATAATGGTGCTAAAGTGGTGTTAAGGTACAGGGAAGTTGGTTTCAAAAAGGCCACATTATCATCTCTTCCTAATTAATAAGGCCACATTCCATCTTCACGTTTATTAATCTCCATAAATTAATTTTGATAAACTTTCCTAATACCTGTCTGTACTCACATACTTCCAAGCATAAATTAGCAGTTTGTATGGTATACCTTCTTATACTCAGTTTCTTTTAATGGATAGGTGTCTTAGTCCATTTGAGGTGCTATAACAGAATACCAAAGACTGGGTCGCTTATACACAACAGAAATTATTTCTCATAGATCTGGGGGCTAGAAAGTCCAAGATCAAAGCACTAGCAGATTTCATGTTTGATGGGTAAGAGCCTGCTTGCTTCTTGGTTCGTAGATGACCATCCTCACTCTGTGTCCTCACATGGCAAGAGGGGTTAGAAAGCTCTCTGGAGTCTCTTTTATAAGGTACTAATCCCATTCATGAGATTCTATTCTCTCGATCTAATCCCCTCCTCCTACCATCATATTGGGGATTTAGGATATCAATGTGAGACTTTAGAGGTTGTGGCATAACCATTCAGTCCATAATAGCAGATGGTTATGATTAGAATAAGCATGACAAGCAGTACTCCTATGAATAATTACAGGTATCATCTATTAAATGGTTGCTTTATAGCAGGTATCATCCTAGATCTGTATATACATGAATTCATTTCATAAGGAAGACTGTACATGTTGCTTACCTTTTCAAGGTTAATAGAAACTCCTACTCCCTAAACCTACCCTCAACCCCTCAGCATAATTTAGATCATCTGGCTGCCAAGAATAACAGCATTCCCTGAAACTACTGTTCTTTTCCACCTCTGAGCTTTGGCCTTTGCTGAAAACTTACTTTATCTTCTCGCTTCAATTTCAATAATTTTTTAGAACTGATTTTAGATATCACTCTCTTTAGGGAGACTACTTTAATCCTGTAAAACTATAATGCAACTCCTTCTTTGAACCCACATAGTACTTCATCCCACCATAACAGGTGGAAATCTTACCAGGATGGAAATCTTCTGGCATACATTGCGCTCTTTGATAATAAGGACTACATATGTTTTATCATTTGTAGCAAAGTGCCAGGACACAGTAGAGAGACAATATATATTTGCTTAAACAGTGAAAAATTAGACTTTTGACTTATGAAATACCATTTAGATTAATTACCAAATAATTCCTAGGTTATAAAACACAACACAATAAGAAAGGGAGTATAGCAGGGCAGGAATATTCATACGGTCAGTAATGAACAATTTGCTTCTTGTGAAAATCCTAGGTAAGTTCAAGAAAGGATAAGGAAATAGATTCCAGAGTAGCAGACAGTTAATTCTAAGGATACTGACTTTAAAATGTCCTTAGTCGGGGTTTTATTTTGCCCTTCAGTTATTGAGGGATTTTTAAGTCCATTCAAAAAGAATTGCCAAAAATGTAACAGTATGAGTGGTTTAAAGCTAATGGTAAGAAATTGGATGAACATAAGCCAGAAACAAAGAACAACTTCAAAATAAAATAAAAATGCAAAATGATAATCTGAGCAGTGTGGGCCTATTGAATGAGCAGTCAAACTGCTTACATTTCTGCAAGATATACTTATTAATTTTGTAAGAGTGAGGTAAAGTTAAAAACAACTTTAAACTTACCTTGTTTTTAATAGGCTTTTGATGATTAATAATGTCTCTTGTTTGAATGCTTTGAGGGCTGACATTTAAATAGGAATCAAGTAGTGTTTAAATAGCAAACAAATTCTGTGAATATTTAATCTATGGCTTTCAGAAATCAAATATAGAAATAACCATATATATTTTTAAATAAATATTGAACACAAATCAAAATGATGTGTGCTGTAAATGACATGCATTATTTATAGGATCGATTACAATCAGAAGTATTACATATGCACGCATATCAATTATGTTAAATAGATTTCAGATATTTAATGACTCAAGACTTCCATAGCAGCCTCAGAACTAATTATAAAATGAACAAGCTATTATCCATCTTTCTAGATGTTTCTGAAATATCTTTGAATATTTAGCATTGTTTTGAGCAAGATGTTGTATATTAGTTTTATACATTTGACAGCAAATTAAATTTATTAATCAAATATATTTGCATTCATTTTGTCACTAAAACATACCTAGAGTGGTTTTACTGTAGAATTATATAAAGGAATTTCCTCAAGATGACTGAGGCATTGAACTTCTGGTTCTGCTGAAATACTAATGCTTTGAAAGAATTAGTAGCTTTTCCTATTCTACATGTAATGTTGTGTACATATTTCAGATGATTGAGACTGAGACTATGATCAATAATGATTAAAATGAAGTAAATTGATTTTCTATGTATCAGGAAAAAAACAGATACAAATTATTCTTTTTAAATTGTAAATTGGTGCTTCTGTTTACATTTTAAATATAAAGTTGTTGCCTTTTTAAAATTAATATTGAAATGTACGTTCTTCATCATTCTTCCTTATTTGTATTCCTGTGATTGGTATTAGGAGATCATTACTGTGGTGGTTAAAAATATGAGCTTTGTTAATGGTGTCTTACATATTGCATGTACTCAAGAAATATTGGTTGAATGGCTGAATGTTCAAATATCTCCCTCCCACTTATTATCTGTGTAAATCTGAGCGAGTACATCATCTTTCTAAGCTTCAGTTTCTTCTGGAAAATGAGGACAATAGTTGTGATGCTTAGTGATATATAATATATTTGGGAAGGGCTTGTATTTGCAAATTTTCTTTCTTGGCACCATTTCCCTGTGGTCCCAGACCCTTGTCTTAGGGAGTTTCTCTATGGGGAAGAAATTCCTTATCATGGGATAGTTTTCTGGTGGTAAAGCTTCCTAGAAGCAAATGGCTACAAACCATCCTTAGATGAATATGCTTCTCTTCCAAGGATGAATCACTCTTGACACTCCACGAAATCAGGGATGTTCTGATTATAAACTTCCTCTCCAAAGCTTACTGTGAGAAATAGCTCAAAATTAACTGAGCCTCTAGGGGTGTTCTGTGGAAGGGATGGAATACCTAGCTAGTTGGTTTATTTGAGCACAAAAAATTATGTAAAACTGGGCCAAAAATATTACAGTTATGTCAAAAGATACCAAGTGCCATGCCAAAATGTTGCCTAATCTATGCAATGATGAGAAACAGTTTATTGTTCAACATAGAGATTTCTTAATTTTATTGCTGAATAAAATAAAATAAAATAAAATAAATCTAAGGATGTCATGGCAAATGGTAAACAAAGATCGGATTCAGGTAGTTTTGATAGTTAACTTTTTTCAAAATCATTTATATTAAATTTTTCACACAAGCTTGAGGGATAAAATATTAAGGTAGTTAAAATATTTCTACATTTAAGTTTCAATAGTTCATTTTAAAACAATTATAAATCTGTCCATTTCTTTTTTCTGGAAATGCCAACATTTAGCGTTTTTTTAGTGAGAAAGATTCTTATTCATTGCTACTAAAAGGCAGAAGTTCCTTCCATTCACTGTATTTTATTGGACTGATCTATAAGCAAGCTCGTTTGTCTAAAGTTCCTTAACTTCTCTGCTTTTCATAGTATTCTGTTATTAAAAAAACATAAAAAATTTAAAATGTGTTAAATATACTACCAGTCCAATATAAAATGCCCAAGAAATAGATGTTTTAGTTTATAAGACAATTGGACGTGGTTAGGAATTTAATTGGATGGCATAGACAGAATTTGTTTTCATAGGCAGTTAAACCATCAAGGTGGAAATAAATGCTAAAATACTTAAATGAAAAGAACCTATGGAAAAAAAAAAAGGAACCACCTGATTTTCTTTGCATTGCATGGATTCTGTGTGGTTTTGGAAGTCACTCCAAATTTTCTAATTTACTTTTATCTTTTCTAGTAATGGAGAAAATGACTTCTGGTGAGGTCAAAGTACCCACACAAAATTGAAGGCCTTATTCAGAAATGTGGTTTCCCCTCAAGGTAAAGGCATGTCTTTCCTGTATATATAGATGACCTAGCAATAACTGGGCTGCCATTATTGTGACAATAATTTTACATACTTGATATTATTTAATTCACAATAATGAATATTTAAATAAATATCTGCCTTTGTCGATGAGGGTCACAAATCTTAGAGAGGAAATAAAATTTCCAAAGTCACACTAATGATGAGAGATAAAGTTAAGCACTGAGCCAAGGTGTATGCAGTCCAAGACTGTGTGCATTAATGATGGTGCTATACATTATACCTAATTCACAAGTGTTTCTTAGATATATGCTCATATTCCCTTTTGCCAACTCATTGGAGAATGCCTCTGATTAATGAAATTCTCTGTACACATATTACAAATGAATGTTTCAACACCACATAATCTCCCTGTTAAAAGGGCAGGGAGATATTTTTTTTTTCCTCTTCTTTTTGATACTTCAATAGAATAACCCAAAAAAGAAGGTTACAATGTCTTGGATTATATACCTCTTCTTTTAGCAAAAAGCTAGTATCTTAAAAATTGAGAAATATTTTAAGTAATTTTTAGACACCCCCCCATATTCATCTTTCAATTTTCAAGCTTGTTTGTTTTGCTCTGTTTCATTTTAAAGTCCTCAAGCTTTCCTAGCACCTTGTTACTCTCCAATAGGCTGAGGACCAGCGTCAAGGGCATCTTATGAGTGCATTTCAGAAATGCAAACCATTAGGTCCCATCCAGACCTACTGAATCAGCACCTGCCTTCTATCAAGATTCTCAGGTGATTCATAGGCACATTAAAGTCTGAGACACACTGTCCTAGTATGCCATCAGAATGCTTTTAAATAGCCTTGAGAAGGAGGGAGAAGATACGAGTATTATAATCTCTCAAGGATCAACAACTCATTCTATTTCGATATGCCTGTACTTCCAAATGGGAACTGAAGCGATTTCATAAATAATCGGCTGTCAGTGCCACCCTGGTTCTGAGCCTCAGCAATTCCTTTTCTCCTGTATGTGAGGTCACCTGCTTTCCATCTGTACGACTCCTTCACCTTGCCTCTCATACCTGGGATCAACCCTTATCTAAGAAAGAAATGGCTTAACAAGTCCAATTCTGTATTCTGTGGCTGCATCGCAAGTCATTCCCAAGTGCTTCTGGTTCTTGCAGTTTATGTAAATTGGCTTCACTCTTGTTCACGGCTCCTCTATCCTTTGGCCAATAGTGACTTGTATCTGCATCTTTTTCTCAAGAACTATGAACTTGCAAAAATTCCATGTCTAGGGTCGCTTGGGTGGCTCAGTGGGTTAAGACTCTGCCTTCCTTTGGCTCCGGTCATGATCCCGGGATCCTGGGATCGAGTCCCGCATCCAGCTTTCTGCTCAGTGGGGAGCCTGTTTTCCTCTCTCTCTCTCTCTCTGCCTGCCACTCTGCCTACTTGTGATCTCTGTCTGTGAAATAAATAAATAAAATCTTGGAAAAAAAAAATCACGTCTAACTTTCCTGTATCTCTATATTCAGTCAGTTTTTCATGATCCAGAGTTTGATTTTCAAAACAGAACTTAGAAAAACTTGGGGTATTTTAGACATTTTATTCAGAATCCACTAAGAGCAGAAGATATTATTAATTCATTATGTGAAATGGAAGTTTTGGCAAAAACAAAATCTGTGAATCTTTAGAAAACAAATGATAAATATCATTCAGAAAATTATACTTAAAAGATAAAGATTTAGTGTTAGACTTGCTATTTGAATGGTTAGCAAATAAAATCAACCTTAAATCTAGGCTGCCTGGACTTTTTCCTGGCCCAGGGATGTTACCATCTTCAGAACATCCTGTTTTTGATGTATGTGTTTATCTCAAATGGTCTACAATATAGAGACAGCACTAGGTTTTCCTAGAAACCTACTTCTGTGCCTGACTTTTCCTTTAATCTGTGCTTTAGGACTACCTAAATGCTGCCTGAGGTCTAACATCATAGAACAAAATGCATTCATTTCTCTCTGTCATGCTATATTTAATTACTTCTATTGCCAGTGTGGCCACTAAGGTTCACAAAATCCTCTCTTTTTCCACCAAAAACAAAAAAAAGCCCCCCTCCCAAACAAACCAACTACAACTCCTCCACTTTGACAGGCCATATTGTCATCCACTTCTCACTGGCATCTTAGTGTCTGTTTTTTCTGTTTCCAAATAGTTCTGCGTATGGTTTTCAGATCATCTAGAATATCTCCTACTCCAGTATTGCACCCTATTCTTTTAGTGAACTTGTCTACTTTTAAACAACAGAAAATCAGTGAATGTCTCTATCCTATCAATAACAAAGGTTTAGGGGCGCCTGGGTGGCTCAGTGGGTTAAAGCCTCTGCCTTCGGCTCAGGTCATGATCCCAGGGTCCTGGAATCGAGCCCCACATCGGGCTCTCTGCTCAACCGGTAGCCTGCTTCCTCCTCTCTCTCTCTCTCTGCCGGCCTGTGATCTCTGTCTGTCAAATAAATAAATAAAATCTTTAAAAAAAATAACAAAAGTTTAGAATGAAAGATTTTATGTATGTATGCATGTAGGTGTGTATGTGTGTGTTTATGTATCCATCCGCACATACATATTTGTATGCATGTATAACAAAGTACCTGTGAGTACACAGATCAACACATTTTCATAAACTGAACACAATATCATAGCCAATTCCCAGATCAAAAAAGAAAACATTTCTTCACACTCCTTATAAACACTTTATATTAAGGCTAAGGCTTAATTCAGAATGTCCCTTTTCACTGTGGTCAATACCCCATCAGTCATGACGGGTAAATTAAAAGATGGATTTTTTAAAAAGATTTTATTTATTTATTTGTGAGAGAGTGAATGAGAGAGACCATGAGAGGAGAGAGGTCAGCAGGAGAAGCAGACTCCCTGCTGAGCAGGGAACCTGATGTAGGACTGGATCCCGGGACTCCAGGTTCATGACCTGAGCCAAAGGCAGTTGCTTAACCGACTGAGTCACCCAGGTGCCCGGATTCTTTTTACCACTCTAATGCCCCACACATGTCCATGCAGCCATTTCAGCTTTACTAAAACTTACCTTTATTTATTATTTAAATATTTTTTCCTCCCTCCTCATGGAAAGAGGAATGAATGATGGAGAATTATACTCAGGTACCTGAAAGCTTATGCTGTTCATATTCTTTTACCCATCTTTCTCTCTATCTTCTCAACTCATGTATTTTCTTAGAGTTGGCCCAGTTTTCTATGTTATAGCTATAGACATTACCATCGTCAACACAGAGCTATTGATTGCATGCCTACTACATATTAAATACTGTGTATGGCCCTATAAATAAAAAATTTAGAATGTTGATTTTTCATATATGAGATATGAAGATGAATATGAGAATTAGTATTCTGATTTTATTTGATTTGCATATGGATATTCAATTGTGCCACACCAATTTGTAGGGAAAAAAAAAACCAACTATTATTTTCCACTGAATTGCCTTTCACAGTTTTGTCAAAAATCAATATACATGTGGGTCTGCTTCTAAATTTTATTTTTTTATCTCTCTATCTTTATGCCCCAAACACAACTATTTAATTACTATATATCATAATAAGCATTGAAATCACATAATGCTAGTCCTCCAAATTTGTCTTCTTTTTTTTAGTTTTTTAACTATTGTAGGTTCTTTGCACTTCTGTGTGAATATTAGAATCAGTTTGTCAATTTCCACAACAAATCCTATGGTGATTTTGATTGGGATAACATTGGATCTCTATATCACTGGAGAAAATTCATATCCTAAAAATATTGATTTTTTTTTTTTTAGGGGGGGAAGGGGCAGAGAGAGAGAGAGAGGGAGAATTATAAGCAGGTTACATGCCCAACATGGAACCTAACATGGGGGCTTGATCTTACAACACTGTGACCAGGAGTTGGCTAATATCAAGAGTCAAACACTAAAGCAACGGAGTCACCGAAGCAACTTTATTAAATTAAATCTTTGGAACTCTATTTCTTCTTTGATTTGGGTCCTTAGTTGATCTCTACAATGTTTTCTTCTTTTCAGTTTATCAGATTTGCACATCTTTAGTCAGATTTACGCCTACATCTTTCATAATTTTGACACTAAAGTGAAGAGTGTTTTTTTTTTTTTTAAGATTTTATTTATTCATTTGACAGAGATAGAGAGCACAATCAGGGGGAAGGGACGGAGAGAGAAGGAGAAGCAGACTCTCCGCTGAGCAGGCAGCCAGATGTGTGGGTCCATCCCAGGACTCTGAGATTGCGATAGGAGTCCAAAGTCAGCCAGTTAATTGACTGAGCCACCCAAGCACCCTTGTAAATAATGTTTTTTTTTTTTTTAAACTCAAATAATGTAACTTTATCATATTTATTTAAGTGGTTGCTTTAAGGAACCTAGCATATAACTTTAACTTATTACAGTCTACTAAGTAATATTATGCTACTTTTCAAATAGTATATGATTCTTAGGAAAGTATACTTCCATTTCTGTTTCCTTCCAACCCTCATCTGCTCCACCCCCACCCCAACAGGAAAACAACAAAACAGAACAAAACCCTGGTCACTCCAGAACTTTGTCTTTTTATCTCTAGCTGTCTTGGTCTTTTTGGATTCCAGCTCTGTCTTCTCAATTCAATACCACAAGGCTACACCTGTTTTTCCGTTTTTCCCTCCTTCCATTCTTTTAGGGAAATGTCTTGATAATCACAGGGTTTAACCTCAGTGGTTTTCTATAGTGGGCTTAATAATTAGTCCCCCAAGATGTCCTCATCCTAATCTCCAGAACCTGGGAGTGTTACCTCATGTAGCAAAAGGGACTTTGCAGGCTTAGCAGATTTAAGAGTCAGTCTTGCAAGGAAACATATAATGCTCCATATGAAAGGAAGTGAAAGAACCTTCTGAGTCAGAGAAGGCAGTGAAGTGTTGGAACAAGGAAGGTAGTGAAACACTTTGAAAACAAAAAGTCAGGGGTTGCAGCCAAGGAATGTTGGTGACTGCTAGAAGCTGAAAGAGGCAAGGAAATGCATTTTCCGTACAACCTCTGTAAGGAATAAGCCCTGCTAGTAGCTTCACTCTAATACAGTGAAATTAATCTTAGACTTCTGGTCTCCAAAACAGTAAGAAAATGTATTTTTATTGTTTTAAGCCCAAGTTTATGGAAATTTATTGCAGCAGTGATAGACAAATGGATTTCACTTCTTTCAAGGGTCAATGTCCTTTGATGGTTGATGTCTAGTGCCTCAAACACCATCATTTTATACACTGAGTCGGTTTACCTTTGGCTACTCCGGGTTGGAGGGCAAATGTACTTTCTGTAGTGCATCATCTGTACTGAAAGTGGAAATCCAAATATGTTTTGGAATTTTCAGGGAATAAAGCAGGAGCAATTCCTCAATTCATTGAAGATCCATGCACAGAATTTCTTGTTCAAGGGATAAAAGTTAATTTAGTATTCTGAAATGTATGAATTTTATGCAGTTGATAAATTGACAGTATGGAAGAATAAAGATGGTATTTTCATCTACTGGAAAAAGAAAGAGAAACATTCCCAGTGTTGTTTAGTGGAAGTAGCTTCCTATGGTGGGAAGGCAAAGAGCTTTGGAGTTAGCTTAATTTCCTGATTTTATTTCTCTGTGAATAAGGCAACACAATAACTACTCTGAGGCTTGTTTTTGTTGTTGTCTCTGTTTATAAAATGGGGCTAAATGTTCTCTGATTGTTATAAATCATGAATGTAAAGGATTTAGCCTGGTGTCTGGCACATAGTAAGGGTTTAATATAGTGTAAATTTCCTGACTCATGATTTCTTCTAATAAGATGCTGAAGCATTAGACAACATAAGAATTCTGGGAGCCAGCTATCAGCTGCTCTTACAAAGTGTGGAGGGTGTATCTTATGGTTTGTCTGTCCCTCTCTTTGATCCCTTTGCTCATTAGTTTTGCTTCTTAAATTTCACATATATGTGAAATTATGTTGTATTTGTGTTTCTCTGACTGGCTTATTTCACTTAGCTTAATACAGTCTATACAGTCTAGTCCCATCCAGGTTGCTGCAAAGGCCAGATTTTGTACTTTTTTATGACTAATATTCACACCCCCCCCATATCTACCTTTTTTTTTTTTCCCCCTCACATTTAGGGAGGGATGGTAGGTGGGGGATGGTTTCAATAGGTGATGTGATTAAGGAGTGCACTTCTGTGTTAAGCACTGTGTATTTCCTGGAGGTATTGAATCACTATATTATACAAATGAAACTAATATTATGCTGGATGATAACTGGAATAAAAGTGAAACCTTGGATTAGGGAAAGGGTAATTAGGTGCACTGGGACACTTGCTAGGAGCTCTTAAATAAAAACTGTGTTAAGGAAGTGATGGTCCACTTCTATATGGTAAGTGACATTCTGTAAAGTTGAGTTGTTTCAAAGAAGTTTTTCAAATTGGAACTATCCTTTCATTTCAAGGCTGGGCTAGAATTAAGCCAAAACTGAGAGCCAAAAGTCTTTTGTTCTAAAGAAAATACTTAGAATGATTTGGTTAATTAACTTCAAAGTAAATCCAAAACAGTTTGACCTGATTCAGCCCCCTGATGGAGTCTCCTTCTCCTTAGTGAGCTCTGGGCCTCACATAAAAGGAGAACAGTGTGTGCTGAACTGAACACCCAGCATTGATAATTTTAGCTCTTGAGCTACAGAACTTCACAAACTCCATACCTTTCATCCTGAGTTTCCTTCTCCCATCCTCTGACCTCCACTCTGCCCATCTTCCACTGAGCCATTGCTTTTTATCTTCTGTTTGCCTCTGTCATTCTACACATGTCGATCCCCTTGGTAATTTTCTGCCTATGTCTGTCCAGGGACTTCTGTCCTTTAGAACCTTCCTGAAATCAAAGGAGGAACTCACACAAAGGTTAACTCACAGGATGAGATAAAATTGAAATTTCATGTCCTATAACTTTCCTAAGATCTAAAAATTATATGTGGTACTGACTTAGAGGTAAGCTATGTGGTTTGAATCCTTGCCCATTAGTTTTTAGCTGTGTAACTTTGGGTAGGTCACTTACTGTTTCTTAGCATTAGCTCTCTTATATGGAAAACAGATAATTATGGTACCTCCTTCATCAGATACCTGTAAGAATTAAATGGCTAATATATGTAAAAGCACTTATAACTGTGTCTGGTACATAATAAGTGCCAGACAAATTTATAATTATTAGTATTTCTAAATGTATGCAAATATATTTTGATACTTAAAAACTACATTCTGCATGTATTACAGTGCAAATTTACATTTAAAATTGTTAAAACATTAAAAACAAAAAAATTACTGAATTTTAGTGTTCTTTACTCATGAAAGCCTAGATATCTTGCCCATAAAATAAGTCTTTTTTGGGGATACCTGCGTGGTTCAGTCAGTTAAACATATGCCCTCAGCTCAGGTCATGATCCCCAAGTCCTGGAATCGAGTCCCATCTAGGGCTCCTTGCTCAACAGAGAACTTGCTTTTCCTCTGCTTCCCATTCACCCTGCTTGTGCTTTTTTCCTCTCTCTCTCGTTCTCTGGTGAATAAATAAATAAATACATAAAATCAAGAGGGCGAGAGAGCGAGAGAGCATGAACACCAGCAGGCAGTCGGGGCAGGGAGAGGCAGCCTGTTGGAGAAGATTCTGAGCTGAGCAGGGGGCCTGAAGCAGGGGGGTTGGTTCCATTACCCCGAGATCATGACCTGAGCTGAAACCAAGAGTTGGACACTTAACCAACCAACTGAGCCACCCAGGTGCCTCCCTGGGAAGGAAAGTAACCATATAATAAATCCTTTGATGCCATCTTTCGAGACCTCAGAATCACGGAACTAGTGGCCATTACAGAACTGCATTTTTAAACTCAATGCCCTGGAATAAAATCAGCTATGGGGTCAGACAATTCATGACCTTTGAAGTACTGGTTTATATTATTTAATCCATTAAGATAGAAGTCAGTGCCCATAGGAATAGGCTATATAAAACTATATTTTTAAATTTGTAAATGAAGGTTCCAGGAAAGATCTATGACTGTTCAAAATGTAATGTGCCTGCAAATCACCTAGGCAGCTTATGAAAATGAAGATTCTGAATCAAAAAGTCTGTCTTTTCAAATCATAAAAGACTCAATCTCAAAAAACAGACTGAAGGTTGCTGGGGGGAGTGGGGACAGGAGAGGGTGGTGGGGATATGGACATTGGGGAGGGTATGTGTTATGATGAGTGCTCTAAAATTTGTAAACCTGGCGAGTCACAGACCTGTACCCCTGAGGATAAAAACACATTATATGTTTCCCAGAAAATTAAAAAAAAAAAAAAAAGTCTGTCTTATTTTAAGGGGGAAGGGCAGAAGAAGAGAATAGATCTTAGGCAGCTCCAAGCCCGTTGTGGAGCTGGATGCCGGGTAGGATCTTTTGACCCTGAGATCATGACCTGAGCTGAAACCAGGAGTTGGATGCTTAACCAACTGAGCCACCCAGATGCTTTGAATCAAAGTCTTGAGCAGGGCCTGAACTTATTCAGCCAGAGCAAGCTCCCGGTGGCGGGTTCCTGCTGCTGGGTCTTGAACTATACTGTAAGTAGCAAGGATATCAGATGTGGGGGAGTAGATGCATGAGAGAATAATAATTGAAGCTCATTAGGTATTTTTAAGTCTGCTGTTGGTCAACACATACATCTCTTACACACATTTGAGATGAATATATTCTGTGCTTTTGAGGACCTTTATAAATTTTATTAGTAAAATATATCTCTGGGATGTCCAGATTTTTCTTAATGTTGATTTCGTCCCATTGATCATTTCACTTATATGGCAAATTCTAAGTTAGAACTAGGCTACCAAATGCATATCCATTAGTAATTAAAGATAAAGTTAGCAATCTTCTCTTGATTTATTATTATTATTATTTTGGTATGGTCAAAGGTGAAAATTTGGTAATTTCAGAAATTATCAAAAGAGTTGCCTGTAAAATACTCCTATTTATGTCCTCTCTTCTTATAACTCCAAAAATTGTAATCAACTGATCAGAGTTGTTAACATAGATAGTAATATGATTGGGCGCCTGGGTGGCTCAGTGGGTTAAGCCACTGCCTTCGGCTCAGGTCATGATCTCAGGGTCCTAGGATCGAGGCCCGCATCGGGCTCTCTGCTCAGCAGGGAGCCTGCTTCCTCCTCTCTCTCTCTCTGCCTGCCTCTCTGCCAGCTTGTGATCTCTCTCTGTCAAATAAATTAATAAAATCTTTAAAAAAAAAAGAAAAAAAAAGATAGTAATATGATCATATGTATGCTCTCTAAAAAACAACAAAAACAAAATTGAGGAAATATCTGAGCCCCCCAATCTCATATTTAATAACTATATTTAATAAATGCATATTTAATAACTGTAATTAGAGCAAATCACTAACATTGAAATTTCTGCATTGTAAGTCAAAATATTTTTGAGGAATAACCTTCCATTTTTTTCTTCCTTCCATTATTTTTAATTGAAAATATGTATCAAAATATTCCTTCTATAGAACAGAATCGAATGTCCCTTTGCAGTAAAATTCTAAGAGTAATTACTTTTGAAAAATTCACTTCTCATCTTTTTAATGAATAATTTATTTACCTCATATGGGCAAACATTCCACTTCCAAGAGATCTTGTTTTCATCCAGCTCACATTGGTGTTGGGTCTGTTTATCCACTGTTCTTCAGATTCTTTATTCTGCTTAAAGTTAAAATTTAAATAAGTCCTAATGAAACCCTGACTAAGGTTTACAATGCCACACACTAATAGAAAATTATTTTCAATAGAGGATTTTAAACTAAAATAAAGTGATTGGTTTGTTTCTTCAAAAAAGTACTTTGCTTTTTACAGAATATAATTTCGTTGACTTATTTCTAATTATTGGAGAATTTTGCATTTGGGCCTGACTACCTTTATATACTGTTATCTCTTGCCGTGTTTATGACATGGTTGAATGTTACCATGGAAATCATTGTGCTACTGCAAATTTTACATTTCTAATTTTGATGTAATATTAAGATGATTATGGATTATAGTTCAAAATTTAAAAGATTTAGTAATAAGGTGACAAGGAATAAAATTTTAAACACTCAAAGGTTAACAGATTTATGTTACAATGTGAACATTTCCAAGGTTCTCTTTTCTGTTATGAATATATTCATTAGAAGGAATAATATAGTTTAATAACCTTTAAATATATGAAGTTGTCATTTTATTACCAATTAAGCTCAAAAATGATTTCTTCAGTGGGATGATATTGGGTTTTCTATCTTTATAAATGGAATCAATTAGGTCAAATAACTATAAAGTCACTTTCCAACTTATAAGATTTATGAAATCTATATTCTTGATTGTATCAACCAGTGACTTTCCAGATACCTCTAATTCATTTAATGTGCATTCATTTTCCTTCTAACAAGTGCCTGAAGGATGCAAGTGGTACAATAGATATAATTTGTCTGCATTTTAATTATTTGAAGGACTGTGATCTGGTTATAATGATACAGAGTAGTAGTTGCCCATTGCTCTGCTAATTTCAGGAATTCATTAAAATGACATATTTTGGCTTCAAAAAGAAAGACACTCTCAATATCAGAATAGCAGAAACCCTAGTGAGCTCGTCAAATGCCAGCTCTTGGATAGTAGATTGTTTTCCCATATGTTATTTTTGGAGAAAAGAGGGAATCTTTAAATAACTGCTTATCGAACTATCATTTTGACTTCATCATTTCATTCAGCTCTCTGCTAAAACTTCACATCTTGACACAGCCTCCCCTGAACTCTCTATGTAAAATAGCAGTTCCCAGCCCCTAGTATTTACCCAACTTTTTCTTCAAAGCTCTGATTAACGTTAGTCTAGGATTTGTATCTTTTTTTTTTTTTTTAGTTCTAGAATATAGTTTCAGCATTTTAAATATAGTCACTGAAATATAATTTTCATGAGGGCAGAGGCCTTGTCATTGCTGACCTAACATGTGGAATAATATCTGGTAAATAGAAGGTGTTAAATAAATGTTCTCTCTAGTGAATATAAATATATTACTGCAGGCATTGCTGTGAAGCAAAGTATCCAACTAACATAGTTAACACCATTCTTAGAGTTATGGGGAGGATCAGTGTGGTTTTTTTAAAGGATGATGAAGTGGAGAAGGGTCAAGTCCATTGCATAAAATAGGGCATGGATTCACTTTCTCAGGCTTCTGTTTTTAATTTTATTTCATGATTTCTAATTTTTTCTTGTTTTATATATTTTCTCCACGCTAGTCTCCTGTTTGCAATTCAAGATGGATTGATAAATAGTGAAATGGGTACAACCAAAATAAATGGATCGTTATCGTATAACTGCTAAGGTTTCACAAATGGTTAACAATAAGAAATGAAGAAACAGATAGAAGAACATAAGCGAGGTAGTTCTAGGAACATTTAATTCTCATTTCTTTACCCAATATGTAACATTTGGGAAACACATTTAGTAGACTGTCTTGTTTATATTCAAATCACTGTTGCCAGAAAAAAAAGATGAACTTTTCAGAGTGTGGTATTTTTTTAAAATTTAAACTACGTAGTTTAAAAATACTTATATTTCTCAAGAATTCTTTAATCTAGAGTCCTTGCTGTCCAAATGGAAGTTTGTATCCATTCCATTAGGACAAAGGCTAAATTCCAAAAAGCATATTTAAGTAGAGAACAATCTTCCTGGATTTGCTTTCCTTTATTTATGTTTCTGTCCATATATTGCGTCATTGCTCATATACCTCCGGGCACTGTTAGAAATGATCAAGACAGTATTAACAATTGATCTTCCACGTCTAACTCAGGATAAACGCCAAACTAAATCAATAATTTCACCATTGTACAACACTTTGCTGTAATTTACTTCTAGGGTAATTTACTGTGTATACGCATGAATGATTGAGAATTTATATCCCCCAGAGTGTCTTCAACTCTACCTTAAGGCACAGTAACGAAAATGTCATTTTACTCATTCCCATATTTTACCTTCCCTGGACAGTTATAATTTTAGAGTTGCTAACTACAATTAATTCCTACACTTTCACAGAGAAGAGAATGTGGTCTACAGGTGTCATTTGTATTCTTACACTAACTCATAAACTCAGGGCTTTGTATTAGATTTACAGAAAACCCAGCATGAGAAAATCGCTTTACAATCAGCTGGAGACTCTCAGGGGGGTAGATTATTCCCTGGGAATAAATGTGTGACCGTGTGAAAGAGATAGAATCGGGTCTGAAAATTCACTTGTCCGTTTCACTACCGCTTGGCTAAATGACTAAGCGATGTGGTGAGAATATGAAAGGAAGTTTCCATTAAGGGAATCTCCAGGGGGTTTCATAATGAATCTTGTGGTTACTTGATGGACTCCTCTCTGCCTGGAGTTGGCTATTTGGGGACAATTCTTAATTTTTCTTGGTCATTCAAGTAATGGTTATGAGTCCTGGTCTCCACCAAATAAAAATACAAGCCCATTAAAAGGAAAATAGAAACTCCACAAACCCTAATTGACTACCTAGAAATAAATTAATTTCTTGGGAGAACCCAAATTATAAGACTGCATCAGAATCATGAGTGTTACTTGTGGATGGGACAGAAGACTAAGCGAGGATTCTGATTCTAATTCAGCTAATTAAGTTACATTAAACAAGTCATTTGACTTTTCCAGTGTTTCCAGGGTTTCCTCATGAGTAAAATGGAGAAGGTGATTCTTGTCTCAAAACATTGTTAAAGCAATGAAATGATATTCCGGATACAGAAGTACATAGAAAGACTATGACAATGCTTTGCAAATAAAACTATAAGTAAAATGTTTATGAGGATATAGGTTTGTGAATATGTACATATATATATAAATTGGTATGTTTATATCAGATATATATATAAAGCTTGCATTATTATCCAGTTTACTAAACAATTTTGGAAAAGTTAAGACTTGAAATGTTTATTGATGTGTAGGTCTTGAGAATTACAGTAAATCAAGTCAGTTTGGTCATTTATAATTTTGGAGTGGTTTGTGGTAGATAAATTTCCTGTAGTTAAAATGGATGGAAGTCTAGGTTCTTCTTTCACAAACTTACGACCAAATGGAAAGGAAAATAAATCTCAAATTCATTCTACCTCCTATGACAAATAAACAGTAGAACATACCCAGTTTTACAGAGCCTCAGTTTACCATCTTTTGGGAATTTTTGATAGTATCTTTCTTTAGAGCTTCATAAAGTTACATTCAACAGTATTCTAGCTGAATTTCAAGAATGCATGAATGCTGCTGTAACTTTCTGGACAGAGTTTATATCAGACTGCTAAACTTTGAATGCCTTAAAGTCTAGTCTATGTAATATGTTTGATTCTTAAAACATTTTTTTTTGTGCAAGGAAGTCTCTATATAATATTTCTTCCTATTTCAAATGTCTTCTTCATATTCTGCAACAAAAATTTTCTCTAATACCTATTACGTCAATTGACAAAGCTCAGTAGGGATTCAGTGATAAAGGTAATTGAAGCAACAGTCATCTCTGAATACAGGTTTAGGATTTGAGTATTTCAAATCAAAACCAACCATCTCTGAAGAGCTCTCCCTGATTGAGATTCTGCAGATTAGTAACTACCAACTGAGTGTAGATGAAAACAAATTTACACATACTTGTCACTTTGCCTATTCTTAAGGTTTTTAAAGTCAATTGCTGGTGGTATAAGAGTTCTATGTGCAGACTCATTGGTATATTTCTCAATCCTATTCAGTATGGATCAGTTGGTCAATTCTAAAAACTGTCATTTCTTCTTTAACTGTTGTTTTGAAAATGCAAATGTATTTTAATGTGTTAGATATATTAAGGAACATTTGGGTGAAACATTAAATTCACATTTACTTATAGACTGTTTGGTCCCCTTAAATGCTAAATGATGTAGGATACTGCTCCCAGGTGAGCTGAGCCTGGTGGGCTATGAAAACCACACTCAGGTGGGGCGCCTGGGTGGCTCAGTGGGTTAAAGCCTCTGCCTTCTGCTCAGGTCATGATCCTAGGGTTCTGGGATCGAGCCCCGTGTTGGGCTCTCTGCTCCACAGGGAACCTGCTTTCTCCCCTCTCTCTCTCTGCCTGCCTCTCTGCCTACTTGTGATTTCTCTCTGTCAAATAAATAAAATCTTTAAAAAAAAAAAGAAAACCACACTTAGGTACCTATCTCAAACATTTGTTACTCCAGTTCACAGGATGTGAGATGATCCACACCCAAGCACTCCTGGTGTTACAATTCTCCACCTGATCTAGATAACACTTGTAGCTTCTAACACTACATGATCAGCACACTCTTCCAATAAACTATTTTTGTGGTATTAGAGTATTGATAGTATTCTTAATCATTTAATGTATAATATTTTCCTCTATTTTGCTTATTCTGTTTTTTGGTTTTTAAATGTATCACTGATGACATTTTGCATGCTGTGCCATAATAAAAATTTCCCAGTAAGTTTCATTGTTGATTTAGTTTTTTAGGTGGAGATTTTATATAGCCCAATGATTTCTAGGAACACACATGAGGCTTTACTGGAGAACTGACTATATTTACAATGCAGCTTCCTACATAGAATTTTCAGATGTCAGCAGTGCTGACCAGAAGTGCAAACAACAAACAGAATATAAGCTACCTAGCTGTGTAGAATCTACACAATTGTTTTGTTTGTGGATTTTTGTTTTGTTTTGTATGTTTTTTTTTTTTTTGCTTTTTTTGTTAAGGAGTGGTCAGTGACCTAGGGATATCTGAGTAAAAGTGTAATTCTAGGTAAGTTATGGAGCTATTTGAAAAAAACAAACTCATCTTGTTTTTTGTTTTGTTTTGTTTTCTATCATTTAACTTAGAATTTGCTGATTGTTAGGTTTAGTTTCCCCAGTGTTCATATCACAGAGTCTTACATATAACAAATTTTTAATATTGAGTGAGTAAATATAGGAATAGATGAACTGCACAAATACCCACAAAAGAACACCTGGAGGAAAAACAACTGGAAATTTTGCCCTAACTACACGAGGAACAGGGCCAGTATCATCTCATGGGTAACGGTGAAACTTGTCAGGCAGGAGCCAATATGAATTGGCCAACGTCATGGCCAGTACACAGAGATACCAGCTACTTCTTTGCTGAAAACAAAATACAGGATCTGCTTTTTATTCTTTTTTTTTTTTCTGCTTTTTATTCTCACTTAAAAGACCACAGGGTTGTTCAACTGATACAGAAATAATTATGTCATCATGTTACTTAAACTGAAGGAAAATAATTTAAAATAATTTTCTGTCTTATATGTATAATTACAAAGCCAGAAAAATGTTAAAATGTAATCTGAACTAATGTTAAATCACATGTATAGAATCAGTGCTGATTTGCAACAAGTTCTAATTTACCAAATAGTAACCCCATGAAAGCCTTTAATTCCTGTGTTCAGTGGTATCAGCCCAGAGAGCATCCTACATCGACTGGTTCTCATGGGTACTAGCAGATATAATAGGGCATTTTCAATATTTTCCAGCAAATGGGTTGCATTGTTTCAAAGACCTTTCTTCTTTGGACTACGAGTCATTGCCTAAAAGCTTTGTATCAGTGACCATAGAGCTTTTGTAATGTTCAAAATGAGGTTTACAGTTATACTAGTTCTGAGTAAAGCAGAATCCCATTGAATAGAATCCACACAATTAGAAAGCTTTGTTAGAATTTTCTTACCTACATGTATGCACCTCAATTATTACTGTTTCAGTAAATGAAACTGAGATTCCATAAAATCCTAAATTGCCTACTGAAATGTCAGTATGTATTTGAAGTAAACAGTATATTCATTTTCTACTGAATGAAAATAATTTGAAAATGTGTGATATATGGAATATATATATGTATATGTATATATATGTATATGTATATATATATTCCATATATCACACATATTGTATATGTATATATATATATTTATATATATATCAATGCTGAAATAAATGTTTCAGTGAAGCAGAGCTCTTGGAATGGAAATGGAAACCTCCGCAGCTTTGAATCCTTCAGAGTTGAAATTTAGGATTTGCCACCAACCATCTATAATTTCTGTTCTTTTATTTGAAAGTTATAAGCTTCAGGATATTCATATATAAAATGGATATTAATATGGCTTACTTTCATGGTGGTTATAAGAATTAAGGAGATAATATTACATTAAATACCTGGCATATGTATTTTCTGTACAAAAATGTCGGTACTCAGTCTTCTCTTTAATACTATTCTAGTTTTAAATGGTATTTTATGAAATTCAGTAACTGATGTGAACTTATTGGCCATACTTGACTTCTAAAAGTATCTTGCTAGGTTATTGAAATAATTGAAGGGCGCCTGGGTGGCTCAGGGGGTTAAGTCTCTGCCTTTGGCTCAGGTCATGGTCTCAGGGTCCTGGGATCAAGCCCTGCATCGGGCTCTCTGCTCAGCGGGGAGTCTGCTTCCCCCTTTGTCTCTGCCTGACTGTCTACTTGTGATCTCTCTCTGTCAAATAAATTAATAAAATCTTCAAAAAAAAAAAAAAAAGAACTGATACTTTCTTCTAAGCTATAATGGAAGTAGGAGATAGAGCAGTGACTTTCTTCACAATAACCTGATAATATTAGTAAAAGAGAATCTAGGTTTTGTTAAATCTTGTAACTGAAACATAGCCATAAAACTCCCACCAAATCTTCTTCTGGTCTTTACCACAGTGACTAGCAGCAGGGAATTTTCCACAAGATCAGCATAATTGTAGTCTCCTTCAGTAGAAAGAAGTTTACATGTGTGATACATGGTTGTATCAAATATAGATACATGGTTGGCAAAATATAGTTGTTGCCCAGTGAAATATGTAAATAATGAAATGTTTTAGAGAAGTTGAGGCACTATTTTTATTTGGATCTGATAACCAGTTTTATTTCTTCCTAAGTACACACTGAGACCAGTATCGTGGGAAACAAGATAACATTGTGATTGTTTACATGATGTCACCTAAGGGATGCCTTAATATCTTATTGGCGAACAGTGATTTGCTTTCAAATTTGACACATAGTGTTGTGTATGGAACACATAAGAAAAAATTATTTTATGATCACACAGTACCTGTATCAATGACATGAAAAGAGATTGTGTGGTTAATATCAAGATAATCAATCTACAAAATTATTTTTAAAATCACTGAATATCTTATATGTAACTTTCTTAGAAAGGTATTATCTCCATGAGATTTTGATAAGGCACCGGAATAAGTAAGAATCCTTATATTTTTTATTTTTAAATTCTGAAGGTGTTACATATTTGACGTTGTTTTGTAACTGGTAGTCATGTGGAAGAGATAATAGGAAGAAATTCTTGGTGTCTAATTTTTCTACAATTGGACATAATTGTAGTCCCTTTGATCAACTACACAGATTATGTAACTTAACCTTTTAAAGTGACAAAGACAACAGTATGAATCCAATGTCATCAATCTTCATTTTTTTAAACAAAAATATCTGTATTTTATCTACTTTACACAGATGTTAAGAATATGAAATCACTCCCCCTAGCTTGCTCTCTCTCTCAAATCTTTAAAAAAGGGTGGGTCGGGGGGCGGGGCACCCGGGTGGCTTAGTCAGCATCCAACTCTTGGTTTCTGCTCAGGTCATGATTTCAAAGTTGTGATATTGAGCCCTGAGTTGGGTTCTGTGCTCAGCAGGGAGCCTGCTTGGGCTCTCTCTCTCTCTCTCTCTCTCTCTCGTCCTCTGTTCCTTCTCCAGTCTATCTCTCTTTAGCTTTCTCTCTCTCTCTCTCTCTCTCGCTCTCTTTCTTTACCTCTCTCTGTCTCAAATAGATCCTAAAAACTATGAAAATAAGTGGACCATGTTATAGAGAATTTAGTTTTCTTTTTTCTTCTGAAAGAGTCAAGGAAAATCCTTTCATTTTACTTCAGATTAATTTTTCAGATCTGATATAGCCAGAAAATTTCCTTCAATTTACTCAGTAAACACAAGGGGCTTCATAAACTAAAAGTTTGGATTTGAGAACTGTTGAAGACAGTGAATGGTAGCTAGAATGATGGTGGAGACTGTCCCAACACAAGCCTAAGATTCCTCAATGATCATATATGTTCTTGTCATGTCTGTATATCGGCTTTTCAGTGGCAAAGAGGCTGGTGTTGCATAAATGATACAATATTTGGAACAAAATATCAAATTGTTCAACATAAAAAGTCATAATAAATGATAGTTTTAGCTGGGGGGAGGGGGTTTGGGAGAAGGGGGGTAGGGTTATGGACATTGGGGAGGGTATGTGCTTTTGGGTAAATTGGAAGGGGAGGTGAACCATGAGAGACTATGGACTCTGAAAAACAATCTGAGGGGTTTGAAGTGGCGGGGGGGGGTGGGAGGTTGGGGTACCCGGTGGTGGGTATTAGAGAGGGCACGGCTTGCATGGAGCACTGGGTGTGGTGAAAAAATAATGAATACTGTTTTTCTGAAAATAAATAAATTGGAAAAAAAAATTAAATGAGAATAAACATGAAGACACCTGGAAAAAAAAAGTCATATTAAATGAAAGAAAATGATCATTTTAATGTATGCAAAGAAATTGAAAAATAGACTTGTGTGTTAAGAAAATTCAACATGCATTCAAATTTTGAAAAATAATTGAGAACTTCACCAACTTAATGAATGGCAAGAATGGTAAAACTTTCAGATAACATCATAAACAATAGTCTAAAATAACAAAGTTTCCCTCTAAGAATTAAAAAACAAACAAACAAAAAACAAAAAGCAAGGATGCCTATTCTCCATCATTCCAACCAACTGTTCTATTGTTCTAATCTTCACTATCATACTGGAAATGGTTAACTATTGAAAATTTCCAAATTAAATAAATATACTTTATTCCAAATTATGCATCGATTAGATTGATTTTTTAAAATTTTCAAATTTCAGTCACTAATATCTGTAAGATGTTATGAAACAACGGATCTTTCATAAAATCTAGGCAAATCATGATAAAACTGCTAGAAAATAGAATAAAGAAAATCTTAAGGCAGCCTAAGAAAAATAGTGGGATTAATGTGTTTATGTCTTATATTGTCCCACAAGTGGTATGATTGCAATGATCAAAGGTATCTGTTGCAATGTCTGGAGAAACCGCAGTAAGAGCACTGCAAGATTGGTTATCAAAAACCAATTATTTCATATTGAAATATGAAATAAAATATGAAATATTTTATAATATTGAAATAAAATATGAAATAAATACGAAATATGAAATAAAATACGAAATGTGAAATATGAATATGAATATGAAACACGAAATAAAATATGAAACAAAATATGAAATAAAATATGAAAATATGAAATAAAAACAATAATCCATTGAATGTTACTAAATTCCCACCCCCATCTCTCTGCCTGCCTCTCTGCCTACCTGTGACCTCTTTGTCAAACAAATAAATGAAATCTTAAAAAAAAAAAAAAGAAAGTTATGTCGCGGCCAGCAGGACGAATCCACCTGGGTAAATGTGAGGGCTAAGAGGATGATGAAAAAGTTAAGAGACAAAGAGATGGGGGCAGGAGGGACACTGAAGATGATGCCCAACAGTGCCAAATTTGTTCCACATCTTACAAGCATTTATAAGCCAGACCAGAATAGAAGGAGCATTACATCAATACATAGTCAGATGACCAGAAGTTTCTATAACAGGTTTACATTAACTACAAGCAAACCTTGTGATGCCAGGTAGTTTCTGCTAAAGCCATTAGCAAGACAATCAACCAGGGAGTGGGTCATGGGAGGTACAGAACAAGGACTAACTAAGACTTCAGGACCTCGGCCACATTGTTCCCTTCTGTAGGGAGAGTTGTGTGGGAAGTCACGTAGGCGAGCGCACGACACATAGCACAGACCCTTTCTCAGTACACTCAACTTTCCTGTCCTTAACCTTGTCAAGGTGTCCAGACTTTGAAGGAGACACAAGTCAGGGCCTGGTTTGGTCCTCGAATCCAACTGTGCCGTGGCCTCCAACAAAGTTATCAAGTAATGAAAAGACCTACATTGAGGCAAATTAAATGTTAATGGTAAAATGATATATTTAAACTAAAATATATCTATTATTACACTAAATATAATGACTAAATGGCAAAAACAATATTTTTAATTGAAGTGTACTTGACAGACAGTATTAGTTTTAGGTGTAAACACAGTAGTTCAACATATATATGCATTATGAAATTCTCACCACATTAAATGTACTTATTTCTCAACCTACAAATAGTTACATTATTATTGAGTATAATCCCATTACATTTTTCATCTCTGTGACTTACTTATTTCATAACTGGAAGATTGTACTTCTAAATACCCTTCACCTATTTCACTCTTCACCACATTCCTCCCCCACATCTAGGCAACCATCAATTTGTACATCAATTTCGAAGTCTATTCTTGTTTTTGTTTTTGTTTTGTTTGTTTTTGTTTTTTTTTTAGTTGTTGATTTTCTTTGTATGTCTGCCTTTTAGGTTCCAAATATAAATTAAATCTTATAGTATATGTCTTTCTCTAACTTATTTTATTTAGCCTAATACCCTGTAGGTCTATCCCAATTACCACAAATGAAAAAATTTTATTTCACTTAGCATTATACTCTCTAGCTCCACCCATATTGTTACAAATGACAAGATTTCATTCATTTTTTATGTCTGAATAATAATCCAGTGTGTGTGTGTGTGTGTGTATGTGTGTGTGTGTACCACTTCTTCTTTATCCATTCCTTAATCAATAGACACTTGGGCACTTCCCTAATTTGACTATTGTAAACATTGCTGCTGCAAATATAGAGGTGCAGGTATCCCTTTGAATTAGCACTTTGTATTTTTGGGGTAAATAGCCAGTAGTGCAGTTACTGGATCATAAGATATTTCTATTTTTTTTTTTCTCTCCCAATTTATTTATTTTCAGAAAAACAGTATTCATTATTTTTTTACCACACCCAGTGCTCCATGCAAGCTGTGCCCTCTATAATATTTCTATTTTTAACTTTTTCAGAAACCTCCATACTTTTTTCCACCATGGCTACACCAATTTGCATTCTTATCAACAGTGCAAAAGGGTTCCTTTTTCTCCACATCTTAGCTTCAAATTGTTGCTTCTTGTTTTTTTTTTTTTTTTAAGATTTTATTCATTTATTTGACAGACAGAAATCACAAGTAGGCAGAGAGGCAGGCAGAGAGAGAGAGGAGGAAGCAGGCTCCCCGCTGAGCAGAGAGCCCGATGCGGGGCTCGATCCCAGAACCCTGGGATCATGACCTGAGCAGAAGGCAGAGGCTTTAACCCACTGAGCCACCCAGGCGCCCCATTGCTTCTTGTTTTTGAGTTTAGTCATCCTGACAGGTGTGGGGTGATCTCTCATTGTCATTCTGATTTATACTTCCCTGAGTGGTGTTGAGCATCTGTTCATGTGCTTATCAGCTATCTGGATGTCTTCTTTGGAGAAATGTCTGTTTATCTTCTGCCCATTTTTAAATGGGATTATTTGTTTTTGGGGGTTATTGAGTTGTATCTGTTCTTAGTATATTTTGGATATTGACACTTTATCAGATATGTCATTTGCAAGTATCTTCTCTCATTCTATAAGTTTCCTTTGGTTTGTTGATTGTTTCCTTTGCTGAGCAGGAGACTTTTACTTTGCTGTATTCTCAATAGTTTATTTTTGCTATTATTTTCCTTGCCTTAGGAGACCTCTCTAGAAAAATTTTGCTGTGGCTGATGTCAGAGAAATTACTGCCTGTGGTCTCTTCTAGGATTTTTTGGTTTCAGCTTTCACATTTAGATCTTTGATCCATTTTGGGTTTATTTTTGTGTATGCTGAAAGAAAGTGGTCTAGGTTCACTCTTTTGCATGTGGCTGTCCAGTTTTCCCAACATCATTTGTTGAAGAGAACATATCTTCCCCATTTTATATTCTTCCCTCCTTTTTTGAAGATTACCATATAATTATGGGTTTATGTCTGGGTTTTCTGTTCTAGTCCATTGATTTATATGTCCACTTTTATGCCAGTACCATACTGTTTTGATTAGTATCACTTTACATTATAACTTGAAGTCCAAAATTGTGATACTTCCAATTTTGTCTATCTTTTTCAAGTTGGGTTTGACTAATTGGGATCTTTTGTGGTTCCATGTAAGTTTTAGGATTGTTTGTTCTGTTCTGTGAAAAATACTGTTAGTATTTGGATAGGAATTGTACTAAATCTGTAGATTGCTTTGGGTAGTATCGACATTATAACAATATTTTTTCTTCCAACTCATGGGAACGGTGTGCCTTTCCATTTCTTTGTGTCATCTTGGATTTCTTTCCTCAGTGTTTTATAGTTTTTAGAGTACAGATCTTTCACCTCTTTGGTTAAGTTTATTCCTAGATGTTACTGTTTTTGGTATAATTGTAAATGGCATTGTTTTCTTAACTTCATGTTCTGCTGTTGGTTCATAGGGATACAATGGATTTCTATACGTTGATTTTTATCCTGTGACTTTATTGAATTTATCATGTCTAGTACTTTTAAAATTTTTTGTAAAGTCTTCAGAGTTTTCTCTATGTAGTATCACATCACTGGCAAACAGGGAGAGTTTTACTTCTTCCTTACTAATTTGGACATCCTTTATTTCTTCTTATGGTTAGAACTTCCAGTACTATGTGTGGTTAGGACTTCCAGTACGCTGTTGAATTAAAGTGGTAAGATTTGACATTCTTGTCTTTTTCCTTACCTGATGGGAAAGCCTTACAGTTTTTCCCCATTGAGGTTAGCTGCAGGTACTTCATATATGGCTTTTATTATGTTAAGGTATGTTCCTTCTAGATTTGCTTGGTTGAGCGTTTTCATCATGAATGGTGGTTGTACTTTGTCAGATGCTTTTACTGCATCTATTGAAATCATCATATGGTTCTTATCCTTTCTCTTATTGAAGTGATACATCACACTGATTGATTTGTGGATATTGAACTGCCCTTACATCTAAAGAATAAATTACACTTGATTGTGATTTCTTTAATGTATTATTGGATCTGGTTTGATAATATTTTGTTGAGGACTTTTGCATCTATATTTATGAGAAATATTGGCCTTTAGTTGTCTTTTTTTGTGTGTGTGTCTTTATCTGGCTTTCATATCAGAGTAAAATTAACCTCATAGACTAAATTTGGAAGTGTTTTTTTCCTCTCCTATTTTTTTTGGAATAGTTTGAGAAGAATGGGTATTCTTTAAATGGTAAGTAGAATTCACCTTTGAAGCCATCCAGTACTGGACTTTGTTGGGTATTTTTTGATTGTTGATTCAATTTCATTGCTGATAATTGGTCTGTTCACATTTTCTATTTCTTCCTGTTTCAGTTTGATAGGTTTCTAGGAACTTATTACTTTCTTTTAGGTGGTCCAGTTTGTTAAAATATAATTTTTTCATAATATTACCTTACCATTGTTTGTATTTCTGTGGTATTGGTTGTTATTTCTCTTCTCTCATTTTGTTTATTTGGAGTCCCCCACTCTCTTTTTAATGAATGTGGCTAGAGGTATACCAGTTTTATTTATGTTTCCAAAGAACAAACTCCTGGTTTCATTGATCCATTCTGTTCTGGTGGTGATGTTGTTGTTTCTTTATCATTTATTTCTGTTCTAATCTTTATTTATTTATTTGTTTATTTTCCTTCTGACAGTTTTGGGTTTTGTTTGTTCTTCTTTTATTAGCTCCTCTAGGTGTAAGGTTAAATTGTTTGAGGTTTCTCATGCTTCTTGAGGTGTGCCTGTATTCCTTCTAAATCTCCCTCTTAGAACCACTTTTGCTGCGTGGCAAATGTTTTGGGCAGTTCTGTTTTGATTATCATTGGCTTCATGTAATTTTTTTATTTCTTCTTTGATTTCTTGGTTGACCCATTTATTGTTTAGTGGCATAATATTTAACATCCATGCATTTGTGTTCCTATCAGATTTTTCTTGTGGTTGATTTCAAGTTTCATAGTGCTGTGGTAAAAAAGATACATGATGTGACTTTGATCTTTTTTGAATTTGTGGAGACTTGATGTGTGGCTGAAAATGTCATCTATTTTGGAGAATAGATGTGCACTTGAAAAGAAAGTGTATTCTGCTGTTTTAGGAAGGAATGTTCTGAGTATACCCATCTGGTCAGCATGTTATTCAAAGCCACTGTTTCCTTATTGATTTATTTCGATAATCTGTCCTCCAGTGTTAAGTGCTGTTGTTAAAGTCCCATAATATGATTCTATGACTGTCAGTTAGTTCATTTATGTTTGTTTTTAACTGTTTTATGTATTTGGGAGTGTCCATGATGGGTGCAAAAATACTTACAGTTGTTATATCTTCTTATGGTTTGTCCATTTTTATTATTATATAATGTCCTTCTTTGTCTCTTGTTATAGTCCTCAGTTTAAAGTCTATTTTGTCCAATAAAAGTATTGCTATCCTGGCTTTCTTTTAATATCCATTTGCATGACAAATGTTTCTTTGTCCTTTCAATTTCAATCTGCAGGTGTCTTTAGGTCTGAAAGGAGTCTTCTGTAGACAGCATATAGATTGGTCTTGGTTCTTTTGCCCACTCTGTTACCCTATGTTTTTTGATTGTAGTGTTTAGTTCATTGACATTCAAAGTAATTATTATTGTATTTATTGCCATTTTATTACTCATTTTGTAGTTTTTCTCCAATCCTTTCTTTTCTTTCATGGTTTGCTGGTTTTCTCTAGTGATAAACTTGGATTTCTTTGTTTTCTTTGCATATCTATTACTGGTATTTGATTTATGGTTATGTTTTTATATAACATCTTCTACATAGAGCAGTCTATATTGTTGAAGGACATTTAATTTCAAAACCATTCTTTACTCCTCACTCCTCTACATTTTAGGAATTCGGTATCATAGCTCACATCCATTATTTTGTTAATTCCTTGACTGATTTTTACAGAACTTCTTACTTTCACTGCTTTTTTTTTTTTTTTTTACACTTCATATTCTTACTTACAGTCTTTCCTTTCTGCACAAACAGTCACCTTTAATATTTCTTGTAGGTGCTGGTTTAAGGGTCATGAACTACTTTAGTTTTTGTCTAAGAAACTCTTTATCTCTCCTTCTGTTCTGAATGATAGTCCTGCTAACTCAGTTTTACTCGGCTTACCCAGACTGTTTTTTCCAAAGGCTGCTTCCACCCTGTATCTCTGTGAGCTGTTTGTTGTACTGCCTCTTTAAGGGAGAGGATTTTTCTTCCTAATGCCTTCCAGGCTCTCTCAGAGCTGAGGCTGATGATTTTTAAATTTGTAAGCTTTAAGCTTTGCTGGTTCTAAGAACTCACAAAATTTGGTCCCTACTGCTTTTAAAGTCAAATATGGGAATTCTTCTACCCCATGTGAACTTCCTGGTGTGAAAGTCTATTTTTTGTCCTTCTCCACACCAGTGACTCCCTCCGTGCTATGTATGGTCATTGTCCCTTTTGTTCTAAGCTGTGTCCTCACCTTTCTATCTTCTTTGATGTATCCTCTTCTCTACCTTTATTTTTATTTTATTTTATTTTTTCAGTGTTCCAGGATTCATTGTTTATGCACCACACCTAGTGTTCCATGCAATACATCCCCTACTTAATACCCACCACCAGGGTCAAACATCCCCTCACCCCCTTTCCCCAAAACCCTCAGTTCATTTCTCAGAGTCCACGTTTTTTCATGCTTCATCTCCTCCTCCAATTTAACACAATTCACTTTTCCTTTCCTTCTCCTAATATCCTCCATGTTATTTCTTATGCTCCACAAGAAAGTGAAACTGTATGATAATTGACCTTCTCTGCTTGACTTATTTTACTCAGCATAATGTCCTCCAGTCCCATCCATGTTGATACAAAAGTTGGGTATTCATCCTTTCTGATAGCTGTGTAATATTCCATTGTATATATGGACCGTGTTTTCTTTATCCATTCATCTGTTGAAGGGCATCTTTTCTAACTTTATTTGTGAAGTATGTTCTGCCAGACTTTGGATTGTTTTCTCTGTCATGTACACGGATGTGAGTGTTATCTAGTTGTGTCACTATAATGAGTCTACCTTATGGTCTTCCTATTCCACCATCTTTCCAGCCTCCCTAGTGATACTTCAGTTTTATTTTTTCAGGATTGCTTTCACTATTTAAGGTTTTTTGTAGTTTCATATAAATTTTAGGATTATTTGTTCTAGTTCTATTAAAAAACACTCTTGTTATTTTGATAGAGATTGCATTGATCCTACAGATTGCTTTGGGTAGTATGTACATTTTAATAGTATTGATTCTTCAAATCCATGAGTATAGTGTATATTTCATTAATTTGTAGTGTCTTCAATTTCTTTAGCCAGTGTCTTATAGTTTTTAGAGCACAAATCTTTCATCTTGTTTAAACTCATTTCTGTATATTTTATTCTTTTTGATGCAACTGTAAGTGGGATTGCTAATTTTTTTCTTCTACTTCATTATCTGTGTATACAAATGCAACAAACTTCTATATATTAATTTTGCATCCTGAAACTTTACTGAATTTACTAATTCTAATGGGATTTTTTGGTGCCTTCTTTAGGATTTTCTATATATATTATTATATAATCTATAAGCAGTGACAATTTTACTTCTTATAAATTTTTGATACCTTTTATTTTCTTTTTTTTCAGTATTAAATTCCTTTGTTTGTTATTTTCTCTTAACAATGAAGAAATATAAAGTTATAAATTTGATCTTTTCCCAATTGTTTTTTTTTCCAATTTATTTATTTTCAGAAAAACAGTATTCATTATTTTTTCACCACAGCCAGTGCTCCATGCAAGCCATGCCCTCTATAATACCCACCACCTGGTACCCCAACCTTCCACCCCCCCCCCGCCACTTCAAACCCCTCAGATTGTTTTTCAGAGTCCATAGTCTCTCATGGTTCACCTCCCCTTCCAATTTACCCAAAAGCACATACCCTCCCAATGTCCATAACCCTACCCCCCTTCTCCCAATCCCCCTCCCCCCAGCAACCCACAGTTTGTTTCGTGAGATTAAGAGTCACTTATGGTTTGTCTCCCTCCCTATCCCATCTTGTTTCATGGATTCTTCTCCTACCCACTTAAGCCCCCATGTTGCATCACCACTTCCTCATATCAGGGAGATCATATGATAGTTGTCTTTCTCCGCTTGACTTATTTCGTGAAGCATGATATGCTCTAGATACCTTTTATTTTCTTGTCTGATTACTGTGGCTAGGACTTTTACCTCTATGTTGAATAAGAGGGGTGACTGTGGACATCCTTTTCCTATTCCTGATCTTAAAGAAAAAACTTTCATCTTTCTACCATTGAGTATGCTGAAGCTGTGGTCTTGTCTTCTATGAACTTTATTATGCTTGGTATGATCCCTTTAAACTGACTTGAGAGTTTTATCATGAGTGGATGCTAAATTTTGTCAAATGCTTGTTATTTATCTTTATGTCTTTTGAGAGAATTATATGATTTTAATCCTTTATTTTGTTAATGCAGTGTATCATGTTGATGGATTCACAGGTATTGAACCATCTTTGCATCTGTGAAATAAATCCCACTTTGTAAGGGTCTATTGAATTATAGAATTTGGCTTGCTAATATTTTGTATCCATGTTCATCTTGGATATTGGCCTATGATTTTCTTATTTTCTGGTTTCTTAGGTTTTCAGACCAGGTAGTGCTGGCCTTGTAAAATGAATTTAGAGATATTCTTTTCTCTAAGATTTTTTGGAATAATTTGTGAAGGATAGATGTCAACTCTTTAAATATTTGGAAGAATTCATCTGTGAAGATATCAGGTTCTGCTCTTTTGTCTGCTGGAATTTGGTTACAGATTCAATTTTTTTTAACTGGCAATCAGTAATCAATTTTCAGATTTTCTATTTCTTCCTGATTCATCCTTGTAAGACTTTATATTTCTAGGACTTTATCCATTTATTCTAGGTTGTCCAATTTGTTGGCAAATAATTAATTGTCACAGATTCTTATTCTTTCCATTTCTGCTATGCTAGTTATAACTTCTTTCATTTCTGATTTTATTTGAGTCTTCTTTCTTTTTCTTAATGAGTCTAGCTAAGTGTTTATCAGCTTTATTTTTTAATATTTTTTTATTTTAAGATATTTTATTTATTTGACAGAGAGAGATCACAAGTAGGCAGAGAGGCAGGCAGAGAGAGAGAGGGGGGAAGCAGGCTCCCTGCTGAGCAGATAGCCTGATGTGGAGCTTGATCCCAGAACCCTGGGATCAAGACCTAAGCTAAAGGAAAAGGCTTTAACCCACTGAGCCACCCAGGCACCTCATCAACTTTATTTTTTAAAGAAACTGATTTTAATTTTATTGATTTTTTCCCTATTAAGTCTCTATTTCATTTACCTTCTCCCTGAATGTTTATTATTTTCTTTCTTCTACTAACATAAGACATTTTTTTTCTTTTTCTAGTTTTTTTTTTTTTTTTAAGATTTTTATTTATTCATTTAACAGAGAGAGATCACAAGTAGGCAGAGAGAGAGGAAGGGAAGCAGGGTCCCTGCTGAGCAGAGAGCCCGATGTGGGACTCGATCCCAGGACCCTGAGATCATGACCTGAGCCGAAGGCAGTGGCTTAACCCACTGAGCCACCCAGGCGCCCATCTTTTTCTAGTTTCTTTAGATGTAAAGTTAGAGTTTTTTTTTATTTCTTAAGGTACGTCTCTGTTGCTATAAACTTCACTTAGAAAAGCTTTTGCTCTGTTCCAAAGATTTTGAACTACTGTGTTTGCATTTTCATTTACCTTGAACAATTTTTTTGTTCCCTTTTTGATTTCTTTGTCAATCCATTTTTTATTTAGTAGCATGTTGTTTAGACTCCACATCTTTGAATTATTTCAATTTTTTCCATATAAATGATTTCTAGTTTTATATCATTGTTATCAGAAAGTGTGCCTCATATGTTTTAATTTTCTTTAATTTTGTCAGACTTGTTTTGTGGCCTAACGTATGATAAGTTCTAGAGAATGTTTTATGTGCACCTGAAAAAAATGAATATTCTGCTATTATTTGATGGGCTATTCTGTATATATCTATTAGGTCCACCTATTCCAATGTGTCCTTCAAAGCCATTGTTTTCTTGTTGATTTTCTGTTTGGAAAATTGATGCGAATGTGTTGTTAAAGTCTCCTTGTTGTCTTACAGTTTATTTCTCCCTTTATGTGTGTTAATGTTTGCTTTATGTATTTTTATGCTGCTATATTGGGTACACACATGTTTACAATTGTTACATCCTTTAATTGGATTGACCCCTTTTACACTAAGTGATGTCCTTCTTTGTCTACCACCACAGTCTTTGTTTTAATGCTTGTTTTTTTCTGATGTAAGTGTTACTACCCCAGCTTTTTTCTCTCCTTCCATTTGTATGGAACGTCTTGTCCTATCCTGTTGCCTTGAGTTTTTATGTGTCTGTAAATCTGAGGTGAATCTCTGGTAGGCAGAGATTTTTTTTTTTTTTTTTTTTTCGCAGCTTCATGGTTGGTTTTGGCCAAACTTTTTATTTAGAATTCTGTAGTTGCTTAACACACACTTAAATGGTCTTATTGGGGGGAAAGGAAAGGGGAGGTTCTTGTAGATTCCCAAGGAAATGTCAGAAAAGCAAAATATGGCCAGCATTATCCAATTGGTTTTTTGGGTTTACTGGGTGAATAGCACTTTCCTTACATAAGCATCTGATCTCAGGTTTTTCATACTGAGAACATTGAGATTTCAGTTTGAAGACCCTCTGAAATCCTACGAGTAGCATACTCCGACTGAAATCCTACGAGTAGCATACGCCGACTACCCTCTAACAGCTAAGCTTGTTTGTATAGGCAGAAGGATTCATCTCTCCATTTTAGATGGCTAGATGTTTGTGGAAGGTCTTAGAATTGCTTTGCCTCTCTTACTGGGAAAAATCAGATATACAAATAGATAGGTCTTATTTGTTTATTTTTATCTACTCAGTCTTCACTTTATGTCTTTTGATTGGAACATTTAATCCATTGGCACTTAAAGTAATTATTTATAGGTATGTACTTATCACCATTATAAATTTTTTTGTAATTCTTCTCTGTCCTTTTTACTTGCTCTCCTTTAGTGTCGTCTTTTACATCATTTTATTTTGCATATTCCTTAATTAATTATTGTAGATAATTAGTTTTTCTACTATTGTCTCTTAACCTTCCTCCTAGCTTTGTAAATGAGTGATCCACTATGTTTATTATGTTTGCCTTACGAGTAAAATTTTTCCCTCATAATTTAACTTCTAGTTATTACATTTCCTGCTTATAGTCGTCTATTTAACACCTCTTATAAGTCTGTTTTAGTGTTGATAAACACTTTTAAATTTTGTTTGGGAAATTTTTTATTTTTTCTTCAATTCTGAATGCTAAAGTTAGCAGGTAGAATATTGTTGGTTAGATTTCTTCCATTCAACACTTTGAATATATCATGCCAATTTCTTCTGGCTTGCAAAGTTTCTGCTGAAAAATCAGTCAATGGCCTTATGAGATTTCCCTTGCATGTGACTAATTGCTTTTTTTCTGGTTATTGTTAGGTTTCTTTATCTTTATTTTTTGACCTTTTAGTTATTATGTGTCTTGCTGTGAATCTTTGGGGTTCATCTTGTCTGAGGCTCTCTGTGCTTCCTAGGCATCTGGATGTCTAATTCCTTCTAAAAGTTTAGGAAGTTTTCCACTCCCCTATCTATCTAAAATGTGGATGTTTATATACTTGACTTTTGTTTTACAAGTTTCTTAACCTATCCTCATTTTTTAAACTTACTTTTTCTTTTTGTTGTTTAGGTTGGATGATTTCCACTGTTCTGTATTCCAAATCAATAATTTATTTTCTGCATTCTATAATCTGTTGATTCTATCTAGTGCTTTTTAAAAAATTCCTTTATTGTATATTTAGCAGAAAGTAGTGGCTATGAATAAAGGTATTCTATGGAGCTCAATATCCCCTTTTCACCAAAACCAGACATTTCATGGATGTCCCTTGTTTAGGTTGTGTGCACCCTCTTATTATGGCTGGGTTGCAACTGCTGTCAGCATGTTGGTGGGTGATAAGGGCTCCCAGCTCACCCGATTGCAGTGACCAGCCGCAACCATTGTGGGTACACTGGTGGACAGGACTGGCCACAGAACAGTGGGGTGAGATGTCCCTTTGTAGCCACTGCAAACTACTAAGTAATTGTAGTTCTTAGGTCTGAGAGGCCCCAAAACAACTATTTCAGGCATGCTTTTAGATGGGGCTTGGACTTCCATCCCCAGGGCAGGAATTGCTATGGAAGGGCACTAATCTTGACAAGGACTGCCAGACAGATGTAATGGGGTAGTTTATCCATTGGAAGGGCACCTCACAGACTGGGTAATAGCTACATTGGAAGGGCACCTGACAGAGTGGGTAGTTTGGGTGAAGCAGGTCCTCAGGGGAATGCTGGAGGAGGATCAAGTATAAGCAAGGTAGATGGAAAATGTCAGAAATAACTCCTGCTAGCATCAGGCCAGCTGGGCTGATGGAGGTGGGAAACATCATACCTGCCAGCACTTATATTCCTGGAGATGTTTACTGAGATCCCTGTACTTCTGTCACCTGCTCTAAAATTACTCAGTAAATCTTCTTCATGTATAAGCCAAGTACTTTTCAAAGTGCTACATTTGCTGGGCCTCAGAGTGACTTATACATCGTGCTATATTTTTAAGTGAAGAGTGTCCATTTCCTATAGTCTTGGGGCTCTCCTGTAGTTAAACTCCACTGATTTTCAAGGCCAGTTATATTATGGGGACTTGTTTTTCCAGTGAAAATCCTCAGGGCAAGAAGTGCCTCATCTGGGTCTTGTGGGTTTCCTATCCAAGGCTTTAGTTCCTGACCACCCCTCTAACATACCCCACCCTTCTTGATGTGGCTTTATTTATTTATTTAATATATATATCTTTAGCTATGAGACAACCATTCTCCTAGTCTCAGGTAGTTTTCAAGGTGAATTGCACTATATGCATTTGTAGGTGTGATATTTCTGTAAGAGAAAGTGAGTTCAAGATCCTTCTATTCTTCCATCTTCCTAACCACCCTTGACCCAGAATAGATTAAAATAATGAAAAAAAAAATAAAAACAGAGCAAAAAACCTAAATGCTAGTTAAGAGACATACTGAAAAAAAAAAGACTAATATTGCCCAAAAGAAAATCGACAAGACTTTTTAAATATCTGAATAAAGCAAACCTTTGTTAAACAATGATAAGTTTTGGTATACCAAGTATATATAGCAATTCTAAATTGTAAGGAAACATTAAAAATTTCAAATATATAAAAATAAATCACCAAGAGCTATAAGAATAAATACATAGTCATATTTGGGGATTTTCAGATAGTTCTGTTAGTAACATACAAAACAGGAGACTGAGAATTAGGAAATATATAGAAAAGTTTAGCCAAAATGAAGTCAACAAACATGACTTAATTATCATATAAACAACATTGCACCCAATGAAGAATAAAGATCTCTTTAGATTGCTCAAAGATAATTTACTGGAATTGAACATATGTTGATGCATAGAGCAAGTATCAACAATTTCAAATGAATAAAATCATAGAGGGTGTTTCAGACCTAGTGGAATTAAGATGGAAATCATAACAAAAAGTTAAAAATCTTGCAGATATGAGGTGCCTGGGTGGCTCAGGTGTTGGGCAGCTGCCTTTGGCTAGAGTCATGGTCTGGGGTCCTGAGATCCGGCCCTGCATCGGGCTCTCTGCTCCAAAGGGAGCCTGATTCTCTCTCTCTCACTTCCTCTGCTGTGTTTCCTCTCTCACTGTTTCTCTTTGTCAAATAAATAGATAAAATCTTTAAAAAAATCCTGCATATAAATTCATATAGCATATTTCTCCTAACTTTTAGATTTCAGGAAAATTTTATAGTAAGAATGAGGAAATATGATATATCAAAAGTTGAGTGATGCAGCTATTTTATGCTAATGGAAATCTAGAACCATAAGTACATACATCATAAAAAGAAATATTTGATTATCAATGAACTAAGACTATATTAAATAAAGTTATAAAAAATCAGTCAATGATACCCCCAAATAACAAAAGCGAAAAAATGAGAGAGAAGCAAAGAGATAATATTAAAATAGAAAATAAACCTTTGATAGAGATGATTAACCAAGGCAGAGTGAGTTCTTTGTGAAGACCAATACAATTGACAAATGCCTGAAACACCTGGCAAGACTGATAATGGAACAAGGTAACTATAAAGTAACAAATATCCTAAATATGAAGACATATAACTATATATGTAATTTTAAAAATCAAAAATATTATGGGAGTTAGTTTTTATGAACAAGTTACATCAATAATTTTGAAAACCTAACTATATAAATTCTAGGAAAATAAATTTACCAAAGCTCATAAAAGACAAAATTTTAGTATTATTGATATATAGTAATACTAATAATCTTTTATAATTTTAGGCTCAGATTACTTCATTGATAAAATCTACTAAGTATTTAATGAGGGAATCGTATCCATCCGGCTTTTTAAAAACTAATGATGACTCAGAAAAAAAATATGTCTTAACTGAATCAATGAAATTTATATCACTTTGATGTCAAACTTAACAAGGTAATGATGATAGAAATACAGCCAATTTCATTCATGATGTTGGAAACAAAAATCCTAGGGGTGCCTGGGTGGTTCACTGGGTTAAGTGCCAGCCTTCAACTCAGATCATGATCCAGGGGGCCTGGGATCCACCTTGGGTTGCCTGCTCAGCAGGGAGTTTGCTTCCCCCACTTCCCCTAACCCCCCCCTCATGGCTCATACTCTCTCTCACTCACTCGTCTCTCTCAAATAAATAAATAAAATCATAAAAAAAATCCTAAACAAATATCAGTCAACAAAATCCAATGATACAAAGTGGTTGTTATCTCAAGAACCAAATGGGGTGCATTTCAGAAATTTCAGAATGCTTTGCTATTGAAAAATCTCTCAAGTTGTTCAGTATTTTAACAGAGTAATAATAAAATCATACACATTTCTCAGAATATTCAGAAAAATCATTTGATATAATCTAAGACCCATTCACAAGAAATTATTGGAAACTAAGAGTAGAAGAAAATTTAACATTTAAATTTAACATTCAACAATTTGAAAGAATCTTCAGAGTATATCACATATACCTGTGAATTAAAAAAAAAAAATCTTTATTCACATGTAATTTCACCTCCTTAGAAAGTTCTCAGTTCCTTTTAGTTGGGAACTGTCTTATCCAATTAATTTTGTATTTGTTTTTATCACTGTACTGCAAACATAATACACACAGAGTTTAATTCTAAAGTCAAGGTTTTTGTATGTCTTTTCTTGGAATTTTATTGATTCATGTCTGTACCGCTAAGTCCTTATTATTCTGATTTACTCAAGATCCTCTTTTCAGAGAGGACTTCTTCGACTATCCTACCTAAAATGATTCCCCAAAGTTTCTGGCCATGTATTTAGCTAAGTTACCAGGGATAACAACAATTAACTGATGTGATTGTACATTCATGCCACAATATTTTTTGAGTGCTTCTAAGTGCGAAAGTTTCTTCTACCTGCTAAGGATAGTTAGTGATAAAAACATAATTAATGATTTTATTTTGGGAGGGGAGAGCTAAAATGGCAAATATTAAAACTTTAGTAAATGATAAATAATTGATAATAAATCATAGTAGCATATGTAAAACAGATTATTGTAGTACTTTTTATTCTTGGGTTCCTCCTGTCAGTGACAACACCTAAGATTAATAATATATATTATATAATTTAACAAAATACATTGTGATGATCACTTTTAGCTTAAAGGTGTGTGCTTCCAATAAAGTATAAATATGCGTTATTGTAGCAAAATAAGATTATATTTTTATGATAATTGTTACAACTAAATTAAGAATCAAGTCTGTTTTGATTAACATTTAGAAACCATGTTTTCAGTACCACATGTTAAGGATGTTGAAGAATATTTTTTCATAACCATTTTAGTGGTTATTTAATAGAAGTTCTGTATTAAAAATGTGACTTTTCCTTTTTTCTAAATTCCAGAATTTATCCTCCAAATTGCAGAGCATATATTTCTTTTTTATAAAGCTGTTGTCATTCTGTAGTGGTGCATTACTAATTAGACAATTATTTCCATACTAGTAAAACATTACTTGGAGCACTTATTATGGCTCTTAGAACATTAAGGAGTTACACAGTTATAAATTGCTTACATTACATCAGGTATCATTTGCCAAACAGTTCAAAACTGCTTGTCCTTTCTCAAAGTAAGTGTTGCATAATTACACTAAGTGACTGCAATTATAAATACATAACTTTTAAGAATGACATTTATTGACTTAATTGAAATAAATTTGGAATGAAATTCTTCAAACATAAAATTAATAAATATTGCCCTTTGTAAAGGACCTCAAGTACATGAATTTGTAATCTGTACATCATGTATTCATTTCTTTGTTGTTGTTGTTTAAGAAATTCTTTGGGAATGTCTAATATATGTAAGGATATATATATGTAACAGTGAATGGAAGTAACAACACAGAGTAATGGGTGTTAATGAATTTGTCAAGCCAATGGAATCTGTTGCTTATTATCAGGATAGAAGTCTGAACATACTTCTGTCCACAGCACTTTTTTTTTTCCAATTTATTTATTTTCAGAAAAACAGTATTCATTATTTTTTCACCACACCCAGTGCTCCATGCAAGCCGTGCCCTCTATAATACCCACCACCTGGTACCCCAACCTCCCACCCCCCCGCCACTTCAAACCCCTCAGACTGTTTTTCAGAGCCACAGCACTTTTTTATCATAGTTGCTAAAGAAAACATGGTGTCATCAAGCCCTAAAGAAACAATGTTTTACTCACATAGAGTAGAGACAAAATAAGATCAGCTTCAGTAGTGGGCATTGGTCTCCCATGACAAGCCAGTCTCTCCCAGTTGCTGATACAGAGCAACTAGCTTCCATGTACCCATGTTGTGATACAACAAAAGGACCCTGTCACATCCTCACAGACAACAGGTATAGTAGTAGTGTTGGCCAAATGCTATAAGATGCACATGCTTAAGCAAAACAAAGGAGTACACATTGAGTCTGAATAGGGAAAGCTCTTCCCATACAAGGTGATAAGTTCAGCACAAGCAGTGAGGTCTCTTTATCTCCTATAAAAAAGTGTTCCAGGCCCAACGCCCATTCTTATGGGTCCCAGTAGGAGCCCAAAAATGCATATAGAAGACTGCCTTTCTTGGGGTGCCTGGATGAATCAGTTGACTAAGTGACTGTCTTCGGCTTAGGTCATGATACCGGAGTCCTAGGATCCAATCGTACATCGGGCTCCCTGCTCAGCAGGGAGTCTGCTTCTCCAGTTGACCTCTCTCCTCTTGTGTTCTCTCTCTCTCTCATTCTCTCTCTATCAAATAAATAAATCAAAAAAAAAAAAAAAGCAGACTGCCTTTCCTAACAAAATTTATTTTGAATTCACATTCGATGTTAGCTGCTTAGGTAGGGGATTCAGCAATTTTAGCCACCATGCTTTTACTAATTTAGGCAAAATTGAGAGTCAGTTCCTATTGGTGGGATAAACATGACATTCTACTTCATTTTTAACATGCTTTATAAAACCATTGCCAAATAAAACTATACAAAGAAAAAATATTCAGGACAATGGAACTGAAAACTTTCATATAAGGTAGAATTGAAGGAATTGTAGAGGTTTAGCACTAGCTAAAGCAAAATAAAATGAAGATGGAGAAAGATAAAGGAAATATAATGTGTATTAAATTTCTTCTTCTTTTTTTTTAAACTATTAGAGGAGAGGACTAAACCCAGGTCCACCACTTCAGGAGGGTCTACAGTATTTTTTTTTTTTTTAAAGATTTTATTTATTTGACAGACAGAGATCCCAAGTAGGCAGAGAGGCAGGCAAAGAGAAAGAGAGGGGAAAGCAGGCTCCCTTTTGAGCAGAGAGCCCGATGCGGGGCTCGATCTGAGGACCCTGGGACCATAACCCGAGCCGAATGCAGAGGCTTTAACCCACTGAGCCACCCAGGCGCCCCTGTGTGCTAAATTTCTTATGAGAAATTTAATGTGACTTCTATCATAACTTTCATGATAATTTGTTATATACTATTACACCAATAACTAATAAATTTTTTAAGAAGAGGCAGAGACATAAGTTAATGCACACAAAAGAGATCTTAGATGATATAAATGAAAAACTAATAAATACATCCAATAAACATATATTGAATTCATTTCCTTAAAATGGGTTGTGAATTTGCTCCTCAAGAGATCATGGAACATTTTAAAACTTCAGTTAGAATAGAAATTTTATTAACCAAATCTAAAAATAAGTAAACTAAAAAACAAAACATCAGAAATAAGAGCATTAAAAAATATAAACTTTAGAATTCATTTTTTCTTTGCCACAAAATAGTCATATGCTCTACAAATAACAACACGGCTAAACTTCAAGAAATTAAGATAGCACTCAGAGGGATATTTATAGCTTGAATATTTATATCACTAAATAGGAAATAAATTATCTGATCATCTAAAGTGTTTGAAAAATGATCAACAAAACAATCCAGCAGAAAAAGGGTGAAGTAAGTGCACCTATATCTGTGTCCCACATGTGAGTCCTTTCAAATCTTTCAGAAATACAAAATCTCACTACTATTTAAATGGTTAAATTTGAGAAGAAGAGAAATTACAAATCAGTTTTTCAAAGGAAGTATGATATTGTATCATTGCACCAACTTTCATAATCTGCAAAGGAAAAATAACATACATTAGCCTCACTTTTGAAATAATGCAGAAGTATTTTAAAATATTAGCAAATAGAAATCTAAAACACATTAAAAGAAAAAAAGACATGGAATTGGTTCTAATAATAAGATATAAAGTTTACTGTTAGGAATCTATCTAGGTTTAACAAAGCAGAAATTACACTAAAATGTTTCTATAGATGCTTAAACTTCGGTTGATTAAAAATTAATATCCATTTCTGATAAACTCTTTCTGTAATACACACACACACACACACACACACACACATATACAAAGCCAGAAATATGCATGAAAGTGAAATACTAGGTCATTAGCATCAAAGTCAATGATGCCCAATATTGCCATTATTTTTAATCACTTTCTGGTAGTGTTTGATGATGCAGTTAGTTAAGAAAGACATAATTGTCATAACATTGGGAAAAAAAACCCTAATCATTATTGAAGATGATAGGGTTTTATATCCAGAAACCATGAGAAAGTTGAATGAAAACCCATATGAACAACAGAAGAATTCCATGAGGGAGCTACTTACAAGATTAGGATATAAAAAGCAATAGCTGTCTACATGCACATTATAAACATTTAGAAAATACTGGTGAACTGTCTGCAACTGAAGTGTTGAAGCAGAGAGATAAGGCAGATAAGACAACCATCTGTTAATGATATTGTGGAGGCATCTCCCTGGATGGGAGCTTAATTATTCTGGATGAATTCTACAATTCAGGCTATGCTGTGATTCTATAATCTTGGGGGATCTGAATGTATGAACAAGGGATTTTGAAAGTAGTGGCATAATTCCCATGACCAGCTTCCTGCTGGTCCTGCACCTATTCTGACAATTCTTGTTTGTGCAGTTGCCTTTTGTTAAATTCTGTCATTCTGTACTCTGATTTGGTGCCTGAGGATCTTCTTGGACATTGGACCTTGGCCCATTGCTCTCACCTGCTGAATGTACATATTTTAATTTCTGTCTCTCCTTGTTAGTAATATGAACTTGGCTTGATCCTTACAAATAGACCATCCAATCTTTAGCATGTGTTAAAAAGTCTGGCACATCATAGGCATTAAACAAACACATAATGAATACATATATCCTGATTGTCTACATAATTCAGATCCACATACTTGTTTGTATGATGCAGACTTTCCCCAGTTTGACCTATCTAATTGCTTCTAGACTTCAGTCCCAAATGTGAGGCTTGGAGCTTTGTTCCTATTTATTTTATCCAAAATTATTTCTTCTAAACTAGAGTTGTTTCACTGGAGATTCATGCAAGCCCAGGAAGTCTATAGAAGATTCAGTGTTATTTTGCAAGTACCCCGATCATATACAAAAACTTTCATTTAATATGCATATACTCCTATTCTGGAGAGTTCATAAATTTTATCAATTTTATTATCAGTCCTTTTCTATACTTTGCTATGTCCAACTGATCCCACGCCAATGCCTTCTAACATGAAAGCTCAAATTAGAAACTGACAATTTTCATTTCTCTGATGGCATTACACAGAGCATCTTTTCATATTATTATTTGCCATGTGGGTATCTTTTTTGGTGAGGTGTCTGTTAAGGTCTTTGGCCCATTACAGTGGAGAAGGTAGTCTTTTCAATATACAGTGCTACAACAACTGAATATCTAATTATAAAAATAAACCTGGGCAGAGACCTTGTACCCTTTACAAAAATGAACTCAAAATGTATCATAGAACTAAGTGTAAAACCCAAAACTATAAAATTCCTACAAGATAACATAGAATAGAACCTGGATAACCTGATATAGGGCAATGTTTTTTTGATGCAGCACCAAAATCACAATTCATAGAAAAAATAATGGATAAGGTGGACCTTATTAAAATTTAAAAATTATCCCCTGCAAGACAAATATCAAATGATGAAGTCAAGTCACACATATACATAATTATCAAACTGATACTCATAGGAGTTGTACTGATTGACATTCCTGCAAGCAATGAATGAGAAGGCTTTTGCTCTACAATCTCACCACTAGAGTGGGACATCAAATTTTGGGTTAAAAGTTAAAAATAGCATCTCAACATGGTTTTTAATTTTCACTATATTATATAAGTAGTATGCTTGAGCATATTTTTAATATATTTGTAACCGAATGTGTTATATTTTCTCAAACTAGACTTCATATCCTTTGACCATGATAATGTAGTTCTTTTTATATGAAAACGATTATCCTTCTGTGTACATGATAAAAAGATAATATATTTTCAGTTTGTCATTGCATGTTCACAATTTCATCCCTATTCATTTTTTCCTCTTATGTTTAATAGTATATTTGTATTGCATCTGGTCTGTTTTCTTTATTGCTCAGAAATGAATGATTTAAGATTTCTTCAATGTCTGTGAGATTCCTAAGTGTTATGTGAAAAGTAGGGGGTTACACAACCAAATTAATCTTCCATGCTCAGTGTTTTTTTGCCATTTCAAATTCTCTGCTGCTTCAGAGAGATTGTATACTGTAAAAAGAGCTCATTTGGATGATTCTTTGACCTTCCTCATCTACATTTCTGATTCAAACCAGACTAAGAACAATTTCTTCATGTGTCCTATTAACACACTTTCTGCAATTACTGGTGTAGCAAGAGATAGGATTTTGTACTTCAGAATAATGCTTCTTCCCCTCAAGAAGCATGCTTTTTTGCTGCTTTCCCTAGATCTGCTACCACTGGGCCCTCTTATCACTGACAATGCAAGTATTATTTATTTTTTTCTGTATGGGACCTCCCTGATCTTAGCTACTCTTTGCTTTTTCTCATACTTCAGAGATTGAGGATTATATTCTTTAGAAATACATTTTTGTGATTTTTCTTTTCTTTTTTAAAAGATTTTATTTATTTGACAGACAGAGATCACAAGTAGGCAGAGAGGCAGGCAGAGAGAGAGGGGGAAGCAGGCTCCCTGCTGAGCAGAGAGCCTGATACTATGTCTCGATCCCAGGACTCCGGGATTCTGACCTGAGCCAAAGGCAGAGGCTTTAACCCAGTGAGCCACCCAGGCGCCCCATGTGATTTATTTTTTGCTTTTACTTGACATCCAGGAAGTGCAGAGAAATTTTGAAATACACATCTTTTCATACTCAAAATAGCAAGACACTTTTTAGTACATGCTCTTGTGATATTAATGATCATATGAGTATCTTTTTTAAGATTTGTGTTAATATAATATTTTAGAGTTTTGTTAATATTTTTTACTTAGTGTTGCATTACTATTATTTTGTGGCTAAAACTAATATGGAATCAGTATAATGTGACAGCGAGCCAAAGACCTTTCAGAAGATGTTAATCATCATGTACTTTCTATTTGGGTATAAGAACTTGTGTCCTCAGGGTTAATACATCTGATATTTTGACCACAGTTGCCAGTGCTGTATGTGGATGATGACAATCACACAGGGAAAATGGTGTGTACTTTTTTGTAGCCTCAGTCTATTACATGGTGTTTAGCATACATAATCAGTGAAAATACTCTTTTTATGACTTGATGTATAAGTTGCTCAATAAACGAATGGCTCCTAGTGGGACAGTTAACTGAGGATAATCTTTTGACAAACAGTCCAGTTAGCAATATAAAAATAAGGGAAACGAATGATTTCACTGAATAAAGAATACTTAGGCATCATGACTTTTCACATGGCTATTTTAAGGCTAACTAATTTTGAGATAACTATAATTGGGAATGAACAAGACAGGAGGAGATGGGTTTAACAGTTGAAATGTGTTAACTTTAATTCCTGGGAGGCATTTGTTGCCACTGTATACCTACACAAGTCAAATAAAAGTTTGAGTTTTGGCCTAATTATCTTCTTATTTGCAATTCATTTTGCTACTGTGATCTAAGCCTTAGGGAAATATATATCTTGCTCATTATTTTAGTCTCAATATTTAAAATAAGAGTGTAAGCGTGCCATGTATTAAAAAGATAAGGAAAGTTACCATCAGGACAATCTTAGAATTTTGGTTCTGTAGGGTCCATCAAACACCAAGAAGAAACCTCTGTTGGCCACTCTTGAGAACAGGGAGCTAAAGAGGAAAAGTAAGAAACTCAATTTCTTCTATTTCTTTCTTTCTTTCTTTTTTTTTAATCATGAAATCATGGGAACAAAAGTGATAGTAATGCTAAATACATAGTCTAATTTTCATTCATCAGCTCAGATATGCTATATATTCTTTTTTATATGTTTTATTTATTTATTTTAAAGAGAGAAAGGGAGAGATCATAGCGGTGGGGAGTGGCAGAGGGAGAAAGGAATATCAAACAGACTCCACACTGAATGTGGAACCTCACTCCGGGCTTAATCCCAGGACCCTGAGATCATGACTTGAGCCAAAACCAAGAGTCAGATGATTAACTCACTGTTTTACCCAGGCACTCTGATAGGCTATATACTCTTGAATGCAAAGTAATTTTGCCTAAGTAAAATGCTACTGAAGGAGTGTATATTTTATCTTCCATGACTTAAGGGAAACAATGTGGGCTTCTACCAGTGAATGCTACATCCATCAGTCCTTACAACACAGCCACTAATTCTGATCAAGTCAAAAGTTTATGTATTTTCTAAGCTTCTAGGATTACACAGTTACAAATGAAGATGTTATTAAATTATGTAGTAATATGTAGTGAGAAAAATACAAAGTACATTTTTGGTAGCTGGAAAACTCTGCTTTCCAAATTAAAAATAAAAATGGAAAAGTTGCTACAATACAAGAAAGTTATTTTTTACAAATACTCTCAGAAAGGAGGTAAGAAATAAGCTCTATTGTTTATTGCATTATAATAGCATTTGTTCTATAAAGTCTATAATGTTAAAATATTCATATTCACTTATTTATGACATAGTTTTTATAACCAATTAAGTTTTTAAAATTTCTTTAAAAATACAATCTTTTAAAAGAACCTTAATTAAATAAGCATTCTCTGAATTTCTAGATGTTGTGGTATTCTTCATCAGATGGAATAAAGCAGAATAGAATTTAATCCTGTTCTCTATCAACAAGACCACTGTCTATTTGATAAAGAAAATGAATTTAAAGACAAAAAAATAATTATGGAAAAGATTTTGATGGGCTTTATAGCAAACATATTACTAAAGTGCAAAGAAAGTATGCATGTTTAAGTTTTTTCATGATTTATTGATTTACAAATGATATGGAATTTTATACTTTTAGTAGATAAATATTAATATGTATAAGGTAAATAGAAAATTTGAAGCAAATTATATATTTCCTCTCAGGACTAGATTTAATCCTCAGTGGATTATCAGTTTCAAACTGATAGGATGAAAATTTTCAAATTTTGTTACCATTCTATAATAATAATGATTAGACTGGCTCTCACTTTTCCAGCAGAGATTAGAAATGAGATACATCTTGACCAGTTAGCTATGTGAAATTGGCTCATTCTTTTCTGGAATAGAAGTATAACTTGGAGAATTGATTATATTTCTATTCCCTGAAGGAGGGTGACCAGCGGAATGGTCTTTGTCCAAGATATGATTGAGTCAGTCTTGGACATTTTCATCTTGGAATAGGGAGCAATTACTAAGGACAATGACTCTCTGTGGCCAGACCAAAGTGAAGCAGAAAAGAAACTAAAGACCATTAGATAAATTGAGGTGACTCACTATCATTTTGGAAAAGTGTCTTATAAGTTTACACCTGATTTAGAAGTCTTTCCTTCTTCACATTTTGTTGGATAAAATGTAACAAGCTGCTGCACAGGGGCCAGATCCTGCTCCCAAAGGTACTGTTTTTGATATGCACAAAATGAGTGCTGATTCAGGCTTTTAAACTGAACAAAATCCAGGTTTCTGCTTTCCCTGGAACAACCAAAAATATGCTTATATTCTCCATTTCCACAGTGGAATGGTCAGTTGAATCTGAGCAGCAGCTGCCTTTCAAACACGTCATTCACTGTTTTCCAACTGTTTTTGAAGTCAACCCAAGGAAGGAGTGCTGTGAGTGCCATTTAGTCACTGTATTTGTGTTATTGTCTGTCTTATGCGGATTCTATTTCATCTATTTGTGGCAAATTACTTTTAACGGACTTCTGGTCCTAGACTAAATGGCAAAAATACAAAATAAAGTTGAAAAATCAAAATATTTAAACCTTACACATGTAGACAAGTGCAAGTTACCCAAACAATAAGCTTGTGCAAATACTTTGTCAGTGGATTATTTTGATCTTCCTGTATCAATGAGTTTATTTCTAAGTACTTCTTTTCTTTTTTCGCTTGGCTTATAAAATTTGTATCCAACAGATTGCAATAGATACCATCCACATTTCCTAAAACTCCCCCACGCTTTGCTCACTTTCCAGCCTAAATGTAAACTTATTCCTTTATTCTTATTTCATCCCCATTCCCCAGATACCCTCTTTGGTCTGTTCCCTTCCATCCATTGTTTATATTCCTCTTCATATGTTTTTTCATACCACAACATTTCCTTTTATGGCATTTGGCTAATACCCCATCAATATTAGGAGTGCTTCTCACTCTCAAAAGTAAATTTGGGGAACATTTGATGAAATTTATGTATGGAACTATTATTGAAATTCCAGAATGTGATGAGGACATTGTAGTGATGTAAGGAAATATTTTATTCCCATAAATGTATAAAGAACTACTATAAGGAAAATGCCAATGTGTAATTGATCATAAATACTATAGAAGAAAAGACATGTGAAGCATATACTTCAAATATATTAACTGTTAAATGTAAATGATAGGTGTATATGTTTTCTCTATAACTGCATATTTGAAATTTTTCATGATACATTTTAAAGGGGGCTCATGATTAAGTGTAGAGGTATGCATGTTTCAGAGAAAAAAACATTATATTGAATGTACCTGCATTCAACTCATTATCCCTGCTACATTCTTTTTCCTTTCTTATTGTATACAGTTTAGTGTCTAAATTGTTTGAGATTAATAATCTAGCATATTTTAAACTTTAGGAATAAATCTTGCATTCAGCATACTTATATCCTATCTCTTTTTTTTTTTTTAATGTATTCTGTGTGAATCACTAAATGATACTATGGAAATATCAGCTTAAACCAGATTGAAAAAAAAAAGTATATGTCTCTATTAATGAAGTTTGGGTAAAGGTGCTCTAGGACTGATGTATTGTTCTATAAACTTCATTTTGACATATTTTCATTCTAGAGAGCTTTATCCTTAATGTTGCTTTATAGACCAAATGTCTGATTAAGGTTCAAATTTTCTGTCCTTATAGGAGATACCAGCAAGACAAGGGATCAAGTAAAAGCTATACCATATATCACATGTCCTTGTCTTAAGGGCCCTTCCCTGGGATATCTCCCAACAACTTCCCCATTAATCTCCTTGACCACATGTAGTGGGAGAAAAGCTGCAGAGTCAGTCCATTTAGCTGGACATGTTGCTACTTTGAATAAAATTTTACGTTCCTAAGAAGGAAGAGGAGAGTGAGGTAATCAGCTTATATTCTCTATATAACTTAACTTAAAAAATTCTTATTTTCAAAAAATTATATTTGGGTGGGAATAATATTGAACTTTGTTAAAAAGTAAAAGCATAAATATAAATTTACATACAAAGACAGTTAAGAGTGAAACCCATGTTGGAAAAGGTTAAAAAAAATCATGCTTTATGGGGAAAGCTCATATTAGTGAAAAAACATATTCATCATCTTCTTTTCCAAATAAGCTTCATAATGTAGTAAATACGCTTTTTCTTTTTTTACTCTTCTGTTACTGTTGTTGTTGATGTTATTATGAGATGGTAGAACCAATGATCTAACAAAAATATTAATAGAAATAAAGCATGAAAAAGAAACTATTTTTGTGCTATAAAATGCATTAATTGTTTATAGTCATTGCCAATCATCTACAAAAATGTTTGTATCTTTGCTTTTGTTTTAACTATGTAATCAGAAATGGTTTCCTTCAACTTGATCACTTTTATTCTATTAATGGAAGAATATTCAAAATATAAGGCTAATGCAGTTTTACACTCTTAGATGCTCTTATTTTCAACACATAACTCGTGCAAATTGTTCATCCCCTGACCCCAACTTGCCATTTTCTCCCTCTCCCCAGCTTCTCTCCATCTCTGCCTTTTTGTCTCCCTCATCATCATTGAAGGATAGAGATTTTCTTGTATTCTATGACCAAAGAACTTGGAACCCAGATATTCTGTATTGGACAAGACAGAAAATACATGAAATGAAGGGTAAAAGGAAAACTTCATTGTTGTTACTGGAATGGTAATGATATAGGTCCTCAATATGTTGATAACATGTGAATGAATAAATGAAAAGCTACCCTAAGGCAGAAGGCACAGGGCCTTATTCCACTAAAACGTAATATGAGGCTTTAGGCCCTTCATATTTTGTAATTGTCTTTGTAATTTAGCTCACTGATGACATAGACAAAATGCTGCTTTTTGGAAAATATCCTTTTCATCTTTTTCATCACTCCTTCTAGTGGTTCTCAAATGGGCTGTTGGAATCATCTGTGGACGTTTACAAAAAAGTCTAATATATGAGCCTCATCTCGAGAGATCCTGACTTAACTGCTCTGGTCTAAAGCCCGACATAATCCTTCTGTATCTCTAGCGTTGAAAACAACTTTTAAGCTCAGAAGTTTTCTAAGAATCCGGTGTGGTGTTTTGGTAAAAGAAATTCTGTTGTTGGGACGCCTGGGTGTGGCTCAGTCCTAAACTTCTGCCTTTGGCTCAGGTCATGACCTCAGGGTCCTGGGACCAAGCCCTGTGTCTTGCTCCCTGCTCAGCGGGAAGCCTCTTTCTCTGTCTCCCACTCCTCCTGCTTGTGTTCCCTCTTTTGCTGTGTCTCTCTCTGTCAAATGAATAAATAAAACCTTAAAAAATAAAAAATAAATAAAAATTAAAAATTCTGATGGCATGGTTCTTCTTTTAGAAGTTTACCTTTCTTTATTCATCCCAGTTACTTGTGATACAGGTAGTTCAAGAAGTAAATGAGGAAACATTATTAGATATTGTTTTAATTAGATACAGTTAATGAACTTTGATGTTTATTCTTTTTTGTTGTGGTTGTTGTTGTTGTTAACTAGTTGGCTGATTTGCTTTATTTTATTTTTAATTTAAATTCAATTAATTAACATAGCATGTAATATTAGTTTCAGAGGTAGAGGTCAGTGATTCATCAGCCTTATATAATATCCAGTGCTCATTACATCACAAATCCTCTTTAATGTGAACTGTCATCTAATTTAACCCTGTACTCTGAGTCACACATTTGTTACACTAGTGGTTACTTCAGTTGATTTTGGCAGAATTTTCATTCCTTGAAGAATGAGAACTAATGCATCAGGTGTGGGAATTTTATTTTATTTTTTTAAAAATTTTTAAAGATTTTATTTATTTATTTGACAGACAAAGATCACAAATAGGCAGAAAGGCAGGCAGAGAGAGAGGAGGAAGCTGACTCCTTGCTGAGCAGAGAGCCCGACAGGGAGCTCAATCCCTGGAATCATGACCCAAACTGAAGGCAGAGGCTTTACCCCACTGAACCACCCAGATGTCCCAGGTGTGGGAATTTTAGTTCTTGTTGTTTGTCACAGAGTAATTGATAGAAATTAGAATTGGAGGCATACTGTAATCTTTGAACCTGGTCCTCAATGTCCCTCAGAAAGATTCTAGTAAACTTACATCCTGCCGTTTATTTTTCCAGAATGTATTAATGCCTTTGTTTTCCTTCTTAACATTAGTTTTAGCAAATAGTAGATTATAAATAACAAGTTTTGAGTTTATTTTGGAAAATTCTAATGTAAAGCATTAAACGTTATTCCGGATTAGTCTTTCTAGGAATGAGGTCAGTAAATATGATTACCTTTTATGGAAGGAGTAGAGTGGAGTAGGATGTGGGGTAAAAAAATAAATTTTTAAAATGTAGGAAAAAAAAAACAGCCCTGGGGGATGAAATTTAAAGAATTGTCAAATAAATTTATTTTCATTCTTAAGCCAAGTGTATCAATGAAGAAGACAGACTGAAAAAAAAAAAAAAGAAAGGAAGAAAGAAATAAGAAAGAAAGAAAGAAAAGAAAAGAAAAAAGAAAAAGGAAGGAGTAGAAACACAGCCTTATTTATTTATTTATTTTTACTCAGATTGACAGTGCAAATTGTCCTGAAATCACTGGGTAATTAGGCAACCTTCTGCATGGCCCTGAAGCAGCAATCTTGATAGTAAATAATTAATAATGTTCTCTTCAAGGTATGAGTGATAATCCCTTGATTGAAATGTTCCAGTTTCATTACGTTACTAAATAAAATGAAACAATAATTAGAACAGTGTGCAAGGTAAGGGAGGTCCGTATCATTATGTGTTTGCATGTAGGGAAGCAGAAGAATTAATCAAATGAAATGTGAAATTATTATGGATAATTGCAGGCATATGGAGATGATCAGTTGCTAGCAATCAGAATTTTGTAAAGGGACAATACATGTGCTTATCTTTCCTTGATAATGCCATGAAATTTGGAGTTGTAACTGAGTTCTAGTGCCTACAATTACAGTAAAATCTTTATTCTTTTTATAGATCTTTGAGAAGTGCTTTTTGAAAATTTGAACATTTCTTTTAGAACTCCATCCTCAATTTCTCTTGTGAAAATTAGTTTTTTTCTTCATTTCATTCCCATATACCTTCTTTATATTTTCCCAGGTGATTTTTTTCACTTTATTTTATTTTAGTTCTTTTCAGTGTTCCAGAATTCATTGTTTATGCACCACACCCAGTGCTCCATGCAATATATGCCCTCCACAATACCCACCACCAGGCTCTCCTAACCCCGACTCCTCTCCCCTCTGAAACACTGTTTGTTTCTCAGAGTCCACAGTATCTCATGGTTTGTCTCCCCCTCCAGTTTGCCCCAACTCACATTTCCTCTCCATCTCCCAATGTTAGGCTTCTTTTATCCTTATCCCATATTCTCTTATCCCCAGCAATACCTTAAAACTGCCTTATATATTTTTTTGTGAAGGAGAGAGCCCAGCAGAGGGAAGGACAGAGGGAGAGGGAGAGAGAGAATCTCAAGCAGGCTCCACATCCAGCATGGAGCCCAACACAGGGCTCAGTCTCACAACCCCGAGATCATGACAGAAGCTGAAATCAAGAGTTGGATGCTTAACTTACTGAGCCACCCAGGAGCCCCATAACTGTCATATTTCCTATTATTGTGTTCTCTGCTCAGACTTAGTACTATGAGCCACACATATTTTGTCATCATTAAGTGCTTGATAAATGTATGAACACAATCAAATGACAAACATAATTAAATATAAATAATGAAAATAAAACTGTGGGTTCTATTTCCTAAGGATAATGATTGAAAATTAAACAAGTCATTTACCTAATGTAAAAAGTAACTACTTTTATTGATCCATTAGATAAATAGTCATTATAAGATATAGCTAAGGCACTTCCAGAAAATTCAATGTACAGTAATTGAAGAGCTAATACTTGTGACAGCAGAATAGAAATTCTTTTGATAGTCATCACCTATCAAGCTCCAGTTTCATGCTCTTAACTGCTGGTGGGACATCTTAGTCACTTAAGAAAGAAATATTTGTTAAACATATATGTATAGAACTATGCTGTATATTTTCAGAATTCAAAGGATAAAAGAGTTATTAATTACAAATGGCCCTGCAAGTTTTATATTTCCCAACTGTAGGAAGGGGGAGATGGATTTATTTATATACAGAATTGTTTTAATTTCTTTCTTAAAAGTTTGATAGAGTTCATCAGTGAACCCTTTGGGGCTTTGAATTTCTCTTTCAGAAGGTCATTAATTATTTATTCATTTCCTAAACACACTGTACTCTTCTTTAGGGACATAGCCAATTGAAGCTTAAATCTATGGTAAGTTAAAATTAAGTGGTACTGCATCACTGTCTTTTAAAGAATTCCATCTGTCATGACACACATTTTATTGATCAAAGAATATGGTTTCACCGAACTTCAGGGAGTAGTGAAAGTATAATCCTATTATATGCCTGCTATGTGCCTGAAAGAAGTAAAACTATAAATATTGGTGAGTAGGAGATAGATACCACACCATTATTGACTTGAATGATCATAAAAAATTTCACATGGCATTTGAATATTTTAAAAATAGCTAGAATTTATACAAAAAAATACAGGGATGCCAGGGAAAAAGATGGAGAACCCAGAAAATTACAGAAACAAGAGGAGCTCAAATAACTCAAGGTGAGTTCAAACTACCACTATGAAATATGATCATCACATAATATAGAGACTGTATGATTATCTACCCCTCCTTTATAATCTAAGATTTTCAGGTTTGAAAACTTGGAATTATTAGAGAAGCACTATTAACATTTGTAGTTATTGCTTCTGTGTTGTTTTAGTAGCTTCTTAAATGGATCTAATATTACTTTTTTTTGGAAATATTCACTAATAATGCCATTTTTCCAAAGTGTTTTTTGGTAATTTCCATGCTGAAGAACAGTAATTATTCTTGTTCATCTTTTGGGTCTGTTGCTTAGTCTGTGTCAAAGAGCCTTAGTATGTTGATTATTAAAACTATTTAAATTTATTTATGCACCATTTTCCATAGCCAATGAGTTGATTTCCTTATTTTAGTAACAAAACATGTTCATTAATAGCTCTTTTAAAATTTTTTAAAAAATTTATCTTTATTTATTTATTTTTTAAATATTTGACAGATGGAGATCACAAGTAGGCAGAGAAGCAGGCAGAGAGAGAGGAGCAAGCAGGCTCCCGGCTGAGCAGAAAGCCGGATGTGGGTCTTGATCTCAGGATCCTGAGATCATGACCTGAGCTGAAGGCAGAGGCTTTAACTCACTGAGCCACCCAGGTGCCCCAATAGCTCTTTTTTTAATGTTCTTCACCTGGAATACCCATTTTTCCTTTATACTAGTCCATGGAATGATCCCATGCATAGTCTATCCATAAAATAATGTCCATATTGCCTCAATATATTTCCTTTCATTTGTATAAATAATTACAAAGGAAAAGAGCTTTAATGAATTGCTTAATATATACTAGTTACAAATGTTATCTTCGATATATTCATATTTCCATTTGAGAAAAGGGAAATCTTAAGTTTAGAATCTGAATACCCAAAAGTGATAGAGGTCATATAGCATATAGCTGGCATTTAATTCAGGCCCATGTAATGCCTAAACTTGTTTAAACATTGTAACAGCTCCTAAATTCTTTCAAAGTAGATGGTCTATTTCTGAGTTTTCTTCTCTGTTCCATTGATCTATGTGTCTGTTTTTGTGCCAGTACCTTACAGTCTTGATCATTATAGCTTTGTAATATAACTTGAAGTCCCAACTTGTGATGCCTCCAGCTTTGCTTTTCTTTTTCAAGATTGCTATGCTATTTTTGCTCTTTTGTGGTTTCATGTAAATTTTTGAATTGTTCTAGCTCTGTGAGAATTGATGGTAATTTGATAGGAATTGCATTAAATGTGTAGATTTCTTTAGTTAGTATAGACATTTTAACAATATTTGTTCTTCCTATCCACGAGTATGGAATGTTTCTCCATTTCTTGGTGTCATCCTTACTTTCTTTCATAAGTGTGTTATAGTTTTCTCAGTACAAATATTTTCACTCTAGTTAGTTAGGTTTATTCCTAGGTATTATGGTTTTTGGTGCAATTATAAATGGGATCAGTTCCTTGATTTCCTTTTCTGCTGTTTCATTACTGGTGTATAGGAATACCACAGATTTCTGTATGTTGATTTTGTATTCAGTCAGTTTACTGAATTTGTTTATCAGTTCTAGCAATTTTTTGATGGCGTCTTTCAGGTTTTCTACATAGAGTGTCATTTCATCTGCAAATAGAGAAAGTTTTGACTTCTTCCTTGCTGACTTGGATGTCCTTTATTTCTTTTTGTTTGATTGCTGAGGCTAAGACTTCCAGTACTATGTTATATAACAGCGGTGAGATTGGACCTTCTGTCTTGTTCCTGAGCATAGAGGAAAAAAAGAGAGGCAAATCAAGAAACCAACTCTGAACTATAGAGAACTGAGGGTTGCTGGAGTGGATATGGGCAGAGGTTGGGTTTAACAGATGATGGGTATTAAGTAGGCATTTGTTGTAATGATCCTTGGGTGTTATATGTGTCAAATCACTAAACTCTACACCTGAACTGGTATTGTACTGTAAATTAACTAACTGAAATTTTTTAAATAAAATCTTGAAACTACAGAAAAAAAAGTGGTTCGTTAATTATTTAACGTGAATGCGGATTCCTATTTTTCTCTTTTTCATGTATATGTCTTTTCTTTTCAAGTAGCCTATAAACATTTCAAAGCCAGGGACATATCTTTCAATTGTTTTGTATCCCCAAACCAAAGAACATGGTGGAAATATATGAGAACCAAACAAATGAAAAGATCAAAGGCTTTTTATTTTGAGCTTACCGTAGTAAGGCAGTCAGTCACCATCACCTGAATTTTGACAGACTAAAGGGAAAGCAAAGGATTGGGAAAGCTTTATAGTAGAAAAAAGGGTAGACTTTGGTATGTCCTGAGTGGAGGCTGTTGGCATGGGGAAACTGTAGGAGGGCAACTAAATGTGAAGTATACTGTGGACTTTTTAGAGGTGAATATTTGTCTCTTTATGGTTGATCCTAAGTTAAAAATAGAGACAAAAATTAGGAAACCTTTCAGTTATTAATCAAGTCTTGGCCGTCTGGATCTGATTGTTAAGATATTGTTTAGTTTACTAGTTTGTCACTAATAGAAATCTGCCTTTCTGGTTGCTTATTATAGATTAGGGGTTGGTTATCTGGGCAGATTGCTGCAGGTTGTGGGTCAGAGTTCTATTTTTATATTTGGTCAATCCATTGTCCATTTACGTATTCAGTTTCTCAGCACTATGTTTAAAAATTGAAAACTATCGGGAAACACTTAATAATTTTAATTTTGCTGTGCTCTAAGGAAGATAAAATGAGTCAATGATGTCTTGTAGATTTTTGCATGCATAGGTGAAATAGCTCTGTTCAATCCCTGATTTTTAATGTGTTGGCCACAGAATCCATCATGTATGGTTTCTTCACTGCTGGATTGTTTCCTACCTCTTCGAGAAAATAAGAAGAGATAGAGACAATCTTTGCTTTGAGGAAAGCAGTTATTATGGACTAACAAGTCCACTTTCAAGTTGAACTATCTGAATTCCAACCTTGATCCTGAATTTTACATGCCATTATTATTTGAAATTGATTACTAAATATCTTTAAACCTTCTTTTTTATCAATATATTAGAGATTATTATATTAATTATCTTATAGGACTGCTGCAACAAATAGGAATTAAGAATTTTAAATGCCCAAGTACTGAATTGTGTATTGAACAAGGCAATTCAAAACAAAAGTATTTCTAAACCATAAATTAATTGGAAAAACATCTGACACAAGTTTTATTTTTACTATGATAAATAATTACATGCTACTATAAAAACCTTATCAAATAATTTCCTCATTCTCTATTGGGGGGGTAATTCAGTCACTTCTGGTGCCCTAAGCACATGATTACTGTACCTATAATGTAATACAGTGTTCGTGGGTATTAAAATAAACATGACATTTAAAACCCTTAGTGGGTGCCTGGGTAGCTCAGTTGGTTGAGTGACTGCCTTCGGCTCAGGTCATGATCCCGGACTTCCAGGATTGAGTCCCGCATCGGGCTCCCAGCTCCTTGGGGAGTCTGTTTCTCCCTCTGACCTTCTCCTCTCTCATGCTTTCTCTCACTCATTCTCTAGCAAATAAATAAATAAAATCTTTAAAAAAAAATTAAAACAATGAAACCTTTAGCAATAAAGAACTCAATATTATATGAAATTTCATTTTTACATTTTTGAGATTTCATGTAATCTTATAATGACAAATAATGAATACATACATAAACAATTACAATGGGTAGCTATGGATCTATTGTATTTATTTTTATTTTTTTTTAAATTTTTAAAAATTTTTTTTTATTTTTTGATCTATTGTATTTAAATGGAACTCTACTTTCTAAAGTTTTTCAGAAAAATTATCATGTTAACACATAAAGTTCCTGTTAAAATTATAAAATGGGTAAAAAGTTGCTGTTTTTAAATCAAAAGACCTTTTAAAGGCACCAAGAAATGGAAAAGAACTCATGACATTCTTAAGGGTCCAAAGTGTAACTTTTTTTTTTTTTTTTTGCTTTTAACCAGAAGACTTGAAAACCTCAGTTAAAGATGTAAGAACTATTTCATAAATTTAGAATAATAAGCCATAATGATAATGTGCTATGTAACTAAAACACACATTACCCTGCATAAGAAGTAATTGACAGCAGAATAAATGGGAAAGTTATAATTTTAGAATGGTCAAATGCATATATATTTAAAGTAATTTATTTCAAAAGAATTCTATTTTGCTATGATATTTTCTCAAACAAGTGAAAGATAGTTTTAATTAAAATTTTCATGACAAAAGTATAGTGTATTTTTAAAATTATGTTTTCCTCTTCATTTTTGCAAAGCCCTTTTGTTTTAATACTCATTTAAATAAATGCATTCCCTATTATTTTGATGTTGTGTATTTTCATTAATTCTTGTGCTGATTCTTCAATTATTCATCCACTGGAAATAAATAATATTGAGTACCTACTATATGCTAGCTACTGGACTGAACACTTGAGATACAATGTTAAATATCATGGGCATGGGGCCTATTCTACAGGATAATAGTTAAATAGGAAATTAGGATGTAATGTGATTGGGATTGTGATGAAGAAAATCGTCTGTGTGGCAAACCACATAAGAGAAACCCTAATACAAACTTGAATATATGTGAGTGGAGATCTGGGGATGCAAATGGGTCTGGGGCAGAATGCTTTCTAGAGTTAACACTTCTAGTGAAATTTAAAGATTGAACTATGAAAACTTGGAGGGAATAGTGTTCCAGATTCAAAAGAAAAAAATGTGGAAAGGCCCAAAGGTAAATGAGAGCAAAGAGGTAAATTGTAAGAAGAATGAAATTTAGAAGTTTATTAAGAATCAATTTGCAGGGGCACCTTGGTGGCTCAGTTGGTTAAGCCTCTGCCTTTGGCTCAGGTCATGATCCCAGGGTCCTGGGATCAAGCCCCACATCAGGCTCTCTGCTCAGCAGGGAGCCTGCTTCCCTTCCTTTCTCTGCCTGTCTCTCTGCCTGCTTGTGATCTCTGTCTGTCAAATAAATAAATAAAATCTTAAAAAAAAAAAAAAGAATCAATTTTCATAGGGCCCTGCATGACATTTAATTGGCTTTGGATTTTATCCTGTGGTCAAGGGTCAGCTTTTAAGATATTTCATTAAAGTCTTTCAATTAAGTGTTTAATTGATTTTGTAAAAAAATGTATAATGCCTGTAAGTTATCTCAAGTTTTAAGGGTAGTTATAGAGATTAGATAGAGTTTATTTTTCTTTTTTATTTTTGTTTGTTTTAGCCACTTAAAATATTGCTTAAAAATATATGACTTTGCATGTAGCTTATAAAATATTCAGTGGATTAGATAACAAAACTTTAAAAGAGATTTTGTTCCACTTTCTTGTTTTGAAAGCTTTGGGGACTAGAAGAGGTGAAGTTGTTATGAGTGTTCAGAAATTACTAGGACATTTCAGGTCAAATCACTGATATGTGCTTCCAAACACGATGTGCTAAATATTGATACAAATTCCGATGGTGTATATATCCAAGAACAACAGGTGAACTTAGTTCAATATTTGATGTTGTCTGCTGCATCATTGATCAATCTAGTAGATAACGCTTGCCTTCAGCAATGATAGAATAGTCTGTTACTTATTTAGTGTTGGGGGTTAAAGAATGGGCAAGCCTTAAAATATACTTTTGGAATTGTTATGAAAGCTCAAATACTTACTACTGGTGTTATTGTTGGTTTGTTTATTTAGGTTAAATGGAAGTATCTTATCCATGTGGCGTAATTCATGACACCAAGATTACTATTACCATAGCATTTCTCTACTTATAACATGTAATGGGTGCTGTCAATTGAACGAAAAATACCAGAAGTTATAAGGGAATTCTGAAAGTTCATCAAGGGGATAGGAGATCAAATTTAGAATATGGTATACTGTAATTATATTGATCTCAAAGGTATTTTTATATTATATGTGTTTTCAGAGTCAAAGTAAATTTAAATGCTACATTTATGTTAAAATTATGTGCCAGATAATAAAACCTGCAACTAAGAATCAAGATTCATTAAAAGTGGGAAGTCTAGTCTCCAAGCTCTGTCAGTAGAAGATTTTTAGAATGGTATACTCGAAAGTCATAATCTCTGGGAAAATTAAAATAAGGCAATATTTTAAAGGGTTTTTGGGAGAAATGGAGAATATCATCCCTGAGGATTTTCCCTACTTAAAAAAAAAAAAAAAAGGAAAGAAAGAGATTGATTTATTTTTTCCTCAACATAGCTCTCATTTTTTTTTTTTTTTAAAGATTGGAATCAAAGCATGAATTTGAATGGAATTTTTAGGCTATTCATTACTGAATCTGAATATTCTGAATATGTTCTGAAATTATTCAGTAACGTTACTTTTACATGAGATAAGGCCTACACCATCAAACTTGGGAGATTAGCAGTATATATATATATATATATATATATATATATTTATTTATTTTGAGAACAGTGTGTGTGCGCATGTATATCTCAAACTTCTACAGACATGACAGCTGTTGGCTTGAGAAGAAATATGATGACCTTGAAGATATAACTTTTGAAGAACCTGATTGACGTTGCTTTCCTCTTCAACCTTGTTTTAAATTAATGAACCATTGTGGCGAAACCAAATTATTTAAAAGAATGTGCTTACAATTTAAAATTGAAGAAATTAGAATGTCTGTTTCTGCCAGACATTAGTTTAACAACAAAATGTATTCCCATGCTACTCAGGGTGGAAATTGAAACTGTCTACAAATGCTTTATTAAATGCCTATTAAGTACATGTGTAGCTAGAGAAGGACTGGGATATCACTAGTACACCAGACTGTAGACTATTTCATCTGAGTAGCTAGCCTGCTAAACCAAGAATGAAGGGTGGATTCCCTTGGATTGTTGAGAGAGGAAAGGGATTGGTACTTGATTTACAGGGAGAGTTTAGAGGGCAAATTTCAAAATAGCACTGTGACAGTGAGAGACATATGTTTGTAGAAATCTTATCAATGGAGGGTGCTGAAAAGAGTAAGGGCAAATAAGACAAACATCACCTACAGAGAAAACTACCTATTGTAATTTTTTCTTTATTCCATGAAAGTACTTAGTTACTTATCAATCCCAATCTAATATTTCTCTTTGGGACAATTTGGATTAATCCCATTAGTTTTTCCTAATCTGCTTTCTATTACCTACTTGCACTCTTTTTCATTCATCCACATTCATTTCATCATTTTTTCACTGTCAATCATCCACAGAGGACTTACTGTGGAGGTAACACAAACACTTACAGGAAGCCATTTTCCTTAGGACAAATCTCAATTTCATGATGTTGCCAAATAACTCTGTAGGGTATAGAATTATTATTTTTGCTGAATTTTAAGCCTGACTCCATTTTCTGGTATACCCACAAAATTAAAAACAAAACATAGATTCTTTGGATTTCAGACCCATGGATGTAGTTTAAGGGTTGGTTGACATTCAGCTATATTTAGAAAATAATTTTAATTAAGAACCAATTTACACCATTATAAAAATATTTCCTTCAATTTGCTCATAACACTTCTGGTTGATCCTGATGATGGTAAGGAAAGACTAATTAATCAACTATTATTTAGTAGTACTTACTCATATAATTTTTGTGACCTTATATTCTTAATGAAAAACCTTAAAATTAAAATGTTGACCAGGTCAGGGATTCAGTGGCTTTTTGTACCAGACATTGCATTTAACTTTTCTCTTTGTGGCCAAATCAAAATAGTATTCTGTCTTCATCTATACTAATCCTCTGCATCTTTTGAAACTGGTGACCTCATTGTACTTGAACATTCTTATCAGTTTTCATACCCCAGCATATATTTTTGACCTACTTCTAAATTCTCTTCATAGTTTTCTTTTTTCCACCTGTGACATAAAATTCAGTTGTGTTTCAATGTTCTGTTATGAGCCCTATTCTAATATTTTCCCGTATATTCTCTCTGTGGTTCTCACCTATTCCGGTTGCTTTTCTTCAGCTGACATGTGTATGTGCTGATGATGATAATTCACAAATTTTCATGTTTAATATGCCTCCATAACTTTTATATATAATTTGTCATTCAACATCTCCACTAACAATACCTTATGACCTCAAACCAAACCAATTCAAAATCAAATCCATCTTTTCTCTATTCTTCAACCCATATTCCTCCATTATCCCCTATTTTGTTCTCTCAAATCCTCAGATCTTCCTTGATTCCTTTCTAATTGAAGTGTAGTTAGCATATATGCATATTGGTTACAGGTATATAACGTATTGATTCAACATTTCTATACATTACTCAGTACTTACCACAAGAAGTGTAGTCACCATTTTGTCACCATATAATGTTATTTCTGTATTATGGATTGTATTCCCTATGTATTACTAGTAATCTCTGTGACATTGATTTTATATATGGAAGTGTATACCTCTTAACCCTTTTGTTTTACCCATGCCACCACCCATATCCCTCTGGCAATTGCCAGGTAATTCTCCATATTTAAGAGTATGCTTTTGTTTCTTTCTTTGCTTATTCATTTGTTTTGATTTTTAAATCAATAAACATTTAAATGAAACAATATGAAATTTGTCTTTCTCTGACTTATGTCAATTAACATAGTACTCACTAGGTCCACCCATAATGTTGCAAATGACAGGATCTCACTCTTTGGAGCTGAGTAATACTTTATTGTGTGTGTGTTTGTGTGTGTGTGTGCGTGTGTGTGCACATAGCACGTGTGTACACATATACATATACATGCATACACGCATATGCATATATGTGCACATATATACATATACACATATGTATGTATAAGCCACATGTGTGTATGTATACACATATACTCCACTTTTTCTTTATTGATTCATGTTTTGATGGACACAGGTTGCTTCCATATCTTGTCTATTATAAATAATACCACAATAAACATAAGGATGCATATATCTTTTTGTCTTAAAGTTTTTGTTTTCTTTGGTTAAATACCCAGTAGTTATGTTATTTCTATTTTTTAATTTTTTGAGGAAATTCTATACAGTTTTCCACAGTATTGTACCAATTTATATTCCCACCAATAGTCTAAAAGAGTTCCCTTCTCCTCACATCCTTGCTAGTTTGTTATTTCTTGTCTTTTTGGCATTAGCCATTCTGACTGATGTTGGGTAATATCCCATTGTGGTTAGATTTGCACTGACCTAATGACTATTACTGCCAAGAATCTTTTCATTTGTACATTGGACATCTGTATGTCTTTGGAAAATATCTCTTCAGGTCTTCTGTCCCCTTTTTAGTTGGAGTTCTTATGTCATTATTGTTGAGTTGTGTAAGTTCTTTCTATACTCTGGATTTTAGCTCTTTATCAGATACATCATTTGCAAATATCTCCTCTCATTCACTGAGTTGTCTTTTTGTTTTGTTGATTTTCTTTGGTGTGCAAAAGCTTTTTATTTTGTTATAGTGCCAATTAAACAATTGCTTTCCTTGCCTCAGAAGACCTAACCATAAATATGTTGCTAAGGGTGATGTTCAAGACATTAGTGCCTATGCTTCCTTTCCTTTTTTTTTTTTTTTTTTTTAAAGATTTTATTTATCTATTTGACAGAGAAAGAGAGAGAAAGGCAGAGTGGCAGGCAGAAAGAGAGGGAGAAGCAGGCTCCCGAATGAGCAGGAAGCCCAATACGGGACTTGATCCCAAGACCCTGGATCATGACCTGGGCCAAATGTAGATGCTTAACCAAATGAGCCACTCAGGTGCCCTGCCTATGTTTTCTTTTAGGAAATTTATAGTTTCAGATCTCATATTTAGGTCTTTAATTCATTTTGAGTTTATTTTTGTGTATGGTGTAAGAAAGTGGCTCAGTTTCATTCTTTTGCGTGTATCTGGTTTTCCCAGCAACGTTTGTGAAAAGACTGTCTTTTCTCCATTGTATATTCTTGACTTCTTTGTCAGAGATTAACATACCTTCTACTTAAAAGTTTACTTCTGGATACTTTCCTGTTCTATAAGCCTCAACTGGTACCAAAAGATTGAGAGACTGAGGCAATACCATGCATATTTTAAGACCACAATGCTATGAAGCTTGAAGTCAATCACAAGAAGAAATTTGGAAGGTCCTCAAATACTTGAATGTTAAAGAACATCTTATAAATGAATGAATGGTTCAACCAGGAAATTAAAGAATTTAAAAAAATACATGGAAGCAAATGAAAATACAAGAGCTCAAAACCTTTACAATGCAGCAGAAGTGACCCTAAGCAGGAAGTATATAGCAGTGCAGGCCTTCCTCAAAAGGCAAGAAAATCTCAGCTATACAACCTAACTTTACACCTAAAGGAGCTGGAAAAAGAACCGCAAATAAAGTCCAAATTGATCAGGAGAAGACAAATAGTAAAGATTAGAGCAGAAATCAATGATATAGAAACAGAACAGAACAAAACAAAACAAAACAAAAAAATAGTAGAATAGATCAAAGAAACTAGCAGCTGGTTCTTTGAAAGAACAAACATGATTGATAAAGCCCTAGCCAGACTTATTAAAAAGAAAAGAAAAAGGACCCAAATAAATTCATGAATGAAATACAATTATAAGAGAATATTATGAGTAATTGAATGACAACAAAAATTGAATCAGTAATCTAAAATCTCCAAACAAACAAGAGTTCAGAGCTGGATGGCCTCCCAGCAGAATTCTACCAAACATTTAAAGAAAAATTAATACTTATTCTTCGGAAACTTTTTCAAAAACCTGAAATGGAAGGAAATCTTTCAAACTCATTCTATGAAGCAACATTACCTTGACCACAAACCAGAAAAAGACCACACTAAAAAGGAGAATTGGTGACCAATATCCCTGATGAACATGCAAAAATTCTCACCAAGATACTAGCTAATAGGATCCAACAGTACATTAAAAGGGTTATTCGCCATGACCAAGTGGGATTTATTCTTGGGCTGCATAGGTGGCTCAATATTTGCAAATCAATCAACACGGTATACCACATTAACAAGGGATAAGAATCATATGATTCTCTCAATAGATGCAGAAAAAAACACTTGACAAAATGCAGCATCCTTTCTTGTTTAAAAAACCCTTGGGGTGCCTGAGTGGCTCAGTGGGTTAAAGCCTCTGCCTTCAGCTCAAGTCATGATCCCAAGTTCCTGGGATCGAGCCCTGTGTCAGGCTCTCTGCTCAGCAGGGAGCCCCCCTCTCTCTCTCTGCCTGACTCTTTGCCTACCTGTGATCTCTCTCTGTCAAATAAATAAATAAAATCTTAAAAAATAAAACAACCTCGATAATGTAGGAATAGAGGGATTATACCTTAACATCATATAAACCATATGATGGTTAAATGATGGTTAAAGATCAGCAAATATCATCCTCAACAGGGGAAAAACTAAGAGATTTTCCCCTAAAGTCAGGAACACAAGGATGTCCACTCTCACCACTGTTGTTCAACATAGTACTGAAAGTTCTAGCCTCAGCAATCAGACAACAAAGAGGAAAGAAAAACCATTCAAATTTGCAAAAAAAGTTAAACTTTCACTCTTTGCGGATGACATGATAATCTATGTAGAAAACCTGAAAAACTCTACCAAAAAAATTGCTAGAACTGATATAGGAATACAGTAAAGTCAAAGGACATAAGATCAATGCACAGATGTCTATTGCATTTCTATACACTAACAATGAAGCAGCAGAAAGGGCGATCAAGGAATTGATCCCATTTGAAAATTGTACCAAAAACCATAGGATACCTAAGACTAAACCTAACCAAAGATTTAAAGATCTGTACAATGAAAATTATAGAACACTCGTGGAAGAAGTTGAGGAAGACACAAAGAAATGGGAAAACTTCCCATGCTCATGGATTGCAAGAATAAATATTGTTAAACTGTTTATGCTACCCAAAGCAATCTACACATTCAGTGTAATCCTTATGCAAATACCACCAGCATTTTTCACAGAGCTGGAATAAAACATCCCCAAATTTGTATGAAACCAGAAAAGACCCCAAATAGGCAAAGTAATGTTGAAAAAGAAAACCAAAGGGGCGCCTGGGTGGCTCAGTGGGTTAAGCCGCTGCCTTCGGCTCGGGTCATGATCCCAGAGCCTGGGATCGAGCCCCGCATCGGGCTCTCTGCTCAGCCGGGAGCCTGCTTCCTTCTCTCTCTCTCTGCCTGCCTCTCTGCCTGCTTGTGATCTCTCTCTGCCAAATAAATAAATAAAATCTTAAAAAAAAAGAAAAAGAAAAAGAAAAAGAAAACCAAAGTTGGAGGCATCAAAATTCTAGACTTCAATCTGTATTACAAAGCTGCAATTATGGAGACAGTATGGTACTGGAAAAGAAACAGCCACATAGATCAATGGAACAGAATAGAAAACCTAGAAATGGACCCTCAACTCTATGGTCAACTAATCTTTGACAGAGCAGGAAAGAATATCCAATGGAAAACACAGTTTCTTCAACAAATGGTATTAGGAAAACTAGACAGCCACATGCAGAAGAATGGAACTGGACCACTTTCTTACAGCATATACAAAAATAAACTCGAATGGATGAAAGAACTCAATGTGAGACAGGTATCCTTCAAAAACCCAGAGGAGAACACAGGCAGTAACTTCTTTGATCTGGCCACAGAAACTTTGTGTTAAATACATCTCCAAAGGCAAGGGAAACAAAAGCAAACAGGAACTACTGGGACTTCATCAGGATAAAAAGCTTTTGCACAGCAAAGTAAACAATCAACACAGCTAAAAAGCAACCAGTGAAATGGGAGAAGTTATTCACAAATCTCATATATGATTAAGGAATAGTGTCCAAAATCTATAAAGAAGTTATCAAACTCAACACCCAAACAACAACAACAAAAACAGTTAAGAAATGGGCAGAAGACATGAATAGACATTTCTCCAAAGCAGACACACACATGACCTACAGACACATGAATAAATGCTCAAGATTCCTTGCCATCAGGGAAATACAAATCAAAACCAGAATGAGATACTACTTCACGCTAGTCAGAATGGCTAAAATTAACAAGTCAGGAAACAACAGATGTTGGTGAGAATTCAAGAAAGGAGTACTCTCTTAAGCTTTTCGTAGGAATGCAAAGTGATGTAGCCACTTTGGAAAACATGGAGTTTCCCCCCAAAATTAAAATTAGAACTACCCTACCCTACCCAGAAATTGCACTATTAGGTATTTATCCGTTGGATGCAAAAATAATGATTCAAAGGGGCACATGCACCCCAACATTTATAGCAGCAATGTACCCAATAGCCAAAATTTGGGAAGAGCCAGATGTCCATTGACAGATGAATGGATAAAGAAGTTGTGATATAGATATTCAATGGAATATTACTCAGTCATTAAAGAATGAAATCTTGCCATTTGCAACAACGTGGATGGAACTAGAGGGTATTATGCTAAGTAAAAATAAGTCATTCAGAGAAAGACAATTACCGTATTATTTCATTCATGTGGAATTTAAGAAACAAAACAAATGAACATAGAAGAATGGAAGGAAAAATAAAATAAGGTGAAATCCGGGAGAGAGACAAAACACAAGACACTTAACTATAGGAAACAAACTGAGGGTTGCTGGAGGGGAGGGGTCTGGGGTTGGGGTAACCGGAGGATGGGAAATAAGGAGGGCATGTGATGTAATGAGTACAGAGTGTTACATGCAACTGATGGATCATTAATTCTACCCCTGAAACTAATAATATATTATCTAAACTAAATTGAATTTAAATAAAAATAAAAAAAATAAATAAATTCTATTTCATCTGATTTTAGTATTGCTACCCTGGCTGGCTTTTTCTTTACTTCCATCTGTATGAATTATCTTCTTCCATCCCTTTACTTTCAGTCTTTAGGTGAAGTGAATCCCTTGAATGCAGAATACTACCCCTCCTGCCCTTAATGATTAGCTCTTCCAGGTTGATTCTATCAGTCTTTGGGTTGTTTTCAGAGTTAGTTACATAGGTGTAGCTATTATATCGGTGTGTTTGTGGAACCAAGTGACCTCAGCGTCTTAATATCTTGTCATCTTCCCTGAACCAAAGAAAACTTCCTTGATTTTTTTATTTCTCACCTCCAGATGGAATCACTACATCTATTTATATATTTCTCAAATATGTTTACTTTTCTTCCAAAATCATGGTTAATGGCACATATTCTTTCCTGGGTTTTTGCATTCATCTGCTCAATATTTTCCAGTTTTGTTTTCCTATTTATTTGTCTTGCTCCCTATTAATTATTCTTACTTAATCTGCTCATTTCCCCTGATTCAAAGATGTCATTAGCTCTATTTGTTAACTTTAACATACAGTCAAAATCTTTCATAGTTTTGCCCTTGCTTATATGTGCAATTTTGCCTTCTGTCCTTCCCATCTACTTTAATGTTCAGCTAAACAGAAAGTTGTCATCTCATGCATGAGCATATCCTTGCTAGCTTCCTGGACTTTACAAATGATTTTCGTCTAACTGAAACTTCCATTTCATTTCTTAACATGGCTAGTTCTTATTTAATCTTGAGCTTTTGATTTTGAGAGTTAAGTCCTATAGAAACCTAGGCTGTTTCTCTTGGTACCTCCTAAGAATTGCTCCAAAACCTTTTTATCCCCCTCTGTATAAGCAATTATCCTATAATCTGGAAATATCTTTTTAAAATATTTCTATGACAAATAGTTGGAGGGTAAGCACTTGGTCTTATTCGTGATTGCAATCACCAAAATATGAATATGAATATGTACAATAAGTGTGTTAAATAAAGGTGGTCATTACAATCAATTACCGCATAACTAAAATTCAGCAATTCCTGCTAGCACAGATGGAACTTGTGCAAAAATTAAGAAAAACAGAAAACAAACTATCTTCAGGACCTAGAGTGTAAAGATAGGTGAGCAAAGCATCAGACAGATTTTTAACCCCAATATCCTACTTCACCCAGGGGTTAGGAGGAGTTTTGAAAGATAAAATTGATACAACCAAACACACAGTCTTATCTAGCACTTGATGAAGGCATGAGGATATCTGTGCACAGGTAAGCATGAAATACATATCTGACTCAAGATGGAGCAATTAAGGTAGTTGATGGATGTCTAAGTTTTAAAATTGTCATTGAGAGGGGTCATTATGAATTATACCTATTTATCTTTCGTAATCTCAGAGTTGATTTCATTATTTCAGCTTACTTTTGTTGTTTCTTCTAACTTCAGTGTCCTACTAATAAGAACATTCTGAAATTCAGCCAATAATTAAGTTTATTTTAAAAGGCGATCCTTATCCATTAACACTCTTGATGGAGAGTATTTTTATGATTATTCCATGTCAGAGGATTAGGCAGGCTCTAAATGCAAGGACATGTGTCCTTAAAGAAAAGCCATGTGAACGCCCAGAATCAGAGGAGAGAGGGCTGTGTGAAACAAGAGGAGATCACAATTTATGTAGTGGCAAGCCAAGGAACACCGAGGATTATTCTCCCAGATGTCCATCACAGCTTTTCTCTCGTTCATAACTTCCTGTATTCTTTCTTACTTGTGAGAACCTAAGAGGCAGGCTTCTAATATATATATATATATATATATATATATATATATATATATATATATATATATTTAGTTTTTTTCCTACTCACTGTCACCATTTTCTCTTAAACCAACTTCCATCAGGTTTTTGCCTCTCAATCACTATACAACAAACTGCTTTCTCAAGGTCACACATGACCTATGTTTTTATTTCTAAAGGTTAATTATTTACCCTCGACATCTTTTGTCTCTTAGGAACATTTGCCATAACTAATTACTGCTTCTGTTTGGACACTCTAAAATCTCTCTTGCTCCCTTGTCCCCTGCCTGTTAATTTGATGTTGGTTTTTCTCTCCTCTCTAATTCACTCAAATGGTGAATTTTTCCAGCTGTATAGTATGAGATACCAATTACATGTTGATGACTCTCAAACTCAGACTTGAATGCTAGACTTATCAGCTGTCTGATATTTTCACTTGGCTCTCTGTTACATAGCTCAAAATAATTCTGAATTCTCAGATTGTTCCATTTCTTTTCCCTTACTCCCCCTCTCCCACTCCCCCAAAAGACAACCACATAAATGAGAAAACCACACAAATCACTCTACTCTTACTGAATTCATGTCTTTTTTTTTTCTTTTTTTCCAATACTTTACAATTGCTCAGATCAAAGAACTTTGAGTCATTGGAGACTTTTCTATTTCTCTCAAAATCCACATACTGTCTGACAGGCAATCATGTTAAATTTATATTTAAAATATATCTCACATGTAACCCTTTCTCTTCTTTGCTGTCACCATAGTTGGGGTCATCAACATCTCTCTCTTATCCTACTTTAATAGCCTCCTATCTGTTCTCTCTACCCTCTTACCCATTAGTCTGTTTTCAGCAGAACATCTAGAATGATCATTTACAAGCAAATATAATCATGTTATTCCTCTGAACAAAACCCTAAAATTGTTCTTCCTTTTACTGAGGGGGAAATCCAAAGTCCTTACAGTGACTGTATAAGTTAGTAGCTGATCTAGGCCTCTTTACCTCCTGTTCTCTTATTTCTCTCTGCTCTGCTGGTCCTACATTAACTATGCTTGTTTTTGCTGCTTTAGGGTCTTTGCACCAGTTATTCCTGCTGGGTGGCTCATATCAATACCTCCCTCAACTCTTTCCTCAAAATTCACCTTATCAAAGAGATGTACAACTTATTTAAAATTGTACCACTCTCCATTTTCAGTTCCTTTATCTTAATTATCTCTCCTTCCAATATGCTACATTATTCTTTCTTTCTTTCTTCATTAAAATTGTATTTATTTAATTGACAGACAGAGATCACAAGTAGGCAGAGAGGCAGGCAGAGAAGGAAGGGAAGTAGGCTCCCCACCGAGCAAAGAGCCCAATGTGGGGCTCAATCACAGGACCCTGACCTGAGCTGAAGGCAGAGGCTTTAACCCACTGAGCCACCCAGGCTCCCCACATTATTCTTTATTTAGGGTATTTATTTATTACTTACTGTCTGGTAGGATATTAACTCCATGAGACTGGAGATCTGTGTTTTATTTACTTGCATACTCCAAGTAGCTAGATTAATGCCTAGCACACCATAGGCGTTCAATTTATATTTTTTGAATGAATTAATAAAAAATGATCAGTAATAGACTTTAGTAGTAGTCTCACAGTGGATGCCTGGAATAATGATATTTGTTAATTTTTATATTTACTTATGCAGAAGATTGCAGAGAACAAAAGTCATCTCAATAATCACAGTCACTATTGTTTATAGTGCTTTTCAGGATCTCTAGGGATTCTTTTATATAATTCAATTTGGAACTATGTTATAGGCATCTATAAATAAGACAACTGATGTTTGCAAGATTAATAAGTTGATCCGGCTTAAACAACTTGTGTGGTGGTAGAGCTCAGAGTGTCACCAGATCTGAATAAATTGAAATTCCACTTTATTCTGTGATATTAGCACTTTTATAAACTCTCAAAGAACAGACAAGAAGTTTCTTTCTTTCCTCATATACATATGCTCCCTCATATGTAGCCGAGTGTTATCTATTTACGTGAGACAGCGGCTGCTCATCCAGTTCTGAATTTGTTAGTCTAGATTTGTTAAAACTACCACTGATACTGTTATTGTGTTTTTTTTTTTTTCCTATTGTCATCAGCTTCTTTTTTAAAGCAATCTGGGACACATTGAGAAATGTTACTAAGAAATAGTTCTGCAACTTAAGAATGGCACTTCAGAACTAAGTACTTTAATATTTCACAGAAGAGCATACTAAATGTATCAGCTTCCTCAGGACTATAGTTGGACTCACAGAAGTGACAATGTGCTACTCTATAATAGGTCTTGAGCTTTCTTCATATTAGTCTTTTTTTTTTTTTTTAAATACATGGGTTGCTGTTATATGAAGCTGGTTTTCTTCAATTTTCTTTTCCATATATTGGCAAGGTATTTCTTTCTGAAATTTTTTTTCCCAAAAATGTTTATAATCATACATTTTATGAATTTGGGCTCCAATTCAGATTTACATTCCTTTACCAAACTTTTTATTTTTTTTTAAGTCAAGTATAATTAGCACTGTTATCTTAGTTTCAGATACAATATAATGAGTGAACAATTCAATTAATCTGTTTAAAGTGTGTCTGCAGGGGTGCCTGGGTGGCTCAGTGGGTTAAGCCTCTGCCTTCGGCTCAAGTCATGATCTCAGGGTCCTAGGATCCAGCAAGGCATTGGGCTCTCTGCTCAGCAGGGAGCCTACTCACCCACCCCTATCTGCCTCTTTGCCTACTTGTGATCTCTCCCTGCATCAAATAAATAAATAAAATCTTAAAAAAAGTAAAGTGTGTCTACGTGACTTCAAATTCTTGGATAGGAAAGAAAAACCTAGCATCAATTTGATAGAATGCCCTATATTTAAATACCATTTAGACCTTGTGGAGTTTCCCAGCTGTGACACAAGAAATAATACGAAAGATTGAGGAAATGCTATGGTCACCATAATTTAGTTTCAAATGTTCACATTTTGAAGTCCTCAGATTAAAAAATCACTTTCAAAGGATGACACGTGTTATTACAGACTTAAAAAATTTAAAAAGAAAGTGATAGCTTAGGTAGAGCACAGATATGTTTGTCTTAAATTTGGAAAATATTTGCTTAAAGAACTCAGGTTGGATAAATGGACCATATTACTTTTCACACTGGAGATATTTACCAGTGGTGCATTATGTAATAATAACTGATAATCCTTACTAAACATTAAGTTTACTCAACACCCAAAGAACAAATAATCCAATCAAGAAATGGGCAGAGGACATGAACAGACGTTTCTGCAAAGAAGACATCCAGATGGCCAACAGACACATGAAAAAGTGCTCCATATCACACGGCATCAGGGAAATACAAATCAAAACCACAATGAGATATCACCTCACACCAGTCAGAATGGCTAAAATCAACAAGTCAGGAAATGACAGATGCTGGCGAGGATGCGGAGAAAGGGGAACCCTCCTACACTGTTGGTGGGAATGCAAGCTGGTGCAGCCACTCCGGAAAACAGCATGGAGGTTCCTCAAAATGTTGAAAATAGAACTGCCCTATGACCCAGCAATTGCACTACTGGGTATTTACCCTAAAGATACAAACGTAGTGATCCAAAGGGGCACGTGCACCCGAATGTTTATAGCAGCAATGTCCACAATAGCCAAACTATGGAAAGAACCTAGATGTCCATCAACAGATGAATGGATCAAGAAGATGTGGTATATATACACAATGGAATACTATGCAGCCATCAAAAGAAACGAAATCTTGCCATTTGCCACAACATGGATGGAACTAGAGCGTATCATGCTTAGTGAAATAAGTCAAGCGGAGAAAGACAACTATCATATGATCTCCCTGATATGAGGAAGTAGTGATGCAACATGAGGGCTTAGGTGGGTAGGAGAAGAATCCATGAAACAAGATGGGATAGGGAGGGAGACAAACCATAAGTGACTCTTAATCTCACTAAACAAACTGTGGGTTGCTGGGGAGAGGGGGGTTGGGAGAAGGGGGGTAGGGATATGGACATTGGGGAGGGTATGTGCTTTTGGGTAAATTGGAAGGGGTGGTGAACCATGAGAGACTATGGACTCTGAAAAACAATCTGAGGGGAGTGAAGTGGTGGAGGGGTGGGAGGTTGGGGTACCAGGTGGTGGGTATTAGAGAGGACACGGCTTGCATGGAGCACTGGGTGTGGTGAAAAAATAATGAATACTGTTTTTCTGAAAATAAATAAATTGGAAAAAAAAAAGTTTAGTGTTTCAAATCTGAACCTATACTTTATGCCTGTGTGGAATGATAGGGGTTAGCTGAGGATGAGGATATGGATAAATGACATTTTTTTTTTCTCTCAAGAGTCCCAAAAGCTTAGGGTAGTTGTTAAACTACTTTAATTGACTTGAGCCTCAAATATAAAGAGTTGTCATTTTTTATTAAAAAAAAAAAGTCTTTTAAAAATTTATAGTAAAATCTTTTTTTTTGCTCAAGAAACATGATCTCATATGCAAACAGTGATTGAGCTCTAACACTGGGGGACACTGAGATGTAATTAACTTACCCTACAGAAATTATTCTTTAGCTAAGAATTTAATGGTTTAGAAGAAGGTGGTGTAGTTGATAAAGTGTCATGGTTGAATATCAGTCTAAAAATTGAAACCTCAAATTGTCATTACCAACTCATTAGATATCGTGGTGCATTCTTACAGGTGTTAGCTAGTTTGGCTTTTGGATCTCAGTCTAACCGGAAAGATCTGAGACACCGACATTGGAAATAGAATCTTAAAATTCTTTTTCAAAGTACCAGGGAAGTCTACAACATAGGAAACAGAAAGCCCCAAGAAATGTGAGTTGTTCCCACCCAAAGAGGAAACAAACATTTAACTAAAGGCTGCATATATCAGCTATGAAATTACTGTGGAGGAAATTTCATGTAGAATGGAAAGTGAAAAATAGAAGTTGGGTAGGAACACTGAGGAAGACTATTTCTACATATGGAATTCCAGTAATGACAGGAATTCCCTGTCATCCTCAATTTATATAATGAGCTGTTGATTAGAAGAAAAGTCTAATGAAGCCAAACTGTAGAACCTGAAAATTTGGACCCACAAATATAATCCTTTATGTGGATATTTTGAAACAACTTTAATGCTTTACAACTGACAGAAAACTCATCTGGCAGTCATTAATATAACTTTTTAAATAATATACACAGAAGCTTGCTTATTATACTGAGACAATTATAAAATACAGACTAGCTCCTAGTTTGTTGAATCCTAGCTAATAAGATAAGAATATATTAATCAGATAAGCAATTCTTTTTACCAAGCTCACTTTATTTGTATTGCAATTGGTAGAGAGATTTCTAACAGAATTATTTCATATGAGAATTTTAAAAGTGAATGAAACTTTAGATTTTGTTCCATAAAAAAGGGAGCAGAACACCAAAATCAGAAGAAACACATATAAATTAATTTTAACTTTACCTAAGGAAACTAGGAGAATAAATAGAAACATTCTATGTGCTATAAAATAATAAGAATATGACCAGGTACAAGTGGAAAACAAATAAAAAAATAAATAAGTGGCAACAAATATTCATAGTTTTATTAAGTAAAATCATGAACATATTATAGATTATAAAATTTTTAAAAAATTACTACATTCTTCAAAAAAATCTATGTAAGAATTTAAAAATAATAGGCATTATGAAATTTATAAGAAAAACAAACTTTTTATAAAGATATAAATAAACACTTGTTAGGGAAATAGAAGCTCTTGGATGGGAACTTTGAATGAATAAAGATTTCAACTCTTTTTTTTTTTTTTAAGATTTTATTTATTTGACAGAGAGAAATCACAAGTAGGCAGAGAGGCAGGCAGAGAGAGAGAGGGGAGAAAGCAGGTTCCCTGCGGAGCAGAGAGCCCAACATGGGGCTCGATCCCAGAACCCTGGGATCATGACCTGAGCCGAAGGCAGAGGCTTTAACCCACTGAGCCACCCAAGCGCCCCAAGATTTCAACTCTTATTAAATTTATAAATCTAATAACTTTCCAATTGCAACCCCCATGTAAATTTTATGGTCAATTGAAAAAATCATGCTACAGTTAATCTGGAAATAATTGGAAATAAATTGTTTATATATTTGAAGGACAACTATGCTTCTAAATATCAGAATATATTTAGAAAGTTACAATAACATAAAGGGTATGTAGTAAAAACTAAGCATTGACCAAAAATCAATATCTCGAGACAGACAGACAGAGAGACACCCCCCCCACACACACACAACTTAACACATAGCTAAACATGAATTTTCATTGAGTATTTGATGAATTTGACCATTAAATCAGCAGGGCAAGGATTAGTTGGTTATTGATTCTTGGAATTATAATATTTAAAAACATTAAATAATACCCATATTTCACTTCACGTACAGATATAAACTGAAGAAGAATTTACACTTAGTTGTCAATGTGGAAATGGAAATTCTAAACCAAAATGTCAATTGCTTTTGTCATTTTGGAGCATGAAAGTCCTTTCTAAGCATAAAATCAGTGAAAGAAAATACCAGAAACAACAGTAACAAAAACACAAGGAAAGAAGCAAGTTTTGGCTTAAAATTTAAAGAAAATCATCAGTATACATGATAAATAAGATATGATGTTAAACACTAAAGCCAGGAGAAAGACCTGGCAAAGGTTAAAGTTCGTCATAAATAAAATGTGATCACAGTTCTGTAAAAAACTATAGCAATTCCAATAGAAAAATGATCAAAGCTCACAGAATAGTCATAGAAAGATAAATGTTAATTAATGTTCTAAATATAAACTTTTTGTATTCTTATATTTCTGGAATGAGAAAAAATCAAAAGTACCATATTAAGAGTCTAAAATAAGATATAAAATGATAGTTAATTTTTAATTTTCAATTTGACCCAGAAAAATATATTGCTTTCTTTATCCTTATATAACATGCTCATGTTATTTCTTATACAATGATAATGAACCAATAAAACCTAGTTGGCATACTTTTCCTGTTAGTAATGTGTTTCACTTCAGAAAACAAATGCATTCTTTGTAGCATTAATAAACTTCAATATTTTGGGTAATGGCACTAGTAAGACCTGCGACAGAAATTTCTATCACAATCAACACAAGCTTACTTTATCTTTGGCTTCATTAAAGCAGTAAATCTGGATCATGTTTTCATGTTTATTTATTATGCTTGAAAACTTCAAACATATGTAAAATTTATACTGCTAATTAGTCATAAACACTTGTCAAAGAGACAGGTATTAATCTGGGTCTGACTACTTTTCAGGACACCACATTAATATTTTTAACTATGCAAGGTAAAAACAAATGTCTGGGCTTATATAAAGCATAAACGTAAATTATAACTGCATTTTAATCAACATTTTTACAATGCAACATATGTCTCTGTGTACCTTTCAAACTACAATAAGTTGGAAGTACATTTTTCTCCTTCTAGTTATATATTCTTTAGGTATAGACCAGTCATGATAATTATTTACATAGATATTATACTTAGCATTAGAGATCTTCACAATGATTGACCTCCAGAGTTAATGGTGAAGAATTTCTCCAATTTGCTGATGAAAATGTTAAGGTTAACAGAAGGTCTGTGATTTGTTCTATATCATAAGACTCCCAGGTGGTGCAGCTAAAACTCAAGACTCCTTGTTCTTAGTTTGATATTTGAGTCTTTAGCCAACTTTAAATATAGGGTTTTATTTAACAATCTTTCACTCAATGCCAGCCTTGATAGAAAGAAACTTAGCAGGACTGAATATTATTGAACTTCAAATTGGCCCAATTTTCTCCCATTATTTCTTGAAGGTGCTAACATACATATGAACAAGATTGTCATTAAGGTTCTTTTGGTGACACTCAGGAGCCTTTCTGTAGACATTTATATGGGTAAAACAGTATTTTTTACATCACTGATCCTCTCAAGGAGTATTTGTTGCATACCAACTATTTGAAACAATTATGGTACAGAAGATAGTGGCAAACGATTATATTTATAGATATTAAGTGTTACTGAAGTCTGGCTTTAAGCAAATAGTTATATACAAAATATTAACTATTATTATTGCAAGTAGTATGGAGGAGAAATATAGAGAGCTCTGAGAACATACAATGAAGGGGCTGGGTTAACATTATGTTAAAACCTGAATATTGATTAGATATCAGCCAGGTGAATGGGGTTCAGGGCTAATGATATTTGGTAAAAGAAGAATATTCTAGGCTGAGGAAAATGTGTGGCAGTCTTAAGGTGGGAGAGGGAACTGTGATTTCATGAAACTGATACCAGTGTTGCTTAGGTGTAATAACCAAAGGGAAATTTATGACAAATAATGATCCATAGTCAACGGCATCGTCATTTCACTAATTGTACCCTTGAAAGTGGGTAGGGATGAAAAAAGGGTTGAAAAAAATTTAACCACTTCTTCAATTCAAGACTTAGACTGAGTTATTCCATGACCCAGTAGGATACAAAGTTGATAGTTACCACAAAAGGATTTCAAGTGTGTACTACTTACTTCAGGGGCCATCTAAGTGTAGATCAGACAGTGATCTTAAACACTTACCTTAAACAAGAAAGCCTCTGTCACAGTCCACAGATGAGAGAGGTATTCATTGGATATCCCATTTTTGGTATATCTGGGGCATATACCATTCTTGCTTTAGTGGAGAAGAAACTTCAAAAGTGTCCCAAGACTTTGGATATCACCGTAGATTAATGTCAATCTTGAATTATCTGGAAATTTTCAAGATCTATGCCTGCTTTATGTACCTGCTATTGATTTCCAACATTAGCCCAGCCTTCCAGGCTTCCTCCTGTCAGCCTGGATGTTACTTCCCTCGTTAGGTTATAAATTCCTTTTCCCCACAACCTAATTTAAGATAAAAAAAAAAAAATTAGAATCCTACAGCAGTGTTTAATTGGAAAGGTTCTGTTCAATATCTCTGCTTTACTTGTATGTTGGCCACATACTAAAATGTCACCCTGTCATATAGATGTTTTCTTCTGGACATCTAATTCCCCAAATACTCACTGTGGTTCACAAGGTGAAACATTTATTATTTGAAAGGAGAATGGCAAGTGAGAAGTGTTTGTCAGCTGGTTTAAAGCTGTGACAAAAAGTGACTACTATTTTCCCCACTTGACTCTTCATGTTACATGGGGAGGGTAAAATGACAAACCTTTAAGACATGTTACCTTGTGGCTTTTGTCTTATTACTCAGGGCCTTTGGCTCATCTTCTTGTAACACACAAAACCAATAGTTTCCAAGTCATTTAATATTTTAAAGGACTTAATATTTAGTTAGTAATGGATCAAGAAACTAAATTGAATCTTGACAAGTAGAAGGATTGAATTTAGTCCAGATGAATAGTAACAGACTTGTTGCTCTCCTGGGGAGGTAAAAAAAAAAAAAAAAAAAAAAAAAAGGCAGACACAAGCTGCTATATAAATGAGTCCCTGGTTATGATCTCACTCTCAGTAAAGTATGCTGTTATTTCACTGGCACTTTGTGAAAATACTTTTCCTTTTTAAAGGGATCATTTACAAGTTTCCTTTTCATGATCATGTATTCATTTAGAAGAGAAATACATTTTTGTGCAATGATTGGCCTTTTGTGATAATGAGGGACATGTGTGAGAGGCAATGTTAACTTTGTACTCAAGATCAGTGTTATAGAGCTATCTTCTCAACATATCCTCTCTTTAATTACCTTTTTTCTTGAACTTCAGGCTACAAAGGAGTCTATAAACTAAAGTGTACAACAAGCACAATGACATAAATAATAATAACTCGTGTTCATGCCAATTATTTTCCAGAAACTTGGATCAATTTTCTGGGCATGTTTGTATGTATTTCTTCAATAACTGTAGTGAAGTTATTTCCAAAAAGTGAGTCTTTCTGATGGCTTCATTTGACAACTAGTTTGTCCTTTTCATGGAGGTGTTTAATTACCTGTTGCTGTTCTTAAAAATTTTCTTTTCCTTTTCTTTCAAAACCAGACCCACTTCTTAGTTTCCTCTATCACTGTTAAGGCTAGTTATAAGTGATTTTGTTATTGCCATTGTTGTTAATTTTTTTAAAAGCTAATCCTGATCTTTAATTACCATGATTATAACAATGACTCCCAAAAATCTTGTTTTGTTTTAAGATTTTATTTGTTTATTTGACAGAGAAACAGTGAGAGGAAACACAAGCAGGGAGAGTGGGAGAGGGAGAACTCAGGTCATGATCCCAGGTTCTGGGATCAAGCCCTGCATCAGGCTCCCTGCTCTGCAGGGCTTGATCCCAGAATCTGGGATCATAACCTGAATTGAAGACACACGCTTAATGCCTGGGCCACCCAGCTGCCTTCCTCTCTCAGTTTTTATTTTTCTCCTATGCTCCACTTTATTAACAACTGCTTTTCGTTTCGTATGACCTTTTATGTCAATTTACTTGCGATAAGTCCTTATTACCCTTGTTTCATAAAACACAGTATTTTGGGCAATTAGGAAATGCACCAAATATCCAAAAGGTCTAAGTGTTCAGAATTGGCTGCTGGGTTAGAGACTATATTATTAATGAGGGCAATGCAGCAAAGACATCACTACCACCACTGCTGAAAAAAATCCCCTCTTCCTGACTTGCTGAAGCAGAGAAGTAGAAGCTGAAAGTTAAATCTTTTATTTTTTAATTGAAGTATAGTTGACACACCATTATCACATTAGCTTCAGGTGTACAACAGTGATTTGACAAGTCTATATATTATGCTATGCTCAAGAGTATAGCTATCATCCATGACATTCAGTGCTATTCAATACCAGTGACTATATTCCCTATGCTGAGGCTTTCATTGCCATGACTTGTACATTCCATTACTGGAAGACCTCAACTCCTTTTCACCCATTTTCCCCATCTCCTCACGTCCTCCCTCTGGCAACCACCAACTTGTTCTCTGCATCTATGGATTTTCTGCTTTTGTTTGTTCATTTATTTTGTTTTTTTAGATTCCACATATAAGTAGAATCATATGGTATTTTTCTTTCTCTGTGACTTATTTCACGTTGAAAATTGCATCTTGCTAAACACCCTTTCCAGAATGGGTTCCCTGTAACATCCTTTACATCATGCTTCCAAACCTAAGTCTCACATGACTGCTTCTAACTGACAGAGTTTAGTCTCAAGGAAGGCTAAGCAAGTGAGTTCTAACTTCTATATTTGGAAGAGTCATGGTGATATATAATATTCCACAAAAATATGAAAAGTATTTGAATGCACGGGGGTTCAACAATCATGACCGTTTATTGTTCGAATAATTCCAAACTAGTTTGTTCCGATACATAGGGAGAGAGGGAAAAACTGGAGAAGGGAACAAAGGGTGTTTTAAATCAACAGTAAGTTAATTTTTTAAATGTCTGAAAGCAACAGAAATAACCACCATGTAAAAACCAATAAATACATAAAATGAACAAAGGAATTTGAGTACCAATAAAGCCTCACATCTTAACAAAGAACCTAGATCTAGTTTAAGGATGTAGATTTGAATATTGTATAACAATGGCTTAATAATAAAGCTAGTTTCTATTTTTTATGAAAATTCAGAGAAAATCACAAACCATTTTCTAACATTCCTTCTAGAAACTGATATGTAAAATACATAAGAATTCTGAAACTGCTCTTGAAAATTGAATCTATGAAAAGAAGAAATCCTTTGGAACTTAGGTTCTGAGTATTTACTTCTTGCTAAGTCTCTGGCTTTTCCAGTCATTTTCCAAGTTGAAAGGTATTTGATTTTTATCCCCCTTTTGGAACTTTTTTGGTGAAACCTGAAGATAATAAATAATGTTAGATCATGATCATTGAAGTAGACAGTGCTAGATACCTATCCAATATTCATTTGATCTTTTCACAGGTAGAAATTGATTATTGTTTGACATGGTTATGTGCACAGCTAAAAAAACCAAAAACAGGGACGCCTGGGTGGCTCAGTTGGTTGGACGACTGCCTTCGGCTCAGGGCGTGATCCTGGAGTCCCGGGATCGAGTCCCACATCAGGCTCCCAGCTCCATGGGGAGTCTGCTTCGCTCTCTGACCTTCTCCTTGCTCATGCTCTCTCTCACCGTCTCTCTCTCTCAAATAAATAAGTAAAAAATCTTAAAAAAAAAAAACAAACCCAAAAACAAACAAAACAAAACAAAACAAAAAACCCTAAAAACAACAACAAAAAAAAAACAACAAAAAAAGTATTTTCCTGCTTTCTTTCCAAATCAGACTGGTCATGTGATATAATCTTGACCTATTAGAAATAAGTGGAAAAGGGTTTTTATCCTTCAGACATTCCATGTAGTTAAATGGAAGCAGTATAGCAAAGCAGGCCTTGCTTCTTGTTTCAAAGTTAAATCATTTCCCAATACAAAACTTAGAAAATTGAGAGGAAAGTGATGGGTAAGTGAAAGAGCAAAGAAATAGGCATAAACTTTACAGTCTACTGAGTAACATTTATGAATCATAAGGGTTTTGTTAAACTATTTTTGATTAATTATTTCTTAAATCTCAAGCTCTAAGCTAATGTACTTTTCTCAGTTGAGAACATCAGTTCCATATTCCAAACACTTGTTCAATGAACAGACATTAAAAAATAAAGTGAACACTGCACTATATATTTTTGCATCTCTTTTACAACAAATATTGGCAATAAGCAGTCAAGATCTACAAACAGTAATGTCTTGGGGAATTTGCCAGTAGTTCTCAATATCAATTGTTGCTTTAATCTGGCTTAAACCATGAATTATTTTTCAGGTTTCAGCAGCCTCTAAATTATTACTCCATTAAGGTTGTAAAGTTAATCCCATGAAGATACTTTTACAGCCCATAAATATGCTGTCCTGTGCATCATTTAGAGCATTACTAGAAGCATTTTATATTGATACAGTAGCAAAGCTATTTTATCACCATAAAGCAGTATCTCCCTAACATTTTTGGAAACTATTTAAAAGTAAAGAAAGCATACTGTCTGTTGCTGGAAGGTACTGCTTATAGTGCTTTATAAATTGTTTTCTCTCGAAACATACTCAGTATTACTAAAGAGTAAAAATTGTTATTTTCTTAACAAAATTAGAATAGCTCTAGTGCCATGACCTGTACTTTGTTCCAGTTTTATTTTTACATGCTGCCGTAGAACTGCATTAGAGTTTTATTTGATTTTCAGGAAAATACATTTTGATGATAACTTCATCAGAATCTAGATGAACTATGAAACTTTTATATCTGAGTACTCTTTCTCTACATTAATGTTCCATTCATACATATAAATATGCTGTTAAATTCACAGACAGTTCTTAGAAGTGGTGTTTTATTGCTTCGTGAGAAGTAGAAAACAAAATAGTGACTTCTGATAAGTTGCATATTATGACAAAGTTACAATAAAAGCATATTTCATAATTTTAGGATCTAAACATAAAAGCAAGTTTTTGAAGACTATATAAAAGTATGAACTCACTTTCTATTATATTTTTAGGAATAAATACCCTATAATTGATTAGGGTAAGACTGTTACCTTTTTTTTTTTTTTTTTTAAAGATTTTATTTATTTATTTGACAGAGAGAGATCACAAGTAGGCAGAAAGGCAGGCAGAGAGAGAGGAGGAAGCAGGCTCCCTGCTGAGCAGAGAGCCCGATGCGGGAATCGATCCCAGGACCCTGAGATCATGACCTGAGCCGAAGGCAGCGGCTTAACCCACTGAGCCACCCAGGCGCCCCAGCCTGTTACCTTTGTTGTTGAAATTATTTCCATTGTTTGTTTAATTGATGTGTCAACTTCTGAGAGAGGTATGCCAGACATCCACCATGATGGTAAATGTGTCAATTTCTCCTTGAAGTTCTATTAATATTTGCCTTATATATTTTCATGTTTTATTAGGCTCACAAAATTTTAAAAATTTTGTATTTTTAATGAATGTAACGTCTTCATTTGTATTAATATCTTCAATTCTAACTTACTATCTGATACTATTATAGTTATGCTAGCTTTTTAAAGACTCTTTTACATTAAATATTGTTTTAAATTACTTAATGTCAGTGTTTCTGTGAATGTACTTTTTCTCTTTTTTTTGTTAGCACTTTCTACCTATATAAAAATGATTTAAAAATTGAAAATATGAATACATCTACTATCTATATCCAAAGCTCCTATCCAGTTGATTGTTAACATAATTTTTTTACAAAGAAAACTGCAGACCATGATGGTTTCACAGATTTCTATAAAAAATTTAAGGAAAAAGTAATACCGATCTTATAAAAAGTCTTTCAGAAGATTTGAGAGATGGGATCTTTCTCTAATTTATTTTATAAAGTGCATGTAATGATACCCAAATCTGAAATTATAAAAACAAGTATTTCTTGATATTACATGAAAATTAGAAATCTGTGTTCCTCCAACCACATATATACAAAAATACTAATATATAAAAGAATAAGCATATCATGAGCACATGAAATTTATCCCAGAAATGTAAAGTTCATCCAATATTCATAAATCAAACAATATAATTTATCATGGCAATATATTTGCAAATTAGTAGATGCAGAAAAAAATATTTTACAAAATTATCCACCCTTTCCTGATCAACTATCCAGCAAAGCAGAAATTGATGAAAATTCTCTGAATGTTTTAAAGGACCTTTGTTATAGACTGAATTGTGTTTTCCCTAAAATTCATCTATTGATATCCTAACCCTATATGTGATGCATTTGGAGAAAGGGCCATTAGGAGGTAATCAAAGGTAAAAGAAGTCATAGGAGTGGGGCCCTAATTAAATAGGAGTGGTGATCTTACAAGAAAAGGAAGCACACTCTTCTTCTCTCTCTCTGCAGAGAGGAAAGGCCACGTTAAGACAAGAATGTTGCCAGCAGCAAGCCAAGGAGAAAGGCACCACCAGAAATCAATACTTCTGGCACTTTGACCTTTAACTTCCAGCCCCCAGAACTATGAGTAAATAAACACATGTTGTTTAAGCCCCTAGTCTATTTTATTTTGTTATGGCAGACCAAGTCAACTAATACAGCATCTATATAAGTATACAGATAACCTCATACCAAATAATAATACATTGAATATGTCACCTCTAAAATCAGAAAAAGGAAGGGGTATTCATTCTTACTGCTTTTGTTCATCATCAAGTTGAATGACCCAGCCAGTACAATAAGGAAAGAAGGAAAAAAGAATTAGGGATTTTCTTTATTTTTGGCAATACGAAAGTCTACATAAAAAATTCTAAGTAATCCACTATAATACAAGAACTAAATTGCTAGAACTAGTAAGTGAATTTAGCAAGAATGTAGGATACAAAGTCAACATAGAAAATGCAGTTTCAATTATTCAGTTGTGATTTATGATAACAAAAATTGGAAAAATATAAATAGAACAATTTAAAACAGCATCAAAAATTTCCACACTATAAAAATGAGATGCTGTTAAAATTAAAGTTCTAAATAGATGAATATATACATTTTATGGATTAGAAGTTTCAATACTGTTGTCAGTTTTCCTAAAAGTGATTTATAGGTTAAAAAGATTCTATCAAAGTTCCAGAAACATTTTTAATAAAAATGAATTAATTAATTCTAAAGAATATATATAGAAATGCAAAGGCTTCAAATATCCTAAACACTTTCAATAAAAAAGATACAATTTGAATATTTGTTACCTGATATTAATACTTACAATGCTATATTATTAATCAAGAGAATCTAGCATTTGTGTGAAGATAGACAAATAGGTCATTAAAGCTAAAGAAAGAGTCCAGAAATAGAATGGTGTATAATCAGTTTGCTTGATTTTTGACAAAGTCACTATGGTAACTAAAGATGAAAATATAGACTTTTTAACAAATGGTACTACAAAAACTGGATAAACACATGAAGCAAGATAAACAAAAACTAATTTCCAAAGGTTCACAGACCTACATATAAAAGCTAAACCTATAAAATTTATAGATTAAATATAAGAGAAAAACCCTTGCAACCTTAGAACAAACCATTTCTTAGGACAAAAAAAAAAAAAGAAGAAAAAACTCACTAAACTAATTGTAAATAAAAACAAAAATATATAGATGGACTTGCAGTTTGTTGAAGTTTAATCTGCATCAGCTATTTTTCTTCATGGTTAAAATATTTACCTCATATAGAGAAATTTGGAGGAAGCAAACTCCCATTTGTTTCTGACTGATTCTGGATCCAAATCCAGCAATCTTAAACCTTCAGTCTTGACTTACTCCTCTGTGTGTCTATTCCTCTTCATACCCACAGAAATACTATTTTATTTGTGTGCAGTGCTATTTTTTTCTATTTTCATATACCTCAGTGTTTGATGTTGGAATGGAAGTCATAAAATATCAACTCACAAAGCCATCCTGACTGGAAATTTTTGTAGTATTTTTAGACAAATCACATGACAAAATTCCAAGTGAAAAAGGAAAATGATGCATTCTTTCCTATGGACAAAAGCACAAAAGCCACTTATAGCAGAATGATGTGGGTCCCAGGAGAGCCACAGAGGCAGTGATGTGAGGCCTGTGGTTGCTAGGCGGCTTGGAGGCTGCTGGATCAAGAGAGATACAAGGAGGAAGCAAAGACTATTTGTCAGCTTCATAATTTGGTCCAAGGGTGTCTTTGACCTTTTGGCCATTCAAAGCACTTTGGATGATTCAGCAGGTTGGACCACATTCCCATCAGCTGCCACAACTCTAAATCCAGAATGACAGTGCAGGTTATAAAATAAAAGAAAGCAATAACAACCCCAAACTAGTTAATTATTAAACAGCACTTTATACAAAACCTTTCTAGTCAGTCACTCAAAAATTAATCCTGTTAAGTTTAAAATGTTTGACTTCAGCCAGAAGGTAGAATTTCTTCTATGCCATCAGGGTAATGTGTTGAACATTAAAAAAAAAAAATGAAAAATATACACTTTCTCCCACTTCAACAAGTTGGCATGCTGTTTCTGCACACTGACAGCTCAAAATCAGTGGGAAGAAATCTCTCTTAAGCTTACCATGATCATAGGTTTTGGAGAAGAATGCTTCTAAATAACCACATTTCTGAAGTAGGCTAAAAATATTTGTACCTACTTACAATTAAATTTACATATCTTGGTGCAGACAAATGTTACCAAATCACAAACTCATGCCTTTGTGTTGTTAAAAAAGCAAGTAATGAGCCACATTTTATACTTGGCAGGTCTGAGAGTAAATCACATTCTTTTGCTCCCCTTGTCATTTTTATTCAAGCTAAAAATAATGATTAAAATGAGCAAGAAAGGCAAACTTGAAGGGGAAAGATTATGAGAGAATGACATTGTGGTAGAGGGGATTCTGGAGTATTCATAAACAAATCTTAGCAGTATAATTTTGTTGTTGTTACTGGCATGGCTCAACACTACTTTCAGAATCCCTTTGCATAAATCCTGGTAAGGGCATTGGATTCCTGAAGAAATAGGCTCAAATTTAAATTTCAACATCAACAAAAATGTGATTTTAGTATTGTCTGTGTAGGTAACTACAAATATTGTGCTAAATATTCTATTATTTTGTTTTAAGTTTTATATGTCAGGGTGTATTAGTTTCCTATTGATATATAATAAATTAACACAAACTTCACTACCTGAAAAAACCTCACAAGTTTATTATTATCCTACAGTTCTGGGGGTCAGTAATCCAGAATAGATTTGACATAGCTCTATATTGCTTCTTGAATCTGTAAAGAAGGACCCATTTCCTTTCTTTTTACACTTTCTAGGAATGCCCTGCATTCCATAGATTGTGTGCTAGATTAGTCCAACCTCTCCTTAAAAAACAAACAAACAGGGGCACCTGAGTGGCTCAGTGGGTTAAAGCCTCTGCCCTCATCTCGGGTCATGATCCCAGGGTCCTGGGATCAAGCCCTGCATCGGGCTCTCTGCTCAGTGGGGAGCATGCTTCCTCCTCTCTCTCTCTGCCTGGCTCTCTGCCTACTTGTGATGTCTATCTGTCAAATAAATAAAATCTTAAAACAAACAAACAAACAAATAAATAAATTTTATTGAGACATAATTTCTATTCAGTAAGATCTGTTTCACTTGTACTGGTCAATGAGATTTGACAAAAGTTTACACTCCTGAAACCAGCAACACAATCAAGAGAAAATACTATCACCACAAAATGTCGCCTAGTCTCCCTTAAAGCAGATCTACCTTTCAGGCCCCAAGCAACTGGTGATCTGAATCTTATCACTATAGATTTGTTTTACATTCACTTAATATAAATGGGATCATGGAGTATGAACTCTGGCTCATTATACCTGAAATCCATCTATGATTGCTGAGTCTATCAATTTCTCATTTGTTTTTATTGTTTTTTAATATCCCCTACTACACCAACCACAGTGTGTTTACCCATTTGGCTGTTGGTGTACAATTGCATTGTTTCTGATATTTTGCCTATTGCAAATAGAGCTTTGTAAATGCTGATCTGGGGGCATGTATTACTTTATTTTTATTATAGTATAGTTGGCATACAATATTATATTTATTTCAGGCATATAACACAGTGCTTCAACACTTTTATACTATAGAAAGTAATCACCATGATAAATCTTGCTATACTGTGTCACCACACAAAATTGTTACAGTATTATTTTACTGTATTCCTTATTAACTATATTTCCTGTGCTGTCCATTGGATTCCCTTTATTCTGTATTTCACAACTGGAAGTTTGTACTTTCGAATCCCCTTTCCTTATTTTGCCCATTCCCGCTACAACCCTCTGGCAAAAAAAAAAAAAAAGAAAAAAAAATTGTTTTTTGCATCTATGCTCATTCTGTCTTGTTTTGTTTAATTTTTTTAGATTCCAGATACAAGTCAAATCATACGGCATTTGTCTTTCTCTGATTTTTTTTTTCCACTTAGTATAATATCCTCTAGGTCTATCCATGTTGTTGCAAATGGCCAGATTTCATTATTCTTTATAGCTGAATTATATTTCATTGTATATATTTATACCACATCTTTATCCATTCACTCACTGATGAACATTTAGGTGGCTTCCATATCTTACCTATTGTAAATAATGCTGCAATAAACATAGGGGTGGTAGTCTTTTAGAATTAGTGTTTTTGTTTTCTTTCAGTATATATCTAGCAGTGGAATTACTAGATCATATGGAAATTCTGTTTTTAATTTTTTGAAGAATCTCTGTTCTGTTTTTCATAGTGGCTGCACCAGTTGGCATTTCCACCAACAGTGCGTAACAGTTCCCTTTTTCTCTACAACCTCACCAATACTTGTTACTTGTATTTTTTGATTTTAGCCATTCTGACTGGTGTGAGGTGATATCTCATTGTGGTTTTGATTTGTATTTCCCTGATTATGACTGATGTTGAACATCTTTTCATGTGTCTGTTGGCCATCTGTATGTCTTTTTTGTAGAAATGTCTAATTAGATTTTAATTTGTTTTTTAATTAGACTGCCCATTTTCAAAATTTAATTTAATTTTTTTCCAGTGTTCCAAGATTCATTGTTTAGGCACACCATAGTGCTCCCTGCAATACGTGCCCTCCTTAATACCCGCCGCCAGGCTCACGCAACCCCTCATCCCCCTCCCCTCCAAAACCCTCAGTTTGTTTCTCAGAGTTCACAGTCTCTCATGGTTTGTCTCCCCCTCTGTTTTCCCCTCACTTCTCCTCTCCTTCTCCCAATGTTCTCTGTATTCCTTATGTGCCACAAGTAAATGAAATCATATGATAATTGACTCTCTTTGCTTGATTTATTTCACTTAGCATAATCTCCTCCAGTCCTGTCCATGTTGATACAAAAGTTGGGTATTCATCCTTTCTGATGGAGGCATAATACTCCATTGTATATATGGACCATATCTTCTTTATCCATTCATCTGTTGAAGGGCATCTTAGTTCTTCCACATTTTGGCAACTGTGGCCATTGCTGCTATGAACATTGAGGTACAGATGGTCCTTTAGGGTAACTTTAGGCTTTGTTTGATATTTTTATTTTCCTCATTCTTTTAAGTATAGATTATATCATTTGAGGTTGTTTTTGTTGTTGTTGTTGTTTGTTTGTTTGTTTTTAATTTCTTGAGGTGGGCCTGTATTGCTAAAAACTTCCTCCTTAAAACTGCTTTTACTGCATCTCATTGATTTTGGACAGTTGTGTTTTCATTTTTATTTGTCCTAAGGTATTTTTAAAAAATTTCCTTTGATTACTTCATTTACCCATTGGTTATTTATCATATATAATAATATGTTTAGCTTCCACATGTTTGTGTTTTTTCTAGCTTTCTTCTTGTAATAGATTTCTAGTTGATGATGTTGTGGGTCAGAAAAGATATTCATTATGATTTCAATCTTCTTAAATCTGACAGTTGTTTTGTGACCTAATATGTGATCTCTCCTGGATAAAATTTTCTGTGCACCTGATAATAATGCATTTTCTATTGTTTTAGATGGAATGCTATAAAGAAAAGCTATATAACAGAAACAAAAATAAATATTTTTCTAGAAAGAACATATGTGTATATCTCTTAAGTCTATTTGTTCTAATGTATTGTTTAAGGCCAATGATTCCTTATTGATTTTCTGCCTGGATGATTTATCTATTTATATACATGGGGTGTAAAAGTCTCTTACTATTTTTTTTGTACTATTCTCAATTTCTCCTGTTATGTCTGTAATATTTGCCTTTAGCAGCCTCTTTAATGTGTATATAGATATTTCCATTGTTATATCCTCCTTTTGAATTAATCCTTTTATCATTATGTAATGTCCTTCTTTGTCTCTTGTCAGAATCTTTTGCTTTAAGGTTAATTTTGTCTGATATAAGTAGCTCTACCTCAGCTTTCTTTTCATTTCCATTTGCGTGGTGTATCTTTTTCCATTACTTTCATTCGTGTGTAGTTTTAGATCTGACGTGAATCTCTCATAAGCAGCATATATACAGGTCTTATATTTTTAACCATTCAGTCATCCTTTGTCTTTTGAGGTGTTTAGTCCATTTGCATTTAAAGTAATTATTGATAGATGTATTTGTTTCCATTTTGTTGTTTGTTTTATAGTCGTGTTTGTAGTTTGTAGTTCTTCTCTGTCTCTTTCTTCTTTTCCCTTGTGATTCCCTTAGGGTTGTGTTTGTTTTTCTATTTTTTTGTTTATCTAACATATATTTTTAGTTTGTGGTCATCATGAGATTTATATATAACACCATATATATATGTATATATATATATATATATATATATATATATAGCAATTTAAGTTGATTGTTGGTTAACTTCAAGTGTATTATAAAAGCACTACATTTTTACTTCCCCCACATACACATTTTATATTTCTGTGCCATATTTTTATCCTATTATTTTGTGAATCCTTGACTAATTATTATCATTTAGATAATAATTCAATCATCTAGACCCAATGATTTACTACTTTGTCTTCTAACTTTTGTATTAACTATGTAGTAGGTTGATACACTATCTTCACCATATATTTAACTTTACCAATGAAGGTTTTTATTATAATTTTCTTATTTTTAGTTATTACTTCTTTCTTATCCATTTAAAGAAGTCTAACATTTCTTGTAAGGCTGTTTTGTTTTGATAAACCCCTAACTTTTGCTTATCAGGGAAACTCTGTATCTCCATTTCTGAGTGATGTTCTTTCCATATTGAGTATTCTTGGTTGTATTTTTTTTTTTAAGATTTTATTTATTTATTTGACAGAGAGAGATCACAAGTAGGCAGAGAGGCCGGCAGAGAGAGAGGCAGAGAGAGAGAGAGGGAAGCAGGCTCCCTGCTGAGCAGAGAGCCCGATGCGGGACTTGATCCCAGGACTCTGAGATTATGACCAGAGCCAAAGGCAGCAGCTTAACACACTGAGCCACCCAGGCGCCCTATTGTGTTTTCTAGTTTTTTCTGTTGTTGCTTTTAATTGTTCTTTTTGTTTTAAACTTTTATAATGTGTCTTGGTATGGGTCTCTTTGGGTTCATCTTACATGGGACTCTCTGTGTGTGTCCTAGACTTGGATGTCTGTTTCTTTCACCAAGTTAGAAAAGTTTTCAGCCTTTTTCTCTAAATAGTATTTCTCTCCCTTCCTCTTTTCTCCTTCTGTGATTCCTATAATTTGAATGTTATTATGTTGATATCGTCCCACAGATTCCTTAAACTATCCTCATTTTTAAAAATTCTTTTTTTTTTCAGTTCTTGTTGTGTGATGTCTAGTCATCTGTCGTTCACATCATTGACTTATCCATCTGCCTTATCTAATCTTTCAATTCCTTTTAGTGTATTTTTTATTTCAGTTATTGTATTCCTCAGCTCTGATTTTTTTTAAGGTTTCTTGCTGTTGAAATTCTCCTTGTGTTCATCTACTCTTCTCACAAGTTTATTGAGTATCTTTATGACCATTACTTTGAAATTTATCCAGTAGATTGCTCATGTCCATTTTGTTTTATTCTTTTTCTGAGCTTTTACCTTTTTCTTTCATTTGGGACATTTCCCTCTGTGTCTTCATTTTGCTCAACCTGTTTAAATATATTAGATAAATCAGTTGCATCTCCCCATCTTGAAGGAGTAGCTTTGTGCAGAGTTTCCTTGGGACCTGATAGCACCAACTCCCCTGGTCACTCAAGCCAGTTCCCCAGGGGTCTCATGTGTGTGGTCTTTGTGCACCCTTCTACATGGCTAGGTCACAACTGATACAGACTTGATAGTATGCAGGGCTGTCCCCAATACTACTCTCTGTAAGGTCTGGCTGCAACTGCTAGGTGTGCACAGGTGAGTGGATCTGATTCCTGGACTGTCTGCGGGGGACCGTTATAGGTGATCTAGTGTTGTAGAGGGTCTACTCTGGTCCAAGTTACTGCTTGGGAGGGCCTCTGTTGTCAGTCTTGAGTATTTATTTTGATATGTCTGTGGGAAAAGTTGAGCTCAGTATATTCCTATTCTGTCATCTTGCTCTCCAACCTCCCAATGTCTGCTTTTTCCATCACATTTCCTTCTTTGACTCTCACCCTCTGCCTCACTCATATATAGACTCATGTTATTACACTGGACTCACTTTGATGATCCAGAAAAACCTTCTCATCTCTAGATTTGCAAGCTAATCATCTCTGCAATGTCATTTTGCCATGTAATATAGCATCTTTATAGGTTCTGAGGGCTAACACATAAGCTTTTCTGGGGAGGAGCTTTATTCTGTCTGCATCAAGGGGATTCAATAGTAGGATATTTGTGACTATGTTTTTGAAAGAAATATTTTATATATTTATTTTAGAAAACTAATGAAGTATAGATATGTCAACAAAATTAGGGAAATTTAAAAAAACCCTCTAATTTTACCATTTAGAGTTTGCTATTATTAATGTATTTCATATATCTTTTCAGATTACTTACTGGGTACATGTCTATCTATACTTGAGGATTTTATAAAAATTGAAAGAAATATTGCATATTTACTGTAACAACTTTTTGACTTAGTAGTGTTAAGAATATATATTTTTATCTTAATAAATATTTGCCTTAAGTATTTTTGCTGGCCAAATATTGGCCCCTTGTATATCTCTACAGTTAATCCCACAATTAAATGCTGAACTTTCACATTGACACATACTAACTTCACTTTCTTTTTTTTTTTTTTTTAAGATTTTATTTATTTATTCGACAGACAGAGATCAGAAATAGGCAGAGAAACAGGCAGAAAGAGGAGAGGTGAGGGAAGCAGGCTCCCTGTTGAGCAGAGAGCCCGATGTGGGGCTCGATCCCAGAACCCTGGGACACGACCCGAGCTGAAGGCAGAGGCTTTAACCCACTGAGCCACCCAGGTGCCCCCTAACTTCACTTTCTTAGGCTAAATATCTAAACATAGTATTTCTATGTCAAATGTGTTTATTTTTTTCTTCAAACCTTCCTACATATTAGCAGTGTGATTCATTTTATCATTGTCAATTTGTTGGAATAAAAGTATATCTAACTGTGATTTAAACTGGTCCAATCATGACACAGACTGTTTGCAAATGTTAACCTTAAAAAGAAAAAAAAAAATAGAAATAGCAAATAGCTTAGAGGTGCCTGAGTATTTCAGTTGTTTAAGAATCTGACTCTTGATTTCAGCTGAGATCATGATCTCAGGCTTGTAAGATCAAGCCCCAGGTCAGGCTCCCTGCTGGGCATAGAGCCTGCTTGAGATTCTCTCTCCCTCTTTCATGCCACCATCCCTACCAAAAAACCAAAAAACCAAAACCAAACCAAAACAAAACAAAAAACAAAACAACAACAAAAAAACAAAACACAGAGAGAGAGAGAAAGAGAGAGAATTACAATCCATAACAAGCAAGCTATGGTAAAACTGTAGTCAAGTACTTAGAACAAAGGAGAGAAATGTTATTTTATAAAGGAAAGGGGGAGTTTGGGAGAATCATTATAAACAAAAACTTCATTGGAATAAACTGATAGTTTGAAGTATAGTGGCTTTTCGTTGGTTGATTTGTGACAGTCTTTCATTGGCTGGGCTGTTGCCAGGGAAAAACTTTGTAGAGGAAAAACTTTGTTCCTCTGGCTTTGTAGAGGAAAACTTTGTAGAGGAAAAACTTTGTTCCTCTGGCCGGGATAGTAAAATAATAGCTAAGGTAGTATGGACTTGCAAGGTGTGTCTCTTCCTATTGGGTTCTGCAATTATGAGGAATAGTAGGATGTGAGAGCTCCCACTGCTCACCTTCCGGTTTCCTTCTAAATATGGTTTCATTTTATTTTCACCTAAGTCAAAAGTATCAGGAAATCCATAACAGGGACTTGGAAGCAATTTGTGTAATTTTCTCTAGGAGAAGCAACGACATAGAAATTTCCATTCATGTATTTTTTTTTTTTAACTGTGACTTCATTCATTCATTTGTTTTTAGTCTTTAAAGATTTTTTATTGTTGTTAAGAGTACAGGGAATATGAAAATGAACAAGACCATCAAGTTTATTATTCTCATTATTATAGTCATGTGTGTGTGTGTGTGTGTTTGTGTAGGAGGGTCATAAACAATAAATAGACATCTAAATGAAAGAGATAATTTCATTTAGGGAAATGAGACTATGGTGCAGAATACACTCTATTGGGTATGAGAATACATTGAACATAAAGGAACAAGGTATGGATAGCTAGGGGCTGAACATTGGGTAGGGATATCTCCCTGAGTTAAGAGTGAGGAAACTGGTATCAGGTCAGTCAGTATAGCCATAATATATGGTCTTGGGCTGGTTGGCACCAGCAGGGCTTGGTTGGAATGCTCCAGACACATGTTAAATCATACAAACAAACAAATTAAAACAAAACAAAACAAAAACAGACAAAAAAAAAGGTTTTGTTTTTTTTTTTGTTTGTTTTGTTTTGTTTTGTTTCCTAACTGCAATGAGAAGCCACTGTGGGATTTCAAGAAAGAAAGTATACATTTTAAATTATGGTTAAAATGACTTACCTTGGCTGATCTGTAGAAAATGGCATGCTTTATTTTAAGAGAAGAAATAGGAAAACCAGTTACGAAACTATTTCAAAAAGATGATGGATTGGTTTAGTGGCAGCACAGCTATGAGGAAAATTAGCTGGTTTAGGGGGGCATTTTGTATCTAAATTGGTATTCCTCACTACAGTATGGGTACCACATTGAAGAACCAAAATAAGATTCTGTTGTTTTTTCTAAATGCTCCATATTCTTAATCCCAAGCTAAAATTGGGTTTCAGAACTCCTCTGACACTCATTTTAATATGGAAACAGCTATTTTCTGATCCAGTGGCAGTCAGAGAGGGTTGGTAATAATTAAAAATGAAGAATAAAGGATTATGTCCTGTAACATATTTTTAAGAAACCAATATTCGTATTTTCTATTATATTTTGCTTGCCTGTTATGGGTGTCTGAAATAACCCACAGTTTCTTTCATATTGTAGTTTAGTTTCCAGAATTCCAGTGTACAAACACAAATAACTTATCTGGAAGTAATAACCCACCAACAGTCTCTAATACTTTAGCACAAATTAGATTATAAGGATGACTAAATTTAAAATTGGGAGGATCTTTGAAAGATCATTCCAATATCAATAATTTCAGCTGAGTTTTCCAGAAGCAAACCTAAGAAAATAATTTATTTGAAAGTGAAAAAAAAAAGTTAGGGAGTTTTCCCAGGAAAAAGCTTATAGAGGATTAGGGGAATGAGAAGGAAAATAATCTCAAGTGTACAATATTAATCCAAGTTACACAGAGACAATACTGAGCAAACCTCACACCTTTTATGTCCCATGTGGAAGGCAATATAGCTGGAGTAATTGTCTCCACATGTCTCGCACAGCTGTCAATCATTGTGACTGCCTGAGGTACACAGAGCTGACTCTGACTGTGACAGACATATCCTAGGACGATTCAAATGATCCCCTGCATTATTCCCTTTCCTTGAGTCTGGGAAAAATATTTGAATATGATGGATGAAGTTATGTTCTATGGCAAAGGTCAGGCATTTTGCAAATATCATTAAAGTCCCCAATCAATCGACTTTAATTTATTCAAAAGGGAGGTCATCCTGGGTGTGCCTGGCCTAATCAGCAAGTCCTTTGAAAAAGACTTGAAGCAACAACAGATTCTAACCTGTTGACCTTGAAGGAGCTGGTTGCCATATTATGAAAAGGGCCAAATGGTAGAGAATTAGGGGAATTTTCTAGTAGCTGGGGATCTCACTCCTACAACTGCAAGGAACTGATTCTTTGAGACTAGAAAAAGACCTAGAGTGTCAAATGAGATTTCAGACTTCAACAGTCTTGAGACCATGCATTTTGAAATAGTTGTGCTGTATCCCAACCCATGGAAATTTGGAATTAAGATCCTTTAACAAAGACTAGCCCTTCAAATGGATTGTCCCTATAGAGAAAAAATAAATAAAAGCAACCAAAATCCTTCTCTTGAGAAAAGAGAGACAACAGGGATTTTGCCTTTGTCATTTTTTGATCTTACTCTGAAAATGAACTCGTTGCTGAGAATCAATAACGAGAGTTCAACTCTCATTCTTATAAGGAGATTAAATATTCACTTCTTTTGGAGTCTGGAAAACCCCCAGCCTAGAAGTTCTGTTAAATATGACCAGAAGCACCTTGGGACAACATACAACATCAATCCCAATATTTTTTGTTAAAAAATACTTAAATAAAGGTCTCAGAATTCTCATAAATTATAATCACTCAAATATTAGCTTATAACACCAATTTGCACCACACATCAAAAAACAAACTACCATGAACTAAAGCAGAAACAACACAGCAATTTTAAACTCTCAAGGGCAAATAATAAATAAATGATTAGATAGAGTATAAACTAATTATGTAAAACATTTAATGAATTGAAAGAAAGAATTAAAAACATGAGAAAGGAATAAAAGGAAAGCAAAATTAAACAGGCAACTTTAAAAAAGAACTTAAACTTATAAAAATTTGAAGTATAAATATTTCAATTAAAAACTCAGTAAGGGGGCGCCTGGGTGGCTCAGTGGGTTAAGCCGCTGCCTTCGGCTCAGGTCATGATCTCAGGGTCCTGGGATCGAGTCCCTTATCGGGCTCTCTGCTCAGCGGGGAGCCTGCTTCCCTCTCTCTCTCTCTCTCTGCCTGCCTCTCTGCCTACTTGTGATTTCTCTCTGTCAAATAAATAAATAAAATCTTTTAAAAAAAAGAAAAAAAACTCAGTAAGATTTTTTCCATTGATTTCAGTTATAGAAAATCTCTATCATCCTTAACAGTTAATATAATAATGAAAGAAATCTCAAAATCAATAAATTTGAAAACATTAAAAATAAAAAAAAATAAAAATACAATGCATGTGTTAAAATTATAAATAGCTCAAGAGAGAATGGCTCTTTGGCCTGAAAAAAAAAAATATATATATATATAATATAGACTATATAATTATATACTATCATGAAATTTACAAAGAACAAAATGAAAAAGGAGTACTTATAGATGTGATAAATTTAGAAAGTCTGATATACTTAATTTGACTTCCAAAGAAATAAATCCAGGAGGTTTTATATAAGTCACACAATATAAAAGTCATTTATTGGAATTTTCTAGAACAGATGAAAGACAGAAATGCTTATTTAGAAAGCACAATAAAGCATTAACATGACAAAAAAAATGAAATCCACGTTTTAACAAACGTTGGTAAAGTTTTAAATTTTTCCCAAAGACAAAAAGATCTTAAAGGCATCCCAAGTTAAACAAAAATGACCTATAAAGGAAAATAATGATAGTAATATCAGACTTGTCTTTAGCATCAACTGAATTTAGAAAATTGTACAAAAGGTAAAACAGGAGATAATTTAAATAACCATCAATGTAGGATTTTTTTTTTTATGTAGGTAAAATGTCATTGAAGAACAAGGGCAAAATTTCAGATAAGTTGTAGAAGTTTATCAGCAATGCATTCTCACTAGGAAGACTTCTTTTTTTTTTTTTCCAATTTATTTATTTTCAGAAAAACAGTATTCATTATTTTTTCACCACACCCAGTGCTCCATGCAAGCCGTGCCCTCTATAATACCCACCACCTGGTACCCCAACCTCCCACCCCTCCGCCACTTCAAACCCCTCAGATTAGAGACTATGGACTCTGAAAAACTAGGAAGACTTCTTTTTTTTTTTTTTAAAGATTTTATTTATTTATCATAGAGAGAGGGGGAGAGAGCAAGCACAGGCAGACAGAATGGCAGGCAGAGGCAGAGGGAGAAGCAGGCTCCCTGCTGAGCAAGGAGCCCGATGTGGGACTCGATCCCAGGACGCTGGGATCATGACCTGAGCCGAAGGCAGCTGCTTAACCAACTGAGCCACCCAGGTGTCCCTAGGAAGTCTTCTAAATCATGTATTTCAGGAACAAGTAAATTGAATACAGAATAAAAGACATTAATCTAGAAATGAATGGCAAGCAAAATAAAATGATAAACATATAAGGAAACAAAAAATGTTGAAATAAAAAATATATCTTCAAAGGATTGTTTTGAGGGTTAAATAATAGTTTTAAACTGAAATTTAAAAAAATAAAGAAAATAAAGTGTTTGAAATGCCACTATAAACATGGTCAACATTTTATAATTTTTATAATATTTTCTTTGACAAAGAAAACATTAATATTTGTTTAGTAACATTAGGTACTTTGTGATGACAGAAAAATATACTAAATTTTTGTTTGTTTTGGAGAGTCATATAGATATTGTCTTACTTTAGAATTTATTTATTGTGTTATATATTTAAATACTGAAATGTGCAAATAAATCATTAGATAGCAAAAAGCATGTATAGTAAATAGAAAAGTATTAACTAATTTAAAATATCAATCAACTTAAAATATCACATTTTAAGCATCAATTTAAAAGATATACATTTTATAACAGGGAAAAACAAATCAGTGGTTGTAGAAAGTACAGAATGAGTTAAAAGAAACACTTATAGGGATAATCAGTTCATAATAAAATACATCTATATGTGATTTATAATAAATTCATATAAAGCCTAAAGATCTAGGGAGATTGAAGGAAAAAAAAAGAATGATAAAGTTGTAAATTTATTTTAATCTCCAACAAAGTAAATGTAAGAGCGAAAACCATTATTTACGATGAACTTTTCATTTATATGAGGAATATGGAGCAATGTTACATTTCTTTTTGCATGTAATAACATACTCAAAGATGCATAAAGAAGAAGTTGACAGATGGTAAGCAGAATGTAATAATCTACCATCATACATGGAGATGTCATTCAACTCACTATTATGAGGTCCAACACCCAAACTTAGTAAAAATATGGACAATTTGAACAATACAGTTAAAAGCTTGCTTTCATGAATATACATCGAACCCTGAATCCCAAAATTAAAGAGCATATCATTTTTTTAAAGCACACATGGAGTATATTCGTAAAATGGACTTTAAAATAAATATATGGTAGCATAATCAAACTTCAAATAATTGATAACATAGCAAGTTATACAAAATTACCACAATATTATCACATTATTATTAAAATATAATAAGACAACTATACCTATACATATACCTGTACACAGCTAATAGGTGAAAGAAGAAAGTATGACATTTAAACATAAACAAGACAATAATGAAAGTATTCCATATTAAAACTGAGCTAAATGTTTATTTATAAAAGATAGAAAGGCTAAAAGTCAATGAATAATCATTCATCTTAAAACTTGATGAAAAAAATAAAAAATGAACTCAAATAAAAAGGAAGAAATAAAGAATATAGCCTGCAACAGCTCCTTTAAAAAGATATAAAAAGAATAGTAGTTCATTAACCATTTAAAAGTCTTTAATGTGCTTAGTGAAAACACTAAGTACACATGATCTTAGGAGAAATTTATACAAAATATTCAAAGCATAGATAATTTCAATTCTATACAAAGTTTTTAATATTAAAGAAAAAATTCAACAAGATTGTATTTTTTAAAATGTTTGAAAGGGAGAGAGAGGAGAGGCAGAGGGAGAGAATGTCAAGCAGACTCTCCACTGAGCATAGAGTTCAATGCAGGGCTCAATCTCAGGACCCCCTGAGATCAGGATCTGAGCCAAAATCAAGAGTTACATATTCAAATGACTAAACCATCCAGGCTCCCCACACGACTGTATTTTAAATTATGGGTAAGAAGCCATATTTAAAATGGCTTGAATAATGAATGGAAGATGTGGGAAATAAAAAGAATAAATATTAACAAATTTTTTAAAACCTCCAGGGAAGTAGATGAGGAGGAAAGTAGAAGAGACAGAAGTAGAAGAGAGGAAAGTAACTTGAGCTGAAGTTTGATGAGGATTTTTCTTATTCTATGATACACTTAAGTATATTGGAAAGCCATAGGTGTATATTATTCAACCATAAAAAAAAGGAAATTTTGCCTTTTTGAAAACAACGTGAATAGATGTTGAGGGCATAATGCTAAGTGAAATGAGTCAGACAAAGAAAGACAAATACTATAAGATTCCACTGATATGTGGAATCTTAAACACACAAGCACACACACACACACACACACACACACACACACAAATCCCCCTCAAACTTATAGAGAACAGATTGGTAGTTGCCAGAAGAGGGGGAATGAAGGGAGGGTAAAATGGATAAAAGGTTAGAAAATTCCACTTATAAAAATAAATAAGACCTAAGGATTTAGTGCACAATATGGTGGATGTAATAATAATATTTTATTGTATATTTCAAAGTTACTAAGACAGTAGATCTTGAAAGTTTTATCACAAGAAAGAAAATTCTAGTTATGTGTCCTGATAGATGTTATCTGGTGATCATTTCAGAATACATAGAGATATCAAACCATTATGTTCTTGAAACTAATGTTATGTCAATGGTACCTCAACTTAAAACAACAACAACAACAAAGAAATGACATAGGAAAGACTCAGAGTGGAAAGAGCAGAAGAGTGTTCGGGGTTTTCATATAGTTGAGAGTTTGTGTGTTTGTGAAGTGGGGGTAGAATGAGATATTCCTAGATTTATAATAAGGTTCCTGGCTCGCACTGGAGCAGGTGATGATAATCAACAGTGAATCAACTCATCTGTTTTATAACTTTCTGATGGGCATCAAAAGACATCTGGATTCCAGAAGCAGAGAAAGTCAAATTTTGGATGTGTTATTTAAATAATAAAATACAAATTCTTTAAAAACTTTGCAAAATATCATGTCACCATTATGCAATTTTTTTTAGTCAACAAAGTATCTTACCTTGAATAGTCTAAGATTATGTAGAAAAATTTCGAGAACACTTTTACTTCAGGAAAAGCATCCTTAGACTCCTCTGCAAACAACAACATTATAATCTTCTTTTTTTAGTTAATCTATTTTTTTAGTTAATCTATTTTTTCATGAATATAATTGACACACATTGTTCTATTAGTTTCAGGTGCACATCATCATGTTTTGGTATTTTTTATACATTATAAAATGATTCCCACAAAGACTAATAATTACCATTTGTCACCATTCAGAGATATTACAATATTATTGACGATGTACTACCAGTGTTGTACATTATATCCCCATGACTTATTTATTTTATAATTAGAAGATTGTAGCTTTAAATCCACTTCAATTATTTTGCCCACCTCAACCCTTCACTTCTCTGGTAACCAACAGTTTCTTTCTTATATCTTTGAGTCAGTTTCTGTTTTGTTTGTTCATTTGTTTTGTTTTTCAGATTCTGCCTGTAAGTGAAATAATAAGGTATTTTTCTTTTTCTTTCTGATATATTTCATTTAGCATAATACACTTTAGAGCCATCCATGATGTTGCAAATGCCAAGATTCCATTCCTTTTTTATGACTGAGTAATATTCTATTGTGTGTGTGTGTACCATATTTCTATCCATTTGCTTATAGATAGACACTTAGGTTGCTTCTAGATCTTAGCTATATTAAATAAAGCTGCAATAAATACAGGGGTACATTATTTCTTCAAATTGGTGTTTTAAATTCTTCAGATAAAACCCCGAAGTGAAAATGCTGGATTGCATAACAGTTGTGTTTTTAAATTTTGAAGAATTTCTATACTATATTCCCCAGTAATTACACCAATTTTTATTCCAATCAACAGTGCTGGAGGGTTCCCTTTTTACCACTTCCTCACCTGTGCTTTTTGTCTTTTTGATAATAGTCAGTCTGACTGGTATGAGGTGATGTTTCATTGTGGTTTTGATTTGTGTTTCTCTGAGGATTTGTGATTTTAAGCATTTTTTCATGTACCTGTTGGCCATTAGTATGACTTTGAAAAAATTACTTTTCAAGATCTCTGCCTATTTTTTAAACCATTTTTTGTTGTTTTGATATTAAGTTGTGTAACTTCTTTATGTATTTTGGATATTGACCCCTTATAGAATGGATGGTTTGCAAATATTTTTCCTCACTTGTCCAATTACATTTTTTTGTTGAAGGTATTATTTGCTGTGCAAAATCTTTTTAGTTTATTGTATACCCTCTTGTTTATTTTAGATTTTGTTGCCCTTGCCTTAAAAGACTGATCAAAGGGGTGCCTGGGTGGCTCAGTGGGTTAAGCCTCTGCCTTCAGCTCAGGTCATGATTTCAGGGTCCTGGATTGAGTCCCGCATCGGGCTCTCTGCTTGTCAGGGAGCCTGTTTCCTCCTCTCTCTCTCTCTGCCTGCCTCTCTGCCTGCTTGGTCTCTCCCTGTCAAATAAATAAATAAAATCTTTAAAAAAAAAAAAAAGACATTCAAAAAAAAAAAGGAAAGAAAAGAAAAATATTTCTTAAGGTGATGACAAGAGCTTCATGCCCATGTTTTCTTCTATGAGTTTTATATTTTCAGGTCTTACATCTAAATCTTTTATACATTCTGAATTTATTTTTGTATATAGTATAAGGAAGTGGTCCAATTTTATCTTCTGCATGTATTTGTTCAGCTTTCTCTACACCATTTATTCAAGAGACTGTCTTATCCCCATTGTATATTCTTTTTCATAGATCAATTGACTATATATGTCTGGGTTTCTTTCTGGGTTCTCTAATATATACCATTGATCTATGTATCTGTTTTTGTGCCAGTACCATACTGTCTTGATTACTATGGATTTATAGTTTGAAATCAGGGAAGGCGATACCTCCAGTTTTGTTCTTTTTTACATTTGCTTTAGCTATTTGGAATCTTTCATGGTTCCACAAACATTTTAGGAATCTTTTTCCCAAATTTGTCAAAAATGCCATTGTGTTTTGATGGGGATTGCACTAAATCTGTGTATTGCTGTGGTTAGTATGGAAATTTCAACAGTATTATTCCAATCCATGAAGACAATGTATTTTTATTTATTTGTTTTTATCTTCAATTTATTTAATCAATGCTATATAGTTTTCAGAGTATAGATTTTTTATCTCCTTGGTTAAATTTATTCCAAAATTGGTTTTGGTTTTGTTATCATTGAAGTAATTACAAGTGAGATTTTTAAATTTTTTCTCTTTCTGATAGCTTTTATTAGTTTATAGAAGCATAGCCATTTTCTGTATGTTATTTTGTATCTTGGGAATTGTGAAATTTACTTATTAGTTCTAACAGGTTTTTTGGTGGAATCTTCAGGATTTTCTATGTATATTATGCCATCTGTAAATAATGATACTTTCATTTTTTCCTTCTGGATTTGGATGCCTTTTATTTATTTTTCTTGCCTAACTGCTTTGAGTAGTATTTTCATGGCTCTGTTGAATAAAAACAATGAGAATGGTTATCTTTGTTTTGTTTCTGATATTAGAGGAAAAGTTTTCATTTTTTCATTGTTGAGTATGATGTGAGTTGTGAGTTTGTCATAAGTGCTCAGGTACATTCTTTCTATACACACTTTATTGAGAGTTTTTAAATCATAAATATATTTTGGATTTTGTCAAATACTTCTGCATGATTGTATGATTTTTTTTATCCCTTTGTTAATGTGAGGTATCAAGTTGATGACTTTGAACCTATTGAATTGTCCTTGCATACCTGAGGTAAATTAACCTCACTTGATTGTGGGTTTTAATCTTTTTAATGTATTGTTGAATTTGCTTTGCTAATATTTTGTTGAAAATTATTGTATCTATGTTCATTGGGAATATTGATGTGTAATTTTTTTTTTTAAAGCAGGATCTTTGGTCTGCTATCAATGTAATGCTGGCCGTGTAAAATAATATTGGAAACAGCTTCCCCTGCAGTTTTTTAAAATAACTTGAGAAAGCTAGATAGTAACTATTCTATAAATGTTTGGTAGAATTCACCTGTGAAGTTGTTTGGTGCTGGACTTTTATGTCTTGTGAGTTTCTAAATTACTGATTTAATTCCATTATTTGTAGTCACTTTATTTGGATTTTCTGTTTCTTTGTGATTCAGTCATGGAAATTGGTGTATTTCAAGGAATTTATCCATTTCTTTTAGGTTTTCTTATTGATTTATAACCACTTGTAACAATTCCTTAATATCTTTGTATTTCTGTCATGTCAGTTATAATTTCTCTTTCATTTCTAATATAACTTTTTGGACCCTCTCTCCTTTTATCTTGATGAGTCTGGCTAAAGGTTTATTGATTTTGTTTGTTTTCTCAAAGAACCAACTTTTAGCTTTATTGATCTTTTCTATTGCTTTTTTTAGTCTCTGTATTTATTTTCTCTCTGATCTTATTTCTTCCACTAACTTTGGGTTTTGTTTGCTTTTCTTTTTCTTCTTCTTTTCAGTATAAAGTTAAAGTGTTTATTTGGGATTTTTCATAAGGTAGTCTTGTAATGCTGTGAAATGTCCTCTTAAAACTGCTTTTGCTGCATTCCATGGATTTTGTATTTCCATTTTCATTTGTCTCAAGGTGTTTTTTTTTTTTTAATTTCCTCTTTGATTTCTTATTGACTCATTGGTTCTTTAGTAACATGTTGTTCAGTCTGCACATGTTTGTGTGCTTTTTCCCCCTAGTTTTCTTCTTGTGATTGATTTCTAGTTTCATAGTATTGTTGTGGGAAAAGATGTTTGATATGATTTCAGTCTTCTTGAATTTGCTGAATTATTTTGTGGTCTAATATGTGACCTATCCTGGAGAATATTTCAAGTACACTAGTTTTTTTTTTAAGTGTATTCTGGAGTTTTTGGATAAAAATTTCTGTGTCTCTATACATCCATATGATATAAACTAATCATCACTCTCACTGGCTAGTCATAATGACAGCTTGGATGAGTACAGTAAAGTGAGAGAAACAAAAATTTGTACATGGAAAGATGAAGCTTTTTAGCCAAATACATGTGTGTTGAGGCTAAAATAAAGTATATCTAGTCAGAACAATATTCACTGGGATCTAGAAAAAAGAGAACCTGAAAATCACCGGCTCCATGTTTTCCTTTACTTATCTTATATTTCCCTCTACTACTTTCAAGAGTGTGGGAAAGAATGAAAAAGAGTCTAGTCTTGTGTTAGCTTTATTTAAGAGAAAAAAGGTGAAGAATTTGCATCTGCATTTGGTGGTTCAAAAATTGAGGAAAGCCTGACCACTATAGCAAGATAATTTTAAGACTGTCCAAGGTGGTCAGCATAGATATCTTATACAACAGCAGTCCAAAGCAGAAGTATTAGAAAGAAATCTTATTGGAATATAAATGTGTTCTAGGGACTCAGATTTCAAATACTTTGAATTTACTCAAATGCCATGTGTCTCCAGAAGAATAAAATGCCTACTTCTGTAAAAGCACCTTCCTTTATTAAACAACTTATTAGGCTGCTATTCTCTCTCTTTCTCTTTCTAACCATCCATCCAATCTGTCAATTCCTGTTAGAATTTATAGTTCCTACAAAGCAGTATTGTCTTCCACTTATCTTTATTTCCTTAGTATCTTTCAGAATTCCAAACACATACAGGTACCTGGGCAACTGAGTTGTTTAAGCATCCAACTCTTGATTTTGGCTCAGGTCATCATCTCAGGGTAATGGGATCAAGCCCTGTTTCGGGCTCCATGTGAGCATGGAGTCTGCTTGAGATTCTCTTTCCCTCTGCCTCTATCCCTCTCTCTCTTTGTCTCAAAATCAATCAATGAATCAATCAATTCAAACTTATAGTAGATTGTTTATAATGCCCACAAACTCAGTAGAATAACAATTGTATAGGGCTCCACCTTCTTTCACCCTATCATAAATCTGCTTGAGATCCTTATCTAATGGACCTTCCACAGTGGCAATGGTCCTTTGCCTGGCTTCCATTTTCTTAAGCTCTCTGAACTTTTGGCTAATTGGCCCTGTGAAATATAATGCCCTACTGACATCAGGAACCAATTCATTCTCTTACTCTACTTTTTTTGTTTGTTCGTTTTTTACCCCTTCTAGATGTATAACACAGCACAGTGAATCCTAGCATCTAAGATACAACCTAACTTTGAATTCTTTACTCCTTGAAGTCATCTTCCTTTGTTCTGCATGATCTGTTTTATTTATTAACAACTTCAGGTCTGTTTTGCAACACATACATGATTTCCCTCTAGGGCTTGAGGACTTGAACACGTTACTTTCCTATTCAAGATTTGTTTTCAATTATTTCTATCCTTCAAATACTGGTTTAACTCCCATCTAATCTATGCAATACTCTATGTTCAATTTAATCTACTGGGTTCAATTATTTCTCAGAATTCCTTTATTTTACCTAAACTGATATTTTTAAAAATTATATTTATCATACAATGTCTTGTATTCTTAGTTAATTTTCACCTATCTTTGCAATATTAGTTGAATTTACGCAGGGCATAATAGTTAGCATGATGTCTTGAATAAACTACTTAGTTTTACTTAGCAAAATTCAGTAAGTATTAAAGATATAGTGATTTTTTTCATTAATAGGTCATCTTTTTATTCAAAATATATTTTCCAATGGAAAATATTAATTAGATTATATAAAACATGTATTAATCAAATTTAAAATTAAACAGATAATTTCTCTTCTGCATGCAGTGACACCACATTTACAGAGTTTGCAATTTTATTTATATTGTTAAATTCCTAAGGAATACACAATTATTTTGGGTATGGTCAAGCACTTAGGAAAAAGATTATGGAAGGTTTTTAATGATGATAATGCAGTTGTGATGAAATAATAAACATGTATATTTAGCTCTGAGAATGATATTGACTGAATAGTAAGTGAACTGCCTATATTATGTTTCAGATATGGACTTACATATTAGCCCAAATGCACATGGAGAGAATGCTCTGTATTAAAGACTGGGCAACAAGTCTACTAACCTCCAGACTCATCAAACAGTGATAAAGTTTTTCTTTCTGGTTGGAGAGAAAAACAGAATTCCTAGCCTTAATGCTCTTTCTTTAGAATAAAATGTGCACTAATAGGATGCATCGAGATACTGACACTTTCTGTGAAGAGTCTCTATCCTTTCAAATGCAAATATTTCAGAATCTGTCAGGTTCCCAGCACATGGATTTTAAAACCAAGTCATTCTTCACAGTGGGCTAGCATAATTGTACACTTGGGACATTATATATTTATACATATAATGGGTACAATTCAAGCAGCTGCATATTGAAGTTAATGGAAGATCTGTCTATTAAGGGAATGTGAAACACATATACACGTGTGTGTATATATGCATATATATGATTTTTTTCATTTTCTTTCTTTCCTTAATTCCTGATTGGCCTCATTCCATGTTTTCCCTCCATAACTTGAATTCCTTGTTTAGATCATGAAATCAGGAATCAGACACTCAACCAATTGAACCACTTAGGTGCCCCTAATTTTTCATTTTTAATTCTTTTTTTTTAAGGGAGTAGGAGAGATTGAGATTTATACACATGTATCTGAAACTACAAATCTTACAATTGTAACTAGGGTGAAAATTCTTTGTGCTATAACTATTGCTATTTAATATACCACTAAAGAGAATAGATTTTAGAATAAAAAACTTTGTTTTAATCCCCATTCCATTGATTACTAGATACTTGTCTTTGCACAGGTTACTTAATTCCTGTGAGGCTCAGTTTCTTCACCTCTAAAATGATACTTTTTCTTTTATTTTCTTTTTTAAGATTTTATTTATTTATTTGACAGAGATAGAGATCACAAGTAGGCAGAGAGGCGGGCAGAGAGAAGGGGAAGCAGGTTCCTCACTGAGCAGAAAGCCCAATGCGGGGCTTGACCCCAGGACTCTGAGATCATGATCTGAGCCGAAGGCAGAAAATTTTTTTTTTTTAAAGATTTTTTAAAAATTTATTTGACAGAGATCACAAGTAGGCAGAGAGGCAGGCAGAGAGAGAGGGAGGCAGGCCCCCTGCTGAGCAGGGAGCCCGATGTGGGGCTCGATCCCAGGACCCCTGAGATCATGATCTGAGCCGAAGGCAGAGGCTTTAACCCACTGAGTCACCCAGGCGCCCCCCAAAATAACAACTTTTCTTGCTACGAATTTGCCACATGCTAAGTTCTTAAGAAGTTAGTTAAATTCTTTTAATTTTGTTAATTTCTCATGACATCTTGTCTGAGATTATTAAAAATGCAATGCCTGATGAATAATGCATAATGAATTTTCCTATAAGTTCCTTATGGGATTATCCCTAGAGAATTACCTACCAACCATACTCCATATAGAAGTACACAAAGGTGGGGCACCTGGGTGGCTCAGCACCGCATCCGGCTCTCTGCTCAGCGGTGAACCTGCTTCCCAATCTGCCTGCCTCTCTGCCTGCTTGTGATCTCTGTCAAAGAAATAAATAAAATCTTAAAAAAAAAAAAAAAAAGAAGTACACAATGGTATCTTCATCCTTTATTATGGAAGCAACTCTGAATCTATGGTTTTCTAAATACAGCACATCAAATTTGAGCATTTTTGATTAGCCCAATAAATTTTTAGTCAATTCAGAAAGCTATTATCCTTTTTTGAGGTCCTAAGTTCCTGAGGGACCACCTAATAAATAGCATCTCTTTTCCGAGATGCTCTTTCTGAGCAATTTGAGAAGTAAAACAAAGGAGTGTCAAAGAGTCTCATACATCACCTTCACTATTGATATGTCTGGGTCAGAGGACACAGAACTAAGTGTAAGAGATAGATGGGCCTATTATATGACTCTTGGATTTAGAGAGATTTGCTGGGCCAATTCTAGGTGATGCTGACCTGGGACAGCTTCTTACTGTGGGAATGGTGGTTAGGGGGCATGTGTTTTTTTTAGGGGCTGTTGGGGGGAAGAAAAGTAGAAGTATTAAATAAGTGGAGAGAGATTTGGGGAGAAAATCCTTCATGGAAACTTGGGATGCAGTAAAATTTACTATCTAACAACAAGTTGATTATTTTCAATCAGACTAAGAATAAAGATATGATTCTCTCTCCTTAGTATTCTTGGTGCTTTTTAATGGCCCCCAAAATTCTCAGTAATGAGATATGGTACTCCAGCCTGACTTTATGATTTTTCTGGTTCTCTGATTTCAGTCTTATTTCATGTTTGTTGCTAATGTTACTTTGACTTTTCTTTCATGATTTCTTTTTAGTCCTTATTTTCTAGCTTTGGAGATGCTTGGAGATATTAGTGGTAAAGTACAAGAGAGCCCTAAATCTTGAAGTAAGAAATTATGGAATGGAATTCTTCAATTATTAGCTATGTGACTTTGGAAAAATCACATTACTGAAGGCTGTCAATATATAAAATGGCAATTATGCAAAAATGAACAGTTGTGGAGATGGAACTGTGAAATCTTTTTATTAAATAGTCATGTGCAAATGTGGAACTCCTGGTGGAAAAGAGGGATGATGGATATATTAGACTCTCATTTCCTAGGGTCTTTTTTGAAAGTTTTTTTTTTTTTAACAATTATGAAGGTATAATTTATATACAATAACTGCACATAATTAATGTGCACAAATTGATAAATTGGTTAATCTGCATATATACAAATAACATGATGCCATCACCAGAATCCAAGTGATAGATAAATTCAACAGTTTCCCAAGTTTCTTTGTATGTGGGTTTTTTTTTTTTTTTTTTTTTTAGGTTTTATTGCTGGTTTTGTTTTGTTGTAAGACTTTAACATAAGGTTTAACTTTTAACAAATTTTGAAATACACAATACAATACTGTGTTGTTAACTATAACCACTATGGTGTACAGTAGATTTCTTAAATTTATTCATTTTGCAAAACAAAGTTTATAACTATTGAACAACAGTTTCCCATATCTCATAACCCCAGCCCTGGCAATTACCATTCTGTTCTCTGTTTTTATACATTTGACTATATTAGATAACTCATAAAAGTAGAACCACGCAGGGGCCCTGGGTAGCTTAGTCGATTGAGCAGCTGACTCTTGATTTCAGCTCAGGTCATGATCTTGGAATCATGTGGGGATCAAGCCCCACATCAGGCTCTGTGCTCAGGAGGGAGTCTGCTTGAGGATTCTCTCTCTCCCTCTTCCTCTGTCCCTTCCCCACTTAGATCTTGCTCTCTTTTTTTTTTTTTTTTAAGAATTTATTTATTTATTTGACAGAGAGAGATCACAAGTAGGCAGAGAGGCAGGCAGAGAGAGAGAGAGGAGGAAGCAGTCTCCCTGCTGAGCAGAGAGCCTGATGCAGGACTCGATCCCAGGACCCTGGGATCATGACCTGAGCCGGAGGCAGTGGCTTAACCCACTGAGCCACCCAGGTGTCCTAGTTCTCGTTCTCTTAAATATACTTATCTTTTAAAAGGAAGTGGAATCATGCTGAATTTATTCTTCTGTGACTGGTTTATTTCATTAGGCATCATGTCCTCCAAGTTCATTCATGTTACAAATGGCAGAATATCCTTTTTAAAAGAGTGAATAATATTCCTTTGCATGTATATACCACATTTTCTTTATCCATTCATCTGCCAGTGAACACTTAGGTTGTTTCCACATGTTGGCTATTGTGAATAATACTGCAATGAACAGAGTAGTGCAAATGCCTTTGAGATCCTGATTCAGTTCTTTTGGATATATACCTAGAGGTGGGATTGCTATATCATGTGGTATTCCTATTTTGAATTTTTGAGGAATCTCCATACTGCTTTCTACAGTGGCTGTACTAATTTGTATTTCCACTAACACTGTACAAATGTTCCGCATACTCTGAATACTCTCCAGCATTCTTCATCTTTCTTGCAGAGGGCTGGTGACATACTGAGTGACTTGAAGAAGCAGCGGGATTTTATGCATAATTTTTCATTTTGCCATATCTAAAATACTCTTTTTTCTCCAGTTAAGGGCAAATGATCATATGTAGAAAAACAGGCAGCAGCTCTGATTCAAGCTTCATTCTACAGAGATTCTAACTTCTACCACTTGTTTTTTATAGCTTACTAGAGGTCAGTTGTACTTCTATAGAACATCAGTTTTTGTACATTTTATCAAATTTATTTAGGAAATATGGCAATCACGATATTTTTATAATTCTGAAATTGATTCCCCTTCTTTCTAGATGATAGTATGTGGGTTGAATATTGTAGTGATAAGAATCTTTTCATCCCAGATTCCCAAAAACTATCATGTGTCCTTGAAATAGTTTTTCCTGCCTTCTCTCTAGTTATTTGAAATTTTATTCTTTTTAATTTCTGCCATCTAAAAATTGATGGGATTTCTTTTTTCTGAAATTGTCTGTTTAGCCCACTCTTGATTCAAGAGCACACTCCACTGAAATTTCTTCAGTGAGAGTTTAGAAAGAGACTATTATTTTTGTGGAACCATAGCAATACTATTTCACTATCTTTGCCTTGCCATTATCTTATCTTGTTAGGGGGAAAAAAATGCCCCTAGCCACTGGATATGATAGGAATGTTTAAAAAATTTAGTCTTTCTATTATATCACTATATTACAAGATTCACATTTATACTGAGAGCTCAATTTCTATGAACAGATCCAAGAAGTTACTCAAATGTTCCTAAGTAGTATTACTCACTATTGAATTAGGTTATAAGGTACAGTAATATGTGTTTATAGGAGTGTCTAGCTAAAAAAGAAAAAAAATTGTGTGTGTATGTAATATATATGTAAATATATATAAGTGTATACATTTATGTATATAAATATATAGAGTTCATACATAGTTATATGTACATACATTATAGGTATATATGTATATATATACTATATAATTATATAACTATATATAAAACTATATATAAAAGGGTTAATATATATAATTGTTTAAATGCTTCCATTTCCCTAAAACTCATATGTTAAATCTATCAACCCCCAAGTGGCTATACAGGCATACCTCAAGACATATTGGAGGTCTGGTTCCAGACCACCACCATAAAGCAAATACTGCAATAAAGTAAGTACAATGGATTTTTAAATTTCTTAGTGCATATAAAAATAGTGTTCACACTGAAGTATAGTCCATTAAGTGTGCAATATTATGTCTAAAAATCAATGTATATATCTTAATTTAAAAATATTTTACAAAATACTTTATTGATATAAAATGTTAACCATTCTCTGAGCTTTCAGCAAGTCATAATATTTTTCCTGGTGGAGGGTCTTGCTCAATATTAATGGCTGCTGACTGCTCAGGACAGTGGTTTCTCAAGGTTGGGGTGGCTATGACAATTTCTTTTTTTATTTTTTTTTTTTGGCTATGACAATTTCTTAAAATAAGACAACAGTGGAGTTTGCTTCATGTACTGACTCTTTCTTTCAAGAATGATTTATTTGTAGCATCCAATGCTGTTTGATAGCATTTTACCTACAGAACTTATTTCACAATTGAAGTCAAGCTTCTCAAACCCTGCCCCTGCTTAATCAACTAAGTTTATCTAATATTCTAAATCTTTTGTTGTCATTCAATAATCTTTATATCATCATCACCAAGGATAGATGCCAAGTGAAGAAACCGCTTTCTTTGCTCATGTATAAGAAATACATCTTCATTCATTTAAGTTAGAACATGAACTTAAAGCAATTCAGTCACATCTTCAGTCTCTACTTCTTTTTTTTTTTTTTAAGATTTTATTTATTTATTTGACAGACAGAGATCACAAGTAGGCAGAGAGGCAGGCAGAGAGAGAGGAGGAAGCAGGCTCCCTGCTGAGCAGAGAGCCCGATGCGGGACTCGATCCCTGGGATCATGACCTGAGCCGAAGGCAGAGGCTTTAACCCACTGAGCCACCCAGGCGCCCCTTCAGTCTCTACTTCTAATTCTAGTTCTCACTCTTTATATCACATTTCTGGTTATTTCCTTCACTGAAATCTTGAACCCCTCAATTCATCCATGATTATTGGAATCAGCATCTTCCATACTCTTGTTAGTGTTGATATTTTGAACTCTTATTGTGAATCACAAATATTCCTAGTAGCATCTAGAATGATGAATCTTTCCAGGTTTTCAGTTTACATTGCCCAGATCCATTAGAGGAATCACTTGGCAGCTATAGCCTTTCAAACTGTACTTATTATGGTGAGTGCTGTGAAGTGTGTAAATCTGGCGATTCACAGACCTGTACCCCTGGGGATAAAAATAGATGTTTATAAAAAATTAAAAAAAATATTTAAAAAAATGTACTTATTAAATAATAAAACTTGAAAATTGACATGCCTCCTTGATTAATGGACTTGAGGATAGATGTTGTGTTAGTTGGTATGAAAATAACATTAATCTTATCATATACCTGAATCAGAGCTCTTGGGTGACTAAGTACATTGTCAATTAGCAGTTACATTTTTAAAGGATTTTTTTTTTTCCCCTGAGTAGCAGGTCTCAACAGTGGGCCTAAATTAGTCAGTAAACCACATTGTAAATAGATGTATTGTCACCCAGGATTTAGTGTTCCATTTATAAAGAAAAGGGTAAAATTAGCTTCATTCTCCAGGGCCTTGAGATTTTTGGAATGGTAAATGAGCATTGGCTTCAGCTCTATGTAACTAGATGCATTAGCCCCTAACAAGGGAGTCAATTTGATGTTTGAAACTAGACATTGACTTCTCTTCTCTAGTTATGAAAGTCCTAGATAGAATCTTCTTCAAACAGAAAGCTGCTTTGTTTACATTGAAGAGTCCTTTGTTTTGTGTGATCACCTTCATGAAATATTTCAGCTAGATCATCTTCTGGATAACTTGCTACAACTTCTACATTAGAACTTGATGTTTCAGCTTGCACTCTGATGTTACAGGGTTTTTGTTGTTGTTGTTGTTGTTGTTTATTTGTTTGTTTGTTTGTTTTTTCCCCTTAAACCTCATGAACCAAATGTTGCTAGTTTCAAACTTCTCTTCCTCACCTCTCTATTGAAGAAAGTTACGACCTTTCTCTGGTTTAGACTTTGGCTTAAAAGGATGTTGTGACTGGTTTGTTCTTCCATGTAGGCCACTAAAACTTTCTCCATCTCAGTAATGAGGCTCCTTCACTTTCTTATCATTTATGTATCTCTAGAGCAATACTTTTAATTTCCTTAAATATATTTTTCATTGCATTCATAACTTGGTTAATGGTTTGGCATAGAAGAGTTTGGTATGTCTACTCTTTTGACATTCCTTCCTCACTAAGCTTAATTATTTTTATTTATTTATTTGTTTATTTATTTGTTTTTAAGATTTTATGTATTTATTTGAGAGAGAGAATGAGAGAAAGAGAGCACAAGAAGGGGGAGGGTCAGAGGGAGAAGCAGACTTCCCGCTTAACAAGGAGCCCCATGAAGGACTCCATCTGGCACTCCAGGATCATGACCTAAGCCAAAGACAATTGCTTGACCAACTGAGCCAACCAGGCACCCTAGGTTTTGATTTAAAGTGAGAATTGTGGGATGCTTCCTTTCACTTGAACACTTAGAGGGCATTATGGGGTAATTAACTGGCCTAATTTCAATATTGCTGTGTCTCAGGGAATAGGGAGTCCTGAGGAGAAAAGATAGAAGGGGAAACTTTCAATCAGTGGAAAAGTGGGAACACACACAAAGTTTATTAAGCTTGTTGTCTTATGTGGGCATTTTTTATGGTACCCTGAAACAATTATAATAGTAATATCAATGAAAAATTTGACATGGTGAGAGAATTAAGACACAGAAACACAAAATATGACATAGAGACAAGCGAGCAAATACTTTTGGAAAATCGTATTGAAAGATTTACTCAATATTGGGTTGCCACAAATCTTCATTTTGTAAAACACAGTACCTGAAAAGCACAATAAAGCGAAATACAATAAAATGATGTATGCCTTATTTGGAGATTGGGCTTTTAAGGAGTAATTTAGGTAGAACGAGTTTATAAAGATGGGGCCCAGTCCAATAGGATTAGTATCCTGATAAGAAGAGACACCAGTTTGCTCACTCTCTCACTCTCTCTTTTTCTCTCATCAGCCCACCCCACAATATATTCATAAAGAAGAAGTTGTGTGCATCCAGTGAGAAGGCAACCACCTATAAGCCAGAAGGGGCTTCAGAATGAAACCTCTCTTGCTGGAATCTTGATCTTGGATATACCAGTTTCCAGAACTGAAAAATACATTTCTTCTTTTTTTAAAGATTTTATTCAAATTCCAGTTAGTTAACATACAGTGTAATATTAGTTTCAGGTGTACTGTATAGTAATTCAACACTTCCATGCATTATCTGGTGCTCATCACAAGTGCACTTCTTAATCCCCATTACCTATTTCACCTAACCACCCACTGTGAAAAATAAATTTCTGTTGTTAAAGCCACCCAGTCTGTTGGTGATATTTTGTTATGGCAGCCTGAGTAGACTAATACAATAAACTCTATACTCATATGTGTACATATACATACACACACATATATCCAGAATTTTCAAATATTCAAAATGTTATATATCAAGGCACATCATCAGAAAGTAATTCTCCCTTATCCACACCCACATTCTATTTTCTTACCTAGAGGCAATGACAATCTTGTAAGTCTTTTTATATTCTTTTAGCGACTTCTGAAGTATATTTTCTTTTTTAAATTGTTTCCACTATAAAATTAAATGATGTCAACTAGTATTTTCAGAGTGATACCAAATTCCAAGGGAGGAAATTCAGAGACCTTTACAATAACATTGGTGAAAACAGTAAGTTTATTTTCATAATGAAATTAAGGCTACAAAAGTCATGGTATTAGACTCACAGAGGAAATTTAAACACATTTTTCAATTAAGTTCAGTATCAATTATATTTTGATTTAGGTTGAGAGAAATGCCAGTGAATTTAAGCAGGTTGAGGGGCACCTGGCTGGTGTGTCAAGTGTCCATAGAGCTCAGTCAGTAGAACACATGACTCTTGATCTGGAGGTTATAAGTTTGAGCCTCACGTTGAGTGTAGAGATTATTTTTTGAAAAATATTTAAAATAATAGGTTGGAATTAATTCCCTGAATGCTTTTTCTCAAGTCCCAAAGAAGGAATCGTCAACACTTGATTATCTCTAGAGGATGATTGGAATGCATATTTTATAGCAAAAAGAAAAAGTAAAATCATCTATATTTAGTTTTAGAAAGTAATCAGAGACCAACCCAGAATATTCCATCTTTATACATTAAGTATTATGTTGTGCTTTGGTCTATGTAGACTAGCATAATTAGTGGACAAGAACTGTTATGTTTCTCAGAATAAATATTCAGTGTCATAGTTTAATTATACTATCCCCTTGCAACTTATATAAAGCTTCAAATATAAAACATAAGCAATACTAGTTAGGAAGTTGAAAAGAGGTCAAATAAAAGGAGTATGAGAAGAGAAAGTGGTGATTTAAGGAAATTCTGATCTAATTTCAAGTACTGTGCTAGTTCCTCTCTATTTGTAGAGGGGCCATATATTAAACAAATTACAATATAGTAATTATAATTATGATAAGCTGAAGTGGAGAAAAAAGAGAAACTGGGCAGTTGTATATTCTAAACCATAATTGACCAGTGTTCTCAGACAGAAGTAGGGAAATATATCTGTGTTCTAAAACCCTCTCTTCACCAGGAAGTTAGTAGTAGGCAACAAAAGGGAGATAGTGACTCCAAGATTGGTATATGGGCATAGAAATGAGATAGAAATTTCTGTGTAAATAGATGTCTAAATAGATAAACCGATCTTGTAGCCTAGTGATTAGTTTCCCAGAAATAGAAAGATAAATATAGGTAGAGTTCTTGATTTCATATAAGTACGTTATTATTAATTTGAAATCCTGCCTAAGTGTTTATAACGCTCTACTAACAAGAAATTTAAAAAATATAAATATAGACCAGCTCAAAACAAAACAAAACAAAAACAAAAACAGGTCAATTAAGTGAACAAACCCCAGGGTTAGAACCCATTCATGCTGGCTTCCAGTCATGGCTATACTAATTTGAACAGCTGTGGATTCCTGAACAAGTGCCTTAATCCTTCTTTGTCTAAATTTTTCCATCTGTGAGAATGACATACTCACACCTGTCCATATCTAATTTGCTAATCTTAAGTGGCTCCTACAGTCTGATGGAGTCAATTTTCTCAGCATAGGATGTGGTGCATGAAATCGTTTAGTTTGGTATTTTGAGGTTTAACCATTTGAATATTTTAGCACGTTAATTATAAGATTTAAAAATATTTCCACTGTTTTCATTTTACTATAGAGTATTAAAATTTCAGTTAGTTACTAAATTTATCAGTTAGAGACCATCTTTTCCTTTGTACTTAACCTGTCACCTTTAAGTACAGAATCTATAAAACTCATAGATTTTTATGGTTCAGCTGGATACTTTAAAAGGCAAAGTCATTCATTGACATAGATTTAAATATGTTTTCATAGAATTTAAAAATTAGATTGAGGGATATCTATGTAAACATCTTATTTTTGCTGGAACATTTATATATGTATATATGTGTAGATTTTTACATATTGAATAACTATATACATCTGTACATACAATAAAATTTTCAATTAAATATAATTTTATAAATGTTGAACTAATGCTTCCAGATTAATTTAAAATGTATTCGCATTCTCATATCTATTATCTAGCTGCTTGCTTAAAAAGTAAATCTTGACTTCCAAGTTTAAGAAATGACCTTCCTTCCTTCCTTTCTTTTCTTTCTTTTCTTTCTTTCTTAATATTTATTTATTTATTTATTTGCTAAAGGGGAAGAGGGAAAGAGAGTCTTAAGCAGGCTCCATGCTGAGCACAGAGACCCATACGGGGCTCAGTCTCACGATTCTGAGATCATGACCTGAGCTAAAACCAAGAGTAACGTGCCCAAATGACTGTGCCACCCAGTGTCTCAACCTGTCATATTTAAATAAATAACTATGTTGTGATAGCTGTCTAGAAAAATACAAGAATGATGATGATTTTGCATAGTTAATAAACTGGAATTTTCCTTTATCTTGAACATAATGAAATAAAAATGCCACATTTATGGAAATTTGCAGTTTTTAAGAACTGATGAATGCCTAGAAGTTTTAAAAATATGTTTATTTTTTGCTCACAACTAAGAACTCTACAATAAGTCAAGATGGGTCATGATTTACTTTGTTTTTCATGGTTTATTGGTGAAAATCCTGGAATCTAAGAAATCATCATTAGATTTGTTATTGTAGGGTTTATATTAAGTTGACTTGATTTAGAAAAGTTTTGCTTTTGCACATGTATATATATCCACATTAATTCTTACATATTTACCAGTGGAAAATTTAAAATTCTAATGTTAATTTTTCCTTAACCTGAAAACTGCATATTAGGTAAAAATCTTTTGGAAAAGCATCCAAATAATTATTTGTCTTATAAAGAGAATATTTAGAAATGTAAATATTCCATAGAAGGGATATTGCTTTTCATTTTTATTACTCTCCAAAAGGAAAAAAAAAATGTTATGGGCTCTCCTCAGTGGTCTTAAAAATAGGGAAAAAAAAGATATATATGGCTAAAGTAAATAATTTTCTTTCTTTAATGGTGAGAGAAAAACTTTGGTTTAAATATCAAATTTTAAAGCTAAAAAACAAAAGAGCAATTTTCAAGATTGTGGTATAAACATATTTTTTTTTCTTATAAAACTGGCTGTTAAATAGAATGGAATATCAAGGGAAATTTCAGATAAATTCTTCAAAAATTATTTCATTTATTCAACATATATACTATGACTTAGGAATAATGTATTTTTTAAAGATTTTAAATCTTTGACCTGAACTGAAGGCAGAGGCTTAACGACTGAGCCACCCAGGTGTCCCAAACTTTTTAATATGATAAAAAAACAAAACAAAACAACAAAACAAAACAAAACAATACAATAATACTGGTACCTGATAGAGGATTAGTTTTTCTCCCCTTACCTGCTTCTGATGAATACTGAAACAGTACTACTTCTATTGCTGAGGGAAGTGAGAATTCACTGGAGTGTGTTCACTGTAGGGTTTTCATGGATGGCCTTTATCAGGCTGATACAATTACATTCTGGTCCTACTTAGTTGAATGCTTTTACTGTCAAAAAGTGTTGGATTTTTAAAAATGTCTCTCCTGTGTGTATTGGGATTATCCTGTGTGTTTACCTCTGTTCTATTAATATGACTTATTAAATCAATTTCAGATTATAAACCAAGTTTGCAATCCTGGGATGAATCTCACTAGGTTGTCATGTATAATCTTTTTTATATGATGTTAGATTCAGTGTGGTCACTTTTTTAATTAAGTTTTTAAATTTCAATTCCAGTATAGTTAGCATACAGTGTTATATTAGTGTATAGTATAGTGTACAATATAGTGATTCTATAATTCTATGCATCACTCAGTGCACATCTTGATAAGTGTATTTCTTAATTCCCATCCCCTGTTTCACACTATTCCACCCCTCCCCCCACCTTTCCTCTGGTAATTACCAGTTTGTTTTCTATGCTTAAGAGTCTGTTTTGGGTTTCTCTCTCTCTCTTTCTTTCCCTCTTTTTGTTTGTTTTGCTTCTTCCACATATTATTGAAATCTCATTGTATTGTCTTTCTCTGATTGGTTTCTTTTGCTTACCATAATACTCTCTAGCTCCATCCATGTCATTGCAAACGGCAAGATGTCATAATACTCCATTGTAGATCTATACTACATCTTCCTTATGCATTCAACTATCGATGGACACTCGGGCCGCTTTCATAATATTGTAAATAATGCTGCAATAGACATAGGGGTGCATATATGTATTCAAATTTGTATTTTGTATTCTTTAGGCAAATACCCAGTAGTGCAATTACTGAAATCTAGGGTAGTTCTGTTGTTACATTTTTGAAGAAACTTCATATTGTTTTTCACAGCGGCAGCACCAGTTTGCATTCCCTCCAATAGTTCCTTTTTCTCCTTATGTTTGCCTACATTTGTTTCTTTTTTTTTTTTAAAGATTTTATTTATTTATTTGACAGAGAGAAATCACAAGTAGATGGAGAGGCAGGCAAAGAGAGAGAGAGGGAGAGAGAGAGGGAAGCAGGCTCCCTGCTGAGCAGAGAGCCCGATGTGGGACTCCATCCCAGGACCCTGAGATCATGACCTGAGCCGAAGGCAGCGGCTTAACCCACTGAGCCACCCAGGCGCCCCCATTTGTTTCTTATGTTTTTGATTTTAGCCATTCTGACTGGTTTGAGGTGATACCTCATTGTAGTTTTGATTCGTATTTCCCTGATGATGAGTAATGCTGAACATCTTTTAATGTGCCTGTTGGCCATCTGTATATGTTCTTTGGAGAAATGTCTGTTCATGATAAATTTATTCAGAAATCTAAAATCTATATTCCTAAGGGATATTGGTCTGGATTTTTATTTTATTGTGATGTCTTTGGTTTTCTTGTCAGCATAAAACTGGTCTCATAGATAAGTGATAATGTGTTTTTTCCTGTCTTATATTTTAGAATAGTTGGTGAATGATTGGTATTGAATATATTATGAAAATTTGGTAGAATTCACCAGCATAGCCGTCTGGACCTGCATTGTTTATTTTTCTGGGAAGTTTTAAAAATTATTATTATGAATTTAATTACTTCAGTTATTATAGTTTAACAACTATTTAGATTTTCTATTTCTTGGGATAGTTCTAGTAAATTGTATCTTTATAGAAATTTATCCATCTCATCTAAGTTATTTACTTTGTTGGCATACATGAATTCATAATATTCTCTTACAGTCCTTATAATTCCTTTATAATTTTTATATGGTATCCTTGTGCTTTTCCTTCCTGATGTTTATAAACATCCTGATGTTTGAAAGGTCTGTTTTTTTCTTTTCTTAGTGTACCTATTTTTTTTCGTATTTGTTGATTTTTTTCACATAGATAGTTTTAAAAGACTGTTTTTTATGTTCATTGATTTTCTCTATTGTTTTTCTATTTACAATGTCATTATTATTTTTTGTACTTCTTTCCTTTTGATTCCTGTACATTTAGTTTGTTTTTCTTTTTATAGTGTCTTGAGGTAGAAGTTTAAATTACTAATTTGAAGTTCTCCTTTGTTTTTCAATGAAGGCTTTTACAACTATAAATTTCCCTCTAAGCACTGCTTCAAGCTGCGTCCCATAAATTTTGGTATATTGGGTTTTTATTTTTATTCATCTCAGTATATTTTATAAACTTCTGTGTGATTCTTTCTTTGACATAATTGTTATTTAGGAATGCATTGTTTAATTTTTCAGTATTTGTCAATTTTCTTTATTTCTTTGTTTTAAAAATTTATTTATTTATTTGAAAGAGAGAGAGAGATGAAGCATGCAAATGTAAACAGGGGGAAGGGGAGATTCTCAAGCAGAATCCCTGCTGACGATAAAGCCCCACCTGGGGCTAGTTCTCATGACCCATGTGATCATGACCTGAGCTGAAATCAAGATTCAGCTGCTTAACTGCCAAGCCACCCAGAATCCCCTCCTTTACCTATTTTTTTCTTTTTTTCCAATTTATTTATTTTCAGAAAAACAGTATTCATTATTTTTTCACCACACCCAGTGCTCCATGCAAGCCGTGCCCTCTATAATACCCACCACCTGGTACCCCAACCTCCCACCCCCCCACCACTTCAAACCCCTCAGATTGTTTTTCAGAGTCCATAGTCTCTCATGGTTCACCTCCCCTTCCAATTTACCCGAAAGCACATACCCTCCCCAATGTCCATAACCCTACCCCCCGTCTCCCAACCCCCCTCCCCCCAGCAACCCACAGTTTGTTTCGTGAGATTAAGAGTCACTTATGGTTTGTCTCCCTCCCTATCCCATCTTGTTTCATGGATTCTTCTCCTACCCACTTAAGCCCCCATGTTGCATCACCACTTCCTCATATCAGGGAGATCATATGATAGTTGTCTTTCTCCGCTTGACTTATTTCACTAAGCATGATACGCTCTAGTTCCATCCATGTTGTGGCAAATGGCAAGATTTCGTTTCTTTTGATGGCTGCATAGTATTCCATTGTGTATATATACCACATCTTCTTGATCCATTCATCTGTTGATGGACATCTAGGTTCTTTCCATAGTTTGGCTATTGTGTACATTGCTGCTATAAACATTTGGGTGCACGTGCCCCTTTGGATCACTACGTTTGTATCTTTAGGGTAAATACCCAGTAGTGCAATTGCTGGGTCATAGGGTAGTTCTATTTTCAACATTTTGAGGAACCTCCATGCTGTTTTCCAGAGTGGTTGCACCAGCTTGCATTCCCACCAACAGTGTAGAAGGGTTCCCCTTTCTCCACATCCTCGCCAGCATCTGTCATTTCCTGACTTGTTGATTTTAGCCATTCTGACTGGTGTGAGGTGATATCTCATTGTGGTTTTGATTTGTATTTCCCTGATGCCGAGTGATATGGAGCACTTTTTCATGTGTCTGTTGGCCATCTGGATGTCTTCTTTGCAGACAACCTAACCCTACACCTAAAGGAGCTGGAGAAAGAACAAGAAAGAAACCCTAAGCCCAGCAGGAGAAGAGAAATCATAAAGATCAGAGAGAAATCAATGAAATAGAAACCAAAAAAACAATAGAACAAATCAACGAAACTAGGAGCTGGTTCTTTGAAAGAATTAATAAAATTGATAAACCCCTGGCCAGACTTATCAAAAAGAAAAGAGAAAGGACCCAAATAAATAAAATCATGAATGAAAGAGGAGAGATCACAACTAACACCAAAGAAATACAAACTATTATAAGAACATACTATGAGCAACTCTACACCAACAAATTTGACAATCTGGAAGAAATGGATGCATTTCTAGAAACATATAAACTACCAAAATTGAACCAGGAAGAAATAGAAAGCCTCAACAGACCCATAAGCAGTAAGGAGATTGAAACAGTCATTAAAAATCTCCAAACAAATAAAAGCCCAGGGCCTGACGGCTTCCCGGGGGAATTCTACCAAACATTTAAAGAAGAACTAATTTCTATTCTCCTGAAACTGTTCCAAAAAATAGAAATGGAAGGAAAACTTCCAAACTCATTTTATGAGGCCAGCATCACCTTGATCCCCAAACCAGACAAGGATCCCATCAAAAAAGAGAGCTATAGACCAATATCCTTGATGAACACAGATGCGAAAATTCTCACCAAAATACTAGCCAATAGGATTCAACAGTACATTAAAAGGATTATTCACCATGACCAAGTGGGATTTATCCCAGGACTGCAAGGTTGGTTCAACATCCGCAAATCAGTCAATGTGATACAAAACATCAATAAAAGAAAGAACAAGAACCATATGATACTCTCAATAGATGCTGAAAAAGCATTGGACAAAGTACAGCATCCCTTCCTGATCAAAACTCTTCAAAGTGTAGGGATAGAGGGCGCATACCTCAATATCATCAAAACCATCTATGAAAAACCCACCGCATGGATTCTTCTCCTACCCACTTAAGCCCCCATGAAACAAGATGGGATAAGGAGGGAGACAAACTGTAAGTGACTCTTAATCTCACGAAACAAACTGTGGTTGCTGGGGGGAGGGGGGTTGGGAGAAGGGAGGTAGGGTTATGGACATTGGGGAGGGTATGTGCTTTTGGGTAAATTGGAAGGGGAGATGAACCATGAGAGACTATGGACTCTGAAAAACAATCTGAGGGGTTTGAAGTGGCGGGGGGGTGGGAGGTTGGGGTACCAGGTGGTGGGTATTATAGAGGGCACAGCTTGCATGGAGCACTGGGTGTGGTGAAAAAATAATGAATACTGTTTTTCTGAAAATAAATAAATTGGAAAAAAAAAAAGAAATCCATAAAGAAAAAAAAAAATAAAAACTGCTATTTTTGAATTATAAAAAAAAAAAAAAAAAACCACCGCAAATATCATTCTCAATGGAGAAAAACTGAAAGCTTTTCCACTAAGGTCAGGAACACGGCAGGGATGTCCATTATCACCACTGCTATTCAACATAGTACTAGAAGCCCTAGCCTCAGCAATCAGACAACAAAAGGAAATTAAAGGCATCCAAATCGGCAAAGAAGAAGTCAAATTATCACTCTTCGCAGATGATATGATACTCTATGTGGAAAACCCAAAAGACTCCACTCCAAAACTGTTAGAACTTGTACAGGAATTCAGTAAAGTGTCAGGATATAAGATCAATGCACAGAAATCAGTTGCATTTCTTTACACCAACAACAAGACAGAAGAAAGAGAAATTAAGGAGTCAATCCCATTTACAATTGCACCCCAAACCACAAGATACCTAGGAATAAACCTAACCAAAGAGGCTAAGAATCTATACTTAGAAAACTATAAAGTACTCATGAAAGAAATTGAGGAAGACACAAAGAAATGGAAAAATGTTCCATGCTCCTGGATTGGAAGAATAAATATTGTGAAAATGTCTATGCTACCTAAAGCAATCTACACATTTAATGCAATTCCTATCAAAGTACCATCCATCTTTTTCAAAGAAATGGAACAAATAATTTTAAAATTTATATGGAACCAGAAAAGACCTCGAATAGCCAAAGGGATATTGAAAAAGAAAGCCAAAGTTGGTGGCATCACAATTCCAGACTTCAAGCTCTATTACAAAGCTGTCATTTTCAAGACAGCATGGTACTGGCACAAAAACAGACACATAGATCAATGGAGCAGAATAGAGAGCCCAGAAATAGACCCTCAACTCTATGGTCAACTAATCTTTGATAAAGCAGGAAAGAATGTCCAATGGAAAAAAGACAGCCTCTTTAATAAATGGTGTTGGGAAAATTGGACAGCCACGTGCAGAAAAATGAAATTGGACCATTTCCTTACACCACACACAAACATAGACTCAAAATGGATTAAGGACCTCTATGTGAGAAAAGAATCCATCAAAATCCTTGAGGAGAACACAGGCAGCAACCTCTTTGACCTCAGCCGCAGCAACATTTTCCTAGGAACATCGCCAAAGGCAAGGGAAGCAAAGGCAAAAATGAACTATTGGGATTTCATCAAGATCAAAAGCTTTTGCACAGCAAAGGAAACAGTTAACAAAATCAAAAGACAACTGACAGAATGGGAGAAGATATTTGCAAATGACATATCAGATAAAGGACTAGTGTCCAAAATCTATAAAGAACTTAACAAACTCAACACCCAAAGAACAAATAATCCAATCAAGAAATGGACAGAGGACATGAACAGACGTTTCCCTTACCTATTTTTAATTGCATTTTATTATAACTAAGGAATATACTTTCTCTTCTTTAAATCTTTCAAATATCATGATGCTTGTTTCATACGCTAGCATATAGTCTATTTTGTTTCAGGCACACATGATAAGAACATGTGTTCAGCTTTTTGGATGAATTATTCTACAAATGTCTGAAAGGTCTACTTGGTTTATAATGTTGTGGAAGTCTTCCATGTCCTTGTTGATCACCTACTTATTTTCTCTATCCATTATTCTAAGTGGGGTATTGACTATTACCTTGAATTATACTTCTCTTTTTTATTCTATCAGTTTTGTTTCATGTATTTGAGGACCACTTCGTTAGGTATATTTATATTGAGAACTATTTATGACTGATGGATTAAATTTGTATTATAAATTTTCTTATAGTAACATTTGTTTTAAATTTTATTTTGTCTGCTATTAGTATAGCTACTCCTACTTTATGGCAACTATTTGCCATAGTGTATCTTTTACCAACTTTTTACATTAAAATTATTTGAATCTTTAAACATAAAGTGTGTCTCTTGCATGCAGAATATAGTTACATTTTGTTTTCCTATCTAGTCTAATGATCTCTGTCTTTTTGTAAGATTATTTAATTTACTCACATTTAATATTGATGTGCTTGGATTTATGCCTGCTGTCATTTTTTTTCCTTCCCTTCCTCCTTCAGCACTATGTTTTACTTTAAGTAAATTAATGCAACATTTAAATTCCTTGACTAATTTTTCACTCTATTTTTGAATTATTTTCTTATTGGTTGCACTATTATGTTAATGCAAGTATATCAGGAACTGCTTTAAATATACAGATGTTAGTAATTTCAGTGAGATTTAGAAATCATATTTCTATATAACTGTATTCCTTCTTCTTGTGTTTGTGCTATTAATGTTGTACTTGCACCTAGATCTATTTTATAAGTTCTGAAATATACTCATAATTTTTATATATTTTTTAAGTAAGCTGGAAGAACGAATGAGACCAAGTACATATTTATAGTTATACTTACCTTCTAAATTACAATTTTTTATTTCTTTCACTTATTCCTATAGATTTATTATAATCTGATGTCATTTTCTTAATCCCATACAATTTTTCTCCACCTGCTTCCTTTGTTTCCTTATTTTCAAATATATTATAACTGTAAATGCTATAGGCCAAATAAGACAATTATATGCATACAGTTTGAGAATATTTATTTTTAAACCAGTTAAGAAAGAGAAGCAATATACCAAGACATGGTCTTTTACAATTGCCTTCACTAATTTTCTTCTGTATACGTGTGGATTAAATTAATATATGGTATCACTTGCTTTCAGCCTGAAATCTTCTCCCAGTATTGTTTTTAAAAGTAGGTCTGCTATTAGTGAATTCCTTCATTCATTGTTACCTGGGAATTTTAATTTTACCTTCAATTTCAAAGACCATTTATTGGTTATAAGATTGACTTTTCTTTTTTTTTTTTTTTTTTTTAGCACTGTGAATATATTATCTCAATGCCTTTGATCTTGACTGTTTCTAATGAAAAGTCATCTGTGAATTTTGAGTTTCTCTGCATGTGATCAGTCTCTGTTCTCCTGCTGCCTTAAAGATTTTCTCCAAGTCTTGGTCTTTATTATTTTATTTTATTTTATTATTTTTTTTTCCAATCTTGGTCTTAAGCTTGATATGGCTGAGTATAAAACTGTATGTAGCCCACTTGGGATTCATTGGGTTGTTTGATTGCATAGATTAGTGTTTTTCATTTTTGGAAGTATTTGGTAATTTTTTCTTAACATATATATTTCCCTTCTCTTTTCTCTTCTCTAATCCTGCAATTCCTGTTACATATGTTTGTGCAAGTAATGTTGTCCCACATTGCTCTAAGATTTGTTCATTTTTGTCTTTTTTTTCCTCTCTCTGTTCTTCAGATTGCAGTCTATATCAATCTATTTTCATATTTGATCTTCTGTCTGCCAGCTCAAATCAACTTTTGAGCTCTTCTAGTGATTTTTTTTCGTTCTCTTTATTGCAGTTTTCATCTCCAGAATTTCTATTTGTTTAAAATATATATATATATATATATATATATTTCTACCTATTAATGTTCTCTAGTCCATATAATGTCATTACTGTAACTTCTTTTAATTCTAAAGCATTGTTTCCTTTAGTTATCTAAACACATTTATAATAGCACCTTTGAAGTCTTTATCTAAGTTTATGTCTTATGTCCTAGGCTCTCTAAAAGAAAATTTCTCTGTACCTTTGTGTGTGTGTGTGTGTGTGTGTGTGTGTGTGAGACACTTTCCTGTTTATATGTCTTATAATTACTGTTTGAAATGGGACATTTAAGATAATATGGTATTTCAACACTGAATATTGGTTCCTCCTCTGGGGCTTAAATTTGTTGTTAGTTACTTGCTTGTTTTGGCTAGTTCAGTGCAGTCTATTTTCTCGGCAATGGGCAGCCTCTGATATCACTTCTCAGAGGGCAGGCACACAGCCACCCTAACTACCTCTTCCCACCGTATCTTAAAGGGAATGAGATTTTAACTGAGCTCTCTTTATCTTTTCCCCTGATTTTTCTATGAAGCTTCTGAGAGTAATAAATTATTGTTTTCAATAAATATGCCTTCTGGTCTCTCAAAAAATATCATGATATGAGACAATCCCATTTGATTACAAAATAAAATGAATTCCCAAGCTGATAATAAGTCTCTTTTGTATTGGTCTTATGTGGGTTGAAGGAAAGAAAGAAAGAAAGAAAGAAAGAGCACAATCAATCCATTTATTCTGATCTGTCTGTATTTATTATAAAATGTTTTATAGCACCATGTATAATTATATATACTGTTTTGAATTTATATAAAGTTCTTGATTATCTTTGAGTGGCCTAGCTTTCCATTTTTTGATGCAATGACACTTTTCAAGCAAAAGATCACCTTACCAAAAATATAAACTCATTCAATATATGTATTCATGTGATTCCACAGTCATTTCCTTTATATAGTTAAGTTATTGTTACCTATCTGAGTGAAAGGATGGCACCCAGCAATATCCTATAACTCATTATATCAAGTTAATTGGTATCTTGACATGGAGTTGCATGATTTGAATTCACATTACTATTTTAACAGACATTATGTAGGTAGGTGAGTGGGCACAAGTTTTTAAACTTATGAAGTCAAAAGCTCATCTTTGGAAAACTCTTTCAAATGTTATATAGCTCATATATAAAAGTTGAGAGAAATTTTCCCCAAATTCCTTATAAGATTGAGTTGCAAACCTTAAACTTTCTAGACTGTTATTAACAATAACAAATATAACTACCAACCACATAGACTAGAAAGTAGAATTGCCTTTCAATTATCTCTATAGAAAATTAAATTACAAAACTGTTTTCACATAAATAGGTGATCAAAATATCAAGCCAGGATTGTAGGGGAAAATGAACAGTTGTTCCAGACAGTTAATTGATAAATATGGTATGATTTCTGTCTGGATTTTTGTGTTATTTAGGGTAATCTCCAGCTTCTTAAAATATATAATGTGTTTAACTTATTTTCTTATCTTCAATATTTTCTTGGGTAATTGTAATTTTATATTATTTTTCTTAAAGAAGCAAGAAAAGAAAATAGAAAAAAAAAAAGAAAATAGTAAAAAAAATCAGAGTCAACAAAACTAAGATCTGTCCTTGATAAGGCTGTTGTAATTTTAGAATAGGTTATTAATGTTTTTAACAGGAAAAAATAATACAGCAAATTAAAACGCATTGTTTTCTGTAAGAGAAAAACCCTGGAAAATTTGCTCATCACATCATGGAAGTCCATTTTGTTTCATTGGATGAAGGTAAGCCTGGCGTCTGTGTAAAAGGAAAGTTTTCTTGTTTCTGGTATTTACAGGCAAAGTAAAGAAAAATACTGCTATTTATGCACTGATTTTTTTAAAAGATTTTATTTATTTATTTGAGAGAGAGAGAGAGCGCATGGGAGGGGAGAAGGTGGAGGGAGAAGCAGACTCCCTGTGGAGCTGGGAACCCGATGCAAGACTTGATCCTAGGGCTCCAGGATCATGACCTGAGCTGAAGACAGCTGCTTAACCAACTGAGCCACCCAGGCACCTTATTCATTGATTTTGCTGATATATTATCAGAAGGATAAAACAATCTTAAAACCCTTACAAAAGTATAATTATACATGGACATCTCAATTTTAATAATTTGGCATCTCATGCATATTTTACTATACAACTGAATTATCTACTTCAATAATATGCTAATTACATGTATAATGTAGTCATTTTAAAACGTAAAACACCTTCTTTAAAAGAGAAGTTTGAACAAATTAAAAAAACAAGTAGCTGATTTTACATTTTTGTTAGAAATTCCAAGTGTTTTGTTAGAGGCTATGTTAATATGTTAGTGTTTATTTTTTCATATAGATCAGACATTTTCAAAATTTTTATTTATTTATTTTAGAAATAATGTATACATCCATCACAGGACTTGAATTCACAACCTTGAAATCAAGTATACTGGCTCTACTGATTGAGCCAGCCAGGTGCCTACACACATTTTTGTTAATTGTAAGATTGCCTTATAAGTGGCTTTATTAATATGTAAAAAGGAGAACAATCATTATTACAGCTAAATTTTCCTTTTTGAAACTCTAAGGAAAACCATAGCAGTTGGGATGTTCAAAAATTCATAGGATTAAACCAATTTATTATGGACAATTTTATTTTTCCAGGTAACATCTTAAAATTTGTGGTTAGTTAACTTTCCATGGCTTTTAGTCTTGCTGGGAGGGAGGAAGAGGGAAAGAATGAATATTAGTTCAGGTCTCTCTTCCAAGGGCACAAATCCCATCATGGGGTGCCACTGTCATGGCCTTGTTTAAACCTAATTACCTCCCAAAGGCTCCACCTTTAAATATCATAGCACTGGAGGTTAAAGCTTCAACATTAGATTCTGGGACAACAGATACTCAGTGCATAACACCCTGTACTGGGTTCTCTTTCTTCTCTCAATTTATTTCCCATACAATGTCCAAGTAAAATTTTAAACAGATTGATCTTGTCTCTTCTTTGTTTAGAATTTAGGATAAACACAAAATTCCTTAACATGGTTTACAAGACATGGCATGACCTTTCCCTTGCATGAATCTAATCTAATCTACTTTCTTTTCACTACTCAACACTGGGCATATCATAGTTATAGTGGATGGCCTATTCATTATTTGTCTAGTGCTACCATAGATATTTTCTACGTGTAAATGTCAACCACACGGTTGTACTAGGAGTTATGTATGATTACTTAGAGATGAGCAACTGAAGATCAAGAATTTAGATAAGTTTTCATAGACTTCAATTTGTTCCTTGAGCTAGACTGTTCCTTCTCCCTAGGAAGTTTCTTCCCCATGTACCTTCCACATTTCCTCAATTATTTCTCCTGAATCAGTCTGAGAATGGAACAAAATTAGCTCTTTTAAAATATATCCCATTATATTTTGTACTTACCTAGTGCAGCTCATATTCATTGCTCTTTCTTTCTTCCTACAGCTAGGCTCCTCTTAAGAAAAGCCTGGATCTGTGTTGCTTATCACAAGTTTCCCTGATTATTTGGTGTAATATATGATAGATGCCCGACTCAACAAATACTTATCAAATGATGAATTGAATGGATTAATGAGAATTGTATTCGACCCTGTGATGAACATATGTAACTCACATTCAATCTTCAGAAAAACACCAGTTCCCATTTTAAAGGGAGTGGGGCATGGGCAAAACAGTTGAAGTTAATGGCTAGATTTATATATCATATGATTTACATAGTATATATATATATATAAAATTTGAGAAACATAACATGATTAACAAGTCACATGACTTTTACTAAACTAATATGAAAAAAGTGCATCATATATATATATATATATATATATATATAAATGAAGACATGGGAGCTCATTCTTCAGAGAAACAGGAGATCCATATGAAATGATAAATAGTATCAAAAGCATAGTCAAAGATACATGTAACAGAATAGAAAGAGTATAACATGACTTGGGGGTGGAGAGAAATTTGTTTCAAAAAACTTCACTACAATTAGTATTAGGAGATAAATTCTTATAGGGAGGAACACGGGAAATTGGTGGTAGATTAAATATAGCTCTTGTGAATTTCAGTGCATGGTAAGAGACTGATTGGAGTTCATTCTTCTCATAAATATATGCTATTGTTATGAGATAGAAACCTTTTGGTGAGTCAGAGAAAAAAAAATACTCAGTCACTTCTCAGTACTTATTAAACACCTTACTCTTATTTTAAAATTGAAGTACAGTTGACTTACAGTGTTATATTAGTTTGAGGTGTATGAAATAGTGACTTGGCATTTATATATATTAAAAAATGATCTTATGAAAAGTCTAGTTACTATTTGTCACCATATGCAGTTATCACAATACTATTGACTATATTCTCTATACTGTACTTCATATACCCATGACTTATTTATTTTGTAACTAGAATTTTGTTCCTCTTAGTTCCCTTTACCTATTTAGCCCATTCACTCACCTCTCTTACATCTGGCAGCCACCTGTTTGTTTTCTGTATTTTTTTAATTTATTTTTTATTTTCAGCATAACAGTATTCATTATTTTTTCACCACACCCAGTGCTCCATGCAAGTCATGCCCTCTATAATACCCACCACCTGGTACCCCGACCTCCCAGCCCCCCTTCAAAACCCTCAGATTGTTTTTCAGAGTCCATAGTCTCTCATGGTTCATCTCCCCTTCCAATTCTCCCCAACTCCTTTCTCCTCTCCATCTCCCCATGTCCTCCATGATATTTGTTATGCTCCACAAATAAGTGAAACCATATGATAATTGACTCTCTCTGCTTGACTTATTTCACTCAGCATAATCTCTTCCAGTCCCGTCCATGTTGCTACAAAAGTTGGGTATTCATCCTTTCTGATGGAGGCACAATACTCCATAGTGTATATGGACCACATCTTCCTTATCCATTCATCCGTTGAAGGGCATCTTGGTTCTTTCCACAGTTTGGCGACTGTGGCCATTGCTGCTATAAACATTGGGGTACAGATGGCCCTTCTTTTCACTACATCTGTATCTTTGGGATAAATACCCAGGAGTGCAATTGCAGGGTCATAGGGAAGGTCTATTTTTAATTTCTTGAGGAATCTCCACATGGTCTCCAAAGAGGCTGCACCAACTTGCATTCCCACCAACAGTGTAAGAGGGTTCCCCTTTCTCCACATCCTCTCCAACACATGTTGTTTCCTGTCTTGCTAATTTTGGCCATTCTAACTGGTGTAAGGTGATATCTCAATGTAGTTTTTTTTTTTTTTCAATTTATTTATTTTCAGAAAAACATTATTCATTATTTTTTCACCACACCCAGTGCTCCATGCAAGCCGTGCCCTCTATAATACCCACCACCTGGTACCCCAATCTCCCACCCCCCCGCCACTTCAAACCCCTCAGATTGTTTTTCAGAGTCTATAGTCTCTCATGGTTCACCTCCCCTTCCAATTTACCCAAATTCCCTACTCCTCTCTAACGCCCCTTGTCCTCCATGCTATTTGTTATGCTCCACAAATAAGTGAAACCATATGATAATTGACTCTCTCTGCTTGACTTATTTCACTCAGCATAATCTCTTCCAGTCCCGTCCATGTTGCTACAAAAGTTGGGTATTCATCCTTTCTGATGGAGGCACAATACTCCATAGTGTATATGGACCACATCTTCCTTATCCATTCATCCGTTGAAGGGCATCTTGGTTCTTTCCATAGTTTGGCGACTGTGGCCATTGCTGCTATAAACATTGGGGTACAGATGGCCCTTCTTTTCACGACATCTGTGTCTTTGGGGTAAATACCCAGGAGTGCAATTGCAGGGTCATAGGGAAGCTCTATTTTTAATTTCTTGAGGAATCTCCACACTGTTCTCCAAAGAGGCTGCACCAACTTGAATTCCCACCAACAGTGTAAGAGGGTTCCCCTTTCTTCACATCCTCTCCAACACATGTTGTTTCCTGTTTTGCTAATTTTGGCCATTCTAACTGGTGTAAGGTGATATCTCAATGTGGTTTTAATTTGAATCTCCCTGAGGGCTAATGATGATGAGAATTTTTTCATGTATCTGATAGCCATTTGTATGTCTTGATTGGAGAAGTGTCTGTTCATATCTTCTGCACATTTTTTGATGTGTTTGCCTGTTTCGTGTGGGTTGAGTTTGAGGAGTCAATGTGCAGAAATCAGTGGCTTTCTTATACACTAACAATGAAAATACAGAAAGGGAAATTAGAGAATCGATTCCATTTACTATAGCACCAAGAACCATAAGATACCTGGGAATAAACCTAACCAAAGAGGTAAAGGATCTGTACTTGAGGAACTACAGAACACTCATGAAAGAAATTGAAGAAGACACAAATAGAAGGAAGACCATTCCATGCTCTTGGATCGGAAGAATAAACATTGTTAAAATGTCTATACTGCCTAGAGCAATCTATACTTTTAATGCCATTCCGATCAAAATTCCACCGGCATTCTTCAAAGAGCTGGAGCAAATAATCCTAAAATTTGTATGGAATCAGAAGAGACCCCGAATCGCTAAGGAAATGTTGAAAAACAAAAATAAAGCTGGCGGCATCACCTTACCTGATTTCAAGCTTTATTACAAAGCTGTGATCACCAAGACAGCATGGTACTGGCATAAAAACAGACACATAGACCAGTGGAACAGAGTGGAGAGCCCAGATATGGACCCTCAACTCTACGGTCAATTAATCTTTGACAAAACAGGAAAAAATATACAGTGGAAAAAAGACAGTCTCTTCAATAAATGGTGCTGGGAAAACTGGACAGCTATATGTAGAAGAATGAAACTCGACCATTCTCTTACACCGTACACAAAGATAAACTCAAAATGGATAAAAGACCTCAACGTGAGACAGGAATCCATCAGAATCCTAGAGGAGAACATAGGCAGTAATCTCTTTGATATCAGCCACAGCAACTTCTTTCAAGATACCTCTCCAAAGGCAAAGGAAACAAAAGCGAAAATAAACTTCTGGGACTTCATCAAAATCAAAAGTTTCTGCACAGCAAAGGAAACAGTCAAAAAAACAAAGAGGCAACCCACGGAATGGGAGAAGATATTTGCAAATGACAGTACAGACAAAAGGTTGATATCCAGGATCTATAATGAACTCCTCAAACTCAATGTAGTTTTAATTTGAATCTCCCTGATGGCTAGTGATGACGAGATTTTCTTCATTTACTTGAGAAAGAAAGAGAGAGAGTGTGTGTGTGTGCACAAGTTGGGGGGATGCGCAGAGAGAGAAACAAACTCCCTGCTGAGCAAAGAGCCCATCTAGGGCTCCATCCCAAGACCTTCAGATCATGACCTGAGCCAAAGGCAGATTAATTTCTGGGTGGCTTAATTAAGCCACCCAGAAACCCCTGTTCTCTGTATTTCTGAATCTGTCTGTTTTTGTTCATTTTTATTTTATTTATTTTTTAGATTTATATTTTTGTATCTGGCATTTTTCCTTTAGCATAACACTCTCTAAGTATGCCCATGTTGTCACAAATGGTAAGATTTTATTTCTTTTTTATGACTCAGGAATGTTCAATTCAATGTTTGTGTGTATACATTATATATTTATCCTTATTGAATATGTCATTTGTAAATACCTTCTCCCATTTACTTCGATGTCTTTTCATTTTGTTTATGGTTTCCTTTGATGTGAAAAATCTTTTTATTTTGGTATAATGTCAATAGTTAATTTTTGTTTTTGTTTCCCTTCCCTGAGGAGACCTATCCATACATATGTTGTCAAGGGCAATGCCCAGGAGACTATTTTCTACGTTTTAAGAGATTTATGGCTTCAGATCTCATATTTAGGTCTTTAACTCATTTTGAGTTTATTTTTCATATGGTATAAGGAAGTTGTACAATTTCATTCTTCTGCATGTAGCTGCCTAATGTTTCATTACCATTTATTAAAGGGTTTTCCTTTTCTCCATTTTTGCTCCTTTGTAGTAGATTAATGGGCCATATATAACTGAGCTTATTTCTAGGCAGACCATCCATTCTGTTCCACCAGTATATGTAGCTGCTTTTTGCCAGTACCATACTGATTTGATTTCTGTACCTTTGTGACATAGTTTGAAATCAGAAAACAAGATACTTCTAGCTTTGTTCTTTTTCAGCTTTTTTTCAACTATTTGGGACCTTTTGTGTTTTTATAGAAATTTTAAGATTATTTTTATTATTCTGTGAGAAATGCTCTCTTTTTTTCTCTTAATATTTTGATAAAAGATTGCATGGAATCTGTAGATTGCTTTGTGTAGTATGGATATTTTAACAATATAAATTCTGACCCATGAGCACAGTGTATTTTTCATTTATTCGTGTTGTCTATAATTTCTTTCATTAACATCTTATAATGTTTAGAGTACAGTTCTTTCACACTATTGATTAAATTTATTTCTAGGTATTCTTTTTGAGGTGATTGCAAAGGTATCATTTTCTTAATTTCTTTCTGAAAATTTGTTACTAATGTATAAAATGTTACAAAATTCTGTATATTAGCTGTATCCTGTGACATTACTGAATTTATTTATTAGTTCTAATAGCTTTTTGATGGATTTTTTAATGTTTCCTGTATACAGTAGTTTGTCATCAAATGACACTTTTAGTACTTCATTTCCAATTGGATGCCTTTTATTTCCTGTATGATTGGTGTGGCTAGGACTTCCAGTACCATATCAATTGAAAGTGGTGACGGTGGGCATCCTTGTCTTGTTCCTTGTTATAGAAGAATAGCTGTCAGATATTGAGAATGATTGTAGTTATGGGTTTGTCATACATGGCTTTTATTATGCTGAAGTATGTTCCCTCTATACTCCTCCCCTCCTCCCCCTCCTCCTCCTCCTCCTCCTTCTCCTTCTTCTTCTTCTCCTTCTTCTTCTTCTTCTTCTTTTGGAATAGTTTGAGAAGGATAGGTATTTACTGAACTTTAAATGTTTATTAGAATTGACTTGTGAGGACATGTGGTCCTATTTGTTTGTTGGGAGGTTGTTTTACTGATTCAATTTTATTGCTAATAATTGCTCTCTTAAGATTTTATATTTGTTCACCCTTTAGTCTTGGAAGATTTTATGTTTCTAGGAATTCATTCATTTCTTCTAGTTTTTCCCATTTTTCTTAGTGTGTCCCCCCATTTTATTTTTATGAGTCAGGTTAAGGATTTATCAATTTTATTATCTTTTTGAAGAATCAGCTATTAATTTTATTGATCTTTTCAATTACTTTAGTCCTTATTTCATTTATTTCTGCTCTAATCTTATTTTCTTCAACTAACTTCAGTCTTTGTTCTTTTCCTTGTTCATTTAGGTTAAATTGTTTGAGTCTTGTTTCTTGAGATAGGCCTGTATCATTCTAAATTTCTCTCTTAAAACTGCTTTCTTGCATTCCATAGATTTTTGACCGGTGTGTTTCCATTTTCATTTGTCTCAAGTACTTTTTGATTTCCTCTTTGATTTCTTTATTGACCCCATTGTGGGTTTAGTAGAATGTTATTTAATCTGCATGTGTTTGTGTTTCTTAAAATTTGCTTTATGTAATTGATTTCAAGTTTCATAACATTGTGGTTGGAAAAGATGCTTGATATGATTTTCATCTTCTTAAATTCATTGAGACATATTTTATAGCCTAACAGGAAAATGTTCCACGTACATTTGAACAGAATGTGTATTCTCTTTTCCTATACTCTGTGTATCTAAGTCTTATGTATCTTTTTATGCCACAGCTTCCTTATTGATAATCATTTAACATAACAACATAACTGGAGTATTAAAATGTATTGCCTTTATTGTATTACTGTCAGTTTTTCCTTTTATGTCTGTTAATTTTTGCTTTATATATTTACGTGCTTCTAGGTTGGGAGCATAGATATTTAAAATTGTTAAATCCTCTTGTTGGATTGATCCCTTTGTCACTATGCAGTGCTCTTCATTGTCTCTTTGTTATAGTTTTAGTGTCTATTTTGTCTAACATCAGTATTATTACCCCTATTAGATCATGTGCACTGAAAGCCTGTGAGAACAAGCTCTGTTTTGAGTATTACGGCACATATACAGGTAAAACCACAGATTATTTCTTTCCTAGTTATCCTCTGAAACACTCATTCTATTTGTGATTAGAAAAACCTGAGGTTTGGGGAATATAGGACATCAAATAAAACTGTTCAAAATATTTGTTATTTAGCATAATCAAAAACAGAAGGATAGAGGAGGGATAAACATGTGGACTTTGGAGCCATTTAGATTTGATGAGTCCAGGCCCCATTACCTCCGGCTGTGTGATTTTAGATAAATTACTTAATCAGGACATTTCTCTATCTTTCAAATAGATTATATATATATATATATATATATATACACACACACACACACATATATAACTTAAAATTATCATAAGTATGGATGCATATCTCTAGAGTCCAAAAAGTCCAAAAGCTCCCAAAATAAAAAATATATATATAAACTTATTTGGTGGCAAACACTTTACTTATTGTAAGTAGTATGGCTGCTAATAGGTTTTGTAAAGAACACATCAGTATATTTGATTACAAGATATTGCTCCCTATCACCATGTTAAGTTGGTCTTATGTTTCATTATGCGCATGCACACACACACACACATACACGCCCATAGTACCATTCTAAACTCTAAGATTTCTGAAATCCAAAGCTGCAAGGAATTTCAAATAAATAAATACATATATGGCCTCTAGTACTCTGGGATAAATTACAGTAGATTTGCAATAATCAAATTTAATAATATAATTTGATAAAAACCTGAAAGATATTAATTCTAACATTTTCCAAGGATTTTAGGCCAGACTTTCCTTATGACAATCCAGTGCATGGGATCACATTTTCTTTCTTTCTTTTTTTTTTTTAAGGTTTTATTTATTTATTTGACAGAGAGAGGGAGAGATCACAAGTAAGCAGAGCAGCAGGCAGAGAGAGGGGGGAAGCAGGCTCCCTGCTGAGCAGAGAGCCCGATGTGGGGCTCGATCTCAGGACCCTGAGATCATGACCTGAGCCGAAGGCAGAGGCTCTAACCCACTGAGCCACCCAGGTGCCTGGGATCACATTTTCCATACATATTCTGAATATATATGCATATGAAGACTGGGTCAGGTTACATAGGAAGAGAAGAATCTAACATTTCTTTATTTGTATCTAAATTATAAAGCTTTTTAAACACAGACTCTTACAATTTCAGAAATCAAAATGTATTAAGCTTTGTGCTGGTGAAATGGAAACACTCTGGCTACTGTGAATTATTTTATTTTTTTACTTGAAAATTCATGCACACTGAGTTACTCTCTTTTTTTCCCTCTAAATATATGATTTTCTTGGCTCAATTATTGTGATGAAAATTGTATAGAAAAATCTCTTCTCCTCAAAGCAATTATATTAATCATAATCAGACTCCAAAAATGTTAAAAAGGGAGTGTATTTTGGAGATAGCTACTAACTTTTTCAGCAAACTGAAGTGTATCAGTGTCTCTATTAGTTTGGCTGCAGCTGTAAATATTAATACCCATTTTAGTAACTCCTTGCTATAGTAAGCAGATACACAATTACTTCAGTAGTTTCATGACTTTCTTAAACTATCACTTATTATTTCACATTTTGTATTTTAAGACTACATCTCAATATTCAAATATTATTTTAAATAAAGAAGAGTTAAAATACGTTTTCATGCTTATGATCAAACTTGGAGGAGTATCAAAGACAGAAAATTACTCATAGCCAAGATATGGTATTTGTTAAACATTTCAAACTGGATGCCATATGGTGCAATTGTAACTAATAGTGTATCTCTGGTGTAGCACTAGTCCCTCCTTTTGCAAGAAGTCACCTTTCTGCGATGTGGTAAAAGGTTGTTTATTATATCTAATTGAAGGATACAGATTTCAAGCTGTGTGTAGGTGATACATGAAATTTTCACTCCTGCTGATGAGCACATTGACTGCTGTGTAATTCTTTAAATTGATTCAATCAAACCCATGCTGTTTGTGCTTTTAATTGATTGAATTAAAACAGCATTTTTAAACTTTTAATCATTCCATTGGACAGGGGTCTTTTTGCTTGTTTATGCTCAAGATGTGTTGTGGTGTTTCAACTTGTGAAGTCACACCAAAGGACTAGGTGGTACATCAATTTATTTGGCAGCAAGGATAGAATGTAGCATCATCACAAATTAAAAAAGGACACTCTTATTTTTGGGTTCATATTGCAACTTTCCAGAAGAAGATGAATAGAGGTGTCTACATTCCCTGAATATTTCCAACTGTATAGATCATCCGACGTCATGGTTCCCTGATGCAGGATGAGTCCTACTGGAGTCACGGAAATCATTGCTGATTAAAAATTTTCACAAAAGACATACAATTAAACTTGGGAACTATACAGACATATGTGGCCTGGAACTAAAGCCTCACATTCTCATCTCAAAGCACATGCCAAATGCATGGTAGGGGGAGGGTGGGTATTGTCCACAAGTGGTGACAGCATGTAGGTGTCTTGTCTATAAAGAGTTCAAAAACTGTAATCAAACTCTAAACATCGCCCATCATTATTCCATGACCATGCCTAGTGATTCTAAATAATACTAGTGACAAAATATGCCTCCTAAAAATATCTTCTGTGGCTGAGTTCTAAATAATTACTGTGGTTATTGTGAATTTTAATAATATACATGTAAATATGCTTTATTATACTACTCTTTAATTAACATTCCATGATTCATGTAAGCTAATTCAGAGAACCTCCAGATATACAATTGGTTCATGACTCATTTAGACTAAGTTACACACATTTATTTAAAGAGTCAGTAACAGCTTAGAATCATTCATGGATTGTTGGAATACCATACTTGTCTCCAGTCCCCATGCTACTACTCCATATACCTGTGTTTAAACAGCAACTTCAAAATAACTTGTGATAGCACAGTGAATATAACAATGAAGAAATAGAACTTTGTTTACTTCAATTCTGTCGTTCTGTGTAACCACATGAAGTTTTTATTTGTGTTTAAATTTTAACTCAGAGAAACAGAGTACAAAATGTAAGATGCAGTGTTTTTTGTTTGTTTTGTTTTTACTGAATGTCATTGGGATACAATATTAGTTTCAGGTGTACAACATCATAATATGAAAGATCTATACATTATATTATGCTCAACATAAGTGTAACAACCACCTGTCATCATACAATACTATGACAATACCACTGACTATATTCTCTATGCTATGTCTTTACCCTGTGACTTACTTTATAATTGGGAACCTGGTTATCCCACTCCCTCTTATCCATTTTGCCCATCCTTTAAACCCACTCCCCTCTGGCAACCATTTTGTTCTCTGTATTTATGGATTTTTTTTTCTTTGTGTTTGTTCATTTGTTTTGGTTTTTAGATCCTAGATATATGTAGAATTATATGGTATTTGTCTTTCTCTCTTTGGCTCATTTCACTTCTTGTGATACCTTCTAGGCCCACCCATGTTATCAAAAAAGACAAGATCTTGTCCTTTCTTATGGCTGAATAATATCCCTGTGTGTGTGTGTGTGTGTGTGTGTGTGATCCATTCATTTATTGATGGATATCTTGGGTTGTTTCCAGTATCTTGGCTATTATAAACAATGCTGCAATAAATATGGGATGCATCCATATTTTCAAATTAGTGTTTTTATTTTCTTTGGGCAAATACTGGATCATAGTGTATTTCTATTTTTAGTTTTTGAAGAATCTTCAAACTATTATCCACAGTGACTACACAAGGTATATTATTTTTGTTTGATAAGTCATATTGTTAAATGCATGTATTATTCAGTTGGTTAAGTGACCAACTGTTGGTTTTAGCATAGGTCATGATTTCAGGATCATGAGATCAAGCCTATGTTGGGCTCAGTGGTCAGCACAGAGTCTGCTTGAGATGTCTCTCTCTCTATCTACTGCCCCTGCCACCTGCTTGTGCATGCACACACTCTCTCTCAAATAAATTAATTAATTTTTAAAAAGATAAGTCATATTGTAGTTCATGTATGAAATATTTCACATATATTTCATATTTCATATATTTCATGTAGTTCATGTATGAAATATTAAACTTGAAAATATCTTTTAAAATAAGATTTACCCTTTAAAATTAATTATTCAATTAATGAATTAAGGAAATATTTTTATTGATTAGTATATTAATGAAAATAATTTTTTCATATGGAAGAAAAGGACTTTCCAAAATGGCATCCTCTGGATGTCAAGTACTCTATGTACACTGTCTCAAGGCTAGAAATGAATCAAGCCTTAGAGAATATCACTTTCTAAAAGAATCTCAGGGCCAGTTAAATAAAAAATATTATATTTTAATCATTATATCTCACACAAATGTAGCCTGTAGAATGCATTAAACACAACATTGTGAAAAATATAATACATATTTAATAGACAAAATGTTACAGAGTATCTTTGTGACATAGGGGTAGAAAGTATTAAACAAATCACATACAAAATCCATAAAGCCAAAAAAAAATGTTAAATTCTACCTTATATGATTCAGCATTTTTGCTAAATAAAGGATACCATGAATATAGATAATAGGTAGATTACAGAATGGAAAAAGATCTTTGCAATGTCTGAAACTAAGTAAAAATTAATCAGAAATCAACGATTTATTCCTGCAAATAAAAGGAGAAAAAGTATCAATCTCAATGAACAAATAGAAAAAGTTATGAGCAGGCAATTTAGAAAATAAACTTTAAAAATGAATAAAAAAAGAAATTTTAAAAATGCTGACAAGTATGTTAAGAGATGGCCCAAATCATTACTAATCAGAGAAATTAAAGGAAACAATGATAGCACTTTATTCCTATTATAGTAATACAATTAGAAAGTTTCATAGTACCAAAGATTCATAAGGATAAAGTGATATGGCAATGCCTTCATATGGCAGGGCACTTCAGCTTTTCTTAATTAAGGTATTTTATATATGTGTATTATGTTTGTATATGTATATATTATATATAATATATACACATGCCTAACTTATAATAATGTATGAAAATTGAAAGTATTTACCTATTAAACATAGTAGAATAATTTATAGGGGAAGACAAATTAAAGCAAATATTTGGTATAGTTAATTTAGTTCATATTTATTACATACAGTGCTATAGATTTTGGCTTAGTTTATCAAGATAGAAATTAAAATCATACATGCATCTTCTAAAAGAGTTTTCATGTAACTATTTCTCAGATTGCATAACAAAGTCACTCAATGTTGCAATTCAATCTCTGTCTAATATTTGAAACTTTCTTCTCACGTAAGCATTAAAAAATGATGATAGAATAGAAATATTAATAAGCAAGAGAGGGCAAAGATTCCACATTTCTGCACTCTTATCCAGGAGATCTTGAGTACAAATTGCCGAGGAAGACTTGCATAGGGAAGTGTTCTGGAAACTATCCATTGTTTAGAAGATTATAGCAACATGTCTCAAAGTGACAACTGTTACTTTATCTCTATGTATCATCTAAATTTTTCTTTAACATCAGCATGAAATAAGTGATGATTGGGGTAGAGGCATGACCCTGAACATAGAGTTCTTTCAAAAAAACATTTGGGAAGGGGCGCCTGGGTGGCTCAGTGGGTTAAGCCGCTGCCTTCGGCTCAGGTCATGATCTCAGGGTCCTGGGATCGAGTCCCGCATCGGGTCTCTGCTCGGCAGGGAGCCTGCTTCCCTCTCTCTCTCTCTCTGCCTGCCTCTCCATCTACTTGTGATTTCTCTCTGTCAAATAAATAAATAAAATCTTAAAAAAAAAAAAAACATTTGGGAAATCCTATTAATTAAATCTGTGATGTAATTAGAAATTTGCATTGCATATACACATACTAAAGACTTCATTGTTCTTAGGTACTGGAACCTGTTAAACCTCAAAATTGCATTTCTCGAATGTTGATATTTAACACATCACTATCCCTTTTTATTTCATTTTACTTGAAAATTCCATCAATATCCTGATAAACAAGTGCTTTGAAACACACTACTCTTAGTGGTTTCCTATCTCAGTGAATTAATCCAGATTAACACACCTATAAGGATTTCATTTACACCACAAACAAAAGGTTTCTCAACAAATATATAAAGATATATTTTGAATTATTTATTCAAAACATTTTGAATTATTACTTTTAGCTTTTTCTTTTTTCATTTTTTTTAAGTGACATCTGCATCATTTATTGAAGAATGAGGATACTTCTGCATAGGCTTTTAAATTTCTCCTCTGACACAGAAATTATGAGAGCCAAAATATTTACCTTGCAGAATTCAGACTTAGGGATTTAAAAAGGCTCAAACAAAATAAAACCAAGGAGACAAAAAATGAAACAAAACAAAATCCTAAATAAAACCAAAGGCAAAGCTCCAAATGAATCAGAGATACAAAATAAGGTTCATGCCACAACAAACTACTAAAGTTGTATAGAGAAAGAACCAGACTCCCCAAACCCAGAGAAGACTAAACAGTATGATCTTGTCTCAGAACACAGGAGAAAGGTGTGATAGAGTAGTTGTTAAAACCCCAAATGTGGTTACCCCAATGTGAGGGATTTAGATCTGGGAACCACATTGAGGAGAGGGGGACAGCACTACACTGTGCATTGACTGTCACAGTATGTTTTGCCCTGGGAAACCCTCAGGAAATGAACTGATCCAACGTTCCAGCTATCTGCAACAATGTGAGTGAGCCGTGCAAACCGCATGTCCTATTTTGGCATCATCTTTCAACAATCTTCTATCAAAAGTGATGCACATCTATGTCCTAAAACTCTGCTGAGGTCCATTAAATTGTCTAGATTTGCACTTTTCTTTTCAATACTTAAGTTGTACTCTTTTGCCAAAAAAAAGTGAGGGTTATAGAAAAAAGGAATCGGGGGTGCCTGGGTGGCTCAGTGGGTTAAGCCGCTGCCTTTGGCTCAGGTCATGATCTCAGGGTCCTGGGATCGAGTCCCACATCGGGCTCTCTGCTCAGCGGGGAGCCTGCTTCCCTCTCTCTCTCTTCCTGCCTCTCTGTCTACTTGTGATCTCTCTCTGTAAAATAAATAAGTAAAATCTTTTAAAAAAGAAAAAAAAAGAAAAAAGGAATCGGCACCTTGGTGAAAATGCACCCATTACCAACTCTGTGACATGGATAGTGTAGTGTAGAGACACAGCTTAGGAAAGACAATCATTGAGAAAGTCCTTCATGCTAAGGCCTAGAGTAGTTACATTGATTCCCTTACTTTTTTTCTTTTTTCTTTCCCCTAGAACTTTCCTTGTTCCTTATACCCATATCAGAGAAGAGGGTGACTCAAGATTTTAAGGAATGGGATGGGCTCCCAAGACATAATAATACCAATAAAATGCAATCTAAAGAAGATACCAAAAGTCAGGAGATAGAGAAAAAAATCATGAAGTATACTTTAACATTGTGGGTTTTTTGTTTGTTTGCTGTTTGTTTTTGTTCTTCCTCTCCCAAGAAAATTTTCACTTTAAGGAAGTGAAACTATATTTTTATTCCCTGATTTTATTTATCAAAGAGATTTAATGAATCAAAAGTGAATGGGATTGCTCTTCCCCTAGACAGAATACAGTGTATAAACTAATAGATAGCTATTATTTTAGGATGGACTAAAACTCCCAGGGGTATAAAATATTTTGTTGTAGACAAACTGGAAGAGGAAAAAAAAAAAAGTGGAGGGAGGGAGAAGGAAGAGGAAGGAAAAAAGAAAACAAGATCTCAGAAAAATAAATACTAAAATTACTATTAGAGTTAAACTTGGTCTTACAAAAAACAACAGAATCTAACCACAGTTGACCTTTGAACAATGTTGGTGTTAGGGGGCCCAACTCCTCGAGTAGTTAAAAATCCACATCTAAATTTTGACTCTCCAAAAAACTTAACTACTAACAGACTACTGTTGACAAGGAACCTTACTGATAACACCTGACAAATATTTTGTATATTATATGTATCATATACATATAATATATATGTATTATCACATAATACATATATAATATAATACACATATGTAATATATTATATATTATATGGACAAATATTTTGTATATTACATGTATTATATGTATTATATATAATATATGCATATATTATATATATGTTGTATATGTATGTATATATTATTATGTATTATATTATAAATATTACATAAATATAAATACATATTATGTAATATTTAATTTAATTATGTAATATTTAATTGATTTAAGTATATAAATATATAATATAATATACATTTATAATATGTTATAAATATATATCACATATTTATCATATATAATATACAACATACATATATGTATATATAAATATATTCGAATATATAAAACATATATAAATATATGAATAGATATATAAATATATATGAATATACAAATATATATAAAAATATATATGTATATATACATGCATATACGTGCATTATATATATACACATATGTATGTATATGTATTGTATTATATATCACATATATCATATGTATATATTATATGTATATTATATGTTTATATATAATACATATATTATATGCATCGTGTGTATATAATTATGTGTTAATACATATATATGTATTATATATTATATGTATTATATATTATATATTATATTGTATTTTATATATGTATATATTATATGTATTATATGCCGTATCCATGTAGTAAGATAAGCTAGAGGAAAGAAATGTTAAGAAAATCGTAAGAGAAAATACATTGATAATGCTGTATTGGATTCATCAAAAAAAAAGATTATATTTTTAGGATGGAATAAAATCCCCGGGTATAAAGTATTTTGTTGTAGGCAAACTGGAGGATGAAAAAAAAAAAAAAAAGTGGAGGGAGGGAGTAAGTAAATCCACCAGTAACTAAATCCTCACAGTTCAAACCCTTGTTCTTCAAGGGTCAACTAAACACCTTGAACTTCTCAAATCTGTTTTACTGTTTTTATTTTTGTTGCTGTTGCTGATATTTCCAAAGCACCTTTTCAGTTTCAAAAAGATATTGAAGCATAATGGCTGCAAAGTCTGGGAGGAAATAATATGATCAAAGCCAGCCTCATGTTTGCTGATATCCCTCCACTGACGGAAAAACTACTGAAGACAGCTTGGCACATTTAAATTTATATTTTTATGATATACAAATCAAACTTGTGGAAAGAGGGCAACAATATTTTACAATTCTTACATCAGGAAGAAGAAAGGAAACACTGGCACCAACATTTGGTTTTAAAATAGTAGTTGCTATGACTACTTAAATCCTCTCTTAAGGTGACATCCTTTTCTTTCACTAATTTTTTAGAAGTTTAGTTGCCCTAACAACAGGACTCACTTAAGCAGCAGGTTTAATGAATTTGTTTTTGTGTGTAAGGGGCTTCTCTCCCTTACTTTCTACATGCCACTATGAATACCATGATATGAAGCATAGGAGTTGAAAAGGATTTGAAAGAGAGTCTATTTTATTTTATTTTTTTTAAAGATTTTATTTATTTATTTGACAGAGAGAGATGACAAGTAGGCAGAGAGGCAGGCAGAGAGAGGAGAAAGCAGGCTCCCTGCTGAACAGAGAGCCCGATGCGGGACTCAATCCCAGGATCCTGTGATGATGACCTGAGCCGAAGGCAGCGGCTTAACCCACTGAGCCACCCAGGTGCCCCAAGAGTCTATTTTAGAATAAACAGCAACAAACATATGATGGATGCCCTACCTCCATTTTCCTAGGAGGAAAAAATCAATGGATTTTTTTTAATAAACTGGAATTGCTAAAAGAAACTTACAAAATCATTGAACATTATTTGATGAAAAAATACTTCCTGGGCTGGATTTTGTATACTCCCATGCATTTAGATTTTTTAAAAATTTAAATTCAATTAACCAATTACATCATTGATTTCAGATGTAGAGTTCAAAAATTCATCAGTTGTGTATGGCATGCAGTGCTCATCTTTTTTTTTTTTTTTTTTTTTTTAATTTCAGATCAGTGTTATGGCAGGGGCTTCGAAAAGTAGCACACATTTTGTTTTTATAATTTTAAGCACTTGATGCATTTAATTCCATTATCTAATGTAGACTTTATACTTCTAGTCAAGAAACAAAAACAATCTTACCCACTAAGTATTATGATTGGGGGTTTGACAGCACAAACTATCTCATATAGTCACTAAATATATATGTGTGTATGCCCATATATGCTTTTTTTTTAAAGATTTTATTTATTTTACCGAGAGAATGAGCAGGAGGAGGGACAAAAGGACAGGGAGAAGTAGACTTCTGCTGAGCAGGGAGATTGACCCAGGGCTCCATCCCAGGACCCTGGGATCATGATCTGAACTGAGGAAAGATGCTTAACTGACTGAACCACCCAGGGGCCCCATATGTATATGCTGATTAAGCAGTTGCGCACAAGAACAATAAAAAACCTGCAGTTGGAACTATAAATTGATACAACTGTTTATGAGTACAGTTTGCAATATGTGTAATAATGATTTCAGAACAATTCTAGTATTGGTATTTTCTCCTTAAGAAAATGTTCATCACAGTATTATTTATGCATAGAAAAATTCTAAAAAATAAAGTAATTGCCTTTTATTGAGGATTGGTTAAATATATTGGATACATCTATAACAGGATACTATATAGCAAAGCCTTTATTGACATCATTGCTGACATTTAATTATGAATGAAAATATATTGGTTACATGCCATTTAAAGAAAAAGTCTGGTTAGTAAAAAATGTTTAGTGTATGTTCACATATATGTAAAAAAAAAAGGGAGTACATAGATATATTTATGGACTTTTTAAAATTAGAAAATAGAAATAGGTCATCATTTTAGTTTTCATGATAGTGATTTTAAATTTGTATTATACTTATATGTCTATATTTTTAAAGAATAAATTTTATAATCAGACTAAAAAGTAAAGTTATTTAAATTTGGCAACAGAACCAGGTATTTTAATTTTTAAAACTTCTGTTTGGAAAATACACATAAAATCAAAATGTCATTTTTTACCAAGAAAATGATTTCAAAAAAAGCAAAACAACAATATATTTCTCTAATATTGGCAGGTTATCTAAATTTATGTCCTGAATCAACTTATTATATGTAATGTGGTAAATAATAGAAAGTGAATATATAATTTAATAATTATTAAATACAACTAAACTAAATAAATATAACTAAACTGATAGTTAAATATCAAATAACCTAAAGAATTTATTAAAACATGTAAAAAACTATGAAATTTAATAACAGTTATGCTATCAACAGAATATTAATAGTACCATAAATTACACAATAAGAAAGGATCAGAGAAAACATTTATGTATACAAGCTATATTCCCTTGAAAGTATTCTTTCTTTTTTTCTTGATAATGTTTAGTTTATCCCCTAATTTATTTAGCATTGAGTATTTGATATTAGAAAATAAATGATATTTACTCCTTAGGGGGATTCCAGAAGGGGAGCATGTATAATTAAATGTTTTCAAACAAAACCGAGTGTCTTACCCATCTTTCACTTCCAGTGAATTCTAAGTTGCTTTGGGTCAAGAAGTGCTTCAGATATTTCTTTGTGACCCCAGATCCAAGACACTGCTAAATATTTAGTAAATATTCTCTATCTGTTCTAAGTAATGTGTAGGTGAAGAAAAGACATAGATAAGCAAAGATTCTTTGAATATCAAAACTGGAGTAAGAAAAACTACGGAGGAGATGGCAAATGGAGATAAGAATATATGTAGTTTAGAGAAGGCTTTATCTTTTACTAATTCAATCACATTTGTTTCTTAAAATCACCCTCTGATTTTGCATCAAGGGTATTCTTTATCATTGTTCAGTGTCCAGTCTGGGACACAAACAGTAATAATAGCTGGAAAAAGACTTGGAAAGGAATAAAAAAATTGGTATGGGATTAATTAAATTTATTTATGATGGAAAAGGAGAGAAGTAAAAGGAATTATAGACCTTGAAAGAGAGAAGGCTGGACAGTAGTTAATTAATGGTCTTTATGTGTTTAAACACCAGAATTAGGAAAATAGTTCTTTGTGCTTAGCAGAAAAGCATGAATAATGTTAATTAAAATGGCATTTTGAGAGATATGAAAACATTAATGTTACATAAATAAAAGATGGTGGTGAATTTGAAGGATTTATAAAACAAAGGTATTCAAAGATGTTATAAATATGCACTTTTCTCCTCCAACTCCCCTCTTGTGTTCTACGGATTTCACAAATAACTGTCAAGTCTTGGTTTCTATGTTAGGGAAAAAAAAAATAGACCTCACTCTATTGATTTGGCAATAATATATACCCAGAATTGTGCCATCTGCCATCTGATTAAAGAAATAAAAAAATAGCTTCTTAATATTATGGTTTCATGATTAATTTATAAGAAGGTATTCTCTTAGTTTAACAAAGAAAATTATGATCAGGGGTGGCTGGGTGGCTCAGTGGGTTAAGCCTCTGCCTTCGGCTCAGGTCATGATCTCAGGGTCCTGGGATCGAGTCCCACATTGGGCTCTCTGCTCAGAAGAGAGCCTGCTTTCCTCCTCTCTCTCTGCTTGCCTCTCTGCCTGCTTGTGAACTCTGTCTGTCCAATAAATAAATAAATAAAATCTTAAAAAAAAAAAAAAAGACCCACATTGAGCTCTGGGCTCAGCAGGGAGCCTGTTTCTCCCTCTCTCTGCCTGCCTCTCTGCCTACCTGTCTCTGTCAAATAAATAAATAAAATCTTAAAAAATATTATAATCATTACTGATCAATTGAATTCTTAAGGAGAGAGGCAATTTAGCATAAAGTTGGATCTGATTCTCCTATTTCTTAGCTCTGTAACCTTGGGCAAATGCTTTAACCTTTCTATTCTTTGAGTTTCCTCATCTGTAAAATGAGAATCATTGTTATACATACTCCAAAGGTAATACATATGAAGTCCTTTATTTCAGGCTTTAAAAATATATATGAATATACTTTATTCTGATATTACAGATGAGAGAATGGAAGCTGGGGTGGGTTGAATGATATGGATAAAGTCACAGATACATTAGGGTGGCGGTAGAGTCTGAATTCAAGTTTAAAAACTTCACTCTTTAATTTTATGCTAAGCATTTATCTGATCAATAGAATAAAGGATTTTTATGATATATAAAGATTAAATAATGTTATGCCTGCTTTTCAGGGCTCTGAATCACTGAGAAGCATAAAATTACTACTGTGTATAATTCCTTAGCAAATATCAAATTCCTTCACATCTGCAATCTAAGGCTTTATTTCTTTTAGAGGTTCTAGAAAAACATATTTTAAAAATAATGCTACTTTTTAAATGATTGCTTCTGTTTTCCTATGAAACATACTAATGCATTCCTATATACATCCTAGAAAATCAGTTTGCCACTTGATCACAACCTCTGATTCTAAACTGTCAAATAACTGACCAAGTTAAATCTTTGATATGGCCATTACTGCTGTGTTACAGATGAACTACAGCAGATCAAAGTTACATCACCAAGCACAACATATCAACTAATTTTAGTAAGCAGTTTTGTCATGATGGCTTTAAGCATTACCATAGTTGCTGATATTTTGAAGAGAAAAATAGGTAAAGAATAGATATTTATTTGGATAGGTCTTTCCATTTAAATCTTTTTTTCATTTTCTTTTCTTTCCTTTCCATTTCTTCCTTCCTTCCTACTTTTCTTCCTTCCTTCCTTCCCTCCTTATCTTTTACTGCAAAGTGTCCAACTTAAGGAAATAAAATCTGCAAACCAAAATTTTTCTGAGATCAGCTAAATCTGACTTAATCAAAGATGCATTATTGTCTGAAGTGACACTGAAATTATTTTATTCCTGGAATTCATTAAGGCTCCTATCCTGGCAAATACAAATACAAAGAAGATCAACAATTTTTTTTTCACAAGATTACCTCCTTTATCAAAAGTAAGTTTAAGCCAGGCACATAGTCATATGCTGAGTAGAACTAGTCAATGTGATTGAATTACACATTTTGGTCCTATGAACCATTAATCATGTAATTGATATGTTATATTACATGTGCTAGATATAGATAGATAAATAAATAGATAAATAGATGATAGATAATGCAAGCATGCTTAAAATAAAATTCATAGTATGTTCCATAGGAGTAGATTGGGAAGATTTTTTTTTAATATTTGTTTCTTTGTGTTTTAGTCTAAATTGTTCAATGATAACAATGTATGCATTTTAAGCAGTAGTGTCAGGTACATAGAAAGTAACATTTGATTGATTGATGCAATGACTGAGTAATTGACAGAATGATTTCTCCTTCATTCTTTGTCTACCATTATTAACACTTGTGCCCACACATACATTTGATTATACCATACATACTATTTTATGTCTTTTTTTTCAATTAATGGTCTATCAATGACATTATTCCATTCTAATACGTAGAATTCTACCTGATTATTTTTAAGTTCAAACAATATTCTCTATTCTAAACCTAACTCTATTTATATGAATGCAGTAGGGCTTTATTAGTGAACACTCCAGTGGCTTTTTCTTTCATTATTGCAAATAATGTGGCAATGAAGTTCTGGTACACATATCCTTATCAAGGAATATAACATTTTTGCTCAGACCCCTCTGGAGCATTTTGGATCAGACTTTTAATTCCTTAGCAATCCTGCAATCTAAATGAATTAATCTGGGTCTCACTCCCCTCTCTTCAATGCAGAGTACATGAAAGATAACTCTGCTGTAGGCACATGGACAGGACAAGTAGGACTGTAGGCAAATACTTTGAAGAAAGTTGCATGTTGGAAAAGGGCTATTGATATTGAAGAAGACTATAACTTAAAGCTCTTCAATGTTAATGCATTTCTCTTTGGTAACAATTCATGTGTATATAGGAATACTCAATATATCTTTAAAGAATATAAACATAAATTCCATGGATGTGTGAACTACATAAACTGTAGAAATCCCATTACTATTCAGGAAAACAATCATACTCTCAAGTTGTTATAGCATGGTATGATAAAAACCACATAAAATGTGTACTCCGAGTCAGAACTTTAAATTCTCTGGGTTTCTGTTTTTCTTTTTTTAACTTTTTCAATTTATTTATTTTCAGAAAAACAGTATTCATTATTTTTTCACCATACCCAGTGCTCCATGCAATCCGTGCCCTCTATAATACCCACCACCTGGTACCCCAACCTCCTACACCCCCGCCACTTCAAACCCCTCAGATTGTTTTTCAGAGTCCATAGTCTCTCATGATTCACCTCCCCTTCCATTTTACCCCAACTCCCTTCTCCTCTCTAACACCCCTTGTCCTCCATGCTATTTGTTATGCTCCACTAATAAGTGAAACCATATGATAATTGACTCTCTCTGCTTGACTTATTTCACTCAGCATAATCTCTTCGAGTCCCGTCCATGTTGCTACAAAAGTTGGGTATTCATCCTTTCTGATGGAGGCATAATACTCCATAGTGTATATGGACCACATCTTCCGTATCCATTTGTCCATTGAAGGGCATCTTGGTTCTTTCCATAGTTTGGCGACCGTGGCCATTGCTGCTATAAACATTGGGGTACAGATGGCCCTTCTTTTCACAACACCTGTATCTTTGGGGTAAATACCCAGTAGTGCAATTGCAGGATCATGGGGAAGTTCTATTTTTAATTTCTTGAGGAATCTCCACACTGTTCTCCAAAGAGGCTGCACCAACTTGCATTCCCACCAACAGTGTAAGAGGGTTCCCCTTTCTCCACATCCTCTCCAACACATGTTGTTTCCTGTTTTGTTTTCGTGTGAAAATAACATGAGGTAATAATGTTGATGCCAAGAATGGTATCTGGCATAGATTAGGCACTTGGTGAATATTTATTTGTGGACATTTAGAGTACTATAAGATGATGTGTTGGAAGAGTAAGAAATCTCAAAACCAGGGGCACCTGGGTGGCTCGGTGGGTTAAAGCCTCTGCCTTTGGCTCAGGTCATGAACTCAGAGTCCTGGGATCAAGCCCTGCATTGGGCTCTCTGCTCAGCAGGGAGCCTGCTTCCCCCCACCCCCCGCTTGTCTCTCTGCCTACTTGTGATCTTGGTCTGTCAAATTAATAAATAAAATCTTAAAAAAAAATCCCCAAACCAGATACTTATAAACTACTAGCTCTTACTATGATAGAATATTATCATGCATTAGCTATTTGTAGTAGTAGTAGTAGTGGTAGTGGTGGTGATAGGAGTAGTAGCAATTAGTGTCCATATACTATTTGTCTATAATAGCAATATAGATGCAATTCAAAATTCACAGTAATCAAGCTTTTTATCTCAGTGTATTTTCTTACTAATTAACTAATATGAAACATTTCAGAGAAAGAATCTTCTAAATTCTTGGCACTATGCCTCAAACAATAGACATATAAAGTAAAACGTATGGTCTTTGCCTCACACTTTTATTTGTACTTCTCTGTTACTATCATATGTCCACATGTAAAAACTCTTTGATTCCATGTTCCATGAAAACCTTGTTGCTCACTTTTCTTCTTCCCCACTATCCCAACACTTGTCTTCATCTGCTTTCTAATGCAGCCTGAATTCCATGGTTTATTATTATCACCCTTCCCTTTCCAACATCATTCCATCACTATTGAATTCTTCTTGTATTATGCATACTTGACAAAACTCAACCCTCAGTTAAGAACTTGTTTCTCTATTTCTCAAACAGCAGAAAACTGGTGCGGTAAATCAAATGAACAAGGCTGACTCTATAATGAAAATTGGTGGACCTCAATTCTAAATGGAATCTTATTCTGCCTAGAAAATATACTGAACCTCCTCACTTCCACCTTACATTTGTCCTCGGCACCTCCCTATTCTACCATGCAGTTTTGTCTCACATTTATTGACAAATCAGAAGATACAAATAGGAGTTTCTCTATCTTGCCATCACCAAATCTGTGATCCAAATTTTGTCTGTACCCATCCTTTTCTTCTTCCTTAATCTCACAATATCCCTTATCCATGAAAGATCATAGGTTTCATTTAAGCTTTAAAGTGTTCCTAGTTTTAAAATGTGGTTCAGTAACTACTAGCAGTAACATTACCTGAGTGGCAATTTGATTTGGATTGGAAAAATGGTTTATATCATGCTTAAGTCAACATAATCAGCATATTTTTAAACTGCCACGGACTATGGTGGGAATTTTGCAGAGTAAAAGCACAAGAATGCCACCCTTGAGGTTGTCAGACTTCAAAACATATAACAATAAAAATAGGCTAAAGGTCATAACCACTTATGACTGTTTCTTCGTATTTTAAATGAGAAGGTTACATGAGGAGAAATTATTCCTCTTATGTCTTTATTACAACAGAGGAATCCCTCTTTAATGAAAGAAAAAAAAATTACCTGTATCTTTTGTAACAGGTACATAAGAAAAACTAAAACCCTTGAGTATGAATGTTATTTTGAAGTGACAGAATTTATAGGCACTTAGCAAAGTCTGAATGACAATAAGCAGCTCAGTATTTTACATATAGTTATGTTATCAAGGTAGGTTAACTTATTAGTCATTTCATGCAGCAAAGAAAAGAAAATGTTTAAATCAGAAAGTGAAGGTCAACGAAGTAAATCAAAGTAAAATTTTTCTTAATATTATCAGTGTGTTTAGTGCAACATCGAAATATTACACTTAAAATCACATATATATGAAGAGCTCCAACAGAATGAATAATGCAAATAGCCAGAAACAGGCTCAATGATTAGCAATGACCCAGTGACTTTACAAAACAAACCATGTAATTTCAAGTTTGTGACAATTGGTGAAGGTCTTGTGGTCCAACAAACATCCGAGCTGGGCAGGGTGACAGGATTTAAGGCAGGCAAGGGAATTGCTGTAACAAAGCCTCATTATTTGGCATACAGTAAAAGTAAACATGAAGAAACTTCATTAAAAATTCTGTACTCCCAATCTGTACACAGTGCAGAGCAAAAGCTCAATCTAGGAATAGACAATGTGTTCCCACTGTGGATCAAAATGGGACATTAAACAAACAGTAATGAAAACACCAACAATAGTAATAGCAGAGAAAGTAATGTGATGAGTGTTTAATAATGTGACAATGATTATAAAATAAACATTAATAAAAACCCATACATGTTTATTAAATTAATAGTAGGAGATAAAGCTTTGTGAATTTCAGCAAAGTCATCTGGTTTGTATTGATGTTTCATAGAGTTGCAAATAAAAGTAGTTTCCATATATGCATGCTATCTTGTACATATATGTCTGTGATCATTTTCACAAAGATTCTACCAACTTGGGGATATTGAAGGGGTTAACAAGAAACAGGCTGAGGCAAATAGAATCTGAATTTTTTAAGGAAAGATCACTAATAAAGATAAGAGTAAAGCTGACAAACACAAAAATGTAATCCAGAAATTTGTGCTATATTTCAAATATTATTTCTTGTTTTTTGTGGCATGACAGTAGAGACGAGTTTTGTCACATTGGACCATATGGACATCATGGTCTGGTTATTCTCAACAGTAGTAGTAATAAGTATGAGCTTTGAGTTTTGAAAAGGTAATTGCTAGCAAATGAGGAAAATAGAGTTTCAGGGAGAAATAGATCAGTTCACTAAGGCACTGCTCAGCTGAAGAAGCTTACTTTCCAAGTTGAAGGAGCATTAGTTATTTTGTGCACAACACCTGTTATTAACATCCTCCCCATTTTTTTATACTGACTACAATTCCCAATTTTATTGAGGTAATTATCTTTCTGTTTGTGTGTGTGTGTGTGTGTGTGTGTGTGTGTGTGTGTGAGATGTTGGAAGGCTGTGAATTAAATACCTACCATGCACCTTAATCAGAGATTGAGAACCTGATGTAAGCTTGTTAGATATGCAGAATTTTAGGATCCATTCTACCTCTACTGGGTCAAAATCTATACTTTAATAAGATCCCTAGGTGATTCATATGCACACTAGAATTGAGAAGCGCTGCTCTAGAGCAAGCCAATATATCCAAGTTCCTAAATTCTGTAACAAATGTTACAGAGTGTGGGATGAGATATCCTGATTATCTTTAGAGGGGTGCGGGTTTGCTTCAACCTCAGTCTCCATCATCCTATCTATCCTCTGTGTGCCTATCTATCCATTATGCCCATTTGTCAAAAGCAAGATAAAGCTCCACTCAAAACTTGTTTCAAATTTTGAGATTGATGGTACCACACAGACACCAAGAAGATGTGAGAAGATTTATTAGTCACATAATGAAACTTTCTGGGAATAGCAGGACAGCTCCAAACTGCTCTAGAAATGGCTTTGAATATCAGAAAGAAAAAGAAGACTGCCTTGTTGTTTTCTGCTTGTTTTTGTTTTATTGTGGCCAGGGGATGACGCCGGGATGGGTTCCTAAGCAAGGGAAGGGGATTGCATGACTGGAATGTTATATGAGGACCAAAGGAATGAGTATCAGTGTTTTTGTTTCTTTTTTTTTTGTTTTTTTTGTTTGTTTGTTTGTTTGTTTTTTTTGGTCAGCTTTCTCAGATGTGAAGTAGAGGGGGGAAAGGTGAAAAGATAGTGAACTAGGTTTAAAAGCTGTCAACAAACAAATATCAGAAAAATGGAGTCAGGCTCTTTATTGAAATTCACTTCTGATGTTCAATGACTACAATTTACCACTTTTACTTAATTGAATTTCAAGCTGTTTAAGTAAACTATCATGGTTCTTTATGAGGACAATAGCCTGAAACTGGTAAAAGAAATGAAAGTTCTACAAACTGCCTTGTGCAAGAGTCCACATTGTATATTCTAATTGAGACATTAAATGGTTGCCTTTGTCACTATTATTGGTATCTAGGACTCTGCAATGGATAAGGATGTCTTGATGAGACCTTGCATTGTACCTCTTATAAGTAGAGAGATATGCATGACCCTGATTTTATATTTTGGGTACTGGTGAGTCAGAGATTCCTAGAGTTCTTTATCCCAAAGAGATAATCTTATATAAGTAATGGCTATTTCTGTCATGGGCAGAAATATTTAATTATTATTTATTTATTTATAAATATTATTTATAATTATAATTTATAACTATAAATTATTTATAAATAATAATATTTATTATTATCAAATAATCATACTGGATGTTTTGACTCAAGAGTCTATAGAACTGTGCAGGTGGAGTAGATTGTGAGCAAGGGCATCCGGTACTAAGAAGGCTGCCTAAAGTTCTTCCAACTGAACTGGACCTTGAGTCCTGTCCTTCAACAGGGCATACTGAATATGGGTTGAAAAGAAGCAATATCTCACTGAACCCTGAAAAATGTGATGGTGGCCATTATGAATAGACTCTCATTGTTTACTCTCTTGATCCTAAGGGACTCTTCAGGAGCCATGAAGTCTAGGAGATGGATGAACTCCTCCAGTACTGTGATACCTGGGAAGAGACTGGGGCCACTCCCTCTTGCCAGAGGGATTTTCCAGAAGGCCTATAGCAAAGAGGTGTGGGTGGTTGTGCCAAGCCTTCAGGGGAACTGTTTTCATGACTGAAGACGTGATGGGCAAGTGGGCTTGGAGGGTCACAGGCTCAGTGCCTATGAAAATCTATGTTTTCAGGGGAGCCCAGTATATGGCAAGCAATTACTGCTCTAATGGCACATAATGTGGAGCTAAGAAGGGCAGTGGCATGTGTCAGAAATCCAAGAAACTGTTATAGCCATATGGATGGCCCTGAATCCCCGGAAGGCATGAAGGAAGGTTGTTAAACCTCTACAATGCAAAAAAAAAAAAAACAAAAAACAAAAAAAACCTCTACAATGCAGGAGTCTCTTAATGGCACCAATGAAATGCTTGTTGCATTTCAATCTAGACGGGTTCAAGAGCAGTTTGTGGGAAAGAGCTCCATTTAAAATGAGGCAATTTGCAAATAACATAAATAGGTTTGAATAAAACCTGTAAATGAGGAATAGAGTGCATCCAGAAACCTAAAAGAAGTTGTGAGAGCTAAGAGGGTCAATAGCTATTGCTCTACAGTGTTAGGGATGGAGTAGGCCCCTGGTTTACCAAATCATTTCTGGAAATTAACTGAGATGGCGCACTCTTGCATTATGTGTCAGCAACGTTTTATCTTCTTTTTGTGAGAATGTATATCTTGGATACGTGTCTCAAGTGAATCTCATATTATTAGTGTGATATCATATCTGTATTCCTGAAGAAAGATGTGGTTTAGATTTTGCCTACAAAGTCTCTGTACAGTGTCTGATTGTTGAATTACCCTACAGACAACATTCTTTTCTTCCTTGAATGTTCTTGGATGACTTAGTCGATGGAAGTGGAAAATGATTAGAAGACTGAGGAAGTGATATACTGGATTTGTGCTAGTCTGGACATATAAGATCATGCAAGTAAGATATATAACTGTATGTCCAACTTTGAGGTATAGTTGATAAAACATATAAGTGTGTGTCTCATCCTCTTCTTTAGCATAAATTCTAAAAAAGGTCAGTGTCTTATTAGATTACCATATTAGGCATTCAAAATACTTATCCAAAAAAATGAAGCTATAAATGTTAAATGAAAAAGCTTTAGGAACTGAGCTCTAAGTTTACTTTTTATCATTATCCTTTAAATCTGGCTACTCTTATAAAAAGTTTATTTTCCATAATATGAACATCCTAGTTAATCACCGTCTTCACTAAAATGGAAACTACGGAGAAAGTCCTTAGGAAATAAAAAAATATTTATTGTTACATAGAAAAATACTTATAAAATCATGCATGCTTTTTATTATTGTAAATATATATACATATCCAATATTTAAAGGAAAAATACTACATCAGCAAAGACAAACTATAGCATTTTTGCTGGCTTTGTATTGATTCATAAAGTTTTGTATAAGCTTTGTCCTCATGATGGCAGAATCATTCAGAAATTCTTTGCAAAAAAAGAAGAAAAAACAACTCTTTGCTGACATATAAACTTGTCCTTTTATTTGTCATCTCTTTTGTTTATTCTTTACTATGCACTTAGAAATACTGTGGTCATCTCTCTGTTAGGAAGAATAGCAGGGATGTCAGAAACACTTTGTAAACAGATTTTCTTCTTTGTCTACTTTGGCTAAGATGTCTAATATATTTTTTACTTCCAAGTTTTAGCTCTGACATGAAATACCTGGTTATACCATAAGATAGAAATTTTAGTTCAAGTAAACTTTTCTCCTATAATATATTTTTGAATAAACCTCTACTACAGAAGATGTTTTAAATATACTATATGCAATCTGATGTCTTGGCAATGACTTTCAGTTTCCTTGAGAAAGTCCTAGTTCTCAGGTATAATTTTCCTCCCCTCAAATTTATCTTCATCTATATGTATATTACTTTCTCCCATTTTCAAAAGATAGAAAAGTTTCCATTTTATTTTTCAAAAATAATTTGACCTATATATAGACTCTGTCATTTTTAGCCTCCTCAGCAATAATACTTTAATAATTAACAGCATTCTTTATTGAGTTTATAATTTCTCACTCTCTGGGACATTTCTCATCAGCAAACAAACCTATTCAATCATATAGGTCTTAAAAATAAAAGTAAACATGATACTTCAATTCCATTTGCCTCTCTAGATGTTGCCTATGCAAACCAATAAGTTCACCTCTATTCAGTTTCTTCTTCCAGGCATGTGGTGGGGTTACCAATGAAATATGATGTACCTTACTTCTAAGCAGAAGCCTGTGTGAGCCCTATCCCTCACATGAAATGGGTGATGGTCCAAAAAAGAGATGTTTGTCAGCTTAAGTTCCTAAGTGATGGTAATGTTGAGTAGATACCCTTGAAGTGATCCTTGATTTGATATGAAAATAATATGTGAGTAAGAATAAAACTTTATTTTTAAGCTATGAGATTTGGAGTTTGGTGTTTACCAAAACATAACCTCTTTCATCTTGCTTAATATACACATTGATTCCTAGAATCTGAGTGTTAGCATAATAAACACTTAAAATATAAGAGAATTTCTCACCATTTCACCATATGGTCAGCAAAGAGAAAACTTATTTTAAGGCTACAAAGATGGTGATATATATTATATAGTAGCAACATTTTTGGTAAACTACCATTGTTTGTAATTTAGAAAATAGACTATACATCTAGTAGATGTGAAGTATTAATGGAAAAGGTTCAGAAACTGAAGGAAGCAGAGTGTATTTGTTACTATTTAGCATATTTATCAAGGTGCTACAAGAAGAGTAAGAACTCAGAATACATTGGTCAGTCTTCAGGAATGAATAGAAGGGAATAAATATTCTTAAAAATTTAGAGCCTTGTAATATTAAAAAGACAACTGTTTTGACCTGAAATAGTAGGAAAAAAATAATGAAACTTTGGAGGAACAAATAAAAAGTAGATTTAAATTGGGAGATGGAGCGGAGAAGTCAGTTGGGGGAAATCGCAGGGGGAGACAAACCATGAGAAACTGTGGACTCTGAGAAACAAACTGAGGGTTTTGGAGGGGAGGGGATAGGGAATGGGTGAGCCTGGCAGTGGGTATTATGGAGGGCATGTATTGCATGGAGCACTGGGTGTGGTGCATAAACAATGAATGCTGGAACACTGAAAATAAATAATATAAAATAAAATGGAAAAAAATAAGCTTTGCTTGTAAAAACAATGTAAACAATTTTTGACTGATTAAATTTCCTCCATGAAAAAACCAAATTAAGGAAATGACCATGACAGACTTACTTAAAACCATCTGGATTAAATTACATCAGAAAAACAATGTAAATTAAGATTGTGACATTCAGTTAATACTTGAAAATGGGCAAAATTTCTCAGACAACAGATTAAGGGTGTGCACCTGTCAAGCCTGATGAGCTCCAGATATTTGGTAGGTCAAGGTACTGAGAGAGAGTGCTCAAGAGAAATATCATACATATGAGCTGTATGTCTTGAAAGGAAATGTGATCATAAATATTGACATATAAAAATGAAGCTGATTAGGATCAAATTGTTGAGAATTAATTATATTTTTAAAAATAATCTGTCAAAAACAAAACCAGCTTGGACAATAAGAGTCAGCTGCTGTTTGAGACTTGAAATGACTCTTGGCCCCAAATATCCATGGACAGAAGGTAATCTGAGAACCATTTGCAGCATCCAAGGGGAGCATATTTCCTGATAACCATTTCAATTGTGGCAAAGAAAGATGGTGGAAAAGAATAATTGGTTTCTGATATGTCTCATTCTTTCATTTTCCAAAAAGGAGTGTTTAATGTTATTTCCCAAACCCTGACCCCAATGTTTATCGGGGTATGCTTGTAGGAGCAGGTATTACATCTTTAGATCCCCAAAACAAGAATAGTCACATCCATGGTCTCTAAAATTCTCACCCATTATTCTAAAAGAAAAACCTTTTCACTGAGAAAACTGGCACTTTTAATTTGATTTGATGCCATGATTAAATAGGATTTACAGCTGACATGAGTAAACCCTGTTTTCAGGAAGAAGACTGAAGAGAATATTTGTTGACCAGAATAGATTGCAGTATTTTTTATGGTTTTCATAAATAGTCCAGTCTTTTTCAATCTGAGAAGAGAGTAAATTTCACCACCACCCCTTTGTATGCAGGCATGGATGGACATGGACTTTCTTTGGGTATGATATGTGAGCAAAAATCTTCAAGACTCAGTGCACAATTTGTCTTTTTTTTTTTTTTTTCCTTCCCTGACACAATAACTACAAATTTTAAAGGCCCCATTTTCTCGGATTCTGAGTAAGGACAATGTGGGTTTGAATCTTCTGCTGGCCTGGGATAGGCATGAAACTTAAGCAAGAAGTACACTTTTGGAGTTTTAAACAGTGGAATATTAAAGTTATTTGTTATTGCAGTGTTTATTGAGAATAGATGACATTTCTTATCTTGTGTCTTTTTCTTTGTCAGCTTTTAAAAGATGTAATTTATGTGTTACTTCCAGATTTTCTTTTTCTCTCTCTCTCCATGTGTGCATGTATGTGTGTGTGTATTTTATATATATATAATATTACTGGATTATATTACTCTCTCTCTATATATATAATATAAATATTTATTTTATATAAATATATAATATAAATATTTAAATATATATAAAATAAATATTTATATTATATATATATAGAGAGAGTAATATAATCCAGTAATATAATATAAGACTAAAATATATATATTTTAGTCTCATAGTGCTTTGGCTTCTATTACTTCCACAACAGTAAAATCAGCCCATTATGTTCACCAGAAACATTATGGTTAAATTCAACAGAGGTATTTTATTTCATATCTAACTAACATAACTGCAGCATGATTTTATCAAAATTGACCTAAATCTCTTGCTTTCTTTCCCTTGATTCCATAACACCCATTGTGTTTTTATTCCATGCTTCCTCTTAGGTCCTTTATCAACTCTCTCTTCTGGTTTTACATGCCTCAAATTTAGTGTTCACCAAGGTGCAAAAACTTTGCACCTTCTTCTACTTCTTCTGGGAGACTTCTTCTGGGAGAACCATTCACCCTCAACAGTAAGAAATTCTGGGTAACTCCTAAATTAGTACCTCTAGTCCAAATCTATTTGTTAAGTTCCAGAAACTATGTCCACTTCTCCTGAATATCATATGTCCACCAAGTTGTCTACCCTATCAACTCATAAATATCCACACATCCAAATGATTACTAAGTACTAGTTATTCTCACTCTTTAATATGAACAATCACCATATTTCTCTCTAGTCCCACTACCACTATTTTAGTCTAGGGTTTTATTATTTCTCCCTTGATTTTCCAAATAGCTACCTTACCACTTTGTTTCTGTTTTCATCCAGTTCATGTCCTGCCCTGTGGTCCAAGTGGTCTTTCTAATGTAAAAGTTGGCACAAATCACTTTAAATTTCTTCAAAGTTTCCCTCTTTTGCAAGTAAGATTAAATCCATTCTCATTGTCCTTGTAAAAATGTCTTGTCTCTTTAAATTCCTTACCAAAATTCATCTTTCACATTTTCCTCTAGTAACATATACAATTCATAATGAATTGTTTATAAAAATTCCCTAAACTGTACTTTCCTATTTTGTTACTCTTCTATGCAGTTTTTTCTGCCGGTTGACATGAAATTTTCCTGACCCAAAAAGAACCATTTTATGACCCAAGTAACAATATAGTTTTTCCTCTCTGTTTTCCCCCATTATACTCTCTGCACATCTTTATTACCTCATGGCTCCTACTGTGTTGTCATTTGTAATTTTTGCCGATTTCTGCTGACGTACAAAGTCTCTGGCTATAGAGATTGGTTTTTATATTCCTTCGTATCCCTGGTGTCTTAAGTATTCAACATTCATTTATTAATAAAAATGGAATAGGATTCCTTGATGTGGAGGCTTTCACTGTGTTCAAACCGACTCAGAACTAAAGCTATATATTTACTGATTTAACAAATAGTTATTTATCTTTTGGGGAATTTTTTTATACAAAATACCTGAAATATCCAGTTTTGAAATAGTCTGTGAATAGTCTGTGGAAAAATTAAATATTTCTTGTATTATTATTTCTTTCTAGTTTTATTCCCTTAATGAATATGATCTAGAAATTAGGCTTATAAACATAGCCACTGGCAAATCATATCTTCTTAATTTTCTCCAGCATGGTCCCAAATGAGACTTCTCACTATTCTCTACAATCTTATTCTGCTTACTAAAATGAACTCTGTTCGGTCAAAAGAACATGACTCTCCTAGAGTATCTCTACTTCACAGGCCAGAAAAAAGTTTCTTAATAATTTTCTCTTTATACCTTGAAAAGCTTTTTTGAGGAGGAATAATGTTGGTCTTACTTCATTCTGCTTTTCTTCTTACCTACCTCCCAGAAAGCAAAGTGTGGTTTACCAGACAAAACTTAAGATCATGAATAAATTTCTTTCAGTATATCTAATACATGGGCTCTTAAAAGCTATAAATAACTTAGATAAAATTTAAGTTGTTATCTTGTAAATATAATAAATATAGTTATTGGTAAACAGGAATGGCCATTTGAATTTCAAATATGCATATGTGCTGAACTGTTCATGAAAAATGCTTATATAGTTTGTGCTTTGATGCATTAATTGATCAAAGTAAAGTAGAATGCTTATACTGTCTATATAGAGTACAGTGAAATGAGAATAATTCATTGACAACATTTTATGATATAAACTATCTCTAATTACAAAATTCTACCCTTAAATCCCAACACATATTAAAATAGAGTGACATCAAGTAGACTTCGGAAGACATAATTATTTCTTAAGAATGTTTTAAAATTAAAAAAAAGTAAAATGCATATTAAAATCCTTATAAAATGTCATAGAGTAAACACAATAAAACAATAAGATTAAATGTATTAAGCATACAGATACATGGATCCTAACATACCACCCAATTTAAGACTCACTCAGCATGAAGCTGATATGAAGCTGACCTTAGTAAAAATAACAATAATAATAATAATCAATAAGTTATTAAAAATAAACCAATATTAAATTTTGAAGGTCGGTTGTTACCACTGACAAAAGTGAACTATGCACAAGCAGGGTTTAATACTTTTCTTTTCTCTCTCTCTCTTTTTTTTTTTTTTTTGGCATATGCTGGAAAAAATAATTAGAACAGATTTTATCCTCAGTACAAGCATTGATAATAAAGAATTTGCAGAGTACATGGAACAAGTACTTTCAGAAGCATGTTTTATTATTTTTCCCTAAGCCACAGATGTTAGCTGTTTTCACATCAAAATAATGATGTTAGTCATGAGTTTCTCAGAAAAGCATTTTTAAAAAGCTTTTGAGCAGATGAGATAGGAGATGTGTTCTTCAGAACAAATGAAAAGAGTCATGTTTTCAGTGGAATATCATGAGCAGAAAAAATTTGGCAGTAGTCTTTGAACAGACATTTTAAGTGCCTACTGAAAAGTTGCCAGAGAAAGACTGAAAACTAGAAACTAACCTATGAGAAGTGGAGTATCAAAAGGCCAAAAAGAACCTGAAAATGACAAACTTTTTAGGAAACAAGACTCCACCAAAGAAGAGCATTCAAGAGAATAATATAAGCTTGTATTCATGTATTTTATACGTTTCTGTTAAAATGTATCTCACACATAAAAATACATTATAAAATATAGAGCTCTACAATTTCAGTCAATGTGAATATAACTGCGCCATCACTATTCACATCAAAAATTAGAAAAATTACAGCTCCCTGATTTTTTTTCCCCTAAAAGTAATTGCAAACCTGAATTCTGTTCAGTGATTGAGCCTGTTTTGTAACTTATATACACACATGTGTGCACACACACAGACACACAAACACATGCCCATAACAAAAACACACTGGGACTATACTATTTGCATTTATGTATGAGTAGGTGTTTTTTCCACTCAACTTGAAGTCTAATTTAAATAGGATTTGTGGTTGCAATAGAATCTCTGTAAGTTGTTCTATTTTATAATTAAGATCAATCTATTATTGCTGGACATTTCAGTTCCTTTCAGTTGGTAACCAATAGAAATAATACCACCAACAACATAATTGGACGTGTCCTGTGATACAAATATGAAAATTCCCAATTACCAGAGAATGTTTGCATTCCATTCCATTCTATTTGACATTCTATTTGATCCTGCCAAACATTTTTTTTTTTTTCAAAATAGTTGAAAAACAAATGATACTCCCACAGGAGTACATGGACACTTTAGTTGCTTACACTTACCCTCACTATTTGTAGATGATGCTAATCATTTTTAGTTTAGCCATTTTGGTGAGCCTATATTTGATCATGTTGGTTTTATTTTGTGTTTCCCTTACCAGTAATAATGTTGTATGCCATTTCACATATTTGTTTACTGCTTGAAAATTTTCTTTTGCCTGTTGGAGGGATTCTTCCTTTTACTTTTTCCTAAATTGTATTTTTTCCTATACTCATGTGGAATTCTATGTTCTGACCCTGAATTTATACTGGTAATTGGTATCATATCTTCTATCAGTTTATGAATTAGTTTTTCACTAGTGGTGTAATTTAACATTTCTTTCTTGTATTTGTTCTCATATTTTGTTATTAAATTAATATTGATGTCCTGAAATGAATTGTGGATTTCTCCTTTTTTTTTGATGATCATCTGGAAATATTTAATACTGCTACAAATGATTCTAAAATGTTTAGAGTAATTCACAGAAGTTATCTGGAGCTAAATTTTTAGTTAGATATTTAATTTATTTCCTACTTACAGGAAAAATTCAGATTTTCTATTTATCTTCTATTAAGATGTAATTGACATATAACATTGTAAGTTTCAGGTGTACAACATGATGATCTGGTACTTTTATATATCATAATATGATTGCCATTGTACTGTTAGCTAACACCTGTATCAAGTCACATAATTATTATTTTTTGGGGGGTTGAAAGAACAATGAAAACCTAGTCATTCAGAAACCTTGAAATTTATGATATAGTATTGCTGACTATAATCAATGTACTATGCCTTAGATCTCCAGTTCTTATTTATATAGTAAATGCTAGTTTCTGCCCTTAAATATCTCCCCAACTCTTCCACCTTCTTGGCCTGGCAACCACTTTTTTATGTTGTTTCTGTAAGTCTGATTTTTTTTTCTTTTTTAGATTCCACATATAAATGATACCTTGAAATATTTATCTTTTTCTGTACAGATTATTTAACTTTGCATAATGCCTTCAAGGTCCATCATGTTGTTGCAAATAGCAGTATTTCCTTTCTCATGGCTGAATAATACCTCATTGTATGTATATACACCATTTTCTTTATCCATTCACTTGCTAACGGACACTTAAGTTGTTTCTTTTCTTTTTTTTTAAGATTTTTATTTATTTATTTGACAGAAAGATCACAAGTAGGCAGAGAGGCAGGCTGAGAGAGAGGAGGAAGCAGGCTCCCTGCTGTGCAGAGTGCCTGATGAGGGCTGGATCCCAAGACCCCAAGATCATGACCTGAGCTGAAGACAGAGACTTACTCCACTGAGCTACCCAGGTGCCCCAGTTGTTTTTATATATTAACTTTTGTGGATAATACTGCAGTAAACAGTGAAGGGCATATATCTTTCAATATTCTGTTTTCATTCCCTTTGGATACATACCCAGAAATGGGGTTGCTGCATCATATTTTAGTCCTATTTATAATCTTTTGGGAAATTACCATACTGTTTTCCACAGTGTGACCCAATTTGCAGTCCCATCAGCAGTGTTCAAAGTTCCCATTGTTCACATCTTTATCAACACCTGTTATCTCTTGTCTTCTTCATGCTGATAGCCATTCTAGCAAGTGTGAGGTGATATCTCATTGTTGTTTTGACTTGCATTTCCTTGATGTTCAATGATGTAGAGCATCTTGTTATGTATCTCTTGATTATTTAGATGTCTTTTTGGAAAAATACCTATTATGTTACTGTGTCTATTTTTTAAGAAAGAGAGAGAGAGAGAAAGGGAGAGAGCATGTGGGGTGCTGGGAGAGGATCAGAGGGAGAGAAATAGAGATAATCTCAAGTAGACTCTCCACTGAGTGTGGAGACCAACTTGGGGCTTAATCTCATGACCCATGCGATCATGGCTTGAGCCAAAACCAAGAATCTGATGCCTAACCAAATGAGCCATGCAGGTGTCCCTCTGTCTGTTTTAAAAACCACATATTTTTTTGTTTTTTGGATGTTGAGTTGTATGTCTTTTGTCAGTTTCATGACACTTCAAAATATTTATCATTTTATCTAAAATTTATCATTTATCATTTTATCTAAAATTTCAAGATAATTTTTAATATTGATGAATGTTCCTTTAATATCTTTATAATATCTATAGAATCTGAAATATTGTTTGCTTTTCATTCATATTAGTAATTTGTAATTTAGTTTATTAGCTATGTTGAGTGTTTTCCTAATGACTTTTTTCACACAACCAATATTTAGCTTTATTGATTTTTTCTATTGTTTCCTGTTCTCTATGTCATTGATTTTGTTTTTATCAATCCTTTCTCTTTCTAGTTCATTAAAAGGGATACTTGAATCCTTGACTTTTGATCTGCTAATGTATATATTTATGGCAATAAATTTCCTTCAAAACACAGCTTTCACTTCAAAACACACATTTTGATAGACTATATTTTAGTATAGAAAAGTCCTTCTTAATTTTGGTTTATCAACTATTTAGAAGTGTATTGCTTTATTTATAAGCGTTCTTAGATTTTCTAGCTATCATTTTTGTTCATGTGTTTCTAGCTTAATTCTTCTGAAGGCAGGGAACAAACTGAATGATTTCAGTCACTTAAAATGCGTTGGTACCTGCTTTATGGCATAATAAATATTCAATTTGTAAAATAATCCATGTACACTTATAAAGAATGTTGGTAAGTAGTCTATGAATTTCAATTCAACTAAATTTGTTAATCATGCTATTCAAAATATGTAGTTCTTTTTTTTTTTTTTAAAGATTTTATTTATTTATTTGACAGGCAGAGATCACAAGTAGGCAGAGAGGCAGGCAGAGAGAGAGGAGGAAGCAGGCTCCCCACCGAGCAGAGAGCCCGATGTAGGGCTCGATCCCAGGACCCTGAGATCATGATCTGAGCTGAAGGCAGAGGCTTTAAACCACTGAGCCACCCAGGCACCCCAAAAATATGTAGTTCTTTACTGCTATTTCTGTCTGCTCACTTCATCATTTACTAAGAAAATTTTGCTAAAATTTCTAATTTGACTATAATCTTATCTATTTATCCTTTATGATATGTCAGTGTTTAAATATTTTGAAGTTATGTTTTTATGTCAATACAAATTTAGGATATATGTAGTTCCCATTAAATGAACTCATATCCTTATGCAATATTCATTTACATTGATAGAAATAAGTCTTGCCTTTAACTCATTTTCTGAATGAATTTTTAATATTTTTTATTGTGCTGTGTTAATTAGTTGCCATAAAATATATCTTTAGTTTTTGATGCAGTGTTCCAAGATTCATTGTTTATATACAACACCGCACTATACCAGCTTTCCTTTGATTACTATTTTCATGTTACATATTTTTTACACACTTTTATGTTCAACTTTCTGTATCTTCATATTTAATGTGTGCCTACTGCAAGGATCATACACCTGACTTTTGCTCTTGCATATAGTCTGATAATTTTTGCTTTTTTACTTGGACCATTCTGTTTATTTATATGTAAAATTTAATTTATTTCTCTAGGTGATTATAAACCTGTTATCTAACATTTTTACCTATTTAAAAAAAATACTTCTTTTTTCCTTTTGTCTTTTTAGCTATTAGCTTTCTTGGCATGCATTATTTTATTCTTTTACTGATTGATGTGGATATAACAAAAAGATTCCTTTTTACTGTAAAAAAGTACTTTTAAAAAGTACTTTTTACTGATACACATAGTTCATACAACACTAATAGCCCCATTTCTTACTCTGTCATCTTTATATTATTTTTGTATTTAAATTTTAAATATTTTCCAGAACACATAAAACAAAATTACTATTATTATAAACTTAAACAGTTAATATTAATTTACATTTACCCAAGTAATTGAATATTCTACTACATTTCATTGCTTAGTACAATATCTTACAGCCTTTGGGATCACTTTCCTCCTACCTAAAGATCAACCTCCCAGCTTCCTACTTTTCGTATGTTTGGCAATGAGTGCTATATTAACTTTTGTTTGAAATTTTATTCAATTCTTATTTTTGAAGAATACTTTTGTTGGATGTAGTATTTTAGACTGATAGTTTCCTTAAGCACTTAAAAATGTCACCCCAGTGTCATTTGGCTTCCATGATTTCCGTTGAGGAATCCATTGTCAGTCCCTTATTATTCATTTGAACGTGATATGTTAAACAAACCAACCAACCAACAAAGAAACCATTTTTTGGTCATGGTTATTAGTATTGTAATATTTCCAGTTATGGTTTGATTTGTATTTACTCACTTGAGGAGAGTTTCTGGAAGGTATAAATAATATTTTTCACCTACCTGTTTATACTTCTTCTCCACAATTCATAATTACCATTGACAAAGATGAAACTTGAATCATGTGCCAGATTCTTGTTTAAACATATTACTTGAGTTTTCTCATATAAGACTCAAAAACTTTATAAAGTTTCTACTGTTAATAATTCTAGACAGAAATGAAAGCCTAAGTAATTAGGTCAAAGTCAAATTTCGAAGTTACAGAACAAAGACTGAAATTAGTTGTTTTATATCAAAGCCCATGTGCTTTGATAGTAAGAATGCCCAAAATATATTTGGAAAAAAGTTATAATGTGGTACTTTTAGCTCAGTAAAATGATAATAGTTAGAGATATTTGAAGTATGTGACAAGTCAGAAAAATGTTTTCATTATTATACGTGTGGGTTTTTAATGTTGGTTTTAACACTAACAGGCTCCACAAACTTGTCTAGGATGACAATTTAGGCCAAAGGCCCCATTTTTAAATAACAGTTTTGGATAAGGTGATGCTTAGTGATTCTTTCAAGCTAGAAAATTTTGTGAAAATAATCTGATTTTAAGCAACTTTTTTTTTTTAAAGATTTTATTTGTTTATTTGGCAGACAGAAATCACAAGTAGGCAGAGAGGCAGGCAGAGAGCGAGGAAGGGAGCAGGCCCCCCGCTGAGCAGAGAGCCCAATGTGGGGCTCAATCCCGACACCCTAGGATCATGACCTGAGCCGAAGGCAGAGGCTTAACCCACTGAGCCACCCAGGCACCCCTTAAGCAACTTTTTAAAATCAAAAGACTGTTTGCCTACATAATATCCATGATGAAATCCATGATGAACATATATCTAATCATATTTTGGACATGTGAAATAAAGACTGCTGTGAACATTATCTTATTAAAAATGCCCTCTCCAAGGATAGCTGGGTTCCTCAGTTAGTTGAGCATCTGACTCTTGATTTTGGTTCAGGTTGTGATCTCAGGGTTGTGGGATGGAGCCCTGCATTAGCCTCCACATGCAGCATGGAGTCTGCTTGTCCTTCTCTGCTTCTCTGTACACCTTCTTTCTCAAATAAGTGAATAAATATAATATTTTTAAAAATACCCTTTCCAGATTCCTATGTTGTTAGTTCTAACTCCTAATGTTGTTGGTCTTTTCAGAAGTCTGTCAGTTATTTTTTATTTTGTTATAAATGAGGTTCCTAAAATGAATGCAGTTTTTATAGTGCCATACAACAAAATTGGGTACCAAGGGTCTATTATTATCTTGTAGCTTCATGTTATGCTTCTGGATATATAATAAAAAATCACAGAAGTCCTTCATTGTACTTTAGAAAATTTATGTATAATTTTATACACACTTTGATCTTAAACTTTCTTTAAGATTTTTCACAAAGTGTTTTATTTTTGTCCTCCAATACATTTATTCAGCAGCATCTAATTTTAAATACATTTTTTGTTTTTTAACAGTATTTTTATTGCAATTCAAGTGTCTTATAAAAATGTACTTTTCTGCATTTTCAACAATTATATTAGCATTATTTAGGTTTTATAACTTTTCATTTTTTTTCTTTTTAAAATATATCATATTGTCTTGACATGCTGCTAAGCAAATCTTATTTCAGCTAAACATTGCTTTTTAGACTAGGGATACAGGGTTGTTTTTTATATTCCAAAATGCAACAGTAGTAAAAATCAACTTAGGATAGCAGTATTATCCTAAGAGCAAGTGACTGTGCTGAAATGATTCTTGGAGTTCAGCAATGTCTTTAATTTTCTCATGCAAAGTGCTAAATAAAAACAATAAGCGGGGCACCTGGGTGGCTCAGTGGGTTAGGCTGCTGCCTTTGGCTCAGGTCATGATCTTGGGGTCCTGGGATCGAGCCCCACATCAGGCTCTCTGCTCAGTGGGGAGCCTGCTTCCCCCTCTCTGCCTGCCTCTCTGCCTACTTGTGATCTCTACCTGTCAAATAAATAAATAAATAAAATCCTAAAAAAAAATAAGCAGATAGAAATTATATATACATGATTTTAAATGAAAGCAAAATGACTCACTTTTACTCAAAAAAGCACATAAATAGTTTGTTTCAATTTGATATTTTAGTTGGTGAAGTTTAAGTGCTCGAAGATTATTTTGATTAATTTCTGGCTCTATCAACTGTCCGTATTTTGGAAATGAATATATTGAAGATGGATTTGGAACTCATATCACTAAATGCCTTGAGTATGTTAGTTTATGTCATAATAAGTTATTTGAGTAATTAATATTTTATACATAGGAATTTAAACTTTGTTGCAAAGATTATTTTAAATGAGTAATAATAATATTGATAATAATTCTATTTTTTAAATGAAAATAATGAGGAAGTTATGTATCTATTATTAAATGTTAGATGCATAGAAATACATTATTAGTAATATTAAAACACATTCCTAAGTTTAGTTAAGTAGTAAATTTTCAAGAAGGTAGAATCATATGGCTGCTGAGAAACCAGTTTATTTCTGGTACAAATGGGCATCCAACCTATCATTATTCTACAAATGATATGTGCTATCTAAAGCCTCATTTGGTCCTAAACTTTAAGTACTGTGTGTCTCAGAGCCTACCTGCATAATCATTGAGCATGGGAGATCTGACCATTAAAATTCAATGCCAGGGAGTATAGCAAGAGTAGCTTTAAAAAATGGTAGCTGTTCTGTCTCTGGAATGTCAGTTTCTAATTAGGATCTTGAGTAGAAGAATCTTTTCATAAATATGTCAATTAAATAATAGTTTATAATATGGACTAAATCAGTTGAACTATAATTTTACTAGTTCAAATATAGGTCAGTGTTTCCCCCCATAGATTTGCAGTGATAGTAAATTTTAGCTATGATCAGCTAAAATCCCTAGTTTGAGTATTCTGTCAGCCAATTAGATTCTGACTTACAAGGAAGTGATTCTGAGTACAGTTCCATTGCTTGACAAAACTAGCCTTTAAAATAACCTGCATTCTCTAAAATAGAATTATTTATAAAATATTTTTTAGAAAAACAGTAGCAGTTATTTTTCTTAAGTTTAGTTTAAATAAGATGATGAATAATGCAAAGATGTATAATTTTTATTCCATGTTTCTACAGGACTAACATTAATATGATAATAAAAAGTTCAATAATAAAAAAATTTGTTCATATTCTCCTCATTTAGTCTTCTCAATGTTAGTGAGTCAGCCATTTTCCAGATTTGAAAAATAACAAATATATTTTATTAATAGGGCATATCTGGAGTAACTCTGTATATTCCTCAACAGATTCTCCAAATATTAGCAGTATGTATTGGCCTTTTCTTCCCTCTCGTCTCCTCTCCTTCTTTCTGTCTTTCATTTGGCACACATCCACTGATACCCATATACACAAATACATATTTTTTTCTGAAACACTTGGGAGTCAGTTGCACCTGATGCTCCTTTATCTCGAAATACTTCAGTGTGTGCTTCCTAAAAGCAAAGGCATTCTTTTATATGGTCATAGTACAATAATCAAAGTGAGGAAATTAAAACAATACTATCATCCAATGTATAGACTATATTCAGATTTTGCGAACTGTCCTAATGATGGCTTCTGTAGAAAAGGGAAATTCTGGACCATACACTGCATTTAGTTGTCATGTTCTTTTAATCTCCTTTCATCTGAACCAGTTCCTCATTCATCCTCTTTGTTTCATTTCAAAGGCTACAGGTTTGGAAGAGGTCTTTCTGGTTTGTCTGCTGTTTCTTCTTGCAAATTCAGGTTATGTACATTTGGCAGGAAATCTACAAAAGTGGTGCTGTATTCTTCTCAGTGCATCCTATCAGGAGGGAAACATTGTCAATTTGTCCACTTATTGGTGATGTTAACTGTCATTACTTGATTAAGGGGGTGATTGCCAGATTTTCCTGTTGTCCTTCTGTAATTCCTAAGTATCTCATAGAGATTTATCCTGAGACTACATAAAAAGCTCGTTACTCCTTAAACTTGCACCTACTAGTTTTGGTATCTATTGATAATATTTATCTAAACCAATAATTATTTTGGTACTTTTCAAACAATCCTTTTCTATTTTCATCGTCCTTTTACATTTATAATTTCATATTTTAATGCAAAGAAAAGCTTACCCTGTTATTTCCTTTCTTGCCCTTTCCCTCCCTTCCTTTTCTTTCTCCTTTCCCTTCCCTACTTTCTCCCTCCCTTCTCTCTTCCTTCCTTCTTTTCTTCCTCTTATTTTAAATTTATCCTGACCCTAAGGAAAATTAAACAAATTAAAATATAAACCTAAATTATGCAAATTTAATTTTCTGCTACAGTGGTATTAGTGCATGCACACAGAGTTGAAAAGTTATTATTTAACTTTAAGAACTTGAAGAGTTTGCTTAAGAATTTGCTTAAGAAGTTAAGCATGGGATAAAATTATGGGTACAACAAATACAACAAGTAAAAACATACTCTATTTTCCTATATTGAACAACTGAGATGAAGTGAAAGAGTAGGTCAGGGATGAGGACCTACCAGAGAGGAATTGAAAGAACAATTAAATACCATGTTTTGTTTTCCAATACCATAGCCCTCCTACAAATATAAATCTATGCTTATTGTTGTGCCATATGTTGTCTAAAGCATGTGAATTAGTCAATCAATATTTATTGAATGTATTGGATTCTGGAGAGAAATGGCTGAATAGAACATACATGACTTTTTGCCTCAGGGAACTTTAAGACTATAAGAATACACATTCAATAAATATTTGCCAGAAATTATCAAGTGATGACAAATAAAGGACTGTGAAGGAAATGAGTACTGGGAGCTATTTGAGAATTTACCCTGGTGTGACAAAGAAGTTTTCTTTTAGGAAGAGACACATTAGCTGATACCTCAGAAATAAGTAAAAGTTAAATAGAAAATTTAAATAAAAAAGAGAAAGAGATTCAGTTAGGAGAGACTACTATGGCTGAATCAGAGTCAGCAAGGGGGATGTGTAACAAACAGATTTATTAAACAGGTAGGACCATAAAAAGCATGGTTCCGTTAGCCATGTTTAGATATTTTTATTTTTATTTTTTTATTTATTTATTTTCTCGGTGTCTTTATTTATTTATTTTTTTTTGCCCATTTTTTTTTCCAATTTATTTATTTTGAGGAAACTCCACACTGTTTTCCATAATGGCTACAACATTTTGACTATTCACCAAAAGTGCATGAGTGTTCCCTTTTCTCAGTATCCTTGCCAACACTTGTTATTTATCTTCTTTTTGACAATACTTATTCTGACATTTGTGAAGTGTTATTGTGGTTTCATTTACATTTCCCTGAGGCTTAAGGACGTTGAGCATATTTTCATATTTCTGTTTGCCATCCATCTGTGTGTGTGTGTGCGTGTGTGTTTTGAGAAATATCTGTACAGGTCCTCTGCCCATTTAAATTGGGTTGATTGTTTATTTGTGTGAGTATAAATAAAATACTAATAGACTATAAAATAATAGTATATTTTAGATATTAACTCCTCATCAGTTATGTCCTGTGAAAATATCTTCAATTCTGTAGGTAGCCCTTTATTTTGTTGAGGGTTTTCTTTGTTATGCAAAAGTCTTTCAGTTTGATGTAATTTCATTTGTTTATTTTTGCTTTTGTCCCTTCTTCCTGGGGAGATAAATCCAAAATGATATGGCTAAGACCTTGTCTAAGAATTCACTGCTTATGTTTCCCACCCCCCTCGAGGACTTTTATAGTCATTCATTATTCATTAATCTATTTTGAGTTTATTTTTATTATGATTAAAGTAAATGGTCAAGTTTATTGTTTTTGAATGCAGTTGTCCAATTTTCCAACACCATTTATTAAGACCTATCTTTTCCCCATTGTATATTATCGACTTTTTTGCAAAAGATTTATGGACTGTATGAGTGTGACTTTATTTCTGGACTATTTTCTGTTCCATTTATTTGTGTGTATGTTTTTGTGCCAGTGCCATAATGTTTTGATTACTACAGCTTTAGCCATAGTAGATTATATATATAGTGGCTATAGCTTGAAATTAAGAAGTGTGATACCTCCAGCTATGTTATCTTTCTCAAGATTGTTTTGACAATTTGGGATCATTTGTGGTTCTGTACAAATTTTAGGATTGTTATAGTTCTGTATAGAATGCTATTGGAATTTTGATAGGGATTGCATCGAATTTGTAGGATGCCTTGGATAGCATGGACATTTTAACAATATTCTTCCAATTTATATGCATGGGATATTTTTCCATTTATTTTGTCATCTTTAGTTTCCTACATCAATGTCTTAGTTTCAGAATACAGGTTTTCACCTCCTTGGTTAAATTCATTCCTTGGTATTTTATTCTTTTAGATGCAACTGTAAATAGGATTTCCTTAATTTCTTTTTCTTACAGTTTATTATTAGTAAATAGAAATGCAACATGTTTATCTATATTAATTTTTTTATCTTGCAATTTACTGAATTCATTTATTAGTTCTAATTTTTTAAAGATTTTATTTATATATTTGGCAGAGGGAGAAACAGAGAGAACATGAACAAGGTGAGTGGGAGAGGAAGAAGCAGGCTTCCCACTGAGCAGGGAACCTAATGTAGGGTTCGATCCCAGAACCCTGGGATCAAGACCTGAGCCAGAGGCAGACGCTTAGCAACCACTAATGTTTTTTGATAGAGTCTTCAGGGTATGCCCTATACAGAACTATGTAGTTTATAAATAGTATCGGTTTTATTCACTTTTTTAAACATTTTTTCTCATCTAATTGCTGTAGATGGAACTCCAATATTATGTTGAATAAAAGTGGTAGGAGAGGATGTTCTTGTGTTCTTCCTGATCTTAGAATAAAACTTTCATCTTTTCAACATTGAGTGTTATGGTAACTTTGAGTTTGTTATGTATTTTATTTGTTGTCATGTGTTTCTTCTATACCCATTTGGTTGAGAGCGTCTATAATAAGTAGATATTGAATTTTATCAAATGCTTTTTTATGCATCTATTAGGATGATCATAAAATTATTATTACTTTGTTAATATAGTATATCACATTGATTTATGGATATTGAACCATTCTTGCATCTCTGGAATAAGTAGATCCCAAGTGATCATGGTATATAATACTTTTAATGTATTGTTGAATTCAGTGTGCTGATATTTTGTTGAGGATTTTTTGTATTCGTGTTCTTCAGAGATTTTGGCCTGCATATATATACACACATATATATGTATATATATACGTGTGTGTGTGTGTGCATGTGTGTGTGTGTGGTGTCTTTGGTAATTCTGGCCGTGAAGAATAAATTTGAATTCATTCCTTTTTCTTTAATATTTTGGTAAACTTTGAGAAAGATAGGTACTAACTGTCCTTTAAATATTTGGTAGAATTAATGTGCAAAGCCCATTTGGTACTGGATTTTAGTTTGTTGGAAGTTTTTTGAGATTATTGATTCAATTTTATTAGTAGTAATTGGTAAATACAGATTTTCTATTCCTTCTTGATTCAGTCAAGAATCCAGGATTTCAGTCCTGGAAAATTATATATTTTTAGCAATTTATACATTTCTTCTAGATTTTCCAAGTTGTTGACATATAATTGCTCAGAGTAGTCTCTTACAATCCTTTGTATTTCTTTGGTACCAGTTATAACTTCCTCACTTTTATTATTTATGATACTTATTTGGGTCTTCTCTCTCTCTCTCTCTCTCTCTTTTTTGTCTTGATGATCATAACAAAAATTTTATTAATTTCATATATTAAAAAAAACATAGCTTAGTTTCATTGATTTTATTTTTATTAAGATTTTATTTATTTATTTGACAAAGAGAAAACACAAGTATGCAGAGAGGCAGGCAGAGAGACAGGAGGAAGCAGGCTTCCCAGTGAGCAGAGAGCCTGATTTACGGCTCGATCCCAAGACCCTGGGATCACAACCTGAGCTGAAGGGAGAGGCTTTAACCCACTGAGCCACCCAGGTGCCCCAGTTTCATTAATCTTTATGATTTTTTTTAAAGTTTCCATTTAATGTATTTCCCTGCTGATATTTAGTATTTCCTTCCTTCTACTAACTACAGGCTTTTTTCTTTGTTGTTTTTGTTTTTAGCTCCTTCAGGTGTAAAGTTAAGTTGTTTTTTTGAATTTTTTCTTATTTCTGGAGGTGGGCCTATACCTCTATAAAATTCCCCCTTAGAGCTGCTTTTTCCATGTCCCATAGATTTTGGAGAATTGTGTTTTTATGTTCATTCACCTCAAGATATTTTTTAACTTCCTCTTTGATTTCTTTATGACCCATTGGTGTTTAGTATCATGTTATTTAATCTCCATGTGTTTGTTTGTTTTTTTCCCCATATTTTTTTTCTTATAGTTGATTTCTAGTTTCATACTGTCATTGTTGGAAGGATGCTTGATATGATTTCAACCATCTTAAAGTTATTCAAACTTGTTTTGTGGATTAACATGTATCCTATCCTGAAGAATGTTTTATTTGCACTTGAGAAGAATGCATATTCTGCTGTTTTAGATGGAATTCTCTGTCTATATCTATCAAGGGCATTTGGGTTAAGGTGTCATTTAAAGTCAATGTTCCATATTGATTTTCTGTCTGGATGACATATTCATTGATGTCAGCAGAGGGTTAAAGTCCCCTGTAATTATTGTATTACTGTTAATGTCTCTCTTTATGTCTGTTAATATTTGCTTTATGTGTTTAGATGCACCTATGTTGGGTTCATGACTATTGACAGGTATACCCTCTTGTTGTATTGATCCTTTTATCATTATTTAATGCCACTTTTTTTGTCCCTTGTTACAGTCTTTGTTTTGAAGTCTATTTTTTTCTGATATCAGTATTGCTATCCCAGTTTTCTTTTTGCTTCTGTTGTATGAAATATATTTCTTCAAATGCTTTTTCTATACCTTTTTCATTTTTTATTTCTTTTTTGGACACCTATAATGCAAATGTAAATACAGTAGATGTTGTCCCAGAAGTCCCTTAAACTGTCCTCATTTTTAAAGTTTTATTCTTCTTTTTGCTATTCTAATTGGATGATTCCCACTGTCCTATTTTCCAGATCACTGTTTTGTTTTTCTACTCTTGACTTTTCCTAGTGTATTTTTTATTTCATTTATTGCATTATTTAGCTGTGTTTGGTTCCTTTTTGTATTTTCTGTCTCTTTGTTGAAGTTCTATTGTGTTCATCCATTCTTCTCAAGTTCGGTGAGCACCTTTATGACCATTACTTTGAACGTCTTATTTGGTAGATTGCTTATCTCCATTTCATTTCAGTCTTTTTCTGACATTTTGTCTTTCTTTTTTGTTTAGAACATACTTCTTGGTCTCATTTTACCTAACTCTCTGTTTCTTTTTCTGTATTAGATAGATCAGTCATGTCTCTCAGTCTTATAGGAGTGATTGATGAAGAAGATGTTCTATGAAGCCCACTACTGCAAAACTGCTGGTCATCCGAGCATGGTACCCCCATGTGGGCTATGTTCAACTTCTGTTGTAGCTGATCAACAGTTGTGGACTCACTGGTATGTGGGACAGATTGCCAGTGCAACTGTCTGCGATTTCTAGTTGTAACTGTTATAAGAGCTCTGGGGCTGGCCTACGGAGACAGGGAAGCTTAGGAAGATTGTGTGTGCTGACTGAGACCACCTACCCAAGACAGCAGACCAACTGGACACTTTGTGGCAGCTCCAGTACTAACAAATGCCATCTGCCACATGTGGGCTACTTGACAGAGCCATGGGGTGGGGGATGATTTGCATGGGGTGAGTCTGCAGAACACTAGGGTGGAGTTAATGGTGCTAGCACAGAGATGGAAAAAGTCAGAACTGGTAGCTCCCATGAGTGCCAGTCTATCTATGTGGAAGGGGAAAATAAAATAAATAAAATAAAGTTCCTACCAGCACTGCTACCCTCAGAGAACATTTCAAAAGATCACCACCTTTCTAGTACAAGCTCTAAAATTAGCAAATGGATGTCCTTCATGTGTAACCCATGACTTTCATACTCCTTTTTGTTCTGCAACTTAGAGTGAAATTGTACTCATCCTTTTAAAAGTAGAGTCTTGGTTTGCTACTGCCCTCTGGCTCTCTTAGACATAATTTCCATTTGTTTTCAAAGCCAGATGTGTTGGGGGCTTATCTTTCTATTTCAGGTCTCATTGACTAGATAGCCCAGTGTGGGATTTGGACCTCTTCGTCCTCAGGGAAGGCCTCTGTGGTTGTGATATCCCTCTTGTAGGTCACTATGTTGGAAGTATGGATCGTGACCAGACTGTGTTTCTTTCACTCATACTCATCTCAATGTGACTTTTTCTTTATACTGTTAGTTGTATAAGATCTATTCTACCAGTCCTCATCTAATTTTCAGAGATAGTTGTTCTATGGGTAATTGCAAATTTTGGTGTGTCCATGGGAGATCAAGATCCTCCTACTTCACCAATTTAATGCCCTCAGTATTTGAGTCTATAGGTTTTATTTATTTATTTTTAAGATTTTATTTATTTGATGGAGAGAGATCACAAGTAGGCAAAGAGGCAGACAGAGAGAAAGAGAGAGGCAGGCTCCATGCCGAGCAGAGAGCCCAATGAGGGATCGATCTCAGGACTCTGGGATCATGACCTGAGCCGAAGGCAGAGGCTTTAACCCACTGAGCCACCCAGGCGCCCTGAGTCTATAGGTCTTAAGAGCAAATAAAACATTGAGTTCTGTGAGAATCCTTTGGATGAAGCCAACTGGGTCTTTCACCTTTTGAAACTAATAGAGACTAATGTTGGAACCACAAATGAGAATCATTAAGTAATCAATTCTGGATGGAAGTTGGCCTTTTGAAATATCTGTTCTTCTTGTTGAATATTAGCATAAGCCATTATAGAATATATTTAGTCTCTTAGATTTTTAAGAACAGAAACAAGAGTTAAATGAGTGATCTGAGTTTGACTGGCTCAAGCCTCCCTACACTTGATTTTCAGAGTGTAGTGGAGGCTCTGTTACCAGTGGACAATCTCCAGGTGCCACATCAGAGACTACTTTGCATCCTTATTTATTCTAAAACACTAGCCCAAAGGAGAAGAAAAAAATGTCATATTCTGACACTTTTGGTACTGATGATGTTAGTGATATGGCATCACTAACACATAAACCCAAATGAGTTAAAAAGGAAAACAGAATTGGATTTAAAAGAGTGAAGAAAATGGAATTGAGAAATTAGGACAAATAGAAAACATTTTTAATGAAAAATAGTGATAGATTAAGTTGCTTGCTAGGATGAGTCTCTAGTGCTTAAGAAACAAAATCTCCCAACTTAAAAATAAAATAAAATAAAATAAAGGTAGTGAAATAAATACATTATGTTTACTGTTAAGTTAAAAAAAAAAAAAACCTTAATCAAATTTGACAAAAGAACACAACACGGTCCAGCTCATTCCTGTATCTCCCCATTTCCACCCACAAGCTTTACCCATTACTCAACAAACATTCTGCACTAAAAAAAAAAAAAAAATTAATAGAAGGAAAAATATTAATCCAAAATAAAAGACATATTTTAGAGTACATAGGAAGATACATATAAAAAAAAAGACATCTTCTTTTTGCTGATATTCAATGTTGCTCACACATCTGTCAGTTACCTAAAAGTCACAGTAAGCAATGATGTGGGCAGGTTTCATCTGAATTTGGCTCCAAATTACAGATTGGTATAGGTTAGATGTAGACATGGCTCTTTTTCCTTTCACCTGTTGCTAACTGGAACATGATCTTCAAATGGTGATTGAAGAAGAACAGAAGTCCAAGTTCCATTGCACAAGCATGCTTCATGTTTTGTTTTAATCATGTATGCATCCCATAGGGCAAAAAAAAATAATCATACGGCTGAGCCAAAAGTCAAGAGATGGGGATTTTATACCACCTTTGACAGAGTAACTGCAGTCCCATAGAAATGCTGTAGATACAGGGAGGGGTGAAATTTAGAGAAAACATCTTAATCAACTACACATGGAAATAAGGGAAAGACAAGGCTTTTAGAAAACAGTTGGGACTCTAACATGGAAACAGTAGAATTTATACGTAGCATGACAATAACATTATGGAACTGGGCACTTATAAGTGTGAAAGAGGATTGATTTTAATAAATTTGCTGAAACCATAGGTATAAACTACGGCTGTTCATGGCAAATGAGGATGAATACTTATGTTAGTCATAAAAAGAAAAGAAAAGGAGGGAAAGGAAAACACTTGATAAAAGATCCTAGAAGAAAATTGTCCTGATGTTAAAAAAAATAATAAGACTGCAGATTAAATGTTTTACTAAATATCAGGAGTTTTGTTGATAAAAGAAATACAACACACACAATGATGACGTTTCTCTATTTTAAAGTTACAGATAAATTTTTCTTGTTTTTGCTTTTTATTTTTTTTATTTTTTAAATTTTATTTTATTTTTTCAGTGTTCCAAGATTCATTGTTTATGCACCACACCCAGTGCTCCATGCAATACATGCCCTCCTTAATACCCACCACCAGGCTCCCCCAAACCCCCACCCCATCCCCTCCAAAACCTTCAGCTTGTTTCTCAGAGTTCACAGTCTTCTATGGTTTGTTTCCCCCTCCGATTTCCCCCAACTCACTTCTCTCCTTCACCCAGTGCCCTCTATGTTATTCCTTATGCTCCACAAGTAAGTGAAACCACATGATAACTGACTCTTCTTGACTTATTTCACTCAGCATAATTTCCTCCAGTCCTGTCGATGTTAATGTAAAAGTTGGACATTCATCCTTTCTGATGGAGGCATAATATTCCATTGTGTATATGGAGCATATCTTCTTTACCCATTCATCTGTTGAATGGCATCTTGGCTCCTTCCCCAGTTTGGCAACTGTGGCCATTGCTGTTATGAACATTGGGTTACAGATGGCCCTTTCTTTCACTACATTTGTATTTTTGGGGTAAATACCCAGTACTGCAATTGCAGGATCATAAGGAAGCTCTATTTTTAATTTCTTAAGGAATTTCCACACTGTTTTCTGAAGTGGCTGAACCAACTTGCATTCCCACCAACAGTGTAAGAGGCTTTCCCTTTCTCTCCATCCTCCCCAACACTTGTTTACTGTCTTGTTGATTTTGGCCATACTAACTGGTGTAAGGTGGTGTGTCAATGTAGTTTTGATTTGAATTTCCCTGATAGCTAATGATGATGAACATTTTTTCATGTGTCTGTTAACCATTTGTAAATCTTCTTTAGAGAAGTGTCTGTTCATGTCTTCTGCCCATTTTTTGATGTGATTATCTGTTTTGTGTGTGTTGAGTTTGAGGAGCTGTTTATAGATCTTGGATATCAGCCCTTTGTCTGTAGTGTCATTTGCGAGTATCTTCTCCAATTCTGTGGGTTGCCTCTTTGTTTTGTTAACTGTTTCCTTTGCTGTGCAGAAGCTTTTGATCTTGATAAAGTCCCAAGAGTTCATTTTTGCTTTTGTTCCTTTGCCCTTGGAGACATGCCTTGAAAGAAGTTGCTGTGGTCGATGTCGAAGAGATTACAGGCTATGTTTTCTTCTAGGATTTTGATAGATTCCTGCCTCACATTGAAGTCTTTCATCCATTTCAAGTTTATTTTTGTGTATGGTGTAAGAGAATGGTAGAGTTTCATTCTTCTAAACATAGCTGTCCAATTTTCCCAACACCATTTATTGAAGAGACTGTCTTTTTTCCACTGTATATTTTTTCCTGCTTTTTCAAAGATTAGATGAGCAGAGAATTGTGGGTCTGTATCTGGGCTCTCTACTCTGTTCCACTGGTCAATGTGTCTGTTTTTGTGACAGTACCATGCTGTCTTGGTGATCAGGCAATGTGATGAAATCAGGCAACTTGATGCCCCCAGTGTTTTTCTTTTTCAACATTTTCCTTAGTAATTCAGAGTCTCTTCTGGTTTCATACAAAGGACTTTGAAAAATGCCAGTGGAATTTTGATCAGGATGGCATTGAAAGTATGGATGGCTCTAGGCAGTGTAGACATTTTAACAACATTTATCTTTCTAATCCATGAGCATGGACTTCTCTTCCATCTTTTTGTGTCTTCTTCAATTTCTTTCATGAGTGTTCTGTATTTCCTCAAGTACAGATCCTTTACCTCTTTTTTTTAGGTTTACTCCCAGTATCTTATGGTTCTTGGAGCTATAGTAAATGGAATCAATTCTCTAAATTCCCTTTCTACATTTTCATTGTTAGTATATAAGAAAGCAACTGATTTCTGTGCATCGGTTTTGTATCCTGACACATTATTGAATTGCTGTATCAGATCTAGTAGTTTGTGAGTGGGGTGTTTTGGTTTTCCATATAAAATAGTACTTCATCTGTGAAGAGAGTGAGTTTGATTTCTTTGCCAAATTGAATACCTTTTTTTTTTCTTTTGTGTTGTCTGATTGCTGTTGCTAGGACTTCTAGTACTATGTTGAATAACAGTGGTGAGAATGGGCATCCTTGTTGTGTTCCTGATCTCAAAGGGAAGGCTGTCAGCTTTTCCTCATTGAGAAGGATGTTCACTGTAGGTTTTTTACAGATAGATTTTATGAAGTTGAGGAATGTTCCCTCTATCCCTATACTTTGAAACATTTTAATCGGGATGCTGTATTTTGTCAAATGCTTTTTCTGCATCAATTGAGAGGACCATGTGGTTCATCTCTCTTTTTTTATTGACTTGTTCTGTCACATCGATTGGTTTGTGAATGTTGAACCAGCCTTGCATCCCAGGGATAAATCCCACCTGGTCATGGTGGATAATATTTTTAATGTACTGTTGGATCTTATTAGCTAGGATCTTATTGAGAATCTTAACATATATATTTACCAGGGATATTGGTCTGAAATTCTCCCTTTTGATGGGGTCTTTGCCTGGTTTTGGAGAGAAGATAATTTCTTATAAGCCTCTGAGAATAGATGAGTTACCTATAAACAGGAAAGAATTAATTATACTAGAACTAGTGAAGTATACAAAACTCCTAACAATTGGATGGATGTCTAGAGATAGCTTAGAAAAAACAATTAGAATCCTTTCATGATATCATTCACATGGTAGAGCAAGAGTGTTTCAATGATTATATTATAGTTTCGTCTTGTAAGTGTGAATTGGTGGTGTGAGGAGAGTGACATAATTACCTTGTTATATCGTTCCAATTTTAGTATATGTGCTGCCGAAGCGAGCACATACCTTGTTATAAAATATTAAAAAGCATATATGAGTAATCATGGAATAAAAGAGAGATAGCCATTAAAGGAAAGGTAAAGGAGAACATCAAAATTACTAAGTGGGGTGAGCATACAGCACAGTATTGTCTTTGTGTTCTCAATCTTGCTATTCCCTATATAAGGATTACTGTCTCCTCCTGATACAATTTACCTTACAGAGCTTCCATGGGTGGATTTTTACATCTCCATCACACTAAAGGTTTACTTCATCATTCAACTAGCTTTGGCCAATGGAATTAGAGTAGATATAGCCTAACCTATTTGAACAACCTATTTAAATACCAGAGTATGTTTTTGGCATTCTTTTGCTCTTTTTCATGAGCAACTAGAACAAATATTCCAAACAAAATTTATTTCATTAGCCTGGGTAATAATATAAGCAGACTCAGATAGTAGAGCTGCTGAAGCTGATCTATAATCACCAACATGGGTTGCAAGTGAGAAACAAATAATTGGAGGAGAGTGATATTTGTGTGTTGCTATAAAGCTAAGTAAACCATAGCTATTCTAAAAAAAGAAAAACACAACTGAAATAAGAGACATTGATGGTGGCAACTGATCTATAATAAGACCTGGATGTTATACATGTTATATAGACCTACATATTTGATAGACTCTCGCTTAGGTAAATATGATATGGACATAAAAATAACCTATGTTGACAAGGTCATCCCCATTCTGATAAACCCTTTAAATACTTTTCTTTGGGAAAAAAAAAAAAAACGTTAGGAATCAGAAACTAAGGGCATGGATGAAATGAGATTATGAACTTTTTTTTTGGGGGGGGGAACTGGTGGTTGTTAGAAGATTGCTGATATTAGGTTGTTTCTTATTACCCTTCCCTCTTCAAAATACAATTGACTAAAACACAAGGGAGAAATGTTTTTTAAAAAATGTACCAGGAAAAATATGGACATATACAGTAAGTAACTAACAAATAAAAAAGAAATAAAACAAAAACAGAAGTCAGGTGTAAGAAATAGCATTGTCTACACATCATCACAATGTCTACACATGACATTCCCACATTGATTAGAGTCTCTTATCACTGGCTGTGAATACAATTCTTTGATTAAAAAATAGGTCATTGGGATGCCTGGGTGGCTCAGTTGGTTAAGCGGCTGCCTTCGGCTCAGGTTATGATCCCAGCGTCCTGGGATCGAGTCCTACATCAGGCTCCCTGCTTGGCAGGGAGCCTGCTTTTCCCTCTGCCTCTGCCTGCCACTATGACTGTCTGTGCTCTCTCACTCTCTCTCCCTCTCTCTGAAAATAAATAAATAGAATCTTTTTAAAAAATAGGTCATTACTTCCCTGTGCTCTGGTGGGTCTATCCTTCTCGGTCAAGCTTGCCTCAGCCCCAGCATGCTGGGCCTAGAAGACCAGCACAGGCCCCTACCCTGTCTCTAAAGCCTGGAGTTTTAAGATCAGCAGGCTTGGCTGGGATAGAGCCAGGAGGCACTGAGCTACTGCGAGTGAGGAGAAGACCGGGAAACAACCCAGGAGAGGAGAGCAAGACAACAGCAACCTGAAATACACCTGGGACACACAGAGGAGTGATTATTTGCTATTCTAGGAAGGTTTCCCTGAGAGTCAACATTCAGGAAGATGTCTCTTCTGGGACAAAGGAGCTGGCTAGTGCTATTTCCCTACCTCTATCCCTTAACATAAATATAGATCCACTTGAGGGAAGCAGCCTAACTTGCTTATACCAAGCCTCAACCTCTTGCACTGTAGGACTGTCCTTCTCAGTTACAATCACCTCAGTTCCAGAGTGGTGAGCCTCTCCTGCAGAAGACCAGCACAAACCTCTGCTCACACAGTAACTCCCAACCAAAGAGTTCTGCAGGGCCTCAGATCTGGTGAATTTTGTGTCAGGTCTCATTTCACAAGCAGAGCAGAGCATACCTACTTAAAACTTACCACATTCAGTCCAGGGACCAAACACTACCCACAGCAGGCAAAGAGAGCCTCTGAAGATTACTGGTTTAAAGGATAGAGCAGCAAAAACACAGCAGCCAAGCATAAAAAACACACAACAGAGATACTCCCTGAAATTCCAGGCCCTAGGCACTACATGACCTTTACTTCATAAACTATTAATTTCAGAAGCAGGAAACATATGGGTTTTTCTAATACAGAGAAGATACAGACTTAGACAAGAATGCCAAGATGGAGGAATTTATCCCAAGGGGGAAAAAAAAAGATAAGATCATGGCAATAAATCTAAACACAACAAATATAAGTAACATGCATGATAGAAAAATTAAAGGAACAATCAAAAGGATACTCACTGGACTTGAGAAAAAAAAAAAAAGGAAGACATTAGTGAGACCTTACAACAGAGATGAAAAAGTTAAAAAAGAATCAATCAGAGATGAAGAATACAATAAATGAGATTGGAAACAGTCTGAATGACAATAGAAGCAGGCTGGGAGAAGTAGAGGAATGCATTAGTGACCTATAAGACAAAATAATGGAAAATAAAGAAGTGAATGAAAGAGAATGAAGAATTATGCAATTTGAGTATAGACTTAGGGAAGACAGTGACTCCATCAAACTTAATAACATTCATATTGTAGGAGCTGAAATGAAGAAGAAGAAGAAGAAGAAGAAGAAGAAGAAGAAGAAGGAGGAGGAGGAGGAGGAGGAGGAGAAGGGGGAAAAGGAGGAGGAAGGGGTAGGAGGAGGAGGAGGAGGAGAAGGAGGGAGAAAATGGATCAGAAAATTTACTTTGGGAAATAACAGAAAACAAACAAACAAAGAAACAAACACAACACCTTAATCTGGGAAAGGAAGCAGACATCCAGATCCAGGAAGTACAGAGAACTATCAACAAAAGCAGGCCAATACCAAGACATATTGCAACTAAATTTACAAATATAGTGAAAAGGGGGGAAAAAAACCCCAAAAACTTAAGAGCGGCAAGACAAAAGAAGTACTTAATTTACAAGGGAAATCCATAAGGCTAGCTAGAGATTTCTCATCAGAAACTTGGAAAGATATATTCAAAGTGCAGAATGGAAAAAATCTGCAGCCAAGAATACTCTATCTGGCAGGCTTATCATTCAGAATAGAAGGGGAGATGAATTTCCCAGACTAAACAAAAACTAGAAGGATTCATGACTACTAAACCAGCCCTGCAAGAAATATTAGAGGATTCTTTAGGTGCAAAGGAGTGACCAAAACTAACAAAGACAGGAAAGGATCAGAGATTCTCCAGAAAGAATGACAAAACAAGTAACAAAATAGTATTACTCAATAATTACTTACACTCTAAATGGATGAAATGTTCCAATCAAAATACATATGGTGTTAGAATAGATTAAAACAAAAAACAAAAACAAGACCCATCTATATGGTTCCTATAAGAGACTCCTTTCAGAACAAAAGATACCTGCAGATTGAAAGTGAAGACTTGAAAAAACATTATCACACAAATAGCTGTCAAAAGAAAGAGTAGCAAAAAAAAAAAATTAGTTTGTGTGCTGTGTATTGATAATAAAGTTTAAAACTATTAAAAAAAATAAAGAGTAGCAATACTATATCAAACATTTTTTTGTTGTTGTTCCTGTATTGTTTTTATCCTGCTAGCTATGAGGGTAGTACTGGCCTCATGTAATGAATTTGAATGTGTTCCCTCTAATCCATTTTTAATAAGATTTTTGATAAGGATTTTCATTTTTTTTTTTAATGTTTGGTAAAATTTACCAATGAAATCATGTGGTCTTAGCTTTTCTGTACTGGGAGATTTTTGATTCCTAATTCAACTTTCATTCTTGTTATTGTTCTAAGAAGATTTCCTGTTTCTTGAATTCAACATTCATTCAACTTTAGTAACTTGTGTGTTTTTAGGAATTATCTTATTTTTATTTCTAAGTTACCTGATTCATTAGTATACAATTACTTGTAGTAATCTGTTATCACACTATATATTCCTTGGTTATCTGTTATGTTGATTTCCATTTTTCACAGTGGTTTTTGAATCTTCTCTCTTCTTTCTTACTTAATGTGACTAGTTATTACTTTCAATGTTATGTTGTTGTTTATTGTGGTCTCTATTTTGTTATTGCTGATTTTTCTTTGTTATTTCCTTCCTCTACTAAATTTCAGCTAAGTCCCTTCTTATTTTATTTCCTTGTGATATAATGTTAGGTTGTTTATTTGAACTTTATTTTATCTTGATGCAAGCATTTATAGCATAAATTTCATTCTAACATCCGCTTTTTTTTGCACCCCATAGGTTTTGGGATATTTTATTTTCTTTTGTTTTGAGACATATATTTTGATTTGCCTTTTGATTTCTTATTTGGCTCATTGCTTGTGCAGTAGTGTGTTGTTTAATATTTACATATTAAATATTAACATTTAAATTGCAGCTGTTTCAGCTTTGTTTTATGCTTGAACTTTAGTTTCTTACCACTGTGTTTGAAAAATATACTTAGTATAATTTCAGTTCTTAAATTTGCAATATTTATTAATTATGTATATTTTTAAGTGATTTAATCCAGGAATTCTGTGTGTACTTGAAGAAAATGTATATTCTCTTTTTCTTGGGTGGAATGTTTTATATATATCTTTTAGAACCATGTATTCTGAAGTATTTTCCAGTAAAAATTGTTCTTTTGAAAAAATAACTTTAAGTGGAGGTATTCATTTAAAATAAAACATATTTAAAAAGGAGAGGTGGGTAGGGGATGAGTGAAATTGGTGAGGGGATGAAGAGTACCCTTTCATAATGTACACTGGGTAATATATAGAATTGTTAAATCACTCTATTGTATGCCTGAAACTAATATATCACTGTCTGTTAACTATACTGAAATTAAAATAAAAAATAAAAACCTTAATAATAAAAAAAAGACAACCATTAAAAAATAAGTGGTTGTTGGAATAATGTGAAGATGGCAGAGAAGTAGCAGGCTGAGACTACATCAAGTAACAGGAGATCAGCTAGATAGCATATCAAACCATTGCAAACACCTACAAATCCAATGGGAGATCAAAGAGAAGAAGAACAGCAATTCTAGAAACAGAAAATTGACCATTTTCTGAAAGGTAGGATGGCGGAGAAGTGAATCCAAAGTGACGGGAAGATAGACCATGGTGGGAGGGGCCAGCTCCAGCAAATGGTGGAGCAATGGAGCACAAAATCAGGACTTTTAAAAGTCTGCTCCACTGAGGGACATAGCTTCAGAGGCTAAACTGGGGTGAAGTCCATGCGGCGCCAGCATGGCCCTAGGTCCCACAGGGTCACAGAAAGATGAGGGGTGTCTGAGTGTCACAGAGCTCACAGGTATTAGACTGGGGAAGTTGGCTACAGAGACAGATCCAAGGAGTGAGCTCTCAGCTAGGGGTTATCTTGAACCAGTCGCAGGCTGGTTGAGCTTGGAGCGTGGCCAGAGGCCAGGGAGACAGGAATGATTGGGCTCCTTTCTCTGAAGGTGCACTGAGGAGTGGGGCCCCAAGCTCTCTGCTCCTCTGGGCCGGAGACTGGGAGGCTGCCATTTTCATTCCGAACCTCCAGAACTCTATGGAAAGCATTCAGGGGACAAAAGCTCCAGAAAGCAAACCTGAGCAGATTACCTACCCCAACCCCTGGTAAGGGTGGTACAATTCTGCCTGGGGCAAAGATACTTGAAAATCACTACAGCAGGTCCCTCCCCCAGAAGATCAAAAAGAAATCCAGCCAAGACAAAGTTCACCTACCAAGGAGAGCAGCAGAATTCCAGCGGAGGAGAAAGCAAAGCACAGAACTCATGGCTTTCTCCTCATCATTCTTTAGTCTTTGGTTAATTTATTTTTTTAAACTTTTTTAAAACTAGTTTATCTAATATCTAATATATATATATTTTTTTTCTTTATTTGTTTTCTTTTAAAAATTTTTTTTTTGAACTTTTTTTTTATCCCCTTTCTTCCTCCCACGATTTGGGATCTCTTCTGCTTTGGTTAAAGCTCATTTTCCTGGGGTGTTGCCACACTTTTAGTATTTTACTTGCTCCTTCATACACTCTTATCTGGACAAAATGACAAGATGGAAAAACTCACCACAAAAAAAGAACAAGAGGCAGTACTGAAGGCTAGGGACCCAATCAATACAGACATTGGTAATATGTCAGATCCAGAGTTCAGAATGATGATTTTCAAGGTTCTAGCCAGGCTCGAAAAAGGCATGGAAGATATTAGAGAAACCCTCTCTGGAGAAATAAAAGCCCTTTCTGGAGAAATAAAAGAACTAAAATCTAACCAATGTGAAACCAAAAAAGCTATTAATGAGGTGCAATAAAAGATGGCGGCTCTTACTGCTAGGATAAATGAGGCAGAAAAAAGAATTAGTGATATAGAAGACCAAATGATTGAGAATAAAGAAGCTGAGCAAAAGAGGGACAAACAGCTACTGGACCACGAGGGGAGAATTCGAGAGATAAGTGACACCATAAGATGACACAACATTAGAACAATTGGGATTCCAGAAGAAGAAGAAAGAGAGAGGGGAGCAGAAGGTATATTGGAGAGAATTATTGTAGAGAATTTCCCTAAGGAAACAAGCATCAAAATCCAGAAGGTGCAGAGAACCCCCTTCAAAATCAACAAGAGTAGGTCCACATCCTGTCACCTAACAGTAAAATTTATAAGACATAGTGACAAAGAGAAAATCCTGAAAGCAGCCTGGGAAAAGAAGTCTGTAACATACAATGGTAAAAATATTAGACTGGCAGCGGACTAATCCACAGTGACCTGGCAGGCCAGAAAGAACTGGCATGATATATTCAGAGTACTAAACAAGACAAATATGCAGCCAAGAATACTATATCCAGGTAGGCTATCATTGAAAATAGAAGAAGAGATTAAAAGCTTCCAGGACAAACAAAAACTAAAGAATTTGCAAACACCAAACCAGCTCTACAAGAAATATTAAAAGTGGGCCTCTAAGCAAAGAGAGACACTAAAAGTAGTAGATTAGAAAGGAACAGAGACAATATACAGTAACAGCCACCTTACAGGCAATACAATGGCACTAAATTCATATGTCTTAATAGTTACCCTGAATGTTAATGGGCTAAATGCACCAATCAAAAGACACAGGGTATCAGAATGGATAAAAAAACAAAACCCATCAATATTTTGCGTACAAGAAACTCATTTTAGACCTGAAGACACCTCCAGATTTAAAGTGAGGGGGTTGAAAACAATTTACCATCTAATGGACATCAGAAGAAAGTTGGGGTGGCAATCCTTATATCAGATCAATTAGATTTTAAGCCAAAGACTATAATAAGAGATGAGGAAGGACACTATATCATACTCAAAGGGTGAGTCCAACAAGAAGATCTAACAACTTTAAATATCTATGCCCCTAATGTGGGAGCAGCCAACTATATAAACCAATTAATAACAAAATCAAAGAAACACATTGACAATAATACAATAATAGTAGAGGACTTTAACACTCCCCTCACTGAAATGGACAGATCATCTAAGCAAAAGATCAACAAGGAAATAAAGGCCATAAATGACTCACTGGACCAGATGGACATCACAGATATATTTAGAACATTCCATCCCAAAGCAACAGAATACACATTCTTTTCTAGTGCACATGGAACAGTCTCCAGGATAGACCACATCCTGGGTCATATATCAGGTCTCAAATGATATCAAAAGATTGGGATCATTCCCTGCATATTTTCAGACCACAATGTTCTGAAGCTAGAACTCAATCACAAGAGGAAATTTGGAAAGAACATAAGTGCATAGAGACTAAACATCATCCTTTTAAAGAATGAATGGGTCAACCAGGAAATTAAAGAGGAATTGAAAAAATTCATGGAAACAAATGATAATGAAAAACACAACAGTTCAAAATCTGTGGGATGCAGCAAAGGTAGTCCTGAGAGGAAAATATATAGTGGTACAAGCCTTTCTCAAGAAACAAGAAAGGTCTCAAATACACAACCTAACCCTATACCTAAAGGAGCTGGAAAAAGAAAAACAAAGAAAGCCTAAACCCAGCAGGAGAAGAGAAATCATAAAGATCAGAGCAGAAATCAATGAAATAGAAACAAACAAACAAACAAAAAACAATAGAACAATCAATGAAACTAGGAGCTGGTTCTTTGAAAGAATTAATAAGATTGATAAACCCCTGGCCAGACTTATCAAAAAGAAAAGAGAAAGAACCCAAATAAATAAAATCATGAATGAAAGAGGAGAGATCGCAACTAACACCAAAGAAATACAAACAATTATGAGCAACTCTACGCAAACAAATTTGACAATCTGGAAGAAATGGATGCATTCCTGGAGACATATAAACTACCACAATTGAACCAGGAAGAAACAGAAAACCTGAACAGACCCATAACCAGTAAGGAGATTGAAATAGTTGTCAAAAATCTCCAAACAAACGCCCAAGGCCAGATGGCTTCCCAGGGGAATTCTACCAAACATTTAAAGAAGAACTAATTTCTATTCTCCTGAAACTGTTCCAAAAAAATAAAAATGGAAGGAAACTTCGAAATTCATTTTATGAGGCCAGCATCACCTTGATCCCAAAACCAGACAAGGATTCCATAAAAAAAGAGAGCTATAGACCAATATCCTTGATGAACACAGATGCGAAAATTCTCACCAAAATACTAGCCAATAGGATTCAACAGTACATTAAAAGGATTATTCACCACGACCAAGTGGGATTTATCCCAGGGCTGCAAGGTTGGTTCAACATCCGCAAATCAGTCAATGTGATACAACACATCAATAAAAGAAAGAACAAGAACCATATGATACTCTCAATAGATGCTGAAAAAGCATTTGACAAAGTACAGCATCCCTTCCTGATCAAAACTCTTCAAAGTGTAGGGATAGAGGGCACATACCTCAATATTATCAAAGCCATCTATGAAAAACCCACCGCAAATATCATTCTCAATGGAGAAAAACTGAAAGCTTTTCCGCTAAGGTCAGGAACACTGCAGGGATGTCCACTATCACCACTGCTATTCAACATAGTACTAGAAGTCCTAGCCTCATCAATCAGACAGCAAAAAGAAATTAAAGGCATCCAAATCAGCCAAGAAGTCAAACTATCCCTCTTCACAGATGATATGATACTATATGTGGAAAACCCAAAAGACTCCACTCCAAAACTGCTAGAACTTGTACAGGAATTCAGTAAAGTGTCAGGATAAAAAATCAATGCACAGAAATCAGTTGCATTTCTCTACACAAACAACAAGACATAAGAAAGAGAAATTAAGGAGTCCATCCCATTTACAATTGCACCCAAAACTATAAGATACCTAGGAATAAACCTAACCAAAGAGGCTAAGAATCTATACTCAGAAAACTATAAAGTACTCATGAAAGAAACTGAAAAAGACACAAAGAAATGGAAAAATGTTCCATGCTCCCGGATTGAAAGAACAAATATTGTGAAAATGCTTATGCTACCTAAAGCAATCTACACATTTAATGCAATCTGTATCAAAATCCCACCCATTTAAAAAAAATGGAATAAATAATCCTAAAATTTATATGGAACCAGAAAAGACCTCAAATAGCCAAAGGAATATTGAAAAAGAAAGCCAAAGTTGGTGGCATCACAATTCCAGACTTCAAGTTCTATTACAAAGCTGTCATCATCAAGACAGCATGGTACTGGCACAAAAACAGACACATAGATCAATGCAATAGAATAGAGAGCCCAGAAATAGACCCTCAACTCTATGGTCAACTAATCTTCGACAAAGCAGGAAAGAATGACCAACGGAAAACAGACAGCCTCTTCAATAAATGGTTTTGGGAAAATTGGATAGCCACATACAGAAAAAGGAAATTGGACCATTTCCTTACACCATACACGAAAATAGACTCAAAATGGATTAAGGACCTCACTGTGAGAAAGGAATCCATCAAAATCCTTGAGGAGAACACTGGCAGCAACCTCTTCGACCTCAGTCTTCCTAGGAACATCGCCAAAGGCAAGGGAAGCAAGGGCAGAATGAACTATTGGGATTTCATAAAGATCAAAAGTTTTTGCACAGCAAAAGAAATAGTTAACAATACCAAAAGACAACTGACAGAATGGGAGAAGATATTTGCAAATGACATATCAGACAAAGGGGTAGTATCCAAAATCTATAAAGAACTTATCAAACTCAATACCCAAAGAACAAATAATCCAATCAAGAAATGGGCAGAAGATATGAACAGATGTTTCTGCAAAGAAGACATCCAGATGGCCAACAGACACATGAAAAAGTGCTCCACATCTCTCGGCATCAGGGAAATACAAATCAAACCACAATGAGATACCACCATACACCAGTCAGAATGGCTAAAATTAACAAATCAGGAAATGACAAGGATGCTGGTGAGGATGTGGATGCTGGTGAGGATGTGGAGAAAGGGGAACACTCCTATACTGTTGGTGGGAATGCAAACTGGTGCAACTACTCTGGAAAGAGCATGGAGGTTCCTCAAAATGTTGAAAATAGAACTACTCTATGACCCAGCAATTGCACTACTGGGTATTCACCCTAAAGATACAAAAGTAGTGATCCAAAGGGGCACGTGCACCCTAATGTTTATAGCAGCAATGTCTACAATAGCCAAACTATGGAAAGAACCTAGATGTCCGTCAACAGATGAATTGATAAAGAAGAAGTGGTATATATATACAATGGAATACCATGCAGCCATCAAAAGAAATGAAATCTTGACATTTACGACGACGTGGATGGAACTAGAGGGTATCATGCTTAGTGAAATAAGTCAAGCGGAGAAAGACAACTATCATGTGATCTCCCTGATATGAGGAAGTGGAGAGGCAATGTTGGGGGTTAGGGGGGTAGGAGAAGAATAAATGAAACAAGATGGGATTGGGAGGGAGACAAACCATAAGTGACTCTTAATCTCACAAAACAAACTGAGGGTTGCTGGGGGGAGAGGGGTTGGGAGAGGAGGGTGGGGTTATGGACATTGGGGAGGGTGTGTGCTATGGTGAGTGCTGTGAAGTGTGTAAACCTGGCGATTCACTGACCTGTACCCCTGGTTGGATAAAAATACATTATATGTTTATAAAAAAATAAAAAAATAAAAAAAGTAAGTGGTTGGAAGGTTAAAATATACTACTGAATTATATTTTAATTATATTTAATAATAACAGCACAGAAAGAAAAAAATAATATCAAAAAGTAAAGGAGATTGAATTGAAACAAAATGGACAAAAATATATGGGCTAAAATACACATCCTAATAATGAGCTGGAAATATGTTTAAACAGATTAGAATTTAAGCCTGAAGCATTGAAGAGAACAGATAAGTATTTTTTTGATGATTCAAAAATACATAAATGATAAAAGTATTTAAAAATTCTTCTACAGCAAACAACAGAAAAACATAAAATAATTACTGGTAAATGCAAGTAAAACTAAAAGTTAAAATTAGAATTATAGATTCCAATAATCTTTTGGCTTTGAGATGTAAAAGATGCAGAAAAAAAATGCCATTATGAGAATCAACTTAATAGGCATACATTGAATTATAGGTATCTCATGTACTTTTGTAGATCAGTAGAAAATATGTAAAATAGCTCATGTATGGAAACTCATAAATTCATTAAATAACTCTACAAATTCTATAGAGTTGAACATTTTAGGTTCCATTTTTTCACCATCATTCAAAACTGTAGCACTAATAGATGAGAAAGAGTTCTCACTACTTCTGGATTTAGAAACATAATTCTAGAATACACTTGGAAGTGCAAGAAGATCCAATGGGAAATTTAAAATAACATAGAGAGCAATAAATATGGAAGCACTTTATTTCAAGGGGCACGTGATCGACTCAGTTGGTTAAGTGTCTGACTCTTTGTTTCAGCTCAGGTCCTGATCTCAGGGTCATCAGTTCTGCCTAGGGCCTGCCTAGGGCTCTATGTTTAGTGCAGAGTTCACTTGACATTATCTCCCTTGGCCCCTCCCACCACTCACGCACTTCCTGTCTCTGTCCCTTTTTCTCTAAAATAAATGAAGTCCTTTAGAAAAACACTCTATAGAGCCACATGGGTAGCTTAGTCAGTTAAACCTCTGCCTTTGGCTGAGGTCAGCCAGATCCTGGACTTGAACCCTGAGCAGGCATCCTGCTTCTCCCTCTCTCCCTCTACCTTCACTCCTGCTCTGTCTCTCACTTTCTCTTTCTCACAAATAAATAAAATCTAAAATAAACAAAACAAACAAACAAACAAAAAAAAACCCACCTTTATATCAAAAGCTATTAAATGGATCTTATGCTCTAAGAAAGATGTAGCCTTAAATATTACCATTATTATGAAAAAAAAAAAAAAATGAAAGCCCAAATAGAAAAGTCACCCTCACTCACCTGGCTTCCAATATGCTCTATCGGTCAGAAGAGGGAGGTTTGAATTTTTAAAGAAATGAATGCCTGAATTTAAAAGTTTTAACTTAAAAAATTAATGAACAACATAATTGAATATAAACAAAATAAAATAGAATGATTAATTTAATGATGAAATAAAAATTAATAAAAATAATAGTAGTCAATACAGATAAATTCAAAAGTCATATTTTTAAAAGTCTAATAAGATTTATTAAATTTATTAAAAGGGTAGCAGTATCTGGGTGGCTCAGTTGGTTAAGAGTCTGCCTTAGGGGGCGCCTGGGTGGCTCAGTAGGTTAAGGCCTCTGTCTTTGGCTCAGGTCATGATTCCAGGGTCCTGGGATCGAGCCCTGCATCAGGCTCTCTGCTCTGCTCTGCTTCCTCCCCCCTCTCTCTCTCTCTCTGCCTGCCTCTCTCCCTACTTGTGATTTCTCTCTCTCTGTCAAATAAATAAAATCTTCAAAAAAAAAAAAAAAAAAAGTCTGCTTTAGACTCAGGTCATGGTCCCAGGATTGTGGGACTGAGTCCCATGCCTTATTGGGCTCCCTGCTGAGCTGGGAGCCTGCTTCTCACTCTCCCTTGCTGCTCTCACTACTTGTGCTCTCTCACTCTCTCTTTCTCTCTCAAATAAATAAATAAAATCTTTTAAAAAAATATTCAAAGGGTAGAAAAGTAAAGTTTTGTATGAATGGGAATTAAAATGAAAATTAAGAAAATATCAGCAAAACAGATATATTTCAGGGTCAGTTCCAGACCAGAAAAATAAAGTGAAAGTCAAATTAATTTTTTAATTTCCCAGTGCGTATAAAAGTTATGTTTACACTATACTGTAGTCTATTATCTACACAAAAGCATTATGTTTAAAAATGTGTATACCTTAATTCTTAAAACACTTTACTGCAAAAAATTGTAATGATTATCTGAGCTTTTGGGATATCACAATCTTTTTGTTGGTGGAGGGTCTTGCCTCAAAGTAAAGGGTTGCCGACTGCTTATGGTGGTGGTTGCTGAGGGCTCGGGTGGCTGTGGCAAATTCTTAAAATAAGACAATGATGAGGTTTTCCACACTGATTGACTCTTCATTTCATGAACACTTTCTCTGTAGCATGTAATTTTATTTGATAATATATAAAAAGTGGAGTGAATCATCTCAAAACCTGTTGGTTTTTTATCAGTTAAATTTGTCATATCCTAAATCATTGATTGTCATTTCAACAATCTTCATGGCATCGTCATGAGAAGTAGATTCTGTCTCATGAAACCACTTTCTTTACTCATTCATAAGAAACAACTCCTCATGTTTTCAAGTATTATCACAAAATTATAATAAATTAGTCACAGTCTTAGGTTCTCTTTCTAATTTTAACTTCTCCAAAGTCATCTTAAGGTTGATAGTTTGACCTCTTGCATGGATCACAAATATTAGCGGTGTTTAAAATGTTGAATCTTGTTAACCAGGAAATTAAGAATTAAAAAAAATCATGGAAACAAATGAAAATGAAAACATACCTGTTCAAAACCTTTGGGATTCAGCAAAGACAGTTCTAAGGGGGAAGCACATGAACCTTTCTCAAAGAATTAGAAAAGTCTCAAGTACACAAGCTAAACTTACACCAAAAGAGCTGGAAAAAGAACAGTAAATAAAGCTCAAACCAAACAGAAGAAGAGGGGGAAAAAAAAAAGAGATCTATGCAACTAAAAGATGGTTCTATGAAAGAATTAATAAGATCAATAAAGCCCTAGCCAGACTTATAAAAAAGAAAAGAGAAAGAGCGCAAATTAATTTAATCATGAATGAAAGAGGAGAGATCACAACCAACACCAAGGAAATGCAAACAATTTTAAGAACATGTTATGAGCAACTATATGCCAACAAATTAGGCAATCTGGAAGAAATGTATGCATTCTTGGAAATTTATAAACTACCAAAACTGAAACAGAAAGAAATAGAAAACCTGGACAGACCCATAATCAGCAAGGAAATTGAAGCAGTAATCAAGAATCTCCTAACAAATAAGAGTCCAGGACAAGTTATCTTTTGAGGAGAATTCTACCAAACATTTAAAGAAGAACTAATAACTATTCTGAAGTTGTTTCAAAAAATAGAAATGGAAAGAAAACTTCCAAACTCTATGAGCCCAGCATTACCTTGATCCCCACACCTGACAAAGATTCTATCAAAAAGGAGAATTAAAGATCAATATCCCTGATGAACATGGATGCAAAAATTGTCACCAAAATAGTAGCCAATAGGATCCAACAGTACATTAAAAGGATTATTCACCATTACAAAGTGGGATTTATTCCTGGGCTCCAATCGTGTTTCTGCATTCACAAAGCAATCAACAGTTTACCTCACATTAATAAAAGAAATGACAAGGACTATACGATCCTCTCAATTGATATAGGAAAAAAAACATTTGACAAAAGCAGCATCCTTTCTTGATTAAAACTCTGGGTGGCTCAGTTGGTTGAGCAGCTGCCTTCGGCTCGGGTCATGATCCCAGCGTCCTGGGATCGAGTCCCGCATCGGGCTCCTTGCTCGGCAGGGAGCCTGCTTCTCCCTCTGCCTCTGCCTGCCTCTCTGTCTGCCTGTGTGCTCTCTCTCTCTGACAAATAAATAAATAAAATCTTAAAAAAAAAAACAAAAACTCTCCACAGTGTAGGGATGGAGGGAACTTACCTCAATATCATAAAAGCCATGTCCAAAAAGCCCACGGTGAAAATCATTCTCAATGGGAAAACCTGAGAACTTTTCTCCTAAGGTCAGGAACATGACAGGGATACCCACTCTCACCACTATTGTTCAACATAGTACTAGAAGTCCTAGATTCAGCAATCAGATGACAAAAAGAAATAAAAGGCATTCAAATTAGCAAGAAGTCAAACCCACTCTTACAGATGACATGAAACTTCACGTGGAAAAGCCAAAAGACTCTGTGCCTAAAGTTGCTAGAACTCACAGGAATTCAATATTGTGGAAGGATATAAAATCAATCTACAGTAATTAGATGCATTTTCTACACACTAACAATCAGACAGAAGAGATAAATTAAGGAATCAATTCAATTTACAATTATACCCCAAACCATAAGATACCTAGGGATAAACCTCATCAAAAATGTAAGAGGTCTATACTCTAAAAACTATAGAACACTTAAAGAAATTGAGGAAGACATACACAAACACAAAAAAATAGAAAAATGTTTTATGATCATTGATTGGATGAATAAATATTGTTAAAATGTCTATGCTACCCAGAACAATCTACACATTCAATGCATTAACTATCAAAATACCATCAACATTTTTCACAGAGCTGAAACAAATAATAAGAAATTTTTTATGGAACGAGGAAAGACCCTGAATAGCTAGAGGAATGTTGAAGAGGAAAACTAAAGCTGGTGGCATCACAACACCAGACTTCAAGCTCTATTACCAAGATGTAATATCAAGATGGTATGGTACTGGCACAAAAATAAAAATAAAAACAAAACAAAACATAGATCAATGGGACAGAAGTGGACCCTCAACTCTATGGTCAACTAATCTTTGAAAAAGCAGGAAAGAATATCAAATGGATAAAGGACAGTTTCTTCAATAAAATGTGCTTGGATAATTGGACAGCCATATGCAGAAGAATGAAACTGGACCATTTTCTTACACCATACACAAAGATAAATTCAAAATGGATGAAAGACCTAAATATGAGACAGGAATCCATCAAAATCCTAGAGGAGAATACAGGCACTACCTCTGACCTTGGCTACAGCAACTTCTTGCTAGACACATCTCCAAAGGCGGGAGTGGGGACTATTGGCACTTCATCAAGATAAAAAAAAACTTCTGCACAGCAAAGGAAACAGTCAACAAAACTAAAAGGCAACCTATGGAATAGGAGAAGATATTCACAAATGACATATCAGATAAAGGGCCAGTTTCCAAGATACCAACTCAACACCCAAAAACAAGTAACCCAGTCAAGAAATGGGCAGAAGATATGAACAGACATTTCTTCAAAAAAGACCTACAAATGGCCAACAGAAACATGAAAATACATTCTACATCATTTGACATCAAGGCAATACAAAACAAAACTAGAATTAGATACCACCTCACACCAGTCAGGATGACTATAATTAACAGGACAGGAAACAACAGATGTTGGCAAGGATGCTGAAAAAGGGGAACCCTCTTACACTGTTGGGTTACAACTGGTACAGCCACTTTGGAAAACAGTATGGAGGTTCTCCAAGAAATTAAAAATATAGCTACCCTATAACCCAACAATTATGACCCAGTAATTGCATTACTAGGTATTTACCCTAAAGATACAAATGTAGTGATCCAAATGGGTACGCACACCCCAATATTCATTGCAACAATGTCCACAATAACCAAACTGTGGAAAGAGCAGAGATGTCCATTGACAGATGAATGGATAAAGAAGAGTGGTATATACACACGCACACAGTGGAATAGTACTCAGCTCTCAGAAAGGGTGAATACTTACCATTACCTCGATGCGGAGAGAACTGGAGGGTATTATGCTGAGTGAAATAAATCAATCAGAGAAAGACAATTATCATATGATTTCACTCATAAGTGGATTATAAGAAACAGTGCAGAGGATCATGACGGAAGAAAGGAAAAAATGAATGGGAAGTCATCAGAGAGGGAGAAAAACCATGAGAAACTCTTTTAACTTTAGGAAACAAACAGGGTTGCTAGATGGGAGATGGGTTGTGGGATGGGGTAAATGGGTGATGGGTATTAAGAAGGGCATATGATGTGTGGGCACCTGGGTGGCTCAGTGGGTTGAAACCTCTGCCTTCGGCTCAGGTCATGATCCCAGGGTCCTGGGATCGAGTTCTGCATTGGGCTCTCTGCTTAGCGGGAAGCCTGCTTCCTCCTCTTTCTGCTTGCCTCTCTGCCTACTTGTGGTCTCTGTCAAATAAATAAAATCTTAAAATTAAAAAAAAAAAAAGAAGGGCATATGATGTGATGAACACTGAGTGTTATATGCAACTGATAAGTTTTTGAACACTACAACTGGAAGTAACGATGTACTATATATTGGCTAATTGAATTTAAATTTTAAAAATAAAATAAATAAATAAAATGGTGAATGCTGTCCAGAATGTTTTCAATGGACTTTGCCAAGACCCATCAGATAAATCATTATCTATGGCATCTATAGCCTCATAAAATATATTTCTTAAATAATTTCACTTGAAATTTGGAATGAACCATGGGTTTCAGAATGCATGTTGTGTTAGCAGCAGGCTTGAAAACAACATTAATCCCATTGTCCATGTCCATCAGAGTTCTTGAGTGAGCAGGTGCACAGTGTCAATGAATAGGGATATTTTGAAAGCAATCTTTTTTACCCTGAACAGTAGATCTCAACAATGGGCTTAAAAAATTCAGTAAAGCATGATGTAAACAGATGTACTGTCATCCAGGTTTTATTGTTCCATTTATCATGTAGTCAGAGTAGATTTAGCATAATTCTTAAGAGTCCTGGGATTTTCTGAATAACAAATGTGCATTGGCTGCAAATTAGTCACTAGGTATGTTTGCTCCTAACAAAAGAGGTGACCTCTCCTTTGAAACTTTGGGGACAAGCACTAACTTCTTTCTAGGTGTGAAAGTCCTAGATGGCATTTTCTTTCAATAAAAGAATGTGTTGTTTACATGTAAAATCTACTGTTTTGTGTAGTCCCCTTCATTGATTATCTTAGCTAGATCTTCTGGATAAGTCCTGCAAATTCTACATCAGCAGTTACTACTTCCTTTTGTACTTATTTGCTATGGAGTTGGCTCCTTCCCCTAAATCTCACTGACCTAGCTCTGCTAGGTCCCAACTTCTTATCTACAGCTTTCTCACCTCTCACAGCCTTTTTAGAATTGAATAGAGTTAGGACCTTGCTCTAGTTTAGGATTTGATTTAAGGGAATGCAGTGGCTGGTTTGATCTTCTATCCAGACCAGTCAAACTTCTCCATTTCAGCAAAAAGACTCTTGTTCTCTTATAATTTATGTTGCTGGTAGAATTTTTAATTTCCTTCAAGTATCTTTGCATTTAAAATTTGGTGAACTGTTTGGTACAAGAGGCCTACCTTTTAGACAATCTCAATTTTTGACATGCCTTTCTCACTAAATTTAACCTAGCTTTCAATTTAAAATGAGATGTGTAATCTTCCCTTCACTTGAACACGTAGAGATCATTGGAGGGTTATCCGGTGGCCTAATTTCACTAACTTTGTGTCTTAGGAAATAGGCCTGAGGTGAGGGAGAGATTGGGCAATGGGCATCAATGGAACACTCAGAACTTGCACAACATTTAAGCTATCTTATATGGTCATGATTTCTGGTACCCCCAGAAAGTTCAGTATTAGTAATGTCAAAGTTCATTAATCACAGATCACCAAAACTAATACAGTTACAATGAAAATTTTGAAATATTCAGAGGGTTTTCAAAATGTAACACAGAACACAAAGAGAGTATATGCTATTGGAGGAAAAATGCTGCTGATTGACTTGTTTAATGCAGGATTGCCCCTACCTTCAATTTGGGAGGAAAAATGGATTATCTGCAAAGCACAAAAAGGTGATATGCAGAAAATGAAGCATTTGTGTATATAAAAGAAATTGAAGGCATTAAATATGATCTCATATTAAGCTGTATAGGACATATTTGCAAAAACCAAGGAAAAGGGTGATTTCTAACAAATACAAATTACAAAATTAATCCAAGAGATAGACAATTTAAAAATGAATTACAATAGAATAGAATATGTACTTAAAAGCTACAGTATTAAAAAAAGAATTAGACTAAGTTTTATCTAACCATCAGATAACTTGGTTCCAATTTTATTTAAATTATTCCAAGCTGTAAAGAGAGGCAAAGAATCTCCAGCTAATTTTATAAAGCAAGCTTGATTTACATTTTGAATCTCAAAAGAAAATGAGAGTGAAAAAAGAGAATTTATTTGTGAATATATAAACAAATATCCTAAATAAAAAAGTAACAAATAAAAGCAAGTAATGCATACAAATATATAGTTACTAAACAGACTTGATTCCATTAATCAAGGTATAGTTCAGCATAAGAAATTTATCACATATTTCTCTTCACATATTCAAAAGTGAATATGTTTATTGGTATATTCCAATAAAGCATTTGATAATATGAAAATTTATTCTCAATGTATGGTATGGACACAACGGAAACAGAAGAAAAAGAGAAATAAAACTATATGCCAACATCATTGAGCAAACATTATCCTGTAGCAGAAAATTCTAAACTTATTTAAAGTAAGGAAATCAATAGAAGTCCAACTCTCACCATATTGTGCAAAATTTTCTTGAGATTTTTGCAAATATGGGAACATGAAATACTTTAATAATATAAATTTAAGAAAAAAATCAAGTATGTTTCCTTTTGATCATATAATTTATACCCAGAGCCCCATCGTTCCTTCCAAACTATTAAAATAAATAACTTGACAAAGCAAGTTGATTTTAAAGCAATGATTAAAAATTTAGTTGATTTTCTTTCTTTTTGAAATATAACTGACATACAATATCATGTTAGTTTCAGGTGTACAGTAATTTGTACAATAATTTGATAGATTTATATAACGTGAAATGATATCCACAAAAAGACTAATTATCATCTGTCATCATACATAGTTATTACAATATTGACTATATTCCCTGCACTGTATATTGCATCCCATGACTTACTTATTTTATAATGGAAGTATGTACCTCCGCATCCCCTTCACTTATTTTTTTATCTGTCCCTAATCCCTCCCGTTCTCTAGTAGCCAGTAGCTTGTTTCCTATATCTATAAATCTATTTCTATTTTATATGTTCATAGCACATATAAGCAAAATCATTCAGCATTTGTCTTTGTCTGACTTATTTCACTGGGTATAATACACTCTTTGCCCATTTTGTTGACCCAAATGGCAAGATTTCATTCTTTTTGTGGCAGAATAATATCTCATAAATATATGTATAGATGATAGATAGATAGATAGATAGATATAATCTTCTTTATCCATTTATCTATTGGTGGACACTTAGATTATTTCCCTTTTTGGCTATTGTAAATAAAGCTGTGATGAACATTAGGGTGCATATACCTCTTTGAATTGGTTATTTATTTTCTTTAGATAAATACTCAAAAGTGGAATTGTTAGACTATATAGCTATTTCTTTTTTCACTTTTTTTGAGAAACCTCCATAGTGTTTTCCATAGTGACTTCATCAATTTACATTCCCAAAAGTACACAAGTGTCTCCTTTTCTCCAAATCCTTTCTAACACTTATTTTTTAATTAATTTATTTTTTATAATAACCAACTGGGAAGTAAGAGGTGGTATTTTACTGTGGCTTTGATTTGCATTTCCCTAAATAGTCATGTTAAGAATCTTTTCATGGTCTTTTTGGAAATCTATATGCTTCCTTTCAGAAAAATGTCTGTTCTACTTCTCTGTCCATTTTTTAAATTGGGTTATTTGGTTTTTGATATAAAGTTGTATAAGTTCTTTATATATTCTAGATATTAGTATCTGATTGGATATATCACTTGCAAATATATTCTACTCAACAGACTGCCTTTCATTTTGTTGATGGTTTCCTTTGCTGTCCAAAATTTTTTGTTTGATATAATCCAATTTGTTTTTCACCTTTTGTTGCGAGTCTCATCCAAAAAAAAAAAAAAAAAAAATATATATATATATATATATATATATATATATATATAGTCAATGTTAATGTCAAAAAACTTACTATTTGGGGTATCTGGGGGGCTAAGTCACTTGTTTCTGCCTTCATCACAGGTTGTGATCTCAGGGTCCTGGGATCTAGTCCCACATCGGGCTCCCTGCTAAGCAGAGGGTCTGCTTCTCCCTCTCTCTCTCTCTGACTCTCCTCTCCACTTGTTCATTCTCTATTTCTCTCTCAAAAAATTTTTAAAAAATTGAAAAAAGAAAGCTTACTATTTATTTATGTTTCCTTCTAGGAGTTTTATAGTTTCCAGTCTTATATGCAAATTTCTAATCCATTTTGAATTAATTTTGCATATGATGTGAAATAGTGGTTCAATTTCCTTCTTTTTCATAGAGTTGTCCAGTTTTTCCAACACAACTTATTTTTTTTAAGATTTATTTATCTGAGAAACAAAGAGTGACATCATCAAGAAGCAAGAGAAATCTCAGCCTAACATTACACCTAAAGGAGCTAGTAAAAGAATAATTAACAAAATCCAAAACCAGCAGAAGGAAGGGAATAAAAAATATTAGAACAAAAACAAATGAAATATAAACTAAAACAAAACAAAGCACAACAATAAAACAAAACAAAAACAAACAAAAGACAATAAAACAAATCAATGAAACCAGGAGTTGGTTCTTTGAAAAAAATCAACAAATTCAATTGACTAAAAAAAAAAAAAAGTAGGGGGTGCTAACTCAAATAAACAAAATCAGAAATGAAAGAGGACAAATAATAACCAACATCACAGAAATGCAAAGAATTTTAAGAGAATATTGTGAAAAATTATAAGCCAACAAATTGGACAACCTAAAGAAATGGATAAATTCCTAGAAATATATGACCTCCAAAATTTCAATCAGGAAGGAATAAGAAAATTTGAACAGATTAATTATCAACAATGATAATGAGTCAGTAATCAAAACACTCCCAACAAACAGAAGTCATAAACAGACAGCTTTGCAGATTAATTCCATCAAACATTTAAAGAAAAATTAATGCCTATTCTTCTCAAAATATTCCAAAATATAGAAGAAGGGAAACATTCAAATTAATTATATGAGGCCAACATTACCCTATTACCAAAACCAGATAAAAACACCACCAGAGAGATAGCACGCTACAGGTCAATGTCTCTGATGAATATAGATGCAAAAATCCTCAACAAAATATTAGCAAACTGAACCCAACAATACATTTAAAATAAAATTCACAACGTTCAAATGCGATTTATTCCTGGGATGCAAGTGTAGTTCAATATTTGCAAACCAATTCAGTAATGTTGCAAGATACAAAATCAATAGCTAGAAATCTGTTGTATTTTGTACATGATGTAGCAGATCATGGTGAAATAGCAGAAAGAGAAATTAAGAAAACAATTCCATTTATAGTCGTACCAAAAATAATGACATTCCTACCAATATCTTTAACCAAAGGAGTGAAAGACCTGTACTCTGAAAACTATAAAACACTGATGAAAAAAATTAAAAATGATACAAATAGAAAGATATTTCATACTCATGAATTGAAAAGTACAAGTATTGTTAAAATATCCCTACTATCCACGGCAATCTATACATTTAATTCAATCCTGATCAAATACCAACATCATTTTTCAGAGAACTAGAATAAGCAATCTTAAAATTAGATATTTCATATTTATATGATCTCTACTTCCAAGATTTCTACCTAATCTTTGAGTTCCTACTATCATTTAGATCATATAAAACTATGTTCATTGCAGATATTAATCTTTTTTCTTAGACAATTTTTCTTAGGATGTAGCTTCTCATGTTTTTGCCTTGTGTGCTTCCACTTTTCCAGTGGAAAGGTCATGTCTTGTGTCTTCTCTTCCTATTACACAGTGTTTAATGGAGTAAACTATTTGTTAACAAGAGTATGAAATGAAATGGGCATCTCTCAAATTCTACTATGATATATCAAACACCCTTTGGAATCATATGTATTTTGTTTAGTGAGAATTATTTCTGTATTTTTCTTGTTTAAAATCTGTGAAGCACAGTATCTCATGTTCTATATATTTGATAACTTGTTTTCTCAGCCTCTTTTCTTCCCTCTCCTTGCCTTACATTTGATCATCTCCCTTAGTAGTAGAGGCTAGACCATTCCAATATGGATTTTCATTTGACTCCATTTTCCAGGCTTTCGACAGAACCTAATCAGATCATTCTAAGAATGATTAATCTCACCATTTGTCAATGGCATATCCCTTTCAGAAATATGATATTTAGTTTGTGTGGAAAGTTAATTTTTCATCATTATTTGCTACGGTCTGAAGATTTTGAACTATTATATTTTCATTTTCATTTGTCTCTATGTATTTTTAATTTCTCCTTTGATTTCTTGTTTGACCCATGTATTGTTTAGTAACATGTTATTTAATCTGTCTGTATTTATGTTCTTTATAAATGTTTTCTTCTGGTTGGCTTCTAGTTTCATAATGCTGTGGTCAAAAGAGGTGCATGGGATAACTTTATTCTTTTTTAATTTGTTGTGATTTTTTTATGGCCTATATGTGGTCTATACCTAGAAAATGTTTCATGTGCACTTGAAAGAATGTGTATTCTGCTTTTTTTGTATGGAATATTCTGAATATATCTATTAAATCCATCTAGTCCAATGCATCATTCAAAGCCACTATTTCCTTTTCTTTTTGGATGATCTATCTATTGATGTAAATGGGGTGTTAAAGTTCCTTATTATTACTGTATGACTATTGATTACTTCCTTTACTTTTATTATTAACTGCCTTAACTATTTGGTTGGTCCCATGTTGGGTGCATAAATATTTACAATTATATCTTGTTGTTGGATTGATCTCTTTATTATTATATAGTGTCCCTTGTCTCTTGTTACTTATAGTCCTTATTTTAAAGCTTATTTTGTCTAATATAAGAATTGTTATTCTGGTTTTCTTTTTAAATCCAGTGGCATGCTAAATGCTTCTTCATCATTTCACTTTTAATCTGCATATGTCTTTAGGTCTAAAATAAGTCTCTTATAAGCAGCATATAGATGGGCCTTTTTAAATCCATTCTGTCACCCTATTTCTTCTGATTGGAGAAGACTAAATTCAAAGTAATTTCTGATAGGTATGTACTTACTGCCATTTTGTTTCTTGTTTAATGATTGTTTTTATAGTTCTTTTCTGTTCCTTTTTGCCATTTGGTTTCTTGTTTTATGGTTGTTATTGTAGTTCTTTTCTAATCCTTCCTTCTCTTGCTCTCTTTTCTCTCACTTTGCTGGCTTTCTTTAGTGATATATGTGGATTATTTTCTTTTTATTTCTTACATATCTATTAATTTTTTTTATTTGTGGTTACCATTAGGTTTGTACATAATACCTTACACATACAGTAGTCTATATTAAATTGATATTTAAGTTTGATCCCATTCTCTGCTCCTCTCTCACCCATGTTTTAGGTATATAGAATTATACTTCACATCATTTTTTTTTGTTAATCCCTTAGCTGATTTTTTACAGATATATTTAATAGTGCTTCTTTTGTGCTTTCTATTTTTATTACTCCTACTGATGTTCTTTTCTTTCCACTCAAGGAGTGCCCTTTCACATTTCGTATAGGGCTAGTTTAGTGATCATGCATTCCTTTAATTTGTGTTTGTCTGGGAAACTCTTTATCTCTCCTTCTATTTTGAATAATGGCCTTGCCGGATGAAATATTTTTGGCTGCAGTTTTTTTTTTCTTCCCCCCAGCACTTTGAATACATTATGCCAATCTCTTCTGATTTGCAAAATTTCTGCTAAAAAATCAGGTGATAGCCTTACGGGGTTTACCTTATATGTAATATTTTTTTTTCTCTTGTTCCTTTTAAAGTTCTCTCTTACACTATTGTTTGCCATTTTAATTACTATGTATATTGATATGGACCTTCTTGAGTTGATTTTATTGGGGGTCACTATGCCTCCTGGATCTGGATTTCTATTTGCTTCCCCAGATTTTGGAAGCTTTCAGCTATAATTTCTTCAAATAAATTTTCTGCTCCCTTTTTTCTCTACTCTTCTTGTGGGATTCCTATAGTGCAAACTTCATTATGCTTGATAGTGTCACTGAGTTCTCTAAGTCTATTTTCATTTTGGATATACGTATACACACACACACACACACACACACACGTGTGTGTGTGTGTGTATTTTTTTTCTCTCACCTGCTCAGCTTGATTACTTTCCGTTAACTTCACTGTCCAGGCCACCATTTTGGTTCTGCTTCCTCCAGTCTGCTATTTATTCCATCTAGTATATTTTCTATTTCAGTTACTGAGTTCTTTATCTCTGATTGGTTCCTTTTATTCTCTTTGTTAAGGGTTTCACTGATGTCTTCCACCCTTTTTTCAAGTTAAGTGAATATCTTCATAATTATTACTTTAAAATCTCTATCAGGCATATTACTTAACTCCATTTCACTTAGGTCTGTTTTGTGAGTTTGTCCTTTTCTTTCATTTGGGACATATTTTTCCACCTCCTCATTTTGTCTAACTCTCTGTGTCTGTTTATGTATATTAGAAATGTCAACTATGCCTCCTGCTCTTGAAAGTAGTAGCCTTATAAAGAAGAGGTCCTGTAGTGCCCTGCAATGCAGTGTCCCCTGTTCACCAGAACTTGGCATTTCAAGGGTGTTTTCTGTGTGTGTTGCATACACCTTGATGTAGCTATTCCACTTTTGCCTTTAGTCATCTCCAGTGGTTCTCTTTGCCTGTTGTAGACAGTGTTTGGTCCCTGTATTAATAATGTCACAGTCTGGGGGCAACCTTGGGCTTAAAATGAGTCAGACCAGGTGTTTGTGAGATACAGCACCACCAAACTGCAGGGCACTTTCCCTGAGTGACCTCTGAGATGCTTTCTTTGGTGGGTGGGGCCTGCAGTCAGACTAGTGGTCTACCTTCATTTTATAGCTGGGGACACATTCTTATTGGTGTGTGTGGTTACCTTTCCCTATCTCTGGGACCTTAATCTCTTTGAAATGGTGCTGACTCCTTTGGGGGCTACTTGTACACTGTCAGGCTTGTGGTACCGCTCTGTATGTACTCTGGCCAAGAATGTATTGGAGGCAGGGAATCAAAAACATAGGCAGAGGCAGGACATGCAGTATTCGGCAGGAGGTTGTTCTCTGGGACAGGAGATTTGTAGTACCAGGGCAGATACAGGCCTCTGGAGGGGATAGGTGACAAGTTAGGTGTTGTCAGTGCTATACAGATTCCACAGGTGGCTTTGTTTATGCTAAGGGGCAGGGGAGGGAAATGGTGGATGCCAATTCCTTTTTTTTTTTTGTGGGAGTGCCCCAGTGACTTCTGCCCCTCTAGGACATGTTCTGAAAAGAGTAAAGAACTCTCCTTCCTGTATGCTCCAATCATTTTTCAAACTGGTGTTTATATACTATGTCTCTGCAGGCTATTTATTGTGTTGTCTCTTTAAGGTAAGGGAATCAGTTTCCTCTTATCCTCCTAACTTTTCTAGAGCCAAGCCCACTGAGTTCTAAAATTCCAGGTTTTTAACTCCTGCTAATTGTAAGAACTCATTAAATTTGGACTGTCTGTTTCTCAAAACCAAATGTGCTAAGGATTTGTCTTCCTTGTGCAGTCATCCCAGTGTGATAGTCTGTTTCTCTCCTTTCTTCATGCTTGTGGCTTCCTCCCTCTAGTGGATAGCCCCATTGCATCTCTGCCCCTCTGAACCCTTTTGATGTAGCTTCTTTTTCAACATTTAGTTTTGGAAATCTCTAAATCTCCAATCTTCTGCTGATCTTCAGGTCATTTTGTAGGGTATTGCAATTGTTGTGAGTGTTAGCTTGTATTTTTGGGACAAGGTGAGCTTAAGGTCTTCCTACTTTTCCATCTTCCCAGCAATCCTTCAAGACAGAATCTTAAGAGTGGGAAAAGGAAAAAAAAAAAATTCACATACAAGGGAACCACTATAGCATTATCAGTTGATTTTCAGCAGAAATATCACAGACCAGAAGACATAGAATGACATATTCAAAGTCCTGCAGGTAAATAAATATGCAATAAACAAATAATTGCAAGCAAAAATATTTTATCGAGAAAGAATATCACTGAGAACTGAAGGACAGGTAAGCAGTTTCCCAAACAAGCAAAAGCTAAAGGAGTTTTGGGACACTTGGGTGTCTCAGTCAGGTAAGTGTCCAACTCTTGGTTTTAGTTCAGGTCATCATCTCAGGGTCATGTGACTGAGCCCTATGTTGAGGAATCTGCTTGGGATTCTCTGCCTCTCCTTCTGCTCCTCCCTCCACTGGTGCTCAATGTCTTTTCTCTCAAATAAATAAATAAAATACATATATTTTTTAAAGTTAGGATCACTTGGGTGTCTCATTTGGTTAAGAATATGACTCTTGGTTTTGGCTCAGATCATGATTTCACAGTCATAGGATCGAGCCCCACACGGGGCTTCATGGTCAACAGGGAGTCTGTTTGAGATTATCTCTGTCTCCCTCTTCTTCCTCCTTTCCCAACTTGTACTCACATGCTCTCTCAAATAAATAAATGAAATCTTTGAAATTTTTTTAAAGGATAAAGGAGTTTAACAAAATTAAGTGGTCTTACAAGAAATGTCAAAGGGACTTAAATAGAAAAGGAAATTCCAAACCTAGATATGACAACAGATATAGCAAATCCACAATTAGCTCATACTCAACAGTGAAAAGCTGAAAGCCCTTATTCTAAGAAAGGAACAAGAAAAAGATGCCCAATTGCCACATTTATTCAATATAGTATTGGAAGTTCTAGTCACAGCAATCGATTTAAAAAAGGAATTAAAAATATCCAGATTTGAAAAGAAGTAAAATAAGTAATAAAACTGTCCCTCTGTGCAGTTGAATTGATACTATATAGAGAAAAATCTAAAAACTTCACAGAAAAACTGTTATAACTAATAAATGAATTTAGTAAAGTTGCAAAATAAAATACTATACATACTATTTGTTGAATTTTTACATATGAATAATGAACTATCAGAATGAAAATGGTCTTATTTATAATTGTACTAAAAAGAATAAAATACCTGGGAATAAATTTAACCAAGGTGGTGAAAGACTGAAAAATGTAATACACTGATGAAAGACAGTGAAGATATAAAAAGAAAGACATACCATCTTAAGAACTGAAAGAATTCATATTGTGAAAATGTCCATACTACTCCCCAAAGTCTACAGATTTAATGCAATCTCTATCAAAACAGCAATGACATTTTTCACAGAACAAGAGCAAAGTATCCTAAAATTTGTATGGAGTCACAAAAACGATGAAAAGCCAAAGCAATCTTAAGAGAGAACGAAGCTGAAGACATCACACTCCCTAACTTCAAAATATACTACAAAGCTATATAATCAAACAGTACAGTAGTAGCATAAAAACAGACACATTAATCAATCTAACAAGACAAAGAGTACAGAAATTAAACCATACTAATGCAGTCTAGTTATCTTTGATCACTGAGGCAAGAATGCACAATTGGTAAAAGATATTTTCACCAATAAATGATGCTGGGAAAACTGGAAAATTACCTGCAAAAATATGAAATTAGAACATATTCTCACACCATATAGAAGGTAAATACAAAATGGATTAAATACTTAAATATTTAAGACTAGAAACCATAGAACTCTTGAAAGAAAAAAATAGCAATATTGTTTACATCTGTCTTTTCAGACAAGTACAACAATAGCAAACACAAAGAAATGGGACTATATTGAACTAGTAAGCTTTTGCCCAGTAAAGACAAACATAAACAAAACAAAAAGGTACCTACTAAGTGGAAGAATATATTCACAAATGATATAAATGATAAGGGTTTAACATCCAAAATATGCAATGAACTCATAAAATACAATATAAAATAAATTCAATTTTAAAATGGGTAGAGGAGCTGAATAGATATTTCTCCAAAGAAGACATATAGATGGTCAAAAGATATAGGAAAAGATATGTCACTACTCATGGAAATACAAATTAAAACCACAATAAGATAATCAGTTCATACCTGTCAAAATGACTGTTATCAAAAGAGAAAAGAAATACATTATGGCAAGGATATGAAGAAAGTTGAATCTTGGTGCACTGTTAGTTGGAATATAAAAAGTTGAGGCCACTAAGCAAAACAGTGGAAGTTCCTCAAAATATTAAAAATAGAACTACCCAACAATTCTACTTCTCAGTATTTCTACACAGAAAACAACAACTAATCTGAAAAAACATGTGTCTCATAAATGCATAAAAAGATAAGGTACAGACACACACAAACACTCACACACACACACACACACAATAAAATATCACTCAGCCATAAACAATAATAATATATTGCCATTTTGGAAAACATGGATGGACCTTAATCTAAGTGAAATAAATCAGAAAAAGGCAATTACACATTGTTTCACTCATATGTGGACTCTAAAAAAAATGAATCAGCAAAACAGAAATAGACACATAGATACAGGGAACAATTTGATTGATAGAGGAGAGAAGAGTGAGAGAACAGGTCATCTAGGGGAAGGAAATTAAAAGGTACCAACTTCCAGTTATAAAATAAATAGGCCTTGGGGATGCAAAGTATAAGCATAAAGAATACAGTTATTATTATAACACATTTGTATGGTTACAGAGTGTAGCCAGACTATAGTTTTCACAGTGTAATGTATATAAATGTTGAATAATTGTGTACACACCTGAAACTACTAATATTGTATGTCAGCTACATTTCAATAAAAACATGAAACACAAGTAAAAACAGAAATAAACACAGTATTTGAAGTGTAAGGTGTAAAAACAAATGCAACTCAAAAATCTCATAAGGCTGTGGTTATTTCATAATAGCTAATAAAAAAAAAATTGAACTGTAGGGGTGCCTGGGTTGCTCACTAGGTTAAGTGTCTGCCTTCAGCTGAGGTCAAGATCCCAGGAGTCCTGGGATTGAGTCTTGTATCAGGCTCCAGGCTCAGCAGGGATCCTGCTTCTCCCTCTCCCTCTATTGCTCCCCCTGTTTGTGCTCTCTCTCTCTCTCTCTCTCTTTCTCAAATTAATAATTAAAATCTTTAAGAATTTGAACTGTAAAAGAGCACGTATAATTAGGTAATTGTTGAGAAGACAAGAACTTTGGAATATGGTTGATTATCAGGAGGAGCAACAAAAGCAAACTGTGATTTCTGAAGAAGATAGGAACTAAATCGGACATAATGATTTGGGTATATTGGAATGAAAAAGTGTGCCTGAATTCTTAATTTTTTTAAAATTACAGTTGGGTAATATCTACATCATTCTTTTTTTTTTTTAAGATTTTATTTATTTATTTGACAGAGAGAGACCACAAGTAGGTAGAGAGGCAGGTAGAGAGAGGAAGGGAAGCAGGCTCCCTGCCAAGCAGCAGCCCAATGCGGGGCTCAACCTCAGGACCCTGAGATCATGACTTGAGCCAAAGGCAGAGGCTTAACCCACTGAGCCACCCAAGTGCCCCTTGTTATTGTTGTACTTGCCTGAAAAGACAGATGTAAACAATATTGCTATTTTTTCTTTCAAGAGTTCTATGGTTTCATTCTTAAAAGCACTCAGAAATTGTATACAAGGTTAAACTTACTTCAGTTATAAGGGCAACAGACAAAAATTCTTAGTTATGCTAGAACCTCAGCAATAGCACATATTTGAGGTCCTTAGCAAAATACAGCAAATATTCAGTCAAAAAATTACAGAAAACAGGGATGGAAAAAGATGATGGGACATTTGCATCTCTTTTAAAAATAAACAAACCTACTAAACTACTTCAAAATGTTTATAAAATATAAATGTGTATAAGTCTTATCATTGTAAGAATAATTCAATTTAAAAAATGAGAAGGAATAGGTGTTATTGGGAACTCTCAATACAGTAGCTTCCTCATGGTTCACAAAAGAAGTGTCAATAAAGTATTAGGAGTCTCAGATTATTAAATTAATATCTCTAACATCAAAATTATAACCTATTTGTTAAGTGCAGTATCATTCTCTAAGCCTATATAGCTTATAAAAATATTATCTGAGTTTCAGTAATTTTTCCCTTTCATTTCTATTTTATTTAACACTTTAAATTCTTAACACTTTAAATGAAGAAATTACTCAATTTCTTTATTTTTTAAAAGATTTTATTTATTTGTCAGAGAGAGAGAGAGAGAGAGAGCGAGCGAGAAGGGGGAGGGGCAGAGGGAGAACCAGGCTCCTGGCAGAGCAAATACTCAGATGAAGAACTCAATCCCAGTAGTCTGGGACCATGACCTGAACCAAATGCAGGCACTTAACCAACTGAGCCACCCAGGCATCATTATTTAATTTCCTGAGAGAAATTACACTTAATATATGATACTAAAATAACATTGATAGATTTTCAGACAAAATTGGGGTTAAGCTGTGTTTTAAGACAGTTAAATAATGTTTCAACCAAAAATAGCAGGAAATATGACTTCTAATGTTATAAACACATATTTATTTCTCTTTCATAATAAAAAGTTGGGAGTCAGGAAGCTGTTGTACCAATGGCTTAATTATGTCATTGCCAGACTCTATGCACATATTTTCTCCCTATCCTTGTGATAACAGCATGCTTGTGTATGCCAAGCAAAAGGGGGGAAGATAACAAGGGATGGTATCATCAGATGTGTGGTTGAATTTCACAGGCCACCCCTGGCTTAAGAGAGATTACAGAAGTAATTAATATAGATTTCCCAGTATAATTTACAGCAGGTAAAACAAAGGATATTGAGTGATTTGAACTATGAGTCTACCATAAGTTTCTTTTTTATTTATTCATAGATGAATTTCAGAAAAAAAGTGCAATAGGTTTTTACTCTGGATAATATACAGGGGATTTTTTAATTTAAAATTAAATTTAAAACTTTATATTTTTAAAAGGATAAAAATGCATTACCAGAGGTATCTCTCTATCTACCCATAGTTAAAATAGTTAAAATCTACCCATAGTTAATTAAATATGTAACATCATTTTACATAGATTAAAGTCACATAGATTAACCTAAATAATGAGAAAAGACACACAAACTACTCAATGTATAATGGCAAGGACAGATATGCTGAACATATTGTCATAGAATAATTTTTAAAAATATTTATTTAAGAGAAGCATTTTTTTTTAGATTTTCAGAATACATGTTCAAAAACATTGCCCCTGAGGATTTATAGAAATTTCAGTAGTAGCATTCTTGATATCAAAGAAGAAATGACACAATATCTCTTTTGAAGTTCCAATAATATCATCTATTACACTTTTGTTTTGTAAACTTTTTTCAGCATGTCCATCTGCAACACCTCTTGCTAATCATAAATTGTTTTGGTTTGATGACATTTATAAAATTTTCACAACAAATAATAGTTTTTAGTAGTCAATTTTCAATTATTCTCTTGCAATCACTACTATCCATGTAGTGTGTCTCAAACCATCATTGGCCATTTGCAAGCTCTGTAGCTTGCAGGTCAAACACTGTCACATTTCATATAGCAAGTCCTCCTTTAGTTATTATAATGGCATTGTTTTAGAGAGGAAAATATTTTTTCTCTAAAGTATGTCTACTCTTCCTTTCATTTTTGACTTTTGAATAAATGATATCTACTATGATTAAATCTGTAGAGAAAAATCAATTGAATTTTGCAGCTGTATATTTAAAAAATAAGATAAAATGAAATAGGCACATAGTCTTTAAATATTAGATAAATGCATTTGCTTAAATTATAAAAATATAAATTTAATTGTTAGGATGATTGGGAACATAGACACAGCTGGAGATCAATGAGTGAGTAGAAGACTGAGACAAGGAACATAGTAAAAGTGGTCAAAGCAATTGAAAATATGGGTTAAATGGGTGTGGATATTAAAGAGGGCACTTGTGGATGTGCCTGGGAGGCTCGGTCATTAAGCATCTACCTTTGGCTCGGGTCATGATCCCAGGTTCCTGGGATCCAGCCCCGCATCTGGCTCCCTGCTCAGCGGGAAGCCTGCTTCTCCCTCTCCCCCTCCCCCTGCTTGTGTTCTCTCTCTCACTGTGTCTCTCTCTGTCAAACAAATAAATGAAAATCTTAAAAAAAAAAAAAAAAAGAGGGCACTTGGATGAACTTTGGGTGTTACAATTAAGTTATGAATCACTAAATTCTACTTCCAAAACTAATATTACATTATATGCTAACTAGAATGTAAATTAAAACTCGAAACATAAAATAAATAAAACACACAGAAAAATACACCTGAATACAGAAAACTATACACTGTGAACAGCAGAGCTGAAAGATGAAAAAAAAAACCTGAAATCATGCCATGTCATATGATGTCACTGAACCACTGTCCCAGCCTCACAACAGCCTACTTCTGGACTTCGTATTTTCTGAAATCAATAAATATTTGCTCCTTAAACTACAATAGCTAATACAATTTGGTACAGATGTTTTTTAACTAATTGGAGGGCCACATATTCAGTACTAAAAGTCTCAAAATATGTTTTATAATAAATAGAAAGATAAGGAAGTATTTTAAACTGAAGATCAATATCATCCATTCCTGTCCTAGGTCACTCCTACTGCACCAAATGCCCATAGAAATGATTTACACTGTAGAAATCACAGACATAATATTTCATCCTATATTTTAGAAATATACAGTTTTTTTTTACAATAAATGCAAGCAAAATTAGAATATTGCTAGATATCCTAGCTATTGACCAATTTCTAAGAACATCAACAGATTTAGTAAATACACCTTCAGAATATATGCAGTTAAGATTTATGTTAAGTTATGCTTTACTGAAATAATTCTATCTGCCATTCAGTACTGTACTTCACTGTATAGTCAGTAAGATATGGGCTCTGGACTCACAGAGCTGAACATATGACTCCTACTCTACCATTCACTAGACAAATAAGACAGGAAAAGTTTTTTTGACATACCTAAGAATGTATTTCTCTCCTCTTAAATGGAAATTATGATATATATTTATGGGAGCATTATGAGAATTAAATGAGATCATATCTGTAAAGTGGGTAGCTCAGTATCTCACACATGGTAATCACTCAGTGGCAGTTGTCACTAATAGTATGATTATTACCATTATCATTGCAGTCCTCATCATTATTATTGCCTTCCATTATGAGAGAAAACAACTAATTTAAATGGAAATGGCTTTTCATATAGATTTTCTTTACCATGTACTTTATATCTTGTCCATTCTTAATTATCCAGGGGAGAACTTGGTTGCAATGATCTATTTTAGGCTGGTTTTAATTCTGGGAAAACTTATTCATTAATTTCTGGGCTCACTGACTCCCTGCACCACTTACTTATATTTAGGAAATGCAAACTAATTTTAATATTAACTTGCATTTAAAGCATGGAGAAACGTATGGGATGTGTTTTAAAGCCATCATCACTTACATTTTGAGTAACTCAAAATTTTTTCTCATTTATAATAAAGAAAAAGCTATATTGAAAGGATATGTATTTTATGGGTTTGTTTTGAACATTAATGTATTATAAGTGCTGAAGTTTTACTAGACAGTCATTTAATTCACTAGAACCACTGCTTCCTAAAATGTGGTTTAGACCTCTACTTTTAGGCAATACCTAAAATTCATGAAAGACAATGTTTTTTCTACTGTGTGTGTGTGTGTGTGTATTTTAATAAAGTGTGTGTATTTTAAAGTAGGCTCTACCCTCAGTGTGTAGCCCAATGGGGGTGTTTGAACTAATTACCCTGACAAGATGTTGTTGTTGATGCTGAAATCAAAAGTCTGATGCTTAACTGACTGAGCCACCTAGGTGCCCCTACAATATAAATTTGTATTTTAACATATGACAAATCAACTTTAAGAAATACAGTTGATCCTGTTTTGCCATGGTCTTTAACTGTTCAAGTGCACTGATAATTTTTTTTTAAATGAATATAGGATAGTTCTGTAAATGTATTCGTCATCCTTATGATTTTCCTAATAACATGGTCTCTCTAGCTTATTTTATGGTAAGAATACAGTATATTAAATATATATACTGTATAGATTGCAAGGTTACATTAAAATTTCATAAGAGGGGGACACCTGGGTGGCTGAGTCAGTCAACTGTTGGCCTTTGTCTCATTATAAGAGGGTCCTGGGATCGAACTCCACATTGGGCTCCCTGCTCAGGGGGCAGCCTTCTTATTCTCCCTCTCCACTCCTGCTTGTGCTGTCTCTGTCAAATAAATAAATAACATCTTAAAAAAAAAAAAAGGAAAGGAAAAGACTTCATAATAGGGGCATCTGGGTATCTTGGTCACTTAAGCATCCCATTCTTGGTTTTGGCTCAGGTCATCATCTCAGAGTCAGGAGATTGAGCCTTGTTTTGGGCTCCATGCTTAGCCCAGAGTCTGCTTGAGATTCTCTCTCTCCCTCTGCCCCTCGCCTTACTTGTGCTTACATTATATGCATTATATGCATTACATACTCTTGTTCTCATTATATGCATTACATACTCTTGTTCTCAAATAAAAAAATAAAATCTTAAGAAAATAAAGAAGACATCATAAGAAAGTGTACCTGGACCATACAGAGATGAGTACAGTGACTTCATATGATTACCTAATTTGCCACCCTATTTTGAAGCCAGGTCTCCTGTAGAACAGTTATGACATTAAATTCAGTGATATAAAGGTGTTATGAAGTTGTAATGGTATTTGTAAAGATGGTTATAATGACCATACACTGATAGTAACCATGAACTATGCTCACCTTCTAAAATGTAGATAGTTCTATAAGATGATTTATGTATTTATGGCAAATTGGATACTGACATGTTCACCCACAGTAGGAGTATTTTTATGTTTTAAGCAACTACCTTGAAATTAAATGCAAATTATTTCCTTATTTTATTGCAATTTACAGATATTATGGGTTTTTTTGGAAATGAAGGTTAGTGGTAACTCTGTGTCAGCAGTCTTTTGGAACCAATTTTACAATGGCATTTGCTTACTTCATGTCTTGACCACATTTTGGTAATTCTTGCAATATGTTAAACTTTTTCATTCTTTTATTTGTCATAGTAATTTTTAAATATTAATATTTTAAATTACTATTATAATTGTTATGGATTCCCACAAAGTGTGGCTATATAGGATGACAAATTTAATTGATAAATATTATGTATATTCTGACTGTCCCATTGACCAGCCATTCTTCCATCTCTCTCCCTCTCCTTGGCCTCCCTGTTCCCTGAGACACAATAATATTGAAACCAGGCCAATGAATAACCCTGCAATGCCCTCTAAGTGTTCAAGTGAAAGGAAAAGTCACACATTTCTCACTTTAAATTAAAAGCCAGAAATGATGAAGCTTAGTGAAGAAGGCACGTTGAAATCCAAGATAGGCTGAAAGCTAAACATCTTGTGCCAAACAGTTCACTCAGTTGTAAATGCAAAGAAAAAGTTCTTGAAGAAAATTAAAAGTACTACTCCAGTGAACACACAAATGATAAGAAAGCAAAACAGTCTTATTGCTGATATGAAGAAAGTTTGAGTGGTCTGGATAGAAGATTAAATCAGCCACAACATCCTCTTAAGCCAAAACTCAATCCAAAGCAGTGACCTAACTCCCTTCAATTCTTTGAGAGCTGACAGGTGGGGATGCTGCAGAAAAGTCTGACGCTAGCAGAGGTTCATGAGGTTTAAGAAAGAAGCCATCTCTACAACAAAAATGGGCCATTTGGGTGCCTGAGTGGCTCAGTGGGTTAAGCCTCTGCCTTCGACTCAGGTAGTGGTGTCAGGGTCCTGGGATCGAGCCCCACATTGGACTTTCTGCTCACATGGAGCCTGCTTCCCCCTTTCTCTCTGCTTGCCTTGTTGCCTACTTGTGATCTCTCTCTCCCTATTATATAAATAAAAATAAATTTTTAAAAAATGGTCCAGTTGAAGCAGCAAGTGTTGATGTAGAAGCTGCAGCAAGATTTGGCGAAGATAATTCATGGTAATACACTAAACAACAGATGTTCAGTACAGACAAACCAGTCTTATGTGAAGAAAATGACATTTAAGAATTTCATAGCCAGAGATGAAAATCAATGCTTGACTTCAACAAAAGACAGGATGACTCTTTTTAGGAATTAATGCAGCTGGTGATTTGAAGTTTAACCAAATGTTCATTTGCCATTTCTAAAATCCAGGGCCCTTAAAAATTATGTTAAGTCTTTGTTGCTGTGCTCTATAAGTGGAACAATAAAGCCTGTATGACAACACATCTACTTACAACATGGTTTATTGAATATTTTAAGGTCACTGTTGAGACCTACAGCTTGGGGGGAAAAAAGAGATTGTTTTCATAATATGACAGCTTACTGACAACACATCTGGTCACCCAAGAGTTCTGATGGAGATGTACATGGGATTAATGTTGTTTTCATGCCAACTAATACAAAATCCATTTTGCCCATGGATTAAGAAGTTATTTCAACTTTCAAGTCTTATTTAAAAAATACATTTCTTAAAGCTATAGCTGCCATAAATAGTGATTCCTCTGAATAAGCTGGTCAAAGTCTGTTGAAAACCTTCTGGAAAGGATTCACCATTTTAGATGCTATTAAGAACATTCAAGATTTAGGGGCACCTGGGTGGCTCAGTGGATTAAGCCTCTGTCTTCAGCTCAGGTCATGATCCCAGGGTCCTGGGGTCAGGCCCCACATTGGGCTCTCTGCTCAGGGGGAGCCTGCTTCTCCTTCTCTCTCTGCCTGCCTCTCTGCCTACTTGTGATATCTCTCTCTGTCAAACAAATAAAATCTTAAAAAAATAAAAAGAACATTCAAGATTTATAGGAAGAGGTCAAAATACTGAATATTAAAAGGAGTTTAGAAAAAGTTGATTCCAAACCTCATGGATGATGCTGAGGGATTCAAGACTTCAGTGAAGGTAATAACTGCAGAGGTGATGGAAACAGCAAGAGAACTAGAATGAGAAGCAGAGTCTGAAGATTGACTTTCAATGCCATGACAAACAGATGAGGAGTTGCTTCTTATGGAGGAGCAGAGAAACTGATTTCTTGAGATGCAGCCTATTTCTAGTGATGTTGCTCTGAAGATTGCTAAAATGACAGCAAAGAACCTAAAATATTACACAAATTTAATTGATAAAACACTGGCAGAATTTGAGAGGACTGATTCAAAATTTTAAATAAGTTCTATAGCAGGTAAAATACTATCAAACAGCATCCCATGCTACAGAGATAATAGTCATGAAAGGAAAAGTCAATTGTTGTAAAAACTTCAAGGTTGTCTCATTTTCAGAAATTGCTACAGGCACCCCAACCTTCAGCAACCATCAGCCTGATCAATCAGCAGCAATCAACACTGAAGGCAAAACCCTCTATCATCAAAAAACTGTTATGTCTTACTGAAAGCCCAGCTGAGGGTTAGCACTTTTTTGAGCAATAAAGAATTTTTAATTATATTATTATTATTATCTTGGTATTTTATGTATTTGACAAAGAGGGAGAGAGAGAAAGAGCACACAAGCAGAGGGAGCAGGAGAAGATGGCCCCCCTACTGAGCATGGAGCCTAATGAGGGGCTTGATCCCAGGACTCTGGGATCATGACCTGTGTTGAAGGCAGATGCTTAACTGACAGAGCCACTATGCACCCAAAAAAGTATTTTTTAATTAAGGTATGTGCATTTTTTAAAACACATAATGATTAATAGACTATAGTATAATGTACAATATAGTGTAAACATAACTTTTATTTGCACTAAAAAAAACAAAACATTTATTTGATTCATTTTCTTTTGGTATTTGTTTTATTGCAGTGGTCTAGAACTGAACCCACAATATCTCCGAGGTGTATCTCCAAACAGAGATATTTCATTTTGTTTTAATGCGCTTCTTGCCTCACTTCTATTTCTAGAATGCAAGTTCCATGATGGCTGAGGTTTTGCTTTCTCTTTACGTTGAGATGTCAGAAGCAGGCCCCTGGCCAGGGTGGCCTCCGCCATTAAAAGATGGTGCCTGAAAAACAATCTGAGGGGTTTGAAGTGGCGGGGGGGTGGGAGGTTGGGGTACCAGGTGGTGGGTATTATAGAGGGCACAGCTTGCATGGAGCACTGGGTGTGGTGAAAAAATAATGAATACTGTTTTTCTGAAAAGAAATAAATTGGGAAAAAAAAAAAAAAAAAAGATGGTGCCTGGCTGGTTGCCAGGTTAGGGTTGCCTCATGAGACTAAGCGGGACGCCCAAAGAGGAGGTAAACAGCATTGGTTGCTAGCGAAGTTGTTCGTTTAGGTGCGCAGCCTGATTCGCTCCCTCCTGTACCCTGCTCGCTGATTGGTCATGTAAACGTATATAAGTGTGTAGACTTGCGGAAATAAAGAGAGAGAAGATACATCTGAACTGGGGCTTCTTGTTGTCCTTGCTGGTCGAGGGCGACATTGAGATAAACATGCAGTAGGTTAGTCTTTAACACAGAATAAGTATCTAATAAATATTTATGCACAGCAAGCTAAACATGCTAATGTGTAGCTCTATGGTTAGCTAACAGTTCTGCTCACCCAGGAGTTCTGCAAGTATCATGTTTAAAGGAGCAAACTGGTGGGGAGAGGATATTCCACTCAATGCTAGGAACTGCTGTAAATACAAGGAATATGGAACTCACTCTGTTGCTGTTTCTGACAGTTTCTCAGACACATTCTTTGAATCTGCATCTAGCAACAAGAATTTTCACTTTTTAGAGAAATCACAGCAGCGTGTGCCATAGTTCCCAGCCAAGGCATAATGGTGTTCACCAGATCTCTCGACCAATCTAGGATGCCCAAGTAGCACTTAAAGTGGTGATACAACCAATTCTTGAATTAGCTAAGGTTCTCCAGAAAAATAAGATCTGTGTACTATGTATTTATAAAGAGATTTATGATAAGGAGTTGGATCATATAATTATAAAGGCAGATAAGTCACAAATATGCAATGTGGACTCACAGAACTGGAGAACTGGGAGAGCTAATCAAGCAGATGTAGTCTGAAGGCAGTCTGCTGAAATTTCCTTTGCTCTGGAAGGCATATCTTTCAGTTTCACTCAGGTCTTTTCAATTGATTGGATGGAACCTATCCACATGATGGAAGAAAATCTGCTTCACAGAAAATTCACTAATTTAAATCTTAATCTCATCCCAAAACACCCTCCAAGTGGACACAAAAATTAACCTTCCCAATGCTCAAAAATTATTTCTGTAGCGATGCATTTGCAGATATAAAAATGCTATATATTTGACATTATCCTGCTCTAATGGATTGAAACACAATGCAAAAGTTAACATTTTTTTCCCTACTGCTCTTTCAACTACTTCTATTCCTTGCATTAAATTCACAAATGTGAATTTATGTTTAAGATTGGTAATATTTTAAAATTGAATGGTTTAGGAATACATTTTTGTTATGAAAACCATTTTTTTTTTCATTTAACAGGTAACATCAGTGGCTCAGTATTCAAATAAAACTCAGAAGACTTAAAAATTCTGTTACAGGTAGGAGAATCTGTGTTGTTCAAACGGAGGCCTCAGTCTTTGGATTCCCTAAGAGAAGATTTACATGGGGATCCATGCTTGAATAAAGACAGACAGAAGGAAAGTAGCAAGCAGAAAGCAGTTTATTAAAGCGAAAGTATACTTGCAAGATGGAACCTCCCACAAGTTGTTTTGGGACTGGATATTATTGGGTCTCTCTGGGTTGAGAAGAGCTGTGATGTACAGTGGAGGTTGTCTCTAGTGGAGGCTGCTTCCAATCATTTGGGAAACTCAGCCCATAGGTTGGGAAAGGAAGCTTCTCACCTGACATGGTTTGTACTGGAACCAATATGACAGCCTTTCACTATTGAGCAATGCAAATGCATTATAATGAATCTAGAATTACCCTGGAGCTGAGGTGGAAGAGAGCTCTTGCTCTCTCCTGTGGCTCTGGCTCTGTCAGCATCAAGGTCTTAGAAGCCATAAGGTGAGGATGTTGAGCTCCCCTCCCCTCTCTACCCCTGGCTTATTTTTTTTTTTTTTTTTAATTTTTTTTTTTTTTAAGATTTTATTTATTTATTTGACAGAGAGAAATCACAAGTAGATGGAGAGGCAGGCAGAGAGAGAGAAGCAGGCTTCCTGCTGAGCAGAGAGCCCGATGCGGGCCTCGATCCCAGGACCCTGAGATCATGACCTGAGCCGAAGGCAGCGGCTTAACCCACTGAGCCACCCAGGCGCCCTACCCCTGGCTTATAATGTATAGCTTATATATCACCATCCTTGCCTCCTGCTCATGCCCCCATCATACCCACCCAAGGATTTGAGACTCTGTCTAAGGGCATTCCTTCCACTGCTCATGTCTAGCTTTTACCTAACAATTACATCAGAAAAATATATAATTAGTCTAACTTAGAATCTCTTTAAATAAACATTAAGAAAAAAACAGTCTTTTCCACTTAAAAATGATTGTTAGCAATGCAGAAGATTAAGACACATTAAACATCTCTAATAGATTTCACAACAGGATCCTTATAACTTTACATGTGACATATTTCCAAATAAATTTATTGTTTTTTCAAAACCTCACAGACTTCATATCAGATTATATTGAAATTTTAATTAGGAGAAGCTATTCATGGAAACACATTTTTGTAGTATAAGAAAAATGAAGGGCATTTTGAGAAGTTTCCTCTGTTAATATATTCATAGATTTTCTGAAGTAAGGTTTTGATTTCCTCAAAAACAGACATAACAATTTGAGCTATAGGAAATAAGTCATGTTTATTCACAAAATACTCTATGTTCTAAAAAATTACATAATCTTCTTTTTCAAGTATTAATACTGAATTACTGTTAAAGTATACAAGTCATTCAATTTGATTATATAAATATTTGATATTACATAAATTATAGGAATTCAAATGTAATACATTTGATCACACACACACACACACACACACACACACACACACACAATGTAGAAGTTGAGCTCCAATATCCAAAACAGCACAGATGAGAGAAAATTTAGATTGGAACCCCAAGAAAACTGAATTGGTGGTTTTCATAAAATCTTACAAGAATCTAAGGAAGGTTGTTGTTCATGAAGAAAAAAAAAAATCACAGCATGAGCTATAAATTTGGAAAGATAGGTTTCTGAGGAAAGTAACAGATGCTGTTTCTTTCAAATTATTTTAAAATGGGATACACATTTTTTTAAAGTGTTAAAATTGTAGCACTACTAAAACAAAGAATATTATAAACCTTAAAGGTCTACCACTGCTGTCAATCTATTTCTCAAAGGCACAAAATAGGTTCTTTTAATTTTTCTTACAATATTTTCTTACGATGTGACCAGTTGAGATTCCCCCAAAATGGATACTTCAATACATAATTCTTGCTATTAAATGTCTACTAGGACCTAGGAAAATAGTGTCTTCTAGACCATCTTTTCTCAGACGAGATAAAGCCCACTAAAGACCTCACAAGGTCTGTTCAAGGTAGAGAAAGTGAAGGGTAGAGTAAGTCAGCAGTAAGAACAGGACAAAAATATGTATATTTTTCACAGCCAGGACCATATTCTAACCACAAGCATACATAAGCATACCTTCGAAACTGAAGGTAGTGCTTCATATTCCCATCCCTTCTTCCCTTCCTTCCTTCTTGTCTCTCATTTTCACTCTCTCTTTCGCATTCCAGTTTTTGTTAGTTGCATACTCAAAACTTTCTTCAGCTTGCCACCATTATCATGGTAATTTAAAAATGCCTTTGATAACCTCTTTTTAAGCAATATGTTCTTTACAGACTAGTGATAATGAAACCTCTCAATATATAGTTTGTATATACTGATGGATATAGATTTATTTCCATGTTATAAATACCATAGTATATTCAGAAAATCTTATATTGTTTTTGTCATTTAAAATTAGGAATACCTCATGATAGGTAATCTGAACTCTACCTGATTTAATTATAATCATCTAAAATGTGGTATTTTATCAACTTGCCATTTGCCAGATTTTTGAATTCCTTCATAAATTGGAAGTATGTTGAAATGATTTTAATAATAATAACAGTAGTGATACCTGGGTGGCTCAGTTAAGCAGCTGCCTTCAGCTCAGGTCATGATCCTAGCGTCCTGGGATGCAGCCCTGTATCGGATTCCATACCCCACAGAAAACCTGTTTCACCCTCTCCCTCTGCCTGTCACTCCCCCTGCATGTGTTCTCTCTCTCTTTGTCAAATAAATAAATAAAATCTTTTTAAAAAGCTTAAAAATATTAGCAATAATAATACTATTTTAACTATATTATTTTGTGCCAATAGTGACATATTATTTTAATATATATTTTTTCATTCCAGCATAGTTATGTACAGTGTTGTATTAGCTTCAGTTGTACAATATAGTGATTCAGTAATTCTGTACATTACTTATTGCCCATCTTGATAAGTCTATTATCTTACATTTAACTCTTAAACCAATCTCCCCATCCACCTCCCCTATAACCATGGGTTTTTTTCTCTATAGTTAAGAGTCTGCTTTTTGATTTGCTTCCATAATTTGGCTATTGTAAATAATATTGAAATAAACATTGATATATATATATCAATATATATATATATATATTTGAACTAGTGCTTTCATATTCTTTGGGTAAATGCCCAGTAGGGGAATTACTGGATCATATGGGAATTATGTTTTAAACTTTTGAAGAACCTCCATAATATTTTTCACAGTGGCTATACCAGTTTGCCTTCCCAGTGGTGATGCATGAGTGTTTCTTTTTCTCTACAACCTCACGGTGCTTGTTTCTTGTGTTTTTGATTTGGGCCATTCTGATAGATGAGAAATTATATAGCTCATTGTGGTTTTAATTTGCATTTCCCAGATGAGGAGTGAAGTTGAACATCTTTTCATGTGTATATTGGCCATCTGTATATCTTTTTTTTTGAGAAATGTTTGTTCATGTCTTCTCATTTTTAAATTGTCTTTTTTCTTTTTTTTTTGGTGTTGAGTTGTATAAGTTCTTTATGTACTTTAGTTACAAACACCTTATCAGAGTTGTCATTTGCAAGTTTCTTCTTACAGTCTATAGATTGTCTTTTAGTTTTGTTGATTGTTTTCTTTGCTGTGCAAAAGCTTTTTACTTTGACGTAGACCCAAAGGTTTATTTTGCATTTGATTCCCTTGCCTCAGGAGACATATCTAGAAAAAATATAATGGCTGATGTCAGAGAAATTACTGTCTGTGCTCTCATTTACGATTTTTATGACTTTATGTCTCACACTGAGATCCTTAATCCATTTTGAGTGTGTTTTTGTGTATTATCTTAGAAAGTGATCCAGTTTCCCCAAGATCATTTGTTGAAGGAACTGTTTGCCCCCCCCCATTGAATATTCTTGCCTTTGTGGACAATTAATTGATCATACAATCATGGGTTTATTTCTAGGCTCTCTATTCTATTGATCCATGTATCTATTTCCATGACAGTACCATATTGTACATATTTCTAGAGCTTTGTAATATACCTTGAAATCCAGGAATATGATACCTCAAGTTTTGTTCTTTTTCAAGATTTCTTTGACTTTTCAGAGTTTTTTTAGTAGTTCCATAAAGCTTTAAGATTACTTGTTCTAGTTCTGTTAAAAATGTTACTGATATTTTGATAGGTATTATATTTAATATGTAGAAAGCTTTGGAAAGTATGGACATTTTAACAATATTTGGCCTTCCAATCCATGAACATGAAATATCTTTCCATTTGTGTGCCACCTTCAATTTCTTTAATTAAAGTTTTATAATTTTCAGAATACAGGTCTTTCACTTCCTTGGTTTATTTCTAAGTACTTTATTATTTTTGGTGCAAATGGAAATGGGAATATTTTCTCAATTTCTCTTTATGCTACTTCATTATTAGTGTATAGAAATGGAATGTGTTTGTGTATATTGATTTTGTATTCTGTGACTTTACTGAATTCTGAATTTACTGAATTCATTCATCAGTTTCAGTTTTTTTTTTGTGGGATCTTTAGTTTTCTATATACAGTATGTCATCTACACACAGTGAAGGTTTTAATACTTATCAGTTTGGATGTCTTTTATTTTTGTTGTCTCTTTGCTGTGTTTAGGACTTCCAGTATTATGTTAAATAAATGTGGTGAGAGTGGACACTTTGTCTTGTTCCTGATCTTTTGGGAAAATTTGTTTTTGCCAATGGAGTATAATGTTACCTGTGGGTTTTTAATATTAGGCCTTTATTATGTTGAGATCCCTCTAAACCTAATTTGTTGAGGGCTTTTAAGGTGAATGAATGTTGTACATTGTCAAATGTTTTTTCTGCACCTATTAAAATGTTAAGAAGGTTTTCATCCTTTCCCTTGTTGATGGCATATATCATGTTGCTAGGTTTGAGAAAATTGAACCAAACTTGAATCCCAGGAATAAATTTCTCTTGATCATGGTGAATACTTATCTTTTTTTAATGTATTTTTAAAATAAGGTTTGCAAATATTTTGTTGAAAAATTTTGTACTTCTGATTAGTAGAGATATTGGCTTGTAGTTCTCTTTTTTGTAATGTCTTTAACTAGTTTTTCTATCAAGGTGAGTTGGCCTTATGGAACAGATTTGGATGCTTTCCTTCTTTTCTTTTTGGAATAGTTTGAGTAAAATAAGTATTAATTCCTATTTAATTGTTTGGTGGAATTCACCTGTAAAGCCAACTGCTCCTGGACTTTTGTTTGTTGGGAGGTTTTGTTTTTGTTTTTGTTTTTGTATTGCAGATTTAATCCCTTTGATGGCAACTGATATGTTCAAATTTTCTATTTCTTCCTGCCTCAGTTTTGGGAGCTTATATGTTTCTGTGAATTTACCAATTTATTTTGGGTTGTCCAATTTGCTGGCATACAGTTTTTCATGGTATTCTCTAATAATCCTTTGTATTTCTGTGGCATTGCTGGTTATTTCTCTTATTTCATTTCTGATTTTATTCGCACCTTCTCTCTCGATCTTTTTTATGAAACTGGATAAAGGTTTATTAATCTTTTTGATCTTTTCAGAGAACAAACTCCTGTTTTTTTGTTTTGTTTTGTTTTTTTTATCTATTCCGTTGTATTTTTTGGTTTCTATTTCATGTATTTCTGTTCTAATCTTTATTCCCTTCTGTTGTTTGTTGTCATTGTTGTTGTTGTTGTTTTCTTCTTTTTCTAGGTCCTTTAAGGTTAGATTGCTTATTTGAGATTTTTCTTGCTTCATAAAGTAGTCCTGTATTGCTATAAAATTCCTTCTTAGAAACAGCTTTTGCCGCATCCCAGAGATTTTGGACTGTTATATTTTCTTTTCCATTTGTTTCTGTGTATGTTTTTATTTGCTCTTTATTTTCTTGATTGACCCATTCATTGTTTAGTAGCATGTTATTTAATATCCATGTATTTGTGTTCATTACAGATTTTTTCTGGTGGTTGATTTCTAGTTTCATAGTGCTGTTGTCAGAGAAGATGCATGCTGTGATTTCAATCATTTTGAATTTGTTGAGATTTGTTTGTGGCTTAATAAGTGATAATATTTTATATTTTTATATTTATTTTATATTTTATTTATTTATATAGTTTATATTTAAATATTTTATTTTTATATTTTATTTTTAAATATTTTTTATATTTTATATTAATATTGGGTGTTCCCATATTTGGTGCATAAATTGTTATATCTTCTTGTACTGTTTCCTTTATGATTATGCAGTGTCTTTGTTTCTTATTACAGTCTTTGTTTTAAAGTCTATTTTGTCCAGTATTAGTATCATTACTCTAACTTTCTTTTCACTTCCATTTACATAATAAATGCTTTTTCATCCTTCATTTCTAATCTGCTTGTCTTTAGGTCTGAAAGGAGTCTCTGATAGGCAGCAAGTAGTTGGGCCTAATTATTTTTTTTTTAAGATATTATTTATTTGTTTGACAGAGAGAAAGATCACAAGCAGGCAGAGAGGCAGGCAGAGAAAGAGGGGGAAGCAGGCACCCTGCTGAGCAGAGAGCCCGATGTGAGGCTCGATCCCAGGACCCTGACCTGAGCTGAAGGCAGCAGCTTAACCCACTGAGCCACCCAGGCACCCCGGGCCTTCTTTTTTATCCATTACATCACCCTATGTCTTTTGATTAGAGCATTTTGTACATTTACATTCAAATTAATTATTGATAAGCATGCACTTATTGCAATTTTGTTACTGGTATTGTGATTGATTTTGTAATTCTCTGGTCCTTTCATCTTGTTCCCTTCTATTATGGTTTGCTGTATTTCTTTAGTGATGTATTTGAATTCCTTTCTCTTTAGCTTTTGCATATCTATTACTGGTTTTTGACTTGCAGTTTCTATTGTGTTTATGTGTAATATCTTATGTATATAGCAGACTATATCAAGTTGAAGTTCACTTAAGTTTGAACACATTCTTCTCTCTACCCCCCCATTTTAAGTATATGGGGGTCAAACATTATATCCTTTTATTTTGTGATACCCTTATAGATATATTTAGTTTTCCTAATTTTGTGCTCCCTACTTTCATTACTCCTACTTATGATCTTTCCTTTCCACTCAACGATTCCCCTTTAACGTTTCTTATAGGGCAGGGGTCATGGATTCCTTTAACTCATGTTTGTCTGGGAAATTTTATCTCTCTTTCTATTTTGAATAATAGCTTTGCTGGATAGAGTATTCTTGGCTGCACTCCCCACTCGGCCCACAGTATTTTGGATATATCATGCCACTCCCATCTGGCCTGCAAAGTTTCTCCTGAAAAATCAGCCTTATGGGGGGTTCATTTTTATGTAACAGTTCTCTTTTTGCTTGCTGGTTTTAAAATTCTGTCTTATCACTACTTTTTTTTGCCATTTTAATCATTATGTGTCTTGATGTGGACCTCCTTGGGTTCAGTTTTTTGGGGGCTCTTTGCACCTCCTAAAGCTGAACTTTTGTTTCTTTCTCCAGATTTCAGAAGTTTTCAGCTACTATTTCTTCAAATAAATTTCCTGTCCCTTTTCTCTTTCTTCTCCTGGAATCCCTGTCATGTGAATGTTATTACACTTGATGGCATTGCTGAATACCCTATATCTATTCTCATTTTTTATTTTTCTCTTTCCTATTCAGCTTGATTGCTTTCCATTACTCCATTCTCCATGTCACTGATCCATTCTTCCACTTTCTACAGTCCACTATTTATTCCACTTAGTGTGTTTTTATTTTAAGGTACTGCGTTCTTCACCTCTGAAATGTTCTTTTGTTTTCTTTTATTTTGTTATGGGTATCACTGAAGTCCTTCATTTTTTTCTCCAGTCTAGTGAGTCTCTTAATGATCATTACTTTAAATTTTCTATGATGCATATTACTTCATTTTGTTTAGCACTCTTAAGATTTTTGTCCTTTTTTTTCATTTGGGATGTATTCATCTGTCTTCTCACTTTCTCTAACTCTCTGTGTCTGTTTCTATGTTTTAGGAAAGTTAGCTATATCTCCTGCTCTTGAGAGTAGCAGCCTTATGAAGAATTGGTCCTATGATGCCCTGCAGTGTAATATTCCCTACTCACCAGAACCTGGTGCTTCATGGGTATCTCCTATGTGTGTTGCATATATTCTACTATAGTGGCTTCACTGCCTTTGCCTTCAGTCTAGTCTTCTACAGTAGTTCTCTTTGCCTGCAGGCAAAGAGACAGAGTTTCTTCTTTATGGACAGGGTTTCTTCTTTATGTTAGTGGGCCAGTCTCGAACTGCCTTGGACTTCAGTTGAGTCTGATCAGGAGTTTGCCAGAGATGCAGGAGCACTGGAGATACAGGTACTTTCTCTGTGTTGTCTTGTGAGAATCTTCAGTTGGTTGGCTGGGCCTGCATGCCAGCCAGTTGCCTGCCTCCTGCCTATGGCTGGGTCTGATGTTGGACAGGTTTGTTTGGATGTTTTCTTTTCTCACTTTGGAGTGTTTCTGAACCCTATCAGGGCTCTTTGGTACCATAAGCCTGGAAGTGTCCAAAGAGATACAACCAAAGTCATACTGGAGGAGATGAGATTGCAGAACACTGAAGTGGGGTGAATAGTGTTAACAAAGCTTGCATAGATCTGCTGTGAGACAGGACGTGGAAGTACTTTAGAAAACTCTTGACACAAGGTTGGAAGGGACAGGTCCCCAGGAGAAAGCTGGGGTGGTGTCCACCATGCCAGCTATGTCCATGCTGGTCTATTGGTGAAGGGGATCCAGAGCTGCCCAAAACTGTCACTCTGGCCAGGTTGAAGGGTGAAGATCCACAGAAGTATGCATTGGTGGGACATGCTTTCAGTAAGCTAGATGGAGAGCACTATGCTGTGTTGGTTCCCAGAGGTGTCCCTGAATCTATGTTGAGGGTCAGGGAGGAAATTGCTCCTGCCAGCATTTTTGTTCCTGGAGAAGCATCCCAAGGATCCCTGCACACTCAGAGATTAGTAAACAAATCTCCTTCCCATATATGTCAGGCAGTTTTGAAACTGCTGATTCTATGATGTATCTACCTAGGGCTCTTCACTGTGTTGTTTCCTTACGGGTAGAAAACTGTTTTCTCTGGCCCTCCTGAATTCCCAGAACTAAGCCTGTGGATTTTTAAAGTTCCAGGTGTTAAGCTCCACTAATTTTAAGAACTAAGGAAATTTTGGCTCCTCTGGTTTTCAAAGCCAAATGTCATGGGGATGACACAGGGTTCCCTTGTGCCTAGGATGCCTAGTGTTATGGTCCTGTGTTTTATTTTGCTTTGTTTTTCTGCTCTCTGCACCTGCTGTGCCCCTCTTTCCTGTGAACATTCCCTGGGGTCTGTTTAGCTCCCAACCCTATCTCTATCCTTTCTACCCACTTACATATGGCTTCTTCTCTACCTTTGGCTCTGGAGAGTTTGTTCTGCCAATCTTTGGGTCATTTTTTAAGTAATTTACATTAATATTATAGGTATTATCTCATTGTATCTATAGGATGATGTGTACTTAGGATCCTCCTACTCCATCTTCTTCCTATTTGAACTACAATATTTTGCCCATTATATCCCTTGTAATTTTTATTATATCTTCAAAAAATTCAGTGTACTTACTTTTACCTGTGACCTATTTTATAGAAGGGAACTATCAAAGTTTCTTATTTCTTTTACTTTTTAGTAAAGTTTACTTATTAAATATGTAATTAGATCTTTTATTGATTAAATATGTTGTGAGACATTAAGTGCTTAGAACAACACCTCCAATACAGTAAGCTTTCAATATAAGCTATGTTTAAATTTTTAAGGGAAAGCTTCATATTTAAAGACCTGAACAGTCATAGAAAGATACATAATAACTGAAATCCAATTTTTAGACTCTTGTCTGTCACCAAAGAACAACTAGTATATAAATAAACTCTAGTAGATATGTTCCAATGACCAGTGTTGATTTCCATTGCATTTAGTATCTCAGGTACGTAATTAATGCAGTACATAGAATGAATGAATAAAATACCATTTAGAATTGATATTACTTTTTAAAAATTCTGCTCCCTAGAAGTTTTAGAGATGATTCTACAGCTCAACTAAACAATTGATATGGAAGAACAGAGATAATTTGTGAAGGACATTCAATCTATTCTAATTGATCTTGAACTTAGTGGAGAGCATAATGAGTAAAAATAATGTATCATGTGATTAAAAAAAAAGTTCAAATTAACATCATAAATAGTAGCTTTTTTAAAGTTATAATTCAGTGATGTTTAATGTATTCACAATGTTGTAGAAACAGATCTCTCTAGTTTCAAAAGTTTTTCATTATCCATAAAAACATCTTATATGATTAATTATACTACCTATAATTATTTGTAATTATACTCCCCATCCCCCACTCCCTTTATCTCTAGTAACCTGTAATATGCTTTCTGTATATCAGTTAGTCTAGTCTGAATATCATATAAAATGACTTATACATACAAATTGCAGCCTTTTATGTTTGACTTCCTTCCTTAAAATAATGTTTTATTATTATTGTTTTATTATTGGAGAACATTTTAAGGCTCACTCAAATTGTACCATTTCTCAATAATTTGTTCATTTTGATGGATAAATTATATCCTTTTGTATGTGTATACTGTACTTTATCCAATTTCTCATTGATGGATATTCAGCTTATTTCCATTTTTAGCTTGTATGCATAATGCTTCTATACACATTTGCTTTTTGTTTTTGTTTTGTTTTGTTTTGTTCTTGTTTTTATTTTTTTAAGGTATACTTAGGAGTATAATTGCTGAATATTCTTTTCTTTAATTTATTTTTTATTTTATTTTCAGCATAACAGTATTCATTATTTTTGCACCACACCCTTTCATGGTTCACCTCCCCTTCCAATTTCCCCCAACTTCCTTCTCCTCTCTATCTTCCCATGTCCTCCATGCTATTTGTTATGCCCCACAAATAAGTGAAACCATATGATAATTGACTCTCTCTGCTTGACTTATTTCACTCAGCATAATCTCTTCCAGTCCCATCCATGTTGCTACAAAAGTTGGGTATTCATCCTTTCTGATGGAGGCATAATACTCCATAGTGTATATGGACCACATCTTCCTTATCCATTCAACCGTTGAAGGGCATCTTGGTTCTTTCCACAGTTTGGGGACCGTGGCCATTGCTGCTATAAACATTGGGGTACAGATGGCCCTTCTTTTCACTACATCTGTATCTTTGGGATAAATACCCAGGAGTGCAATGGCAGGGTCATAGTGAAGTTCTATTTTTAATTTCTTGAGGAATCTCCACACTGTTCTCCAAAGAGGCTGCACCAACTTGCATTCCCACCAACAGTGGAAGAGGGTTCCCCTTTCTACACATCCCCTCCAACACATGTTGTTTCCTATCTTGCTAATTTTGGCCATTCTAACTGGTGTAATGTGATATCTTAATGTAGTTTTAATTTGAATCTCCCTGATGGCTAGTGATGATGAACATTCTTTTTAACTTTTTAAGGGATTTTCAAACTGTTTTACACTGTAGCTGCATTATTTTACATCCTCAACATCAATGTATGGGAGATCCTATTTTTCACAATCACAATAGTTATTAATTTGAACATTTTTTTTTTTGGGAGGAGAGAACAGGGGAGGGGCAGAGGGAGAGAATCTTAAGAAGAATTTATCCCTAGTGCAGAGCTTGATCTCAAAAACGAGCTCATAACCTGAGCTGAAATCAAGAGCTGAATGTTCAACCAACTGAGCTACCCAGGTGCTCTTAATTTCCACTTCCTTAACCAAAGCCATACTAGCTGTGTGCAGTGGTATTTCCCTGTGATTTTCATCTGTACTTCCTTAATGACCAAGGATTGTGATTGTCTTTTCAATGTGCTTTTGGCCATTTGCATATCAAAATGTTTATTTAATCCCTTTGCTCATTTTTAAAGTTGTTTTTGTTGTTTTGCCAAGAAAAAATCCTGGACTTTTCTTTGTTGGGAGGTTTTGATTTTATATCCAATACTTTTATAGATGTGTTAAGTTCTATTTCTTAATGAGTCAGTTTGGTAATTTGTGTGTTTTTAAGAATGTGTTCATTTTATTTCAGTTATTTATATCTATTGACACACAATTGTTCACAGTAATGTGTTATAATCCTTCCAGTGTAACAGAGTAGCTAAGATGCTGGCATAGTAGGAGGACGCTAGGCTTGTTTCATCCCTTGAACACAATTGGATAAGTATCAAATCATTCTAAATACCCCAGAAATCAACCTGAGGACTGACAGAACAAACTCTATAACTAAAGAGAGAGAAGCCACATTGAAGACAGTAGGAAGTGCAGCGATATGGTTTAGGAGAGAAATGAACTGCAGATGCTGCAGAGGGGAAGAAAAGGGGGTCACAGAGAAAGGTGTGCATGAGAAGAGCACACAGGGGAGTACACAAGAAAGAACAGTTCCCTAAAGTCATTGGGTTGGAAAATGAGAGGGGTTGACTTTCAAGAATTCTTGCAACCAGTGGGGCTTAAGGCCTAGAGTTTTAGAAGTCTGCAGCTTGGCTGGGATAGAGCTCTGAAGGCACTACCCTATTCCTAGAGAGAAGGCAGACAAATAATCCCAGGTGGCAGACTGCCTGGAAATAGCCATCTGAAAAACTCCTGGGACAGAGAGCAGGGAAAATATTCATTCTACCTGGAGAACATTCCTGAGAGACAGCATTCACAGAGCCATCTCTGGGGACAAGGAGCTACCTGGCAACATTTGTCTTCCCTGCCCCTCAGCATAATTGCAGAGCAACCAGCAGAAAGCAGCTCAGCCTCTACACCACCTATCTAACCTGCTTATACCAAGTCCCACACTCCTGCATTTAGTGATACTGCCCTTCTCAGGCAGGTTTGTTTTAGTCCCAGCACTGTGGGACCTTTCTCCAGAAGACCAGCAGAAACCTCTGCCCAGACATTTCTCCTGACCAGAGAGTTCTGCAGGGCTTCAGTTTTAGTGGAAGTAGCAGTAGTACATCTGTTTAAAACTTGCCACGTTATGGCCAAGGACCAAATACTACCCACTGCAGGAAAGGAGAACCTCTGCAGACAGCCAGCATGAAGGAGAGAGAAGCCAAAACACAATAGGAGAATACATACAGAACACACTAGGGAAACTCCCGGAAGTTCCAGATTCTGGACATTATATGACCTCATCTTCATAAGCCATCACTCTCAAGAGCGGGAACATAGCAGGCTTTTCTAACACACAGAAAAGAGAGATTTCTCACCATGGCCTTTTTCTTTCATTGGGGATAAATTCCTCTATCTTGGCATTTTGTCTAAGTGAAACAGATATAATATGCCTGATGGAATATCTAAAGGAACAATTGTAACTATACTCACTGGACTTGGATAAATGAAGAAGAAGGAGAAGGAGAAGAGATCAGTGAGACCCTTATAGCAGAGAGGGAATTAAAAAAAAAAATTGGTCAGAAACAAAAAATGCAATAATTTAGATTTTAAATAGACTTGATGTAATAAACACAAAATTGACTGAAATAGAGAAGTGAATAAGTGATATAAAAGATAAAATAATGGAAAATGATGAATCTGAACAAATGAGAGAAAGAATTATGTAACACAAGAATAGACTTAGGGAAATCTGACTTCATCAAACATACTGACATTCATATTATAGGAGTCTCAGAAGAAGAGATTGAGAAAGGGGGGCAGAAATCATATTTAAGGAAATAGCAGCAAAAACTTCCCTAATTTGAGGAAGGAAAGAGACATCTAGTTTCAGAAGGCACAGAGAACTCCCATCAAAGTCAACACAAGCAGACCAACACTAAGACATATTGTAATTAAATTTGCAAATTATAATGTTAAAGAAAAAGTCTTAAGAGCAGCAAAACAAAATAAGTCCCTAACATACAAAGAAGACCCATAAGGCTAGCTGCAGATCTCGCAACAGAAACTTGGCAAGCCAGAAGGGAGAGGAATGATATATTCAAAGTGCAGAATGGGAAAAATCTGCAGCCAAGAATACTTTATCCAGCAAGGCTATTATTCAGAATAGAAGGAGAGAGAAAGAGTTTGCCAGACAAACAAAAAGTAGTTCATGACCGCTATACCAGCTCTGTAAGAAATTAGTAGAAAGACAAAAGTGAAAAAGACAAGAAAGGATAAGAGAAAATCTCCAGAAACAATGACAAAGTAGGTGATAAAATGGTACTATGTCAATAATTAACTCTGAATGTAAATGGGCAAAACAATCAAAAGACATTGGATGTCAGAATAGATTAAAAACCAAGACCTATCTACATGATGCCTAAGAGTTTCATTTTAGCCTTAAAGACACATAAAGATTGAAAACCAGGGGATAGAGAAACATTTATCATGCAAGTGGACAACAAAAGAAAGCCAGAGTAGCCATACTTATATTGGACAAAATAGACTTTAAAGCAAAGACTGTAAGAAGAGAAAAAGAAAGATTCTATATCATAATAAATATGACTATCCAACAAGAGGATCTAACAATTGTAAATATTTATTCTCCCAAACTGGAGCACCCAAATATATAAAACAATTAATAATAAATATAAATAAACTCATTGATAATAATACAATAATAATAGTGAACTTGAACACCCCCCACTTATCTAATAGACAGATCATCTAAGCAGAAAATCAACAAGGAAACAAACCTTGAATGATACACTAAAGCAAATGGACTTAACAGGTATATTCAGAATATTCCACCCTAAAGCAGCAGAATACACATTCTGGGATATTCTTCAGAATGGATCAAATAGTAGGTCACGAACTAGAGCTCAACAAGTACAAAAAATATTAAGACCATACCACACAAGTATTCTGACCACAATGCTATGAAACTTGAAGTAAACCTCAAATAAAAATTTAGAAAGACCACAAATACCTGGAGGTTAAACAAAATGCTACTAAACAATGGATCAACTAGGAAATAAAAAAGGAAATTTAGAAAAATACATGGAAACAAATGAAAATGAAAACATAATGATCCAAAATGTTTGGGATGTAGAAAAAGTTGTCCTAAAAAGGCAGTATTTAGCAATACAGGTCTACCTCGAGAAGCAAGAAAAATCTCAAACAACCAATCCTAAAGGAGCTAGAAAAGGAACAAATGAATCCAAAAACAAACAAAAGAAGGGAAATAATAGATCAATGAAACAAGGAGATGGTTCTTTGAAGAAACTTAATAAAATATAAATAAAATCCCTAGTCAGATTTATCAAAAAAAAAAAGAGAAAGGACCCAAATAAATATAATCACAAATGAGAGAGGAGAACTAACCACTAATATTGCAAATGATAATAACTGAATATTATAAAAAATTATATGCTAAAGAATTGGACAATGTGGAAGAAATGGATGAATTCCTAGAAACATATAAACTACCAAAACTGAAATAGGAAAAAAAAAAAAATAGAAAACTTGAACAGACCAATAACCAGCAAAGAAATTGAATCAGTAATCAAAAATCTCCCAAAAAACAAAAGTCCAGGGCAAGAAGCCTTCCCAGGGGAATTCAACCAAACATTTAAAGATTTATTTATTTATTTTAGAGAGATGAAGCATGAGGGGGAGGAGCAGAAAGAGAGGGAAGAGAAATTTAAGCAGACTCACATGGAGCCTGATGCAGGGTTTGATCTGATAACCCTAAGATCATGAACTTTGAGTCAAAACCAAGAGTTGGATGTTTAACTAACTGTGCCACCCAGAAGGACCTCTACCAAACATTTAAAGAAGAGTTTATACCTATTTTAACACTATTCCAAAAAGTGGAAAAAGAATGAAAACTTGCTAAGCTAATCCTAGGAGACCGTCGCTACCCTAATTCCAAAACCAAAGACTCCATTAAGAAAAAGAATTATAGGCTAATATTCCTGATGAACATGGATGCAAAAATTCCCAAAAAAATACTAGCAAATCATATCCAACAGTATATTAAAAGAATCATTCTCCACAATCAAATGAGATTTATTTCTGGGCCATAAGGATAGTTCAATATTCACAAATCAATCAATGTGATATACTACATTAATTAAAGAAAGGTTAAGAACCATATGGTTCTCTCAATAGAGGCATTTGACAAAGTATGACATCCATTCATGAAAAAGAAACATTCAACAAAGTTGAGTTAGAGGGAATATACCTTAACATCATAAAGGACATATATGAAAGACCCACAGCTAGTATCATCCTCAATGAGGAAAAACTGAGAGATTTTACTCTATGGTAAGAGCAAGACAGGCTTGTCTACTTTCACCACTGTTATTTAGATATAGTTCTGGAAGTCCTAGCCTAACAATCAGACAACAACAAGAACAAAAAAAAGGCATTTAAATTGGCAAGGAAGAAGTCAAACTTTTACTATTTGCATATAATATAATACTATATATAACAAACCTGAAAGATGTCACCAAAATATTGCTGGAAGTGAAATACAAATTGATTAAAGTTGCAGGATACAAAATCAATGTACAGAAATTTATTGCATTTCTATATACAACTAATGAAGCAGCAGGAAAAAAAAAAAGAAGGAATCAATCCCATTTACAATTGCATGAAAAACACACAAGATACCTAGGAATAAACCTAACCAAACGGATAAAACTGCTGTACTCTCAAAACTACAGAACACAAATGAAAGAAAATGAGGAAGACACAAAAAAACAGAAAAAAAAAAACGCAGTTTCATGAATTGGAAAAGCAAATCTTGTCAAAATTTATAAATTATTTAAAGCAATCTACAGATTTAATGCCACCCCAGCAAAATACCACCAGCATTTTTGACAGAACTAGAATAAACAATCCTAAAATTTGTATTGAACCACAAAAGACCTCTAATAGCAATCCTAAAAAAGAAAAGCAAAGCTTGGAGACATAACAGTTCTGGACTTCAAATTATATTACAAAGCTATACTGATCAAGACAACATTGTACTGGCACAAAAATAGATGCATAGATCAATGAAACAAAATACAAAATTCAGAAATTAACTCACAGCTATATGGTCAATTAAACTTAGCAAAAAGAATATCCAATAGAAAAAAAGGGTCTCTCCAACAAATGGTTTTGGGAAAACTCAACAGCAACATGCAAAAAAATGACACAACCACTTTCTTACAACAGACACAAAAATAAATTCAAAATGGGTAAAGATCTAAATGTTAGCCTGAAACCATCAAAATCCTAGAGAACAAAGGCAGTAACCTCTTTGAGGTCAGCCATAGCAACATCTTTCTAGATATGTCTCCTGAGGCAAGGGAAACAAAACCAAAAATAAACTATTGAGACTTCATTAAAATAAAAAGCCTCTGTACAGCCAAAGGAAGAAAAAAAAGGACAATCTTCAGATTGGGAGAAGATATTTGCAAAAAAACAAAAACAAAAACAGAAACAAACAACAACAACAACAACAAAACAAAACTGGTAAAGGGTCAGTACCTGAAATCTATAAAGAAATGATCAAACTCAGCACTCCTAAAAACAAATATCTATTTAAGTAATGGGCAGAAGACGTGAACAGCCGTTTTTCCAAAGAAGACACATAAATGGCCAAAACACATAGAAAGATGTTCAACATCACTCATCATCAGGGAAATAAAAATCAAAACTACAATGAGATACTACTTTACACCTGTCAGAATGGTTAAAATTAACGAGACAGAAAACAAAAAAATGTTGGCAAGGATGCAGAGGGAGGGGAACCCTCTTATGCTGTTGGTAGGAATGCAAACAGCCAATCTGGAAACAGTATGAAAGATCCTCAAAAAAATTAAAAATAGAACTACCCTATGATCCAGCAACTGCACTAGTAAGTCTTCACCCAAAGGATACAAAAATAGTAATTTGAAGGGATACATGCATCCAAATGTTTGTAGAAGCATTATCAACAATAGCCAAATTATGGAAAGAGCCCATATGTCCATTAACTGATGAATGCATAAAGAAGATGTGGTATATACACACACAATGGATTATTACTCAGTCATAAAAATAAGAATGAAATCTTGCCATTTGCAACAATGTGGATGGGGCTAGAAATTATTATGCTAAGTAAAATAAGTTAGAGAAAGATAAATACCATATGATTTCACTCATATATGGAATTTAAGGAAAAAACAAACAGACATGGGCAGAGGAGAGAGGGGAAAATCAATAAAGTGACTCTTATCTATAGAGGACAAACTGAAGGTTACCAGAAGGGAGGTCTGTGACAGGATGGGTGAAATAGATGATCTAGTCACAAATTGATCACTGGTAATAAAGTCTTGCTTTTGCCATTGTGATTTTTTAAATTTTTTTTTCCTCAGTTTCTTTAATAATACCTTACTTTTGCTTTATTTATGTGTTCTAATGTATCATTTGTTTTCCTCTTTAGTACATTTTTCAGTTATTTTTTTAGTGGTTACTATAAAGATTACAGTTAATATCATAAATTGATAACAATCTAGTTTCAATTATACCAATTTAACTTCATTAGCATGCATTCATTGGCATACATGAACTCCTTTCCAATTTTTTCCTTTAATACTGTTATTGTTACAAATTTTATGTTATAGATTGGATACCCATTAACACAGATTTGTCACTATCATTTTATGCTTGGGTCTTTTAAATAATATAGAAAACAAAAAGCTTTACATCTCAAAACTACAACATTAGCTATTGTATTTTATATTTACCTATGCAATTACCATCAGTGATCTTTATTTCTTTACCTAGCTTTGAGTTATAACACTCAAATTTTAGCACTTTATATTACTATATTGTCTTCTGTCCTCCATATTTTCTGATGAGAAAATAGCTACTAATCTAATGGAATATTCTTTATATATTATGAATTCCTTCTTGCTACTTTCAAGATTCTTTCTCTTTGATATTTGACAGTTCAATTATATTGTCTTTGTGTGCTGTCTCTGTGTATCCTGTTGGGAATTTTTTGAGCCAGTTGGATTGAATTCAGATCTTTCATCGTATTTACTGAGTATTCACCCATTATTTCTTCAGATATTCTTTCTGGTCCTTTTCTTTTTTTTTTTTTTTTTTTCATTCTTGAGATTCCCATAATGCACAGGATGATACATTTAATTCCATCCAGTAGGTCCCTTAGGCTTTGTGCATCATTCTTTATTCTTTACTTCTGTATTATTTTCTTCAGATCTTTGAGCACATTTAAACTATTAAAGTTTTGCATACTAAGCCCAAGGTCTGTCCCATACTTTAATGTGTGTGTGTGTGTGTATTTTGATATGTTTTGTTATTTGTTGAAAATTTGATATTTTGCATATTGCATTCATCATTTCATGCCCTTAGACAGGATTGCTGTTGTTACCTGGTGAAGACTACAGTCATCCGTTTGTTCAGTGACTTTCCCAAACTATTTTTACAAAGATTATTTTCCCTATTGTGTGTAATCCCTGCCTTTTCTGCTCCATTACCTTCCAGCCTCCATTTTAATTCTCTTAAATACCTAGAGCCAACAAAAAAACCAAAAACGAAAACAAAAACAAACAAACAAAAAAACCCAGAAAAGCCCTAAAAGTCTATCTCTGTAAATTCCCTTCCATCAGTGGCCTCTTGGTCCTATATGGATTAAACCAATGGCCCACTTTTTTGCCAGCTCTTCAGAAATCAAAATATGAAAGCCAAATTTTTTGAGAAGATCCCTATTCCCCAGCCTGGCACCAGCAAGTCACACTAGGATTGTGGTCTGTTGTACCTATAAGAATAAGGAATGGAGCTGCAAAAAGAAACTAAAAATTTACTGAACTATGCATCTTTTTTCATCAAGAATTTCCTTGAAAACTGAGAGTATTCAGCTAGATTCCAGAGTTTCAAAACAGTTGCTTCAAACAGTTCTTGCTAGATCAATAGTTGTCTCAGGGGAAGACCCAAGCCTTAAAACTTCCCAATTTACCATATTCTGTGATGCCCCAGTGTCATGTAATGTTAATATCAAGCGACCCTATTTAAAGATAATTTATAAAATATTGTATTTAAGTCATTTTGGTTTTAATTCATTTCTTCACACCAGACATCTTGAATATTGTAATGAAAACTTCAGGTAAATGCCATCTCAGCTATACGGCATTAAATTAACAACAGGAGCAGAAGAAAATACTTGTTTCCTCTTTAAATATTTTTAGGCAACTAATTTATTGAAGCAAATATGATTTTACTAAAGATAAGATTATTGCACAGTAAAGAGGGAAACTTGGGTGGCATGGAGCAGAATAATTCAGTATCAACTTAGCTTACTGTATCAGATAAGGATATTAATCAAAATACACTTGAGATTTCAAAATATCTGAGTGTTATTTAAAGTAAGATTTAGCAATCTGGGCAGTCATGGATTTAAATTCTTTTTATATTTAATAATGTAAAATTTAATAGAAAATTCTTGCTTGATAGCATAAAAGAATATGGTTAATACAGGACCTTCTTGCATCACAGTTAGACATGCATTCATCTCTCCTGACAAGAAATCTATAATTAATGTCTTCACTTCTTTAATAGAATCCTCATATGTTTCTGTCAACTAAGTTACAAAAGGCTCATAAATTTTCTTTTTTAATTCTTGTTTGATTTGAGATACTGTGATTTTACTATTTGCTATTATAGAAAGAATTGACCCAAATATTTTGTAAATATTTGATATTCTGACATTCTCTCAGAAGAAGTAGATTATTAGGAGAAAGTCTGTTGTTTTATGTTGATATTACTCTTATTTAGCATCACACATGTATGTGTTTACACACACACCAGTATATACACTCTAGATACCATATAACTAATATCAACACTTACTATTTCACATGCAAAAAAAAAAAAAAAAGGGAGACTGAATGAGGTTGGGTTCAGTGAGATAAATGAAGAACTTACTGAAGGGGAAAAATTTAAGGATATATTTCTAAAACTCAGAAATCAAGATAAATATTTAATGTGTATTTTTAAATAAAAATTAATGAAAAATAAATCACGATGGATAAACTATCAAAAATTTAAATTCAGGGAGGATCAGCAACTATAACTTGATAAGCTCCATTTAAGCCTGAGGCAAGTGTAATATTCAGTGATAGAAATTGAGGTAAATATTTTAATGCACTGAATATTTTCCTTTTAAATTTTGTGCCCACGGCAAGCACCTCCCTCTGCTGTTAGTCTTACTGGATCTGAATTCCTATTCTTATGACAAAATTTGGATGTTTAAACCATTAAGTAGCAAAATTAATCTTTTGTTTACTCAGAATTTTACATTCAAAATGTTTATTTTCTAGCAACTGAAGTTGTGAAATATTCAATTTAGCTTCAGAAGAAGAATACATTACTAATACCATTAGGAACTTTATTATAAAAAACTGGACCAGGAACCTCATAACATTCACCTGAGATCATGGCTATACATAAAAGAACAAAAAAAGTGATATATACCATGTGAGGCAAACTTTTAATGCTATCAAGAAGAAGGCAGTAAAGAGAATCTGGTGGAACTAGGCCAGAGGATATAATAAATGAAGAAGGCACACAAACCTGAAATACTTTTTGTCCCACCTTGTCTTATTTGCTTAATCTCTGTCTGTATGTCTCTCTCTCTCACACACACAGAATACCAAGAGTTGACAAGTTCAGTGATATCCAAAAAATATGATAATACACAACACTAATCACCAAGATAGGTATATGATTTGAGAGATCGAATAGGTAAACACTCCTGGAAATTTGTATATCAGTTAATCCATCCATCTATCTAACCATCCATCCATCTATGTCTTCTATAAACATAATTTGAAATTTGCACAAGCCAAACTGTGTAGGTGTGGAAAAAAAAATCAAACAGCATGTGAAAAGAAGTTAAAATGTAACCTATATGACCATTTGGACTACCTATGAATAAGACAAGCATGCTCATTTATTGTCCTTTGTTTCATTATGTTTCACAGATACTTGTTTTTCTCTTCTTTATTTACTTATTTTTACAAATCAAAGGTTAATGGCAACCCTGGATAAAGCAAGCATATTGACACCATTTTTCTAAAAGCATTTGATCACTTTTGTGTCTATGTAATGCTTTGGTAATTCTGTCAATATTTTAAACTTTTACTATAATTCTAATTGTTAGGGGTGCCTGAGTAGCTCAGTCAGTTAAGCCTCTACCTTTGGCTCAGGTCATGATCTCAGGGTCCTGGAATCAAGCCCCACATTGGGTTCTCTTCTCAGCAGGGAGCCTGCTTCCCCTTATCTCTCTGCCTGCCTCTCTGCCTACTGTGATCTCCTTTCTCTGTGAAATAAATAAAATCTTAAAAAAAAATTCCAATTGTTATAGTAATCCGTGATCAGTGACCTTTTCTTTTAGTATTCTAATTGTTTGGAGGAGCTGTGAATTAAGCCAATACAAGATTTTAATAAATGTATGCATTCTGACTGCCTTAATGATACCTGTTCTCCTGTCTCCCTCCCTCTCCTTAAACGCTCTTATTCCCTGAGACAGAACAATATTGAAATTAAGTCAGTTAATAACATTGTAATAGCCTCTAAATAGGCTCTCACACCTTTCATTTTAGAAATGATTAAGGTTAGTGAAGAAGGCATGTTCAAAACCGAGACTGGCACAAGAGGTTTTGGCCTACAGCCAAGTTATGAATACAAAGAAAAAGTTCTTGAAGGAAATTAAAAGTGTTACTCTGTGAACACATGAGTGATAAGAAAGAAAAACCGTATTATTGCTGATATGGAGAAAGTTTGAATAATCTGGATAGATGATTAAACCAGCCACAAAAATCCCCTTAAGCCAAAGCCCAATACAGAGCAAGGCCCTAATTCTATGAAAACTGAAAGGTGAGAATGCTACAAAATAAAAGTCTGAAGCTTGATGAAGTTTATTATGAGATTTAAAGAAAGAAGCCATCTCTTCCAATATAAAAGGTCCAGGAGAAGCAGCAAGTGCTGACATAGAAACTGCAGCAAGTTGTTCGGAAGATCTAGCTAAGGCAATTCATGAAGGTTGCTACACTAAACAATATATTTTCAATGTAGATTAAACAGCTTCAGTTGAAAGAAGATGCCACTTAGGAGTTTTCTATCTAGAGTTAAGTCATTGCCTGGCTTCAACAAAGGAAAAGATGACTCTATTGTTAGAAGCTAATCCAACTGGTGACTTGAAGTTGAACCCAACTTTCATTTACCATTTGGGAACACACACACACACACACACACACACACACACATGTACACCCAAAAAACAAAAAACAACAACAAAAAAGCTACGGCCCTTAAAAATTATGTTAAATCTGTGTTGTACTCTATAAATGGAACCACAAAGCCTGTATGACAGCACATTATTTATACCGTTATTATACTGAATATATTGAGCCCATTGTTGAGATTTCTAGCACACATAAAAAAATGTATTTCATAATATGACTGTTCACTGACAATGTACCTGTTCACCCAAGATCTTTGATAGAAATGTACAATGAGATTAATGTTTTCATGCCTACCAACACAACATACAGAAGGTTAAGGAGTCATTTTGATTTTCAAATCACATTATTTAAAAAATACATTTCTTATAACTATCACTGCCAAAAGTAGTGATTTCTCTGATGGGTCAGGCAGAGTAAATTGATTACCTTCTGGAAAAGATTTACCATTCTCTATGCCATTAAAAATATTTGAGGGACACCTGGGTTGTTCCATCAGTTAAGTGTGTGGCCTGACTCTTGGTTTTGGCTCAGGTCATTATCTCAGAGTCCTGTAATTGAGCCCCACATCTATCTCTACGCTCAAGTCTACTTGTCCCTCTCCCTCTGCTCATCCCCCTGAACCTTGTTCTTTCTCTGAAATAACAAATAATATCTTAAAATATATATGAAATTTATGGGAAGAGGTCAAAGTATCAACATTAAGAGGAGTTTGGAAAAAGTTGTTTCTAACCTTAGGATGACTTTGTTTGGTTCAAGACTTCAGTGGAGAAAGTAACTGCAAAAGTAGCAGAAAAAAGAAGAGAACTAGAGTAGAAGTGGAGGCCAAAGATTTGATTGGATTATTACAATTTCATGGTAAGCTTGAGTAAATGGAGAGTTGCTTCTTATGGTTAACCAAAGGGGGAAAAAAATGAGATGGAATCTATTCCTGTTGAATCTGCTGTGAAGATTTTTAAAATGAGAGCAAAGAACATACAATATTTCATAAATTTATTTGACAAAGTAGTGGGAGGGTTTGAGTGAACTGACTCCAGTTTTGAAATAAATTCTATAGTGGATAAAATGCTCTCAAATAACACCACAGACTATAGAGAAACCATTCATAAAAGTGAAAATCAATTGATATGGCCAACTTCATTTTCAGAAATTATTTCCAGAACTTAATTTCAAAAATTACTACAGAGATCTCAACCTTCAGCAACCTCCATCCTGATAAGTCACCAGCCATCAACATTGAGGCAAGACCCTTCACCAGCAAAAGTATTATGACTTCTTGAAAGCTCAGATGTTAGATTTTATTTTTTAGAAATTGTGCTTTTTATATAAGATATGTACATTATCTTTTTAGACATAATGATACTGCACATGTAATACATTATAGTACAAACACAACTTTTATATGCAATCGGTAATCAAAATATTCATTTGAATGGCTTTATTACTATATTCCCTTTATTGTGGTGTTCTGGAACCAAATCTACAATCCCAAATTACCCAGTACCATAATGAAGGATGTAGGGAAGTATAAAACTAACATAATTTAGTATTATGTTACTAAAATAGTAACATAGTATTTTGGTTAGAAAATAGTATTTTGGTTGGAAACCAAAGACTAGGTACAAAAATGACTATACACAAATACCAAATTTGTTACTAAATTTAGTAAAGTTACTAAATTTATTTCTCATAGGGTTTTGTCTTATCAATTCTGAAACTACTTTTAGTATAGATAGCATTTTATAAATAAGTAAATATATTATAGATAATGAGATCCAGGTAATCTACTTTTTTAGAATGTACCCTGTAGTGTTGATTGAAATTCAACATATATGAATTCATGATACATATAAATATTAGATGTAAATCTGTCTATCCATCCTCCTGACATGTTTGATTCTAGGGCTGCTGCATAGAAAATATAAGATGAAGCTGGAGCATTGTGTGATGCTAGAAAGGAAAGAAATACTCATGAGATGATGGGCACATGCTAAAAGATTATAGGAACCACACTGTAATAGCTTCTAAAGCATAAAGCTAGGACACTCTGAAGAATAATTATAAGTTTAGATAAGAAACTGTAGAAGATATATAGGATGAATCATTATTAGAACACTACAGAAAAACTGTTGCACACAGGATCCATCAATACATATGGAGAATGGGGGCGCCTGGGTGGTTCAGTGGGTTAAGCCGCTGCTTTTGGCTCAGGTCATGATCTCAGGATCCTGGGATCGAGTCCCAGATCGGGCTCTCTGCTCAGCAGGGAGCCTTCTTCCTCCTCTCTCTCTCTCTCTCTGCCTGCTTGTCTGCCTACTTGTGATCTCTCTCTGTCAAATAAATAAATAAAATCTTAAAAAAAATACATATGGAGAATGGTAGACCAAATTTTGAACAGGAGCATAATATTTGCATAGCCTCAATGTGGTTCATCTTATGATATTTCATAATTAAGAGGAATAGGAGTAACTATAATAGAGAAACCCAGCAGACACCACCTTAACCAAGTGATTAAAGTTAATGCCATCAGTAATGACAAATACTGATATTGCATACCCCTTTTATGATATACTGAGGGCACTGCATCACTTCTGTGGTATCCTTAAATGACAGATGCTGGCGAGGATGCAGAGAAAGGGGAACACTCCTACACTGTTGGTGGGAATGCAAGCTAGTGCAACCACTCTGGAAAACAGCATGGAGGTTCCTCAAAATGTTGAAAATAGAACTGCCCTATGACCCAGCAATTGCACTACTGGGAATTTACCCTAAAGATACAAGCGTAGTGATCCAAAGGGGCACGCGCACCCGAATGTTTATAGCAGCAATGTCCACAATAGCCAAACTATGGAAAGAACCTAGATGTCCATCAACAGATGAATGGATCAAGAAGATGTGGTATATATACACAATGGAATACTATGCAGCCATCAAAAGAAACGAAATCTTGCCATTTGCGACAACATGGATGGAACTAGAGCGTATCATGCTTAGCGAAATAAGTCAAGCGGAGAAAGACAAATATCATATGATCTCCCTGATATGAGGAAGTGGTGATGCAACATGGGGGCTTAAGTGGGTAGGAGAAGAATCCATGAAACAAGATGGGATAGGGAGGGAGACAAACCATAAGTGACTCTTAATCTCACGAAACAAACTGTGGGTTGCTGGGGGGAGGGGGGTTGGGAGAAGGGGGGTAGGGTTATGGACATTGGGGAGGGTATGTGCTTTTGGGTAAATTGGAAGAGGAGATGAACCATGAGAGACTATGGACTCTGAAAAACAATCTGAGGGGTTTGAAGTGGCGGGGGGGTGGAAGGTTGGGGTACCAGGTGGTGGGTATTATAGAGGGCACAGCTTGCATGGAGCACTGGGTGTGGTGAAAAAATAATGAATACTGTTTTTCTGAAAATAAATAAATTGGAAAAAATAAAAATAAAAAAAATGTGTAACTTCAACTTAATGATTAAATATGTCAGATAATTTAAATTTGAGGGGCACTTTACAAAATAATTGGACAGTACTCTTAAAAACATGAAGGGCAAGGAAAGACTGTTACGTAAGAGGGAGATTAGAAAACATGATAGTTTACATGGTTAAGCATCTGCCTTTTGCTCAGGTCATGATTCCAGGGTCCTAGGACTGAGTCCTGCATCAGATTCCTTACTCAGCAGGGAGCCTGCTTCTCTCTATGCCTGCTACTTACCGTACTTCTGCTCTCGGTCTTTTTCCCTTGGACAAATAAATAAATAAAATATTTTAAAAATATAAATAAGTAGGGGTGCCTGGGTGGCTCAGTGGGTTGAAGTCTCTGCTTCTACTTGGGTCGTGGTCCCAGGGTCTTGGGATGGAGCCCCATTTGGGGCTCTCTGCTCCGCGGGGAGTCTGCTTCCTACCTTCCGCCCCCGACCCCCGCCTGCCTCTCTGCCTGATGTGCTCTCTGACTGTCAAATAAATAAATTAAATATTTTTTTAAAAATTTTAAAAATATATAAATAAGCAAACAAATGCAAACTGGGGCCCTGGATTGGAAATTTGAAAATAAAAAGGTCATTAGTGAAAAATCCCAGGAAATTAAAACAAAAATTCTGTATTTAAGTTAATTTTATTTTGTGGCATTGTTAATTTCTTTGTTTTGACAAATCTTAACATCTTACGTAGCTATATTACATTAGCAAAACCTTGGTGAATGACTCTTGTAACTTCAATTTTAATTTTGGAACTTATTTATATGTTTAAAATTATTTAAAAAATAAAAAGTTAAATGAATTTGGTAGTTAGGCTTCCTCTTTACTGAAATACTTTTGTCTTTTGAGATCTACATGCATACCTTCCTTGCCTCCACACATACACATCTTTAAAATATACACATCTGTAGTCTTCTGGCTCTTCTGGTGGACTGGATAGGTATTGGGGAGGTTTTTTGAACTACCTTTTTGAACTACCTATAGATTTTTCAATATTCACATTGGGCTCACTCTTGCCTTGCCTATATTCTACTTTCCCTGAGTAGACACTAAGCCCCTGACTCACTTGAGTCAAGGCTAACTAACACTGTGTTAAGTGTCTCAGTGAGAAAATATTTCCTACTATTAATGCTTTTGGCCAGTGTCCCCTTTTTTCCCGACCCATTGATGGAGAACACCTGTTGCTCTATTTTTTTTTTTAATTTTATTTATTTGACAGAGAGAAAGAGAACACAAGCAGGGGGAGTGGGAGAGGAAGAAGCAGCCTTCCTGCTGAGCAGGGAGCCTGATACAGGGCTTGAGCCCAGGACCCTGAGATCTGACCTGAGCCAAAGACAGACACTTAAGGACTGAGCCTCCCAGGTGCCCACCTGTTGCTCTATCTTTGTACTCCAATGTCAATCAATCATTAGTTAACAATTGCAAATCAAGTATTTGCAGTATTACCAGTATTATCAAATATTCCTATTCAATGGTAGATTTATATCTTTGCTGTCCAACTGGGGATTCTTGACTCAAATGTTGTCATTTCCTATGAGTCCCAACATTTCATTTGCGTTTTTAAAAATTATATATTTGCTAAATGTATACCAAGAAAATATTAACAGATATAAAATAAGAAATAGCAACAAAATAATAGGGAGGAATTTAATACCTCATTTATATCAATGGATGGAACATCCAAACAGAAAATGAGTAAGAAAACATCAACTTTATGTGACACATTAGATGAGATGAACTTAACTATTACATATAGGACATTTTGTCCAAGTGCAACAGAGTATATATTCTTCTCAAATGCATATGGGACATTCTCTAGGGTAGATCATATTTAGGCCACAAGACAAATATTAATAAATTTAAAAGGATTGAAATCATATCAAACATCTTTTCAAACCACACTGGTATGAAATTAGAAATCACATGAATAAAACTTGAAAAATAACAAACATGTAGATATAAAACTACATGCTAGGAATAACCAATTAATCCAAGAAGAAATCAAAAGAAAAATATAAAATAGTACCTTATATAAATAAAAATGTCAATATAACATAACAAAGTTTATGGGATATGGATTTATAGGAGGAAAGTTCATAGTGATAAGTACCTACCCCAAGACACAAAAAAATTCTTACATATACAACCTTACTTTATACTTCAAGAATTAGAAAAAGAAGCCCAAAGTTACAAAAGAAAGGAAATAACAAAAAAATAGAAATAAATGAAATAGAGACTAAAAAGACAATAGAAAAGATTAAGGAAAGAACTGGTTCTTTGAAAAAAAAATCCCAATCTTTAGGTAGACATCAAAAAAATGAGAGGACTAATGATGATGAGCATTTTTTCATGTGTCTGATAGCCATTTGTATTTCTTGATTGGAGAAGTGTCTGTTCATATCTTCTGCCCATTTTTGATGTGTTTGTCTGTTTCGTGTGGGTTGAGTTTGAGGAGTTCATTATAGATCCTGGATATCAACCTTTTGTCTGTACTGTCATTTGCAAATATCTTCTCCCATTCCGTGGGTTGCCTCTTTGTTTTTTTGACTGTTTCCTTTGCTGTGCAGAAGCTTTTTATTTTGATGAAGTCCCAGAAGTCTATTTTCGCTTTTGTTTCCTTTGCCTTTGGAGACGTATCTTGAAAGAAGTTGCTGTGGCTGATATCAAAGAGATTACTGCCAATGTTCTCCTCTAAGATTCTGATAGATTCATTAGCCCTCAGGGAGATTCAAATTAAAACCACATTGAGATATCACCTTACACCAGTTAGAATGGCCAAAATTAACAAAACAGGAAACAACATGTGTTGGAGAGGATGTGGAGAAAGGGGTACCCTCTTACACTGTTGGTGGGAATGCAAGTTGGTGCAGCCTCTTTGGAGAACAATGTGGAGATTCCTCAAGAAATTAAAAATAGAGCTTCCCTACGACCCTGCAATTGCACTCCTGGGTATTTACCCCAAAGATACAGATGTCGTGAAAAGAAGGGCCATCTGTACCCCAATGTTTATAGCAGCAATGGCCACAGTCGCCAAACTATGGAAAGAACCAAGATGCCCTTCAACGGATGAATGGATAAGGAAGATGTGGTCCATATACACTATGGAGTATTATGCCTCCATCAGAAAGGACGAATACCCAACTTTTGTAGCAACATGGACGGGACTGGAAGAGATTATGCTGAGTGAAATCAGTCAAGCAGAGAGAGTCAATTATCATATGGTTTCACTCATTTGTGGAGCATAACCAATAGCATGGAGGACAAGGGGCGTTAGAGAGGAGTAGGGAATTTGGGTAAATTGGAAGGGGAGGTGAACCATGAGAGACTATGGACTCTGAAAAACAGTCTGACGGGTTTGAAGTGGCGGGGGGTGGGAGGTTGGGGTACCAGGTGGTGGGTATTATAGAGGGCACGGCTTGCATGGAGCACTGGGTGTGGTGAAAAAATAATGAATACTGTTTTTCTGAAAATAAATAAATTGGGGAAAAAAAATGAGAGGACCCAAATCAATCATGAAAGAGGAGTTATTAAAACTGGTACCACAGGATATGAAGGGTCATAAGCAAAGACTATGAACAATTATCTTCTCACAAACTAGACAACCTAGAAGAAATGGATGGATACCTAGAAAGACAATCTACCAACATAAAATAATGAAGAAATAGAAAATCTAAAGATTTGGAAAGATGACAGAGTAGGAGGATTCTGATCTCACCTTGTCCCATAGACACACTGAAATAAAAGATACATCAATGCAACAAACTCTGAAAACACTCTGAAGACTGTAAGAATAGACCTTCTACAGTTAATTGTAGGGTGCCTGGGTTTCTCAGTGGGTAAAAGCCTCTGCCTTTGGCTCAGGTCATGATCCCAGGGTTCTGGGATCAAGCCCTGTATCTGGCTCTCTGCTCAGTGGGGAGCCTGCTTCCTCCTCTCTCTCTGCCTGCCTCTCTGCCTACTTGTGATCTCTGTATGTCATATAAATAAATAACAACTTTAAAAATAAAAAATAAAATAAAATAAAATAAAAAGTTCCTAGGGTATATATGAAGGAAATTTATTTACTAATCTGAGAACATGTGCTGAAGTGGCAGGGATCTTCAGGAGACTTTTCCAAGAACCAATAAGATGGCAGATACAATTTCTCTTACATTTCCCAAGCCAAAATAGCCAGGATGGAAACCATTCTGGTTCCCTTTAGATAGGCAGAGTGGGAACCAGCACTGAGAGTCTCCACCTATCTTACTAGTAGTGTGTGTTCACCTGCAGAACACCCCATCCAACCTGCCCACTTCAGCCAGCATCCTCCAAATCAGCTCCTGCCCTGCCATATCCTGAAAGGAGTTCCAGCTGGAACTGACACCACTCCAAACTGCCTCTTGACTTGGGGAGAGTAGAGATAACACTATATACCTGTGCACCTGTAATTCCAGTAGCTGAGATTCTGTTGGCCATAAAGAGACTAAACTCTGCCGTTTGGTGTACCCACAACCATGTCTGACTACCAATATATCAGACAAAATCAAAACATGCTTGAAGACACATGAAAATTAAAACACAATGATCTAAAATGTTTGACACTCAGCAAAAGAAATTGTAAGTTAGAAGTTTATAGTGATGCTGGCCTACCTCAAGAAACAAGAAAGATTTCAAATGAATGACCTAACATTGCAGTAAAAAGACCTAAAAAAGAGAAGAAGCCTACAGCTGGCAGGAGGAAGGGGAAAATAAAAGATTAGAGAAGAAAAAAAAAAAAAGAGAGACCACTAAAGAAAGAAAGAAAAAGAGAAAGGAGGGAGGGAAAGAAAGGAAGGAAGAAAGAAAGAGAAAGAAAGAGAGGAGTGATACCAGGAACTGATCCTTTGAAAATATAAGCAAAATCGATAATCCTTTAGCCAGACTCATCAAGAAGAAAAAAGTTCTCAAATAAATTCAGCAATGAAGGAAGAGAAACAACGGATACTACAAAAACACAGAAGAACAGATTTTAAATAATTATACACCAACAATTTTGATTGCCTAGAAGAAATGGATATATTCCTAAAAGGTATAATCTTTCAAAACAATTAGAAATAAAAAATTTGAACAGACTAATTACTAGTAACAAAATTTAATCAGCAATTTTAAACTCCCCAAAAATAAAAATCAAGGGCCAAATGATTTCACAGGTAAGTTCTACTAAACATTTATAAGAATTAAACCTATTTTTTAAAAACTATTTCAAAAATAGAAGAGGAGGAAAAACTTTCAAATCCATTCTACAAGACCACTATTACCCTGGTAATATTATCCTGGTAGCAAAATCAGATAAAGACACTGCAAAGCTAGCCACTATCTCTAGTGAATACAGTTGCAAAGTATTTAACAAAATATTAGCAAACTACATTCAATAATATTTTGAGGAAAAATCATTCACTATGATCAAATAGGATTTATTTGGGTTATGAAAGCGTGATTCAATATTTGCAACTCAAGCAATGTGATGTGAACATCTCAACAGATGTAGAATAAGCATTTGACAAAATACCACATCTGTTTATGATTAAAATTTCCAACAAAGTAATTCTGGACAGAATATACATCAACATAATAAAGGCCATATATGAAAAATCCATAGCTAACAGCATAATGATAAAAAATTAAAAGCTTTTTCTCCAAGATCGGAAGCAAGACAAGCATCTCCACTCTAACCAATTTTATTCAATATAGTACTGGAAATCGTAGTTGGAACAATCAGATTAGACAAAAAAAAAATAAAAAGCACCCAAACTGGGAAGGAAGAAATAAAATTGTTACTATTTGTGGATGTCATGATACTATACCCCTAAAGAGTCAACCAAAAAACTATCAGAACATATAAAAAATATTCAGTAAAAGTTGCAGGGTACAAAATGTACAGAATTCTGTTATATTTGTATGTAGTAGCAGAAAGATAAGAAAATAATTCTATGCAAAATTTCAGCAAAAATAATAAAATACTTAGGAACAAACTTATCAAAGGAAGTGAAAAACGTGTACTCTGAAAAATATAAAACATTGATGTAAGAAATTAAAGGCAATAAAATAATTGAAAAAATAGTCTGTGCTCTTGGATTGAAATAATTGATAATGTTGTAATGTCCACAGAAACCAAAGGAAATTCAATGTAATTCCTATCAAACTGCCAACAGCACTTTTCACAGAATGAGAACAGATAATACTAAATTCATATGAAAACACAACAATCCCTGAATAGCCAAAACAATCTTGGGAAAGAACAAAGTTGGAGGTATCCCAATCCTGGATTGCAAGATGTACTCTAAAGCTATAGTAATCAAAACAGTATGGTGCTGGCACAAAACAAAACAAAACAAAACAAATAAAATGAAAACAGGTCAATGGAACACATTAGAGAGCTCAGAAATAAACTCACCCTTGCATGGTCAATGAATCCACAAGACAAAAATATACAGTGGAGAAAAGACAGTCTCTTCAACAAATGGTGCAGGGAACACTGGATAGCTACATGCAAAAGAATGAAACCAGACCACTTTCTCACACTCTATACAAAAATAAGTTTAAGTGGATTAAACATCTAAATGTGAGACCTGAAACTGTAAAACTCCTAGAAGAAAATATAGGCTAACCCTTTGAGCATTAGCCTCAGCAACACTTTTTAGTTATGGTTCCTCAAACAAAAGAAACAGACAAACAAACAAAAAATAAAGTAATGGGAATATACCAAACCAAACAAAACAAACAACAAAACAATTTTTTCACAATAAAGGAAAACTTCAACAAAATGAAAAGGAAAACTACTGAATAAAACAAAATTTTTGCAAATATATCCAATAAGGGGTAAATATCTAAAATACAGAAATAACTAATATAACCTAATATCAATAAAAATCTAATTAAAAATAGGCAAAGGACTTGAATATACATTTTTCCAAAGAAGACATAAAAATGGCCAACAGATACAAGAAAACATGCTCAAGATCAATAATCATTAGGGAAATGCAAGTCAAAATCACAATGAGCTACCATCTGACACTTGGCAGAATGGCTAGAATCAAAGAACAAGAAATAAGTATTTGTGAGCATGTGGAGAAAAAGAACTCTCCTGCACTATTACTGAAAAATGAAACTGGTATAGCCATTGGGGTAAACAGTATGGAGCTTCCTCAAAAAGTAAAAATAGAAATTCCCCAGGATCCAGTAATTCCACTACTTGGAATTTACCCAAAGAAAATGAAAAAACTAATTGGAAAAGATATATCCACATTTATGTTTATTGCAATATTATTTGCCTTAGCCAAGATTTGCAAACAATGTGAATATCCAGTAATAGGTGGATGGATAAAGAAGATGAGGTGTATACCTATAATGTAATATTAGCCATAAAAGAATGAGATCTTTCCATTTGCCACAAGATGGATGTACCTAAAGGGTGTTGTGCTAAGTAGATTAAGTCAGACAGAGAAAGACACATACCATATGATTTCTCTTATATATGAAATCTGAGAAACAAAACAAAGAAACAAGCAAAAAACAGACTCTTAAATAGGGAAAACAAACAGGTGGCTGTAGAGGGTTGGTAAGGGGTGTGAAATACGTAAAGGAAATTAAGAAGTACAAACATCCATTTATGGCATAAATAAGCCATGGCAATGAAAGGTACAGCATAGGGAATAGTCAATAATGTTATAATAATTGTGTGGTGACAGATGGTCACTAAACTTATTGAGTGAGCATTGAGTAATGTATAGAATTGTTGAATCAGTATGTTGTACACCTGAAAACAATATAACACTGTATGCTAATTATACTTCAAAAAGTATAAAACATATAAGAAATAATAAATCTAAATAAACCAACTACTAGTAAGGAAATTGAATCAGTAATCAAAAACCTCCTTTGAACAAAAGTCCAGGACCAGACGCCTTCATTGGTGAATTCTACCAAACATCCAAAAAAAGAATTAAGACCAATCCTTCTCAAACTTTTTAAAAAACAGAAGAGGTGGGAACTCACCTAGGTGCCCCAAAATAAACTTCTGTATAGCAAATAAAACCACCAATAAAATGGAAAACCAATAAAATGGAATACCCAGGGGAGTCTGGGTGGCTCAGTGGGTTAAAGCCTCTGCCTTCGGCTCAGGTCTTGATCCCAGGGTCCTGGGATCTAGCCCGCATTGGTCGCTCTGCTCAGCGGGGAGCCTGCTTCCTCCTCTCTCTCTGCCTGCTTCTCTGCCTACTTGTAATCTCTGTCTGTCAAATAAATAAAAAAATCTTTAAAAAAAAATGGAAAACGAACCTACTGAATGGGAGAAAATACTTGCAAACTATGTATTTGTTAAGGGGTTAATATCCAAAATATATAAAGAACTTATACAATTCAGTAACAAAACTTTTTTATTAAAAAGTGGTTTGAATATCTGAATAACATTTTTCCAAAGAAAATACACAGATGTCCATTGGGTATGTGAAAAGATTCTCAACATCATTAATCATTTAAGAAATACAAATCAAAACCACAATAAGATATGGCTATTATAAAAGACAAGAAATAAAAGACAAGAAATTGAAAAATACAAATCAAAACCACAGTAAGATATGGCTATTATAAAAGACATGTGAGGTTATTGACAGAAAGTTTCCCTTGTGAACTGTTGGTGGGAATGTAAATTAGTACAGCCACTATGGAAAATATTATGGAATTTCCTCAAAAAATATAATTATACATATGATCCAGCAATTCTACCTCTATATATCTAAAGAAAATAAAAAGACAAACTTGAAAAATATATGAACCCTCATGTTCATTGCATCAATATTTATAATAACCAAGAAAAATATATGAACCCCCATGTTTATTGCATCAGTATTTATAATAACCAAGATAATAACCAATCAAAGTGTCCATTGATGGATTAATGATAAAGATTGTGATATATGCCACACATACAACACACACATGCACACAAATATTCAGCCATAAAAAACAATGAAATCTTGCCATTTGTGGCAATGTGGATGGACCTTGAAGGTATTATGTTATGTAAAATAAGTAGACAAAGACAATACTATGCAATCTCTTTTATAGGTGAAATCTAAAAGCAAGGCCAAGAACAAAAATAGCCAAACTCATAAATAAAAAGTACAGACTGGTGATTGCCAGAGGCAGGTGGTGTTTGGGGGAATGGTGGAAGAAAATAGGTGAAGGAAGTAAAAAAATAAAAATACAATAATACATTTTTTTAAAAAAGAAAAAGAATCCGTTCTAGTCAGCAAAGTATATACATTTATAACGTAATATATATATTTCCAATTTGGGGAACTGTTCAGAACAAAGACATATGTAAAATAGTCTTAAGACCCATACTTAAACTTTCTTTTTTTATTCATTCTTGACTACAGATTTCTCAGCCAGAAGAATTACTAAGATTTAAACAGATTGAGATTTATCCAACGATAGTTAACTATGACCTTAATGAACTAATCAGATTATCGATGCTTTGACTCTTAAGTTTGAAAACAAGTTCAAGTTTATGTCATTGATTCTTGGATTAATTAAGGGTTTGCTTAATGTGGTAAAAATCCCCTGGTTGTATCAAAACCTTTAGTACAGAAAGAAGAAATATTAGAGTTAATTGATATATTATTACTTTTGTGAAATATTGAATGGATCTTTAAATCATAAATCCTGTATCTGAAAGTCTTATAACAATGTTTCCGGAAGGTCAAATTGGCAACTGGTTTATGATTAGTAACTATAATTAAAATCTTTAATTTAATATGTGTCAGGACCTAAGTCAAAATTTTGAGGGGTGCCTGGGTGGCTCAGTGGGTTAAGCCGCTGCCTTCGGCTCAGGTCATGATCTCAGGGTCCTGGGATCGAGCCCCACGTTGGGCTCTCTGCTCAGCAGGGAACCTGATCCTCCTCTCTCTGTGCCTGCCTCTCTGCCTGCTTGTCATCTCTCTCTGTCAAATAAATAAAATCTTTAAAAAAAATTTTTTTTTGATACACATTATCTTTAATTTTTACAATATATTTGGAGATGAGAATCAAAGTCCGGTCTGTACTTCAAATTATCCTGGTGTTTTCTACTATACGTGAGTCCTGAGTAAAATGGAGAAATAAAGATGCATGAGGGTGGAAGTTAATTTTTATCAATGCTCTATGTGTTCAGTGCAAATTAAGAGCTATCAACAAGGACTTGTTGGGCAAGAAATGTATTTATAGAAATAGAATAGGGTACCTGGGTGGCTCAATGGGTTAAGCATCCCTTCTACTGCATCATGATCCCAGGGTCACACACTCTCTCTCTAGCACAATTAAATAAATAAGTATACTTTTTTTGGTAAGAAAAGAAATGGAAAAAGTAAAGATTAATCACAATGTTAGTCACAGACAATTGTCCCTAACCAACACTTCTCACCAATGACCCCCCACACACTGTGCCTCAGGCAAGACTCCAAAACTATCAGATGGAGGAGTTGACTGTTTTTTGTTTTGTTTTGTTTTGTTTTGTTTTGTTTTGTTTTTAGGGGCTTAGCCTAGTAGATTCTCATAAAGGAATGAGTAGTCCCTTGACTTATTCTTTACCTTCCTATCAATCTATCATCTACTGTCTAGCTTGATTCAGGAAAACTAAGAACTCTGTTTCCTCTGAAGCATGTTCATTTGAATAGAATTGTTACTAGATATCATCTTGTAATTTTTTTCCTTCTTCTTTAATCAGAAATGGATTTTGCACTTGTATAGTCTGTTATACCTACAGTTGACACATCAGAAGTAAATCAGTTGCTTCCATATTGGTACAGCAAAAATATAGCAAAACTAAAAACTAACATATTTGTTGTAGTTAGCAGTTGTTGCCTGGAATAAGGCTCCTTCTGTATGTAAAAAATATGTAAGGCTACTTCTATATATGAAAATATTTACAAACCTTGATCTCATTCTTTATTTTCTAAGGCCACAGAAACATGAATGTTACCTTAATGAAAATTAATTTTATGCCCTCTTATTAGAAATTAGAGGAAACAACAATATTATTCTAATTTGTAATTTTCCAAATGGAAAACAAATAGCATTACATTATTGGAAGACACATAAGAAAGTTTTCCTGCTTATCTATATTATCCATGTTTCAATTTCTTTACATTTAACTATATATTATATTAAATTTTCTAAATTTTATTTTCAAGAAATACATCTCCAAACATGTCCATATACACAATTTTCTTTTTAACTGAGCTAGATAGGGGAGAAGTATGTGGATATTTGTATACTAAGATTATTCAAATAAATGTAAAGGACTATTTTTTTCAAAATATCAAATGTTATTGAAAGCTTGGAAAATGTGCTATTTTTCAACTGATTAGCTGAGTTTCATATTTAAATAAACCCATTAGGTTTATTATTTGACTCATGGGATATATTGTTTCTGCTTTATCAATCATGATGGTGACACCAAGCCTCTTAATTTTTTATTCAATTTTAGATACAGATGTGCAGGTTTGTTTTATATGATTGTGTGGTTTATGTGCTACATAAAAGGAACCCAGATTAAAGGATTTCTGGGAGCTGAAAGGGTTTCTAGCTAAGTTTGGTGGCCTACTGTGAGGACTGTTCTCACAAAGCATGAGCAGTCTTGTTTCTAATTAATACAAAGTTAACTGTAGAATCAGCCTTTTTAAAATAGTAACTAGTCATTTTATATTTTCTTAATTTTTATTTTTTGCAAAATTTGTTCCTCTCTCAGACTTCATTATTTTAGTGAATGATTTGGCATTATAGTCATTCAGACCAAAACATGGAGTCATGTTTAACTCCATACTCTGTTAGATATCCCTTATCCCATCTAGCAACAAATACTATTTATTTTTTTCCCATTTTTTATTATGTTATGCTAGCCACCATATAGTACATCATTAGTTTTTAATGTAGTGTTACATGATTCATTGTTTATGTATTTAAATATTAAAAAAAAAATCTTGAATAGACTTTACCCCAGTGCTGTGTCCATATTTCATGCCATCATCCTTGCTGCCTGGAGTATTCCAGTAACTTTCTGCTCCTTTCAATCAACTCTTATTTCAATTCTTGGCCTCACCTAGTTTTTCCACCACAGCGGAGACAGGGAAAGAGGCAAAGAGAGATTTTGTAACCAAGTGGATTTTCGTTTCAATTCCTGGACCTAGCAATGTCAGAAACCACCTCTACTTTGGACTGACTGTATAAAACAAATAAATCTCCCACTTACCTACTTTTGGGGCATGGGCCTTATTTTCCTTTTCATGGATGCTTTGGTCATTTTCAAATGAAATGTATAAGATGTAATATTGTATAATGGAAGGAAAAACAATGAATTAAGAGTAAAAATATTTGGAAACTAGTTCTAGATCTGATATTTATTATTCATGTCATCATTAGCAAGTCACTTATTCATTCTACATGTGAATTTCCTACTGACTATCCATCCTCTATAACTTCAAATGTGCACTACCCTATAACCCTTCAGAAAAACTCACCTTTTCATTTTTCCTCCTTCTGATAATTCTGTCTAAGCCATTGAAAGCACCAGATGTCACAAATAGAATGTCTGTACTGTTTCTCCACGTAACTCGTGGGAATTCTTTTCTGGAACATTAACTATCATGACTTCTAGTAGTTTTAATAACCCCTAAATAAAGAACAAGTGGCTTAGAAATTTTTTTTAAAAAGTGAATTTCCTTACCTTAAAGCATATGATGATTTGGTGGAATGAAATGCAATAAAATTGGTTGAAATGTGATATTGGTCTCTCAGACCCCAAAGCCTGTGTGCTTTCCACCTTTTTGTAGACTGTGTATAGATATTTATCTGTGTACAAGGCAAGTAATAATGCGTCTATCTACTGTCACATCCATACTCCTTGTATATAAAAACATCCCTGGCTTAAAAACTGTCCTTCTGCCTTTCAGTATTCAAAAGTACCATACTATGTAGACAATCTTCATATAAACAAAGTCAACCTAAGTTATTAACCCAACAACCTGTTTCCTGATTCTTTGGAAGTTCCCTAGTTTACAGTGTAGAAAGTTGCAGGAAAAGCTATATTTATAATTTATAATTTAAGAGAATTTATAATTGTCTTAAGTATTTGTTTGAACTGACAATACATTTATGTATTTGGGCCTTCCATAATCATGATGTATCCAGCTTACTTAGTTGTTGGGTGTGTTATCAGGCAGAGCAGAGAAGGTCAGGACTCCTCAAAGCATGAAAAAAATAATGAAATGTATGAATTACATAGCAGTTACCCTGAACATATTTTACTTTAAATAATTTGTATTATTTGGTTAGTTCAGTCACACAGCTGGTCAATTTATTGCATTAATCAGTTATATCTGGTGGCCCTAATTGATTAGGGTACTTAGGCAGACGGCCAAACTGATAGTACAGTGCAGTGTTTAGAGAACTGTTTTTTCTCAACTTCCAGCCATTTACAAAAATATCCAAAGTTATAAAACATTTTTTTTTCTTTTCATGAAGAATTTGTATAGAGCCTAGCCATTGGAAAAGCCCATAATATCCTATTGGTAACACACCTCATTCCATGTACTTGAGAGCACCAATTTGTAGTATTGGATGAATTTTGGTAATTTAACAAATTAATTTGTCAATTTTATAAATGAAATCTGACTTCTAAATCTTCTCTCATAGACTCTTTTTCACAAATGCAATAAACTCAAGAAAAAACACAAGCATTTTAGGTAGAATGATAAATTCCAAAATGTTGCTGCCACTGCTATCTTCTCCTAACATCTAAGCAATGCTAGCCCTAAAGATATTAAAAAACTGAAGACACAGATCTCAATAAAAGTAAATATCCTACAGATAATTTGCCATCTCAAACAGCATATCTTTGAACAGCCAATTTCCTCATGTTTGTGCTTTCTTAAACTCACCTTAAAAATTATGACTTTAAGATATTTTCATTTTTTAAGAGAAAAAATCAACAAAAGCACACAACTTTCTATATAAATTTTAAAGCTTAAGAAATGTGCAAGATTTTGTCGAAGAGTTGGAACAAGACCTACTTGAGTTAAATGAGAAGAGTGGAGAGAGAAGCATATTTCATAATATTTACTCATAGTGTGTGATATTATATTAATTAAATCTTGGGTTCTTCTTTGGGAAATGACTTCTTTCTTCCCATATTCCTCAGCATATTTAACTAATAGGCTTGAACTTAATATTTTCCTTCCATAATCTAATAGTCCACTTAAAATTTTCTCTTTATTCCTTCTTAGAATAGATAGCCAGAAGAGAGGCCTAATATATTAGACCCAGAGGAAACTAGGGATCTTGTAGGTCACCTCTGATTTTTCACTGTAGTGTTACTGAAGTCCCAGAGGGATTTAATGAAGTGCTCTTCACCACTAAATGTTTACAAAGCCATAAAAACTCAAGCTTTCCTTTGCCCTTGTCAAGTATCCTTCCCATTAAATAAAATAATTTTAAGAAATGCTGTTTAAAAGATTTTAGGATGTATAAACCAGGTAAAATTCTTAGGGCAAGAGAAGATCAGGTTTATACTTCAATGCAGTTTTAGTCTCTGAGCTAGGAGTCAAAGCAATAGAACTGAATGAAAAGACTGAAAGAATATGCAACTTCTTTTCTTTCATAAACACTTCCTGTTGTCACCGGGTCTGGGAAGATGAGGCTTAGTACCTTCTCTTTCTTTCTTTCTTTCTTTTTTTCTTTTTTCTTTCTTTCTTTCTTTTTTTTTTTTAAGTTTAACACCTTCCATGTATGTGACTGAACATGAGCTGACTGAATTTTTTCACTAATTGATAAAAAAAGTGAGGTTATCCCTTTGTTTACAAAATTGTTTTTGTATTCAACAATTAGTCTTGAAAATCTATTCAGTAAATGTACACTACATTCATGGGGAACAAAGTAATAAAGCTTTTGTGGATTAAGGGGATAAAAAAAGAAACTCTAAGTATGAAATTAGTCACTTACATGTTTAATGGAAAGTTATATTTATCTATTCATGTAAACATCTGAAGACCTGTATAGGCTATAATTGTATACGTTTTGTATTGAATCAAATTCAGAATAGGGATAACACACTACTCTCCCAAACACCAATATAATTAACTCCATATGGAAAATTGAACATCTCTTCTTGATTTCTCTAACAGTCAGAATTGCACTAAATATTATGAGTAGAAAGTATTTAATCCAAAGAGATATTAGAAGACTAGGTTCTGAACTGCACCTCAGAACATTACACATTTAAATGATCAACCGAGGGAACTTTGATGTCTGACACAATCAGAAAAGTGGGAAATCAGGAGGCCACCATTGAACCACTGAGTCTGACATACTGGTTTGATGAACCAGAAAGTGGCTACACCTTCGAAACTCTACTTAAGTAGCCGTGAAGCTGGAATTTGGATTCTGAATCAAAGTTACAAAACAAAATCATGTTGTTACAACTCGTTTGCCATAAAAAACAACAGACCAGCCAAAATCAGCAGAAAGATAGCTTCTTATCACTTTTCCTTTTCAAAATGCCCTTACAAGTGCATCTAATTGATACAACCTAGTTTGTTTCCAGTACATGCAAAAAAGTTTTTAACTCTCTGCTCGTATAGTAGAGAAAAACACCCTAGGGGGTGGTAGAAGTGGATCCTAATAATTGAGGATATTCAGCCCAGTTTATTGTAAAGTGCTCTAGTGTCTCTGTAGCTCTGAAGTCCAGTTCTGATTTGTTTGTCTAAATGATTGATAGCCTACTTCACTGCTCACATTCTTCAAAAACCAGACATACTCCTTATATATAATCAGGCACTGTCCTGATAGGAATAGATACATATCAGAGTCACATATGATTTTATGTGTTCTTGCATTCTACTTTCAAATTCTATCATCTATCTATCTATCATCTAAATAACTTGTTTTTTTTTTTGCCCAAGATTTCCCATACACTAACCTATTTAATTTATGGAAAATGAATGAAAACATCTGGCCATCTCAGATTATTTTTAATTAAAACTTAACATCTTTAAGTTTTCAGGTAAATATATATTTGGACTTTTAAGCAAAAAATTTAAATTATAGATTTTTATATGTAAGTTTTCCTTGCCCAAAACTTGATCTTAGAATTTTACATTAGTTTGTTAGTACTGTTGTAATAAAATATACCAGAACCTGGGTGGACTCAACAATAGAATTGTATTTTCACACAATTCTGGAGGCTGAAAGTCTAAAACCAAGATGCCAGAGGGATTAGTATCTCCTGAGCCCCATCTTTTTGACTTGCAGAAGGCTACTTTTTCACTATGTCCTTACATGGTCTTTCCTCTGTCACCCCACATCCCTGATGTGTCCTCTTATTATTAGGACACTAGTGATACAGGATTGAGGCTCCACGCTTAGGATCTCATGTAACTTTAATTAACTCTTTAAAGGCCCTTCCTCCAAAGGCAGTCATATTGGAGCCAAGAGCTTCAAATGTGAATTTGGGGGGGACATGATTCAGTTTGTATAAAATTTTATGGGATATCTGTGAACAAAGTAAAAATGCAAATAGTTATAGATTCTGCATTTTGAGTTAAAATAAAAACTCTCAACAAACAAAAGTCTAGGACCAAATAGAGTCACAAGTGGATGATATCAACTATTTACTTTTTTCTTTGTACCAACCATTTAAAGCAGACATAATGTCTATTCTCCTGAAACTATTACCAAAAAATAGAAGAGGAAGAACAGCTTTTCAATATATTCTACAAAGCCAACATTATGACCCTGATACCAAATCAAAAGACATGACATGAAAACAAGAAAGAAAGAAAGAAAACTACAAGCTACTAGCCCTGATGCACATAGATGCAAAAGTCCTCAACAAAATATTAGGAAATCATATCCAACAATACATTAAAAGGACTACCACATGGTACAGTGGGACTTATATCAAGGATGCAAAAATAGTTAATACCAACAAATCAATGTGGTGTACCACATTTGCAAAATGAAATAAAAAAATCATGATCATCTCAATTGATGCAGAAAAAGCATTCGACAAAATTCAAAATTCATCAGTAATAGAAAACATCAACAAATTGTTTTTATAGGTAATAGTAAAGATATATGATAAACTCACAGCCATCATCATTCTCAATGGGGAAAACAGAACTTTTATTTTAAAATCAGGAACATCAGGGACAAGACATAAATATCTGCTTTCACCATTTTTATTCAACATAGTACTAAAAGTTCTAACACAGCTATCAAATAAGAAAAAGAAATAAAAGGTATCCCAAATAGTACAGAAGAAGCAAAGTGTCACTATTTGAAGATAACATGATAGTATACAAAGAAAACCCTGAAGACTACACACACACACACAAACATATACACACACACCCCGGTAGAATAAATGAATTCAATAAAAAGTTACAAAATTAATATACAGAAATCTGTTGGGTTTTTATATACTAATAATGAAGTAACAGAAAGAAAAATTAAGAAAACAATCCCATTTAGAACTGAATTAAAAAAAAAAAAAAAAAACCTAGGCATAAACTTAATCAAAAAGGTGAAAGACCTGTCCTGAAAAGTATAAGATACAAATGAAAGAGGGCTGCCCAGGTGGCTAAGTTTTAAGCTTCTGCCTTTGGCTCAGATCACAATCCCAGGGTCTTGGGATCCAGCCCCAGCCCTGCATCAGGCTGTCTGCTCAGTGGGAAGGATGCTTCTTCCTCTCTCACTACCCCTGCTTGTATTCCCTCTCTTGCTGTGTCTCTCTCTGTCAAATAAATAAATAAATAAATAAAATCTTAAAAAAAAAAAAAAAAAGATACTCATGAAACAAAGATGACAAACAAATGGTAAGGTATCACATGATCAAGGATTAGAAGTATTGAATCCCTATGAAATGAAATTCCTATTAAAATTCCAATGGCATTTTTAACAGAACTAGAATGAATAATATTAAAATTTGTATGGAATCACTAAAGACTTTGAATAGCCAAATAAATCTCAAAAAAAATAAAGCTAGAGGTATCACAATCCCATCCTTTAAGAAACACCAAAGTTATAGTCATCAAAGCAGTAAGGTACTGGAACAAGAACAGAAACCTAGATCAATGGAACTAAATAGAGAGCCCAGAAATAAACCCATGTTTTTATGATCAGTTAATTTATGAAAAAGAAGGCAAGAATATACAAAGAGAAAAGACAGTTTTGTCAATAAATGGTGCTCCAAGCAAAACAAAACAAAACAACAAAAAAAAACAAAAAACAAAACAAACAAAAAAACCTGAACCATTTTCTTAAGTCTTATACAAAAATAAACTCAAAATGAAATAAAGATCTAAATGTGAGACCTGAAACCATAAAATTCCTAAAAGAAAACATAGGCAAAAATATCTTGTACCTCAACCTTAACAACTATTTCTGGATAGGTCATTCAGGCAAGGGAAACAAAGTAAGACATAAACTATTTGGACTACACCAAAATAGAAATCATTTGCACAGTGAAGGAAACCATCAAAAAAACAAAAAAAAGAGTAACCTTCTGAATGGGAGAATATATTTGCAATATAATCTGATAAGAAATTCATGTCCAAAATATATAAAGAACTTATAACACACACACTTCAATTGGTTTAAAAATGGATAGAAGGGACTCCTGGGTGACTCAGTTGGTTGGACGACTGCTTTCGGCTCAGGTCATGATCCCAGAGTTTCGGGATCGAGTCCCACACCGGGCTCCCAGCTCCATGGGGAGTCTGCTTCTCCCTCTGACCTTCTCCCCTCTCATGCTCTTTCTTACAGCCTCTCTCTCAAATAAATAAATATCTTTAAAAAAATAAAAATAAAAATGGGTAGAAAACTTGAGTAAACATTTTTTCCAAAGAAGACATTTGGATGGCAAACAGATACATTAAAACAAAAACAAAAACAAACAAACAAACAAAAAAAGATGCTGAATATCACTAATCATCCTGGGAATGAAAATCAAAACTACATGGTTAACATCACCTCACACAAATCAGAATGGCTGGTTATCAAAAGACAAATAAATGTTGGCAATGATGTGGAGAAAAGGAAAGTTTCATGCATCATTGATGATATTGTAAACAGTGCAAACACTGTAGAAAACAATATGGAAGTTTCTCAAAAAAATAAAAATATAAATGCCATTTGATCCAGTAATTCCACTACTGAGTATTTACTTGGAAGAAAACCAAAATACAATTCAAAAAGACTTATGCACACTTATGAGTATTATAACATTACTGACAATAGCTAAGATATGGAAACAACCTAAGTGTCCATCAATATATGAACAGATAAAGATGTGATATATAATGGAATATTACTCAGTTATAAAAAGAGATCTTGCCATTTGTGAGTATATAGATGGATCTAGAAGGAATTATGATAAGTGACATAATTCAGAGAGAAAAAGACAGAAACACTATATGATTTCACCTGTATGTGGAATTTATAAAACAAAACAAATGACCAAACAAATGTGGTTGACAGAGAGAAGGAATGGGGTGATAGACAAAATGAGTTAAGGGGATTAGGAGGTACAGGACTCTGTTATAGAATGAGTAAATCATGGGTATGAAAAGTACAACATAGGGAATATAGTCAACGGTATTTTAATAGAATTATTTGGTGACAGATAGTAGCTACACTTATGGTGAGAATAGCATAACACAGAGTTGTTGAATTACTACATTATATGCCTGAAACTAATGTAGCATTGTGTGTCAAATGTGTTTCAGTTTTTTAAAAGGGACAATGTATATGTCTTTGCCTTGTTACAGCATTTGTTTAGGCATTGAATATTAATAAGTAACAAACAGATGGTAATTCAGTTTAGTAAAATAATTTTTCAAAATTATCCAGGTTATCTCTTGTTCATATTAGTACAAAATACATTGAATTAATACATGACAACTAAGGATGTGTTAGTTGCTCCTGTGACTGAATCTGCTTGGGTTCTGACCTTCTTGTTCCTACCATGCCCACACACTTCTGTTTAACCCGCTCACTTGCCAAACATTTTTAGTAATGTTTTATAAATATAAAACTTATCTTCAGATTATTTGTTTAAGGGTAATTATAAAACACTACTTCTGTGCATTTACATTTAATGAACTAGATACAAGATATTCACAGTGGATATTCCAAGAGCATAATCTCGGTGCCCCCCAAATATTTAAAAATATTAGCACTACCATTTTTCAGAAAGAAACACATTTTCAGACAATGTGTAGTGACTACATTATAAGAAAAGAAAAGCCTGGGGCGCCTGGGTGGCTCAGTGGGTTAAGCCGCTGCCTTCGGCTCAGGTCATGATCTCAGGGTCCTGGGATCGAGTCCCGCATCGGGCTCTCTGCTCAGCAGGGAGCCTGCTTCCTCCTCTCTCTCTCTGCCTGCCTCTCTGCCTACTTGTGATCTCTCTCTGTCAAATAAATAAATAAAATCTTAAAAAAAAAAAAAGAAAAGAAAAGCCTAACTTTGTGAACTACTTATTCTGAAATCAGTTAAATATATTCCTAGTGAATTTATTTGTTCTTGATAATTTTCTTGTAGTCCATCTGATTTCTATTTGTACTTCAAACAATAAAATGTTAAAAAATTAAGGGTAAATCAGTTATCTTCAGCTTTTGTCATAATTTTTTTTTCTTTTTTTTTTCCCAATTTATTTATTGTCAGAAAAACAGTATTCATTATTTTTTCACCACACCCAGTGCTCCATGCAAGCTGTGCCCTCTATAATACCCACCACCTGGTACCCCAACCTCCCACCCCCCCGCCACTTCAAACCCCTCAGACTGTTTTTCAGAGTCCATAGTCTCTCATGGTTCACCTCCCCTTCCAATTTACCCGAATTCCCTACTCCTCTCTAACGCCCCTTGTCCTCCATGCTATTGGTTATGCTCCACAAATGAGTGAAACCATATGATAATTGACTCTCTCTGCTTGACTGATTTCACTCAGCATAATCTCTTCCAGTCCCATCCATGTTGCTACAAAAGTTGGATATTCGTCCTTTCTGATGGAGGCATAATACTCCATAGTGTATATGGACCACATCTTCCTTATCCATTCATCTGTTGAAGGGCATCTTGGTTCTTTCCATAGTTTGGCGACTGTGGCCATTGCTGCTATAAACATTGGGGTACAGATGGCCCTTCTTTTCACGACATCTGTATCTTTGGGGTAAATACCCAGGAGTGCAATGGCAGGGTCGTAGGGAAGCTCTATTTTTAATTTCTTGAGGAATCTCCACACTGTTCTCCAAAGAGGCTGCACCAACTTGCATTCCCACCAACAGTATAAGAGGGTTCCCCTTTCTCATGTCATAATTTTTTTTTTAAAAGGTTGAACATATATAGAATAAGGCAATGGAGAGACTAATTCCAAAATATTAGCTCAGAGAATTTAATAATAAAACATGTTGGATGATAAAGATTTTTTAGAAGATTTTGCTGTTAGGAGATTGGTTAAAGGTTTAAATAAAGCCTTTCCTTTAACAATTGATGTATGTGCAAAACTTTGATATCTGTGCACAATCATGTCAAATTATGTTTTAAAATAGCTTGTCATTTTAGGATTTATGATAATGTGACTAAAGAATCTAACCTAACATGGTCTGGGTCCTATTCTGAAAAATGATTAATTAAGAGGAATGAAGATATTTTTAACTGCAGCCTACTTCTACATGATTTTAAATCATTGTTTCAAGAGAAATAAGCCAGGGGTGATGAGAATGAACACCTATAATAAAAAGACAGTGAGAATTTCCTGAGGAGACAATCTCACTAAAATGCTTGTTCCACTGAAGGGGTGGTTTCTGACACATCTGCCAATTAACAGCTGATCCTGAGAAGTAAAAGTAAACTTTCTAAGCTTTGGTTCTCAATAGTCTTTGCAGCCCTGAATCTTATTCATTGCCATTTTGACAGTATTGCTCCATGAACAAATTTCTTAAAAGCTGATTGAGGAAAAGTTGGAAAAAGAAGCAATGAGCTTCTCAGTACAAGCAGTATTCAAGCAGAGACTTAATTGGTAGGGTATTTTAGCTAAAAGACCATGGAGCCTTCTAATTGTGAGATTCTTTTCTATATGTCTGATAGAATTTTTTAATTCTGCTATTTACTTACACACATAAGTTTATTTTTTCTTTAATAATTCCTACAAATAATAATTTTAAACTGGCTGCACATAATGAATACTCAATTATTCTCATTTTATAAATAGATTTTTAAAATATTTTTAAAATATTTTTGAAATAAGTCAAGCAGAGAAAGTCAATTATCATATTTTTTTAAAAATATTTTTGAAATAAGTCAAGCAGAGAAAGTCCATTATCATATGATTTCACTTCCTTGTGGAACATAAGGGATAATATGGAGGACATTAGGGGAAAGAGGGGAAAGATGAAGGGGGGGGACATCTGAGGGGGAGATGAACCATGGAAGACTATGGACTCTGAGAAACAAACTGAGGGTTTTGGAGGGGTGGAGGTAGGGGTATGGGTGAGCCTGGTGGTGGGTATTGAGGAGGGCATGTATTGCATGGAGCCCTGGGTATTGTACATAAATAATGAATCTTGGAACACTACATCAAAAACAAATGATGTATTGTATGGTGACTAACATAAGACAATAAAAAAAAAAAGAAATTCCAGTGTTATCAGTATTAATATTCAAAGAATATAAATGGTTCTGGATGGTACTATAAATGGTACTGGATGTCAATTCAGAATAGGAGTTGAAACATACATTGCATGCTAATTTATTGAAAAAACCCCACACACTTGCAAAATAACAACAAAAAAAAAGTCAACAAAATTCGATGGCAGAATTTTAAAATGACTTTTATATCTTTTTTTTTTTTTTTTTTAGTTTTCCCTAAAAACTAAATCACCATTTAAATTAAACACCTAAACCCAGCAAAAATACCAGAAGGTTGATGATAAATTGGGTGAAGTAATAGGCAACATAAATAATTATAAATCTAGAATGACAGATTAATGAGGAAGGACTAAATACATATATGAAATGGTGATATGAAGGTAAAAAAATCAGAGAAGTTTGATTTTGAATAAATAAATATACTAATTAATTTTAAATAAAAAGAAAAAGAAATATTTGAATAATCTAAACTTAAAAATGGTACCTATCATTTATAACTCTGAATATGTCATGATGTTGATAAAATTAGTGTTTACTTTGAATACCAAATGCTCACATCCCCAATTTAACTCTGTTTATATTATTAAAAAAATAAAACATTCATTTTTAATCATATAATCAAAATTTGTAAATACATTATATAGAATAGCATGCATTTACTTTCCAAAATATAAATAAAATATTGAAATGTCCTATTTTTTTAAAGTTTTTATTTATTTATTTGACAGACAGAGATCACAAGTAGGCAAAGAAACAGGCAGGGGCATGGGGAGAAGGCTCCCTGCCGAGCAGAGAACCTGATGCGGGGCTCAATCCCAGGACCCTGAGATCATGACCTGAGCTAAAGGCAGAGGCTTTAGCCCACTGAATCACCCAGGTGCCCCAAGAAATGTCCTTTATTAAGTTGAAATGTACTTCAATATAGATTTTAATAAGTTTTAATTGTTCAAAAGTGAGGCATGTGATGTTCAAATTCATTAAATATTATATTTTCCTGTTAATAAAATATATGATAGCTGATAGAGGAAATAAGTATTAAACTCTATTAACACTGAACAGCAAGGGATGTTGAAAAAGAAACCAAAAGGACATAACAATGCCTTACTTTACAAAGCTGTGGTCATCAAGACACATCATACTAGTACAAAAACAGACAAAAAGACCAATCGAACAGAAAAGAGAACCCAGAAATGGTCCCTCAACTCTATGGTCAACTAATCTTCAACAAGGCAGGAAAGAATATCCAATGGGAAAAAGACAGTCCCTTCAATAAATGGTACTGGAAAACTGGGACAGCCACATCCAGAAGAATGAAACTGGACCATTCTTTTACACCATAAACAAAGATAAACTCAAAATGGATGAAACACCTAAATGTTAGACAAGAATCCATCAAAATCTCAGGGAACACAGGCAATAACCTCTTTGACCTTGATCACAGAATCTTCTTGAAAGACATTTCTCCAAAGGCAAGGGAAACAAAAGCAAACATGAATTATTGGGACTTCATCAAGATAAAATGTTTTTGCACAGCAAAGGAAAGAGTCAACAAAACTAAAAGGCAGCCTATGGAATGGGAGAAGATATTAGCAAATGACATAACAGATAAAAGGCTGGTATTCAAGATCTATAAAGAACTTATCAAACTCAACATCCAAAAAACAAATAATCCTGTCAAGAAATAGGCAGAAGACATGAACAGACATTTCTCCAAAGAAGATACACAATGACCAAAAGACACATGAAAAAATGCTCCAAATCATTTGTCATCAGGGAAAAACAAATCAAAACCACAATGAGATACCACCTTTCACCAATCAGAATGGCTAAAATTAACAAGACAGGAAACAACAAATGTTGGCAAGGATGCAAAAAAATGTGAACCCTCTTACACGGTTGGTGGGAATGCAAGCTGGTACTGATGTTCTGGAATACAGTATGGAGGTTCTTCAAGAAATTAAAACTAGAACTACCTTACGACGCAGTAATTTCACTACATGATACTTACCACAAAGATACAGATATAATGAAAAGACGGGACACCTGCACCCCAATGTTCATGGCAGCAATGTCCACAATAGTCAAACTGTGTAAGGAGCCAAGATGTCCTTCAACAGATGAATGGATAGAAGAAGATGTGATTTATATATACAATTACTCAGCCATCAGAAAGGATGAATACCTAAAATTTGCATTGACATGGATAGAACTGGAGGATATTATGCTAAGCAAATTAGGCAATTAGAGAAAGACATTTTTCACATCGTTTCACTCATATGTGGACTATAAGAAACAGCATAGAAGGGGCACCTGGGTGGCTCAGTCGGTTAAGCGAGTGCCTTTGGGTCAGGTCATGATCCCAGGATCCTGGGATCGAACCCCACATCGGGCTCCCTGCTCAGTGGAGAGCCTGCTTCTCTCTCTCTCTCCCTTTGCCTACCTGTGCTTGCTCTCTCTCTCTCTCTGTCAAATAAATGAATAAAATCTTTGAAAAAAAAAAAAAAAGAAACAGCATAGAAGATTGTAGGAGAAGGAAGGGAAAGCCAAATGGGAAAAAATCAGAGAGCGAGACAAAGCATGAGAGATTCTTGACTGTGGTAAACAAACTGAGGGTGGTGGAAGGGGAGATAGCAGGGGGGTTGGAATAACTTGGTGATGGGCATGAAGAAGGACATGTGATGTGATAAGCACTGAGTATTATACACAACTGATGAATCATTGAACACTGCATCAGAAACTAATGATGTAGTGTATGTTGACTAATTGAATCTAAATAAAAATAAAATAAATAAATAATTTAAAAGACAAAAATAAAAACTTATTAAAAGACTAAACTTACCTCCAATCAATAAATATACAAGCAAGTTCCGGAGAGAAAAAAGTAAATATGTAAAACAAACATCTAGAGAAAATTATATATTTAGAAAATAGACAAAGTGAATACCAGGTCCAAATATTTATAATTCTCAGAGACAAAAATTTAAAAAGTGATGGAATAGAACATATTCTTGGATATAGAATTCAATATAATTTTTTAAAAATTAAAGAAGTCTTGAACTTAACGTTCTAAAGGACACCACAGTATGGTTGTGAAAATGCCCTTGAATGTCTTCATCTGCATACATACCTCTAATCTAGGAAAAGTTTTGAGAGCATTTCACATCAAGTTTTTTATTTATCTCCCTCTTCTATATGACACCATATTGATGGTGTGCCTGTATCACAAACATTACTTTGAAGGACTGATTGCCAATTTCTATCTATGTGGTGTACTAGTTAAGAGGATTTAATTTAGAGTTATTTTGCCTGAATTCAAATGCTAACTCTACCAACTACTACTTATGTGACCTTAGGTAATATGTCACTTTTTATGCCTTATTTTTTTCAGTTTGAAATTGTAGCAAATAATAATATTTATGTCCTCTTTTGGCATATGTAGTATGTTAAATAAAAGATAAATACATGTAAAATATGTACTGTGAATATAAAAAATGAGATGGTATATATAGAACAGCTTTTAAAATTGGACTAGACAAAGTTAAGCTGGACATACACTTCCTAATAGCATGGAGGACAAGGGGCGTTAGAGAGGAGTAGGGAATTTGGGTAAATTGGAAGGGGAGGTGAACCATGAGAGACTATGGACTCTGAAAAACAGTCTGAGGGGTTTGAAGTGGCGGGGGGGTGGGAGGTTGGGGTACCAGGTGGTGGGTATTATAGAGGGCACGGCTTGCATGGAGCACTGGGTGTGGTGAAAAAATAATGAATACTGTTTTTCTGAAAATAAATAAATTGGAAAAAGAAAAAAAAAAAGAATAATAGGGGTGCCCTGGGTGGCTCAGTGGGTTAAAACCTTTGCTTTTAGGTCAAGTCATGATCCCAAGGTTCTGGGATTGATCCCTTCATATTGTGCATCGGGCTCTCTGCTCAGTAGGGAGTCTGCTTCCTGACCTCCCCCCACCCCCCCACCTGCCTCTCTGACTACTTGTGATATTTGTCTGTTGAATAAATAAATAAAATCTTTAAAAGAGAGAGAGAGAATAATAAGTAAAGCTATTCAATTAAAAAAAAATTCCAGGGCTCCTGGGTGGCTCAGTGGGTTAAGCTATTGCCTTCGGCTCAGGTCATGATCTCAGGGTCCTGGGATCGAGTCCCACATTGGGCTCTCTGCTCAGCAGTGAGCCTGCTTCCCTCTCTCTCTCTCTGCCTGCCTTTCTGCCTATTTGTGATTGTTCTCTGTCAAATAAATAAATAAAATCTTTAAAAAAAAAAAAAATTCCAACTCAGCTAAAAACTTTTCTGGAAACAAATGGAAAATATAATGCTAGCTTTGATTTAGAATGTTTAATTTTTTCACTTATTACTAGCCTGGTATTTAAAAAGTAACTTGGATGTTCTGAGTCTGTATTCTTATTGGTAAAATGTCAAAAATAAAAATAAAATGAAATGAAAATCCTAACTTTAGCATATTTCTTAAGAATGAAAAAAAAATCACCGAATTTTGACATAATTATACAGAATTTTAAACTTAGTTTTATTTTGAAAGTGTGTGATTCAAGGTATTTTAATCATAATCAGGTAATTCTTTTAAACAGTTATCCCTCACTTAAAATGATATAGAATTATAGGAGTCCCAGAAGGAAAGATGAAGATAGGAGTGGAATTCGTTTTTATTCGTTTTTTGGGGTTTTTTTTGTTTTGTTTTGTTTTGTTTTAGATTTTATTTATTTGAAAGACAGAGATCACAAGTAGGCAGAGAGACAGGCAGAGAGAGAGGAAGGGAAGCCGACTCCCTGCTGAGCAGAGAGTCCAATGCGGGGCTCGATCCCAGGACCCTGGGATCATGACCCGAGCTGAAGACAGAGGCTTTAACCCACTGAGCCACCCAGGCACTCCAGTAAGAGAATTCTTATTTGAAAAAATAATGACTAAAAATTTCCTAATTTGGAGAAGGAAACTGACATCAGGATCCAATAGACTTCCAAATAAGATGAACCCAAAGAAACCCACACCAGGATATATTCTAATTAAAATGCCAAAAGTTAAAGTTAAGAAGAGATTATTAAAAACAGCAAGAGACAAAACAAAAACAAAAACTTGTTACATGTAAGGGAACCCTCATAAGGCAATCAATTTTTTTAGGAGAAATTTTGCAGGCCAGAGGTCTGTACAACATAGTCAAAGTGCTGAAAGAAAAAAAAAAAATCTTTCATCAAAGAATACTCTACTTAGCCAGCTTATAATTCAGAACTGAAAGAGAGATTAAGAGCTTTAAGATAAACAAGAGAAAAAGGAATCCATCTTAAACCACTCATACAAGAAATTTTAAAGATGTCTTTAACCGAAAAGAAAGAGTGCTAATTAGTAGCAAGAACATACCTAAAAGAATAAATTTCACTGGAAAACTAAATATACAGCAAACGTAGTGGATTAATTACTTATAAAAGTAGTATAAAGGTTATAAGACAAAAGTAGTAAGAATAACTATGATTATAACAATTAAGGGGTACACAAAATAAAAAAGACAAAATGTGACGTTAAAAAGAATATGTGAGGAGAACCTGGGTGGCTCAGTGGGTTAAGCCTCTGCTTTTGGCTCAGGTCATGATCTCAGGGTCCTGGGATCAAGCCCCGCATCGGGCTTTCTGCTCAGCAGGGGGCCTGCTTCCCCCTCTCTCTCTGCCTGCCTCTCTGCTTACCTGTGATCTTTCTCTCTGTCAAATAAATAAATAAAATCTTTAAAGAAAAAAAAAGAAGAATATGTGAGGGGAAGTAAAAATTTTCAGCTTTAAAATGAGATCATACTCAAGTTGTTACCAACATAAAATACATTGTTATAAATATAAGTTGTTATGTGTGTGCCTCATTGAAACAACAAAGCAAAAATCTATTTTAAATATGCAAAAGAGGGACGCCTGGGTGGCGCAGTTGGTTAAACGACTGCCTCCGGCTCAGGGCGTGATCCTGGAGTCCCGGGATCGAGTCCCACATCAGGCTCCCAGCTCCATGGGGAGTCTGCTTCTCCCTCTGACCTTCTCCTCGCTCATGCTCTCTCTCACTGTCTCTCTCTCTCAAATAAATAAAATAAAAAATCTTAAAAAAAATAAATAAATAAATAAATAAATAAATATGCAAAAGAGAAATAGAAAAAAATACCAATAATAAAGTCATCAAGCCCCAAAAGAGGAAAACAACAGGACAGAGGGACAAAGAGAGATTATAAAAATAACTAGGAAATAATTTTTAAAAAAGCAGTAAGTACATACTTATCATTAATTACTTTAAATGTAAAAGGGCTTAATTCTCCAAACAAAAGACAGAGTGGCAGAATGGACATGAAAAATAAAACATTAAGAACAAACAACCAAAATCCCAAGACCATTTATTTGCTACCTACAAGAGACAGACTTCAGATATAAGGACACACACAGACTGAAAGTAAAGAAACGGAAAAAGATATTCCATGCAAATCAAAACTGAAAGAAACCTGGAGTAGCTATACTTAGACAAAAACCATTTTAAAACAAAGAGTATAATAAGTGAAAAAAAGGTATTACATAATGACAAAATGACCAAACCAAGAAATGAAAATAATATTTATTAATTTCATGCACCCAACACAGGGATATCTAAATATGTGAAGCATATATTAGCAAACCTACAAGGAAAAATAGCAATACACAAATAGGGCACTTTGATGTTCCACTTACATCAATGGATAGGTCATCCATAAGAAGATCAATAAGGAAACATTGGCATTAAGTGACATGTAAGATCAGGGGTACTTGGGGGGCTCAGCTGGTTAAGTGTCTGATTCTTGGTTTTGGCTCAGGTTATGATTTCAGGATGTTGAGATTGAGCCTGGCATCAGGCTCCACTCTCAGCACCGAGTTTGCTGGAGATACTTTTCTCCCCCTCCTCCCTCCCCCTGCATGAATTCTTTCTTTAAAGTAAATAAATAAATAAATAGGATAGAATAAATAGACTATTATTCAGCCATAAAAAAATGAAACCTTATTATTTGTGAAAATCTGAATAGATCTCGAAGGCACATTATGTTAAGTGAAATAAGTCAGGCAGAAGGCAGGGGCAGTATGATCTCTTTTATGTGTGACGTCTACAAGCAAAAACAAAAAAGCTAGCTCATAGAACAATTTGGTGGTTGCAAAAGGTGGGGGGTAAGGAGTGGGAGAAATGGGTGAACTGGGTTCACCCATGGGTTGAAAGTGGGGAGAATTTCACCATGGGTGAAGTGGGGAGAATGGGTTTTTGTGGGTTTTTTTTAGTTTAAATAAAAATATAAAATAAAATGATGCACAAATAAATATAACACAAATCTAAAGACCATTTTCTATTTTACTCTCTATGTTAAGTTGGGCTAAGATAAGTTGAGGTCATTTTTTGAATATGTGTAATAATAAAATTATCAGTTAAATCCATTGCCATCTTTTAAAAAGAAAAACACCATAAACACTATAGAAAGTTTTGAATAATTAGCTAAATTCCACTGCAATTTACTTTTATCTTACCCTTGTCAATCACAAACTAACCTATAAACCTTAAACTGAGCTGTTTACATTAAGTTCACTAACCCTATCCTAAAGTGGCAGAAATCTGCAGTAAATATTGAAATTAAAATTGCATTATTTTATAAGCCACCTGCTTGTCAAAAGTGAGTTAATGAATAACTGCTCTCCACTTTTTTTTAATATTTAATTTATTTTTTTGACAGAGAGAGAGATCACAAGTAGGTAGAGAGGCAGGCAGAGAGAGAGGGCGAAGCAGGCTCCCTGCCCAGCAAAGAGCCTGATGCAGGCTCCATCCCAGGACCCTGGGATCATGACCTGAGCTGAAGACAGAGGCTTAACCCACTGAGCCACCCAGGCACCCGTGCTCTCCACTTCTATCCATTTTTTTTTCTGTAAAAATAGATTTCAGTTGGCTACATATTTAATAAAACAAGAGCATATCTTTATGGATCTATGCATTTTTAAAATATTATAATAAATGCATTGTCATAATTATTCAATTTCCCCATGTAAAAATCCTGTTGATTGTCACTGTAGAATCTATAGATACATAGGGCAAATAAAAACTTTGGCCTCACAAATATATTGCCTACTGTTATGGGCTAAATTGTGGTCTCACAAATTTCACATGTGGACATCTTAACCACAGTATGAAAGTGACAGTATTTGGAGATAATGGACATAGGGTCTTTTAAAAGGTAATTAAGTCAATGAAGTTATTAAGGTGAGCCTTAATCCAATATGATGCCCTTAAAACAAACAAACAAACAAACAAACAAAAAACAGGTGATTAGGACACAAACATGATCAGAGGGAAGATCATATAATACGCATCTATAAGCCAGGAAAAGGCTTCTAGACATGTAGATATCTAGCCTTCAGAACTTTGAAAAAATATATTTTTCTTATTTTAGCCATCCTGTTAATGGCACTTTTTTGTGGCAGCCTTAGTGTCTCAGTCCACTTAAGCTGATATAACAAAAATATGGATTCAATGGCTTATAAACAATATAATTTATTTTTTTAAAGTTCTGGAGTCTGAGAAGGCCAAGATCAAATCACCTCACACAGTAGGAAGCTGGGGATTTTCTGGCCCCAGTTTTATATGGGTAGTAATCGCATTCATGAGTGCTTCACCTTCAGGCCCTAATATCTCCCAAAAGCCTCACCTCTAAAAATCAACCCATTACAGATTAAATTTCAACATCTGAATATTGAGGGGTCATAAATATTCAGTCTCTGGCACCTAGCAAGTTAATGTTCCTATTTGAGCGGCCACAATGTCCTGTTGGGGCCATTTCCTTCTCATCTAAGACCAAAGGTTTCCTTTAAACTATACTTTAAGTGCTAAGAAAAAGACTTTATTATCTTTATTCTTCTTTTCTATTCTTCCTTCTTATTTTTTTATTTAGCTAAATAAAATATTACCCCCTTATTCATGTTTCATTATTAGGGTGCTTCTTTTTCCCTTTTTGAATTTGTATATACATACTGCAATGGAAAGATATTCAAAGCAATTTTCTGAGTAGTTATGTCATTTCATTTTTAGGATGACATGGATTCTGTTGATGATAATATTATTCTTTGTTTTTTGTTATTATCTAGTAGAACTGAGATATCTCTGTCTTCCAATTTCTTCACCATTTTTTAACAAATGGCTGTCTCGTTTATCCCTCCACACAAGTGTATTGCCTGACTTGCTTAACTACTTAACTAGCACGCATGACTCAATTTGAAGGTTTAGTTATAATAACATCTTTCCATTTTTAAAATTTTATTTAAATGTAGACTACTAGTCAAATGATTGGAAAATCAATCATATAAAATAGTGTTTAGAATTTCCTTCAGGTACAAGAGTACTTGCACTATGGGGGACATGATATTCTTTTGTGGCTAAGGTCAGTTAAAGGCATCATCTGAGGCCATGTTAAGGGGTCTCTGTGCTCCTGGACTGGCCCCTAGTGTACTCAGGGAAAACAAATAACCGACTCTTCATCCTTGGCTTGTGAGGACCCAAATCAGCTTTGGCTCCTCAGGAGAACCATGTTCCCATATCCTGCCCCATCATAACAAAATAATATATTTTATACTAATAAATTACTAATAACAATACACTGTAGGGGGGCTTATATTATTATTCCCACCAAGATAATAACAACAAAACTTTCCTTCCAAATTGCTCCACAAATGCAGTTATATAAGGCTTTATATTTCTACAGAGGTTTAATTATAAGAAGCCAAAGTATCTTTGTATGTAATTTAATGCTACTTATAAAGCCTAAATTTGTGTTTTTACTAATGACTAAACAACTGCTACCAGCCAGTTCTTCCACTGAAAATAACAAGGAAACTTAACAAATAAACAAGGAAACTGAACTGAATAAAACAACTATTTTCAGAATTTGAACAACTAACTATATCTTTATAGTTATGTGATTCTTAACAGAGAGAAACAAATAATGCAGCCTCCCCTTAATTGTCCCAACCTTTATCCCAATAAATTTAACAGATCCTAATATAGGAAGAGGAATTCATGCATAAGATGTCCATCCTGAATTAAGCAAAGTTTTAAACTAAGATGGAGAAGTTCAGATGGCTTGTATTTATGGTGGTTATAGCTCTGAAGATAAGAGCTCAATTTAGAAAAAAGATAATGCTTCAGAAATCTATATGAATCCTTTTGTGTTCTTGCTTAATATCAAGATGTACATGTATAGGGTGAGAATCCACAGGCTCAGGAAAGGATAACTACCAGGAAAGTAATAAGCAATGGGGAGCTGACACAAGATTGAGAAACATTTCGTTTCTGATATGAATGGAAGTTTTTAAGAGTCCACCAAATATATTCCATAGATACACCAATCAAGCCATATTTTGGGAGTCAAGTTTAACTATCTCTAGTTCCCAGATTAAAAGCTATTTCAGACTCAAAAACATAATTTAGAAGATCTTATCTGCCAGGAAATTTATAGCTTGGTATAAAAGTCAAACCAAACCAACCAAACAAATCCCAACATTCTTTAAATAAAAACCCACATTCAAAGTAAAATATTTTCAATGTCTAGAATCCAATCAAATTTAACTCAAGATGCCAAAGTAAAAGATGACTTGTAACCAAGAGAAAAATCAGTCAATTGAAAGATCTAGAACTGAAAGAGATAAGTAATAATCCAACATTTTTAAAATGGTAATTATAAAGATAGATCATTAAATAAATATTATGAATAAAGAAAGAGATAGAAACTGTATTAAAAAACAGATGTAACTTCCCCAGAGAAAAATACAGTATTTGCAATAAAAAAAAAAATTGGCTTGGGCTGAAGAAAAGATTAGACACTTTTTAGAAAATTTCAGTGAATTTGAGAACATGGCGATAGAATTTGTCCAAACTAAAAAATAGAGGAAAAATGGCTGAAAAAAATTAATTTCAATAGACATATTGGGAAAATATTGAGTTTTCTGTTATATAAATGACATGACTTTGAGAATTGCAAGGGAATTTGAGAGAAAAATATATATGAAGAAACAAGGACCAAATTTTTCTAAATTTTATAACTCCACAAAACACATAATAATCAAGTCACTAAAAAGCATTGATGAATGAAATTATATATGTAGCCAAGGGGGCAGATAATAAATAATATAGAAGGAAACAAAAATAAAAATCACTGTGAACACCTCACGTCCAAAAAATGCAGTGTGGAAGACAACAGAATGACATATTTAAAGTGCTGGTGGTGGGTGTGGGGATGCCAATGAGAATGCCGTATCTGCTCAAAATACACTTCAAAAATAAATAAAAGAATACAGCAAAACAGAAATTTCAAACTATTACATTGCAAGTGTTGCTTAAAGATGTTTTTCATGCTGAGGGTAAAGGATTTCAGATGGAATTTTGATCCATAAAAAAGGAATGGAGAGTACTAGACCTGGTATATGTATGGATTGAACGTTTTTTCCTTATGTAAGAAACACTGAAATTACATTTGATGCTCAATAAAAAAAAAAAAGTGACAAATTGTATCGTGGGTCAATGTTGATGTATAGAAGTGATTGGCAATAATAACATGTGGTGTGTTGGGTTGGCCTGCAGCTGGTGTATGAAATTAAGAATATGCACTTTATAACCCACTGAATGAGAAGGCACAAACCACCCACAGGGCGCTGGTGAGTACCTCCCTCATAATCCACAATTCCACTCAGGGTTGTTTCAATTAAAAAAAAAAAATACAAGATTTACTACCTACAGGTCTCAGAAGTGGGGGAGGTGTAAGGAGAAGTGTAAGAACAGTCCTCTCTGTCCTGTTCATGCGGAAGCAGGAAATGGAGAGCAGGGTAGCAAGCATCTATCACTTATATGGCAGTCCTGAGGGAGGTAAGTAACTTTTCACAAGCTCAACTTTTAAGCGGATATTTTAAAAGGTGTCCTGGAAAAAATAAATGGGAAGCACTGTAAAATGACCAATTAGCAACTCAAAAGTTGTTTTTCCAACACACATGGGATGGAAGTATTCTGTTTTAAGGTTCTTACATAGGAACTGGTAAAACACTATAGTTTTTTTTTTCAATCACTTTGTTTCACCCTTGAAAGACCCTAAAACTGGTCATTCATTCAACACTTCCTTCATCCCTGGTTTTGTTGTTCTTGTTGTTGTTTCCTTGGAAGATTTTTCTACCTGAGATTCCTTTCACCGGATTTGAGTGTTTTCAAATGTTCCTTATTCAATTGTGGGGTTTATAGGCAGCCAATAAAACCTTTTTTTTTTTTTTTTGACAAGGGGCACATTTTAATAGGTATGCTTTGTAAAGATTTGATTGTAATTTACAATAAATGTGAACAGTAATCTCCTTCAATTCCTAGGTCTTTGCTGCTCTCATCCAAAACAAAACAAACAAAAACAAAGGAAAACAGAAAACCACTTTTTTTTTTTTTTTTTAGAAACCCACTTTTATATTCTACCAGAGACTTTTATGACCTTATATTTTATCTACCTTCCTTGTACATGTTTGTGTTTTTTCTTACCATAATTCAGTAGTATTTAAGTTTCCTAAAGGTTAGACATTTGATTGTGCCCATATTTGGGAATCTACCAAAAACCTGGCAAAAATAGGCTAAATAAGTTTAAGAAATATTTTTGGTTTCATTTTTGTTTCTCTTTGCAAAACATACAAAGTAAAACACACACACACACACACACACAAAGTGTTATTCTTATTTTTTTTTTCTTTTTTTTTTTTTAAGATTTTATTTATTTGACAGAGAGAGGTCACAAGTAGGCAGAGAGGCAGGCAGAGAGAGAGGAGGAAGCAGGCTCCCTGCTGAGCAGAGAGCCCGATGCGGGACTCGATCCCAGGACCCTGAGATCCTGACCTGAGCCGAAGGCAGCGGCTCAACCCACTGAGCCACCCAGGTGCCCCGGTGTTATTCTTATTAAAGCAGTCTTGGTAGATCAAATACATCAAATAGCATTTGAACAGTAATAGTATTTAGGTTTGATTTGCCTTAATTGGACATTTATATTGATCAAGCTGAATGTGCAATGGTTCTATTTTATAGGTTGAGAGGATAAATTCAATGACTCAATCTAAAGAGAGGATTTTATTTAATACAAATAACAAGAAAGAAAACCATGTTTATTTTGTTAGAAAGAGTATCATTTATTTTAATCTACTTAATGATTTCTAAGACTAATTGGTGAGTTTTCTTATGTATTATCATAATACAAAGTAGTAACAATACAGATTTTTAAAAGAAAAAGAAAGCCTCCACAAGAGTATTTTAGTATTTATAATAAGGGAGAATAATTAGTGTATTCATAAGATGAGTAGGAGTTTTTTCTTCCTCTTATAGTAAAATTTTCCAAATACTTATTTCCTTTGACTAATAAATGCTATTTCCTATTTATGTAATACTCCTATGCTTTGCAAAGTACTTTGTATTATCAGAAATATTTATGGGACCCTGTCTAAAGGAAATCTATGTTATTGGTTGCATTTCTCTTTCCAAGTAAATATCTTGACTTTACCATGATCTTCCTTGAAATTCAAGAACAGTGAAATTAAAGTAGACACACATTTAAAAACTACAAAGGATGTGATAAACAAAGGCTCTTTTATAAGCCATTTTGGATAAAGTATTACTGAACACAGTGGATTTGGATAAAGTATTACTTTATCCAAAATGGCTTAAGTATTACTGTGTTCAGTAATTAATTCATGTTTACTCTTATTTAGATCTTTAAATACTGTATTATAACTTATATGAGGTACTTTTTAATTCTTTGAAGCCCTCTTTTTTTTTTTTTCCTGAGAAGCCCTCTTATAACTACACAGTGTATTCATAGCAGTCTCTTCACATGTTCACTATAGAACTTAACACATTACATTTCATAGTATAAAGTGGATTTATTCTTTATCACTTTTATTTTTCATTCCACTCTGAAAACATTTATTGTATAAATGATATGTTAAGTAGTCTGCTGGAAAGTTCTTGAAGAAAGAAAAAAAATTATTTAAACACATTACTCTCCCTAATACTTGTAAGAAGTTGTAATAATATTTTCAAATGAATGACTAGAGAGGTGGATGAATGAATTAAAAAAGTTCCACTCCCTAGAATCTTTCTACATGGATATGGAGTTTTTAAAAAGTCACTGAACAGGAAGAAAATGTTTTTGTTTAACAAAAAAGTGTATGTTCAAATTTAAAAATGGTAATGACAAGAAAGCCCCAATTATAACATAAAACAATCATAACTGATTTTTTTTTAACCTACCATAAAATTTAGTGGTAGACTTTTCTGGAACTTCCTTGTGGTCATGAATATATTCATAACTGTATTATTTAGTTTATAATAACTACTATAAATTAGTTGATTTGTCTTTATCCTCATTTTTCCCAATTTCTACACATTTTACAGGCAACTTTTTTCAGTGATGATGAAATTACCCAAATGCATTATGTCTTTATTACATTTTGCCAATGAGAAATAAAAACAAAAAATGTTAGAATCAAAAAGCAAAAAGGAGCAAAACATGAGTTACAAGGAAAATATTATTTACAATAAGAAATGTGTTAGGCAAAAATTTGCTGACATGTAAATAATTTTTAAAACACATATTTCTGACATTCATTAGAGAAAAATGTCTCAAAATATCAGTTGTGTACACTTGTCAAGAGAAGGGTGAAAAAAAAATTAAAGTTAAAAAATGCCAAAATAGATCCTAACTGAAATACTACTTTGACTTAAAAAATTATGCATAAGAATCTAATAAAGTCTCCAAAGTCTTCATTAACTTTTCCCAGGCCTTATGTTGGTGTTAATTAGACTTTTGCATCTGATGTCTCTGGAATAATAACTCATCCTTGCCCACTGGCTTCAAATGTTACCTTTTTTTTTTTTTTTTTTTGTACATGATTTCCAAATATTTCCTTTTCTAATAAATCTGTGCTGGGTCATAGGTCAATCAATATTCTATCTGCCTATTGACTTTCTAGTTTGGCCAGATTCTTCACATCCAATAGTTCTTCATGAATTGGTTATCAACTAAAACCTTCCGATGATATTTTCTATTTTGATAGTCTTACTTACCATACAAATACCCAAATTAGAAACCTGTGATTTACTAAATGTACTTACTTAATTTACCTTAATTAATACATGAGGAAATGGACACCAAAAGATATGCAATGATTTTGCAGACAGGCATTACAAATACTTTCAGAAATTAAATCCATTAGTTCTATATCCAGCCCAACTCTCCTTTCAGTAAGTGATTGTACAGATGAATATTCTCTTTCTCAAAATTTTTTATAGAGTTTGGGAACATGCTAGTTGCATACAACATGTGTTGCCTTGAAACACAATAAATTATCTTACTTGCTTTTAGGTACTTAGATAGTTTTTTTGCTTTAGGGGAAATTGTGCCCCTCTTTAGCCCAGGTTAGTAGAGCTAACAAGATGATTCCATTCTCCATCTCAGTAGTTTTGAAATGGAAATATACCACTGTTTTGGTTAAGTGTTGAATTCCAATGGGAAGCTTAAGGAAAAATCTTTCACTTAAAAATAAAAGAATGATCTGCATTGCAGAAGACCCTAAGGGAAGAACAAGCATTGTACTGAAAACTAGAGGTAAAGATTATATGTATTTAATTAAGTAACAAAAGAGAAGACTTGGGAAAAGAGAGTCCTTATAGTAAGTTAACCTGTTTCTTAGAGTAAAACACACAAAATAGAATAGTGGAGAAAGAAAAACTGAGGCAATAATAATAAACATGATAAATCCATTTTAGGTATTTTAAAAGATCAACTTCAAAAATGTTTGCAAAGGAAGATAACAATATCCTGCTATTATCTCCATATTTTGAAGTGGTAAAAATGAAACCTAGTGTTTTTAAGAGACATTTACAAGGTACACAAATGGTAAGTTATAAAGCTGAAACGTGGAACTAAATATTCATTCCATCTTGTCAGTGTTCTTCACTTTCAACAGAAAACATAATGATACAGACTGAATAGGATGAGAGGTAAGAAAGAGAAAGCAAACTTGACAGCTTTCTTAGCAAGCCACTTGATACAGTTATGTCATATTGAGGACCTTGATTATAATACTAGGAGGAGGGGTAGAATATAAAGAATGATTTTTTGAAACATGCTAATTATGATAAGGCAAGATTTAAGAAAACAAATACATGGGAATGGTTTAGCTGGAAGGGTCCAAAATGGGAAAAAAGGTGGTACGGTCAAGAAAAATGGCTTACTGAGAGTAAGGATAATGGTACTTAATTAAATTTTCATGCTTTTTTGTCATAAATGTAATAGACACTCATTGAAAAAAAAATTAAGATGAAAAAATTAAAACTTCCATTTTAGTCTCATTTGTCCATCTACAACCAGACATGCCAAGAATAGTGCCTGGTAAAGACTATCTCTCCCATAAATATTCATTCCATAAAGGGCTTGCATTATTGGTGATATTACTGTAACAGTGATTAAGTGGTAGAGCAAGGACTTAAGTATCTGCACTCAGAGAGGATTTTTTTTTGTAAATATAATCTATGACAGTAAAATAAATAATCCAGGGAGTATTAAAGGCCTCATACATTTTTTATATGAAGAATTTTTCATGTGACTAAAATATGTAACACATATTTTTAAGTTCCAATGTAAAAATGATTTGGTCAATCTAAAATAATGTGTAACTTTAATTATTATCAGATTTATAGGAATTTATTTTTAAGATTGTATTTATTTATTTGACAGAGATCACAAGTAGGCAGAGAGGCAGGCAGAGAGAGAGGGAAGCAGTCTCCCTGCTGAGCAGAGAACCTGATGTGGGGCTCGATCCCAGGACCTGATCATGACCTGAGCTGAAAGCAGAGGCTTTAACCCACTGAACCACCCAGGTGCCCCTATAGGAAATATTTTAAAAGAATTTTGATTTCTTAATTCGTTTTGGATTACTGCTACCATTAGTGGTTGATTATCATTTATGTCGTAAACCTGAGCTGTTACTCAGGAATCTGAGAGTGAAAAAATGAGGGATGAATGACTAGCGAGAAAAACATTAAAAAAATGTCTGCTTCTCTTAGAAAATCTTCCCAGTGACCTTGCATTATGGGAATTTGGCCTTTCTTGTACTGCTGAGGTGGCCTGACTTTATCATTTGTTTTACTCAGATGCCATGTTTCCAGAAAATACTCTCAGAAACTACTTTTATTAGAGCTCAGTCTAAAATAACTGCAGAAAATGTAAATAAAAATTCACCAGAGGAAGAACACCAATGGTCTGAACCTAGATGCAATGACTTTGAATTCAGCATTTCTTTGAGGTCTTTACAAACATTAGTGTCTGTAACTAATCCTCTCAATTTCTCCTCAAATCAAGGAAATGCATAACCTGCTTTGTCAGACATACCTTTTTTAAGCACTACTTTTGGTATGTTATTTTCCTCCTCAGAAGCCTTCCTATTTTCTCCCACATCATTTCTAAATCCTTCTATTTCTGCCTCCATAATCTAGCCTCTACCTACCTAATCTATAGGTCCCAGTAGTGCTCAGCACATATCTCTCAGTCTAAGTCAAATCTCTTGATTGGTCCATGAACACAATAATATTTCTTCCCTTTGTAAAGGCTTTTATTACAGACGCAATCTCTATCATACAATGATACTCTCATGTCAGCCTTCTCCAGTATTTCCCCTATGCTGTTGTACAATGAATTTCCTATATAAGTGATTTTGATCACAGCATTCACCTCTTGAAATCTTTCATGTTTTTGTTAAGTGTGCTTGGGAAGTAGGAAGGTGCTTTTCCAAATCAGCTTAGTATACTGATTATTGATTATATGATCAGTAATTTTCTTGTTGTTTCACAAATACCTTGTTTTATTCTCACAATAATTCTATGAAGTGCATATCATTGCTGCTTTACAAAAGAGGACGTTTGCTTTGTGTCTGATGTGGGAATCAGACAGTTTTTTTGACAACACAGAAGGTCAGGTATTGCACTTTTAGTTCAGTGAATAGATGATCATGACACTTTCAAATGAGTAGTATGTCCTCCTTACCCTGAGAGAGTCCTTAACATGTTTATATAACTAACTAAACGTAGTGGTACACTGTTGGTCCAGTTACTTAAACTTCATCATTTAGGAATACACACAGATAATTGGACCGATTATATTGAAAACAGCTGCCAGTAAGGTGTAAAATACCAAACATCATGACAGATAAATTACTTTTCTAAGACTCCCATAATAAAGTACCACAGACTGGGTGGCTTATGCCACAGAATTTTTTTTTTTTTTTCAGAATTCTGGGGGCTAGAGTCCCAGATTAATGTGTTTGTAGAGTTAGTTTTTCTGAAACCTCTCTTCTTGGCTTGCAGATGGCTGTTTCTTCCTTGTGTCTTTACATGGTCTGCTCTTCTGTACATGTCTGTGTCCTAATCTCCTCTCCTATAAGGTCACCATTCAGAATGGATTAGCACTTGCCCTAAGGACCTCATTTTAATTTAAATCCCCCTTAATGAATTCATCTCTAAATATTGTCACATTCTGAAGTACTGGGTGTTAGGACTTCAACATAGGAATTTGAAGTGACTCAACAAACAATGTAGTAGCTCAATATAGAATATGTATATTGCAAGGAGTAAATTACACAATTCCAAGGGAGAACTTGGTTAAATGTTCACTCCAAAGAAGTTTCTAATATAGCCATTCTAAAGTGGAGATAGGCCAGCAAAGATAATTCAGAGAGAAAACTGACATAGGAAGAGTTAAATTTGTGCCAGAATATATATATTTTTTTCAGTTTTCTACAGAAACATAGTCCCATCTGGCAGAAGACCAAATAAGAAAGAGAAAACTTAGGATGTTATTTTGCTTTTGTTCATTTATCCATCTGTCTACATGAACCCTATGACATTGTTTTCCAAATGGAAGCCTACTAATGCCAGAAACATGGTTCTTGGCCTGAAATTATCAGTGCTTAGCCAGTTTCAGTTTAAGAGAAGATAATAGTACTGAAAAATTTCTTTTCTTAAATGTGGCTAAACTTGCCAAAAACTAAAATTTTCTGTACCATTACTCAGTATATGCTTTTTAGCCTTTGAATCTGTATTCTATTGTGCTTCATATAAATAAATATAAATTCTTTGTTTTTTGCTCATTTGTATTTTTCCAGTATTATTCAAGATATTACAAATTATGGCTTTCCATATCACTTTACTACAGAAATATACTAAAGATTTTTCAGCCCTGTCCTACTTATTGTTATAGTTTCTTTCAAATTAACTCATTTAAAAAGTAATAAATGTAACTTGCTTAACAAAGATTAAGAATGTTGGTTGACTTTTTTTAATAATATATCAGTTAAAATGTTATACTCTTACTGTGCTTATTGTATTATTTTATGGGCAATTAATATTTTTATTTGGTTTTCTTTGTATCTTTTCAAATATCTTAAAGCATAATGTTTATCAGTAGTACAGTTGTATGATTTGTTGAAGCAACAATGTCTAGTCATAAATCATTATATCAGTCTATTTATCATTACCTACCTACCATCTATTATCTATCTATCTGCAGATGTACATTTTTTCAAAAATAAATAAAATGTGTATTTTCCATTATTTTTGTTATTTAATTATATATCTATATTTCTTCTTTCTTATCTACCTAAGGAATTTTTTTAAATACCTACATTATGTAACAACTTTACAAAGTACAAATTATGTCACCATCCATAAAGTAGACAAAAAGTGATTGCTTATATCTATCCATATGCATACAGTTTTATATAGTTGTAAAAATCCTATGTGCATCGTTTTTCCTCCTAATTAGTATTGTTCCCATGTCCTAATAAACAACTGGGCTGAAGACTACTGGTATAACATGACCAGAACCTAAATGCATCATTTCCCTCTTTCAATCTCAACTTTATAAACAGATGAAAATCCTCAAACTCTCTAAAACCACAATAAAATATTTGAGCCTTGAACAATGCAGTGGTTAAAAGTGACCACCAACTGTGCAATTGAAAATCTGCATATAACTTTGGACTCACCAAAATGTAGCTACTAATACCCTACTGTAGACTGGAAACCTTACCAATAACAATCAGCTAGTTAATACATCCTGCTTATGTTATTTGTATTATATACCATATTTTATAATAAACTAAGCTAGAGAAAATAACATGTTACTAAGAAAACTATAAGAAATAGAAAATACATTTACTGTAATGTACTGTATTCACTGAAAAAAAAAAAAAAAAGCAAACCTATAAGTAGACATGCAGAGTTCAAACCTTTGCTGTTCAAGGGACAAGACCACTTACAAAACTGTGCATAACTTCTTCTTCTTCTTTTTTTTTTTTTAAATATTTTATTTATTTGACATAGATCACAAGAAGGCAGAGAGGCAGGCAGAGGGAGAAAGGAAGGGAAGCAGGCTCCCCATTGAGCAGAGAGCCCTATGTGGGGCTCGATCCGAGGACCCTGAGATCATGACCCGAGCCGAAGGCAGAGCCTTCAACCCATTGAGCCACCCAGGCGCCCCTGTGCATAACTTCTTAATAAAGTTGAAAGCTTCATATATATTTGGTTATACTATGATTTTATTAAGATTATGTATATAATTTATTATAAATGTTATGTCCTTTTGTAATTTGGAATTAAATTTTCTTTTCAAATTGTTTCTCATTTAAGAGTGCCTAGGTGGCTCAGTTGGCCAACTTGGCTCAGTTAAGCATCTGACTCTTGGTTTCAGCTCAGGTCATGATCTTGGGCTCTTGGACTCTATGTTGGGCTCTAAGCTCAAAGGGGAGTCAGCTTGAGGATTTCTTTCCCTCTTTCTCTGTCCTTCTTCCATTTGTGCTTGTCTCTCTCTCTCTTTTGCAAATAAATAAATAAATAAATCTTAAAAAATTATCACTTAGGTAACTTAGAATTTAAAAAAAAATTATGAAATATTTGTAAAGCTTTTCCATGCAAATGGAATCAAAAAGAAAGCTGGGAAAACAATACTTATATCAGACTAAAACAGACTGTGGTAAGAAACAAAGAAGAGCATTACATAACAACACAGAGATCTATCCAAGAAGAAGAAGATATAACACTTGTAAGTATTTATGCAACAAAATAGGAGCACCTAAATATGTGAAATGTATATTAACAAAATGAAAGGGAGAAATTTACAGTAATGCAAAAATGTAAATCATAGTAGTAATGCAAAAATCATGAGACTTAACCCTCCACTAACATCAATGGATAGATAATTTATAATGAAAATTAATAAGGAAACATTGGCTTTGAACAACACATTAGACCAGATGAACTTAAGAGTTACATATAGTACATTCCATCTAAAATCTGAATACATGTTTTTCTTAAGTGCACGTGGAACATTCTTCAGAATAGATCCTAAGTTAAGCCACACACCAAGTCTTAATAAATTTAAAAAGACTGGAATCATATCAAGCATCTTTTCTGACCACAAAGGTATAAAACAAGAAATCAACGATAAGAAAACTGGAAAAAACACAAGCACATGAAGACCAAATAACATGTTACTAAACAATGGATGAGGTGACAAAGAAGACAAAAAGAAAAGAAAACAAATACGTTGAGACAAGTGAAAAATGAAAACATAACACTATAAAATTTATGGGACACACAGCAAAAGCAGTTCTAAGAAGGAAATTTATGGCAGTACAGGCCTACGTCAAGAAACAAACAAAAATTACAAATAAGCAAACTAACTTTATACCTATAGATACTAGGAAAAGAAGAACAAAAAAAACCCAAAGCAAGGATGGTTCCTATCTACAAATCATCAACATGATATAACAATTAAAAACTGAAGGATAAAATCTATATGATCATCTTAATAAGATTCAAAAAAGAAATTTGACAAAATTCAACATCTGTTTATGATAAAAACTTTCAACAGAGTACAGGGGGAACAAACCTCAACATAATACAGACCATATATGCTAAACCCACAGCTAACATCATAATCAATGGTGAAAAGTTAAAAGCTTCTCCTTTAAGATCACAAACAAGACAACATAGTGTTGGGCATCCTAGCTGCAGAAATTAGGCAATAAAAAGAAATAAAAAGCATCTGAATTGGATAAGAAAAAGTGAAATTTTCATTATTTGTAGATGACATGTTACTGTATTAAAACATCCTAAAGCCTCCATCCCAAAACTATTAGAAAAAACAAAATCAGCAAAACTCTAGGGTAAAAAATTAATATGCAGAAATCTTTTTTCTATACACCAATAACAAATTATCAGAAAGAGAAATTGAGACAATTCTACCTACAACTTTATTAAAAAGAATAAGATACATATGGGCGCCTGGGTGGCTCAGTGGGTTAAGCCGCTGCCTTCAGCTCAGGTCATGATCCCGGGGTCCTGGGATCGAGTCCCACATCGCTCAGCGGACAGCCTGCTTTCCTCTCTCTCTCTGCCTGCCTCTCTGCCTACTTATGATCTCTCTCTGTCAAATAAATAAATAAAATCTTAAAAAAAAAAAAAGAATAAGATACATAGAAATGAATTTAAATGATGTGAAATGACTTAAAACCGTTAAGATATTCTGATGGATTTCTGTCTCACATTGAGGTCTTTTATCCATTTTGAGTTTATCGTTGTGTATGGTGTAAGAGAATGGTTGAGTTTCATTCTTCTACATATAGCTGCCCAGTTTTCCCAGCACCATTTATTGAAGAGACTGTCTTTTTTCCACTGTATATTTTTTCCTGTTTTGTCGAAGATTATTTGACCATAGAGTTGAGGGTCCATATCTGGGCTCTCTACTCTGTTCCACTGGTCTATGTGTCTGTTTTTATGCCAGTACAAAGATAAACTCAAAATAGATAAAAGACCTCAATGTGAGACAGGAATCCATCAGAATCGTAGAGGAGGACATAGGCAGTAATCTCTTCGATATCAGCCACAGCAACTTCTTTCAAGATATGTCTCCGAAGGCAAAGGAAACAAAAGTGAAGATGAACTTTTGGGACTTCATCAAAATCAAAAGCTTCTGCACAGCAAAGGAAGCAGTCAAGAAAACAAAGAGGCAACCCATGGAATGGGAGAAGATACTTGCAAATGACAGTACAGACAAAAGGTTGATATCCAGGATCTATAATGAACTCCTCAAACTCAACACACACAAAACAGACAATCATATCAAAAAATGGGCAGAAGATATGGACAGACACTTCTCTAATCAAGACATACAAATGGCTATCAGACACATGAAAAAATGTTCATCACTAGCCATCAGGGAGATTCAAATTAAAACCACATTGAGATATCACCTTACACCAGTTAGAATGGCCAAAATTAGCAAGACAGGAAACACCATGTGTTGTAGAGGATGTGGAGAAAGGGGAACCCTCTTATACTGTTGGTGGGAATGCAAGTTGGTGCAGCCTCTTTGGAGAACAGTGTGGAGATTCCTCAAGAAATTAAAAATAGAGCTTCCCTATGATCCTGCCATTGCACTCCTGGGTATTTACCCCAAAGATACAGATGTCATGAAAAGAAGGGCCATCTGTACCCCAATGTTTATAGCAGCAATGGCCACGGTCGCCAAACTATGGAAAGAACGAAGATGCCCTTCAATGGATGAATGGATAAGGAAAATGTGGTCCATATACACTATGGAGTATTATGCTTCCATCAGAAAGGACGAAGACCCAACTTTTGTAGCAACATGGACAGGACTGGAAGAGATTATGCTGAGTGAAATCAGTCAAGCAGAGAGAGTCAATTATCATATGGTTTCACTTATTTGTGGATCATAACAAATAGCATGGAGGCATGGGGAGTTAAAGGAAGGGGGTTGGGGTAAATTGGAAGGGGAGGTGAATCATGAGAGACTATGGACTCTGAAAAACAATCTGAGGGGTTTGAAGTGGCGGGGTGGGGGTGGGAGGTCGGGGTACCAGGTGGTGGGTATTATAGAGGGCACGGATTGCATGGAGCATTGGGTATGGTGAAAAAATAATGATACAGTCATGCTGAAAATAAGTAAATGGAAAAAAAAATAAAACCATTAAGACATTGATGAAAAAAATTGAGGACAGCACAAATAAGTCAATGAGCTTATGGACTAGAAGAATTAATATTGTTGACATATCCACATTATCCAAAGCAATCTACAGATTTAATTCAATCTCTATCGAAACACCAAAGGCGGGGGTGCCTGGGTGGCTCAGTTGTTAAGTGCCTGCCTTAGGCTCAGGTCATGATCCTAGGGTCCTGGGATTGAGCACTGCATCAGGCTCCCTGCTCCACGGGAAACTTGCTTCTCCCTTTCCCACTCCCCCTGTTTGCGTTCCCTCTCTTGTTGTGTCTCTCTCTGTCAAATAATAAATAAAAAATCTTAAAACAAACAAAACAAAACAACAAAAAACCCACCAAAAAACAAACAAACAAAAATACCAGTGACATTTTTCACTAAACTAGAAAGAATAGTACTAAAAGTTTTGTGGAACCACAGAAGACCTAAAATAGCCAAAGCCATCTTAGCAAAAAAGCACAAAACTGGAAGTATCATGCTTCTAGACTTCAGATATACTACAAAGCTACAGTCATCAAAACAATATGGTACTGGCACAGAAACAGACACATAGGTCAATGGAACAGTATAGAGAGCCCAGAAATAAAAACATCCATGTATGGTCAATTAATCCACAACAAAAGAGGCAAGAATATACAATGGGGAAAAATAGTCTGTTATTAAATGGTTCTAGGAACAATGGATAGCTACATGCAAAAGAGTGAAACTGACATTTTTTACACCATACACATAAATAAACTAAAAAGGAATTAAAGATCTAAATCTGAGACCTGAAGGCATAAAATTTCCTAGAATAAGTTAATGTCTGTAGTTTCTCAGATACTGGCCATAGCAACATTTTTCTAGTATTGATTTAAGTGAGACAAGTCAGACAGAGAAAGATAAACACTATATGACTTCACCTGTATGTAGAATCGAATAAAACAAATGACTAAAGAAAACAAAACAGAGACAGACTCACAGATACGGAGAAAAAAATTGATGGTTACCAGAGGGGAATAGAAGGGGAGTAGATAAAATATGTGAAGGGAATTAAGAGGTATAATCTTCCAGTCAAAAAATAAGTAAAAATTGGGACTGTAATATATAGTCTGGGAATATAGTCGGTACCATTTAACAATTTTGTATGGTAACAGGTGGCAACTAGACTTATTGTGGTGACCTTTTCATAATCTATATAAATATCATATCATTATGTTGTATACCTGAAACTAATACAACACTGTATGTTGATTATTCAATTAAAAAATTCAAAAATGTTTGGATATTTTTATTCATTTAATACTGAAAGCATTTATTTTTCTTAGAAGAAATGATTTTTTTGGTAACAGTTTTTTTTTTTTTTTAACCTGAGAACACCAAAAACATGGTATGTTCTTCCATTTTATTGAAATATTTTCTAATACTAAACTTGAATTTATACTTTTCTGGCACGTTGTTTGAGATCTTTTCAATATTATTTCAGTGAACTTATTTTTTGTTGCTGTTCCCTACATGTTATAAAATTATATTTTCTTTTTTAAATATTTTATAAAGGTTTTATTTACTTACTAGTGAGAGACAACACAAGAGTGTGGTAAAAGCAGAGGGAGAAGCAGACTCCCTACTGAGCATGGAGCTTGATGTAGTCTCAACCCTGAGACACTGCAATCATAACCTGAGCTGAAGATGGACATTTAACCAACTAAGCCATCTAGGCACTCCTAAAATTCTATTTTCTGATAAACTATTTCTGGATTTAATTAAAACATGGATCCTTATGTATTTATTTCATTGTGCCCTTTTTTTTTTCAATTTATTTATTTTCAGAAAAACAGTATTCATTATTTTTTCACCACACCCAGTGCTCCATGCAATCCGTGCCCTCTATAATACCCACCACCTGGTACCCCAACCTCCCCCCCCCCCGCCACTTCAAACTCCTCAGATTGTTTTTCAGAGTCCATAGTCTCTTGTGGTTCACCTCCCCTTCCAATTTACCCCAACTCCCTTCTCCTCTCTAACACTCCTTGTCCTCCATGCTATTTGTTATGATCCACAAATAAGTGAAACCATATGATAATTGACTCTCTCTGCTTGACTTATTTCACTCAGCATAATCTCTTCCAGTCCCATCCATGTTGCTACAAAAGTTGGGTATTCATCCTTTCTGATGGAGGCATAATACTCATAGTGTATATGGACCACATCTTCCTTATTCATTCATCCGTTGAAGGGCATCTTGGTTCTTTCCATAGTTTGGCGACCGTGGCCATTTCTGCTATAAACATTGGGGTACAGATGGCCCTTCTTTTCATGACATCTGTATCTTTGGGGTAAATACCCAGGAGTGCAATGGCAGGGTCATAGGGAAGCTCTATTTTTAATTTCTTGAGGAATCTCCACACTGTTCTCCAAAGAGGCTGCACCAACTTGCATTCCCACCAACAGTGTAAGAGGGTTCCCCTTTCTCCACATCCCCTCCAACACAAGTTGTTTCCTGTTTTGTTAATTTTGGCCATTCTAACTGGTGTAAGGTGATATCTCAATGTGGTTTTAATTTGAATCTCCCTGATGGCTAGTGATGATGAACATTTTTTAAATGTGGTTTACATAGAGTAAACCACATTTAAAGATTAATTCAGAGCCACTATAATGTTAACAACAGACGCAGTTTCTTTCCCTCATTAGAGTTTGTCATTGGCATCTGCTTCATCCAGAAGCTGGATCTCTTTATAGTGGCAAAATGACTACAGCATGTCCAGGTGACCTCTGTACTCCATATTATCCATAAGGGGAACTAAAAAGTACTAGAAGTCAGCATTTGTTCCGTGTACATTCATGAACCAATGATCATTTTAAGGAGAAGGAAAATTTTACTCTGTTATTAAGGGGCCATTCTAGGAGCTGTAGTCAGACTGATGATTTGTCAAAACACATGAATTGTGTGTGTGTATGTGTGTGTGTGTGTGTGCACGCACACTCTCATGGATGTGCACCGTCTAATGGATGGATATCAATATATCAAATAAACTCTCAGGTCCTTGATCAAGGAGAAATAAAAGGTGATGCTTAGCTAGAAATTTTAAAATGTTCTTTTTTTTAAAAATTTATTTATTTTCAGAAAAACATTATTCATTATTTTTTCACCACACCCAGTGCTCCATGCAAGCCGTGCCCTCTATAATACCCACCACCTGGTACCCCAACCTCCCACCCCCCCACCACTTCAAACCCCTCAGATTGTTTTTCAGAGACCACTATACATACCTGCAGAATCACACTTATTATAGTTGTCCTGATTATATATTTTAAGCATGTCTGTTCCTCTCGACAAAGAAGTCCTACAGGAAAGTTTCCATGCCATATTTGCCTTTGAATTTTCAAGCGCATTGCATGGTTCTTGGCAGATAATTTATTGTCACAATATTTGCTAAATGAATGAATGGTTATGATTCAGACTTATTTTTAAAATAAAAATTCTGTTCTGAAAAAAAAAAAAGAAAAGAAAAGAAATTTTAAAATGTCCCGCGTAAGTATCAAATAAAAGGGCACAAGGCAACCCACGGAATGGGAGAAGATATTTGCAAATGACAGTACAGACAAAAGGTTGATATCCAGGATCTATAATGAACTCCTCAAACTCAACACACACGAAACAGGCAAACATATCAAAAAATGGGCAGAATATATGAACAGACACTTCTCCAATCAAGACATACAAATGGCTATCAGATACATGAAAAAATTCTCATCATCATTAGCCCTCAGGGAGATTCAAATTAAAACCACATTGAGATATCACCTTACACCAGTTAGAATGGCCAAAATTAACAAAACAGGAAACAACTTTGTTGGAGAGGATGTGGAGAAAGGGGAACCCTCTTACACTGTTGGTGGGAATGCAAGTTGGTGCAGCCTCTTTGGAGAACAGTGTGGAGATTCCTCAAGAAATCAAAAATAGAGCTTCCCTATGACCCTGCCATTGCACTCCTGGGTATTTACCCCAAAGATACAGATGTCATGAAAAGAAGGGCCATCTGTACCCCAATGTTTATAGCAGCAGTGGCCACGGTCGCCAAACTATGGAAAGAACCAAGATGCCCTTCAACGGATGAATGAATAAGGAAGATGTGGTCCATATACACTATGAGTATTATGCCTCCATCAGAAAGGATGAATACCCAACTTTTGTAGCAACATGGATGGGACTGGAAGAGATTATGCTGAGTGAAATAAGTCAAGCAGAGAGAGTCAATTATCATATGGTTTCACTTATTTGTGGAGCATAACAAATAGCATGGAGAACATGGGGAGTTAGAGAGGAGAAGGGAGTTGGGGTAAGTTGGAAGGGGAGGTGAATCATGAGAGACTATGGACTCTGAAAAACAATCTGAGGGGTTTGAATTGGCGGGCAGGTGGGAGGTTGGGGTACCAGGTGGTGGGTATTATAGAGGGCACGGATTGCATGGAGCACTGGGTGTGGTGAAAAAATAATGAATACTGTTATGCCAAAAATAAATAAAAAATAAATTAAATAAATTAATTAATAAATAAATGTGGTTTACTCTAGATTTTCAGATGCTACTGTTTTAAAGTTGAGTTTTTGGGTTACCTAAAACTAAAACTAAAGCTTTCTTATGAATACAAAAAATTTCATTAAACTTACATTTTTTAAAAAATTTTTTCTAGGATTTCCTTTTTTTTCTTTTTCAAGATTTATTTATGTTATACAGATAGTGCATGAGTGCTGGTGGGGGCAGAGGGAGAGGGAGAGAGAGAATCCTCAAGCAGAAGCCCCCACCCCCACCAAGCCAAAGCAATGAGCCCAACACAGGGCTTGATTCCAGGACCCTGGGATCATGATTTAGGTTGAAATGAAGACTGGGATTCTTAACCAACTAAGCCATCCAGGTGCCCCAGTTTCTCAGGTTTTCTAAGTATAAAAATTTGAGAGAGAGAGAAAAAGAGCAAATTTTTATACTATATATATATAGAGAGAGAGTGCTCAAATTTTTATACTTTTATATATTCTTTTATGTATTCATAAGAATATATATATATGTTTATATATTCATAAGAAATGTATATGCACACACACTATATTGAGTATAATATATAATATATATTCATTCAACATATTCATATATATGTCACTAATATTGTTTCTCCTCATTTCAAATAGTATGTCTCAAATATTTTGAATAAAAAATTACATCCTAATATAGAGATGGCAGCGATTAGTCCTTATCGCTCTTCATAACTTTTTAAGACACGTCTTCAAAGATCGATCATGAAGTTTAATAATGGTTATAGGTATACAGCAAATGTTGACTTTATAATAATAAGGTGGTTCTTTCTTGTAGATTTTAAAGGTTATACCATTCTTTTTTTAGAAATGGATACAGGATTTTGTTTTATTCATCTGGGTATCAGTTTACATTTGAGTAAACTGATGCATTATTTGATATGTATGCAATATAAATAGATTCCAACCCAATTATCCATTCTCATGTCATGGAATAAAAACAAAAACAAATATGACTATGGCCAAAAACGTTCTTAAAACTTGCTTTTGTGGGTGCCTGGGTGGCTCAGTGGGTTAGAGGCCGCTGCCTTCGGCTCGGGTCATGATCTCAGGGTCCTGGAATCAAGTCCCACATCGGGCTCTCTGCTCGGCCAGGAGCCTGCTTCTCTCTCTCTCTCTCTGCCTGCCTCTCTACCTACCTGTGATCTCTCTCTGTCAAATAAATAAAATCTTTAAAAAAAAAAAAAACTTGCTTTTGTTTTATTTAGTGGACAGTTTATGTTTCTAACTATCAATGTCACTTTTAGTTTTTTTTTTTTAAAGCATTTATTTGTAATATATTAACAAACCAAAAAATATAAGTAATACATGCATGGTATGAATACAATAATACATGCATATTTAAAAATAACTATCTACTTAAAAACTACAAAATTACCAAAAATAGGGAATCTCTATATGTGCACATCTCTTACATACTGTTCTCCTCAACTTGCAAAAAAATTATTTCCTTGAATGTTGTGCTTGTCATTCTTTTATAATTTATATTTAATTTAATTTTTTATTTCTGAGAGACAACATCATCATATACAGATTATTTAGTTTTGCTTGCAACAGAATTTTATAAAAATAATGTTGTAAGTACGAAACATTCTATAACATAGTTTTTAATGAAAAATGTGTTTCTGGAATGCCTGGTTGGCTCAGTCAGTTAAGTGTCAGACTCTTGGTTTTGGCTGAGGCCATGATCTCAGGATGATGAAATGGAGTCTCACGTGGGGCTCTGTGCTCAGCCAGAGTCTGCTCATCCCTCTGCCTTTCCCACTGGTGCACAGGCTCTCTCTCTCTCTAAAATATAAAAATAAATAGAATCTTCACAAAATAAAAACATGTTTCTGAGCTTGATATAAATGCACATGTTCATTTACCTTCATATGCAATTTATTATAAAAATGTTATATTTTCTCTTTTATACTTAAACACATATAGAAATGATATTTATATACAGTGAGTAGAAGAGAAGATCCAATTTCTTTTTGTTTGTTTAATATGAATAACTAATTGTTCCCACATCACTTCTTGAAAATTTTCTTCTTTTTCCAATTACTTATAACGCCACTCCATCACATAAGGAGTTTCTATTCCCCTTTGTTCCCTTTTGTATACAAGAGTATTTCTAGCATCTATATTCTGTTTGGTTGGTTAATTTGCCTATCTCTGTTGCCAATTTTTTACTGGTCCAATTATTGAAACTATATAAAAAGTTCTGATGTACGAGGTTGGTCCTGGATACATCTATGATAATACAATTCAATTTATATAAATGGGTGAACGTGAAATATATGAACATGGTTTTGAGTTTACAGTAAATGAAGAAGTTGGTATAGTTAATATTATATGATCTAAAAAATAGTAGTATCTGACACATTTTTAAATTATATATGAGAATGAATTTGCCTCAGATAGTGAATTCTCTAAATGAAGGAGTTTTAATGCTACTCTTATATAAGACCTCAGCAATTTTGAATATCTTTTGAGCATTTGTCACATTAAAAAATTATTTACATGTTTTTAAATGAGATGTATGCAAAAAGTCCTCAGCTATACAATCAACCAATGATGCTTCTGCTCAGCCCAGGTCACAGGACTTTCTAATATTCTCTCCTTTAGTTAAGCTTCTAAAAGGAAGCTAGGAATAGGTGACTGAGGTTCTTTCCAATGTTCTATAAACAGATTCTGATAAAATGTCTCCTAACAAAAAATTACAGAAATACTGAGAACATTCTGAATGACAAAGGTTCCTAATTCTTTTCTTTCCTTTTAAAGTGAATTTTGAGCAACTGCCTCTTTAACACCTCTGAAGAGAATTTAGCTTAGATATTTTTATGTAATGCCTTCGAATTCTGAACAAAAAAAAAAACACATAATTTGCATCAGAGCTTAGTAGAAATCATATTAGAATATTAGTGTGCTTCATTTCATCAGCATCTGGGATAGTCGGTGATCAGCTGGATTGACTTGATTCACATGCAGAACTGTGCATGGTTCTTTTTATTTTCTTTATTGTGTATATTACCCCTAGAAATTTTAAAGTTATAAAAGCTAAGTTCAGGTGATTTCAGGTTAAAACAAAGTAGTTTGGGCACTCAAGATTTAATCAAAATCTCAGTTATTATATGTTTATATGCAAAATTACAAAGTGATATTTGTCAAATAAAAAATCTTAATGTCCTCAATAACACCTGTATATACCTATTGTTTTGTATGTTATATAGAATTTATTTATTTATTTATTTATTTTTAGCTAAAGGTTGCACTGAAAACACAGATCTATTCACATAAAAATAACCTTCTCAAAAGAAGGAAAAACATTAGCCCATTTAAATGTCTATATACAAATGTCTATACACAAAAGTCCTCATTTCTACAACAGAAACTAACAACTAATGAGTGGGATATGTAGACAGTAAAAATACACACACACACACACACACATATAAAATTCTTGTCCTCAAGGAGTTTAAAAGCTGGTTGTATTGAGATTTAGTGGTTGATAATAGGCAATAATTTCCATCACTATATCAATGGAAATTTTCTACCAAGTGATTTGCCTCAGTTTCTTTCAATTGAGATTAAGATAACAGAGTTCCAGTCCAAGGCAGCGATGTAGGAAAATCCTGAACTCACCTCTTTCACAGACACACAGACTCTACACTTATTTATAGAACAGTTTCCCCTGAAAAACTGAAGGTGGACTGAACACCTCCTGCACAATAAAAGATGATACAGAGACTTTGTAACAAAGGGAATCACCATTGTCTGACACTGAGAACTGCAGGCAGGGGGAGGCCCTAAGTAGATATGTCTGGACTGGGGCATAGGTAAAAAGCCATGATTTAAAAGAGCAACTAGAATATAAAGGCACTGACATAAAAACCCTGACAAATAGAAGAGGAGCTATAGGAAATCTCTCCATATCAGAGAAGCTGCTAAGCACCACAGTTTACACTCTTTTCACCTTGATAGCTTAGATGGGGGAATGATCTGGACACCATAGTCAGACTGCCTCCTCAGTGAGCCCAGGCTCTTAGCACATACCAGCTCCAGATGCCCTGGGACACTGAATAATAGTCATGGTTTAAAAATAGCAATTAGATGGGGTGCCTGGGTGGCTCAGTGGGTTAAGCCTCTGTCTTCGGCTCAGGTCATGATTCTAGGGTCCTGGGATCAAGCCCCACATTGGGCTCTCTGGTTATCGGGGACCCTGCTTCTTCTTCGCTCTCTCTGCCTGCCTCTCTGCCTGCTTGTGATCTCTGTCTGTCAAATAAATAAGTAAAATCTTAAAAAAAAAAAAAAAAAAGAGCAATTAGAATATAAAGTAACTAGCCATAGAATCTTACCGATACGAAAGCTACCAGAACTCACTTCAAATTAGAGGGACTCCTAAACATTATAGTTTACATTATCCCTCCACATTAATAGCATGGACAGAAGCAGATTCTGGGTGCCTTAGCTGACCTATGGCCTCAGTGAACAAGGGATCCATAGAGCATACCACCAAATACACCAAACAATGTGGTGACTGACAGGACACCCCTGGCCAGTGCTCATTATAGATCCAGTCATTGCACCAAAGTGACACAGGCAGAAAGCACCCTGGAATACTCTACGCCCATATAATTTCAGCTCTAGATGGTTTGCTAGGGTACCCTGGCACAGACCTCACTAGGACCCGCTGGCTCACATACACAAGACTGTTTTTTTCAAGTTTAGGAGAAATAATTGTTCTTCCTAACTCATAGAAACAAACATAGAAAATAAAGCAAAATGAAGAGAGAGAAATATGCTTCAAATGAAAGAACAAGACAAAAGCCCAGAGAAAGAACTAAATGAAATGAAGATAAGCAATCTGTCTCATAAAACGTTTAAAGTAATGATTATGTAGATGCTTACCAGACTGGAGAAAACTGTGGAAGTACTCTGTAAAAACTTCAACAAAAAGATAAAATATAAAAAAAGAACCAATCAAAAAAAAATCAGAATTGAAGAATACAATAACTGAAATGAAAAATACACTAGAGGTAATCAACAGTATATTAGTGGATGTAGACGAACAGATCAATGATTTGGAAGACAATAATGGGAAGCATTCAGCTGAACAGCAAAAAGAAAAAGAAATTTAAAAAAAATACGTTAAGGGGTCACTTGAACAACATGAAATGAACAAATATTCACATTAAAAGTCTCTCAAAGGGGTGTCTGGGTCTCTCAGGCTGTTTAGTGTCCAACTTTTGGTTTCAGTTCAGGTCATGACCTCGGAATTGTGGGATCGAATGCTCTGTCAGGCTCTGTGCTCAATGTGGAGTCTGCTTTAGATTTTCTCTCTCTTTCTATTAAATAAATAAATCTTTAAAAAATTAAAAAAGTCAAAGTGGTCTCAGAAGGAGAAGAGAGAGAAGTGACATTTTTTTGAATTATTTTTTTTGAAAAAATAATAGCTAAAAACTTTCCTAAACTGGGGATGGAAACCCAGGAAGCTGAGACAATTCCAAACAAGATGAACCCAAGATAGTCTATACCATGACACATAATAATTAAATTTTCAAAAATAAAAGACAAAAGAGAGAATTTTATTTTTAAGACTTTTATTTATTTGACAGAGAGAGAGAGAGAGTAAAAACAAGGGGAAATGACAGAGGCAGAGGGAGACGTAGACTTCCTACTAAACAAAGAGCCCAATGTGGGACTCATTGCCAGGACCCTGGGATTACGATATGAGCTGAAGGCAGACACTTAACTGACTGAGCCACTTAGGCACCCCAAAGAGAGAATTTTTTAAAGCAGCAAAAGAGCACTAAAAAGTTATATACAAGGGAAATTCTGTAAGGCTATCAGATGATATTTCAATAGAACTGCTGGCCAGAAGGGCATGGCATGATATGTAATAAGTGCTGAAAGGAAAAAATGAATTCTACAGCCAAGAATAATCTACCTAGGAAGATTATCATTCAGAATCAAAGGAGAGAGAAAGAGATTCCAAAACAAGCAAATATTAAAGAAGTTCATCATCACTAAACTGACCTAACCAGTAATGTTTTGTAAGGAGTGGAAGGGAAAGACATAAGAAACAAAATTTTTGAACAAAATGGTGCAAAATATGATAACATATAAATAAAACTTGGAAAGAATGTGAAAAAGCTGAGGTTGCAATACTTATATCAGATGAAATAGACTTTAAAACAAAGATTATAACAAGAGACAAAAAATACATCAAATAATGATAAAGGGATCAATAAAATAAGACAATATAACAATTATGAATATCTAGACACAAAATATTGGAGTATCTAAAGGCATAAGGCAATTATTAATAGGCATAAAGGGTGAAATTAATTGTAATACAAAGATATTAGCGGACTTTAGCATTCCACTTACCTTAATGGATAGATTATCCAGGCAGAAAATCAATAAGAAAACAGTGTCTTTAAACAATATATTAAAACAGATGTACTTAATAGATATTTACAGAACATCCCATCCTCAAACAACAGAATATACATTTTTTTTTTTTCTTTCAAGCACACATGGAACATTCTCCAGGAGAGATCACATATTAGGTCACAAATATCTCAATAAATTTAAGAAGATTGAAAGCATAACATGAACCTTTCCCAAACATAATGGTATGAAACTAGAAAACAGCCACAAGGAAACAACGACAAAAACAAAACAGGAAAACCCAAACATGCATACTTAAACAACATACTACTAAAAAACCAATTGGTCAATGAAGAAATCAAAGAGAAAATTAAAAAAACAAACAAACATGGAGACATGTAAAAATGAAACAATGGTAGAAAATCTTTGGAACATACAAAGCAGTCCTAAGAGGAAAATTTATAGAAACACAGGCATACTTCAAGAAATAAGAATAATCTAAAATTAAAAAAAAAAATCTAACCTTATACCTAAATGAACTAGAAAAAGAGAACAAAACTGGAGCTATAGAAGAAAGGAAATAATAAATATCAGAGTGGAAATAAATAGGAAGGGAAGGAGGGAGGGAAGAAGGAAAAAAGGAAGGGAAGAAAGAAGGGAGGAAGCAAGGAAGGAACAGGAGAGAAAGGGAAGGAAGGATGAAGGAAGGAAGGAAGGAGGGAAAACATTAATGAAACCAAGAGCTATTTCTTTGGAAAGTTAAACAAATTGATAAACATTTATCTAGACTCATCAAGAAAAAAAGAAGATTCAAATATATAAAACCATAAATGAAATAGGAAAAGTAACAACCAACACCACAGAAATACAAAGAATTATAAGAAACCACTATGAAAAATCATATATCAACAAACTGGATAACCTAGAAGAAATAAATTCCTAGAAGCAAAGACTCTTCCAAAACTGAATCAGGAAGAAATAAAATATTTGAACTGATCAATTACTGATAACAAAGTTGAACTGTTAATTTAAAAGAAAAAAAAAACCAAACTCTGAACAGGTGTGTCTGGGTTATCTCAATCAGATAAGCATCTGACTCTTGATCTTGGCTCAGATCATGATCTCAGGGTCATGAGATTGAACCCTTCATGAGACTCCATGTTGAACACAAGTCTGCTTGAGATTCTCTCTCTCCCTCTGCCCTTCCTATCTCTCTCTCTCTCTCAATATAAATAATATAAATAAAATATTTGTATATAAATATAAATAAATAAAATATAAATATAAATAAAATATTTACTTTATTTTTTTAAAAGATTTTATTTATTAATTTGACATAGAGAAATCACAAGTAGATGGAGAGGCAGACAGAGAGAGAGAGAGGGAAGCAGGCTCCCTGCCGAGCAGAGAGCCCTATGCGGGACTCGATCCCAGGACCCTGAGATCATGACCTGAGCCGAAGGCAGCGGCTTAACCCACTGAGCCACCCAGGCGCCCTAAATAAAATCTTTAAAAAACTATCCCCCCCAGAAAAACAGAAGTCCAGGACCAGACAGCTTCACAGATGAATTCTACCAGACCATTTAAAGAATTGATACCTATTCTCCTCAAACTATTCCAAATAAGTGGAAGAGGAAGATAAGCCTCCAAATACATTCTACAAGGCCAGTATTACCCTCATACTAAAATCAGACAACGACATACAAAAAGTGAAACAAATAAAGCTTCAAAACAAAAACAAAAATAACAAATGAAAACTTCAGGCCAATATCCCTAATGAACATAGATGCAATAATCCTCAATAAAATATTAGCAAATCACATTCAACAATACATTAAAAGGATCACTTACCATGATCAAGTGGGAATTATTCCAGGGATGCAAGGATGGTTTAATATTTATAAATCAATTATTGTGGTACAGCAGATTAACTAAATGAGGAATAAGGATCATAATCATTTTAATAGATGCAGGAACAGCATTTGATATAATTTAACAAAAGAACAAACAAGGTTGTCCACTGTCAACACAGTATTATAAGTCTTAGCCATAGCAATCAGACAAGAGATAAAAGGCATCCACATTGATAAGGATAAGGAAGAAGTGAAACTGTTACTATTTGCAGATAAAGTGATACTATACACATAGAAAATTCTAAAGACCCCACTAAAAAATTAAGACATAATAGTAATGTTACAGCATATAAAATTAATACCCCAAATTCGGTTGCATTTTTATACACTGATAACAAAGTATCAAAAAGAGAAATTAAGGTAACATTTCATTTACAATTGCACCAAGAAGAATAAATTACCTAAGAATAAATATAACCAAAGCGGTGAAAGACATTTACTCTGAAAACTATAAAACATTGGTGAAAGAAATTGAAGACAACACTAAAATAAATGAAAATACATTTTGTGATCATGGATTAAAAGAATTAATATTGTTAAAATAGCCACACTACCCAAAGCAACCTACAGATTCAATGCAATTCCTAACAAAATTCCAATGGCATTTTCCCACTAGAACAAATAATACTAAAACATGTATGGAGACGCTAAAGTCCTTGAATAACCAAATTAATTGAAAAAAAGAATAAAGTTGGAAGTATTACACATCCAGATTTCAAGACTTATAGTAATCAAAACAGTAATGATGCTGGCATAAGAACAGATGCACAGATCAATGGAACAGAATAGAGAGTCCAGAAATAATTCCATGCTTGTATAGATATTAACCTATGACAAAGGAAACAATAATATATGATGGGGAAAGACATTGTCTTCAATATATATTTCTGGAGAATTAGCTAAATGCAAAAGAATTAAATTAGGATGTTTTACACACCATATGCAAAAATAAACTGAAAATTAATTAAACACCTAAATGTGAGATCTGACACCATAAAGCCAGAAGAAAACATGGGTTACAATCTCTGGAACATAAACCTTAGCAACATTTTTCTATATATGTCTTCTCAGGTAAGGGAAACAAAAGCAGAAACAAGTTATTGAGATTATACAAATATACAAAGATTTGCACAATGAAGGAAACCAACAAAATGAAAAGAGAACTTAATGTGAGAATATATTTGAAAATGATATATCTGAAAAAGGGTTAATATCTTAAATATATAAGGAACTTATGCAACCAATCCAAAATATATAAAGAACTTACACAACTTGACATTTAAAAAAGAAACAAAAACCAAAAACAGATAATGAGACTAAAAAACAGGCATCAGACCTGAGTAGCTTTTTCCAAGGAAGACATAGGCAGCCAACAGACACACGCTCAACATCACTAATCATCAGAGAAATGCAAACCAAAATCACAGTCAAGTATCCTATGCCTGTCAGAGTGATTAGAATAAAAAACACAAGAAACAAACGTTGGTGAAGATGTGGAGAAAAAGCAACCCTCATGCCCTGTTGGTGGCAATGTAAAATCCCACTGTGGAAAACAGTACAGAGGTTCCTCAAAAAAAAAAAAAAAAAAAAAAAAGGAAAGAAAGAAAATAGATTTAGCATATGATCCAGTAATTCCGTTACTGGATATTTACCTAAGGAAAATGAAAACACTAATTGGAAAAGACTGCACTCCTATGTTCATTGCAGCATTATTTATAGTAGTCAAGTTAAATAGAAGCATCCAAATGTCCATCAATAGATAAATGGATAAAGAAGTGGGATACACACACACACACACACACACACACACACACAATGGAATATTACTCAGCTATTAAAAAGAATGAAATCTTAGCATCTGTAATAACATGGATGAACCTAGAGGGTATTGTGCTAAGTAAAGTATACAAAGACAGACAAATATCATGCTTTCTAAAACAACAAAACAAATGATTAAACAAACAATAAGCAGAAACACCCATAGGAAAAAAAAAAAAAAAAAGAATGTATTGGTTGCCAGAGAAAGGAGGAGTGGGAGGTTCAGGCTTTCAGTTACGTCATGAATAAGTCGTGGGAATAAAAGGTGCAACACAGGGAGTACAGTCCATTGTACTGTAATAGGGTTGTACCGTGACTGATAGTAGCTCTACTTGTGGTGAGAATAGCAAAACATACAGACGTGTGGAATCACTATGTTGCACACCTGAAACTCATATTTTGTGTCACCTATACTTTAGTAACATTAAAAAATAATAATAATAAGGGCGATAGAGATAGATATTTAAGGTGAAAAAGCAGAAAGCTTTTGATGGTAAGTTTTCAATGTGCGATCATCTACATAGGTAAGGTGCTAGGCCATGGGGAGAGTGTCAGCTAAGTGACACTTAAAAACCTGAGGAGTTAAAAAAAACTTAAAAAGTATGGCTCTACAGTGGAAGTACATCCAGGCAAGGAGAAAAACAAGCATAAAGACTAAGATTTAGTATGGCATATTCCAGGAACAATGGGAGGGTAGCACAAACTTAGTGGAGGAAGGAGGGATGGGTGGTCAAGGAAATATGGGTCAAGGTCTGAGAGAAGGCAATGAGAGGGAAACCCACGCCCTGGGAGGTTTTGTAAGATTGCTTGTGAAACCTAGTTTCTACTCCGATTCATTGGTCATAATTTATTTAATATGTAAAATATTTTGAAAGTATAAAAATTAAATTGCCATTCTCTTAGAAACCATTACTCCAGCTACCTGAGTTTATTAATGAGATACATTTTAAGCATGGATTCAGGTCTTCAAAGAGATTCCAGAGAAGTTCATTACGACTGTTTCTGAGAATAAAATAGTACCTCTGGGGTGGTGAAGTGGTGAGTGGTGAGGTCAAAAGGGTATATTCCTGAAAGAAGATTAAGAAAATGGACATAACTAGTTGAAGTAAGGAAAAAGCCATCAAACATTTAATATTGCTTGCTGACAATTTTTTCCCTCAAAACTAATTCTTGTATTTCTCTATAGATTGTTCTACAATGTCTTTACTAAAAATTATCTCACTAGCTATATTTGGTGAGCTGGCCATATGCTACCAACTGATGATCTAGACTCTGGAAATTTTTTTGTGTGTGTGTATATGACTATTTTCAATGTTGAAAATGCTTTTTCACACATTTACCATGAAGTGAGATTCATAATGTTCAAAATACCTTCTAGGCAATAAATCTGCATCTGCTAACATGTCTCAGTATTTCCTTTATTTAACAAAACTGTTAACCTTCTTAACAGAATGGTATAAAAATGAAAACAGTTATCTTGTAAACATTCTTTGACTTATAAACTATATACTCTATGGCTTACATTTAAAATGATTTATAGTAAATGATTATCTAATTATATCAAAGATGCCCATTAGTGCCTGGAACATTATAATTAACAAAAACAAAGTTTCTTATTATTAATATTATAATTAACAATTAAGATGAGTTTTTCCATGGGGAGTTTAGAGTCTCAAAATTGGATGTAAGACATGTGCATAAAGATCAAGCATCAGTTATATTTGGATGACCTATACTGCCTCACACAATCATTTTATCTACCTTTTGATCTACCATCTGACACCTATTGGTAAGAAATAGGTATATACTGTGCATTACCTACAACAATGTAAAATTATTTTTTCTCCTAATAATCAAATTCTTGGTTCCTTTGGGACTTTTCAATTTATTTTGGGGACAGTCATAAACTATCAACCATGCCAAACCTTTGTTTTTTGACCCTGTGTATAGTTATAGTTTTAACACAGTATAAACAGTTACGCATCAGGATGGGTACCAGATTTTTGGTGTCCCAACTTTTTGCAATATGTTTTGAAATACTTTTTTTTTTTTCCTTACTGTGAAATAATTAAATGTATATTATTTGGCTGGGGAAGTGACAAGTCTAAAGCAATGTTTTTGTTCTGTGCATTATTATCAATTATGTTTTTATAGGATAAGGATCATTTTATGTAATTTTTAATTATCAGATTAAGATTTGGTAGCATTTTACTTCGACTTAAAAAAAAGTAAGTGTTATATTAAATGTGCTGTTGAAAATTAAAAATTCTCCTAGTAGACTTAGTTTATAAAAATATAATCAAATCTTAACTACATGTAAAATGCTATTACTATAGCTTTCATAAATGAAACCTTAAATATAAATTAAAGAGTTAGAAAATGCATTATGCTATATTTCAATGAATGTGGTATACCACAGCATGTATTTCTGAGCTCTCAGGGCTGTGGGTTTGTAATAGTTCATGGCACTGCCAATAATGAGTCTGCAGGAAGCTTTGTTATAAATGTCCCAATCTTTCATTTGTCTACTCCCAATGCATGCCGGGATGCCTAACTGTGTGAAATCAAGCCATGGATTATCCATTTACTGCCACTTTATCCCAGGGGAAATAAACTTGAAAACAAATAGGCTGTGCTCTTATAATAAATTCAGAGCAATATGTGTTTGTGCTCTACTGAAAAAACGACAAGTCAGATTTATTTAGAATTTGAAAACTTCACTTTTTTGCTAAAACATTGTAACTATTTATTGGCTGGAGTGTGCAAATACTAAAAATACCATATTATTTTTTTATTGCAGCAAATTCTATCATAGAGAATTCATATGTATATTTTTCTTAGTATATACTCATCAAGGAAGGATCAATCTTCTTGGAAATCTTTTACATTAAGTAGTAACTGTTAATATATAAGTAGTTGATTCAATTATAAGAAAGCCTAATTCCACATGGGATTATCAACATAGGAAATATTGAAAAACCTGTTCCTGTGTTATTTTCTAAACTGAATTACCACTGGTTTGGGTGTTTAATGTGATGTTTATTTTTTTATGGTGAATATTGTTGCTATTACATAAAATTGAAGATGACCATATCAGTATGTAATCTTATAGTTACATTAGTAAATAGAGTAATGTTAAGAAATGCTAGTCATTTTTAAGTACCATATTGAAATAGTACACATGATGTATTTTTACTTAGTTTGGGAGTACAGACCTTAGACTATACTTTTCCTCATTAAAGAATGACCATATCACCTAATGTTCTGTATTTAAACAACAGTTGACAGCTCAACTTTCCAAACAAAGCCCTCTAAAAACGTGAATTGACTATTCAAAAGATAATTATAAAGCAACTTTCTACAGTAGTTTCTTAGGAAAATAGATCTTAAAGGCCTTGAATACAAATGAAATCTTCTTATGACAAAAGCAGAGTCTTTGGATTGCAGCATATACTGAGGTGCAAAAGTTTTATGTCAATTCTTAATAAAGTCTCCTACTTCCTGGGAGCTTGGAAAAACCTTTCAAGTCACAAAATCTTCAAGTATTTAAAAATTATACTGTGATATCTAGCTCATATAGATAAAACTTTAATGAGGAAATAAATACCTACTTTTTAAAAAGTTAGTTAAACTGAATACATTTTAACCCTATCTGATTTTCCCTGAATCAGATATATATTTTTCTAAATATTTTATTTATTTATTTAACAGAGAGAGAGGGAGGCGGTGGTTGGGGGGGCAGGCACCCTGCTGAGCAGAGAGCCCGATGTGGGGCTCCATCCCAGGACCCTGAGATCATGACCTGAGCAGAAGGCAGAGACTTTAATCCACTGAACCACCCAGGCACCCTGAATCAGATATATTAATACACTGTGCAATGTTAAGCTGTATATATTTTACCTTAGGTTAATTAACAGTCATTAATTTCGGTATCTCCAGAACATGGCAGCATGGCAGGAGTTGCCAATGTTCCCAAGTCAGAAGTTAAAACAAAACAAAACAAACAAACAACAAAAGCTCATTAGTATTTGCTGTGTCCTAAAAAGAATCACCCTAGGTCTTACAAACAGATGGCAGAAACCTTACCTTCTTTCCTTTTGCCCCACTTGCATTTTTTCCCTATTTCAAGAAGAGTGGAGAAACTCAAGCAGAAATATCATAGAGTCTACAGAACAGAATGAATGCACATTTGTGTTTTTGTACTCCTTACTCATATTAAGGGATTGTTTACAATAATCATCTGCAGAAAGTGGTGATGGTTATAAGAAGACAACCAGTGTCATGTCACGTGGCCTGGTGGGACATTTGTTAAGGCAGAACACTTGTTGATAAGTCCTTCAACTTAATTTGCTCAAGGCATGGGAAGAGAATTTTTTTTTTTTTTAAGATTTTATTTATTTATTTGACAGACAGAGATCACAGGTAGGCAGAGAGGCAGGCAGAGAGAGAGGAGGAAGCAGGCTCCCTGCTGAGCAGAGAGCCCGATGTGGGGCTCGATCCCAGGACTCTGATATCATGACCTGAGCCGAAGGCAGAGGCTTAACCCACTGAGCCACCCAGGCGCTCCGGCATGGGAAGAGAATTTGAATGAGTTGACAGGCTGGAGGAGGGTAAAGAGAAGAACAGCCTGGCTATAATTAACAGAATTGTATGTCACATATTCAAATAGTTAATTCAACTCACAATTAATATCCCAATGTTTCATTCTATTTTGATGATTTATTTATATATCTACAGATCCTCAATGATTTTCTCTCGTTCTTCTGAGAAATTACCAACTCTTTTCCTTTTCAAAATCACATTTTCAAGTACTTTTATTTTCCTTTTGAAAGATTATTTTGACCCAAAAACACAAGGTCATCTCTGTTATATCCATATTAAATCTGTTGCTTTAGGAACAGAAAGTAAGATGTGTTGTGAATATTTAAAGGTGAACCTGCAAATTCAATAAGTGAAAATTTAGTTGTGACAGAGCTTGGCTTTTGGTGAGTGGTCAGTCTCCACACTTCTTGCTACATGAAGATATTTTTTAAGACTTGTGCTTTTTTTTAAAATGTTGGTATTAATGTGTAGGACTAAGAGTTAAATGTTAGTACTGAGATTCTACAGTTTAATTTATAGGTTAGTTTTACAGATGTCTGAATATTGCACTTAAAACTCTGCATTGTTCTGTGGACGTCAAATTGGTCTGAGTCCAAATATAATATATGGAAATCCTGCAAATATCACAAATTCTGTACACTTAATCATTGATCACTAACTCAGAAATCCCCCTCAGATAAAATTTAAGATAGTAATATCCATAAAGATTCTTATATGTAAACTTTCTCAGATAAAATTAAAATTAAAATAATATTGAGTAGTTTTACATATATATCAGCAAATTCACATTTTTATGTAATTTATTTAAACTTAAATATCTGGAAAGTAGTTCCATGAATACTGGTAAGTCAAAAACAATATTCAATAATTTGTTTTCTGTTACCAGTGTATATTAGTCTAAACTCAATCAGTGCTTATGGTGAATTAAATGCAGAAAAACTTTTATATACTTTTGTATTTTGAGGTTGCGTTCATATGATAAGTTACTTATATATACCATGTAATTAATAAAGTCTCCTGGTCATAGAGTTAGCATTTATAATGACTAATACTAACAGCTAATGTGCTAACATTTTTCTATTATCAGCCCTACTGATTTCCCCACTCTCAGCAAGATTTGAAGTAAGGTTCTATATTTATATATATGGTATGAATTTCATCATCAATCATATTTTTCATTTTTTATACTGAGAAATCAAATGTTTCTAAAAGTTGCAATACAAATCTCTCTAGAAACATTCTTTGAATGAATTCATCCTAACTTCCTCATATACTGTATTCAAATCACAAAAAGAATTAGATACAAAATACCTTACAGAATCATTTGGAAAGTATCATATATTTTTCATGAAAAAGCTTCCCAAGGTATCTTTTGCAGTATACAAGATGCCAGAGAATAAGGACAATCCCTATCCCCAAATATACTGCATGGGCTTTTGTGGGTAAATTAGTGAAAATATAAGTCTGTGTCCTACCTTGGAACATTATAAACAACTTTATCACATTAAAACTATAAGAAATTCCTCACTGAAAAATCACTTTAATTCTGAGTAACTTGAAATTTAAAAAATAAGAGCCTTTTACTTTTGCATTAAACATCTTAAAAGGAGAATAGTTGTAGAACATACATGTTTAGATTTTGCGTATTGTCAAATGATCCATAATAACAGATTTGCTCATGGGTATTGCTTCTGGAAATACTTATTCTTACAATATTGTTTAAAAGAGAAATTTAGCTGTGTGTTTTTCCTTGAATTGCTTGAAAATATTTTGAATACAGTTCCTGCTGAAATGTTATTGACTGAAAATAACATATTTGTAATTTAGCTTTATGGTACTTTCTAAAGTGCCTGCTGTAGTATGACAATATCACCTGAGCTACATATGACGTCTGTCATATTTCAGGGTTTATAACTTTTGTATAAGTTTGTAACTCAAAGCAAAATTTTCATAATGACAAAACCTTGATTCATAATGCCTCTGAGTGGGGGTGAATCATTTTTTACATTTTATGTTAAAGACATGTGTACTTTGAAATTTAAAAAGGAGTTACCAATTTAAAGCAATGCAGGTCATTCTTATCTCTATTTATCTCTATAAGATTTTATATGAGAAACAGAACATAAAGAAATATGTTCAAGAACACAATGAATATGAGTTAGAGTAGGAAAAATGCATCAAATTCTCTAAAATAATTTTTAGCATTTTTTACTGCATTTTTTGGTGTTTTTATACCAAGATTTTTCTCTTTTTTTCCTTCTAAATATACTTATAGATGCACACATTTCCTTTCTACAAATGGATTAAATACCGCTTAAAAAAAAAGTGTGTCCATTTCTGGGTTTTCTATTTTGTTCCACTGATCTATGTGTGTGTATTCGTGCCAGTACCATACTGTCTTGATGACTATAACTTTGTAACATAGCTTGAAGTCTGGAATTGTGATCCATCTAGTTTTGATTTTCTTTTTCAGTAAGGATTTTTTTGACTATTTGGGGTCTTTTGTTGGTTCTATACAAATTTTAGGATTGTTTGTTCTAGCGCTGTGAAAAATACTGGTGGTATTTTGATAGCAAGTGCACTAAGTCTGTGGATTGCTTTCGGTAGTATAGACATTTTAACAATGTTCTTCCAGTTCATAAGGATGGAATGTTTTTCCATTTGATTGCATCATCTTCAATTTCTTATATGAGTGTTCTATAATTTTCCACATTACAGATCTTTTGGGTTTATTCCTAGGAATCTGATTGTTTTTGGTGCAACTATAAATGGGATTGGTTCCTTGATTTCTCCTTCTGCTGCTTCATTATTGCCATATAGAAATGCAACGGGTTTCTGTACATTGATTTTATATCCTGTAATTTTGCTGAATACATGTGTTCTTTTCTTTTTTTAAGATGTATTTATTTATTTGTTTGACAGACAGAGATCACAACTAGGCATAGAGGCAGGCAGAGAGAGAGGAGGAAGCAGGCTCCACACTGAGCAGAGAGCCCTATGTGATGTGGGGGCTAGATCCCAGGACCCTGGCTTTAATCCACTGAGCCACCCAGGCACCCCCAACATGTGTTAGTTTTAGCAGTTTTTTGGTGGAGTCTTTCAGGTTTTCTACACAGGGTATCATCAGGTCATCTGCAAATAAAGAATGTTTGACTTCTGTGTCTCTTTGGATCTTTTTCTTTTTGTTGTCTGATTATTGAGGTTAAGCCTTATAGTACTATGTTAAAATAGTAATGGTGAGAGTGGACATTCTGTCTTGTTCTTGATGGTAGGAGAAAAGCAGTTTGTCCCCATTGAGGATATTACCCGCATTAGCTGTAGATCTTTCATATATGACCTTTATGAGGTTGAGGCACATTCCATCTATTCCTGCTTTGTTGAGATTTTAATCATGAATAGATGTTGTATTTTGTCAAATGCTTTTTTCTTCATCTATTGAGAGGATCATATGGTTCTTATCCTTTCTTTTATTAATGTGGTGTATCACATTGATTTATGAATATTGAACCACCCTTGCTGCCCAAGAACAAATCCCTCTTGATTGTGGTGAATAATTCTTTTAATGTATTGCTGGATTCAATTTGCTAGTATCTTGGGAATTTTTACACTTAGTTTCATTAGAAATACTGGACTATAATTTCTCCTTTTTATTGGGGTTTTTGTCTCGTTTTGGATCCATCTATTTAAAAAGCATATCTTTGGATTCAGAGAACTAATTTTGAACAAAGAAAATTAGTAATAAAAACTATAACTAGATGGATACTAATTGGTTGTCTTAAAATGTCATTATCCAATACACATTTATTTTATTTATTGTTTTATTTAAGTAATCTCTACACCCCAAGTGAACTCACAACCCCCAAATCTAGCATGCTTTTCTGACTGAACCAGCCAAACACCCCTTATTTTGTTTCTGAATACAAGTTAGCCTGACAATATGGGCCATGGAAAAAAGAAAAAGTACAAGATGGATGTTCTCAGAGTTCAAATTTTTGAATTGAAACAAATGCATATTTTATCTAAAATTTTAAGTGGTCTGTTTGTCAGTGTGAAATCCTGCACACCTCTTTTCTATTATTTTTATATGTAGTTACATTACTACTTTATAACACATTCTTCTTTGAATTCCTAAATGTGAAATAACATTTGAAATCAAGTAAATCTTATCAAATATGAATTCTGTTACAGATGAGTCAGTTTTCTCCATGTTAAAAGACATACAGTAGCATTTCCTATCATGACATCTATCTCTAGGAGTCCCATTTTATGAACACTGAGTAAAACTACTTGATCTCATACTGTGCATTTTATTATGACTTCAGATTCTCTCATTTTGATTATTATACAGATGAATGCTTACAAAGACACTCAAGAAGCTAAATTTATCCATAAAGCACATTACATACATGTATATGTACATGTATGTATGAATATATATCTATGTATAATATATATAGATATATATCTTTTTTTTTTCCACAATAGTTATGTTTTACAAAGTTTCTGTGAATACTGAATAGTGAATACAGAGCCACTGTTGCTAGGGGAAATACGGTATGTTTCCTGAGAGCCTCTAGCCATTTACTTTCCATTTATTTATTTATTATATAGAAAGAATGTGCATGTATTCATGTGCATGTGCACTCACATGCAGAGGGTTGGGAGAGGGGCAGAGAGAGAGGGAGAGAGAGAATCGTAAGCTGGGCAGAGCCCATGCTGGAGCTTGATCTCATGACCCTAAGATCAAGACCTGAGCCAAGATCAAGAGTGCAATGTTTAATAGACTGAGCTACCCAGGCACCCCTCACAACCTTTTCATCAAGCAATGAACCATTAGCTTATTAAATGTGTGTTTTGATCAAAGGCTCCTCATTCAATACATGTTTCTTATAACTAATTTATACTAGGTAATGTAGGCTAATTAATTTAACAAGTAGGGAAATCTACAAGTATGGAACACCAAGTAATGAGCATCAATTGTATTTTTAAGATCTTTTTTGAAATAGATACAACCAACATAGATCCAGGACCAACATCACATCCTAGAAAACATTGAAGGGGGACTCTGATTTATAGTTCCTGGACTCAAATTCCTCTACAATGGTCTGGGGTTTAACATAGTAAAAGGAAACAAAACAAAACAACAACAACAAAAAAACAACAACAGTAAAATTTCATGATATATTACTATTTTCTGGCTTATGTAAAAAGTGGGAAATGAAGACCCACAGAAAAGAAAGCAAGATAGTTCTCATTTTAAGTCTAGATGTGCTTTAACAGGGTTAAGTATCTATAGAAATTAGAACAAAAGAAGATTTAAACTCATACTCTTAAACATTAAACAAGACTATGTGGTTAAAGATGAATTGTCCTTTGTGAGCCTCATAGGTTATGATTCTTATTTGATCACGTCTTTCCTAACTCTAAAGCCTTCAGCTTACAGCAATTCATTTATTAATAGCTGGAATCTGAGTTTGGGGCAGGCTGGATATCAAAGTCCAACTTTTAAAGAGACTATAGTTTATTATAAACTTAAAAGGAGAGTAGGTCAGTACTTAAATAAATTGAGTAACTGTCACAATGTATCTTAAGTAATTATAAAGTAACTGAGTGTAAATGTTACATTTAAAAATTCAAGTTCCCTGTTTTGTGGTTAGTTTTAACCATAGGATAATTGATCACTTAATACATAACAATTTAAGAATTATAATAAAGTGGAGGTGACGGGGGGCTCAGTCCGTTAAGCCTCTGTCTTCAGTTCAGGTTCAGGTCATGATCCCTGGATCCTGGGATTCAGCTGGCTCCCTGTTCAGTGGGTAGTCTTCTCCCACTCCCTCTCCCTCTGCTCCTCACCCCTCTTTGTGTGTTCACTCTCTCACTCTCACATAAATAAAATCTTTAAAAAAATCATAAAAGAATTTCTAAGAAACTTTAAAAATTATTCTAAAAGCCAAAAAAAAATCTAATAAGAACAATCCATTTTATAGCAAATTTATACTCTTCACTTTGTTCCCAAATTGTAATGTAATTTAATAAGGAAAATTATCATGAATTTTATATCCCATACATACCATAACAAAACAATTCCCATAAATATTGGAGAAGAATCCTTTAGTGTACCCATGAAAAATTTTAAGTATGAAGCCTATACTCTCATTATTTGTGGCCACCTCCATTATTTGTTTCCATTATTTCATCTGTTTGGAATATTGTTATTCCTACCCCTTAACTCAGTAATTCTGTACAATCAGCTGTTAATTATTTTGTAAAGATATCCTGGTATTTTCATCTAACAAAACAAAATAAAAACTGGGTAGACATGCATAGTTTCTCTTTAAAATAATGTTATTGCCTTGTCACTAATCTCTGAAAATTTACATGCTGTTGATTCTATCTTTATGGTACCATAAACCACTGAACACAGTTTATTTATTAACTTCCATTTCACCTTAATTGTGAAGTCACTTTCATAGCCATATTTACTTAGCCTCTACTCTGTATTCCCATGACAGATTTTACCTCTTCAATCTAGAACATGCCATTTTTTTGTACTTATTTGATACATGTTTTTCTCCCTCTCTAAAATATATATTATGGAGCATTAAATAAATCTCAGCCCCCTCCCTATTTGGAATATTTATAATGTCACTCAATACATAGTACTAAAATTATGAAGACAGGCAACCCACAAAAAATTAAGAACTTGCCTCCAATTTTTAATAAATTCTAAATTAAGGTATAGAGAATGATAAGATGGTTTCAAATAGGCATTTTATTCTTTTCAATTTTTTTCAAAGTTTTAATGGAAATGTTTATTTTGTTCATTGCTTCCCAAGAACCTTTACCTCTAAATATAGACCATAATAGGCCAAATAGATACATTGTTTCCTCTTGATTGCTCAGTGACTATAAGGACTCCAAATCAAGTGGAGAGTAGGATAATCGCACAGTCAATCTGGGTAAGAAGAGGGAGCAGAGAGAGCAACCACACAATGGTTCTTTCTTCAAGTCATGCAAAATAGCTTTGAAAAAAATCTGGAATTTGCTAATTATGGTTAAATCTTCTTTTTAATTTAAGCCGTATGACTTAGCAGCCTGAGTTCATTTTCAACCCTAGAGCTAAAAAAGTTCCATTGTTATATATTTTAAAGAAAACTTTACAGCCTTAAAGTTAAAATCATGATTGATACAGTTTTGGCAAGTTTTCATGTCTAGTTCTTCCAGGAGTTAACTCTATTATAATAATTCTCATTAGAATAGTTATGAAAACTGAAATACATTCTCCACAGTTCACAAGGTGGTACATTTGCAATCCCTGTCAAAATATTATTTTTAAGTATTGTTGTGAATAATTAATTTAACTTTAACAAGTAATGTTCATGAAATATGCATTTATAAATAGCAGACCTGTTTCTATTATTTCTAACGCAGCAATTCATAATGTAATTGAGTGAAGGTAAAATGATAATGTCTAATCTCATTTTCTTGCCAACGTCCCGAAGCCCTTTGTCTATTCCATTTTATACTCAGAACATGAAGTAAAATAAAAAGAAGATTCTTCTTGCAATTACAGAGAAAGAATGATGGGGAAAGAAAGTAAGTAATTTTAAAGAGTTGTGTTTACAGAACTGAGTATTTCCACAATGGGAAACATTTCAATTACTATAGTTCATATAGCCTTTCATGTCTGTATCACTCAGGCATAAAGGAGGTTGACCACAGTTAGACCTTTATGTCCTAATGCATTCTTCATAGCACCTCACTGTGGTGTCTATTCTGTTTCCAGATAGCTTTCTCACAGACTTCTCATTTATGACTGACACACATCTTTTCAAGACTCAATGCCTCTAACAAACTCATCTGTACATGTGAGCCAGCGTGTAATCATGCATTCCATTAGCTGCAGGGCCTTGCTTGTCAAACTGGATTGGGCCTGCTCTTCAAAGTACTCACAATCTGGGAAACTCACTAATAATTCTTACTTAAAAACTGATGAGTAATATGTATTAAAAAAAATACAAAATACTGAGGAGGGACATATTACAACAGGGTGCCTCTGCAGAGTTGGAAAGGAGTTATTCAGGAGGAGACACATAAAGAATGTACATGAATTTGAAAAAAAAAGAAAAAAGACAGAAAAAAGATTGCTATTTTTTTTGAAGTAAAAGAAACCAATATCATAAATAGAATATGGAGTCAGTTACTGGTTTGGGCCCTGTACATTTCCATGTCTTTATAATTGTTAATCTGAGAAAGAGCATTTGACTAATACCAAACACAGTGTAAGGGTAATGCTCACACTCTCTTCAGGAAAATCTAGGTCAGAATAGATATCTTCCATATGCATTACATGAATATAATATATTCAAACATGCATCTACATAATAAGCTAACATAAGGCAAGTTTTTAAAAATATATTGTAGTACTAAGAAAAAGCAAAGCAATTCTAACCACCAAAAAGAAGTTTGTAACAAAACAACTTATTACATAAAGTAAAAGTATACTACTTGGAATCTTAAATAATTGCGTGTGGTGGAGGGAAGATAGTGTCTATAAAGAAACAGGAGTCTATTAAAGGAAAACAAGTAAATGAAAGGGTAAGGAAAAAATGAAGAGGGCAATATTAAAATGCATTAAGATGAGTAAGCATAGACTTTAAAAATAACTAAATGGAAGCAGAAATAATCCTTTAGAATACAGAATCAGTGACATGGAATATAAGTATAAAAAGGTAATCCAGCATTCAGAGGAAAAGAGCAAGCAAATAAAAAAAAGGAGAAGCATGCTAGTTTATAAAAACAATTAAAATGAAATAATTAACCATACAAAATGCATGGTTAACTAAATTCAAAATAAAAATTAGGACAACAAAATACTAACATAGGATATGAATAAAATAACAATGCTGAAATGAAAATAAAACATTTAAAAAAAGTGCTAATTATTAAAAAGCTAATAGGTAAACTTCAGTGAAATCTTATTACAGAAAGGGAGGAGAGAGAGAGAGAAGTAACAAACTGAACCCAAAACAGTCAATAAAAATTATGTTACTATAAAAAGGAACACATTAATGTAGTTTTTTAAAATGAGACTATATTGACTAATAAAAAAACTAGTTTGAACACCCTGATGGTATTTTTTTGATAAATTATAAATGAATTAATAAAATTTAATAGCCATAGGGAGAAATTCAGTTTTATCAGTGTTTCCTCAAGTTCTTAGGGTCAGATGATTTTTTTAAAAAATATTTTATGCATTTATTTGAGAGAGAGAAAGAGAGAGCACAAGTAGAGAGAGAAGCAGAGGGAGAGAGATAAGGAGAAGCAGACTCTTGGCTGAGCAGGGATCTCAATGAGGGACTCTATCTCAGGACCCCAGGATCATGAACTGAGCTGAAGGCAGACCCTTAACTGACTGAGCCACCCAGGCATCTGGGTGAGATAATCTTAATTATTCTGTTCAACTCTTTAAGAAAACAGAAAATCTCTAATATATGAACTAATTCAGGTTATTGAAAAAAGAGGTAACATTATGGAACTTATTTTATAAAACAAATCAAACATTGAAACCAAGACAAGATATAAATAGAAAACCTTTTCGTGATCAATCTTAATATAGACACAAAATGTTAAATAAAGTTTAAGTTATTTAAAAAAATCAAAGAACCTTCTCCCTTTCTTAAATGTAAAGTCATTACAAAAATATAAAAGCAAAAATAGTGCCAATTGATAACATTCCTTTTTAATATATTAAATATTGTGTTCTGATTTTTAAAATTAATATCAGAAAATTAAAAATTTTGGGACAATTTATTATAAAAATACTATCAAATAGTTGAATATTTTATTTTAATGGTGAAATACTAGGACAATTCTAAGATAATAGAAAGTTCAAGGATGGTTACGATTAGCATAACAATGATATAGAAAGTCTAACTAGTGCAGATAAATATAATAAAAGGAAGAATTCTCACTGATATAAAAAATTATACAGGGATTGATGACCATGTTGTCATACATATAGAGAACCTCAGAAAAATAACTTAGTGCTTTTTAAAGTTTAGTAAGGTAACTGGATAGAAGATGATACTGTATACTTTCCCATTTCTCATAGCTTTATCTACAGTCAATTATAAAACATGGAAAAAAGCAATTCGAACTTTCAGATTAACATAGGATACACAAAATGAACACTGTAATGTGTAGACTCTAAAAGAAGGGGAAAAAAACCTACAAATTTCTTAAAAATAATCATGAAATAATCCTAAATTGAAAAAATAGTTATCAAATTATTTTTTCTTAAATTAAAATATTAATTTTTTGTTTGTTTTCATGGTGTGGAACTTTGAATAGTTGTGCTCTTCCCTAGACTCTTCCTTCTTCTCCTTTTTAGGTTGATAAAATTATTATAAAGTTCAATTATAGGTATTGATAATTAGAATTCAAAGAAAATGTAAAAAATGATTTAAAAAAAGAAAAGTAATGACTTGCCTTTCTGGAGAACAAAATTGATTATAAAGCCATAACTAATACAAAGTGAAATCTATTCATAAAAGAAATAACACAAATCATTGGAAAACCTACAATGAGACATAAATATTTAAGGAATGAATACTTAATCTGAAAATGGGATTTTTGAAAGTAATTAGAAGTAGGACTTGTAATTTAGTTATGTTTCCAATGCTTATATATTTTTGTATTTGCCTTCCCCTCAGGTTGGTTATTTTGATGTAAATTGTGGAATTTACATTCACTATATTATATATTATATTCACTTATATATATATTATATATAATATATTATATATTATATTCACATATTTTATATTCACTACTTAATAACTGTAAGTTATTATGTAAGTAAGTAACTAAGTAAGTTACGGTAAGTTATGTAAGTAGTTATGGTAATTTACTAAGCCACAATATTTTCATCTTTAAAAAGGTAATTGAACCTATTTACTTGCAAGTTAAGTAACTGACCCTTAATAAGCTCTCAATAAATTGTACTTTAAAAATTAAATAAATGAGAGTGGGAGAAGAATTGCATTAGTTTTCACTTCTATTACCTTTGCTTTACATTATTTATGAATATTTGTTCATGCCTTCATTATCTTCCATATCACAATCAAGACAATGTCTGCAGTATTTGAAGAATAATCTTTAGATTCTAAATCTTTGTGCTTGTTTTTGTTTTGTTATTTAAACAACACATAGTCATCAAGAGAATAAAATTAGATAATCCAATAAAAACACATTATATACACATAATACATGTTATACATAAAAATGTTAAGGTATGGGTGATATCTCATATTGATGAGATTAGACAAGTACAGTTTTATTTGTATTTGCTCAAAGTGAACATTTTTCTTGAAACTTTTTGGGGGGGCTATAATAATAATGTTGGGTAAATTCATAGCTAATTGGGTAATGTACCCAGTATTTTATTTACTGTAGAGTATTGTCAACTGTAATGGAATATCTGTTGCTTCTCAAATTCTTGAGGTAATTTAATATGGTGAAGAACATGGGATGTATGATTTTGAGCAAGATAATTTCCAAAATTCATTATTATTAGTAAAATGAGGAGGGGTAAAATAGTACCTACTTCATATACTTACTATGAAAATAAAGATTATAATAATGGGACATAAGAAAAACCTAATAAATAATCTTTACTGTTTTCTGCTACAATGATTAATGTGGTTGTTATTGTAGGTTATGTTGCTATTATCAATGTAAATTTTAACATGCTTACTAATTAACTAGGATAAAGCTATGCATTCATATGGTCAATTGATTTTCAATGAAGAAAACAAAACAATCCAAAGGTGAAGAGAATTTCTAATAAATGGTTCTGGAAAAACTGGATATTCATTATGAAAGTAAATGAACCTCAACTAATACTTTGCATCACACACACACACACACACACACACACACAAACATACCCCAACTGAAAACACCACGTGTTAAAAGGATGTGCAACTGATCTCTCAAATTGTTTTTGAGAAAATAAAATGATATAACCACTTTAAAATTAATCTTATGCTCCTTAACAAAATTACACATTCATTTACCTCTTCCTCAAGAATTCCAATATGTTCTCAAGAGAACTGAAAATATGTTCATGTAAGAGTTAATGCATGGAAAATCACAGAAACCTTATTCATAATAGCAAAACATGGAATGGCCTAAGTCTCCATTAGTAGAACAAGAGCCAAAAACAAAACAAAACAAAATGAAACAACTGTGGTTTAATCACATAACAAACCATTAGTCACAAGAGGAACAAAACACTGACCAGTGCATCATGGATAACATAGATCCTGAAATAAATGAAATGGAAATGAATAAAGTGAGTCAAAAATAATTACATAATTGTATGTTTCCAATTATATAATTTCTCAAAATGGAAACACTAATTGATGTTAGGAAAATGAGATTGGCTTGCATTTGTTAGGATACATCATGGGTTTGATTGGAAATCAGCATTAGAAAACTTTCAGAACAAATACTAGTGTATATCTTGAGAAGGTCTGAGTTACATAGTTAGATGCACATATCAAAACTCAGAAAATAGATGGGAGCTAGAGAAAATGGTGGAGTAGGAAACCCTAAGCTCACCCCATCCCACCTTTACAACTAAATATCACTCATATCCCAGGAATAATCCACAGAATCATCCAAAAACTGGCAAAACAAATCCCACAACTATATGTAGAGAAGAAGCCACATCAGAGAGGTGGCAGAAATGGTGGTAGGGAGCTGCCTGCCAGTGGGAGGGATCAGCAGTGTGGGGAGGAGAACCATCAAGGACCCCATAGGGGGGGAAAAAAAAAAAAAATCTCCATAATAGCTGGCCTTGAAAACCAGGAGGGCTGCTAAATTCTGTGAGTTTGTATAAAAAGCATGACATGCAACCCAGAGCTTTCAAAGTCAGCTGATAGATGATAGCTTGGTCTCTACCCTTAAAGAGACAACCTCCCTGGAGAGGCAACATAGAAGAAAGAGTTGTTCAACATGTGGGGAAAATGGGAGGGAACTCTGTTAGTACTGATTTTGGAGCCTCTTGGGGGACTTCTCAGGGAACAAAGAAGCGGTTTTTGCTTCACCTTCCAGTATAAGAGCAGAGCCACTTGTGGGAGGCAGAAATGCACAGACACCTACTACCTAACTTGCTAGAATTGTTCTCTGCCAAGTTCTCCTGAACACTGACCCCCTCCAAGCCTGCTGCCCTTGGCATGGCATTCAGTGCAAGGTTTGCTAATGTGGCATGTGCCCCACCCAGCCACCACATCCATGTGCTATCCCCACAGCCACCATGTTTCTGGGATCAAGCCTAGGGCTAGTAGGTCAGTATAAATTTTATTAACACCACTGCCCAGCCCCTGAACCCTCCTGGGGTCATGCCCCCACCCCCCAAGCCATTTTGCCTGAAAGCACAGCCCATGCTGACATCTGGACTGAAAGGAAAAGCAACTGGGAAACAATAGCAGGATTTAGACACCACACAGAGGAGACTCCCCTCCAGGGCACTATAGGACCTCTTCTTTTTAAAGCCACTATTTCCAAGAGCAGAATACGTAGCTGAATTCCTGTTATAAAGAAACTGACACAAAGGAAAGACAGATAAAATGAGGAGGCAAGAAATGTTAAGGAGGACTCAGAGTAGAAAACAAAAACCATGAGAAAGAAAAATACGAAGCACAAAAGCAAAAAATATGTAATTAAGTATACCTGTAAAAAACAGTCAAGAGAGGCACAAAATAAAAGGACGTAAAATAAGATATCAAATACCTGAAATGTGTGGAGAGGGAAGTAAGAATGAATTAAAAATTAAGTGACCATCAGCTTTATATAGACTGCTGAATGCAGATGTTAGAAGATGTTAGAATATAAACCAAATGATAACCACAAATCAAAAAATAGTAATAGATATGCAAAAAATAAAGAGTAAGGAATCCAAGTATACACTAAACAAAACCAGCAAACCATGAAAGAGACCAAGAGAAGAAAGGATCAGAGAAAATCTGCACAAGCAACAAGTAACAAAATGACAACAAATACATATCTATCAATAATTACTTTGAATGTAAATGGACTAAATGCTCCAATCAAAAGATATGGGGTAAGGCAGTGGGTTTAAAACAAACAAACAAACAAACAAAACAAAACAAAACAAATAAAAACATTACAAATAAGACTCTTATATATGCTGCCTAAAAGAAATTCATTTCATACCTAAAAACATCTATGGATTGAAAGTGAGTGGATGGAGTAACATCAATCACGTAAATGGATATCAAAAAGAAAGCCAGAATAACAATACTTACATCAGAAAAAATAGACTTTAAAACAAAAACTTTGAGACAACAAAGAACATTATACCATAATAAAGGGGAAAATCCAACAAGACCTAACAATTATCCCACATGGGAGGACCCAAATACATAAAGCAGTTAATAACAGCATAAAGGAAGTAATTAATAATAATACAATAATATAGGGGACTTAACTACACTGATGGACAAATCATCCAAACAGAAAATCAATAAGGGAACAGGGGTTTGAATAATGCACTGGACCAGATGGGTCTAACAGATATATTCAGGGTATTCCACCCTAAAACAACAGAGCACACATTCGTTTCAAGTGCAAAAGGAACATTCTCAAGAATAGATCACATATTAGATCTCAAAACAAGCCTCGAAAAATTTAAAAAATTGAAGTCACACCATACATCTTTTCTGACCCCAGCACTCGGAAACTAGGAATCAACCACAAGAAAAAAAAATTAGAAAGACCACAGATACATAGAGGTTAAATAGCATGCTATTAAACAATGAATGGATCAACCAAGAAATCAAAGAAGAAATTAAAAAGCACATGTAAACAAATGAAAATGAAAACACAATGGTCCAAAGCCTTTGAGAAACCACAAAAGTGGTTCTAAGAGGAAGTTTATAGCAATACAGGCCTCCCTTAAGAAGAAAAATAAATTAACAACCTACCCTTACACCAAAAAAAGCTAGAAAAAGACCAAACAAAACCCAAAGCCAGCAGAAGGAAGAAAATAATAAAGAGCAGAGCAGAAACAGATGACACAGAAACTAAAAAACAAGAGAACAGATCAATGAAACTAGAAGCTGGTTCTTTTGGGGGAAAATGGTATTAACTCTAGCCAGACTCATTTAAAGAAAGAAAGAAAGAAAGAGAGAAAGAAAGGATGAGCGCAAGAAAGGACTCCAGCAAAATCACCAGTGAAAGAGGAATAGCAACCAACACCACAGAAATACAAACAATTGTAAGAGAATGTTATGAAAAACTATATGCCAACAAATTAGACAACCTAGAAGAAATGGGTAAGTTTCCAGAAATATAGGACCTACAAAAACTGAAGCAGGAAGAAATTTTAAAGAAAAAAAAATTAGCAGACTAATTACCAGGAAGGACATTGAATCAATAATCGAAAAACTCCCATCAGAGGCATCTGGTTGGCCCAGTTGGTAAAATATGGGATATTTGATTTTAGGGTTGTGAGTTTCATCCCTACATTGGATGTAGACCTATCTTAAAAATAAAATATTAATGGAAACAAACAAACAAAAACCTCCAAACAATAGTCCATTACCAGATTGCTTCACAGGCAAATTCTACCAAATATTTAAAAAGTTAAGACCTATTACATTCAAACTATTCCAAAAAAATAGGAATGGAATGAAAACTTCCAATTCATTCTATGAGCATATTATTATCCTGATATTGAAGCCAGATAAAGACATTTAAAACACACACACACACACACACACACACACAAACACACACACACACACAAAACTACAGGCCAATCTCTTGTGAACATAGATGAAAAAATTCTCAACAAAATACTAGCAACCCTGAATACCAGGGTGGCTCAGATGGTTAAGCACCTGCCTTAGGCTCAGGTCAGGATCCCAGTGTCCTGGGATCAAGTCCTGCACTGGGCTCCTTGTTCAGCAGGGAGCCTGCTTCTCACTCTCACTCACACTCTCTCTTTAGCAAATAAATAAAAACATAAAAACAAACAAACAAAAAACTAGCAAACCAAATTCAACATACATTAAAAAAAAAAAAGAATCATTTACCATAAATAAATGGGATTTATTGCCAGGATGTGGGTGGTTCAATATTTGCAAATCAATCAATGTGTTAAGTCACATCATGAGAGAAAGGATAAAAGCAATTAATTCCAATAGATGCAGAAAAAGCATTTGCCAAAGTAGGACATCCATTCATGATAAAAATCCTCAACAAAGTAAGTATAGAGAGAACAAACCTTAACATAATAAAGGTCATATATGAAAACCCACAGCTAACATCATCCTCAATGGGGAAGAACTGTGAGCTTCCCCTTTGCAGTCAGGAACAAGACAAGGATGCCCACTCTCACCCCTTTTATTGAACATAATACTGGAAGCCTTAGCCACAGAAATCAGACAACACAAAGAAATAAAAGGCACCCAAATAGGCAAAGAAGCAGTAGTAAATTCTCACTCTTTGAGGACAAGATACTATATGTAGAAAACCTGACATACTCCACGAAAAAATAACTAGAACTGATAAATAAATTCAGTAAAGTCATGGGATACAAAAATCAATGTGCAAAAATCTCTTGCTTTTCTATATACTAATAATAAATAAGCAGAAAGAGAATTTAAGAAAACCATTCAATTTATACATGTACCCAAAGTAAACAAATACCTAAGAATAAATCTAACCAAAGAGGTGAAAGACCTGCAATCTGAAAATAATAAAACATTGATGAAAGAAATTGAAGATGACACAAAGATATGGTGCTCTTAGATTGGAAGGACAAATACTGTTAAAAGGTCTATATTACCCAAAGCAACTCACACATTTAATGTAAATTCCTAGTTTTCACAGAACCAGAACAAAACATCCTAAAATTTATATGAAAACCAAACCAAACCAAGCAAAAAAAGAAGAAAAAAAAAACAACAACAAAAAATCCAAGTAGTCAAAGCAATTTTGAAAAAGAAGACAAAGTTGTAGGTATCACAATTCCAGACTTCAGGCTATATTATAAAGCTATAGTAATCAAATCAGTATGATACTGCCACAGAAATAGACATTTAGATTGATAGAATAGAAAACCCAGAAATAAGCCCACAATTATATGATCAATTAATCTTTAACAAAGCAGGAAGGATTTTATTCAAGAGGGAAACAGCCTCTTCAACAATGGTGTTGGGAAAACTGGTTGACAATATGCAAAGAATGAAAAGACCATATTCTTACATGATACAAAAAATAAACCCAAAATGGATTAACGACCTAAATGTGAAACCTGAAACCATAAAAATCTTAGAAGAGAGCGCAGGCAGGAATGTTTCTGACATTGACTATTACAACATTTTTCTAGATACTGTCTCCTGAAACAAAGGAAATAAAAGCAAAAACAAAGTATTGGCACCATGTTTAAAGAAAAAGCTTCTGAACAGCAAAGCAAACAACCAACAAAACTAAAAGGCAATCTTCTGAATAAAAGAATATATTTGCAAGTGATATATCCAGTAAATGCTTAATATTCAAAATATATAAAAAGTCTATAAAATTCAGAACTCACAAAAACAAGTAATCCAATTAAAACTGGGCAAAAGACAGACATCTCTCCAAAGAATACATATAGATGACCAACAGACTCATGAAAAGATGCTCAACATCACTCATCATCAGTGAAATACAAATCAAACTCACAATAAGATATCACTTCATGACCTGTCAGAATGGCTAAAATCAAAAGCATAAGAAACAACAAGTATTGGGGAGGATGCAGGTGGAGTAAAAGGAATCCTCTTTCACAGTTGGTAGGAATGCAAACTAGTGAGCCACTGGGGAAAACAGTATGAGGATTCCTCAAAAAATTAAAAATGGAGCTAATGTATAACCTAGTAATTATAACTACTAGGTATTTACTTAAAAATACAGGAAGGGTAATTCAAAGGAAAACTCGAACCCCTAAGTTTATAGCAGTATTATTTACAATAGCTAAATTATAGAAGGGGCCCAAGTGTCCAACCATAGATAAATGAATAAAGAAGTGGTATATATATATGTGTAAGTATATATTTATGCAATGGAACATTATTCAACCACAAAAAAGAATGGAATCTTATTTGCAATGATATGGATAGAGCTAGAGAATATAATACTAAGAAAAGTAAGTCAGAGAAAAGCAAATATCATATGATTTCACTTATAAGTAGAATTTAGGAAGCCACAAATGAGCAAAGGAAAGAAAAAGACAGATTAGGAAACACATTCTTAATTATACAGAACAAACTGATGGTTACTAGAAGAGAGGTAGATGGGGTGATGGATTAAATAGGCAATGGAGATTGAGGAGGTCCCTTGTGATGATGAGAATTGGGTGGTGTATGGAAATGTTGAATCACTATATTGTATAGCTGAAATTATTATAACCCTATGTTAACTTTACTGGGATTAAAATAAACAAAACAGAACAAAATAGCAGGCAGGCATGAAATACATTTTAAAGAAATGAGAGAAATTTAGCTGTAAGATCACAAAACTAAGCTAAGAAGTATGATAATAGTAGCATTAATCATTGATATGACAATATGTTGTTAACATTAAATTAAATAGTTAATTTACTTGAAAAAACTCAGCAAATGGGGGCACCTGAGTGTCTCAGTCTGTAAAGGGTCTACCTTCCTCATCAGGGTCCTGGGATGGAGTCCCATGTCAGGATCCCTGTTCAGCAGGGAGTCTTCTTCTCTCTCTGCCCTTCTCCCCTGCTTGTCTTCTCTCTCACTCCCTCTCTCAAATAAATAAATTAAATTTTTAAAAAATCTGCAAATGTACATACACAATTTCATGTCAGCAAATTTTATTGCAAAAGAAAAAAAAACCTAAAGACTTAACTCTAGTGATGTGTGTGAAGTTTTGAGGAAAATTGAATTTATGTCTGCAATTTTGAATTTATCAAAAATTTAAATGGGCTAAATTTTATGCCCATTTAAATTAAATGGCTAAAAAGATAACTAATGTGATAGATAATGTGATCAAACCAGTATATTCAGCTATTAATGGTAGAGCTTAGGTATTGGATATGGGTGTTCACAGCAAAGGTCTTTCAAATTTGCTGTATGTTTGAATATTTTCATAATAATACTTTGGAAAAATTAAACATAAATGTATAGTGACACAGTGATTCTATTTCCTAAGAGAAATAACAACATGTGTTCACAAAGGGGTGTTGTATAAGAATATTTATAAAAAAGTTTTATTCATAATAGTATTCAAGAACTGACAAAAGCCCAGGTACCTATCAACAACTGAATGCATAAAACAGATTGTGTTATGTTTACACAATGGATTACCACAATGGAAACAATCAAACTGCTCATATATGTAACAACATAGAGGAATCTCAACAACATTATGTTGATTGAAAAAAAAGTATAAATTAGTATATATTGAATGATTTCATTTATATAATGTTTTAGAACAGTCAAAATTAACTCATAGTGACATAAATCAGTGAAATATTTGTCTGAGAGGTGGGGGATCTTTGCCTGGTGATGGAATTATTCTATATCTTGAATGGAATCTTGGGTTCCCTGGGTGTATAAATTTAACAAAATTGATTTTACTATATATTTAAGATCTATGCATTTAACCATATATATAAATTATACCTAGATAAAAAATGAAAAAGAATGAGTGTATGTATGTATAACTTAGAATTTAGAAGGTCTATACATAAATATGAAGACACTGAAATACATATAAAGAAAAGTTTAGGACCATGTTTCTCAAGCTATAAGGTCTATATCAGTCACCTGGCGGTTGAATTCATATTTCTGGGATGGAGTCTTTTTGCATTTTTATCAAATTCTCATATCATGCTAATAAGACCACTGATCCACAGATTTTACTTTGAATATAGTGAGGGTTGGCAATGGAGATATTTAGCTCAAATAAAAGACCCAATAATGCAAATTCTTGTCTTCAGATATTTAAAACTATCTCACATAATAAAGGACTGTATTTTTTCTCCCTCACATACATAGAATAGGATCAATGATAATTTATCAGGAGGCAAATATGTAATCAATGTAAATATATAATTTCAAATAATTAGATATTAACAATGCAACATATTGTCTAAAAATAGACTTCATGACTAGAATTGATCAAGCAGTTCTCAACTCTTCAGAATATAGTAGAGAAGTGTTTGTACATGGGTGCGTGTATGTTTAAATTTGCAGCAAGAATGCATTAAATTGCCTCTAAATACCTATCCTATCTGTGAATCTGCAATGGTGAAGAAGATACAACTATTCCTAAACAAATCCTATATCAAACCTATAAGTTGTAGGTGTTTTTGAATTGGAGATAGAAGTATTAAAGTGACAATTTGGGCTTATTTAGTCAAGTAGACAGACTCTAGAAATTTCATGTTATATTTATATTTAATACTCAATTTAACCACCAAAAATGCCCAGTTGAAATAATGTTGTCTGTCTTCATTAAATATTTGGATATCATTCAACAATAAAATTATCTTTAATAAAAAATTACTCATCATTAGAATTTTGATTCTAGTTGGTCATTATTTCTATTTTTTGAATTTATGCAGAAGGTTAAATTGCATTAATATAATGACACATTCACACACTGTGCTCAAGATGCCAGCAGGAAAACTTACTTTCTTCCTTTTCCTGGATAAAGACAAATTGTGCTACAACCAAAATAGCCTCATTTTGTTTCCCTTGTCATGCTAGAAGTAGGAAGATGTCATACAAAACAGCTAAGTATTCAGAAGATGTGCAAAATCACACAACTGGAACATTAGGACACATCATTAAACTACCCAAGTTACTTACCTGTCATCAGTTGGCTTTATCCATAGATTTTCAAATTTCAACTTTATGTAACCATCCATATTAACTATAAATTTTCAAATCTTACCAAACACAAGTAGAAACAATGTCATATTTTACAAAGGTTAATTCTGAAACTTTCATATTCATGATGATAAAACAGTTTCATGTATATGATCTTAAACTGTCATGAGTTAAGAAATCTGTAATGTTTATTGAACACATTTAACACATATATGCCTTCTGATAATATTCCTTTCGATAATACAATAGAATATACAAATTGCACGAAGAAGTGAAAGAATGTTCCAATTGATACATTCAAAAATAGATTGTTCTTTTCAATTCAATTACTTAATATTCACAAAGTACTATAATGAGTAGTCTTGGTCAGAATTCCAAGTAAAGAGAATAAGATGATTCTTTGTTATTGTTGTTTAAAAACCCCTGGATATTTTTCTTCTTTTGTTATCATAATATTTGGTCATCACTTATTTATGGTTTTATAATTGATATTTTCTGTTTGCCTGCTTTCTTAAGGACATTCAAACTGTCGTCCTCTAGGCCACAGATGATGCAAGTCACTTCACTTTAGAAACTTGAAGCCAAAAAGGGAGCTGAGTTTTGGGTGCTACACTAAATAATATTTTTGATTCAACTTCATTTTCATTCTGACCGCTTATTTATTTAAATATGTAGCTAGACAAAAGGAAGATGCAATAAAATGTGTCTATGATGTAAAAATACATGTGTGTCGACATGGTATAAATCCTTGAAAAAGACAAAAGTGAAAAGAACAAATTCGGTTATTTGGTAATGCTAATGCTATTAAAAATAGTTCCATTTACAAAATGTATAACTAAAATCAATTTGATGTGACTTTTCAGGTATAGAGTTTTAATAATAGATTAAGAATAAACTATGTAGGGGCACCTGGGTGGCTCAGTAGGTTAAAGCCTCTGCCTTTGGCTCAGGTCGTGATCTCAGGGTCCTGGGATGGAGCCCAGATTCAGGCTCTCTGCTCAGTGGGGAGCCTGCTTCCCCCTCTCTTTCTTCCTGCCTCTCTGACTACATGTGATTTCTGTCTGTCAAATAAATAAATAAAATCTTTAAAAAAAGAATAAACTACTTTTTTTTTTTTTTTTTTTTTTTTTGACAGACAGAGATCACAAGTAGGCAGAGAGCCAGGCAGAGAGAGGGAGAAGAGGAAGCAGGCTCCCCGTGGAGCAGAGAGCCCAATGTGGGGCTTGATCCTAGCACCCTGGGATCATGACCTTAGCTGAAGGCAGAGGCCCTAACCCACTGAGCCACCCAGGCAGGCATACCTAAACTACATATTTTAAATGACCTAAGAGGAAACCACTTTAATTAAGCATGCATTGCAATTAACTTATTAAAATTATATATAGCTTCAAAAAGAATTCCTCAGCATATCAACTACCTGTCTTCAACAAGAGTGTTTTATTGTTGTATTTGCACACCAACAATTTGAGTAATTTTTTTAATGGCATTTGAAAAATGTGTATTCTTTCATAGAACACCACTTATTAAGAGTAGAGAATAAAAGTAAAGAAAACTCATGATTATTTGCCAGGCAATATATATTCTGAATAAGACATGGTCATTACTGGGAAAACTAGGTAAAAATGACAAAAGTCTAACAAATCAGTTAAGGAAATATAAAAAGAGTCAGTTTGAAGGATGCTGGGAAAATTCAAAGAATGGAAGGCAAACCAAACAACTACATTGGTAGAAGTCTGAAACGGAGACCATCTTCAGGATTTCAGGAATTAGGGCTGAGTAGGTAGCCATCATTAACATCTCTTTTTACTTATAATGACTCCTTCTTTATCAATGTTCTTTATTCTCCCAGAATGCCTTTCTCCTTAACACTAAAACCATGGTTATCATAATCTATGTTTAGCAAATCCAGTTCAGGAAATATTAGACGAGGTCTCTGCTTGGCATGAATGGAATTACATTCTGAAAACTGCATTTGATGGTAAAATAAGATTGGGGCAGAGGTCTGCTTTTCAATATATTCTGATAACCAGAGAAGAGGGGCTGGCAAATATAGTTCCCATTTAGACAACATATGGTAGCAGGCTATAGGGAAGCAGGAAGATACCAGGAAGAAATAAAAATGGTATTTTCAGGAGGTGCCTGGGTGGCTCAGTGGTTAAGAGGCTGACTCTAGATTTCAGCTCAGGTCATGATCTCAGGGTCCTGGGATTGAGCTCCACAGGTCACCATCTCAGAAGGGCGTTTATTTCTCCCTTTGTCCCTCCCCCTTATCACGCACATGCTTGCAATCTCTCTCCGTCAAAAAATAAAGTCTTTTTAAAAATGGTATTCTCGGGGCGCCTGGGTGGCTCAGTGGGTTAAGCCGCTGCCTTCGGCTCAGGTCATGATCTCAGGGTCCTGGAATCGAGTCCCGCATCGGGCTCTCTGCTCTGCAGGGAGCCTGCTTCCTCCTCTCCCTCTCTCTGCCTGCCTGTCTGCCTGCTTGTGATCTCTGTCTGTCAAATAAATAAATAAAATTTTTAAAAAAATGGTATTCTCAGAAAAGAAGAGGGGATTTGAAAGACAAAAATCACATTTTAAACAATGTGTGTTCAAGAAAATGTAATAAGTGCTAAAACTGACTTTTGTACTCAAGAAGAAAACTTCAAATATAGTTGAGGCTATACATAGGACATAGCAAGAGGGAAAATAAACTGCAGATAAATAGCACATTTTGATAGAGATTATAAATACCTCAAGAATTTAGAAAAGTGGAGAACACAGCTTGTCCACAGCTAATGGATTATACTTTACCAGGAGGGTGGTATTCAAAATGAATCTTTAAAATGAATGCAACAGTTTATGTTAGAGAGTGAGCTCCGCTGAATAGAACTCATATAAAGCCTATATCCTGAGTATAATATTTATTTATTGGGCTATTTAATTGTCATCTATGTGCCCCCTTAACTTCATCATCACCACCTTCCTAGGAAGTTATGTAACATTTACTTATTATTATTTTTTAAATTATTTGTGTTTGTACATGTGAGACTTAATAAGAGTCAAAAATAAATGGGAAAAAAAACAAATAGAAATGAAAGCAACGATGTAAATTATTAACAAAAATAATAATTCAGTATCATCTGTAAATAAAGTAACAGGATATATGTGTTGATTTAGTTTTCATTGACACTGGTACCCTTTAATTGTATTCTAATTGATGTTCTTTAATCATATTTTCAAATATTTTCATCTTTCAACAAGATTTTAAGAAAGAAGCATTATGTACATAGTAAAAATATAAGTCAATACATCTTACCAAAGTCAAAGCTAAAATTTAAATCTCAGGGGTACATGGATACTTTTGATTCCTTCTTCTCCATTTTGCTGTGAAAGTACAGCCTTTTAAAACAAACAAACAAACAAAATAAACAAAATAAAACAAGCAAAAATCCTTACTTCCTCTGTCTCTGAACTTTTTATAATCTAGGGATAGCTATAAAGATAGTGTATTTCTAACATCAGCAGTCTTTATGTAGATGGTTGTATATAGTTACTATAAACATACAGGTGATTTTATTAAGATTATAATGTACATGTTCTACATTGTGCTTTTTTCTTTACTCAAATGTAATCTTTCTTTGGGGATGCCTCAGTGACTCAGCTGGTTAAGCGTCCAACTAAATCTTGATTTTGGCTCAGGTGTGTGTGCGTATAATTAAATAATAATTATAATTAAAATATATAATATATATCTATTAAATGCCTATTAAATATATTTATATCATATATATATTCTTTCTTTTGAAATTGGCAACTTAGGTTAACTTCCTTATTTTTAGTAAATAAATGAAAATCCAAAAAGGACACTGTGAAAACTGTACTCAGTGCTACCTGCTCTCTACAGTTTATCTTGAATTACAATTCTATGATTCATTTTTATGTAGATTGAGTAACACATTTCAATTGGAAAAAAGGATAGTAACAAAGACCATATAATAGGAACTTTCCAAAGGTAAACAGATGAAAAGTATTGAATGAATTCTGATGGGCCATGCTAAGTCCCGGATTCTGGTCACAGTTTTTTACCAGTTGAACTTATGACTTTAAGTGAATTATTTTAAATCATTGGTCCTCAATTACATGATATGCATAGTAAGGATCAGACTATATTTTTCAATGTCCCTCCACAGCTGATTTTATATTAAAATTTATAGAGTTAGCAATGTAGCTACTTTGTTCATAAAAATTATTTTGTCTAATGGGGAGAAATAATTAGTCTTTGCCATTACACAGTGATACACTAAACTTTCTCTCATTGAGATTTCTGACTCTCCAAATTCAGAAATAAAGTAAAGAAGGTAAAGATATTACATAAATTGAAGTAGATTTTCTCTAGCATGCAACATTTCTGCAAGAAGAAAGCTCCCAGTAAAAGCAATTGATTGTGAGAGGACACAAAGTTCTATGAATACTTGAATTAAAAATTAGGAAAGCAATAAAATACACAAATCTATGAATTAAAGAAACAATAGTTTTAAGTTAGGAGCATTGGCTTTTACTAATGGTGTTTGGTGAATTTTTTAGCACCTGGGTTTAGTTGACATTGAAGTAATTTCTGTTTCTAAAAGTGAATAAGTATTAATCTCTAAGTCAGGTAAACAACATCTGAGGCATCAACTTAGTGTTCAGGTCATAAGCTATGCAATCCTATTGAATTTTTAAAACCTCTTGAAATTTAAATTAGTAGACTTGGACCAAGTTTGAATGTAACTCTAGCAGAAGAGCTCCCTTAGAGAGTAAGAAAGCAATCTTTGCATATAGATTATACCATAATTAATATTAAAATATTTAGAAATATTGTGGTTATTTGGATAACACATTATTTATAACTGGAGACACTATATCAACTTCCTAATAAATACAGTGCAAAAAGGATTTCTAAAATGTTATCTATGTAAAAGGCACAATGACATTTTTTATCTTGGTAGAAATAAACTCACAAATTCTATATTAGTGCAGTCTTAATCATTGAGGTTTTTACTTCCTTGATGCTAGGATACATAATTGGGGTAGGATTTCTGCTCATATATTTTTCCTCTCTGACTGAGTCAGTCATATAATATAAAACATACCCTTAAACTGTACCTAGATAAAAAAAAAATCTACTATATAAACTTTTGTTAGTTTGCTTTATACACACTGGATATAAACAATACATTTTATGCCAAGTAATCTCATTGTCACTTTATTTCCCTATTATCATGATCATATTATTGAAGCACACACAGCATTTTCTCAATTTTTAAATTTATCTTCAGGAAATTATAGCATAAGATGGTCATATCTGACCTTAGTAATATAAAAGTGAGAATAGAAGGTTTTCAGAAAGTTTAAAATGCCTGTCTGCTATCTAAATAAACAGTGATCTTGAGTGTGTTAATAATGCTTTCAACGAATTATTAGTTTTACTATTTTGAATAGATTAATAGCATTGCATTTTTTAATTAAGTTCACTGAAGTTCCAATGCATTATTTAACTCACCGTGTCTGAAACTATACTGAAAATACACTAAAGCACTGGATGAACTTGGTCTGTCATCGGATTCAAGTCATTAGCAGACAGGAAATCAAAGTGAACTAAAAGCTATTATTCACACTTAATCACATATTTACTTGATTAGAAGGTGTATATATGAGGGGTATACATATTTCATGATAATTATCACAAGTAGTTGAAAATATCAAAGTCTTGGAGTTATTTATCATTTTGTAAAACTAATAATATGAGCATCTATTATATACAAAACACAATAGAATTAATGATAAATGATATTAAGAAAAGTTACTGGATGAGCCTTCATAACTTCAAATAAATGAAATAACTGAGCATGAAACAGAGAAAGGAGACTTTAGAAGAATCAAGAAGGGGCAGGTCAATTTAAAAAAAAATTGATACAAAAAGGAAAATGGTATTAGTATAACAATATGGGATAATGGATAATATTAGACACATCTATATATGACAAAGTACAAGAAATCTATAATTATGCTTAATTAAATAAATCCATAAATAAAAAAATAAAAAAACACACATATCAGAAGATTCTAAAATTCTCTCTCCCTCTTGGATCATTATTTCCAGAGGAGGGAAGCTCACATAATATGAGCAAACTTACGGAGAGTCCCATGTGATGAGGAACTGGAGTCTCTATACAACAGACTATGATGAATAAGGTCTGCGAACAACCACGTGGATGAAACTGAATGTGGGTCTTTTAGCCCCAGAGAAACCTGGAAGTGACTGAAGACCTGGCTGAAAGTAAACTGATGTTTACCTGATGGTAAACTCATGAGGGACCAGAGGGAAATGACAACTAAACCACTCCTGGATTCCTGACCCACAGAAACCACAAGATGATAAATATTGCTTCAAACAGCTATGTTTTGGGATAATTTGTTACACAGCAATTGATAACTCATGTATTACCCAAATGTCCACCAATGAAAGAAAAAAATATATATATATATTCTATTTATACAAAGACATATTACTCAACAATTAAAAAAAAAAAGCACTGCTGCTACACAAAATAATATGCATGCTTCCCACAGGTCCAGTTATGAACAAAAGAAGCCAAGCCAAAAAAAACACATATTGTAAGATTCTTTCCATATCATGTTTAAATATATTAAAAAAACCAATATATAAAGGCAGAAGTCAAAATAATTGCTACCTTGGGGAGTACTGAACATAAAGGGGCAGAAAGAACCCTTTAGGATCTTTTATAAATTAGAATCCTAAATCCACATTTAGGGATCTGTAAATGTGTTATACCTTAATATTTTAGGTATTTATATCATATACATAAGTAAAAATTAAGCAAGATTTATACATAAGATTCATATACCTTAGTATATGTACATTCAGCCTCAACAAATATAAATTTTTAAAAGAACAGAGGAGGTAAAGTGTGTTATGAAGATACTACATTTTCAAGACTTCCCTTTATGGATTTGAAGTACAACTTGTCTAGTCTATAGTACAATATATGGATATAGGGATACTAAGGCTCTGAAATTATATGAAATAGCATGATAGCTTTATAATGGTTAGTTTGATGTGTTAAATTGACTTGAGGAATGGTAGTTCATAAGACATATTTCTACTGTATCTTTGAGGGTGTTTCTGGGAGAGATTAGCATTTGAGTTGGTAGACTGACTAAAGATGTCCCTCACTGGGGGCACCTGGGTGGCCTCTACCTTTGGCTCAGGTCATGATCTCAGGGTCCTGGGATTGAGTCCCGCATCAGGCTCTCTGCTCAGCAGGGAGCCCACTTCCACCTCTCTCTCTTTGCCTGCTTGTGATCTCTGCCTGTCAAATAAATAAATAAAATTTAAAAAAAAAAAAAAAAAAAAGATCTCCCTCACCAAAGAAGGTAAGAATCATTCAACTCATTGATGCTTGACTAGAACAAAGGTGAAGGAATGGTGAATTTATGAGTCCTTGAGCTTGGTCATTTATCATCTCTTCCCTTTGTACATCAGTACTTTTTGTCCACAGGCTTTCAGATTTGTATTAGGATTTATACATTTATACATCAGCTCCCCTGGTTTTCAGGCCTTAGGGTCTGAACTGGAACTAAACCATAGACTACCTTGTGTCACCAGCTTGCAATGGCAGGTTGGGGGACTCCTCTGCCTTTATAATTGTGTGAGCCAATCCTTCACAATAAATATATTTCTATATATTAATATAAATCTTATTGATTCTGTTTCTCTAGACAAACTTAATATAAGCTTTTTGAGTCATAAATATATAGATGTATTTAGAACCATCACAGTAAAGTTGATTGCTCATGTAGAACATACAGAATGAATCATGGGATAGAACATAGATCATAGAACTCTGAGGAAAAGGAACATGTGCATAAAAATATATAGAAGGGCCAGGAAAGAGAAAATAAGAGAAATAAGAGAAAATAAGCTTCCATTGAGACCAAGAAGCAACAAAGTAAAATCAAGAAAATACCAGGTCATTGTTGTTTTCCAGTAAGAAGGAGGAGCTCAATGCATCATGTATTGAAGGATGGCAAGTTAAGTAGGGATTGAAAGCCATTTATTTAAATTATAGAAAAAGATTATTTCTAACCATAAGGAAATAGTTTCCTAAAGGAAAGGTGAACTAAGGTCATCTCCATAAGATCTTGTGCAGAATGGATTTTCAATTCATGATATAAAATAGAGACAAAGTTAAGTAAGTTTCTGGTTGTCATAAAATCTTTTCCCTAATTATATATTACAGTCCATCTGAACACACAAGAACCTGTCATACTTAGATCAGCAAAATAAAGTTGAATTCAGGCAAACAACCTGTTATTGTCAAAATGATGCCAAATACCACTTTAGATTGAATGTAATACTTTTCAACTAGTTATATTGATGTCATATGGCTATAGTTATGAAGTTTCTATCTCAGGAGTTTAGGGGCTTCACAAACTTTAAATAATCCTGAAAATGTATTGTCAACTCCTCCCCACTCCACGAGAACTAGTCTTTCAGATTTCCAGGCAGAATATGGGAATTCCAGTTAAATTGTATTTGCTATTATTCATGAATTTCTCATACCTATTAAAAATAATATGATTCTCTCATTGAAAAGAAAGGAGGGGCATCTGGGTGGCTCAGTGGGTTTAGCCTCTGCCTTCAGCTTGGGTCATGATCTCATGGTCCTGGGATCGAGCCCTGCATTGGGCTCTCTGCTAGGCAGGGAACCTGCTTCCTCCTCTCTCTCTGCCTGCCTCTTTGCCTACTTGTGATCTCTCTCTGTCAAATAAATGAATAAAATCTTTAAAAAAAAAAGAAAAGAAAAGAAAGGGGAAAGACTATTATTTTGGAAAAACATTTCTCATTTCATCAATTTAGAGCATTGCTTCTATAGGTGCAAAGTTAGATTTATCATTTCTCAGAAAACATTGATCCTTTTACGGGGTTCAGATAACTCAAAAAGCTTTTTCACCCCAAGTACTTGCTCAGACTATCATAGCCACCTGAGGAACAAACAGTCTTTATACAGGGAATAGAGAGACAGAGGACATATGCTGTTATGGGTCACATCAACTTGAAAAAGAATCTTTAAGAAAAAGTATATTATCATAAAAATGCTCTAGCTTAGTATCCAGTTACAAAACTATGGGTTATGGGTTTGAGTGTAGCTGTGAAGATTCTTATTCTAGTTAACTTATAAGAACATCTGAGAGACTGGCTAAAGCTCTAAACCTTCAGGTACAATTTAAAATTAAATTTGAGAAAAGATTTGATTACTAAATCCAGTAAAAAACTATTTGAATCTGGATACAGTGTAAATGGACTATCTCCCCTCCCCCCAACAAAATAATTCATCTACCTAATATTGCTGATGTTTGAATATTATATTTATTTGAATTTCTCATTTGCCTTACTTACAGTTTATTATGTTTATTCATAATTTCCATTATTTACAAAAGAAAAATGTGCAAATAAAAACCAAGTTTAGAAGATTTAATATGTGCTAAGGGTAAACAGATCATTTTGCTTACCAATCATGTTTTTATATCTTTATTTATATAGATTAGTGACTTTTAATTGAATATTTGTCAATGTATTTTCCTTGTTTAGGATCATGTTTAGCTTTGTCAACTTGAGCAGAAAATTATACCAAGAAAATAAATGTTAGATATGTGAAGAAAATACTGGAAGTTTACCTGAGATTATAAATATTTTGTTATAGTGGGAGACAATCTGAAACAAAATATCTAAGAAGTATTTTTGAAGGTCCATCAAAGATTTTTCATCAATTTCAGGGAAAGCTTCCACTAAAGAAAACAAAAATCAAGAAAAACAAAACAAGTTTGTTCTGAGGTATGATTAATTAAAAAAAATACTATCTAGGTTAAGAGGAGAGGAATATAAACAGAATCTAAAGATAGTTATGTGATGAATTCCACAAAAGTGAGTGAATTGATATGTGAATGTGAGAGACAGGTATAGGATATGCATGACCTGGAATTTTATTGTTTATGTTACTAGAACTGTAGGGATGCCATTTGTTGTAACAAGTTATCCTGGAAGAAGTAACCTATCTGTGTTAAAAGTCATGACCTCCATGAATTTAATTTTAATTTGTTGGCTTTGATGTGTGTTTCAACATCAATGACATATCAAAGACTAATTGGACATATGAGCTTATATTTCAGGGGAGGTGTCTAAGATGAATATAAACACGAAAGTCATCTGCATACAAATAGAACTATAAATAGAACTGGAGGATTTAAGGTAAACAGGAAAGGGATTAAAGTATATAAGAAAAAGTGAAATTAACCTGTGTTTGAAAAATTGAAATATTCAGTAATGGAGTAAAAGAGGATGAGCATACAAATTAGATGCATACTGAGAGGCAGAGATAAATATGGTCCTTCAGGAAAGTGTGGTGTCAATGAAGTTAAAGGAAGAATGCTTTAAGGAAATGATTGACTGGAGTATTATCAAATGCTTGATGAGTGGTTGAATAGTAAATTAAGAGAAGGATTGAAAAAAAAAAATCCTTTGGTATAACAATATGTAGGTTATAGGTGGCCTCCCCAAACACTGCTTTTGTGGAATGACTGGGACAGATTGAAGTTAAAGTAGTGTGGTAGCCATTAAAATGCATTTCAAGGATCTGCTTTTGCAGAAGCACATTTGACTGGTAGTTCCAGGTGTTGCTTTCTTGGATGCACCACTGTGTTTACAATAAGGCCGTGCTTGCTATTGGGATGCTCCCAGACAATAACTGAGCACACCAGGGTGATAAGAAAAGCCTATTCATGTGAGACATGGGATTCCTCCATTAAGTAACTTTCATTCAAGGACTGCCCACTGGTCTGGTCTCATCTTTCTCAGAACTACTTTGCATTCTAACACCTTTCCTATCTAATCCTTCCATAGGTCAGTCCTTCCACAGGTGAAAGGTCTGCATCAGAGTCTTAAGACTTATGCAGTTGGCACTGGAATTAGTATGAGAAAATAGTTGGTTAGAAAGGACTGGTCAATCACTCTCAAGCAGGTGAAATGGGCATAATCCTGAGTGGTAGGTGGGCACAGATAGTTTCTGGTGAAAGGTGGTGTTGAGTTGGTAAGGATTTCATGGACAGCAATATAGGAAAGCAACTTTGAGGAAGGAAAAGTTGCTGTTGGTGTGAGGACTCAGACACAGAAAGCAAACTGAGGAATAATACTTACAAAGAGCAGGATTGGCTACTTACTGCTAAGTTGCATTCCTGGCCAACCAGCCTTGAGAAAATATCTAAGTACTATTTATGCTGGTGTGTTTGAATGCATGTGGGAATTGAGAAGAGTTACAACAACATACCCTCTAAGAAGCTGACATGATATTCAGAACAACTGGAAAATGAGCTTTACTAACAATTCCTCTGAACACTTCTTTATACTATCAAATATGTATGTTATTTTCCCAAAATAGAAATTTGTCTTCAGAATAAGACCCAAAAGCGTGGCTAAGAGCATCATTAGACCACTAGTTGATTCTAAAACAAATTATTAATTAATGATATAATATGTTGGCTAATAGAATTAAAATTTAAAGAAAAAAACACAAATTATTGGTCTAACTTTAGTATGTTATATTTAGTAAAAAATAACTTTCCTATTATTTTGTCTAGGGTTGGGACTGAGATCTCTAGTGTGAAGAGAATGGTAAAAAGTGGCTAAGGGTAGTATTATATGCCTATACAGCTTGAAATTAAAAATGAGTCACAAACATCTTTAACCAAAGTGATAGCTATTACCTTATCAGAAATAAGTGACATCATCACTGTTCCCAAGGCAGAGGAAACACAGATCTAGGATAAATATTATCTAGAAGATGCCATTTAATTTCAAAATAGTAACTGGATTCAGATGGAATCATATAAGTTTAGCCTTTACAAAGACAAAATTAAATCAAGTGGAAGAGAACACTCAGAGAACTTAGGAACATTTGCATGGCACAAGATTAGATTAGATTTAGCATTGTTTTTAAGCTGATGGTACAGATAAAATGTAAGATATTTCCAAACTTATAAGAATACATTTATATTTATATAAAACTTGCTTATGTTGAATATGTATTGACAATGTGTTATATACATTCTTAGCCTTTGGTACTCTATGAGGTGATAAGTGTACAATGGCAAAGAACAGACATATTATTTTAAAGACGATAGTTCAAGTACTGAAATAAGATGAGCAAATTTACTTATCTGAGAGAAATAAGTTGGCCACGAGAAAAAATATCAAGAGAATGTTGACTAAAACATACATAGTATACATGAACATGTATAAGGGATTCAAACTACGCCAAAAGTTTAGTCATAAACCTAAATGTGAGTAGGTACTAATAACCATCAGTAGGCTATCTCACTTCCCTATATAATCAACATGGGCAAAATGATTCAATAATGATTATGATACCAAGTATGTATCCAAATTTTTCATTTTAGTGAACTCTATCAATCGTATATAAAGTTATAATGAAGGATTGAGACTGGAGCATATTCGCACTTAATGGATGCATATTCAATGAGATTAGTCTCCATATTTTTCTAAGAAGATAAGACATTAAAAATGTATTTCCTTCAAATGTCATTCACATTATATCTCTAGTTTAATAAATATAAAAAAATACTTAAAGAGCTACACTCCAAACCGGAGTACTCTTTGCATTTTGTGATCTTGTGTCCCTTGTTCAAAAAATGTGCTCAATGTTCCCTTTTCATATGTGAAGCCCAATATAAGATTTATGATTCTCCAAATTTTGTCTCTTGTATACATATATTTTCAGTCATATATTTCACTGGACATTCCTATGAATTTTTTTCCATAGACCTACACTGTTAAAATATATTAGTAACCATCCACCTATAGCTATTAAATTTAAATTCATTGCAATTAAATAAGATTAGTTCCCCAAAATGCTAGCTGTGTTTTAAGTGTTCAATAGCACATGTATCTAGAGTCTTCCATATTGTATAATTCAGTCATAGAGTGCTTCCAAAAATCACAGAAAATTATACTGGATAGGGCTGCTACAGACCTTCAATCATCATTTATTTATTTATTCAATATTTTAGTAAACCTCGCAATGTATCAGACACTGTCCTTAGCTTCAGAGATATAGTAATAAACAATGGATATAGTGCCTACTTTCATCAGCCTTATGTTCTTAAAACAGAGACAGACATAAAATATCAACAAAACTATATGATAATGTATAAGTGTTAGAATCTATACTAGAGGAATTAATGGAGACTAGTGCAAGAAAGTGGTAATAAAGAAATGCTTTCCTGAATAAATAATGTTTCCTGAAAAATAAGTGTGTTATCCAGGCAGAAAAAAAGTGACAGAATACCACTGTGGAGGGTACCAGGTTGGAAGAGAAGTAGACTTTGTGCACAGAAGTTTGCATGTGTGAAAGCTATAATGCAGGGAAGGGGCCACACCAAACAGGTTGACTGATGGCCAGACCTGACATAAAGATGTTTCAAGAATGGCCCATTAGAGGTACATAACAATAGACTTGATTATTTAACTTTGGAAAGTAAGAAATTTCTTATATTGTGATAATGTGAATTTTGTGTGTTGACATGTAACCTCTCCAACCTCCGCTTCAGGGGGAAGCATGGTAAAGAATGAGACGGTTCCTTTCTTCTCTTCTGCTTGATCAGCTCCATGTGCTACATAGATGACTAGGCCCTTTGCACTTCAGATGTGCCTCTGTGAGAAGAGAAGCACTGAAGAGACAGATAATTCATTTTAGTGTGTATCCCTGATTTTGTCTGTTATCTTTATTCTCTGCCTTTCCTGGTTGGGTCAGTTGGGCTCCGGCAGGAAAAAAGAAAGCAAACCAGTTATTTTAACAGAGAGAATGTAATATAGAGAATTGATTGAACAAGTATTGCACCGAGCTGTCCACTATAACTGCTGCTGAAATCAAATAGGATATTTGAAGTAGAGCCATAAAAGTGTCTTATACGTGCAGCTTGTGAGGCCAGGACTTTCATGGCTTGTACTGCTCCATCTCCACTTGTATGGGGTAACAGTTATTTAAAACAGGGTTATCATGTTTAAATGAAGTCTCACTTGTCCGACCATCATCATTGCTAAGTGGTACCAGCCTCGAAGATAGTGAACTCATTTTCCAGGTATTGAAGCTTTATAAATTGGCTTGTGATTTTAGCCAATTTGGTATATTTCTGCTTTGATTGCCTTCCAATCAAAGAGCAATTCTGGCCTTACCTGACACCAAAAGGAACAAGTAGACCTAAGTGGTTTATGATGGATCGAGGGGAATGTAGTTAAAAGTGCCATGTTCTGTGGTAAAGAAAACAGACACATTTGCTGGAGATACAACAAACTTAGTTTCAACAAGTTGAGCTAAAAAGCTAACAAGTGTTTTGTAGAAATTGTATGTGAAGATACCTAGAATGATTTGGGTTTACTGGAAAGAACAGGGATCCAGGGAAAATCCATCCTGAATATACAAGTGAAGCTATTAGAGTGGTGGAGATATCAGAGGGAGATGGTGGGGGAATGAAGAATTAACCCAAGTAGGGGCCAAGGTTTCTCTGGAACCACAGAATTTAGAAGCTAGAACAGGAAAATAATTTCATTCAGGAATGAAGGGATAACTAAAAAGAAAATACCTGAGGGAAGTTGGGTCATAGAAATCAAGATGTTTCAAGAATGCAAAATATGGAGAAAAATGCCCTCAATATTACATGCTGCACTTGTCAAATGTGTCCTGAGAAGAATCCACTAAATTAACAGAAGACTATTGACACATTGAGTAGTGGAGAATGAAACAAGATTTCACTGGTTTGAGAGTGAATGTCAAATGAAGATGTAAAGCCAACTAGATGAGATCATCCTTTCTTAACTGCTATGTAAACTATTGCTGTAGTCTGAATGCTAATAGAAGAAAGGACTTGGCAGTGAGAGAAGGGCAAGGGTATGAAGGGAGAGCTTCAGCAATTTGACAACGTCCTATATTAGGAATATTAATCCTTAAGTTACAGTATTTTTGAAAAGGGTACTCTTTACCAGAAATTATTTTGGTAATAACAGTAAATTCAGCTATTAACTCCTGAGTAAGTTGGATTTTTTATTAATTTTTGGAGACTTCTTTTCTCTCACCATGCTCTATATTAATTAATCGGTTTGTTTTAGAAGATAAAACCTTTGAACTTCAAAATGTAGAGAGACATTTAAAAAGGTTTCTCAGAAATGTCCTTTTCATGTTCTAGCGAAATGCTAGTAAGTCAAATTTAGGTATTATAACATACAACATGTTGTGAGATTTCTTTGAGGTTGGCTGCAAATGTCTGAATACGGAAGGGACTAGCAGCTGACCCCTGTGCCCACCTCATACACACACACACACACACACACACACACACACACGCACACACACACACACACAATTTTAGGGCAGATCATAAGAGATTAATTCATGGTTAGTTTCTGTGAACACAATCAGGTATTCATGTGCTCAGGTAAAATTTTGCTTCTCCCTCTTTTACAAAAATGATTTAGAATAAATGACCTTGACTTCTGGTTTCAGTTTTCACATGTAAAAAGAGCTTGGAGGTTGTCACCTTGTCCTAATAACAAACAAAAAGCTGTACAGACTGGAAAACCAACAATCCTTCTGGAACTTGTAAGAGAGGAGAGAATACAAGTCAAACTGCTTCTGTCAAACTGAAGAGACTAAGAGGTAAACAGAAGTCATCAGGACTTACCAGAGCAGGGACTCTCAAGCAGAAACCTTCCATGGAGAGAGTTCTGGGGTAGGAAAATCAGAATCGTAATTGATGAATTGCTAGAAGCTCAATTCTGACAAGTCCGAGATCTAAAATCTCCAGGAGGACGCCAGCTACAGAGGGCTCCCACACTTTTGTGAGTATTACCTCCAGGAGCTCAACCTGATGACTAGGAGAGTAAAATTCCCTCAGGCTTCCTGGAGAAGGAAGGGAAAGTGAATCATTTTTAAAGAAGCCAGAGTGCTCCACTCTTAACAAGGTCTGCCCTGGGAAAACTAAACAAAATTTAACCTGTTAGGGTATTGTCAGATCCTAACTGACCTGCAAGAAGAGAAAAACCCAACACTCGTCAGCAGCTATGGTCATTCTGTTCCACCTAAGAGGGGCGGAAAAACCCAAGAAACACTTTTGAAATGTATGATCCAGGAGCATAGGGTCACTAAAAAACTCAGACCTAATCATAAGACCTACAGAACACTTCCCCTCCACCCACACCTCACAACCACATTATTAGAAACCTTTTTACAGCAATTCCTTTTACATTATGTCTGGCTGCGACCTCCAGCCACAAGTTTTCCTAACTTATTGGAAACATTGAGTATAGTATTTAATGATTTGGTCATTGAAATTTAATGATTTAGGTCATTGAAATACATAGAAAAAAATCTGCTTATTTTCTCATGTATGTATGTATGTTTGTATGTCTTATTTATTTATTTATTTTGTAAAAGGTAACTTGTTTCTTTGGCCTAATCCTATAAATAGTGTGCCCATTTACTAATAGCTTATCAATAGGGAACACAGGGACGCCTGGGTGGCTCAGTTGGTTGAGTGGCTGCCTTCGGCTCAGGTCATGATCCCAGCATCCTGGGATCGAGTCCCACATCGGGCTTCTTGCTCGGCAGGGAGCCTGCTTCTCCCTCTGCCTCTGCCTGCCTCTCTGTCTGCCTGTGCTCGCTCTCTCTCCCTCTCTCTCTGACAAATAAATAAATACAATCTTTAAAAAAAAAAAAATAGGGAACACATGAACTTCCCTAATGAAATAAGAATTAGTACCTGACAGGTACAACTAGGCCTGCAAAGCAGAGTTCTGCAATCATTTTCTGGCATGTTACCCTAACAAGATGGCAAATGAGGCATGGGACACAGATGAAGTGGGTGAAAAGGACATAGTAAAATATGACGGACAAACAAATGATCTTTGTCCATAAAAAAAGTCTTGAAAGGGTTATATAAGGATGTAAAAATTAATGGATGACAAATGTGACAACCTCTGTGGTAAGTAACAAGATATATTACATTAAAATATCCAAATTATGTAAATTGCTTTGACTTTATATCTTTCAGAAACCATAAATCAAAGCTTAATTGAATATAAATGAAAAACATTAAATGATGTCATATTCTAAAGTAATATTTTCAAAGTACAAGACTGTAAGACTTGCTTTTGTTTTCCAATTCCAGATAATTTTAAAATGAGTCAATGTAATATATGTGCTTCATTCAATCCAAATCAGAATTCATCAAGTCTGTATGATAAATGTGTTGCTCTACATAAAAAAGAAAAATAATAAAAATAAATTAAGTCATTATACATAAGAATTTTAGGTAATTTCTTTTAATTGCTGTGCAACATCAATTATCTAGGGGCACAGAAGGCTTTTAACCTAATTCTCAAGCCTCTCAATGGCCTATACCTTTTTTGATCTATGAACTCTAAGAAAATAACACTATAAAAAAGATTTTTTTCCCTGATGACTTATTAAGTTTCCCCAAGAATTTTCACTTGTGGTAGAGCAAAATTTATTTTAGAAATACAATTAAACTAAAAACTAATTTAAAAGAGATCTTGCATTCAAGAAGACAGAGAAATATCCATGTTACCTCATTTCTGGTATTTTGAATTCAACCATTTTCCTCTACCAACAGCCACATGCTCTTGCAGTGTTGATTCTTGCATTCAGTGACTATTGGCCATGTGAAGATCATTTTGATGGGTATATTTTAAAAAGGCAAGCAAATAAAAGATATGGTCTCTCTTTTTGTAAATTAACTTGTTGAAAAACAAAACAAAGATCCCAAATGTTAGCCAATTTGGTGATTTCTTTTGTATGCCATACTCATTTCATTCTTTAATATTTAAATATTAAGTATCAAATTTCCTTATTACATGTGATGGGAAACCCAGTATCTCCTAATAGTGTCATCACTCATCAAGAGGTTTAAGTTCCTTTTTATGTTCAATGTTGGGAGGCCATTGACTCTTTGTATTCCTGCATAAAAGCTATACTGAATATGTCACTGCCTTCTTCACGCTCCAAAATAACATGATTTAAGAAATTTTAGTTAGTGAGAGTGGAGTTCTCTCTCAGCATATAGCTCAACATGGGAATCACTTTCTTGTAGAATATGCTGGTTTGGGGTGTGGATTATTCTGCATAAAAGTCAGGCTGTATGGAATTCTGGTTCTACTAGATCCCAAGACTGTGAACATGGGTGATTTTCTTTATCTGTGTCTCAGTTGAATTACCTGAAGATTGTGAGAATTCTAAGTTAATATTTGCAAGTTTTATTACTGGACTACTTTCTCTTCTGTTTGTTGGCACATTGCTCTAGCCCCCACACCTGCAGTTTTAGGGATATCTGAGAATCTTAAAAGTTTTTGCCATTTTATCATATAGAGAAAATTTCTTTTTTTTTTTTACTATTTATTTATTTGAGAGAGAAAGAGAGAGTGAGAGAGAGAGCATGAGTGGGGGGAGGGAAGAGTGAGAAGCAAAATCCCTGCTAAGCAGGGAGCCCATGTGGCTCAATCCCAGGACTCTGGGATCATGACCTGAGCCAAAGACAGTAGCTTAACTGACTGAGTTCACCCAGGTGCCTGGAGAAAATTTTTTTTCTCGATTTTTCTCCATAGTCCATTTTGGCCATGACTTCAAGGTTGTTTTTATATCACTTAGTCGTATCAAGATATTGCCCTGTACCAGGGTTTGGCAAACTTTTTCAGGGTCAAATGATTAATATTTTAGGCTTTACAGAACTTAAGGTATATATTGCAACTACTCAGTTCTCCTTGTATAGCTCAAAAATACAGCCATAGAGAACAGAAACACAGGGCACACCGTGTTCCAATAAAATTTTGCAAAAACAGGTGGATTTTGCCCATGAGCCATAGTTTGGCTATCCCTGTAATGAAACGTGAGTGTGTCGAGCAGTACACATACACATAAACTATAGTTTGATGACCCCAGCGTTGAAAAAAGGCAGATTGATGTTTTAAGATAATTTTAAGAAATATTTTACAAATGCAATTTTGTGTAATATACATGCCATATACAGTAAAACGATACCAGAACGAGCAACTGAGAATCCAACATCTGAATTACCCAGTAGAGCATGATCAGTACAATTAAAGTTCCCTCTGTCACCCTTTTAATTATGTGGCTTCCCTTTTCAGGTCCCTCCACCACCTCTCTCACTCCTCTCTGAAAAGAATTACTAATTATATACGTTATTTCTTTGGTTTTCCTTATCAGTTGGTCCTTCTTATTGATGATATTTATGTTGCATAAAATTGAGGTGAACAATCAATTAGCAATTACAGAACCATTGCTCTTGGGCAAAGTTGGAGACACACTCACAGCTCACATAGATAATTGTCTTTAACCATAAAAACAACTCACCTTGTTAAATTTGATTTTATTTTAAGCAAAAGGAAACAAGGTTCAGAAATGTTATGTGACTTGCCTGAGGCTGCCCCCTAACAGATGTGAGGGTTGGGGTTCAGTCCCTGTCCAACTGGCTGCAGACTCAGATTTTCTTGCACTACAAAGCACTGCCATCTTCACCTTCTGGCCGTCCCTGTGAGAGCTGAAACAAGACGACACAGTTTTGCCTTGTCAGACCTCAACTGGGAACTCGTGCCCCAGTGACTCAGATTTTTCACTTTTCTGAGCATGTCTGCGAATGATCATGAAAATGTCCCGACTACTGATTTTGTGATCACAAATACATGTAGCGGGTAGGAAGATTACAAGTACAGAATAAGTCTTAACCAGAAGTTCTGTTAAATAAATGTGTATATATTTTAGTTTTTATACTTTCGATTTTTATTTAATTGGTAGCATACCAAATGCTTGCTTGCTCATTTATTCATTCATTCATTTATTACAATGTTCCTGTCAGGCCACATGTATTTCTGAGAGTGCGCCATATGATTTGATTGCCTGTAGCTCATTCATTTCTATTTTTGTAGTTAATTCTAATTTATAGCTATATAATTTCTTGTCCACTCTTCTACTTGGAGGACATTTTGACTGTTATGTTTCTTATTACAAACAATCCTGGTATGAATATTCTTGGTCATGACTGTTGGTTAAACAAAAAAGGTTCCATGGGCTATGTTATCTTTATGATTATTTACTTGATAACAGTTTTTATCTCTTTAATCACTTTATGGGAAGATAACATTAGTAGCTTTTCTAATCTTAATCCAAGCTAGTTTATATATAAGGGATAAACTAAATTAGTTATAATCTCTTAGATCTTAAAACTTAGTCTGATTATATTTTCCTTTTTTTTTAAACTGATTTTTTAAAAGATTATTTATTTGAGAGTGAGTGAGAGAGCATAAGCAGGGGGAGCGGCAGAGGGAGAGGGAGAAGCAGACTCTGAGATCTTGACCTGAGTCAAAAGCAGATGCTTAACTGATTGAGCCACCTGGGCACCCCCGATTAAGTTTTTCAACGTATTGTTTAAGTGTTTTGTATTCATGATCATAAGTGTGAATTGTCATATAACTTTTTTATTACCTTTTTTTCATCTGGTGTTAATAAAATGCCTCTTAAAATTAGATGGTGTTTTCAGTTTTTCTAGCCTTAAAATTTGTGCATCTGTTCTTTAGAAATATGGTAAAATATTTCTATAAAACATATATTCTGATTTTTTATATTTTATTGTTATTTTAAAATGATAAATTTATTCATTAAATTTCCCCTTAAAATAACTTGGAATGTACAATCTCTATTTCTAATTTTTTGGTGATTCTTTTTGAAAATTTATCATAATCTATTTAATTTCAAGAAGTAGACAATTGCTTTCTAGAACAACAAATATATACTGGAATTCTTTGCTGGTCATAATTCCCATTATAGGCTTATACATTATCATGATCCAACAATTAGATGTTACTACTACTTTCTTAACATATTTGCTTAGGATTTTATGTATCTTTTTAAAATTTGTACTTGTCTGCCAGTTTTTCTTACCTCCCTGTTTTAGATATCCTTCATTTTTTTGCGTGTGAAACTCATCATATATGCTTGTGTTTGTATATATATGTCTCTGTGATATCTGTATTTTAGGAAGAGTCTGTTCATGGTAAGTTTTGTTAGGTTTTATTTATCTTATCCTTATTTTTTTAAATAATCCTGTTTAGGATATGTTGAAATTTTTCTTGATTACCTATTTTCAAACATTTTTGTTTTCCTCTCTTATAGACTACAATAATGTATCAGAGCTATTCCCTGAAGAAATTTAGGGAAAACTTTATAATTAAGCTTGTATTCCAAGTTAGCCTCTAGAACATGACTTTTTCCTAAAGACATCTTGGATTAATAACAAATTAAAACCTTATGCTTTAAAAGACATGTGGCTATTTGCATAAAGATTAATAAGCACTACTGAGGAGAAAAAGGTGGTATGTTAAAATAGTTTTTCACCTTTAAACATACACTTGATTCCCTCCCCCCCCTTTATTTTTTTTTTAAAGAGAATGTGCTTGTGAGCAGAGAAGAAGCAATGGAAGAGAGAGAATCCTAAGCAGGCTCAGCAGAGAGCCTAACTCAGCCTGGATCTCGTAACTCTAAAATCATGACCTGAGCTGAAGTCAAGTGTCAGGTGCTCACTTGACTGAGTCACCCAGGTGCTGCCACTACATACATTTGACTCTTAACTCTTATCTATCTCGCTTTCTTTTCACATATTGAAATTCAGAAAATAATTAATATTGTGTTTGTTTTACATACTTCACACTGGCTGAATATCCGAGGCAATGGTGCCATAAAAGGATTTAGTGTTGGTCTCTGCTGCTGGCATATTGACCACTCAGCAGGAGCGATAGCCAGGTCTTTGGTAAGTAGAAGACTATAATGCTCAGCCCATGTATCTCCACCCCTGCTACCATGGCCATTTTGCCCATGAACTCACTTGGCAAGGTGGTTAGGAAAAGATGCTAACTGATATCCACAGAACAGGTCATTCTGAACTCTCTTCTGAAGTCACTCTTTTGGGAGCATTTGGATGGGATACAATATCTTCATGTTTTCTGCCCATTCTGAGAGATCTAGCTATATGTCTTCCCCAAATTTTGTTGACACAGTTTTGTAGTAATGTTACATCCAAGTCCCTGACCATCCAGCCAAACTTTTGTCTGCAGTACAAGGATTGGCATATAATTATACATGTGGCCATTTCTCTGTCCAAGTAAAGTGAATAACCAGGTGCACTTCTTGAACTTCTGCCCATTGGGAGACTTTTCCTTCACCACTGCCCTTCATGAATGTCCCAGAAAAGGTCTGTAGCACTGCAGCTGTCCACTTTCTGGTGGTGTCTCTCTATTATGCAGAACCATTTGTAATAGGCCTAAGTCTTTTCAAAATTCTGTCAGTCAGTCATAGGGAACTCCATATGGTGCCATATGTGTCAGCTGGAAGTGAGAAGCAATGCAGCGAAGTAGAGATCATGGGCATTTGGGTCTCTTCTTCACCTAATTTACTTATGCTTTCAGGTTCTTCTAGAGCCCAATTATATACATACCACTTCTGTTCGGTGACAGAGTGTTGCTATTCATGCCCAGCTTTATGGCCTGTTGGGTCAGATAACATCTGGTTCATGATGAACTTATCAGGTCACAAGATAAGTTGGTGGTCCACGGTTAAGTGTTGAGTCTCTACTAAGGCCTAGTAGTAGGCAAGAGCTGATTCTCAAAAGGAGAATAGCTATTTGTGGTGGATAGCAGAGCTTTGCTCTGAAATGCTAATTACCTGTACAGTGATTTACCTCTAGGAGCCTGCCATAGGCTACAAATAGTGTCCCTACCAGCCAGTGAACTTTAAGCACCATTGTATCTGCTGGATCTTATGGCCCAAGTGACAGAGCAGATTGTACTTCAGGCTGAACATATTTCAGAGCCTTCTCTTCTAGGTCCCACTCAAAACTGGCATTTTTCCAAGTTCCTCAATAAATGGAGCAGAGTAATATAACCAAATGAGGAACATGTTTTCTCTAAATTCCAAAGAAGTCCACTATGGATTGAACTTGTTTTTTTGTTGTTTAAGGAGAGGCTAGATGCAAGGACTTCTCCTTTAACTTAGAAGGGATATCATAACATGCCCCATATTAACAGATCCCTAAAACTTACACTAAAGTAGAAAACCTCTAAACTTTTATCACATTTAATTTTTATCCTATGGCATGTACATTACATTTCTTACCAATAACTCTAAAGTAGTTTCTACTTCCTGCTCACTAGTTCCAATCAGCCTATTATCATCAAGTAATGGAATTTTGTGACATCTTGTGGAAAGGAAAGGCAATCAGGATCCCTGAAAAATACATTATGACATACGGCTGGAGTCTCGTTATACTCTTGGAGTAAAACAGTACTTCTGTTCTTGACATTTGACAGTATCATATACAAAATCACATTGCTTCTCGCTTCTTACAAGTTGTTGGAGTACCCAATGGTGATATTTTATATTGCTATTTTATATTGCTGTATTGCTCCATTGCTAGATCATGCCACAGATAAATTAGTGTTCTTTACTACTAGACATCGTCATTAGCATGTAGATTGGAGAGTCAATTCCAGAAAACCCCCCAAAATTCAGAAAATCATTCTTAAAATTCTGTTTTTCCAGAACTATTCTCACTACTAAGAATCTGTATTAGTCAGGCATCTCCAGAGAAATAGAACCAACATGTATGTGTGTGTATGTTGGGTGGTGTTTGTGTACACACACAAGATGGATAGATAGAGACACATAAATAAGGGATTGGCAATGTGATTATGGATATGAAGAAGACCCATTGTCTGCCTTCGACAAGCTGCAAACCTAGGAAAGCCAATGCTGTAGTTTTATTCTGAGTCCAAAGTCCTCTGAGTCATGTGAACCAATGGTGTAAGTTGCAGTCTGAAAGCCTGTAGGCTAGATTTTGCAGCTGATTTTCCAGTTTAAAACCAAAGGCTGGAAAAGACTCCTGTCCCCAGTCAAGCAGTAAGGCAGAAGGAGTTCCTCTTACTCAACCCTTTTGTCCTACTCAGGTGTTTATTTGATTGGATGAGGGTCTCCCACATTTGGAAGGGCATTAGGCTTTACTCTACCTATCAATTCAAATGTTAATCTCATCTAGAAACACCCTTAATAGACACACTTAGAGTAATGTTTGACCAACAGTCTGGGTACCTCAGGACCAGCTGATTTAATAATAACCATTGGAGGCCTTTCCCAGGGTTTTGAACCAAGGATATGATTTAATTATCTGAAACAAAACAAAAACAAACAAACAAAAAACCCTAGTGATGTGTTGAGACTGGCTGAAATTCAAGGGTAGAAGTAGGAAGGTCTGTTACAAGTAAAAATTCCATGGGTGGCAGCTGTGGAGCTCCTGAGAAGTAATAAAAATCAGATTTTTGGGTGCAGAGCCAACAGTAGTAGGTATGGGTTGAAAACACACCAAAGGAGATAAGCACAATGACAAAGTTTTTATTTTAAAAAATGGAAGAGTGGAGTTGACATGATATGATTTGCTGTAGTAACTAGGTAAGCACATTTGGGAGAGACAAGAACAAGATTTGCAGTTGACACCTTAATATGAGATGTCTATTAGACATTCAAGCGATTATTCATTTATTGAGGCATTTGTTAATAATGAATTAAATTTTGACTCTTCCAGGAAGCTTGACAATTTTCATAGACACTCAAAAAAAGAAAAAAGAAAGATGTAAAATTGAAATTATACTTCCGTAGCTGAAACTTATGGTATATCTTCAGAGGGGCTCTACCTGGGCATTTACAAATCATGGTACATTTTTGAAAACCCAGTTTCACTTTACATAGCCTGGACTTATAGCCATTCTTATCTGAACACTCAGTTATGTTCCGGAAAGTAGGAAGATAAGAACATAGACCAGATGACTTTCACTGGTATGCCAGTCTCTCTATGGCTTTGTCCCAAACTGCTCCCTTTCTAGCTTCATTATTCATTGCCCTCAAGCATTTTTCTCCAATATTTTACTTATTTCTGCTTGTTAAAGTCTTTTTCCTACCCCATATCTTTGCTCATGCTTATCTTTTAGTCCGAGAAGATCTGGTCTCCCATTTTCCAATTTTAAAATCATTTATCCAAAAACCTTAAAACAGCTACTCTCTCCTCCATAAAATTTTTCTAATGTCAAAATAAGTTATTTTCCCCCTATGCCTCCATCACAGTTTTAGAGATCAATAAATATTTAAAGATATTGCCGTGTATTATAGTTTGCTATTATCTGCCTGTTTCTCTCTTTTTTTTTCCCTTCGTAAGACTGCATTCATACTGTGAAAATACGAACAATGTTACTATGAACATCACTTATTTTTTTTATCCCCCAACACCTTGCAAGCAGTAGGTCCTTAACATTATGTGATTATTTTATTCAGTTGAACAAGTCGAGTATTTCAAGAGCAGTGAATAAAGCAAAGAATATTGTAGGCTTTCAAAAATCATTGTTATTTTAGACAATACTTTAACATACTTTAAAAATCACCTTAACTTGCCCTGCATAAATGCTTGGTACTAAGGAAATAAACGTGAAATCCATGTTAAATATCAGTAATAATCTGCATGCTTATTTTCAACCTCATATGTTTTACCTTGATATCAGTGATTGGCATATTATTATTACATAGTAACAAGAATAACAACAAAAGCACACAGATAAAATAACAACCAAACATTTATGGAGTGTAATAATTAAAACATGCATTTATATGTATAATGCTTGTTTACCAATGTTTACATTTTTATGTAAAGTATATAACATTATTTAAAATCAATAAAAAGTTTATATTATGAAGAAGGAACAATTTATATGATTAAGATACGAAGAGACAAAGAATGGCTTTTAACAATTTCTAATTTGCTCCATTATTTTTATGTAAATAGTCAACACCATATTTGCAATTGCCTGTGATTTCCACAGATTTATAGTCTGACCAATACAGAGACTAATTGGATGTTTATCTCATTCTATGCATGTGCATTGTTACTATTTATATAACTGTGGGAAATCATCATTAAGGACTAAATGAATTATTCAAATAGTCATTATAATTAAGTATCTACAAATGAGAAAAATTTTTAATAATTGAATTATTTTTAAAAAGTTGAAATAATATAATTTTATGATTTCTTAATGATAATAAAGAAAATACAGTAGTAGGTTGTATACTAAGATAATTAATTTGACAACCTAAACTAGGCAATCTTCAGCCAAGTATAAAAAAGGTGAAAAAATGGTGCTAGCCACCCAAAATTAATGTCATAAAGTCCACAAGTAAAACTGATGCTTTTTAGATATATTTTTTTTAATCCACTCAGTCCTCAGTCAGAACTAACCTCTCTTATTAAGATGTTAATCTGGCATGGTTTAATTATTTCATGATCTATGGTTGGAGGAGTAAATTGAAAGTAGAGAAAAGCTATGAAAGAAAAAAGTCTGACAATTTTAAGAGGAAAGTCAAGACCATAACACAGAATCCAAAGCCTTCTCAGACACTTCCAATATCTTTTATATAAAAAAACAGAATCTGAGGATGTAAACTTTGAACACCTATGTATGGCATCATATTTAATACTGTCAATAGAAGTGAGAAAACTGAGGTTTACAAAGCTTAAAATGATAGTTTCTATTAGTTTGTATTATTTAGTATGTGACCACACTGGACTAATACTCTCTTAAAAGCACAAGGGTTATTACCTTGAAAACACACAGAGGATCAGGTTGAGATCCCAAATATTGAGCTGGATTCTTAATGACTTTGGCGAGCCATACTTCTAGATAGATCAGAGACTCTGAAGCAGACTTCTTAACTATAATATCTGGTTTGCAATAACCTGGATTTTCAAAGCTGTGAATAAATCCTATATTTATGAAGGAAAATATAATTAACTTTCCAATGAATAAACTGAATAGGCAGATCTATGTTCCTTCACAAATAAAGAATATATGTTATTTGTTGAAATGGGGCAACATGGATTACAACTGGATCTTTAAGTGAGCCAAAGAGCTGCTGCTAATAGTACTGTTTATCTTTGAAGAAACCGTAATCTGTGAAAATAAAGACAGTAAAAAATATGAGAGAATAGCTATAATCCTACAGTCATCTTAAGTGAGGAAAAAACGTGGTAGCATTATCACTTAGTATTCTTTATTAGAAAGGTTTTCAGGGGACACCTGGGTGGCTTAGTCGGTTAAGCCACTGCATTCAGCTTGGATCATGATCCCGGAGTCATGGGATCAAGTCCTGCTTCTGGCTCCTTGCTCAGCAGGGAGCCTGCCTCTCTCTGCCTCTGCCTGCCACTCTGCCTGCTTGTGCACACACACTCTCTCTCTCTCTCTCTGACAAATAAATAAATAAATAAAATCTTTAAAAAAAATTTTTTCAGAAAGAAATGATAATAAACACAAATGTCATGCAATGCACAGATTAATTATTTATGAATAAACATAGCAGTTAATGTCATTAAACTTGCATCAAAACAAAGAAACTCTTCATTGAAACTTAAATTCATAGTTGCTATCAGCCGAGGTCATTTGCCTGCTTCTCTCTCTCTCTCTCCCTCTCATTCTTTCTCCTCTAATTTATCCACCCATTCATCCATCCTTCCATCCAAGTTTTAATTATTTTTTTAATCAATCCACATGCTCAATCTTTCTAACATTTATTGTGCTTTTTTAGCACTTGTTTGCCCTTGATTGAATCCCAGCATTTACCTCTGCAATTTTTTCTACTCTGCTATGTACTATGGGGTAGCTGCTACTGTATTTCCGAATGATTCTAGTCAGTTGACTTCTAACTAGGGATGATCCATGGAAAACATTGTTGGGAGACTTGTCAGTTGGGGTAGAGAAGAAGTGGAAGAATTTAGCCTCTTCTCTATCTTGTATTACATAGTAGTGGTTGTGTCTCCTCTGTGACTGCAAATGTTCCCAGCTAAACTATGTATTCTACCTCCCAGCCTATCGTGGGTCTGGGTCCCTCCAAGAAACCCTCCTTCCTTTATCCCTTCAGCCTGCAGATCATAGTAGTTACTCGGTATTACTAGTCTCTGGGCTGATCCATTCTCCCAATTTTGCATTCTTAGCTTTTCTTTCACTTGAATAATCAATCCTCTGCATTATTCTGCATATTCAGGAGGTTTATGTCATCTGGATAGAGCTCATTAACACAGCAAACTAAGTATTTACCTCTTCATTCTAAAATGGTGTTTTGGAGACAATGTGAATAAAATAAGCAATATCTGAGGATATTTTCCATTTTCTCTGTGGAATAAAGGGAATTCTGGTTCTGCCAGTTGGTTTCTTCTACTCCTCTCCAATTTGTTTATTGCTAAATACATTTTTTTAATTTTTTATTTTTTATAAACATATAATATATTTTTAACCCCCGGGTACAGGTATGTGAATCACCAGGTTTACACTCTTCACAGCACTCACCATAGCACCTACCCTCCCCAGTGTCCATAAGCCCACCCCCCTTTTTCCAACCCCCCTCCCCCCAGCAACCCTCAGTTTGTTTTGTGAGATTAAGAGTCACTTATGGTTTGTCTCCCTCCCAATCCCATCTTGTTTCATTTATTCTTCTCCTACCCCCTTAACCCCCCATGTTGTATCTCCACTTCCTCATATCAGAGAGATCATATCATAGTTGTCTTTCTCCGCTTGACTTATTTCTCTAAGCATAATACACTCTAGTTCCATTCACATCGTCGCAAATGGCAAGATTTCATTTCTTTTGATGCATTTTTATGATGATAAAAATTAGACTACTTGTGAGATCATTTTCATGGAAAGAAGTGTAACCATGTATCCGCTTTGTGTGCAGGAAATGTTTTTAAAAAATGGATTTTAAAAAATATTTCTATGTGCTACATTTATATTAACAATGTAAAATAAATAAATAAGAGTTGTTTAAAAAGTATGTTTGTGGGGCGCCTGGGCGGCTCAGTGGGTTAAGACTCTGCCTCCTCCGGCTCAGGTTGTGATCTCAGGGTCCTGGGATTGAGGCCAGCATCTGGCTCTCTGCTCTGCAGGGAGCCTGCTTCCTCCTCTCTCAGCCTGCCTCTCTGCCTACTTGTGATCTCTGTCTGTCAAATAAATAAATAAAATCTTAAAAAAAAAAAAAAGTATGTTTGTGGTACTGTGTGTCTTCGAACATATATATCACATGGAGTGTTCTAGAGGGAATAAGAGATTTTCCTTATAATGGCTGTAGTGATGGTTTATTGCAAGAAGCTTTTTTTCGTTCTCTTACATCTGTTTTGTTTTCCTTCACTTGGTTTCCTATTTATTTTTTCTCTTAGTTTTGTTTTCTAATAGAAGTGATTTTTTTTTTTTTAAATTTAGAAGTTCTGAAGCTGGAATTCTGGTTAGTAAAAATATATTTAACAATAATATTAATAGGTGACATTTATTTTTCTGCTGATTATATAACAGGTGCTGGTACACATGGTTCATAAATAATACCTTATTGAATCCCCACCAGAATTCTGTGAGTTCAGCAATATTATTGTACTCATTTCATAGCAGAAAGAACAAGTGTAGAGGTCAAATTGAAACTCTGCCTTCTGAGTTAAGATACTAAATTTTTAGCTGTTATGGTAAGGAAAAAATACAGAATTTACTGAATATTATGAAAACATAAATGAAAGTAAGTTTGTAAGTTTTTAAATTTCAGATAAGAATAGTGAAATTTGGGAATGATAGACTTTGCTATTAACATGGCTAGTAGCAAATAGAAGTAAATAACTCCTTAGCTCCCATGTTGAATTGTAGATAGAAATTTCATAATTGAAATATATTTAGAATTTTCCATAAGCAAACATCTACAGAAATAGGTGGAAACTGAATTCACAAAATTAAAATGAGCTGAACAATTATAGTCAAGTATTTTCTGAGCGACTTAGCCACAGAAACAACAAAAAGAATACACTTATTTGACTTACGTATTTAAGAAAATAGAAATGAGACCACAAAAATAAATTTATTATATATTACTTCTTTTGTATTCTAAATATTGATCAAGGTTTTATACACAAAATTTCAGTCATTTCCTTTCTCTTTTTTTAAAAAATGTGTTTATTCCTATGATTTTTTTCTACATATCTTTTATTGGTAAAAATCAAACTCATTAGAAAATTATTGGCTTGAAGAAGATGACAAATGTACATGAATCCTTGTTATCTTTTGGCGATTGTATTTCATGCTGAGTTAATGGTCTAACAATTCCCAATGATATTTTCATAATCAAGTGGTTAAGTGTCTGATTATTTAAGATAGAGTTTGTGCTCTTTGAAAAATCTATGAATTCATTATTGAAGTTGAAAAGTAGGATTTTAGTCAAATTTTGCCCAAGTTTCCCTTTTCTTATCTGTCTTTGGTCGCTTCTCTTCACTTAAGGTTTATTTTTTCACATAAGAGATATACTCCCTTCCTATTATTCATTTGGGTCCATACTTTTTTGGGTGAAAGGATCAACTCAATGTTTAATTATAACCTCAGTTCTTTTTTTTTTTTTTAAACATTATTTATTTATTTGACAGAGATCACAAGTAGGCAGAGAGGCAGGCAGAGAGAGAGAGGAGGAAGCAGGCTCCCTGCTGAGCAGAGAGAGCCCGATGTGGGACTCTATCCCAGGACCCTGAAATCATGACCTGAGCCAAAGGCAGAGGCTTTAACCCACTGAGCCACCCAGGCGCCCCACAAATTCAGTTCTTATGAAAAATCTGAGGTTATTTTTTATGGCTGAGTTCCATGGGCACTTCATCCTCTTCTGTTATTGTCATAGTCAAATACATATGATTTCCACTTATCTAGAGATATTTGACCAACAGTCAAAAACTAGGACAGTATTAAAAAAAAAAAAAGTTTTCATTAGGTTATCTACCATATCAGGAATCTAGGAGCAATAGACAGTTCCGTATTATTCAAATACCACCCAAATGGTGAATTTTGGCATTCTCCCAAAATACTTGCTCAAGTATTTACCATTTACATTCTAGTTCATCTTATGAGTATTTCTTCTTAACTTTTCCTGGAACTTGCCCATCACCCTTGTTATTATGGGTTGAATTGATTCCCCAAAGAGATAAGTTTAAGTTTTAAACTCCATATCTGTGAATGTGACTTTATTTGGAAATAAGATCTTTGAAGACATAATCAAGTTAAGGCAATCAGGGTGGGTCCTAATCCAATATAGCAAGTGTCCTTATAAAAGAGGTATATTAATATACACAGAGAGTTAGAATGCCATGTGAAGACATACACACAAAAGGAGATGGCCATATGAAGACAGAGGCAGAGATTGGGATTATAGTGACACAAGATAAGGAACAACTGAAGGTACAAAATTTGGAGGAGGCAAAGGAATGATCCTTCTCTACAGGTTTCAGAGCCAGCATTACCCAGATAACTACTTGATTTTGGAATTCTAACCTCTAGTATTCATTCAATAAATCTCTTTTTTAAGTCACTCCATTTAGAGTACTTTTTGTGGCAGCCTTGAGAAACTAACCAACCCTTGACTTCAATCATACAATGAACACAATTTTATTAATATACCCTCTACTGAGGCTGACAACTGTCTTAGTCAGTTGTGCTACAATAACAAAAATACCATAGGCTGGGTGGCTTAAACATCTTTTTCTCACAGTTCTGGAGCTCTGCAAGTCCAAGGTCAATGCACTGGCATACCTGATGTCTGAACAGACCACTTTCGTTAGTTTTCAGACAGCTATCTTTTGCTTCTATCCTCACATTGAAGAAAACAGAAAAACAGAGAACAAACTCTTTTATCTCTTCTGAGAAGGACAATAATACTATTAATGAGGACTTCATTCTTACTATCTAATTACTTCCCATAGTCCCACCTCCTACTGATATCACATTGAAGGCCATGATTTCAACATACAAATTTTGGAGGAACATAAACATGCAGTCCCAAGATCAAATTTTTAGCTTATTCAGTGGACTTGTCTCTGCCATTAGAGGTACACTAGTAACAGAGCACACCAGTCCCCAAACTAGCATAGTCATCATGAATATGGATACAAAAAGTTCATCTCCTAAAGCTCATGAGTTTCATTCTCAGATTGACCTTTATGTCCTTACCATTACTCTACTCTATTTTTATATCCAACTCTAAGAAAATTAGTTCTTCTGATTCCCCTGCTCCATAGATGATTAGAAACAGCAAATTGGGTGGGAAGAAATGGATTCACGAAATATAGTCAGAATAGAAATTATTACAGAGCCATGAAGTGGTAAATTTAAAATCTGCCTTAGAATGTAAACTCTGTTACTAATAATTTTCTGGAGATTAGGAATCCAACTTAATTTTCCAAGATTCACTTTCCTCATTTGTTAAATGGAAAACCATAATACTATTATTATTACAATTAATGATGCAACATTTGACAAGTACCCAGTACAGACATATAATAGGAATTACTGTCAATTCAGTTTTTCTTCATTTTATTTCAAAGGGGATACAAGTGTAGCAACACTGACTATACGGAAAAAGCCTGCTCATGTATTTTCATTTAACGCAAAATTGCTAAGCATAGAGTTGCACTTGAATCTTCGATAAAATAATTAAATTATAATTAATAATTAGCAAGAATGCATGCAATCCATTTTGGAGCTTGTATCAGATTTCTAATGCTGCTGTAACAGCATTAGAAGATATGGCTTAGAAGAACACACGTTTATTTATTACTTTAACATTTGGTAGGTAGGAAGTCTGTCACAGGTTTCTCCAGACTAAGATCAAAACCTCAATGGATCTGACTTCATTTTTGGAAGTTCTAGGGTAGAATTTATCCTGCCTTTTCCAACTTCTTAGCGGCAGCCTGAATGTCTTGGCTCATGGACCCTTCCATCTTCAAAATGAATACCCTTTTAATTCCCTGACTTCCCATAGTCATGTCTTTCTCTGGCTACACTCAGGAATGATTCTCTACTTCTAAGAAATCATGTGATTTGACTGGTTCCAATGGTGTAATCTAGGATAATCTCCTATCTTAATATTCTTAAGTTTAATAACAGTTTGAAAGTCCTTTTGGTCATTTAAGAAAACAGATTCACTGTTCCATGGATATGTAGACATCTTTAGAATGGTGGAGTGGTAGATAGGAACATTTTTCTGCATATCACAGAATTCTTTAATCCCTACATGAGTTTCTAATGGTAATGAATATTGTCTTGAATATTCATCATATGTAATGGCTATTTTAAACAAATTTTGGCTAAATAATGTTGAATATTGTTTGTGAAATCTACTTGATACTTGATAATTAGTAGAATCTCTGACAGCCATTAATATTCATGAGGCTACACTAGACTACCACATACCTAACTATTCCTGTTAGTGAAGGTCTCTTAAATATTATACTAATGTATTAAATGTTAATTTCCTCTATAATTTAGACTATTTTCTAGTTGGAGTATCTACTGCTTTTCTGATACTTTCCAGAATTGTTCAATTTATTTACTTCTTGTGCTCATTCTAAATTCCTACTCCCTAATTGAAAATTTGTGAAATGTATTACCACAAATGTCAAAGCCTCAAAATAGAAAGTAAAAATGAGGAATAAAAATAAAGTTGTCTATGTCAACATATAATATTTTGCAATTTTATTGTATTTATTATTTTTTACATGGGAATAACATTGTTAATTCTCCTATAAACACAGAGTTCTAAATAGATTAACCAAAAAGCAAATCCACTAAGGATTTACACAATCCACTAAGGCATTTATACAATGCCTAGAAATTTTATGTATTTGAACTCTAAGAGCTTTACAAACAAAAACAGGAAGAGTAGTATCTAGGTATAGCTAGTATAGTTCTTTTGAATAAAAAAAAAAAATTAGTGAATGTTAAGAGCTAGACATAACTGTGTTCTACAATTATTAGATTAGATTATCTCAACATATTTATAAAGTTGGATGTTAAACTGAATTGAATTTCACTTTGGACATACTAAAAGACTTAGGGGACAAAATCATACCCGCAGAATAGCTTGAGAGGTAAGTATAGGTATGAACTCAGTTACAATTTACACAACAAATATTTATTTGGTGCCAGGCATTTAACTAATTACTATCGAGTGGGGGATAAAGAAAGATCTTCCAAAGTCCTTCAGAGTTTACAAGTGAAGTAAAGCAAATTCATCGTATAAATATGCTTTTACCTTCCTCAGAGTCCTTCTACCATTTTACTGACGCGCCCATCATTCCCTTTCCCTAATCAGCTTTGCAGTTCTTAAACAATAACTCAACCAACTTGAGAGTTAATTCTAGTTTGTATTATCAGGTACATTCTTGTATAATTCCACTGAAATTAGAAAATCTGGGAATTTAAATAAACTTCAAAAGTTTAGTAAAGAATTAAAAGAAAAAAAAATGTGTGATTCCAGCAAGATGGGAGGTACTTGGGGTAAAGAGATCTATAATAAGCACATTCAAAAAGTTCCATTTTGGGCCCCTGGGTAGCTCAGTCTGTTAAGTTTCTGCCTTTGGCTCAGGTCTTTATCCTAGAGTCCTGGGATCCAGTCCCACCTTGGGCTCCCTGCTCAGTGGGGAGCCTCATCTTCCTCTGCCCTTTCCCTCCATTCATGTGCTTGCTCACTCTCTCTCTAGCAAAAATTTTAAAAATATATATATTTTTAAACATACCATTTTAAGTATAGTCACTAAACAATTTTAGAACTGACAGATTTAGATCTTGTTTATTAAAATATGCAATAAATTTACTATTATAAAATGAGAATTATGATTAAAGAAAATAAATATGCAATATGTATCCTAATTTTCATTTTAAAATCCTTGTGTATTCTCTTCTAGATATTATGTTTTATTGAAATAAAGGAAAAGAAGGTAATGAATTCTCTTGTATATATTGACTTCACCAAATTGGGAGAAGCCCCACCATCACCATGACTGACATCAAAGAAATAGCTACAGACAACTCATTTCATAAAAGTAGACAGTTGAGAGTCATATATTTTATTTCTATTAACTGGTGTTCTCTACTGACTCATTTTGTAAATTAAAAACAAATCACTCATTGATAATGCATATTTACATGCCACCTTTTTTTCTAAGAGGATAAAAGATTTATTTTCTTTCTACTTCAGTTTTTTTGCAAAGTTTAAAGAAAAAGAATCATGATGTCAACCATTGTCCCACACTGTTATAAATAAAATCTGTTAAAACATTTTGATCACTTCTGATAAAGATTGCTAAGTATAAAGTGCCATTATTAGCTACACACTGATTACAAATAGCTCATTATTGAAGAATAACTTTAAAACTTAGATATATTCACTGCTATTTTGAACAGAAAGTGTTTATGTAGAAAAAAGGCATTCATTTTGGAACTTCAAAACTGAAATGTCAGATAGTTACAGTGCATTTATTTGGGCCATAAATGAAAGAAAGAAAATGTGCATTCCACCTACACTACTCAGTACTTCCTCCTCACCATCTATTCTATTTTTTTTTTAATGCATTAAAATTATTCTTTGGGTAAAGTGTCCATTTAAATGATTGCTATGTTTTAAACAATTTTTTTAAAAATATGATGGAATGGCCATTTCTCATGCTGTCCAGGTGTTCTGGGCTAATTCTGATGGTTTAAGAGACCTCAGATACTGGGAGAGTGACCATAGGAAAGAGTACTGCAAATCGTAGGAAACCACAAAACCTAAAGTCACTACTTGTATTTTTTCTTGTTCTTTTTCTTCAATTAAAGTAGTTTTTGCTATATTCAGAATGCAAGGACATGGATTGTTTTCTTTAATTCAACAAATATTAACTGAAATACCCTGTGAAACTTTCCTTTTTGGTTCACCTACGAATCATCAGTTGGCTATAGTACATCTTAAAATATAACATGGCTCATTGAAGGGTCAACTTAAATTTTAATTTCTTCTTTCGTTTTTTTCTTTTTAATTTGGCAGATCCTCTGAGGCATACTAACAAAGAAATAAGTGCTTTTATCCATCATGATTAAAATGGCTACTCTGTTTTTAAGGGATCATTTATACCAGTCCCCAAACCAATGTTTCAGACTTTGATTTTAGGTCCCATTTTGAAAGACAGAAAAGCAAAATAGCTGTCAAAGATGCAAGTAACTATTTTGTTACTGAGAGAAGCAGTGTTTAAAGAATACATAGATCTCATTGTAGCTACACTATTGAACTCATTTACTTATAAATATCAAAGGTCTATTTCTTCTAACAAGTGTCACTATTTCTGCTATAGTTGGTAAAGTAACACTTGGCAACTCTGTGATGATATCTGAATGGAAAGAACAGCTTTCCAGTCATACAAACCTAAAGATAATTAAGACCCTCTTCTCTTACTTTGTTTCATTTATAATTTCTTTTTTTTTTTTTTCTCTTCACAGATGACATGATTCTTTATATGGAAAACCCAAAAGACTCCACCTCCAAACTACTAGAACTCATACAGCAATTCAGCAACGTGGCAGGATACAAAGTCAATGTACAGAAATCAGTGGCTTTCTTATATACTAACAATGAAAATACAGAAAGGAAGATTAGAGAATAAATTCCATTTACTATAGCACCAAGAACCATAAGAAACCTGGGAATAAACCTAACCAAAGAAGTAAAAGATCTGTACTCGAGGAACTACAGAACACTCATGAAAGAAATTGAAGAAGACACAAAAAGATGGAAGACCATTCCATGCTCTTGGATCAGAAGAATAAACATTGTTAAAATGTCTATACTGCCTAGAGCAATCTATACTTTTAATGCCATTCCTATCAAAATTCCACCGGTATTCTTCAAAGAGCTGGAGCAAATTTTCCAAAAATTTGTATGGAATCATTTATAATTTCTATCTCCATCTTTATTTAAATCTTTATTTCTTCCTCTCCTGATTATAGACCAAAGGGAAAATCTTAGTTGTTTGGAGTGGAGGGAAAAAAAGTTCCTTGGGCAATAAACAAATTTTGCTCTCTTTTCTATTAACAGCCCCTTCATTTATTGACAGGAAAGAGGGGTGTAGGGGGAAAGGTAAATATTTCTCAACCAAACGCAGTCAAGTGACAGTCCTCTTTTCCGGTTGATCATCCCATCTCTCTTGCTAACACTACCCAGTATTTAGTTTCCTTTCTGGGATAAGTATCCAAATGCCAGCTCTTTTGTGATGCGTGTGTGGGTATTTCAGAGAGGATCAGCAGGCACCCTCCCATTACAAATGTTGCTGACTTGTGAGACTCAGTGCTACTAAGCTTAATTCCAGTCAGTGTTGATGTCCAGTTGTCTTTCCTGTGATCTTTTACTGCCAGATCACCCTGCCTAAGAAAGCATTTTGTTATTTAAGGAACCCGTCACATGGGTCAAGCTCAGATAACTACTCCATTCAACCTAATCATGCCAAATAATGAGAGTACAGGCATCTCTGTTTTGCCTCTCTGTCAGTTCCTGGAAGTCTCCTTATTTATATCAGTTTCTAATGGAATAGGGACAAATCAGTAAGTCTTTTGAGTAATCGTTAGTTATACCATATAGCAGCAAGATATCAATCTTCAACTGTTGCAGGACCAACTAATTTTTATAAGTGATTCTCTTAAAGACTCTACTCTGTGGCTTTTGAGAGACTAAAGCAGTCCTTAGACTACCTATCTCCCCAGGAATACTATACCCCTAAAAAGCTTCCACATGACTCTTCTCAGTCTCTTTTTAAAAAATATTTATTTATTTATTTAAGTAATTGCTATACCTGATATGGGGCTCAAATCCACAACCCCAAGATCAAGAGTCAATGATCTTCTGACTGAGCCAGCCAGGCAGCCTCTCATTCTCTTGGTGAATAAAAGGGGAACACTGGGATTAAGTATGTTGATTCTACTCAATGGTTTATATGAACATGATCTCCTGGGATAGCAAGCCTCAAGACCATACTATTCTTAGAATTTAAAACTGACTTTGCAAATATTTATTGAAGACCAACAATGTAGAAAGAGCTATTCTGGGTGCTACTAAAACAGCATGAACAATTTTCTTCATATTCAGTGAAAATGCCTAAGGGGGGATAAAAAACCTTAAGTAGATAAGGATAAGTGTTTTGAGAGAGTAGTATGTCTGGAAGTTTTTAATGGTGGTGGTGCTGTTTAAATATAGCAATTACTCCCCTCCAGCAACCCTTGGTTAGTTACCTTTAGTTAAGAGTCTCTTCTGGTTTCCCTCCCTCTCTGTTTTTATCTTATTTTATTTTTCCTTGCTGCTGGTGGGGAGGTGGGTGGGGGGATTGGGTAATTGGGTGATGGGCATTAAGGAGTGCACTTGATGTTATGAGCATTGGGTTTTATATGCAACTGATGAATCATTAAATTCTACCCCTGAAACTGATAACATGCTATATATTAACTAACTCAAATTTAAATAGAAATAAAATAAAATAATGCAACTACTGAAAGTCATACTGGAAAGAGATTATTTGAGCAGAGGCATGAAGTAGGTCAAGGATCATGGGTGGGGTGGGAGACTGCTGACCGTGGAAGGAGTTCTAGACAGATGAAAAACCAAGTGGAAACAGTCTGAAGCAGAACATGGGAATTTGTTCATGAAGCTTAACATAATATCGGGGTATTTCCAGCTATTTGTTTTCAACTATTTTCCCAGTCCAAATGCAGTTGCTTGAGATTTAACACCACACTGCTCAACAATATTAAGGCCATGCCAGTCTTGAACTCTTGTTGACATGACAAAACTATTTGAGCAGGATCCTGCTGTTAGTAACATCAAACCACATTCTTTAACACATTGTGAACTCTTTTTTTTTTTTTAAACTGAGGTATAATTGGTATATAACATTATGTTACTATTAGATCCATAACATAATGATTAAATATTTCTATATTGTAGAATGACTGCCAGATAAGTCTGGTTAACATCTGCCAACATACATAGATATGTTTTTTTACTTGTGATAAGAGCTTTTAAGATATATTGTATTAGCAACATTCAAACATGCAGTGGAGTGTCATTAGCTATAGTCACCATGTTGCGCAGTACATACCCATGACTTATTTATTTTATATAAAAAACCCCTTTTATATAGAAACATACACTTAAACTCCCTACTTCTTAGTATTTAATGGATGACAATAAACACCTGCTAAATGAGTAAGTCAAAGCTACATATTAGAGCTGGAGAATTTGTTTTGTGAGAATGAGTAATTTGACCATCTCCTCCATCAAGTCTCCACAACTGAATTTGCTCTGAATTTCTTGGTCACTGTTATCTAGCCTCTTAAAGAATGGGGCAAAGCCACACACCCAGTAATCATTTCCAATAACTACTCAGTAATTGATACCTTTTATGAAGAGCTTATTAATTTCCAGGCACTATGAAAAGCACTGTACATTTAATTTCATCATAACTTCAGTTTGGTTTTAACATCTTCTAAAGATAAGAAGTGAGATTTTTAGAAATTATTGTATCACTGCAGGTTTTAATAGTATTAGGGAGGTATAGAGTCTGGTGTTTTTTGTTTGTTTTTAAGATTTATTTACTTATTTTAGAGAGAGAGAGAAAGAATGAACAGGAGGGGAAGAGAGAAAGGGAAAGAAAATCTCAAGCAGACTCTGTGCTAAGCATAGAACCTGACAAGGGGCTCGATCTCACAATTCTAAGATCAGAACCTGAACTGAAACCAAGAGACAGATGCTTAACCACCTGTGCCACCCAGGTGCTCCAAGATTCTAATGTTTATGAAAGATCTTGGATTTTATTATAGACAAACTAATCACATATTCTGAAAAAGTGAGGAAGAGAAATAATTTGATGTTCAAAAAACTTGGAGGCTTATACCATGATATTTTCAGTGCTTTGTTTCTCCAAATATTTTGACCACTCTTTGGTTAAGTTTTGGGAACTTAGCAACTTAAGTTTGGGAAAAATAATAGAGTTTGGTCTAACCTGGATTTGCTATTTGCTCGTTTTAAGACATCAGGCAACTTCTCTGAGACTCATTCAGATTCGTCACCTGTACAATAGCAGTAACACTTAATTTGTTAGTGTAAGGGGTAAATGAGAAAATGCGAAGACTTGAAGAAAAATATATGAAGAACTCAGAAAAATGTAGATAGCACACCAAAATAGTGTCCAAGAAACAAATCTTAGAGCTAGAATCTAGAATGTAAAATCAGATCTGCCTCATTCTAGAGCCTAGACACTGAGCCACTGCACACAATGTCACCTATGTAACTTTTCAAGCAGTTCACAGTGATTTCCTGGTGTCACATACATATTGCTATTTTTTGCAGTACTTCTCTTCTTTATTTTGTTGTGTCTTTTATAGAAAATGAGGGACAACAGCTGCACATCGGTGTTCCATTAAGAGACCAAGAGTGTTTACTGCCGTGTCTTGAAAGTGTTCTCCTTTTGTTCTTAATATCTTGTGAAAAAAAATTCAATAATCCAATCCCTTAGGCAGTCTAAACTTATTCAAATTCTTAAGGGACATTTTTAAGGTGAAAACTTCACTAGGGTGTGTTTCTCTTAAAAAGAAGTGGTGAGAAGCGGGGAGTAGATTTCATCATCCATACTTGTTAAGACACCTGCAGAAAAATAATTCTCACCATACTTGGCTAAAGGCTATAGCTTTTACAAATATAACAGCTGATGATGGTTTATTTTGGCATTTGTTGACTACTGGGAGTTAGATTCTGAAGACACAGTAAGTATTTACAGGTTGTGGCAAAAGAGGATTGAAATGGAGCCGATGGTCCTAACTCACTTATCTATCATCTAAAAGGTCAGTCATACTCAATGACCTTGGACTGTATAGAAATGAGACAACTGTATTTCATACTGTGTTTTTTAGCAATGGCAGAAAATTTCAGGAAAAAATTACTTGATAATTATTTTAATAAATGAATTATATAAAACTGAGATCTTAGTAAAATTTTCCCCCTTCAAATACCTTTCACAGTTTGTAAACACTTGACACAAAAATAATAAACTTAGCACTAATGCAGCTAAGATGTCAATTTCAAATATCTTTGAAAATAGAACTATTTTTCACATCAAACTTGAGTAGTCCTATAATATAAAAAATGGATTAAATGGATGCTCCTTTAGAATAAGTTTATTTGGTAAGTTCAAGTTTAAATTATGTACATATGAAAAGCCAATTCATGAAAATAATGAGGTTATTATGATAAATACATGTTAGTCTTTTTGTTATAGGTGCCAATTGCCTCTTTATATTAGTTTTAGATCCAGTTTTTTTTTTCCAGTTACATAATACTGAAAAACAGGAACCTACACAGACAACAGAGAGCAAATGGAAATAGTTCTCATAGTACTTTTGGCAACCTCAAGGTACTGTCGATTTAAGCAAAGTTTTAAAGGAAGCAGGGGATTTCTGTATTAAATTTCAAGATTTAGTAACTCCTCTCATTCCTGTTTAATAACATAACAAAAATACTCAAAACTGACAAATAAGCCCAATAATTATATCTCAATATTATCAATTGATAAAGAGTGAAAAAAATCTCATGAATTTCAACTAACATGTGGCAAAAAGCACATATCCCTGAGAATTAACTGACATACAGTTATGTGTGTCATGTCATGTCATGTGTTTCACAGTGAGCTTCTCAATACAAGTTTAGATGATTGAGCAAACAGTCATTTGTCTTTAAAACACTTGAATTACAAAAAGTTCTCTTTTCTTCTCCAGGATATATTTACAAGAAATAGTATTATATGCACAGAGATAGAAAGGGAAGAAGGGAAGAAGTCTAATTTCTAAAATCAGCACAAAAATAGTGGAATAAGTGAATGTTTACAAAATATTAAATTTGCTTTATAGGTATATATCAGAATCAATCCTTTCTAAACTTTTCAATTTTATACTTAATATTACTTAAAAACATATTTAAAATTAAGCTCAAATAAGATTTGTGGGAACACTGAACACCTGAAGAGCATAGTTTGAAAAACATTGCTCTAGTTCAATATTATCTTCCAAGTGAAGCAACAGAAAGAAAGAGAGGGAGAAATAATACTCAAATGTGTTTTAAGTCAGAAACTGATCAAGAATTGACACTCTCTGAACATTTACTTCAGCTTCTTTTTTTTCAGATTTTAATTATTTATCCAACAGAGAGAAATCACAAGTAGGCAGAGAGAGAGGAGGGAAGCAGTCTCCCTGCTGAGTAGAGAGCCCGATGCAGAGCTCGATCCCAGGACTCTGGGATCATGACCCGAGCTGAAGGCAGAGGCTTAACTCACTGAGCCTCCCAGGCACCCTATTTCAGCTTTTTTATTATTATTATTATTTTTTAAAAGATTTTATTTATTTATCAGATAGAGATCACAAGTAGGCAGAGAGGCAGGCAGAGAGAGAGGGGGAAGCAGGCTCCCTGCTCAACAGAGAGCCTGACTCAGGGCTCAATCCCAAGACCCTGGGATCATGACCTGAGCCCTGAGCTGAAGGCAGAGGCTTTAACCCACTGAGCCACCCAGGTATCCCTCATCTTCTTTTTTTTTTTTTTTTTTTAAGGTTTTTTATTTTGAATTTTTTTAATTTATTTTTTACTTTCAGCATAACAGTATTCATTATTTTTGTACCACACCCAGTGCTCCATGCAATCTGTGCCCTCTATAATACCCACCACCTGATTCCTCGACCTCCCCCCCACCCCGCCCCTTCAAAATCCTCAGATTGTTTTTCAGAGTCCATAGTCTCTCATGGTTCACCTCCCCTTCCAGTTTCCCCCAACTTCCTTCTCCTCTCTAACTCCCCATGGCCTCCATGCTATTTGTTATGCTCCACAAATAAGTGAAACCATATGATAATTGACTCTCTCTGCTTGACTTATTTCACTCAGCATAATCTCTTCCAGTCCCGTCCATGTTGCTACAAAAGTTGGGTATTCATCCTTTCTGATGGAGGCATAATACTCCATAGTGTATATGGACCACATCTTCCTTATCCATTCATCCGTTGAAGGGCATCTTGGTTCTTTCCACAGTTTGGCGACTGAGCCATTGCTGCTATAAACATTAGGGTACAGATGGCCCTTCTTTTTTTTAAAGTTTTATCCCACATTGTTTAGACCAAATGTTCTCAACTGACATAATTTTGCTCCCAGTGGTGCATTTAGAATGTCTGGAAACATTTTTGGCATCAAAACTATTAAGGGGAAAAAAAAAAAAAAAACTATTAAGGGGATGGTGCTACTGGTCCCAGTGACTAGATTCCCACTAAACATCCTGGAATGCCCAGGACATCCCCTACAAGAAAGAATAATGTAGCACAAAATGTCAATAATTCCAAGGTTGAGAAACACATCATTAAACCACTAATGTTAAATTTAAAACATTTATCATTATGATTTTTACTGGAAACTCTATGGAAAGATATTATCCCATACATTCCTATATTATTTAAATAGGATCTCAAAGTAATCCTAAAAGTTATATAATATTTGATACCTAAGTATCTTTAAATAACATTACATATATCACAAATGTTTTAAAGTTTCTAAAAATGTTTGGAATAATTTCCATATAACCATGGAGTCTAATGATAATGCCTTGGTTGAAGAGACAGAACAGTAACACATAATTACCCTGTCCTTATAGAATATTTGTCATCTTGATGACAATTGATCATAGAGTTTCCATGCATTGTATTCTGAAGCAAGGTCAGAAACCTCCATATACTCTGACATTTTGTTTATACAAAGATTTTGACAGATGCATTGTATCAGTAACATAATTTACTTTAATTGTTCTCAAATTCAAAAATTATCTAGATTATTTGAAAATGGCCTTCTTTGGCACAGGATATTTAGGTTATTTCTTGCACTATGCATTCTTGCTCCAAATTATATCTTTGAAAATAGCATCCATATTATAGTTATCAGGGCCTTTGACATTTTTTTTAAAGTAAAGAATACCACCACACTCTATAAGTGTAGTTTTATATGATGAAGGTTTGTATCATATGTAATTACAAAACTTCATAAATGCATATGCCATGTTACCCTTAATAGTAATTCAAGAGAGGCTCTCAGGCATCACTGAGCTATGGAACACTGGAAGTCAAAATTCGCAAGTTAATGGCTTGCCCTTTTCTGACAGCACACCAGATTTTCACACTATAACTAACAGTTTGCCTCATTCAACAACTGAACTGTTGACAAGGGCACTTAAGCTAGTCAGAAGAGTAAAAAATACCAAGTACATCAAAAGCTGGAGAATATGGAAAGAAAATAACAAATTAAAGAAAACAATGAAGTAAAGAATTCTGGGCTTTTCATCATCTTGATAGAATATCTCAGTTGAGTTTTCCTATACCATTTATGTTATATACTAAATAAAGAATAATTTTCTCTGTTAAAGTATATATTTTAAGATAGTTAAGTGGACAAATTGATACCTAACACCAAAACTTATTTTAAAGGAAAATTTAAAGACTTGAACTAATTATTTCCATTTTCATTCACTTTGTATTGAATGATTGACTTCACTAGAAACACTGTCAATAAATATACTGATATATAGATAGATATAGATATGGATATAGATGTAGATATATAAATAAATGGAGCACCTGGGCGGCTCAGTGGATTAAGCCTCTGCCTTTGGCTCAGGTCATGATCTCCGGGTTCTGGGATCGAGCCCTGCATTGCGCTCTCTGCTCAGCAAGGAGCCTGCTTCCTTCTCTCTCTCTCTGCCTGCCTCTCTGCCTGCTTGTGATCTCTGTCTGTGAAATAAATAAATAAATAAATGATCTTAAAAAAAAGAAAACAACAAGAAAATATTTTTCATAAACATTAAAGACATATCCAGAGCCATTCTCAGATATGGGGCAATATTCCAGGTGGACTAGTGTGCATTAGCTAATAAGTTTTATTTTAAAACCAGCACTCATTTCATTTATCTCAAATCAGAATATGTTTTGAGCCAATGTCCATTTGCAATCCTGAATCACTTGCTCTCAGACTTACTAGAACATTAAAAAAAGAAAGAAAGAAAGAAAGGAAGGAAAGAAGGAAGGAAGGAAGGAATCCATGGCACATGGACATGTGCTTTGGTTTATGAATTTGAGTCTCCTGTCTTAAGCACATTTACCCACCTTACCAACCCACCCAACCAACAGCTTCATTGTTAAGAATCTTAGAGATAGATAGGAATTTGAAAAATCAAATACTTCAGCACAAATAGAATATTTTAGTGTTAAAAGTACTGTTGCATAGTTGATTCAAGCAGAATAGATGGGGGGGGCAACTGGGTGGCTCAGTCAGTTGGTCATCTGTCTTCAGCTTGGGTCATGGTCCCAAGGTCCTGAGATTGAGCCCCAAGTCAGGCTCCCTGCTCACTGGTAAGCCTGCTTCTTACTCTCCTACCAACTCATGTTCTCTCTCTCTCTCTCAAATGAGAAAAAAAAGAAAAGAAAGAAAGAAAAATAAACTTAAAAAAAAAAAGGATAGATGATCCTTCAAATTCACTTATATGGAAAAGTTAATGAATGTCCATGTATAATCATATTTTAATTAGAACTTAATATAGTCAGTATTCTCTTTTTAAATCATTCTGTTAAAAAAAAAGTAACACTTTTTCCTCCCCACTGGGCAGGAAAATATAAACCAAAATATATGATTTGATTCCTTAAAGCCTAGTGGATTATATTCCATTTGTAATTAAAGAAATGCATTTTAAGACCATAAAGTTCACAGTATATAAAGAAGAGGAAGGAAGAGTTTAAGAGACTGAACTTCTTCCAACACTTAACTGTGAATTTCTATGTCCTGGGGATCCTCTTATTCTATCTGGATGACCCTGGTTTTCTTGTCTAGAGTACATGTTTTGATTCTTTTTGTAAATGAATTTTATTCTATACAACTAATAATATTTCATTACTCTTTCTTTTAACTTTGAGACGACAAGGTATAATGATGAAAAGAATAACCATATCTGTATTTTAGACTTGTTTCTACTACTTCTCTAAACTTGGAATTTCTCATCAGTAATATAACACTATTAATATTATCTGGCACATGAATTTATTGACAAATTTGGTAAGATAATGCGGTAAAACACCTAATACTTTGTTTCTACATAAAAGGCTCAAAAACAATATTATTGTGTTGGCTCAAAATTATTAGAAAATTTAGAGTCTAATGAAACTAAACAATAATTTTCATGATTCTGGATAAATGGTAAATCCATTCTTTTATGGGGCTTCCAGTATAAATGGAGAGAGCCTTCTTTTAAACACATACACACACTATGCCACCAAAAGCATCATAAACACTTCGAGAGCACCCAGAAAAGGAAACTGACTTTTTCCTGTAAGAATACAAATATATCCTGCTTTATTTAGAAAGAAAGAAAGAATTATGCAAGGACCCAATGGAAAGTTGTGGAATTATATATAATTGATAACAAGGGCCACAAATTAAGAAATTAATCCCTCTCCTACCAATCTATGTAGCACAAAGGAAAATAGAAATGTTAAAAAGAACCTCTGGAGACTTTAATTACAGAGATCAGCTCCTAGCTACACTTATTAAGCATTATTATCATTAATTTAATGAGGAAACACCAGAGACTGATACCAGATAGTGGCATAGTCTTTATTTTCATCATATAAAGTATACATTCTAAGCTGTATAAAACTATATTTTGGATATAGGTTCATCTTAAGGATTCCTTTTTTTAAGATTTTATTTAATGATTTGAAAGTGAGTGAAAGAGAGAGCACAAGCAAGGGAAACAGCAGAGGGAGAGGGAAAAACAGACTCCCCACTGGGCAGGAAGCCCAACACAGGGCTTGTTCCCAGAGCCCTGGGATCGTGACCTGAGTCCAAGGCAGATGCTTAACCAACTGAGCTGCTCAGGTGCCACTCATGCATTCTTTTAGTTATCCTTCCTTCAGTACATTATCATTGAGGTTTTAATCTGTCCCATCTATTCTGCCAGAAGCACTGAGAATTTATCAGTAAACGAGATAGACTTAGTCTCTGCTCTTGCACGCAACTCAATATAAATAAGGAGATAAATATTGTCCTAGAGATTAAAAGTGTCCAGTATTAAGAAAGAAGTTAATGAAGATTTTTTAGAGTTGGGAAAGAGAATATAGGATGAGTAAGGAGGCTAGAGAGTAAGCAAAAATATAGCACATGGGAAAGCTGTCATCAAGAGTGAATATGGCTTCACTAAAGCCCTGAAATAATTAGTTTATTATTTATTATTATTATTTAGTTTATTAATTATTAGTTTAGTATTTATAGATATGTGGTGAAGTTGTAGTGAGGTAAAAGAAGAAGGCAGGTAACAGACTAAAGAAACAGTTTCTTGGTGAACTAAAACCGAGCTGAGGATTGTCTCAATCTTGGGCCACCATAACAAAGTACCACAGACGAGTTTGCTTATAAACAACAGAAATTTGACTAGCAGTTGTCTTATGTACTTGGCTGCTCCCGTATTGAGGGCATAGATATTTACAATTGTTAGGTCTTCTTTGTGGATAGACCCTTAAGAATGATGTAGTATTGTCCTTCTTTATCTCTGACTACAATTTTTAATTTAAAATCTAGTTTATCTGATAAGAGAATCTCTACCCTAGCTTTCTTTTGAGGCCCATTGGCATGAAAGATGCTTCTCCATTCTTTCGCTTTCAGTCTGGATGTATCCTTAGATTCAAAATGGTTCTCTTGTAGACAAGAGAGCTTGTCTGTCATTTTATTTAATCTGCAACCCTGTGCCGTTTTATGGGAGCATTTAGGCCATTCACGTGGAGAGTGATTATTGAAAGATATGTTTTTATTGACATCATGTTGCCTGTGAAGTCCTTGCATCTGTAGATTCTCTCTATGAATTTCTGTTCTATGACACTCTTGGTTTCTTTCTTCTCTTATAGAACCTCCCTTAATATTTCCTGTAGGGCTGATTTGGTGGTCACATACTCTTTTAAACCTTACCAGTCTTGGAAGCTCTTTATCTCTCCATCCATTTTGAATGTCAGCCTTTTTCTCATAGTTCTGGGGGCTGAGAAGTCTGAGACAAAAATGACAGTATAATTAGGTGAAAGCCCTCTTCCCAGTGGTAGGCTTCTTGTATCCGCACGTGGTAGAAGGAGCTAGAGTCTCTTCTATAAAGATACTATTTCCACTCATAAGAGCTCCACCCCATGACCAAAGCATTTCCCAAGACCCAATCTCCTAGTACCATCACACTGGACATTAGAATTTCAACATATGAATTTTGGAGAGACACAAACACTCAGATTACAATGATTTCACAATTTATGTCATTTAGTTAAAGGTCCAAGAGATTTATTTGGACCCAGCCTACCTGTTGTTAGTCAATCATTTAAAAAAATACTTATTAAACACTTAATATTTCCTAACATAGCTGAGTTATATGTCGTGGGTACAAAAGGTTGGCAACAGACATAAGCTAAACATGGGCCTAAGTGAATCTAATGTGTCGGGGACCGCCTCCGGCCGGGAAAGTCCCCGCCATTACAAGATGGCGCTTGGCTCACTGCCAGCAAAATACGCTGCAAGTAAACAACAAACGTTCTGGTGAAGCTCGCCTAAAGGAGGACATAGTCATTGTCTGTTTCAGATTTAATCAGCATAGTAACAGGACTCTCATGGGCTATCCCCATTGCTTGGCCCCTTATTGGTCACCTTGCTCACTGATTGGTCATGTAAACGTATATAAGTGTTTAGACTTGCGGAAATAAAGAGAGAGAAGATACATCAGAACCGGGGCTTCTTGTCGTCCTTGCGGGTTGAGGGTGACACTAATGGAACTTACCTAATAAAACTATGATCTAGTGGTAAGAAAAATAATTAAACTAGTAATTATAATGAGATGTAATAAAATTGGTAATGTAATGCAGACACATACCACGGTCTACAAAGTATCATAGTATCCTAAGAGCATGTATTTTTTTTAAATTTTATTTATTTATCTGAGAGAGAGAGAGTGAATGAAATTTAAATAGGTGTCTTCACACTGACTTTAGAAGAAATACTATAATTCAACAGCCACCTTTATCTTCTGAGAGACAGGTTTCTTTACTTGTTTCTTATAGGTATTGACATAAGTCCACGAGTTTGTAAATTAATGAGTCTCTGGCTTCATTCTATGACATAAGCAGGAAAAAGAACAAAACAAAACAAAATAAACCCTGACAAAAGGGAGTGTCGATATTTGCAATGATCACACTTGGGAAATTGTACCTACAGAGTCTTATATCAAATATGTCATTAATCACAACCAATAGTGTGATTTTGAGCAAATGATTCAATTTCCCCATGTCTCCGCTTCTCCATGTGAAAAATGTGAGTGCGAAATTAGATAACTTTAAATTTAATTAGAAACAAAATTACTAGGACATATTACATATGGAATATAAATTAAGTGCTACAAGATAATTTAACATATAGTATTTAATGACTATACTAGATTCAGTTCGCTCTTGGCCTGGTTTGGCAAAGATCTTGAGCATATCAACCCTCACTCCCCACCTCTTTCTAACTGGCATCTAACACTCACTTTAAATGCCTAAATGTAGAGGTGAATAGAATTACCGTTGTCATGGACTAAGGAATATCTCCACTAAAGTGTTTGAAGAAATCTTATCTGGGCATTAAAACAAAGACACAATGTAGAAGTGGATGTCTCGAGTGCTTCTCAGATTTCCCTTTTAAGATCTTAATACCAAGGTTCTCATTTCTCTAGCTTCCAGGAATGGTGGTGGTTGACAATTCACAGAGGCATACATTTGCCCTTTGTGGGGTTAGCTATCATATTCAGGTTCCATAGCCAGGCTCCATGCTGGCTAAAAAGGAATTGTCAAAGCCTGAATTCAGAACAAATAGGATGGCATTGCCTGACACCTCCTTCGTTTTTTTGTTTTTGTTTTAAATTTTAAATTTTAAATTTTAAATTTTTGTATTATGTTCAGTTAGCCACTGTGTAGTACATCATTAGTTTTTGATATAGTGTTCAATAATTCATTAGTTACATGTAATACACAGTGCACATCACAGTGCACTGTAATACACAGTGCACTGTAATACACAGTGCACAAAATTACTAGGACATATACTAGGAATATAAATCAAGTGCTACAAGATAATGCCCTCCCTAATACCTATCACCCTGTTACCCCCTCCTACTACCCCCCACCCTTCTGAAACCATCAGTTCATTTCCCAGGGTCCATTTTATTCTCATTGTTCAATATTTTTGAGGATCATATTCTGAAAGATTAGGTATTTCCAATTTCACAGGTAATAGAATGAGGACTAATCTAAACTTTGTTTCTAGCCTTGAATACCTAAGATATCTGCATCTCTTCCAAAACAAATCTGGAAATGGGGTTTAGTAGGCATCTCCAACCTCCTAAAACAAGGACACTTACTGGGGATAAATATGTGTCTTTTGTAAAAACAAACAAACAAACAAACAAACACACGTTCAGGTTTGAAACTTAAGAATTCTATGAGTCACCAAAATAATCTTTTTTTGAAAAGTAGAGAGTTAAACTAGGGGACAATAAACTCTTGAACTTGATTCTCTAACTTTTAGAGACCAACAGCAACAGAGCTGGTCTCCTTATACCTTGTGGCATCTGTGTGGAAGGTTATTTTTTGTTTGCAGCATGATGCAGTGGTTAACACTGCCAGTGCAATTGGGTTAGGTGCAGTTAGGATTTGTTCCCATTCTGCACAGCAGTCCAAAAGCTTTCTACTGAGTGGATGAATGAATATGGACAAGTGAACTCATCATGCTATACCTTGACTTCTACCTGCAAAATCAGAACAAGAATACTACTACTCGTCCAAACAGTTTGTTGTAGGAATAAAGGAATAAAGGGCAACACAATTCTTGGAATATTGTAACTAATAATTTTATTTTATCAGTTATCTTTTTTGAAAATTTTATATATATATATATTTCATTCTAGCTAAGTGGGTCAGGTATGCATATATATATATATGAATGAATAAGTATATAATATAAATATATTATAGAAATTTAATATAAATATACTATAAATAATATAAATATATCATGATTATATATTATATAATATGAATTATGATGTTATGAATATATAAATAAAATATAATATAAATAATAATATAAATTTATATTTAAACAAGTTTAACATTATATGTATGTATGCACACCCAATGGAATATTACTCATCCATTAGAAAGGATGAATACTCACCATTTACACTGATGTGGATGGAACTGGAGGGTATTCTGCTGAGTAAAATAACTCAATCAGAAAGATACAATTATAACATTGGCTTCATTCATAAGTGGGATATAAGAAACAGCACAGAGGATCATAGGAGAAGGGAGGGAAAATGGAATGGGAAAAAATCAGAGAGAGAGACCAACCATGAGAATCTCTTAACTATAGGAAACAAACTGAGGGTTACTAGAGGGGAGATTGGTGGGGGGATGGCATAAATGGGTGATGGGCATTAAGGAGGGCACAGGATGTGATAGGCACTGGGTGTTATATACAACTGATGAATTATGGAACTCTACATCTGAAATTAATGATGTACTATATACTGGCTAATTGAATTCAAATTTAAACAAAATAAAAATAGAGCTACCCTATGGCCCAGCAATTGTACTACTAGGTATTTACCCAAAGGATACAAACATAGTGATCCAAAGGGAAACTGCACCCCAGTTTATAGTAGAAAAGTCCACAATAGCCAAACTATGGAAAGAACCCATTGTCCATTGACAAGTTAATGGATGAAGAAGTTGTGGTGTGTGTATATATATATATATATATATATATATAGTTTCAATTTCAAAATTTATTTTCAATTTCCCCATGTCTCCGCTTCTCCATGTGGAAAATATGTGTGCTAAATTAGATAACTTTAAATTTTAATTAGAAACAAAATTACTAGGACATATTACATACGGAATATAAATCAAGTGCTACAAGATAATGTAACATATAGTATTTAGTGACTATACTAGATTGAGTTCCCCCCTTGCCTGGTTTGGCAAAGATCTTGAGCATAGCAACCCTCACTCCTCACTTCTTTCTAACTGGCATCTAACACTCACTTTAAATGCCTAGAGGCATTTAGACGCATGTAGAGGTGAATAGAATTACCGTTGTCATGGACTAAGAAATATCTCCACCAAATATAAGTGTGTGTGTGTGCCTGTGTGTGTGTGTATATAATATTACTCAGCTATCAGAAAAAAATGAAATCTTACTATTTGCAATGACATGGATCTAACTAGAGGGTATTATACTAAACAAGATAAGTCAATCAGAGAAAGACACTTATCATATGATTTCACTGATAGGTAGAATTTAAGAAACAAAGCAGATGATCATAAGGGAAGGGAAGGAAAAATAAAATAAGATGACATCAGATAAGGAGACAAACCATAAGAGATTCTTAACTATAGAAAACAAACTGAGGGGTGCTGGAAGGGAGGAGGGTGAGGGGATAAGGCAACTGAGAGATGGACATTAAGGAGGGCACTTGTAATGAGCACTGGGTGTTATATGCAAGTGATGAATCACTAAATTCCACCCCTGAAACTAATAATACTCTACATGTTAATTGATTGAATTTAAATGAAATAAAATTTTAAAAAAGAACTAATAATGAATCAATATATTTTCTTTACATGTATAATGTGACATGGAAGGTCTATATTTATTAGATGTAGAGTTATAATCTATTGATAAAATTGTGCAATAGTATTTCTTATATATCATAAAATAGAAAAAAATTAAAACTCTTGTCAGTATATGGTTTGACCAATTCAACACTTAAAAAAGACTCATACATGTGTAGCAGTTCACTTAAAGGACTTAGGATTTATTCTGGCTATGCCAAAAGAGTCCTGGATTGATTTCTGGTGAAAAAACATAAGTGTTCAGCACATTTCCCATGTCTCTTTTACATGTGCATACACACACACACACACACACACACACACACACACACAAGCTATCAGTTCCAGATATATATTTATATATAAAATATCTAATATAACCTATTTATGCTTGGATGAATTCCTTTGTGAACATTATGACAAAAAATTTCCCTTCACATAAACTTCACTACACCAATTCTCCAGTATTAAAATGAACTGTAAGTACAAATATCTGGAATTAGATCAGTTTAAAGAATAACACAATAGCTAAAAGTATATACATTAGAGACAGACTGCTTGGATTCAAATCCCAGTTAAGACTTTATTACCTGTGTAACTTTTAACAAATAATTTAATTTCCCTATTCCATAATTTCTTTATATATAAAATGGTAAAAAATATAGAATCTATCTTAATTGCTGTGAGAATTTAATTCATTAATTAGATACTTAAAGTTTTTCCTATCACTGAATGTTAGCTTTTATCAGCATCACATTCAACACTGTTATTTTGTTTTATCAAAGTTTAAAAAATAAAAATGGACATTTAAATTCTCATTTTTAAAAATGTAAAATTTTGATATGACCATTACATTCAAATTTTTGCTAATATAAAAGTAATTAACAAACTATGGCCTGGATCACTTTGCATTTAATTTTTTTATTTTGCGTTTTAACATGTCAGTATTAATAAGACATATATTTCTATTGTTCATTTTAATTTTAGAAAGACAAAAATCATAGTCTCCTTCATATCAAAAAGAATATAAACCACAAATTAATATTCTAAACCAAAATGGTTTATGGTGATTCAGTTTACAGGATTTTGTCCAAGTTCAGCATGAAAATGAGAGAACAGAGTATTTGAATAGTGAGTGACCAAACCTTACAGTATCTTCTGAATTAGCTTTGTCACTTAGCATTGCTAAGAGGACAGAGCTCTCAAACTGCACTGATAAAAATAATATCAAAACTTAAGGATAATTTTTGTATCTGCTGAAAAGTGGTACCCGAGATATGTCTATATCCTAATCCCTGGAGCCCATGATTATTACTGTACCTGGCAACAGAATGAATTTTATTTGATATAGTAAAAGAAGTGATTAAGTTAAAGAACTTGAGAAGACAGTTTATTCTAGATTTTCTAGGTAGGCCCTAAATACAATGACATGCATTTTATAAAAAAAAAAAAAAAAAAAGAAGAAAAAAAAAAAGATGCTGAGTGAGCTTTGGAGAGAGTAGAGGAGAGGCAATGTGGCCATGGGAACAGAGGTTTCAGTGATGTGGCCACAGGGCAAGAAATACCTATACACAACAGATGCTAGAAGATCGGAAATTGCCTCTTGGAGCCTATGGAGGGAGTATCGCTCTCCTGGCACCTTGATCCCAGACATCCAGGATCCAGAACTATGAAAGAATGGTTCTTCTGTTTTAAGGCATCTGGTTTATGGCTATTTGCCGCAGCAGCCTTAGGAAACTGATGGACCGTTCTTCAACAATAGTGATCGCTGTTAACATTATAGATGTGAAAGTCGTGTGATTCCAGACAGAATCCAACCTTACTTTAACATACCCAGATTTATTCTTTGATAAATGGTATGCATGCAACCATTGTCACTATCATAGTTTATTTATATGTAAAATCTACCTTTGCACTAAAATATCATATTTTAGGCTGATAACGTTTAATGATGCACTCACTATGGGATGCATTCTTCTGTAGAGTTGTTTTGGTAACAAGGGAGACAAACTACTAAAATAACCAAAATTAACAGGGTATTTATTAAAAAGATACACACAGATATACTGAAAAATGGAATCTAACACATGGGGCCAGGCATAAAGTGAAAAATTGAACCACTAGATCCTTGTGGAGATTACAACCTGCTTCTAGCGTTGCAACTAGAAAACAGTTCACCAGCAAGGCCAGTTCTAGTGAACAACACTGGTGCTAATTAGTCATTTACATTGGCTCCTTTGTCTCTTTTTAGTATGTTTCTGTCTCAAATTCTGAGAACTCAAACTTGCACTCAAATTCTCTTTAAAAAATAGTTTTATTTATAGTTAAAGTTACTTTAGAGTCAAATAATAGTTGTTTTTTTCTTCCATAATATCTTCAATTGACCAGTCACTATATATTGTGAGTAGTAGTCAATCATTCAGGAAAAAAAAAAAAAAATTAATGACACTTTTATGTAATTATTAAAAAAAAAATCTTATTTCAGGGGGCGCCTTGGTGGCACAGTCTATTAATATGTAGGACTCTTGATTTCAGCTCATGACCTCAGGGTCGTGGGATCAAATCCTATATTGGCTCTGTGCTCAGTGCAGAGTCTGCCTGATATTCTCTTTTCCTCTACCTCTTCCCCCTTTCTCTAAAATAAATAAAGAACTTCCTCATAAAAAAGGCTTATCATGAAATTAGTATATTGCCAAGTTATGTAGACTAACTTATTATTATATTTTTCCATAAAATAATATTTTTGAAATATACTGTTGGAAAATATGGTAATTATATTCTAAGTATCTTCAAAACAAAATTTGGAGGCAAATAAATTAACAATATGTAAGGCATAATTTTCTAAAATCTGCTATAATAATAATTTGCCTAAAAAGGGAAAAAATAACAGAAGAGAAAGTGTAAGATATTTTATAGTAAGGACATGATTTTTAAAATTTTGAAGACTTGGGGCCCCTGGGTGGCTCAGTGGGTTAAAGCTTCTGCCTTCGTCTCAGGTCGTGATCTCAGGGTCCTGGGACCAAGCTCCACATCAGACTCTGTTCAGCGGGGAGCCTACTTCCCTCTCTCTCTCTGCTTGCCTCTCTGCCTACTTGTGATCTCTGTCTGTCAAATAAATAAAATCTTTAAAATTTTGAAGCCTTATTAGTTAATATAGTGCCTGGTGATTTCCAGACTCCTGCAGTCTATGTGTTTATCGTTGAGCTAAAAAAAAAAAAAAAAAAGCTGAAAGTGGACATGACCAAAGTATATGAAGTGAAAAATGGGAAGATATATGTACACATATTTCATAAAGGAGTCTATATTGAAACTGGAGAGTGGAAAGTTTAAGAAAGAGGGGATATTAATCTATACAAACTTAGCAACACAATAAAAGTTACTATCATAAAATTTCTTCAGCCATAAAACAGCTACGCTTTTTATCTGAGATGGGGTCATGAAAGAATGATTATTTAACAGCCTGTTCCCTGGTGGCCAAATCAGATAGAGGTCTGTTTATATTAGACTATTGGGCTCCTCCAGCATGAGTAAGTCTAACTGACTATGAGCCAATGCATTCACTCATTGATTCACATGAAGTTAACTTACAGAGCTCCCTTATGTACCAGGTGTGATGTTACTAACTACCCTGTGGACCTGGAGAGGTGGTGAGAGTGGCAGATGGGTAAATAAAGAGTTAGCTATTAATCAAAGTGGGAGATGTAAAGGCTAGTGAGCCTCTAAATCAGCCTGGAGGACACGGAGCACAAACATTTCTCACTGGTCATAATGCCTTAAGGTTATTAATTTGTGTAGCTGAGCCTAGGTCTGGAGGAAGTATAGTACATAGTGCAGAACATGGGCTTGGAGTGCAATCTATAAATTTGGATGATTTAAGTACTGTTTGAGATTACTTAAATATTGTGAGGGATTTCTTTTAGTTTTGAATCCTGGCTCCAACAGCTGGAAGACATGTCCTCAGGCAAGCTATTTAAACAGCTGGAGATTATTTTGCCTGTAAAGTGAATATAATAATTATATCACCTATTTCGTGGAGTCATTTAATTGAGAAAATGGATGTGAAGCACAACACTATACCTGTTACATGGTCCTTGTTGCAGGTTGGGGTCCCAGAAAGCCAGCTCTGAGAGAGATTAGTATTTAGGCAGCATATTAGGAAGTGTTTTTAGGATGAAAACCTGTAGGAGAAACAAAAGATGGGTAATAGAGAAGATCCTCAGCCTACCACATGAGCAGGGAGTTGGCATTTGATATGCCAATATCAGCTTGTCACCAGATGCAGGCTACTCCTGTGACATAGACACACCAGCTCATTGAGTAAATGGGTCTCCTTCACCAACAATTCCCTGAATGGGTTAATAGCTACAAGGTCTTGCTGGCAATATTCCCAGGAGCTGGGGAGTTAGTCCTGGAGGGAAGTCCTGGAGAGAAAATCCAAGAGGCTCCTCATGGGAGCCACCACAGAATTCAGTGGATGTTAATTATTGAGTATTAGGTATTGCTACTATACTACCAGTTTAAGTGGACTTCAACTAGATGAGAGTAAGTAAAAATGATGATAAAAATGCAGGTCACGCTCAAATTTTACCAATAATATCAGCAACTAAAAAGTTAAAAGAAGTCCTGAAAGCATTGATTCACTTGGACTCAACAATTACATTCCTATGAATGTATCCTAAGGAAATAATATGGAGGCACAAAAATCTTTAACTTTAAAATTGCTTGTAAAAACGTTATAGTAGAAATTTAAAAAATACAACAGTAGTGAATGCATAAATTATACATCCATTTTTTGATATATTATGGCAAATTCAAGGTCATTAAGATAATACTTTATCAAATGCATATTGACATAGTATAGGGAAAAACCTGAGGGTTGCTGGAGGGGCAGTGGATGGGGGGATGGAATAAATGGGTGATGGGCATTAAGAAGGGCATGTGACGTAATAAGCACTGGGTGTTATAAGCAAGTGATCAATCACTAAATTCTGAAACTAACATTACACTATATGTTTACTATTTTGAGTTTAAAGAAAATCTTGGAAAAAAAACAAAAAAGCACATTTTCATGACATGCAAAGTGAGAAAAAAATCAATTTACAAAGTCTATCTACTACATAATATTTTTTTATGCACACCCAAAAATTTATTCCAAGTGTCTGTGAGGATTATCTCTGAAAACAGGGGTTGTGGGAAATTTTATTTTCTTTGTTTTACTGATTTGCATTTTATTTTCTTTCCTTTATTATGAAACACAATATTCACATAAGAGAGCATTTATAATGTATGTACACAGTCTACAAGAAAATGATAAAATGAAAACACACACACTTATCTCCAAACCAATATAAAAAAATAATAATAATATAATATGATACATTCTACATGCCATACTAGAGTAGCATAATAATGATTATAAAATAAAATAAAGCTATTATAATCACATTATACTTAAAATGCCTAGATTGTCTTATCAAAATAAGAAATATGATCATTGAAGAATACAAGCAAAAATTTTAGGAAAGCTCTTAGGTCAGTCCAGAGGTGATTTAGTTAAGGTTATATCCACTAAAGGTATAGATTTGGATTGTTCAAATTTAGAGGCAGTATGATCTATTGTTAAGAATGCAGGCTCTAAAGTCACTATTGTAATTTTAGATTTTATTCCTTCCAAACTGAAGGAGTATTCCATAAGTGCTCTGAGTAGAAGTATATAAAGAGAGAAGTGTTCTTTAATATGAATGTTACATTGTTATAAATCAGGGTAAATTTGTAATCCAGATGTTGGCATCCAGTACTTAAACAGGATTTTGTTTTGTTTTATATTCTGCAATTAAGCTAACTTATTTTTGCAATTTAGCTTTTCAAATGATGTATTACACTTTGTATTCACATTTATTAATTTTGCTCCTACTGTTTTTGGCAGGTAACTATAAAGATAATCATTTTTTGTATTAGTATCTAGACTGCCTTTGATTGATTGATTGATTGATTGATTATCTGAACTCTTCGCAATCTGAACTTTTTACAAACGAGGTGCTGGAAAAAGGCCAGGACAGAGGCATGGAGACCATATGGAGGATGTTGTGAGACTGTCTCTACTAGCTGCTCCTTAAAATCTCTTCCATCAAACCCCACAGTCTCACCTTCCAGAGGTTCCAGAGGTTCTTACCTTCCAGAGGTTCAGAGGGAGCTGAGTCTGTATCTGGGAATTACCTTTATCTAATGGAGCTGCTGGTCCCAAGGTTATGACCTCTTCTATGAAGCAGCCCACAACTATGACTGGTTGAAGTGGGATTAAAAAGCCCTGACCCCCTTGTCTCAATTCAGACCAACCCTGAATAGCCATCCTAGATGCAGAATGCCTAGTGGAATCAGCCGGAGGCCTTGAATGAGAATGTATCACAGGAGTTCTATTTCCTCCTCTACTCAACCCAGCTACCCTCACTCCTTATAGCTCTCATTCCTCCTAAATAATCTCCAAAAAATTACTTTCACCGAAATCTGTCTCAGATTGCTTCTCAGATGATCCAACCAAAGGCAACCCTGATTATCAGTCTACTCATAGGCTTACATTTTTCATTTATAAAGATAATATAACAGTCTTTAATTACTTTTGTTAAATACATCCATAAAATTAAGATATGCACCGCTTATAGCATCTCTCAAAACTTTTTGTTTAATAACTCCATTACATGGTTCATTTAGCATGGCTTGTTCTTACTCAACCCTTGCTATTGCCTAGGAATCATAATTTTCCCTTTCAAAAGCCTATAACCGCTGTGCATCACCAATATGCTTCCCAGGGTGTAGTTAATGAGATCCAAATGTTTTTGTTTTAATTTTTTTCTGAATATCAATAAAATATTTGCATTAGTGGCTTACAACATTACCATTTTTTGTAACTCCCAGAAATCACCCAGACGAATTTTGCAAGCATAAGTTACTCGAACTGCTACTCTATTATTACTACTTTTAAAATTCAGATGTCAAATATTTTTTAGAGCATTTATTTACCAGACATTGTGTTGAGAGCTTTATGTAAATATTTCATTTAATTCTCCAACAATTCATGAGGCACAGTCATTGTTTCTATTTTGGAACTGAGAAAAAACAAAACAAAGAAAAATTAAATTAGTTACTCATGGTCATGCATCTACCAATTACATGCCTGGGATATTAAAGTTTGTAATCTTGACCACCAGTGCAACTCTGCCACTTCAAATTTCTTCTTGTTTCCTGGTATCCATTTGGGCCCCAAAAGTGGCTTTGGAAAGCAAATAGGTGTTCCCTTTTGTAAAAGCTTAAGTATATTAAATTGTCCATTCTTTTGAAAGTCCCAAATCAGTAGCTGGCTTAAGAGCATAATCACTAGTCAGCCCTCTGTGTTCTATTTCGTCCTTTTTCATTCTAGTCTAGCCACAGGAATTTTCTGGCAGAGCCTTGGACACACCACACATGTTTATGCTTGAAATTTTGATATTTTTCTGTTTCTCTTTATCTTGAATACTCTTTGCCAAGTTATCATATGGATCAATCTATTTCATATCTGTCAACTTCTTAGTGATTTCAACTAACATTACAAAAAGATTCTTCCTTGAAATCTGTTCCCAGCACTCACTTTCTCTAATTTATTTTTTTTCCTAGATATAGCATCACTGTGATTTTTTTGTTTGTTTGTTTTGTTTTTGTCTATGCTCCTGAAATAGATTTTAAATGTTATGAGGTGTTTGTCAATTTAAATCAGCATTAAATCTCCAGAAATTACAATTGTGTGTTACACAAAGTGAAGACTCAATATATTTGCTTAAAAATGCATAAATGGAGGGGAAAAAAAGTAATTGATCTAAAATCATTTGGTTAGAATCACTTTTAGAAGAAGATGTATCAAGTAATATTAATCAAGAATATACTTGAATGCATCATTTCAAAGAAATAAGAAACCAGTAGCATTTATTTGGCACTTATTATATTTAAGGCAGTATTTTAGATATTAGGGGTACGACAATGCCTAAACTAGGTAAAGTCCCTGCTCTCACAGTGACGGCATTTAAGCTCACTTTCCAGCATAGCCTTTTATCACTCTGCTGTCTAAACAGGTTTTGGGGACGGGAATGAAGCAGATAATATACAAACATCACTACAAAAAAAAATCTTTATTGCAGCTATTTTTTCTTTAAAAATATTTCTTCTTGGCAATAAGTTTGGTACAGGAAACCCACATTACCAGTTACTTTCAGGACTTAAATGATAATATTTATTGACCATCTAAACTACACAAATGCAAAAGAAAACAATTATATTGTGGATATTTTATTACTATTTGAAAATGCCTCCAAATCTGAGAAACTTTCCCTTATGCCTTGTGATAAAATATAACATTAAATGAAGCATTTACTACATATATGTAATATTTTACTGCATTATCTCAAAATAACAATATTAATGGAGTATTCTTAGAGGAATATGCCTGCTGATGAAATGAACATTTCAAAGGAAATATTTTAAAAATTATTATTTTAGCTAGCAATATTCATATTTGCATAAACTTAGCATAATAGCTTAATTTAAAAATGTCTTGCATTTTTCACCCCATTTAACAATTTCTCATATTTTTAAAGGATAGTGTGGTGAATTAATGTGGGAATATTTGCATTATCTTATAAATAACATAAGCATTGTTAAACAGGAAGGAAGCCAAGTTCTTTAAAAATTTTGCACATATCTATTAATTATTTGATTATGTGTCTTTTCATGCTCTTGCTGCATTGCTTCTTTGTACTTGTAGAAAATGACTACTACATGGATACATATTAACTTATTACTACCAAAAATGAAATATGAATTTTCTTAACACAATGTTTTTATTATCATATTTAATAACACTTTAAATTTTTAAAGCATTAAGAATGCACTCTAATCTTGATATATTTAATAAAATAGATGTGTAACATTATATATTTGCATATATTTTATATACTCATATACTTTAGAATCACTGAGTTGAATGAAAACTACCATTAAAAATCATGTAACCCAATATATACAAAATTGAAAAAAATTGTGGTAGATATAAAAATATTAGAAAAATTTGTACTGAGGGCTACCTCGGTGGCTCAGTTGGGTAAGCAGCTGCCTTGAGCTCTGGTATTGTTCTTGGAGTCCCAAGATCAAGTCCCACGTCCGGGTCCTTGCTCAGTGAAGAGCCTGGTTCTTCCTCTGCCCCGTACCTTATTCATTCTCTCTCTCTCTCTCAAGTAAATAAAATCTTAAAACAAAAAAGAAAAAAATAATGAAAATGAAATGATCCATAAAATATTTAGATGGAATTTTTCAGTAATATATAAAAGGTGAAATCATATTATCAATATCATAGAGCAATGTCATAGAAAATAAATATACACTAAATTTTATATTATCAATAATTTGGAGAAAATTGTCATTTGTCCAAGAAGTTGCAATTTAAGTGGACAAAACTAAGACTGATAAACTTATTCTGGAAATAGAGGAAAGAGTAAATCACCTGATGGATCACATGCACAGTCATGAGTTAATAAAACTGGTGGTACTTTCTTATGATTCCAGTAAAGATCTGAAACTCATTAGGAAAAGCAGTGCATAGTGAAAAGTGTTGAAATATTAGCATATAGTAGACAAACAGATATGAGTTTAAATTTTGAAAGTTAACCTTAAGTTTGAACAAGTAACTCAATATCTACAAATGTTGTGAAATGGGAATTATGATCACAACCTCACAGTTTTCTATGATATTAAATAAACTAATGCATGTAAGTGTACTTAACTCAGAGCCAAATAAAGATTAACTACTAACTAAACTTAACATTACTATCATTATATCTGCTTGATGGATAAGAATCCCTGTTCTTGCCCTCTGTCTGGAAAACTACAGAAGAACACAACCTATGCTAATCCTCAAAGTCCTTCTCTCTGATTAATAAATACCAGTTGCAAACAATGATAATTTGCTTGCTAATGCACAGTTTATTTAATACATTCCATTTTGTCCCACTTTTCATTCTCTGCTGTTGTTTCATTGATCACTTCCCCAATATTGCATTACAATCTTTATTACAAAGTTTTCTTCTGGATAAACCAAATCTTATCTGGATAAACCAAATAAGAAAAATTGGAAATATAGCTTTAATAAAAGTTACATAAATGAGAGGTTGGACTTTATTTAATGTTGAAGTATAAAAGAATTTTATATTCTTTGGGGTGATATAATATGAGTAGCATTGGAAAAGGTGAACTAGGAGGTAGGCTGGTAGGTGGAATGAATATATGAAATGCTAGAGAAAGGAAGGCCACTTAGGAATTCAGTATAAGTGGGTAAAATTATTAGGATAAGGATTTGAATAAAACTTTAAATAACGAGTAAAGAAAGGAAAAATAAAATAGCTAATAGGAAAGAATAAAAAACTAGTGGTAAGTTGGTAGGGTAAGGGGTCAGGCAATAGTTACCATTCAAAGATTGAGTATATTAATATGTTTAAAAAACGACAGAAGAGAGAAGAGTCATCTTTTATGATGATTCATGTGTCTGAATTATTTATTTTTAAGAAAACAGTGAAGGCATTTTTTACTGAACTAAAAAATGGAGAAAGAAAAAAAAATACCAGCATACAAATTTTCAAAATTACATAAAAGAGCAGGAAATTAATGGGTGTAAAACTTGTCAGTCATATGTGATCACATAAAATAAATTATTTTGCCTTTACTCTGCTACATCATTTGAGGTTTTAAAGTCTTCCTCTACTCATTAACTGCTTTCATGCAGTTCTGTTCAAGCATTCTGTCATTCCTAAGTAATTTATGTTATGGTATTAAGTGCATTAAAAGGCACAGATAAGTTTGTAATAATTACATTAAGATAAATGAGAAAGAGAAAAATAAATGCTGTGATAGTTGAAGCCTGGTCCATATATCTGATTTTGCCTGAAATAATACTCATATATGGGAAACAAATAAGCAGATATTTACCATATGGCATAATTTCAGTGATACAAAGGATTTATTATTCAAAGTATCTTTCAAAATTAGAGATAGCAGTGAAAATTTTAAGACCCAGTTATTAATAATTCATCTCTTTGGTTACTATTTTTTTACTTTATTGTTTAAAAACTGAATACCTTAAGTGTACATGTCATCAACTGCTGGATTTTGCAGTGGGCAGGGGAACACAGGAATAGAAATTGTACTGTAAATTGCATTCTAGACAAACTAACATAGGAAGATAATCTGAAGCCCAACTGCAGGGTTCTATAGCATTAAAAAACTGTAACGGAATGAGACAAATATAGCAGCATGTGGCAGGGGAAGAGCTCACATTTATGAAAGAGACAAAAAATTTGCCAGAACTTTTTGGAACAAAAAATAAATAGCAAATGAAAAGATAAGAAAATAATATCTCAAAATCTCCCTGTGTCTTAGAACCTGATAGCTTTTTCTTTCTCATGTGAAGAGCAGCACTTTCTATATTTTGTGCGTTCTCCAAAGTCAAGGAAGGACCCTGTGTTTCCCCTTTTCTAGGCCACTCTTTATCTCATGCTTCCAAGCAAAGATAACTCATGCCCCTAAAAGTGTAAAGGATTGGTGCTACTTTCTTTTATTGTTAATAAGAAAGAAAAAAGAGAAAAATGTTAGGTTTGGGGGGGCGGAAAGATAAACCAAAGCGAGAGAAAAAGAGGATGAGGAAAGAATAAAGCAGTGGGGAGAAAAAATAATGGGCAACAAAAAAAGAACATTTAACATTGTTTTGTTAGCTAAAACATAGAAGATAAGATGTAGCAGAGACATTAGAACTCTATGACTTGACCACCTCACTTCAGACAAGGAGATGGAAGACTTGAAATGTTAACCATTGTGGTTGGTATCCATGAGTCCGTTCACTAGTCCATTCCATTTCTTTAGTGCTTAATACCAGTCAGCTTTTGGTCTAAATGCTATGACAAAGCAGCTAATTAAAAAAAAAAAAAAATCCCTGTTTTCAGGAATCATCTTTACAGAAGTAACATTCCAGTGCAGACCTTCCTATTCCCAAATATTCCATTTAACTCATTGTACTCCTGCCCTCATGAAAATAACTTCACTGATGCCATAAGCCTATGTATATTCTTGGAAGAAGTGGCTGTATTTAGCATCTCTTCATGCTAAGAATGGCTGGCCCTAAAAGTAGTTGTTAAAAGCATCAGAGTATTAACTAGATATGTATACATTTTGGTTCATAATGTATATTGAAGGCGTGATTTACTCATCAAAAAAAGGACAGATGACTTGTGGTTGTTGGATCACAACAGCAAAGGCATCGTTCTTAGGAAGTTATAGTCTTCCTTGTTTATTCTTTCAATCTTTCAGGTGTCCTCATTATTCTGAAACACACACACAAAATGCCCTTAAAATAGTTACAACATATAAAAATTGCTAGGATAAGATAAAGGCCAACTGAGAGAGCACTTCAGAATACTTGGAAATAATGTATATGCAAAATAGATGGAAGGGTTGCAGAAAATGCTGCATTTTTACCTGTCTTGGTTGGCATACATGGAGGAAAGCGAGTTGCTTGGGGCTCATCCAACCATGGTATGCAACTCAAAGGTATTCCAAGTGATATTCTAGAAGCTAGACATCTTGTCACTAGAAACCTCTGTTAATTGTTGAGTATGTCTGTTTAAGATTACATTTTTGAAATATCACTTTTTATAATGCATTAGTTTAGTATGGTTTTTGGGTAAACAAATCATTCTGGGGGAAAAAAAGAAGATAATCATTGCCTGCAAAGAGATTAAAAGCAAAAGACATAGGAGCAGTTTAGCAAAAAAGCATGAACTGAACAGACATATGTCAAGGAACTCCAATCATTCTCTTGATATCACTTTTGTTTTCTTTTTTTAATTACTGTTCCTACATACTCCTTCCTCCCCAACCTTGAGTGAGTGTCTTTCTATTCATCAAGGTCAAATTCAAATGATTGCATATTGTGAGGCTGCTCTTATTTTCAATTCTGCCTTACATTGAAACTCTTCCTCTCCTGCCTCCCAAATCTTTCATGTTTAGGTTTTTGTTTTATTTATTTATTTATTTAATTTATTTATTTTTTACAGTTCTTAAGAAGATGTGTTTTTGAAAGTCTAGTCTTGGCAAGTATGCGTTATTGATTGGATCAAAGTAGTGAGGTTGGAGAGGCAGGGACACTAGGTTAAAAATCTGATTGTATAATCCAAGCAAGAACTGATAAAATCCTGACATAAAGTAAAACAGTTGAGATAGACAGAGAGAAAAATGATAGGTATTAGGAAATATAAAATAAAACAAGTAAAACTAAAAAGTTAAATAAAGAAAAGAAAACAAACAACCAAACAAACAAAAAACAGCAAGCCAGATCAAACAGGAAAACTTTTTTCATCAGACTAAAGAAAAATAGAAAAATTTGGATGAATATATAATATCATCATCCAAATTAGGAAACATTTTAAAGGGGTAATAAAAAGAAAAGAGAGAGAGACAGACAATAGGCCTCAAATGGACTTAGTTGTGCTAAGCCTCACATTAGCAAACTATACTTTTAGCCTCTCCTGGGAACATATAACCTTTACCAGTCAGTCTGGAATTACCTGGTCAGCACTAGTGAGGTAATCCACTCAATAGTTTCTTTCCAACCCCAAAGGAAAGTGACTATGGCTAAACCATTTCACTCTTTTCCTTTTCTTACTCCCTTTCTGCTTATAAACATTTTCCATTTTCTACAGCTCTTCAGATCTGCTTTCTATTTGCTAGACAGGATACTGCCCAATACATGAATTGTTGAATAAAGCCAATAAAATTCTCAAAATATTCTAGCTGAATTTTGCTGTTTAGTAGGAGATACTACTGATAATTAAATCAGAATAAGAAGCTGCTGACCATGGCATGTTCAAGCAAACCAGGGCATCTAATCCCCCCAAGTGCAATGGAATGAGTGCTAAATTATGTGTTGAGATGTATGTAAATCGTAATCTAAATGCAATGCCACTCATCTGGGAAACTTTTGGAAAATTAGCTAAGTGATTTGGGGCTTTGTTTCAATTCGTCAAAATTGGTTTAGATATATTCATGGGGGGAGATAAGAAGGACTGAAATACAGGTATCTTGCTACTTTTTAAAAAATTATATGAAAACAAAAAAGATAAAAATTCATTTTTCCCCCCTTTGCTCTCCACTGCCCAATCCCCAGATACAAATAAACTGTGAAACCTCATCCAAAGAAGCCAGGTGTTTTTCATGATCTGATTGCCAACACACATGAAGATATTGCTCTTTGCTAATGAAAATTATTCTCTGATTGATTCAGTCCCAAATCTTTAGCACCATACTTTTTACTGATATCTTCAAAATGTATATCTCCCATGTCAATTTCTTTACTGAACTCAGACAATATATCCTATGGTCTACTCAACTAAAGTCTTTAAACTCATGTGTATTTTACACATAAAAGACATCTCAATCAGATGCTAAATGTTAATTACTTCATTTGCATTTGATTTCCTTAAAATTTATAGTTAAAAATATAGACACACAAACCAAGTTCATCCAAACATACCTAAAAGTTTTTTTATTATTATTAATAAATTGATTAACAATTTTTAAATTTAAATTTAGTGCAGGCTACCACAATAGACAGTTCAGGAATAACAGGTGTCTTAAATTGAAAAAATCCCAAATTAAACATTTACCCTATCTCCTAATCTGCTCCTCCCCTACCTAGACTTTTCCCCCATAACACCTATCACAGTAACCTGTTTGTGAGCCAAGATAAAAACAAACAAACAAAAACCTCAAAATTGGAAGTCAGCCTTGATTCCATGCTATCTCCACTCCTATCTAAGGGAACTCTTAGTTTATATACATAAGTATCTGACCACCATTGACCACTTCTGTTGTCAAAACCCTAGGTATCCTCTCACATCTTTGTTGGTTCTTATTTCATTTTTGGTGCCATTATATTATTTTATAGACTATTAGTCCAGCTAATCCTTTTAATCTAAATGTGTCATTTCTTTGCTCAAATTTTCTTCAAGGTTTTTCATCGCACTTAGAAAATACATTAAAATCCATAATCCAACCCACCTTGTTTTCACCCATTCTGTTAACTCATCAACCATTTGCCTCTCACTGCAGATCATTCCAATTGCTTTCTTTATTGTTCTCTAAAACCAGGAAGCACAGCCCCGATTCAAGGCTTTATTTTTCCTGATCCCTCAAAGTTCTTTCTTATCTGGTTGCATGGCTAGCCCCTTCATTTTCTTACTGAGGCTCTCTCTGATCCCCTTAATGAATATTTCCCCCTGTACATATTCACCACTATTTTCTATTAACAAGTTCTGCTCTTATGCTTTTCAGGACTCTTATCACACCAAGAACTACCATGGCATTGTGATCAAGAATACAAATTTCGGAGCCATATTTCCTAAGTATCATTATTTACTAGTTGTGTGACCTTGAACAATTTTATCTTACCTTCATTCCCTCCATCATAAAAATAATAGTAGTACCTGAGAGTAATAATGTTACTTTATTTACAGTATTTGAAATAGCACCTGGCTCATTAAGAATGCTAACGTTGTTATATATTTATTGGTTATTATTTATTTTTCTTATTAGGGTAAAAGATACACGAGAAAGAATGATTTGTCAATTTACTCTTATCTTCCAGAGTTCTAGAACAATGTCTGGCCTAAATATTTGTTACATTAGTACAGAAATAGACAGAACAAAGTTAAAGAAATAGAAATAGACACAAGAGGAAATTAACAACAATTCAAATTAAGTAAGGTAACACTGAGAGGAAATATGGAAATAAGAAAATTGCGAGAAACGTAGATTAGAGAACATTCACCTGCACTGTTTTGAGTTAAATGAAATTGATCTTTGAGTGTCACTTCTTTTGTATCACATTTATGCTTCCAGCTCTTCATTTAGTATTTCACTTGGTTAAGGCTAATTTGCTTTGGCTTATCAATGAGACGAAATAATGGAAAACCAAGATACTCTGTTTGAAAGCATGCCATATAATGCAATGTAGACAGGACCATATCAATACTTAGGAACCAGGATTGATTTCTTGGCCTTACTACTAACAGTTAATGACATCACTACCTTTCTTATCCTTAGTCTTCTCATGAATGGAATAAGGAAATTGTGGTAAGTGGTTCCTATTAACTTTCTAGTTTGATAAATTGTATTTTTGTGATGTGCTCTGGCTTTCCTTTGAATGTTTTTTATGTACCTCTGTCTTCTCTCTGTCCTCAAGTGGCACAGGCAGAAGAGATCTAAATGATGTTAATATTGTGGTAAATATACCATAATTGCAAAGATAAATATAATTCACAAAAGTGTATGCCATACATGTGTATTCAAAGGATAGTTGAATTTTCTGCTATTTGGATTAGCATTGGTAATTATTTGTTATCTTGTACAACCAAATACGGTGATATAAATGCCTGTATTTGATAGGAAAGACAAATGGCATGAAAATGAAGCAATAAAAGTAAATGGAGTAAAGAAAAGAAGAGTAAAAGATAAGATTAAAAATGGGCAAACAAGAGAAGGAAAGACTATACCCATCATTTATATATAACCTACAACTTCAAAATCTTTCTGATTTAATGGATAAATAAAAGCTGCTTCAAATGGAATGAGGGAATGTAGGATAACAAACTTAATCTTGAACTGATTTTTAAAGGGGACAGCTGATTCAGTTAAGATGTGTTGTTCTCAAGTTACAATGTAACTTGAATGTGACTCTGTATAATTTTACAATACAATGTAACTCTGAATAATTTTGGCTTAAGTAGTAGGCAGTTGTATGTTTTCCTTAACAGAAATTCTAGAAGTGGAAAATATCACAAAGGTCCTTCAGTGATGTGAACTAGTGAAGACTTCTCAATAGTTCTGCCCGGTATGCTGGCTATTCTCCTGTTCATAAAACATCGTCAGAGTTTCAACATTTTGTCCTCAACATCTGAAAGCAGCAAGGAAGAAATACTAGGAGATTCTTTTTTTTTTTTCCTACCCTCTATTTTCATCAGGAGGGATATTACTTCTCAAGGCCTATAGTATTTTCTCCCTATGTTTTTTTCTAAGCCAATCACTGGGAAAGTAAGCAATTTTGACGAGTAGGCTTCACTCACTGTGTTTAGGATGTCATCCTCCCTAAGCACATTAGCACTCCTTATTACAACATTTGGGGCTTTCTTAGCAGAGAAGTGGGGTGAGGGACAGGATGTTGGGAGATAGTCCAAGTGTTTTTATTTGCTTTTGTTTTCCATACATCCTTAAAAGCTCTAAATAAGGTCTGTATTACTTGTGGTCTTCACATGAGATTATGGTCTATTTCTAATCATCTTCACCACTCATTTTTATACTACTGTTTCCCAGTCCTCTCTCCTTGCAGGGATTGGGGTTGGGAAGATAGAGCCCTTTCTCTGGAATGGTTTTGCTTCAGGTTTTTGTATGAATAAATCTGATGACCACACATAGAAACTCATTTTTGGACTCACTGTGTAGTAGTGTACTTAATGATTTTTATGACTTTTAATTACTATAACTGCAGGGTTTTGTTGGTCAGAACAAAATAAAGAATAAGAACAAGTGGTTAAAAATCACTTATAGAGGGGCACCTGGGTGGCTCAGTGGGTTAAAGCCTCTGCCTTCAGCTCAGGTCATGATCCCAGGGTCCTGGGATCCAGCCCCGCATTGGGCTTTCTGCTCAGCAGGGAGCCTGCTTCCTCCTCTCTTTGCCTGCTTCTCTGCCTACTTGTGATCTCTGTCTGTCAAATAAATAAATAAAATCTTTTTAAAAAAATAACTTATAGAGAATTTTAGGGGGAAAAAAAGTCCTGCTTTTTAGCCATAGGTTTATCAATCATTTTCCTTATGAAAGTGTTTGGGGTAAATATGGGGTCTTCATTACCTTTGGTCCAACAGTGATACTCGTCACTTCCTCCAAAGAATATCATTAGCATTTAATAAGATGATTTTACACACACACACACACACACACACAGAGTTATATATAGCATATACATACAGCAAAAAATATAGCTCTGTAGTGGTCTATGGTGAGTCCTACAATATTTTACATGCCATATTATTATTGTGATGTTTTATTAATGTAAGCTAAATGTTTTCTACATTTTAGCAACTCTCAAATTGGGATGTTTCCTTTACTTGATGATCTCTTACAACAGTTCTTGCTTATTAAAAATTATTGATGTCATTCCTTATTACCAGTGCATGGGTAAATCAAGTTGTTATTTCTAGTGTTACGAGGGGACATCTACAACTGTTTCAAGTTTCATGAACAAACAAACTCCTTAAAGATCATTTGAGAAAGAAATATGACTCCTGGTTGTTTTTATCTGAAAATCCTACACTGATGCTCTTTGGTAAAATACAGAAATTTTCAGCATCAATACTAGAAGAATGAATGTCATCACAGTGTAAGAAAATGTGGAGACACCTTCCTGATGGAACTGAGGACCATATCATGAGGAAAAAAAACCTGAACCTAGCCCATTCTTCATCAAAAAGAGTTATTTAGACTAGTTGAGCTTTGAATATGAAGAACATTTAGGAATACTTTAACCAATGTGCTCTTCTTGTATTTTTTCTTTGTGTGCACATATGAATAATATATGACATCACTAAATACATCTAAAGAATTCCTTTGCACGGGTTGTGATGAGCATTGAGTGTTATAAGTAACTAATGAATTGTTGAACACTACCTCAAATACTAATGATGTACTATATGTTGGCTAAGTGACATAATAAAAAATGAAAATATTAAAAAGAATTCTTTCAACAAATATAAAAATGTGTGGTGAGATTTCTTAGTTTTTTTAAATGCCTTTTTATTTAAAACAGTTTATAGAAAATAACTATTAAATTATTGAATACCAAGAACAGTTATAAGCCCTGAAGTTAGCATAGAGAACAAGACAGATAATAGAAAATTCATACTCTTATGGAACTTACACTGTAATAAAGAACATAAAAAATGAAAAAAATAAATATATAATATAATTACTAGAAGTCATACATGTAATGACAAAATATAAGAGCATGTGGATAAAAACTGATGAAAGTAATATAAAAATGTAGTTTGGGAAGGTCTTTCTGAAGAGGTGACATTTGTACCAAGAGCTTCAATAAAGATGTGTATTAACATGAGTGTTAAAATTCAGATTTACCAGATTTTTTAAGGCCAAGGATCCCTTCTTAATTTTTTCTTAGTTAATTATTAAGTGTATGAATTTAGTCATATTTACACTATTTTTTAAATAAACTCATAGAAGATTTGATTTTTTTTTTTTTTTAAAGATTTTATTTATTTATTTGACAGAGAGAAATCACAAGTAGGCAGAGAGGCAGGCAGAGAGAGAGGGGGGAAGCAGGCTCCCTGCTGAGCAGAGAGCCTGATGCGGGACTCGATCCCAGGACTCTGAGATCATGACCTGAGCCGAAGGCAGCGGCTTAACCCACTGAGCCACCCAGGCGCCCAAGATTTGATTTTTAAACTAAAGAATCGATAGTGAAAATCTTTTTGAAATTTTGAAATCTTATGCTGAAATCAAACTTTTGAAAGACTGAGTCTAAATTTAAGATAACACAATGTTAATTTGTTGATAATGTTGTTCTTCTCTAATATTTTACATTAATTGGAATTAATGCTAATGTCAATCATAATATAAATGTACAAATAATGATGTATTTCTAGATATGCCATTTTTTTTTGAGGAGTACTTAATGGTGCCAAATTTGTTTTGTTTCATGTGTATGTGTGTGTGTGTGTGTGTGTAGGGACTAAATTATTAAATATCTGGGACTATTTTTAACTATTAGAATTATTTATACTACTAATAATACAGAAATATTCTAAAAGTAAAACATTCATTATATTTTTTGTTTTTATTAAAGCATAATAATTTATCAGATAAATTATATAACTAGATATTCTATTAACTACATAATTTCTTATAACTATATAACCATACTATGTAATTTATTAACAATTTTTTTAGATTTAAATTTTAAATAATTTTTACAAGTTTTATTGTTTGAAATATAGAAAGATTATTTAGAAGTTAATAAATTTATTATATATATGTAATATATAAATATATTAAAAATTAATAGAGAAAGATATTTAGAAAAGACAGATGAGGGTAAAAAAATTAATTCTTAGCTATGAAGTAGTACACAAATTGCTTGCTGTCATGGTAACCCAGAATATCAGAGATACTGGAATATCTTACAGAATGGCAGACACAGCTTTAATACATATGTTTTATGATTTTTGCTTTATGTATTGATATTTTATGGATTCAACTACAATATCATTCCCGTCTTACTAATGAGCGGTGCAGACTTCCTGTCATTACATATTAAATAATCATTCTAAAAATTCCATCAGTACAGTGATTTTAAAACAGAACAACTCATATTCAGCTCTTAAAATCACCTTCATATGGGAATGGTATCTTATTTATTGTACAATTTCCAGTTAAGTGATCATTTCTTCCTTTACTTATAGTTGTCAGTCAGGAACATATTTAAAATGTATAGCCTAAACCATCAAGATTTCTTCAAATCAACAGCCCATTGAAACTAAAACAGACAAACAAAAATAATTATCACTGCCCTGATTTTTTTTAAAGAAAATCAGTACAAAATATGTGAAATTATTTAATTCTAAAGATACCTTTAAATATAATTTTGGTGTTTCAGAAGTTAAATAATGGCTCAATTTCAATTTTCTCGTATGCCCTTGGTTAAGCTTCTTAATCTATGTACATTTAACTAAAATGACAATTATAATGGATAACAAACAATCCTCTTTCTCATGATTATTAGTTTGTGCTACCATTGTTTGTAAAACAGTATTTTATTAATATTTTCTAAATAACTAAAAAGAATGCCAAATAAATGCAAGGTATTTTTACTACTATGTTTTCTATCTCATAAATGTTATGTTCCCTGTGAGAGAAAAATTCTTTTTAAAAACTACTATATAATGTCAGTGTTATTGAAAAGCTTCATATTGATTCTAGATACCTGTGATTTTAAATCAATCTGATACATGACTGTGGGAGGAGGAAAATAAGCATATCTCCCCTGCAAGGTCCTGAAGGTGACTATAATTGCTAAGATGACAAAAAGCAGAACTCATTGTTCTAGATGAACATACCAGTAATTTGCTATATGACAATCTGTTTTGAACCACTTGTTTGGGATATTGAGACTGAATGGTATTGCATTTCTACATGAATAGAATTTTATGAACTTTTATTCTCCATCCCCCATATTCACAAACAAATGACAGAGAAAATACTGAATCAATCAGTGGTTATAGATTATCTCATTTATATTGCATTAATGGATTTCAAAAAAACACATAATTCTGATACTCCTTGCAATTAAGTCCTGATAAATGTTATATCCTTGGCCACACTCTGGAAAAAGAAAATTACCAAATTATTGTGAGACAAGTCATTGGTATTTACTCATACTTGTTTTGCTTTGCAATTTGTAGCCTAAATGTCAGTGTTTGTATTTTTACACCTGTTTATAAGCTGTAAGGCATTGGGAAATATCCTAAAATTTAAGTTTCTAATTTGTAAAATGGTTAATTTATTTGTCCTCAACTATGCAAATATGTGCCCATGAATCTTTCAACTTTATCTCAGAATTAGAGAATCTTACCTTTCAACTTAATTAAATATGATTTTAAAAAATAAAAAATAAATAAATAAAAAGTAAGTTTTTAGGCTTATCCAATTTTCTATAACTCATAGGTTATTAAATGTGGATTATTTGGGAGAAGTATAAGAGTTATTTCATCTGGGTTATTTATATCTATTCAAGAAATGTGCCATTAACCCTTTAAAATAATAGCAACATTTTAGAGAGCCCAAAAGTAAACCCATGCTTATATGATCGCTTAACCTAAAACAAAAGAGGCAAAACAAGACAGTCCCTTCAATAAATGGTGCTGGGAACACTGAACATCTGCATGTCGAAGAATGAAATGGGACCACTAATACCATACACACACATACCACATGCATACACACATGCACACAAAATTCAAAATGGAGTAAAGACCTAAATATGAGATAGGAAAATATAAAGCTCCTAGAAGACAACAGACAGTAATCTCTTAGAGTTTGGCCTTACCAAAGTATTTCTAGGTATGTTTCCTCAGGCACAGGAAATAAACACAAAAATAAACTAGTGGAACTATATCACAATTTAAAGCTGCTTTTTTTTTTTTTAAGATTTTATTTATTTATTTATTTGACAGAAATCACAAGTAGGCAGAGAGGCAGACAGAGAGAGGAGGAAGCAGGCTCCCTGCTGAGCAGAGAGCACTATGCAGGGGCTCAATCCCAGGACCCTGGGATCATCACCCCAGCTGAAGGCAGAGGCTTTAACCTATTGAGCCACCCAGATGCTCCCAAATGAAAAGCTTTTACACGGCACAAAAAACCATCAACAAAACAGAAAGGGCACCAACTAAATGGGAGAAAATATTTGAATGTTATATCCAATTAGAAGTTAATTTCCAAAATACATTAATAACTTAGATAATTCAACACGAAGAACACAATCATATTGAGAAATGGGCAGAAGACCGATATAGACATTTTTCCAAAGAAGACATACTCAGATGGCCAAAAGACACATGAAAAGATGCTCTGTATCACTGATCATCAGGGAACTGCAAATCAAAACCACAGTGAAGTATCACCTTACATCTGTCAGAATGGCTAGAATCAAGTGCTGGCGAGGATGTGGAGAAAAAGAAACCCTTATGCACTGTTCATAGAAATGTAAACTCTTACAGCCACTGTGGAAAACAGTACAGAGGTTCTTCAAAAAATTTAAAAGTAGAAATGCCATGTGATCCAGTAAATTCACTACTGGGTATTTACCTAAAGGAAATGAAAACACTAATTAGAAAAGATAAATGTGTCTCTATATTTATTATAGCAATATTTACATTAACCAAGACATGGAAGCAACCCAAGTGACCATTGATAGATGAATGAGAAAAGGAATGGTGTGCATATGTGTGTGTGTACACACACACACACACACAAATAATATTTATTTATATATGATTAAATATTACTCAGCTATAAAAAAGATGAATTCCCTTTGTGATAACATGGATAAACCTAGAGGATATTACCATAAGTGAAATAAGTCAGAAAAAGACAAATATATGATTTCAATCATTTGTGGAATCTAAAAGAAATAAAGCAAGTGAATATGCAAATAAACAGCAGAAACAAACACATAAATATAGACAACTGTTGATTGCTAGAGGGCAGGGGGCTAGGAGGAATGGGTAAAAATATGTGAAAAGGAGTAGGAGGTATATGCTTCCAGTTATGAAATTAATGTCATAAGAATAAAAGGTAAATAATATCATAATCATAATCATATGATATTGTAAATCATAATCAATGATATTGTAATTAGAATAGCGTTGTATGCTGACCGAAGGTGCACACACTTTGGAGGGGCATAGCATAGACTTGTTGAAGCAGTGCTGTACATCTGAAAAAATGTATGTCAACTGTCCTTCAATTAAAAACAGAAATGAAAGGATCACAAAATTTTAGTCTTTATGTTTAAAAGACTGAACTAAAATAGGCATTAGAAATAAAAACGAGACTGTGGTAATAACTGAAATTGTATGTCAAGAAGTGAAGATAATAATCACTTTTAAGTACTAACATTAAAACAATTTTGATGATGTTAATAATATAAAAATATGAAATTCTAAAGACATTCCTAATAATTTTATATATTTTATCTTGTTAAGACTTCCTAGTAATCCTATGAGCTAGGTATGATTATTGACCTAATTTTGCCACCAAGGACACAGACATTGAGAAGTTAAGCTATGTTCCTAAGGTCATGCCACCTATAAGTGACAGACATGGGATCAAAGGAACCTTGCCTTTTTACACTCTGTTGATACTTCCTTTTTGTGTCTTTCGATAGGCCTCTAAACATCATAACACTCTCTCTCTCTGCACTTTAATTTCTACATTGCTTTTATCCCTCATCTTTTGAATATTCATGAACCAGAGCTTAGTTCTAAAATACTATATTCTCGCCTTGCACTTAGTTTACTTGTTAACTCTTAGACATAGTAATGTGTTTCGAAGGACCACAGTCTTTTATAGATTAAGATATTTCTTCTGCCTATTATTCTGGGGATGCTGAAGAAGACTTTTTGCTCATGGGATCAGATCTTAAGCAAGACTGAGCTCTGAAGTCACCACTTAAGAAAATGCAGGCAGACTTAAGTTTGCACGTTAAGCATAAAACAACAAAAAAAGTCACCTTATGTTAACTTTATGTTAACTTTAACAAAAATATTAAAAATAATTAAAGCTTTTCCTTAATGTTTTCCTCTGCTGAATGTGGATAAACTGTGCATCACATCTCTTTCCAGGAACCAGTAGGATGAGCTTTTATTCTTCAATTTACTAGTGCTTGCCATCTATTTTTTCCTACCAACATACATACTCTACTTTCCCCTTCAGAAGACTTTAGTAGAAAGAATGGCCTGTATCTAGTGATAATAGATCATGGAATAATAGTCCTATTTCCAAAAAAATCGATAATCACTTAGGCTCTCACGTATGGATATATGTAACACAGCTTTTCTTAAATGCATAATGTGTTTTAAAAATAGGATACCACTATCCCTGTGAAAAAGAGAAGCTTTATATATAAGTTGATAAATATGTATAATGGATGCTTTGTGCGTTTGTGTGTGTGGACAAAAAAATAAGTACATGTCTGTATATATACATTTATATATACATACATTATATACACACACATATATGTACTTAGTTATGTTCCAGATGGTAAACTATTACCTACATTTTTAAGGCATATTATAGGTCCAAGATACACTACTAAATATATTAAGAACACTGGTTCAAGGATAATATTCCTAAATATAGAAAGAAAACTTACTTATTTGCTTACATTCATCTTTTTTGACATGGAGGGCTGCTTTTTAGTGTCAGATATTGCTGCAATTTGGTCCATTGTGATAGGCCAATTTATTTCCATTAATAAATATTCCCAGCACCCTGGTCAACTCTTCAGATAGTTACCTTGTAATCGTAATGGTCGCCACAAGCAAACATTGAGAACTTACTTCATTGTGCATTGTTAATCAAAGAATAACTAGTTGAAGGGTTTTGTGATTACCATAATCAAAATCTGTGATTTCTGTGGTCTTATGTAATATACACACAATCTCAAAAAAAGCCTTCTGAAATACAGATAGGAAATGCTAAATAAAATAAGTATGTTGGATAGGTACCAGAACTGTATAAAACAGATATCCAGGTAGCCTTTCATTTACTTTAGGGAGGAATGAGAAGCTATTTAAGCTCCGGGGCTCTGCTCCCAGGGCTTGGGAACATGCCTGTCCTTGGTGAGAAGAGGAAATAGAAGCTTGTGGCCTACTTCCAGCAACCTCTCTGTTTCTCACTTTAAGATTAAAATAATAAACACACAGACAGAGAGAGGCTGGAAAGCGCAGGATGGGGGGAGAGTAAAAAAAAAAAAGATTTAGAAAAATTAGGAAAGTTTGGTGGGAATTACATGTATTTTAAAAAATAGAGGGAGATTGACTTAGAAATGGATCAAGCATCTATGTCATTGCATGATTTAAAAGACTTTTCAGCATTGTTTCTTTCATGGCTTGATAAAATTACCCCAACACCAGTATCCAGCAACTCTGGTTAAGTCACTGAGGAACTTTATTCTAATTCAACTATTAGTTTGTATATGAGTTATCAGTTAATACTCAAAAACCCAGCCAATTACCTATAAGTGTTATTGGTCATTATATATTAATCTGGTAAATAAGGAACAAAGAGGATAGCACCCAAGATAAATTGTGTAAAACATATATCAAGATTATCCTGCTTGAGGGTCAAGGGAAGTGGGGTGTTTGCATACCCAGAATTTCCATCTCAGTATATTGATACAAACACTGGCAGTTAGAAGTGTGTCAGAGCACACTGAAAATTCTAAAGGCCATGGGTGAGTTACTGACAATATCAGCTCCAAATTATAAAATGAAAAATGAGCAAAGCATAGCACTATGTATGATATTTAGTTATAATAAGCAAAAAAGATTCCAAAAACATTTCGGGGGTGTGGTTATGATTTGTTAGTGAAGGTTTCTTGTCCCTATTTTGTGTTTTCATTTATGTGACTATAAGGTTCTTGTAATGGATATGTTTGGCTTTTAGTAAGAAAGATACATTTTTCTCATCCAATGATTAGTGTTTCTAATTATCATCTCGCACTGTACTTCATTATTCAGCAAATGAATATTTGTAGATTCATATTATGTACCAGGTACTATTAAGGTACTGGGATTCAACCATGAACATTACAGGAAAAAACATATTGTTATTGACAAGAGCTATGAAGAAACTAAACAGGGAGATGTAATAGAAAGTGACATGAATGGTCCAAAAAGGTCTCTTGAAAGAGTAGCATTAATGTGACCTTTAGAGGATTAGGAGAAGGAACATGCCAAGCAAAGGTCTGGTAAAATTTTATCCCAGATAAGGATGTGGCATTCTCTTAGAAAGTTTTATAGTTTGAACAAAGACAGTATCATTTGTGCTGCTGGCTAACAATGTGAAGGTCTCTGGTCACCACAGCAGATACTAAATTAAATACGTGGAAATGGAAAATACCTGCACTTTTCAAGAAGCTTTCAATGTAATTTTCACCTATGCTGAAAATCTAAAACAACCTGGTTGATTATTTCAGAAATTATCTTCTAAAAACGTTTATATTTCATAGAATACAGTTAGAAGTGTGTCAGAGCACATACTTTATTTATTTTTATTTATTTTAAAATAAGTGCTACATAAGAAGACTTAGTTTATTAATAAATTGGTCAGATTTCTCACTATGGTTTTGTGAAAGGAAGTAAACTGTATTCAGTACAAAGGACTTTATTGAAATTATCAAAATTTATTGTGATTTCTGTGAAATGTACACATTTTGTTTCGATAAAAAATTGATTATTTTTTTTTTCTACAGGTCTTGGAATACATATCTTTTGAAAAAGAAAATTGAACCACTATTTAATGTGCTTTCCACATTTTTCATAATATGAATAATACCAAAGCAATCAAACCCAAAAAACCCAAATTTCTAACCATTTTTGTTGTAAGTAGCTTTTACCTGCTAATGTCATGAATCATATGTAATATTCAATGCAAATAATGAAGAGTAATACAGCCAGGGGCCATTTTGTTTTTACTACAAAGAAGGTTGATACCTTTGTTTTGTAGAGAGTTAAAAAAAAAGTCAAATGAGCTTAAAAATATTTTCCTTTATTGCCCAACCTCCTGGGTATCATTGTCCTTCTTTCTGACTGCTATAAGAATAAAACACATAAAATGCTATTTAGGGATTAGGGAATTTTATACTATATATATATTTTTTTCAAGGTTTGGTAATAAATAGACATCATATATAAGAATGAAACCTCACCAATGAGATACTCCATGTGTTTCCACCTATACACTCTGTAGTCAGCCATGTCGCCGTGATGATTCTGCCCTGGCTTCAGTAAGGCAATTAGTTTAAAAGTAACAGCCCCATCTTCTTTTCTTCTTGGCTCCTGGATCTGCCTGAAGTTATTTTGGCTCCACTTTCAAAGTATGTCTTTCCTGGTACACATATCTGTAGTAATTGGGGGGGTGGGTGGGAAGGGGAGCACAATTTAAGGCTAACAGACTTTTATTGTAGAATTTGGTCCATTATCACAGAAGAAATTGGAATAATTCTCAAGGTACATACAGGAGAAAGTTAAAACAAAATCTTTGAGTGCTGAATCTCAGTCTAGTATTACTATGAGTCTCCATTCTTTTTTATTCTATGTTTTATAACAAAGAGACATTAATTAGCACTCACTTTTATGTATCAATACAATTCCTTTATTCCTTAAAGGCAAATAAATGATACTTTTGGTAATTTGGGATCAAGTCATGAGTATACATCCTCAACCCCTTTTCTTCCTTGTTTTGAATTATGATTGACTATAGAGAGCACATACTTCTTGTTGTAAAGTTCATTTAAAATGTGAAGGTCTTACTCCCCTAGTTTGTATATGAGTTATCAGTTAGTTATCAGTTAGTTATCAGTTAGTTATCCATGAGTTATCATGGAGCCAATTAATGCCACATATTCACAAAACATTTCTTGATTCTGTGTTTTCTGCAGTAAAGATTCCATTTCCATTTACCCTTTTTCTGAATCCTGAGTGCATCTCAATTAGTTTCAAGTTTGGTGGGAAATAGAAGTGACATTTATTAGACTGCCTCAAATCCCAGCTATAGATGATATTGAAAAATTCTTTCTGGGGGGACTCTAAATAAAACCAGAATCTAAAGAGGAGAAACTACAATTGAAGGCACAGAAATACAAAAAATCATAAAAAAATTAATGCCAACAAACTGGAATGTCTAGAAGAAATAAATAAATTTCTAGAAACATACAATCTTCTCAAACTGAATCTATTTCCATAGAAAACTTGAACAGACCAATTGCTAGTAATAAAACTGAATCATTATTTTAAAAAAACTACCAAAAAATAGAAGTTCGGAGCCAGATAAATTCATAGGTAAGTGCTACAAAACATTTAAGGAAAAGTTAATACCTATTATTCTCAAACCATTAAAAAAAAAATGAAGAGAAAGGAAAGCTTCCAAACACATTCTGAAAAGCCAGCATTACACTGTAACAAAAACCAGACAAAAACACTACCAAAAAAGAAAGCTATAAGCCAATATCCCTGACGAACATAGATGAAAAATTCTCAATAAAATATTAGCAAACTTCATTCAAAAATAAACTAAAAAATCATTCACCACAATCAAATGGAATTTATTTCAGAGATGCAAGGATGCAGGGGAGTGAAAGATACAGTTATGGAATGAATATGTCATGGGAATGAAAGGTACAGCCTAGAAAACATAGTCAATAATATTGTAATAGCATTGTATAGTGACAGATCCTAGTTGCATTTGTGGTGAGCCTAGCATAGTGTATAGAGATGTTGAAAGTCCTTTGGACTTGAAATTGGATCTAGAAGAATTTCAGTTGACCTGGTTCTCATCTGGAAGCATTGTTTAACTGCTAATTGGGTTGAACATTAGGACTTGAGGTGCACCTGGAAGGCTCAGTTGGTTAAGCATCTGCCTTTGACTTGGGTCATAATCCCAGAGTCCCAAGATCAAGTTCCATGTTGAACTGCCCAGCCTCGCTTTTCATTTAGTTGCTTCTTAGACCTATTTGTGTTTTTTGTATGGACAGCTAATATCAGGAAGAGTTCAGGTAAATTATCCTCAACTAAAGAAATAATTTTATAGCTATTTACATGTTATAATCTACAAAATATGTTCATTCTTACATTTGAGTCTCAAAGCAATGTAGTGCATTAGGGAAGATATGGTATTTTTTTTCCCATTTTGAAGCTAGGAAAAGTAAGATGGAATCTTGAATCGAACATACTTGGTTTCAATTTCCAGCTACATAATTTGCTAACAATATGAATTTCAGTGAGTTACTCAGTATCCCTATTTATAAAATGTTTTGAGCAGTTAAATAAAGCAAGGAAGTTAAAACTGTTAGCAGTTTAGCAATTAATAATTACTTAAATGATAGTTATTTTGTTTTAAATTTAACCCCAACTTTTCTCTACCTTATCAAGTTGAGCACTAAATCTCAGCCATTTATATATTTTAGAATTTCTGCATGCTGGACAGTGTATTCATAAATATTCATGTAATTTAACTTATTAAACCCTAAGCCATATGTTTGGTGAAAACTATTCCCTATGTAATAACAAAGGCATGCCAACCTATTCATCAAACATAGTTAGATGTTTGATAGGCAGAAAGTAGAAATGCCACTGATAAATAATTTCATACAATTTTTATGAACCACAAATGTTTAAGTAGAGGTGTATTAAGAATTTCATAATTCATAATAAATTAATTTATTGCAGGTTTCCACCTCCAACAGTTTTATAAATCAAAGTGTTAAATTGTATTTAATAAATCATTCTCATTCTCTGAGAATATGTAAAAAAATTAGCTGTCATATCAATCTACATTGTAGGTCCACAAAGGAAGTTTTTATGAAATCTAACTTTATACTAAGAAATTTAATATATCAAAAAAACAGACAGCTTTTCAAAATATTTGTACAATGCTATTAGATAATATATTTAAAATAAATTTCATGTTTTCCACTTTATGAGTCTGATCAAGTTTGTCCAAATATTGGCCAAAAGAAGATTATTGGTTTGCTATCTTTTTAAAGCTTCCAGGCCCTGTCACAGTTTTAGTTTATTTTCTTTGGAGAACTCTGTCGAAGGTACATATTTCTTTTTAACAATCTTTTTCCTTCTGTCTATATAGTCTTTTTTCTTATATTTTATGATTATAGATTTCTTATTATCTTTCAAAAATATTATAAACAGATTATTCAGAATGAATTTACAATCAGTAAGTTAGTAATTTATGTTTGAGTCTGACGAAGCAAATCTAAAAACTAGAAATGCTGTTAAACAACTAATTCCCTGTCTTAAGTGACTTGTTCAAACTGTGATTGTTAATTTCATTGGAAGTTTCAATTAGATCTCCACTTAGATAATATGTAGGTATTCCAGTAGTTTCTTCTCTCTCCCTCTTAATTTTTAAAATGATTTTCTAAATGTGTAATTCACTAACTTTTTCTATCAATTCCTTTCATTTCTCTGGACTTTTTATCTCAGTCATCATCCCTCCTTCCCCATCTCCATCTATTTTGGGGCTGAATTGTGTCTTCCTAAAATTCATATGAAGTCCTAACCCCCTTAACATCTCTGTATTTGTAGATAGGACTTTAGCCAAGATAATTAGGTTCAATGAACTCGTAAATGTGAAACCTTACCTCACAGGACTCCTGTTTTAAAAGAACAGGAAAAGATACCAGGTCTCTCTCTCCATGCATGCACAAAGAGGCTTGTGTCTGATGTTTAGACTGTCCAATCTGTAGTGTGGTATTATAACAGCCTGAGCAGACTAACACACTATCGTTTTTCTCCTGCTCTTTTAGATTTCTTTGTGTCACCTCTAGAAGCCCCTTCTTTTTTTTTTTTTTTTCTTTTTCTTTTTATTTTATTTTTTTTTCCAATTTATTTATTTTCAGAAAAACAGTATTCATTATTTTTTCACCACACCCAGTGCTCCATGCAAGCTGTGCCCTCTATAATACCCACCACCTGGTACCCCAACCTCCCACCCCTCCGCCACTTCAAACCCCTCAGATTGTTTTTCAGAGTCCATAGTCTCTCATGGTTCATCTCCCCTTCCAATTTACCATAAGTGACTCTTAATCTCACGAAACAAACTGTGGGTTGCTGGGGGGAGGGGGGTTAGAAGCCCCTTCTATCCCATCCAGTTTCATCACCACCTACTAGACTAGGTGTGTTCTTATAGGTTCTCTTATCTCATACTGTTTTCAGTTTCTACTGCCCTGACTGGATTAGGAGCTTCCTTAACTTACAGACTGTTTACTATCAATTCAACATCCTTAAGATCACAGGGAGTGATGCATGCTAGGATTTAAGAAATGCTTACTGAAGTACCTTTTTAGAGAGAGATTATAGTACATGGAAAACCATGTGCTATGACCATAAAGATGTCCAATAATTTTATACTTTCAATTTAATTTGAATTGAAATTCCTAAGTGTTCTCTTATGCAATAAAATTGTAGCTATATTTTCTTCAGCGGAATAAAATATTCTATCAAGGAGGGGTTAAATATAGAATGATACATCAACTGGATGGACATTTATGCAGCCTCTAAAAATAATGTTATGAACTCTGTGTGGAATTATGGAAAAATTAAAACAAAACCTATGTAAATTTCATGTAGCATTATGGAAAATTATAATAAAATGTAAAATTAAAAAGTCAGGAAATAGATTTGTTCATGTACTATGATTACAAGTGTTTTTATAGATTACAGTATATGAGAATATTTAGCAAATAATAGTTAAAACATAGTGTTAATATGATTATTTTCCCCATTTTCCAAATGTCTTCCATACTTTATTTTCATTATTAAAATACTAAATGTATTTTAAAAATACAAAGATGCATACAAACAGCATGGACATATGTATTCGAAGGGTTCACACTGAAGAGGCAAAAGAGTGTGGCAGCCAAACACATTAGTATGTGCAAACTGTGTTCACATCTCACTTTTAACACTCACTAACTTGGTGGCTTTGGAAAAAAAAAACCAAAAAGAGTAATTTGCATGCTTAAGGTTTAGTTTCCTTGTCTTTCAAATGGAATTAATATTTACCATAGTGTCCATCAAAGCACTTAGAATCTAGAAATCTAATAAATACTCCTAAAGGCTAACTACTAATTTCCAGCAGAAAGTGAGGCTAGGGACTTGCTTAATTCACCACTGTAGGTAAGTATCTGGTATTTGGTAGTTTTATAATAAACATCTATTAATGAATGAATGAGTGAAAGGGAGAGCATAATAAAGCTAATAGAAAGCCTAGGAAGGTTGAAGAAAAGACAGGACTATATATAATGAAAAAAAATTACATAAATTTTATTATTTGGAAAATATCTAAGCAAGTTAACTATTACAATACTTTCTATATGTCCCGAAGAAGACTAATCCAAATCTCCTACTACATAAGTTGTTTTCTGAATACATTATTTCAGAAACTACTTTGACCCATACCTTATAGCAATTTACTAAGAGTTGAAAATTATTTCCTTGTAGATAATTAGCTTAAGCTCCAGCAGAATCAATCACAATAAATAAGTGAAATAAAATTACTGCAGGAATGGTGAATAACATTTGATAAGATCCTTCAATGTTTTGGATGAGAAAAAGCATAAAGTGCCCGAAGGTGGGAATGCCTCTATTGAAAAAACCTGAAAAAACCTGAAAAAACCTGCATCCAGTTTTCAGAATTCATCTTGCTACCTCTGCTCAGTGATGTCACTGAAATTAACTGATACCTCCTTTTCCACACACACTTTCTTTTTTCCCAATTTCATGTCATATCCTATATCCCCACAATACATCCCAGGGCACTGTTTCTCTCTCAGATTTAAATTTAAAAAATATAACTGGCTTGGAAAGCAATGAAACAAGTGGTGGGCAGTTTTCTGTGTCCCTTTTTTTTAAAAAATTTATTTATTTTCAGCATAACAGTATTCATTATTTTTTCACCACACCCAGTGCTCCATGCAATCCATGTCCTCTATAATACCCACCACCCCAACCTCCCACCCCTCTGCCACTTCAAACCTCTCAGACTGTTTTTTAGAGTCTCTCATAGTCTCTCATGGTTCACCTCCCCTTCCAATTTCCCCCAACTCCCTCTCTAACTCCCCATGTCCTCCATGCTATTTGTTATGCTCCACAAATAAGTGAAACCATATGATAATTGACTCTCTCTGCTTGACTGTGTCCCTTTTTGTATGAGAGCACAGCAGCTTTGTAAACATTTTTTGGGAAAAAGGAGATCCAAGTGATCCATTTAGTGATGTGAAAATAAACTTCATTCCCACACACACAGAGGAGTGGACAACTGACTTAGATGTGTTCTGGGAGCTAAATCACTCACCCATTCTTTGAGAAATAATTGTAAATGAAGTGAATCAGGGAGTTTCCCTATTCTCACTTCAGTCTGTACAAATGTGTTCATCGAAAGATTACTATTCAAATATATGTAAGTATGCACATATTCTTGAGCATTTACTCTATACCAAAGGGCTGGGGATTTTGCTTTCTAAGAACTTGTATTCTAATTGGTAGAGAGACACTTTTAAATAAAAGGCAGTAAGTAAGGAAATTTCAGAATATGAAGAAATACCAGTTAAGAATTATTGGGCAGTAGGATAGTGAGTGTCTTGAGAAAATTTTCTACTTTAGAATACGTTTTCTGAATGGATTCTCTTAAGGTTCCATTTTTAACCTGAGATGTTACTAATGAACAGTCAGCCATGACCATAAGGGAAGGACACTGCAGGCTTAGAGGAAATATTGCACAAATTTCAAGAGAATAATGGCTTGAAGTTTTCAAAGGATTGAAGAAAGAGAAAGAAAGAAAGAAAGCAAGTGAGCGAGCGTGCCTGGGTGGCTCAGTGGGTTAAGTCGCTGCCTTCTGCTCAGGTCATGATCTCAGGGTCCTGGGATCAAGTCCCGCATCCAGGCTCTCTGCTCAGCAGGGAGCCTGCTTCCTCCTCTCTCTGTGCCTGCCTCTCTGCCTGCTTGTGATCTCTCTCTGTCAAATAAATAAAATCTTTAAAAAAAAAAAAGAAAGAAAGAAAGAAAGGAGGAGGAAAGAAGGAAGGAAGGAAGAAGAAAGAAAGAAAAAAATGAGAGGGGGAGGGAAGGCAAGGAAAGAAGAAAGCAGGAAGGCAGAGAAAGAAGAGAAAAATATTAATGGAACTGCAGAAAACAATGAAGGGTTATATGGGAGACAGTGAGGAGGAGGGAATGATATGGGCTCAACTTGTCCATGAGAAGGAAAAGTCTGGGTTTTCTTCAAACCTCAACTGGTGGCCAGTGGAGCATTTTCTCTAAGGCAGTGATATTACCTGCCAGATAATTTCTACCCACAGTATCCTACATCTTAAGGAAAAGTTTAACATAGTGTCTGGACACAGAGATATGACACTAAGTCCCTCTTGGGGTCAGAGAAAGATGTAGAGGAATCAACGTGGAAACTGAATTTTGAGAGCTTTAATGAAATAAAGGAGTGGAAAAGAGGTAGTTCCATTCCAAATGAGCAAGGGGAATAAAAAAACCACTGAAGCATGGGATTCTTGTCACAAGGACATAGATTTTAATGATTTGCAATCATCTAATTGCTGTACTGAAGTAGTATCTTCTTAGAGTCAGTGACCAATCCTTTTATCTCTTTACTGTTATAGCTGGCCTACTTTAACCATTGTCTCTGTAAATGAGATGGTGTAGAACAATCTTTCATTCACTTTCTAGGAGTATTTACAACATGTCTGGCAAAAATGGAATGTACACTGAGCTGAAAAATTAATGTGAGTAGTTTATGCTTAAAGATTGAATTAAAAATATACCAAATTAATCTATAATTTAAAGTTTCCTAAGATCAGATGCTATAATATTAAAATTAGAGACATATCAATATGTATCAAGTATTCTTAATTCTAAACACTGCAACTCTTGGCTTCATTTCCTTCATCATGCTATGAAAGGAAATATTAAATAGTTATGTGAATCATAAAAGTAGTTTGTGTTGTTATCAATAATACAGATTAGCCTTTTAATTATTTTTATTTGTTGATTCAACCTTACCTTAATGTTTTTAAATTCTTGATATTGCCACAAATATATAAATATGAGTAAAATGAAACCAAAATTCATTAGCATCTCTGTAGTTTTGTTCTGGCGCTTTTGTTGTTGTTGTTGTTGTTGTTGTTTTTCTGAAGACTTTATTTGTTTATTTAACAGAGAGAGAAATCACAAGTAGAGATAGAGAAAGGCAGAAAGAGAGAGGGAAACAGGCTCCCTGCAGAGCAGAGAGCCCAATACAGGGCTCGATCCCAGGATCCTGAGATCATAACCTAAGCCAAAGCCAAAGGCTTAACCCACTGAGCCATTCAGGCACCACAGCATCTCTGTTCTTTTAAACAAAGCTATAGTTGCTTAAAGAAAACACCTGAGCTACTGATTTTCTTATGTATCTACCAGGCATATGTTTTATTAACCACATATATAAAAATATCATGTATACTAGAGATAGCATAGAAGATGGTTCACCAGTCTACAGAAAAATATTAGTGTATATGTGTAAATCATCTACCATTTATTGGACTATTATACTGTTCAGTACTTTAATTTTCAAGAAAAATAAAATTTGACATTTACAGGTAGCTTTTATCATATCCAATTTACTGTTGAAGAAAATGAATATCAGGCATTTAAACCTTGAGTCTTGGTTTTGGCTCAGGTCATGATTTCAGGGTCATGAGATGGAGCCGCAAGTCAGGGTCTGCTCTCAGTGTGGAGTCTGCTTGGGATTCTTTCCCTCCCCCTCTGTCCCTCTCCTCATTATTTCTCTTTCTCTCTCTCTCAAATAAAATACATTTTATAAATCTTAAAAAAAAAAAAAAAAGAAGAAGAAAGAAATGAATATCATTGATTACCCAGCTCATCTCAGATGGTAAATGTGGGGTAGGGACAAATCTGAGCTCAGGTCCAGCTAATTATGTTGTACTCCCCAAATTTATACCATGGCTAATTTCAGAGCATGCTTGAGGGTCCAGGAACAGAATATAAGTTATTCTTATTCTTATAGCAACTTACTCTGGAAAGAGTAAAAGCAAATAAAACTATGAAAGAAGGGGAAAGAAAATTCAGACATGGCCACTTTGTTATTTTTATATACTACCCTATGCCATTCTTCTTCTCTTAATCCTCTTTTCTACTGTCCTTTTTTTTTTTTTTTTTAAGATTTTACTAGTATTTGACAGACAGAGATCACAAGTAGGCAGAGAGGCAGGCAGAGAGAGAGAGGGGGAAGCAGGCTCCTGGCTGATCAGAGAATCCGATGTGGGGCTCGATCCCAGGACCCTGGGATCATGACCTGAGCCACAGGTAGAGGCTTAACCCACTGAGCCACCCAGTCTCTGTCCTACCCAGGTGCCCCTGTCCTTTGTTTTAATGGTATGTCCTTCTCTTTGATCCACAGCCTTGTAACTCTAGCACTTTTCTAAATACATCTTCAAGAGAAAAGTGTATAATATATGATTGTAGAATAGCAAACAATATGTCTATACTTTTATACAACATTTTAGTCATTTTAAAACTTATCAGCTTAAAAATAGTATGCCTACAAATATGCAGATACCACACACAAAATGATGTCATTCTGATTTTTTGTTTATCTTAAAAGCGATGGAAATAAGCCAGAAGCAAAGTGCTTATAATTGGTGACATGGCAGAAAGTTATGTAGTTAACATAGCCTCAGAGCCTCAGTTGTCTGAATATGGACCAAAAACATTTTTTTCAAAGATCCTGGGCATATTAATTCAACTATGATTCCCTCTAAAAGGAAACAAATCTATAGATGACTGTTAAAACAAGCTATGTAAGAGTACATAGTAAAATATTTATTTAATTTCATAAAAAGAAATTCTACCATTAGAAAACAATCAAGGATGAGGGGTAGGGGTTAATGGAGGGAAAAAACAATAAGTCTAGAAAAGATCAGTAGTCATTTCCCCACGAAACAAGAAAAGAAACACTTCCAGGGTTTGCATCTAATTGTGCTTGCTTTTCAAAGAAAATAGTTTATAAACATTGTATAATCTTATAAACTCCATAGCTCCAGCATTCCAAGGTCTGCTAAAATTAAGGGTATTTTTCCATCTGAAAAACACCAAGTTTAATTATTTTTCACTGCAAAATGAGTGAATTAAAAAAAAAAAAAAACTGTGTTAAGTCACAAATGGCTACGTATTTTCTTGCCTCTCATCACCTATCAAGAGATGAAATCTGTACCTGAATTTGTTGAAACTCAGCTTGTCTGTGACTTGCTTTGACCAAGAGAATCAGACAAAGTAATTTGGATATTTTTACCTTTGGATTCAAGACGTCTTGCAGATTTCTATTCTTGTGTGTAAACAAACATTAGCTGAATTGTTGAATAATTATATATGTGTGCCCATTCGCTCCTGTCCCTCCAACTTAGAGCCAGCTAACCCCCCAAAGAGGAACTAGCTGACCTGCAAATGACCAGAAATGAGTGACCCTCATGTATAAATGAGTCCAGCTGATACTGCTAGAAAAATCATGCTGCTGAGTGCAGCCCAAATATTCAACCCAACAGAAACTGAGCTAAATAAATGTTATCCTTTCATTAAATTTCTGGGTGGATCTTTTATCTCAGCACAAAATAAATAACACCAATACATAGGGATTGGACACAATTTTTTCAATATGCTTTCTCTAACAAAACAAAAATCAAGTAATATGTGGGTATTGATTTCAATACCTGTGCCCTCTGCCTGAATGTGGATTTCTTCACTTGTCTGGAAATTCTGGAGACCCAGAGTTGTAGTTAAGTTCTGTAGCCATGCAGATGGATGAAAGTGGATTAGCTTGCTTGTGGACCTGGCTCTCTATCAGGAGCGTGTGGAGGTGGCTGACTCCTGTCTAGGTAGGATTATGTATGGTTCCTACTTATTATTTTCTCTAAGGCCAGAAACTTGGAACCTATGGGGACAGGTGATCACATTTCTCAAGCATCATTAGGCTCCATGAAGGATACACAATCACAGTCTTTTAAATAGATGTAAAATGTAAATATATGCATGACTTGTTAACAAAGGAGAATCCTTAACAGGCACTGATCTCCTAGCTTCAAAGACAAAACAAAGAGATATTAGAGGAGGTCTTGAGAGGATTTGACCTCCAGTTGACCCTCCAGCTGGACCTAGGCAGTTAGAGGCTCTTCACACTCTTCCCTGTCCTTGGGATGTGGATTTGTCTCACCATTCCCACAGGTAGAGCCACTCTCAAGGATACAACCTTGATAGAGTAAGGTGTTGTTGAGACTATCTGGACAGTGTATGTGAAAGAAACCAGTTAAGGTGTCTATACAAATTATTAAGATTCTGGCAGATGGCTGTGGAAATCTACTCCTCTTGTGCCACATAAGTAAATTTTCTTACTTATTACACCTGCCATCTCACAATCTGGAGTGATTAGTCTCATTCTTGGGTCTCTCTTTGAACCAATTTGTGAGCCAACAAGAGCACATTTATTTATTTAATTATGTGTCTATTAACAGAAAACACAGATTAAATAAAGAAAATGTTACCTCAGGTCCCTGGGTGGCTGTCCGTTAACCATCTGCCTTCTGCTCAGGTCATGATCGCAGGATCCTGGGATCAAGCTCCACTTTGAGCAGGGAACCTACTTCTCTCTCTCCCTCTGCCTGCTGCTCTGCCTGCTTGTGCTTTCTCTCTCTCTCTCTCTCCGTCAAATCAATAAATAAAATCTTAAAAAAAAAAAAAAGAAAAGAAAGAAAAAAATGTCATTATCTCCATCTTCCTTGGGGGTAGGAAAAGTAGATAAGGGATAAAATTTTCTTTTTTCTTTTTTTTTTATGTTTAGCTATTATTTATTTTTTTTGTTCAAGTTTTATTTAAATTCCAGCTAGTTTACATACAAGATAATATTAATTTCAGGTGTAGAATTTAGTGACTCATCACTTATATCGCCCAGTGCTCATCACAAGTGATGAGCACTTAATCTCCATCACCCATTTAATCCATCCACCCCCATTTCCGGCATTGGCCATGCATACAGTTCTTTTAAAACTTTAATTTAGAAAACTTGTATTCAATTTCAACACAATGAATTTACAGCTTTTCACATTAGTATAAAATTCTATTTCTGCTTATTGGTTTTATTCAGGATCTGTCAGTTATTTATAAGAATGGGTGACCATGCATGTAACACCTGTAAAATAAAAATACCCATGAAAACTTACGCAAATCTTTAGCATGTGGTATTTACCCAAAAGATACAGATGTCGTGAAAAGAAGGGCCATCTGTACCCCAATGTTTATAGCAGCAATGGCCACGGTCACCAAACTGTGGAAAGAACCAAGATGCCCTTCAATGGATGAATGGATAAGGAAGATGTGGTCCATATACACTATGGAGTATTATGCCTCCATCAGAAAGGATGAATACCCAACTTTTGTAGCAACATGGACAGGACTGGAAGAGATTATGCTGAGTGAAATAAGCCAAATAGAGAGAGTCAATTATCATATGGTTTCACTTATTTGTGGAGCATAACAAATAACATGAAGGAGAAGGGGAGATGGAGAGGAGAAGGGAGTTGAGGGAAATTGGAAGGGGAGGTGAACCATGGGAGACTACGGACTCTGAAAAACAACCTGAGGGTTTTGAAGGGGCGGAGTGGGGGGGGCCCACAGGTGGGAGGTTGGGGGAACCAGGTGGTGGGTATTAGGGAGGGCACAGATTGCATAGAGCACTGGGTGTGGTGCAAAAATAATAAATACTGTTACGCTGAAAAGAAATAAATAATTTAATTTTTTTTTTTAAAAAAAAGAAGACTATAACCTTTAACACTTATCACATTTTTTAAAAAGTTGTTTGTCAATACTGAATAAATTTAATGGTACGTACTGGCAATTTTGAGAGAAGATAAAAAAATAAGGATAAAATTTTCTTGACTTCAGTCCCATGATTTTTTTTTTTAACTGTTTTCAGTGAACCGGAATATAGTACATCATAAGTTTTTGTTGTTGTGTTCAATGATTCATTAAATGTGTATAACACCCAGTGCTCATCCCAACACAGGCCTTCCTTAATACCCATCACCGGGTTACCCCATCCCACTACACCTCTCCCTTCTGTAACCCTCAGTTTGTTTCCCCAGTCCAGCGTCTCTCATGGTTTGTCTTCCTCTCTGATTTCTTCCCATTGAGTTTTCCCTGCCTTCCCCTGTGCCTCCTAGTCCAATGATTTTTGTAAGGAAGAAGGTTTGGTCACTGCTTTGTAGTGAGTTCCTGGACAGAGAAGCATAGCTTAGTTACTTTAGGCAAAGCCAGCAATTTCAGGAGGAGCTTCCAGCATGGGCAATATAGCCCTGGCACAGGGTAAGAAAGCATGCACTGTTTCTACAAGGCTTGCAAGAGCAAGAACCTGAGGGCATATGCTTTCTAGATGGCAAGCTGGATTGTTCAGGGAGTTTTTAAAATAGTGGTTCTCAAGCTGGGGAATTTCTCTGCTGGGACATTTGGAGCTACCTGGAAACTATTTTGACCATCCTACCAGGGGTAAAGCAGTATTAGCAGCCCGGGATGTCACTAAATATCCCAAAATGTACAGGCCAGCATCCCCCCCACCCTGTAATTCCATCCAAAATTCAATAGTGCCAAGGTTGAGAAGCTCTCCTTCATTGGATTCAAGACTTCACAGAATGAGGGAAAACTCAGATACTTCTTACTTTCAGCTTTTCAAATTGTGTCCTTAAAGTCTGACAACACTTTTTTAATTGAAACAGAACTGTTGTGCTTAAATTTAAACTACTCTTGTATAACAAAATCACACTATCCCATTTATAATTTACAGACTTAAGATTTCAAATGATTTAGGGAAGAATCTTTTATTTAAAAGGAAATCATAGGCACCAGTCACCAATGTGGGATACCATGAACCAATTTATCATAATAAACTTAACATTTATAATAATAAATCTTCCCTGATTATACAATTTTAGTTTTATAAAAGAAACTTTTGTGCAACTTGCTATTAACAACAGCCAAAATCACTGTTTATGAATTCCATCTGTTACCAAGTTCAAAAATGAATCATTTTAAGATAGTATCAGGGTTCTTGGGACCTACAAAGATATTTTCCTAAGTATCTTCTCTAGCACACCGTGAAAAAAATACCATTAAACATATGAAAACCAACACAGCGTCCTTGCGTTTTGAGAAGTGTTAGGAGGAAATACTTTTCCATGAAATCCTCACTGAACATTATACTAAGATATAAATAGCCTAATGAGGATTGATCTTAATTGGTTTTTTAATGTTTATAACTTAAATCATGTTTGTATATAATTTTTTCTGAATCTATAGCATGTTTATGAAACTTACAGAATTAGAGGGACATTTTATTATATAACATTTATTCCCTTCCTTCTTTCTAAAATATAATCAAATTCAGGATTATCACTTGAAAGTTAAAACTCAAACTGTAGTTAATTATTTTGTTCCTCCTCATGCTGCTTATTCCTTTCCTGTCTCCACTGCGGATGTTCAAATACAGACGGCAGTTAACTTAGAAGTCCTTTCCATCCTCTCACGGAGAGAGTGGAAAGAAATGATAGTGGAATAGGAGAAGCTGACCTAAGGCACAGGTTTTGAGAAGAAATAAATGACAAACACTTAGAAAAACTATAGTTGGATAAGGACTGCCTGAAATGACAGAAAACCAATCTTTGTGGAATTTCAGGATCACCAATATATACTTTGATTTTTTAAAAAATTCTTGCATTTTGTTCTTATTTATGGATGAAAGTTTAAAATTAAAAATATGAGTGCTTTTTGTTATTTTCTTTTCTGGGAAAGCCATTCTGATGGTTAGTACACTTATTACAGGGTTCCTTGATTTTTAAGTTATTTCAGGCTTCTTCATTATCTTGATTACATTATCTTATACAGTGACCCCCCCAAAATGTTTTTACTTCTTCTATTTATTGACTAAGATGGTGAATATGCTTAACAGAATTTTGTAGAAAATAGTGTCCTGACACATAATGTATATGGAAGAGAAAAATAGTTTAATTTTTATTTATCTTGGAAGTGGAGCCTAACATTTATGCTGTCATTCACAATTAAATAATGCCTTCCAAATTCTTCTAGTTATTCAACAAACACTGAATACATAACAACATTTCAAAATGCCAAAGTGAACTAACTAATGATTAAAAATGAAATGGGGCAACTGGGTGGCTCAGTGGGTTAAACCTCTACCTTCAGCTCAGGTCATGGTCTCAGGGTCCTGGGATCAAACCCCACATCAGGCTCTCTGCTCAGCAGGGAGTCTGCTTCCTCCTCTCTCCCTGCCTGTCTGACTACTTGTAATCTCTGTCCATCAAATAAACAAAATCTTTTTTAAAAAAAGTGAAATGTACTTGCCTTCATAGAGCTTGCATTATAACTTGCTTATTCTAGTTTATTCTCCCTCTATTCCTTCAATTATGATGTCTCTTGATTACTTTTCAATCTATGCATTGATTTTTTTTAAAGATTTTATTTATTTATTTGACAGAGAGAGATCACAAGTAGGCAGAGAGGCAGGCAGAAAGAGAGAGGAGGAAGCAGGCTCCCTGCTGAGCAGAGAGCCTGATGCTGGACTCCATCCCAGGACCCTGAGATCATGACCTGAGCCGAAGGCAGCAGCTTAACCCACTGAACCACCCAGGCGCCCTATGCATTGATCTTTTTTAACAAATATTTATAGGGCTCCTATTTGCTTGGCTTTGTGCCACACTCTTGGTACATAGTGGTAAGAAAATTACCCTCTTCATGGTTCTTAAATTATAATGGGGGAATAAATATTATATAATAAAGGTAGAAATGAATACAAATTAATGAAATTTTTTTAAGTTCTAAGAAGGAGACAAATACAGTTCTCTGTAATGAAACAGCTATGTGAAGGTGGATTCCAGTACAGATCAGGCAGGCCAGTATCACCCTTAGAGAACCAAAATTAAGCTGACAGCTGAATGAAGAGAAGGAGCTAGCTATGCCCAAGAATTCAAATTTACGTTTTCTGATAGAACGGCATTATGCATAAGTACTGAAGTGGGTATGAGGCATAGTGTTGAATACATGAAAGAGGCCAGTGCAACTGAAAATTCAGTGAATGAAAGGAGAAAGAAATACTTAAGCAGAGATGTCAGGTAGATAGTTGGGTATAAGTCAAACCTCAGAGGAGGCAATCAAATTGGAGTCAGACATGTAACTAGAGGAGTCTCGGGCTGCAACTGAACGTCATAGAACCAGACTAGCCTCACTCAAAGAGAGTGCAGAGAAAACAATTCCTGTCTAAATCCAACAGTCGAATTTGGGGAAAGGACTAAAATCTGGGAGCAGGTACTCAGTGTAGGGATCCAGAAGAAACAGACAAAGCTCTTCATCTTAGAGGATGAAGGCCAAGTTGGAGAGAGAAAAGGTATCTGGATAGTTACATGATAGAAGGATGTACTAGGTGCCAATGGAGTACAATGGAGCAAACATTTAATTCTGTTTGTGGGCAGTTCAGAGGAGACTGAAGGAAGGATGACGTTGAGCTTTCCTAAAATTCTTCCAAATACTTCAGTAACAAGTGAATAGGTTATAGAGAAGATCATTCTGGGGAAGGGATATGAGATAAGAAAAAATCAAAGTATTTGAGCAACTGTAAGTAGTTCAACTTAATTACATGGTTATAGCTTCTTTTGGAATTTAAGATTTAGGTTAACCTTCACTGATGTACTTTTTCTCCTTTATTTTACATTCTTATAGTAATTAAGAAATCATATTGCTTTTGTCCCTTAATTGTCTGCATTAATATGTTCTCCCTTGACCTACCCTTAATCTACACAGGGAGAAGAAGAGAATCATTCATCTTACATAAGCAGAGCCACCAGGCAGTTCTATGCACAGAGCAACTGGTCATCAGATGTATTATTTCCTGAACGACTGGATTCTTGTCCCTCTAGCTTTGGTGGAGATGGAAATAAACCTTTTAACTAGTGTGAAAACCAAAATAACACTGTATTCAAAACATTAAAACATATCATTCCAACTGTCTGTGATGCCCTGATGGAAGTAAGGCAATTCAGTGACCTGAAATTAGCCTCTAATTAAAGTGTCAAGAATCATTCTGTACAATTTAGTTTTCATTAAATTCAAACACACTCAAAATTGAATCACTTTATTAAACTTACTTATTTCTGAATCCACAGCAGACACAGTAATACCGACATGTAACAATTTCAGACGTATAAACAGTTTCCCTATCCCGCTTACTGAAGTGAGACTACCACTTCCCAGCTAGACCATGATACACTCTAAACGCAAATTAAAAGCAAAACAAGACTCTCCAAATTTGAGAACTGCTGGCTGTTGGTTAGAACGTCTTGAAGTATTGTTCTTGATCTCTGTACAAACATACCCTTATAAAACAAGAATACAGAGTTCAGTCCGACTATCTTGTCCTGGTTTTCCCATTGTAAAATGAGTAGAGCATTACATTAGGAATTCAGCAGTAATATCTTAATTCAAAAACAACAAAAATATCTTATTGGCAAGACAAACAAACAACCAAAAAACACCAGAAAGTGATGCCTCCTCCTCTCCAACTTTGATAAACAGATTCTCTCACCTAGACTTGGAGTAACTCTCCTAGAATTATGAATTATGCATAAAACTACTAGCATCCAAGAGTCTGGAGTTTTTCAAATGATAGTTTCATGACAACATTTAACTAAATGCAACCATTGTGTAAGTAGAAAGTAACTGTCAATATAGATAGTTCGGTAGACTATAAGTAGTCATGTTAGGTTTTTTTTTTTTTTTACATTCAATTATCCATTATCTGTTATGTGAGAAAGAATAATCTATCAATTATTTGTTAACAACAACAATTAAAGTTTGTTAGGTTTTCTGTTGTACCACTACCATAACAATAATGATTTATTGTGCTTTTATAAGGATCAAGCAACCAGTGGAATTTAATCCACAATGCATTAGAGGATCTCTTTCCCAAAACTACAGAATTATTTGACAGGTGAAGAAAAATGCATATTGAGCACATTATATGACAAAGATATCATGAAGTTAATATTAATAAATATCTACAAAACTATTGCAGTTCATTGCTAAATTTAATATTCAATTGAAAGTATTTCATCGGTTACATATCTCCCTGAAGTGTTGGAAAGAATACTCAGTGACTTCTAAGAAATGATGGACAACCTGAATTAAATAGCCAATTAACTTAAAATCAAAACGATAATAAATTACATAGCTTATAAAAATAATCTGTTAAATGAGTGCTTGTCATATTAATATAATGTAGAATGAAATGGCCAAAATCGTGGGTGACTAGGGCCTAATGAGGTGATAAAACGGTCCTGCCAGCTGGTAAATTAAATAAGTAACATCAGGCAGGGATAAGATAGAAGTAAGAAGAGGTGGGAGGGAGGAAGGAAGAGATGGAAAAAAAAGGAAGGAAAGATCCAAGAAGGAAAAGAGGAGTGGGAAGGAGGATTTGCAAACTATTATGTACCAGGCATTTGACTAATTTCTTTTTCCTTAATTCTCCAATACTGGTTCCACTAGGGTTTAGTTCCCAGAATCTAGTTTATTATTTTTTTTCAAGGTGAAGATACCAAAATTGAGAAAGGTTAAATAAATTTTCCAATGAACACATAAAGAATAAAGGAAGAATCAGAATATTAGCCATTGACATTTGATTATTGCTGCATAAGACTTCACTTAAACATAGACTGACTAAGCAAATATGTACTGCTATTTATTTTTATCATTTACCTACTTCCCTGATAAATACTATAATCACCAGGAAAGATTCAGTATGCAATGCCTCTTTACTTCTCATTTGTAATAGGAGAGATTGAAAAAAAATAATGTCTATACAAAATATTTTATTTGGGGATGTTTTCTACTCAGCATGATGAATAAAAATTCAATTAATGGTAGTTAAAATTAATAAGTAAGAAATCGAATGGGACAGAGGACCCAATTGTTCCTTAAAATGTTTATTTCATAGCCTATTCTAGATGTCACTTTTTTTTTTTTTCCATCACATCTTGTTGGAACATCTCTTAAAAATAAACAGAGTTATTTTTTGGATATATTTTTGAAAAGCTGTGATAATATAATATGAATAGGATAATTCTATTTTTACTAACTTGCACACAGGCAAATTCTAAATCACAAACATGAGGTCAGCTTTGTTTCTCAATAACAAATTAAACTATACTAAATCAAACCATAGTAAAGGGAAGTGCTTGGCTAAGGAAGTTTGCCTATCTCAATAAATGACTATCATTTATGCAGTTTGCTCATTTCCCTGCAATGCTTTTGCATGTTCAATAAAAATTGATATGAGTGAAAGGATATGAAATCTCTACCAACAAAGTAGAAAGAAAAAAAAAGAACACACTAATTTAAAATATACTTCAGCTACCTGTCATGAGCAAATTAAAAAAGCCTTTAATGGAAAGAAGTACAGCACTTGGCAGCATCATTACTTGCTTCTAGAGATGATTCAGCTTATTCAAGTCTTAAAACGGATTCAGAAATCTTCATATCTTTATATTGGAATGCTGTGTAGTTTGTAGAACTTTCTCTTGAGTTTTTCCGTTTAAAACTCTAAAAGTGAAGAGTGAGATATTCCCATATTTAAAATAGCATCTTTTGGCACAGTTTGACCTCATATTTTGCTTTTATTTATGTTGTTTTAAAATTTGAGTCATCTTTTGCAAATATTTTTGCACAAGTATTTCTTGTGAATACCTAAAGTGAATCAAGTACAGGCATTGTATTTGACTTATTCAGGGTTGAGAATTGAAATGGGGCAAGTGTTAAGAAATTCTAGCATTTTGCTGGGGATTTTTCTGCAAGGCTGAGTGTAGAAGACTTTCAATTGGCTTACCCATGCAAGAGTTTATCAGTGATCTGACAACTTCGACTGCCTTTATTTACAGGTTCCTGTTATTAAACATCAATAAACTCATTGACTGAATCCATGGGTTTTTAAAAGCTGCCACATAGCCAAGACCCTAACTAGTCCTACGGGGAGTATCCTTGAGAAATCAGATCAAAGACTAAGAACTTGTACTTTTGAGGGTAGGATTCATTTACATCCTTTATGTCTCCTTAGGCAAGCATAACAGATGACTGTCACATAATGGCTATATACTCACATTCGGTGTTATTTGTTAAGAAAGTATATGCCTAATAGGAGGCTGGTAAAAATAATGACCAAAGAGGGTAAAAAATTGGTTATCTGATCACTTTTAATCCAGTCAATTCTTTATTTAACCATGTAGCAATTGATTGTGGGAATATTTTGAATATATACTATGGAAATAGAATGTATTACTAGTAAGTCAAACAATAAGTATTTGCCCACCATATGTACCGAGATATAGTCATATACACTAAAATACATCCTTTTAAGGTTGTGCAGTTCAGTGGTTTTTAGTATAATCAAAAAGCTAAGCAACAATTACCAGAATGTTTTTATTACTCAAAAAGAAACCTTGTAGTCGTCACTATCATACCTCCCTCCTCTTCGCCCCTGATAATCACTGCTCTGTTTTCCATCTCTATTGACTCAGCTCTTCTGGACATTTCATAAAATGGAATAATACAATATATGGCTTTTTGTGTATGGCTTCTTTCACTTAGTATAATGCTGTTAAGATTTACCCATACTGTAGCATGAATTGATACCTCATTCCTTTTTATGGCTGCATAATATTTTATTCTATGGCTATGTCACATTTTGTTTATGCATTAATTAGTTGGTAGAGTTAGGTTTGTTTCCATTTTGAAGCAATATTTTAAAATAATGTTGCCAAGAACATTTGCATATAACTTTCTGTACATATTTTTTAAGTCATCTTGGGTATATACCTAAGAATGAAATGGATGGATCATATGGCAATGCTTTAATTTTTTGAGGAAATGTTTTACAAAGTAACTTCAGCGTTTTATATTCATCCCACCACTATATGAGGGTTCCAATTTTTTAACATCTTTGCCAACAGCTGTTATTGCCTTTCTTATTATAGCCATTTAGGTATTCACAATACCTTATTATAGTAGGTGTGAAGTGGTATCTCAATATGAATTAATTTTCTTAGCATGTACAAATTGTGTGATATATGGATAGGTATGAAAATAGATTCATGGAGACATAATCAGATGATAGACAAAAATATGTTAAGGTATATTTATAGATGTAACACAGGAAGGAAGGAATGAAGATTCCAAACAAATTACTGTAACTTTTTTTTTTCTTTTCCCTGAAAACCAGCATACTCAAGATCAGATACTCTTTTGTAGAAGTTAGAGACTCCTTCAAAGTCACTAGCATTGACTGTCTTTCAAAGGATGAGCACTATTCATAGGAAAAGAGAAGAGAGAGAAAACATTTCAAACAGAGTACTTAAATATTTCTGGAAGTTAAATTATACAAGGTATCATTGCAAAGCATTGAGTAGATCAATTTTGCTTGAGCATGCGGTTGAACAATAATCAATGAGATTAGGAAAATATACAACTATTATGACTGAAATAGAGAAATAGACATAATTAGGATGATTATACATACAATATTTTGAAACAATGCAAGATGATAATAGCTTTAAATGCCGTAATGAGTGGTACATTGTAATTAATGAGACCGTACTCTGAAATGTCCATGAAAAGCTTCATGAAGAGATGGTATTTTAGTGGACAAGGACACTGATGTCATGTTGCTACAATGTCAGAAGGAATTAATTAAAATTAGGTTAGAGTTGGGAAAATCTCTACCTCCTATTTGGCTCCTGCCACGCTTTGTGCTGCACTGTGGTATCCCCCTGGATCCTGGCTTTCTGGGGACTCTGAAGTGGTGATTGCTTCTGAAATCTTTGTTCTTTTTTCCATTATTGTGAACTTAGCTGGACTACCAGTTACATCACATTTACTTAAAAAAAGTATAAACAAACAAACAAAAAAACAAAAAACACATTTCACATGAAGGTATTAATTAACTGTATGATAATCAAAATCAAATGTTATTTGTTGACTAAAGAATTAGGGAGTGTAACATTGTAATCCCCATGCTCTTTATGGTGACAATTTTTTTTTCTCACTGAAGGAGCAAAACCGTGTTCCCAAATTCCTGTTGAAACTGAAGTTTTAAGGAAGTATCTGCCGAAGATTTCCTGTAACAGGAAATCAAGAGAATAGTTAAGATGAAAGAAAATGGCACAGGCAGACAAAATGATGAGGAAGGGATTAATATGAATTCAAGGCAGAATATGTGAAAGAAAAGAGATAGGAATTGGTTAATTTGATCTTGGTCTCTTAGAATAATAAAGCCAGTAACAGAAAACAAAAGTGAGAATGTGAGTATTTCTTCTTCTAACAGCAGGAGATCACTAAAAAGGAACTCATAAGTTGGACTTGGAATGTAGGTGTCATCATCCTTAGCATTACTGGTGATGTAATGAGATACAGGGAGTTCTCCAGTGAGGGGACATGGGGCTCAGAACATGATGCTGAGTCCCATGTCAGGCTTCACGTTCAGTGGGAAATCTGCTTCTCTGTTTCCTTCTACCCCTCTCTCCTGCTCTTGTGCTCTCTCTCTCAAATAAATAAAATAAAAATCTTTAAAATTTTTAAAAAAATATTCTGAAAGAACAAGATAACCCTTTTATGTATTACAAACTACAATTTAACCAAGTCTAATTGCTAGAAAATCATCCTTGAACCTGTAAGTGTTATTTCTACTCAGAAAGATGACAATGGACATAGGGTAAGACATAATGCCAGAGTCTTTTTCACATCTTTGATAAAGAATCAATGTATATCCTCCTACGAACTTGGAGTTCTGTGACTCTCAACTCTTGTCTCACAGAGAAGAAAACTGAGTCTCCTAACAAGGAGTAACATTTTTATTCCTGTCTTATGTTGCCTACTTCTCTTACTCTGAAAAAGTCAACAGCTCATGACAATGAGAAAGTATTTCTCAGATGTCAGATGCAAAGGTGATTTATTGTAAAGAGGCGAGATGTGTTCTATAGAAATTTCTAGCTCATTACTAGACACTGAAGGTCCTCAGGATGTTCTGTGATTATTATAAACATTTCTGGTTCCTTTGGGGCACTGTACTTGGAGTGTGGAATATATAGTTATATTTAAATTTTAAGTATACTTACATAATGCTATTCACTGAATATTTATTGAACTAAATGTATGTCAAGAATTGTGTTAGTCTTGATAAATCCTTTAACAGAGAACAAATACAGGAGCGCCTGGGTGGCTCAGCTCATTAAGCATCTGCCTTCAGCTTGGGTCCTGATCTCTGGGTCCTGGATTAGAGCCTTGTGTCAGGTTCCCTTTTCAGTGGAGAGTCTGCTTCTGCTTCTCTCTCTCTCTCCCTCTGTGTGCTCTCTGTCTCTCAAATAAATAAATAAAATCTTAAAGAGAGAGAGAGAACAATATAGGTACAATGAATGGATGACAGCTGTATCAACAAGAGAATATTGCAATGTGAACAGTGTCACCACACACACAAAAATGCACACACATGCCACTATTGTATCACATCATATCATTTCATGTCATATGTAATATTATATATTATATTGTTACATTACCTTATATGGTATTATATGTTAGAATAAAGATAAGCAATATATTCTTCTCATTTTCCAAGAGATAAATCTTTAGTAACTGCACTTAAAGGGAACATAGAGGAAGAATAGAGAGTTGTTTGTAGAGTTAGGTTTGTTTCCATTTTGAAACATTATTTAAAAATAATGTTGCCATTATTCTTTGTTTTGGAACAAAAAAGAGATGTAAGTAGTTTCAATAAAAAAAAATTTAGTCTTGAGGATAACTTCTTTTAATATTCCTCAATAAGTGTAAGAATGTCTGCCGTTTTGATCACTACTGTGTACACCTTACAATGATGCACCACGGCATACTCAACTGGAGAATTATGTCCCTTGCCAGAATGACAAGTTAAGGGAGATTGTTTTCCTAGAGCATTAACAACATTTAATTTTCCCTTTCATATGTGAAAAATCGAAGCTATGCTTGTTACACGCAGCACGCTTACCAGAGTAAGGAGAGGAGCATTTCCACACTATTAGGGATAGCAGCAGGTGGCCTGATAAGCTGGGGAGTGTGATGTGATAGGTTGGGCATCACTCTTCTTGCAACATATACCCCAAAATGATAACATAAGCTACAATGCAACACATGTCCTTAATTATGTAGTTTGATTAAATAAAACCTTTGGATAAATTTTGCATTGGTATAGCCTGTCAGACCGACTAGTGTTGCAGATGAAGCGAATATAAATTTCACACATTTCAATGCACCATATTAGGGTAAACGGGGCACTTTAAGATGAGAAACTGCACAATTTCAAAAATTTGATATTAATCTTGAAGTGGCATGTCTGCTTTCAGGTTTTGGAACTAAATACCTAATACTTTTGTGATTGAAACACAATTGTAGTTTCCCATTTACTGCATTTCACCATTTTCATTACTCACTCACTTCTAATTTAATCAATCATTCTTTTTAGAGTTTTCTCATCTAAGAAAGGATATAAAATTACATTCTGTTGAATTACAAATGTGAGTACAATAGCTATTAATATTTCTCGAGGTCTGGTGTCCATGTGCCAGAATGAGACTGGCTATTTTATTAAATTCTAAAACATTTCCGTTTTCACTGCCTTCCTGGTTTTGCATATTCATTGTTTCCAAAGTTGTTCATAAAAGTTTTTAAGGATTTGTTACCATCATCATTATTCAACAAATATTTTTACAGTAATACACTCCTTTAGTATTTTAAGAAAAATGTGTAGTATTTCAGATAGGTTTCTAACAATACTTATTATGCTCTAGAAATCAGAATATATGCAATTCTGCATGCTCTAAATTTCCATAAATGCTTTAGAGCTACCACAGATAATTTTGAAATGGAGGAACTAAGACTTTGAATACAATGAAATAGGTCAGATAAAAATATATATATTTCCAAAATATAATATTTTGAAAAAAAAAAGCATTTTTGGCAAACCTAATCATTTATTTTTCATAACATTCTGGTACAGCAATACTACTATCTACAATTTAGAAGTCAGAGGAATAAGTGCCAAACAGGTCAATAAATTTGCTCAAAGTTACAATTTAGGGTCATGAGATCCGGGAACACACAGTGGATCTTGTGAATCCAATCTGTTGCTCATTCTACAATACCAATTTCCATGCAGAAATAGAATTTTTCCAGACAGATGAGGTCTGCCTCCATGAGACTCTTTTTCAAAAGCAACTTCATGGTAGGCCAAATTAAATCAAACCAATAAAACCAAAACACCTATCTTTTCCTGTGTTTATTAAAAGAACAAATACCCTCTTCTTCTTTTTTTTTTTTTTTAAGATTTTTTTTACTTGTTTGACAGACAGATCACAAGTAGACAGAGAGGCAGGCAGAGAGAGACAGGGAGAGAGAGCAGGCTCCCCAGTGAGCAGAGAGCCCAATGTGGGGCTTGATTCCAGGACCCTGGGATCATGACCTGAGCCGAAGGCAGAGGCTTTAACCCACTGAGCCACCCAGGTGCCCCAAGAACAAACACCCTCTTCTAACTGCTGTTTTATATTTGTCCTTCATTTCATATCCAAGTGCCTTTTTAAAGAAGAGCTCTTGGGTGCCAGGCTGGCTCAAAGCCTACCTAAAAAAGGAAAAAAGAAAAAAAAATTAAATTTATTCTCTTTTGTTTAGGATTTCAAACTAGATAAATTTCTGGCTTCTACCTCTACCACCAATTGAAACTGGTTAGTAAAAATGACTTTCTTAGTGGTCGCATTTAAAATACACTTTTAATCTGCTCTCAATGTAGATTGCATGATTTTTTTTCCCTTAATTTGAAATCTGCCCTTTCTAAAATATTGCTATGGATTGAATTGTGTCCCTCTAAAATTCATATGTTGAAGACCTAATCTCAACCACTTTACTAGGAATAGGGTTGTTCTGTTTTGCTCATTCAGAACCACATTCTGTTTTGCTAGGCTTCTAACTTGAGTGGTGTCCTTACAGAAAGGGGAAATTTAGACATACACTAATACGGACCCAGGGGGAATGCCATGTGAAAATAAAGGCAGAGATTGGGGTGATTTTCCTATATGTTAAGGAATGCCAAGGATTGCCAGAATACCACAAGCTAGAAGAGAAACATGGAAGAGATTTTCCCTTACAGCTATTGGAAGGAACCAGCTTTGCTAGTTAGCACTTGATCTCAGACTTCTAGCCTCCAGAACTGAGACAATAGATTCCCTGTTTTGTAAGCCACTCAGTTTATGGTAGCCCTAAGCCAAAAAATACACACCATTTTCTTTTCCTTTAGAAAATAACTGTTCTTTCCAGGCCTTACCATTTCTTTTTAAAGATTCCTTTGAAATCCTTAATAATGTGGGTTTACCATCCTTTGTCAATGAGTAAAATGCTCGTCTTCTACCATGGTCTGTTCTTATGTATTATTCTCCATACATTTTTTTTTTAATAATATCAAAATTTGTGGTTTCAGCTATCACCCATTTATATATCCAAATCATACCTATGTTTAAAGTTCAGATATAACTTACTCAATGTATCTAAAACGAAGTTTATTACATTTGTTATATTTCTCTAGCCACTCCTTTAACTCAGTTACAAAAGCAGAAAAAACAAAAACAAAAACAAACAAAACAAACAAACAAAAAAACAAACAAATGAAGGTCAATCTGTATTCATCACTTAACTTCATGGCCTACATTTAAATAGCAAATAAGTTCAGTCAATTCTATTTCTTTAATAGTTTTGAATAATTCCATCTTTGTAACCATTTAAATGCCCTTCTAGTCAATTGCAGTAGTTTTGCAATGGGTCTTCCTGCCTCTCACCTTGTATACTCTCCCAATCCATTCCTTGAAGACTGATAAATCCAAGACACAAATCAAAACTTGCCTGAAGTGGTTGGTCTTAAAGTTCATTATTCAGGAAAACAGTTATTTCTGGAGTAGAATTGTATCACATTCTGTTCTATATCATATAGCATACTGTGACTTAAAAAAGAGTTTCTTTAACTTTGTTGAGGAATAATTAACAAATGGAATTGGGATTCTTAGTACCTGTTAATAAGGTTAACAGTTATTAAAGAGAGTTTCTTTATGTAATATGTCTATACCTTTTAACATCTAAGTACGTCTATTTAACCTAAAATAATGCATTTCTATTTCTGTTCTTTTGTAATGATGAAATGTTACAGTTTTTTTGTTTGTTTGAGAGAGAAAGAGAGTGAAAGCGGAGAGGGGTAGGGGCAGAGGGGAGAGAAAGAGTCTTCAGCAGGCTTCATGCCCAGCAAGGATCCTGGCACAGAGCTCCATCTCAGGATACTGGGATCATGACCTGAGCCAGAATCTCAAGAGTAGGAGGCTCAACAGACTGAGCCACCCAAAGGAACCCCTAAAATGTTGCAGTGTTAAATAAATTTACAGCAGCATTTATATCATCTGATAAGCTTAAAACACCCAAAACAAAGACTCTTGGTTCTATGTCTACTTCACCTTCTGATTTGCCACTCCCCAAACACACACATAGAGTCCTCTCTCTCTTTTTCTGTCTCTGTCTCTGTCTCTGTCTCTCTCTAAATAGGATCATCAATATGCCATAAATATAGTGAGCATATTTCTTGATGGGTCATATTTCTTGTGAGTCTGGATGAAGTTCTTATTTATCTTTTATTATCTTTAGGTAATTAATTAAAAAGAAAAAATTTGATGTTATAGGTGAAGTGGTAGAATGCTTTTTGAAAGTTTTTTTTTTCTTAAGTAATATTTCTAACATTGAAATGGAATTTAGACATTTTGGCATTTGACATTTTATATCTTATACAATCATTAAACAAGTTAACATGCTTTTGTTGCCTGGCCTTTTCTATCCTATTCAAAGATGTTTGGTTGGTACAGATTTTTTCCACAAAGTTCATAATTGCAGGGAGATTAGTTGTATTCTTGATATTTAGTTCTGTAACTTTTTTTGTATTTTATAAGTATATATATATGTTTTCATATATTAGACAAAAATTTTGCCATATATATTTGCTGTTTTGTTTAATATATGTGTCATATATAGGGCGCCTGGGTGGCTCAGTGGGGTAAGCTGCTGCCTTCGGCCCAGGTCATGATCTCAGAGTCCTGGGATCGAGTCCCGCATCGGGCTCTCTGCTCAGCAGGGAGCCTGCTTCCCCCTTCTCTCTCTCTGCCTGCCTCTCTGCCTGCTTGTGATTTCTCTCTCTGTCTAATAAATAAATAAATAAAATCTTAAAAAAATATATATGTGTCATATACATAATATATAATATTTATATATGCATATATAATATATATATGTCTATATATATATTTGCAGTTCTGGGGGAGAGGGGAGAACAAAAAGTAATTTGTATCATTATAAATCAGATGCTACCCTCTTTTCCAACTGATTTATTAACTCTTCCATAAATTAAATTTTTTAAATTCATTGTCCACCATTAAAATCCCCAATTTTTAAAGGTTAGCAAAATTTCCTTTGGTGACTGATTCTCAGAAACTGAAAAATATATTTTCTCAGGCCTCTGAGGCTTTACTACATCAGCATATTTCTGCCATGCTTCTACAGTTATTAATCTGACAACTTTTGGGAAGATTTTAATTAATTACAAAATGTCAATTAATGAATAGATTAAAATGAGAAGAGATAACATGGAAGAGGTTTAGGTATAGGAGAGATACTAGGATATCTTTAGTCCATGCTTGATACAAAATTATAATTTTCTTAAATTAAGAACAAAAGACACTGGACTTAGATGTCTGATGCAAATTCTGCTGCTAAGGAGATTTGGACCTAGGTCTATTTAACCTGATGCAGCATCTGTTTTCTAATAATAACAACAACAACAACAACAATAATACAGAATTAGCTAATCTGTAAAATCCCTTCTTGCCTTAATACTCTATATTTCTATGCATATTAACAGCAGCTGTCAAAATCTCTCAGACTTCGTGGTACATGTTGCCAAGGGTTAGTGATACAGAGAATAATATAGATGATTATTGAGAGTCATGTGCTTATGATAATTACCTCACAACTCCCTAAATGTTCTAGTGGGGGAGGTGAGGTATATATGGAGTCAAGGGGAGCAAGAACTATCTAGAATCCACCTATGTCTTTTCATTTATAATTCATGGCCTCTGATACAAGAGATTTCAGAGTAAAGACTGGTCCTTCATTTTTACCTCTAACACTTTATCTTCTAAAAATTTATTTATCTTGTAAAAATTTATCTTTTGGTCCAATTAACAAAGTAAAGTACAGGACAGAGGCTTCTAGGAAAAAATTCTAGATTAAACAAGTAGACAATGAGAAAAAAAAAAAAAGATTCTCTACGTTTTTGGATTTTTTCCCTATATTTTAGTTTCCTTATTTCTAAGATGTTGATTTTGTTTCAGCAACTTAATGTTATAGTTGTAGGGATAATATGTGAATATACACTGAAAATATGTGAATATACAAAATAATGATAAAAATTACTTTTGTTTCCAAAATAATTATGACAACATATTTTTAAATGGTTCCTCTAAACAAATCAACCTTTGATTTGTTTAGGGGAACCTAAACAAATTAAAAATTAAATGGCATGAAAATATTTTATGCCATTTAAAAGTAGTGGCCTCTTAAAACAGTGTGTGCTTACCTTGTCAATTCTGTATCTTCTTTTTCTATAGGCAATGACTATAGATTTCAGATTTATATAGTACAGTACACACATTTGAAAGTTCAATAATTATCTGTTACCTAACTCCTTACTGCTGATGGCTAAGATAGGGTGTCATTTATTTAATATTTATGATGTATACACAGAAAGAGATGAATAGCTTACAAATTCTATTAAATAGAACTTCAAAGTGTATATGACATCAATACAACTCAAGATGTGGCTTTGAATCTTATATAGGTAATGCTCTGATAGAATTAGTTGGGAAAAAAAAATCAGTGCTTTGGGTTTCTAATAGTCATTGTTTTAAATATTTCCTTACTTCAATTTTAACTAATGAATACTGAAAACTAGCATTCTTTTTTTTTTTTTTGAAGATTTATTTATTTGTTTTAGAGAGAGAGACCTGAATAACAGTGGGGGGGGAGGGAGAGAATTCCTCAAGCAGACTCTCCACTTAGCACGCAGCCTGATTCAAGGCTGAATCCCAGGGCCCAGAGATCATGACCTGAGACAAAACCAAGAGTTGGACACTTAACTAATTGAGCCCCCCAGATGTTCCTAAAAACTAACATATATTTAGACTTATAATTTTGACTTGAGATCGAAAGCATAAAAGAAATGACTATAAAAACTAAAAATGTTATTTTGTATAGATTTTTTAAATTTTACTATATTTCTCTTGGAAGTGGAAAGAACTTTCAAATTATTTTTCTCAGTCCCATCATATAATATATGAAAAAAGGAAGTTATTCAGTTAAAATAAGATGAATTACATAGATCATAAATAAAGCACCTACATATTTACCAAACTGTTTATGTATTTATTTTATTGTTATTATCATTTTTTTCCAGTTCAGTTGAATACTTACCCCCCCAACCAATATAGCACATATTTTGCCAATTGTACATAGTTCTATAATTCAAATTATAAAAATATTGATTATAGTTGTTCAGAATCCATTGGGGGGAAAAGTTTGCAACCCTAATCGTAGCTAAAGCAAACTGAGAAATTACAAATTCACTTCAGACAAAAGTCAATGGGCACTTTGGAAGAGACTTATTCCAATGAAATCTATGGGTTTATTTCAGGAAACAAGTTTTAAACAAATCTGAGTTAGGCCTTGTGATGGACATTATACATAAACCAAGATTAAAAACATAGGTCCTAACTTTGGGAATATATGGTCTTCTTAAGATAGTGAAAGACACATAATCAGTCATTACAGAGCAGTGTAAGAATGTGATAATGATTATTCCTAAGGAGAGGCAGTGAGGGAAGCATTTTATGATTTCATCAGATAATATAGAGATCAGAACAGTGACTTTGGTCCTAAACTTAAGAGATTTTATAAAGCTAAAATAAATAGTGGTAAAGAGGGATATGTAGCTGTAGTGTATTTGTGTGTGTGTGTGCACATGCACTTACATTAGCATGCATGTGTTGTGGGAAAAGATATGTATTATTGGAAGAATTAGCTCATTTAGCTGACACTAAAAAACTGGGACATCGATCCCAAGTCACTTTGAGTTCTTTACTAATAATAACTATGGATAAAAACATTGGCAAAATGAGTTGAAGCTACAGACTTTTTCAAAGTTATTAAATCCAAAGTCTTATTTATTTTTTTCAAACCACTTTTATTCTCAATGAAGTGGAGTGACAGATTCTGCCTTATACTAAAATGAAGGAATAAAGTGGGTTTATGATGCAACCTTTCGTTAAAACCTGAAGTTTGCCTTCCTAAGGTCCTCAAAAATGAGCTATTCTGTCCTGAACAAAAACAGTCCTCTGAGCATTGACTCATATGGGATGATTTAATAGGATTTCACATTGTATAATTGAAACTTTATATTCATCTAATAATACAAGATTCATTAAAAAAAAAAGCCAAACTCAATCCTCAAATCTCAATCCCCTGTCATGATTATTCATACCTCTCAGCTGATTAGCGATCCCAAAATGACAACACAAATCAAAGAAAATTTTCATGTTATGTTTATGCCATTAATGCAAATCTAATTAAATATCTAATAATTAATGCAACTTCATCCAAGAGAGTTAATACAGTGGAGAATATCTATGGAAGATGAGTTGAGTGAGAATTATCTTCATTGTTGCTTTTCAGTGAGCCTGATATATGTATATTTCTGATATATGTATTTGTATATGCACATACATATATATGCATATATGTGTAGATATGTAAATGTGTGGATGTTTTTTTCTAGGTGCAAGAATATGTTTCTTTTGGTTGAACATTATTATGTTGGTAGCATATATATGTCTCCTATACCATGTCACCCATCTAACCAGTCATTAAACGTTTGTAGAATGCCTAATACATGGTCAGCACTATGCTAGAAGCCAGTGATACGAAGTGTTAATACACAGACTCTGCAGTCGAAAGATGTTTTTTTAAAAATTAATCGCCATTATAATTCATTTAAGCCTCTAATTTTCATTGGGACCTTTTGAGTAGAACTCAGAAAACATGGTTATTATGTGCTATGGTGTACTTTTATTTCCACATGAGGAGTACTTTTACATTTTCCTTGTCTTTGAACTTGTCACTTGCTCTGGCCAATGGCATATCAGCAGATGCAAGCAGAGGCTTGACCTGTGTGTATGCACTGGGCTCTCTCTTGCACTCTGCCTTTACCATGAAGACATGCTGAGCAGCCTGATAGTCCCAGAATAATAAAAGGCACTTACAGTAGACCTCAACTGAACCCATGACTAATGGTTCCATGATTAATGGAACTAATCCTAACCAAGGCCATTAGAAATCAACTGAGCTGGGCCAGTCTATGAGCAGTTTGAAGTGGAAAACCAAGTTTAACGAATAATTGGAAACTGAGTAAGAGTAAATACTCATCTTTTTAAGGCTCTCAGTTTGGGGGTGATGTATTATAGACCAACAATTGACAGATTCAAAGGAATTTGTGCTTTATAATGATTCTAATGCCAGATTCTTTCTTTTTAGATCTAGTAGTGAAAAATATTTATTTACAACATTTTAATATGTGTTCTTTTTTAAGGAAACACATAAAGAGTAGTATGGCTGTAGGTTTTGCCATCATTTAACTTTGATTTAAGAACCAGGTGGCAAAGGCAGAAACACAGCAAAGACATCAATGGTAAATGATTTTATTTAGCAAGATTTATTTCTGCCAATTTCTCAACTGATCATAAAACTTAGAGGCAAGTTGTTCTCCTCAGAAGTCTCTTTAAGCTCCCCTGTGTGGTTAGTCTGATTACATAAACATGTAAGAGAGTAATAAAATGATTTCTTGATTAAAAAAAAAAAAATAGTGAGGTGCCTGGGTGGTGCAGTCTGTTAAGCATTTGAGTTTTGATTTTGGCTCAGGCCATAATCTCAGGGTCCTGAGATCAAGTCCTATATCAGGCTCCAATTTCAATGTGGAATCTGCTTGAGGTTCTCTCTCTCCCTCTCCCTCTACCCCTCCCCCTATTCACTCTCTCTCACTCATATAAATAATAAATAGATCAATAGATGAATAAAATCCTTTTAAAAAATATGTGTCTGTATATATGGGTACTTAGTTAGAATTGTATTTGTTTTTTATGTTGAATTGACTCCAAGAATCATAAATAGGCACCATTCATATAGAAATTCAAGACAATTGAGAGAGAAATATACCCCAGAAATAAAACCATTAACGTGCAATTGTTAACTCCTTAAAATAAAACATACTTACTCATTTTGTATAACTATAGTGCATACAGCAATGCCATACACAATGTTGCTACATCATTAATACACTGTAAGTACTGTTATGTGTTGGGACACCTGGGTGGCTCAGTCAGTTAAGTGTCTGCCTTTGGCTCAGCTCATGATCCCAGGGTCCTGGGATTGAATCCCACATCGAGTTCCTTGCTCAGAAGAGCATCTGCTTCTCTCTCTGCCTGCTGCTCCCCGTACTTGTGCATTCACTCCTCTCTCTCTCTGACAAATAAATAAATGAAATCTTCAAAAAAGTCATGTGATTGAAACAATGATGACACAAATGTATTGCCAATAAAAAATAAAATGTTCAGGAATGTCCTCATCTGCCCTGAAGGACAATGATAGAACCAATAGCTCACACATTAAAATTTGCTAAATCAATGGAACACAGTGATACATATGTCCTTCATTTCTCTTTTTTGTTTTTATTTTAATTCTACTTAGCTAACATATAATGTTATATTAATTTCAGGTGTACAATAGAGTAATTCAACACTTCATATATCACCCTGTGTTCATTGCAACACAGGGTGATGTGTTAATCCCTATCACCTATTTAACCCATCCCCCTACTCACCTCCCCTCTGATAACCATCAATTTGTTCTCTGTAGTTAAGTAGTTAAGAGCTGTTTTCTTTCTTTCTTTCTTTCTTTCTTTCTTTCTTTCTTTTCTTTTCTTTTCTTTTCTTTTGAGTCTATTTCTTGATTTACCTCTCTCTCTTACTTTCTCCTTTGCTAGTTTGTTTCTTAAATTCCACCTAGAAGTGAAATCATATGGTATTTGTCTTTGACTGACTTATTTAGCTTAGCATTATACCCTCTAGCTCCACCCATGTTGTTTCATGCCCTTTGTTTCTGAATGTTGAAATCACAGACCTAATTTGAAGGTTAAGATGACCTGGACAAACATATAGAGAGTAAATCAATCACAATGAAGGGAAATAGCTTGATCAAATTTCAGTGAATGGACTGAAGACAAATGTGAGCTAATGCTGTGTTGGGTAAACATTTATAGGTCATTATCATCAAATCTTTGTCCCAGAAAAAATGCCACATGTACCATTGGAAACTGTGTGTAAATGCTTAACTGACTGTATCACCCAAGTGTCCCTTTACCAAATTTAGACAGGCCTCCACCTGTACTAGGTTTGTATCCCTAAAGATGATCCCAGCTCTAGTGCTAAGTTTTTGTTTTAAAAAAAAATGCAAAGCTACCAAACCACAAGATGTACATTGTCCCAACCCACAATACTGAATCATTTTCACTAATGTCCTACTTGCTGCTCTTTTGCACTTTGCCATTTTTCCTATACATTCTTTTGTTTCCTCTATATTTTCCCTTAGTCACCTTTTCTTAGTTGAGCTATATCAGGATGTAGTGGTGTCTCTTTCTCTGATGGTAGTACTCTGAATAAAATCTTCAGTCACACCTTTAACAAGTGTCCAGTGTAGTTTTTCTTTGTTGTTGTTTTTGCTTTTGCTTTTTTTTTGTTTTGTTTTGTTTTGTTTTTGACATCAGACATGTACCTGGTTGAGTGACACTCCTTGCATTCCTTCTCCGTGCACAATATGCCTACTTTTGTATTTGGATTCATGATGTGTCAACTGTTTGGGAAAACATTTTCACAAACTCCACATATCCAAATTCTTGTTCACCTTTCAAGTTCAAATCAAATGCAGTTCCTTACAGTTGTATTACTGCCGAGTTAACTCAGATTAATTATTTAATCCTGTTGGCTGTTGGGGCCCATGCAATCCTGAATGTTCTACTGTGCTTTTTCTATAGTTGGGAGGATCCCTGTGACTATTTATGGGCCATCGCCACAAAACAGAATTGTGTTTCTTCTGGATTAGCTCATGTAGTACCAATTCAATAAATACCAGTTTCATAGTTTTGTTTTTCTTCTGCTATGATAGGCAAATGGGCTAAGAGTGTCTTTTCTATCAGCCTGGGTCTTAGAGTTGAAACAAAAATAGGAGAGCTCCTAGCTGTTCTTCAGGGAGCATGGGAACCTTTGTTGTTTTACATGACTGAGAGTTTGAGTATTTTGTTATCACAAAACAAGCCAGAGAAACACATTTATTTTACTGTACCTAATTTCTAAAATAAATTATAATTATTTATGTATTTATAAAAGTTTTTTCTTTTCCCTACTAGATTGGAAAGCTTTAATAACAGGATTAGTTTTTGAGGATAACTTAGAATAAGCACTTGTTGGATATATTTTTGTTATGGCTGCAAAAACAAACTAATTAGTATACAACTAGATGAATGCTTTCTTCTATTGTTTTATCAATCTAGAATTATACTTTTTAAATGAGTATCTTGGATTAAATAATCCTAGGTGTTCTCACTGAAGCAACTGTACATTTTGCCTCCTAAGGGATTCTTTGTACTGTAAAGGGCACGGGCAAATCATTATCGATATACCCATAAGTTTTTTGTACAACATTTCCGAGATGTGTTGGCTGGTACAGGATTGGCCTTGATTATACTTGGAATGAAAGCACCAAGTATAGATTTAGAAAGTGCTGACACAGTATCACTGGCTTATTTATCTATAACCAGTCTGTTTCCAATTTTACAAGAAGGTCTAGCTGGCAGTGTTAGCATTTTTCAAAAGTTGAAAGCCATAGGAAATAACCTTAGGTTTAATAGGCTTGTTTTGCTAACAATGATATTTTTTTCTATGAAAATTATTGATTCATTTCAACATTCCACCATAGATAGTATTGTCAAAATTGTTTACTGTTTGAAAATAGAATCAATGCTCAATAGTTGACAGCAAAGTAGAAGGGTTTGCTATGGATAATTCAAATATCCAGAGAATTATCAAATCAATTGCTCCTTATTTGTGAAAGTATATTTTTACTTCTACATTACATAAATATATATTTTAATCCAAACCCTTTTCAACAAAATGACCTGATTACAATAATACTTTTTCCCCCATACCAGATTTAGAAGATTTGGCTGTTGGAAATAGAAATTCATTTAAGCTAAACTCACATATGTTAGGGTTTGGAGGAAGTCTTAACATTTAAGTCTTACCATGGAATTATAATAGAACTTAGCTCTCCCTTGTGGGAAGAAGAGCCTGACTCCAGAAAATGGTAAGTGAATGAAGATTGTTCTCTGGGTTTCTCTTTGGTGCCAAGCATACTTCCTTTTCCAGTATCATTCTTTAGGCCTTCTCCTTTCTCCTGCTCTCTCAGAAAATGGCTTAATCTCCATTGTTGAGCATGACTTCTATAAGCCTTGTCTATGTAACCTCTAGTTAATGTAGTCACAACTTCTTTTCTACTATTTTTCTCTGTGTACATACATCAATTAGCTCTTGTCCTCAAGTCATTTTTAATTCTCAGTCTTCCAATGTTCATCCAAGAGCCAAAAAGTTCTAGCTAGTGAAAGGGATATAGGGGAATAGATATCCTGATACATCAAAACATTTTTCCAGATGCTGTGGGTAGAGCAGATTGATTCATTAAGGAAATGAACTGAATCATTTCACTTGTGGGTGGGTGTGTTTTTGTGTCTTAACTTGACTCATAGCTCACATAGTGGAAGGATTCATAACTGATTTTAAAGGAATAAAATATTTCCTACAAAATGGCTGTTAAATTTAAAAATAAGAGTTAACTAAAAACCCATAAATATCATCAAAGGTAAATAATATGATATGAAAAGCCAAGAGACTATTCAGCCCATATATTTATAAGAAAATATTGGCTCAAAACATTGAATTACTTTACTTTACTCCTGGGTAACACTAACAAATGTCACCATTATGAAATTATTTTTTAATTTCTCCTGGAAAACTTGGTTTTGTGTGTTTCTTTTTATGTTTACAATAGTACTTTTATTTTATGTACAAATACTAACCTTTTCCAAATGAATTATTAAAAAATATTTATTTAATGCTCACAGAAATATCTTTTTGAATCTAAATGTGCTAAAATTGGAATTAAATCCATTGATACACTGAGAACTCATTTTATTTGTAAACAAATATGCATACTTAGAGAAATTAAACAAAAATACTTATTTGTTTATAAATATATATTTATATAAAATAGTCTGTATGTATTTTCTCTGAAGGAGATTTTATTGCTTTCTGAATATTTACCATTATAGCATGAGTAAATTCTAAATAAACTGAGTATCATGAAATTAATTATCCATAAATGTTTCTTTAGAAATAGGTCAGTCCCATATGTGATGCCAAAATTAGGATGCAACTACTCCATTAGCTATCATGAACCAAATAGGTTCATATTTCTGAGAAACTAACACAAGAAACATAGTAATAACAGTAATGCCTCTAATGTCACAAAGGCACTAGAGAGCATCCAAGATACATTTTTGTTTATGTCTTTTACCAGCTGTAATTTATCATGTTTTGCCAGAGCCCAAGTTAGTGGCTCCCTGACATAAGCACAGAAGGTCTGAAACAAAGCAAATATTTTTGAGACTTCAAAGAAGGAAACTTTACACTATGCAAAGTAGCTTAGGGCGATGTCCTGAACTGTATAATTAGTCAATGAATGTTTATTTTGATAGAATAATGACTGTATCAATTTGCTAGAAAATTTGAAAGCAGTGCTCAGTGAGAAAGCTGTTGAATTCTATTGCAACATGTACTCTATTCTCCTTGATAATGATATCTGAATTAAAACCTCATGAGAAAGTCACTTATTTTTTTTTAAGTCTAAGCTTCCTTTGAATTGCAAATTATTACTTTTCTCAACATAACTATGATGGCCGCTTTCAATTTCTGCTGTGAAACAGCAGTTCCCAATGCCAAATTGACATTTAAGAGCATTGTGGGAACCAACCACAGGTCTTGCGGAAAAATAGTATAGATTTGTTTGGTAGGGATTTATAGAGGAATTATAAAGATCCCCTCAGAACATTCAAAATTCCTGGCAAATCAGCCCCATATTGATGAGTATTGACCTTTTACTCTCTTGAATGGCAGGAATGCTCTCCCAGCCATCCTTTTTTTTTTTTTTCCCCTATCTTATAAACTGGAAGTTTACAAGCAAATTCACCAGGCTCAGAATAACTTGCCCTTCCACTGAAAAGAAATGCCTACCCAGCCACCACCATTAAATGTAAAGTTTAAACCAATATGAGTCCCTTTCAGACAATTTCAATCATTTTCTCTCATCTCAAAGTAGAGATTTTTTTTTTTTGGTCCCCACCGTATTATTTGACTACTTTCTATAGCACAGTTTCATCAAAATCAGAATTTGGGGCATGCTTAAATAAAGTAAGGTGGGCAAACTCCCCTCCCCCCCACCCAGTTTCCAGTGGAATGATCTGCCCTCTTGAAATCAAGCTGGCTAGAGTTTGCTATGTAACATAGCACCCTAATCCTTGTGACTTAAAATAACTACTATTCTAGGTGTTGGCAATTTGAGGGGGAAGATGAGGAAACAGCTAGGTATATCTTCTACTCTTTGCTGGGCTTGGTGGACCAGGTGCTGAGTGGTCTAGCTTGGTGTATGTTGGGATGACCCATTTTTTGCTTCAAGGAGATTTTTACCCTCCAATATGTTTGTGGCATTTGTTTTCTTGGAAGCTCCTCAGTTTTCCAAAATACTAAGTGGAGGCAAGTAGATCTTTTCAAGGCCCAGGAAGGAGCACATCACCCCTCCCCCTCCAATTTTATTGTCCAAAGCAAGTCACAAGGCCAACTCAGATTCAAGTGGAGGGAAAATAGATTTTGCATGGAGAGAAACTTTAAAGTTACATTCTAAAGAGTGTATATTCAGGGAAGAATAAAGATTGTAGGCCACTATTCTAATTTACCACAGCTCTCCTTTCTGCAATGGATACTTCCAATATGGAGAGTAGCATAGCACTCAGAGGCAGTATGGAAAGTCACAAATTACTCAGATACAATATGGAAAGTGCAAAGCACTTAAAAAAAGAGGTGGGGAGAAAAGCTGCCCGGAAAGTTGGTTCAGCATATAAATGGAAGTCCACATGAAATCACCAAAAATTGGACACCTTACTATCTCTCAAAGATTTTGCTTTCTTCTTAAACAAATAGAAAATTGGTACTCGATCCAGTCTAAGTCTGAGTAATTTTGAGTTATGTGAAAATGGATACATTTATACTATCATAAAAATTAGAAGCCCATGACAAGGATACTTTTAGAGGACATGATGAAACAGAGGAAGTTAAATTTAGAAAATAAATTATTGATGATAAATAATGCCTCCTATAGAAAAGCCTGGCAAAAGCAGCTGGCAACGTGGTGGTGAAAGTTGCTTTCTAAAGCGAGGACCAGGTTCTGAGATTTCCTGTCCAGTCAGCTTCCTGTTGTGCATGCTCTGTCGTTCAATTATCAGTCCTCATCTAGATAGATAAAAGCTCATAAATTTCCATTTCACTCCCAGGAATAGCATGACAATATAAAAATATTTAGTTAGTGATTAAACATTCAATTATAGAAAATTACTATTTTGAAACTGAAATTTGATTTTTGAAGGAGAGGAATTTTTTAACCTTCATGATATTTTCTTAAAAAGCAAATTTTTAAAATATGGGAAATATGAACAAAACTATAAAAATTTCTGAAGTTAAAGGCATTACTCTTCTATGACACGTTTTCTAAATGTAAATTGTTTGTAGATTGAGAGAAGATTGAAGAACACCAAAAAAAGAAAAAAAAAAAAAGAAAGGAAAAAAAAAAGAAAAACAGGAGAATAGTTAGATGTTTACCAACTCTCTTTTTACTGAGAAGGAAATAATGATTCAGAAAAGAAGCTGATTTAGTCAGATACAGCTAGTCTGCTGACAGAGCTGACATAAGGGCCTTGGTTTTCTGATCTCCAGCACAGAGCCCTTGGTGCTATTACATTGAATGATCTGCCTGGAAGTACTTGTGTGCATGTGCTTGCTTGTGTGTACCTGTGTTTACCTGTGTTTGCCTGTTTGTGTGATGTGAATCTTTTAAAAATAATAGACGTTAGGTTTTTGTGTATCACATTTGATTAAATACAGCTCTGACATTTTAACTTCCCCATCTTAAGAAAATGAGAAAATTTGGGAACAGCAACAGTAAAAAGCTGGAAACATCTAATGAAGAAATAAAGGATAACCTAGTATGAACAGCTCCCAGGACACACAGCAGAATGTGTGGAATTGTCTGTTACTCTATAGTGCAGAATAAAACCAAGAAAAGTTGCGGTTTACTTTAAATTCTTACTACATCAAGGCAAGAGGGACATTTGGGCACCAGATGATCTTCAGGTGATGCTTGATTCATCTCCAATACATATGCATCATTTTTTACCACAAAAACATTACCATGGTACTGTCTTCCGTGTAATTCTGCTTCTTGTTTACACAGATTAATAATTTGTAGGTTACAAGTTTCCTGAGCTACATACATTTCCCATTATTTTCTAATACATTGATGAAAATAAATGCCCTGTGGTTCCAGCATCAGTGGCTTTTTACCAAACAAGATTTCCACTGAGAAAAGTTACAGTCATTACCTTAAAAAAGATGTGTTATTTTATTTTTCCAACAAGGGAAGGCCTCTATAAGTCCAAAGTCCCGTACAATTATATACTACAGAGCAGAAGAATAGAACACTGCACTAGAGTAAATTTTGTGCCCACTTAATTGAAACACTTGCCAAGGAACTGGGTGAAAGCAATGTATTTCAATCACTCTAAACAATGGATAAATGAGACACATTCCTTCTAAATGACACATTTTAGCTGTCTGGAAGCCTATTCACAGTTGTGCGTAGTAACATAAGTTTGCCACTCTGTTCCTTACAATCGGTCCATTTCAAGCTGTGCTTTGAAGCTGTTTATTCCAAAGAGCCTTCTTAATATTAACAGAAAAAAAAATGTTTTTAGATGTAGCATTAAATGTTTTTAGATGTGGTCTGATATTTTTCCACTCCCTCTGGAATATATGTATGTGTATTTGAATCTTGTTTTTTGGTCTCCCTGTTTCTCTGTCTCTGTCTCTGTGTATTTGTCTATCTGTCTCTGACTATCTGTCTCCCTCTATATATATTATATGCATATACATGTATAAATAATTTAAAATATGAATGCATTTTATTAATTTTTATATTAAACCAAGTTGATCTAAATTAAATATTTTTATTGTAATCTTTAGCTTGGTATTTATTTTATTAAAGATAGGGTTATGCTAATAAGTCAAGGAGCAAATAATATAAACTTTTTTCAACAGAAATATTTAAAGACTTAAATAAGTATCTTTTTATGTTTATGAAAAAAAAGTTGTCAATAGAAGTAAAGATTTTTTTCCTGAAAAAAGTCAAAATTAAAATAAAGGAATATAGAAGCAGAGAGTTCTTGTTTTCATGAGTTATAAGCAGAGTGGCTATGTAATTTATCATCCAAACCATGACATTTTTGAGAATGAAAGAGGTGTTTTAATAATTAAGCTGGAACCACAGATAGACATGGGAACTCTCCCAGGTAAATGAGGCCATATGGTTACTCTGGCCATGCTCCTTATAGGTCATCGATCCTGGAATTATTTTTCTAAATGATATGATACTATTCAACCTTTCTTATACTTTTATCTATAGTTTCACAATTGTTTTAAAACCAAGGATTGAAACAAATACATAATCAAAGAAATACAAATTTTACCTCAATAAAGCAATTTACAACATATTTCCTCTACTTCTATTCCCTTCAAACTGAAAACTCTCAAGAAAGTTCTAGATCTTAAAAGCCCTTACAGATTAGAATAGACAGGTTTACATCTCTAAATTTTTAATAGAATCACATCCAAAAAATTGCCGTGCTAATAATAGTAATTCTACAAAGAATTAGAAATGTCTTACAAGCATTTTTTTTTTTTCCTGGCTTATTTCACTTTAAAAAAATCTCTATATTCTCTTTAAATCTGACAAAGTTCAAGTAAAGAGCTCACCTGAATATGGAGGTAGAAAAATGTACCTGTTGATGTCTTCAGAAGCCTATTCTCTAAAACTACTTTTTTTTTAAAGTAGAAATAATTCTGATTTTACTAATATTTTTTTTCAATTTATTTATTTTTAGAAAAACAGTATTCATTATTTTTTCACCACACCCAGTGCTCCATGCAATCTGTGCCCTCTATAATACCCACCACCTGGTACCCCAACCTCCCACCCCCCCGCCACTTCAAACCCTTCAGATTGTTTTTCAGAGTCCATAGTCTCTCATGATTCACCTCCCCTTCCAATTTCCCCCAACTCCCTTCTCCTCTCTAACTCCCCATGTCCTCCATGCTATTTGTTATGCTCCACAAATAAGTGAAACCATATGATAATTGACTCTCTCTGCTTGACTTATTTCACTCAGCATAATCTCTTCCAGTCCCGTCCATGTTGCTACAAAAGTTGGGTATTCATCCTTTCTGATGGAGGCATAATACTCCATAGTGTTTATGGACCACATCTTCCTTATCCATTTGTCCGTTGTAGGGCATCTTGGTTCTTTCCATAGTTTGGCGACCATGGCCATTGCTGCTATAAACATTGGGGTACAGATGGCCCTTCTTTTCACGACATCTGTATCTTTGGGGTAAATACCCAGGAGTGCAATTGCAGGGTCATAGGGAAGCTCTATTTTTAATTTCTTGAGGAATCTCCACACAGTTCTCCAAAGAGGCTGCACCAACTTGCATTCCCACCAACAGTGGAAGAGGGTTTCCCTTTCTCCACATCCTCTCCAACGCATGCTGTTTCCTGTTTTGTTAATTTTGGCCATTCTAACTGGTGTAAGGTGATATCTCAATGTGGTTTTAATTTGAATCTCCCTGAGGGCTAATGATGATGAACATTTTTTCATGTGTCTGATAGCCATTTGTAGGTCTTGATTGGAGAAGTGTCTGTTCATATCTTCTGCCCATTTTTTGATGTGGTTGCCTGTTTCGTGTGTGTTGAGTTTAAGGAGTTCATTATAGATCCTGGATATCAACCTTTTGTCTGTACTGTCATTTGCAAATATCTTCTCCCATTCCGTGGGTTGCCTCTTTGTTTTTTTGACTGTTTCCTTTTGCTGTGCAGAAGCTTTTGATTTTGATGAAGTCCCAAAAGTGTATTTTCGCTTTTGTTTCCTTTGCCTTTGGAGACGTATCTTGAAAGAAGTTGCTGTGGCTGATATCAAAGAGATTACTGCCTATGTTCTCCTCTAGGATTCTGATGGATTCCTGTCTCTAAAACTACTTTTATCCCTAAATCTGTTAGAGAAGGGTCCTTTTTAGTTACTTGACATACTTTACAATACCACGTTTTTAGTTTAAGAAATCACATCATATGGGGAATTTGATTATCCTTTCTGAAATTAGTGGCTACAACTCTGCTTAACTCATGTTCTGTCCCTATGATATTTGTGTGGCCAGATCTTAGGGAGAGGGTATGGTGGAAGGAGGCTGTCTCCTCTGGAGTGATTATTGAACAACAGCAAACAAATACAAGGAAGTGAAGAACTTAAATGGCAATGTGTTGGTTGGACACCATTTTGCTGCATGTAGATATATTTAACATCAGATCCTAATGCTGGAAGCTAGTATTGTTGTTGGAATATGGTCTTGAAGACTCAGTTCACAATAGAAGGTTTGAAAATACTGGAAGGAGGGGTTTCTGATTAGTGATGAAGAGTCTTGCTGGTGAATCTCACCAGGTCAGAGAATCTAAGCCCAAACACCCAATTTAGGCACAGAGCCCTTGAATTTTGCATAAATGTTTCCAGAAGGAAGAGTTCAGAAGGGGTTCAAAAGATAAGCTTTTGTGTGTGTGTGTGTGTGTGTGTGTTTCCTGTCCTTGGACCATCACAACTCTCTTCAGTGTAGGAAGTGTGAGTAGAAGCAAATTGCCAGCTCCCCACCTGGTCCCCTGTTGTTAACCCCCAATGTACCCCTTCTGACCACTTGTATTGCAGAAGATAGGAGTCAAGAGGATTAGGAATCTAGTTTCTAATGCTATTTACTGCCATTTTCCCTCAAAATCTAAAATTTCCTTGCCCAACATGTTGCTTTGAAGACCAAACAGAGAATCTCTTCTCATTTTCCATGTCGGGGTGGTGGTGGTATGAGGGGGGAGAATAATAAAATGTGTGACACAAACCAGATATTGGATTACAGCTGATTTATATACTTAACATCACTATGCATAACTGTGAATGCATTTTTCCCTGCCTGTGGTTATTGAAGTTCAAAACCTAACTGCAATATAGTCTAAGAAAGCCATTTTATAGGCAGCATTTTTTTAAAAAATAGTATGATTGCACATTTTCTGCTTTCTTTTTGTTATTATATTCTTTATGCTTTTTTAAAAAGTAGGCTCCATGCCTAACACGGGGCCAGAACCCTCTAGCACCCAGATATCAGAGTTGTGTAGTTTACTGACTGACCCAGCCAGGTGCCCTGTGGGTAGCATTTATTTATTTATTTATTTGTTTATTTATTTATTTATTTTAAAGGAATATACTCAAGTAACTACATACTGTTTACAGATCAGAGTTCTATTAGGGTGAGAACAGGTATTAAAACAACTTAATTTGGGGTCTATCTGTTCTAAGTTTCATGCATATTATTTAATTTGCACATATCATAATGCTCTATGTTATAAGACATTGTGAAAAACACAGAGGATATGAGATTGTCTTGGCTCAAGTAGATCACTGAATGTTCTGCATTCTCTTGATCTAGATGTACTTCCTTTTATATTAACTGTTTGGAATTCTGTGAAGATTTTGACTACTACATGGTTCTTTTATCTTCAATTTATCATTTTGATTAATGTTTACAATTTTTAAGTAAAAGAAAATCTAGATAATTCATTACAAGTGCATGACATAGGTCTACTAAGTGAGTATTTGCAGTCTCTAGGTGGGTGCTATAGTTGTTAGCTCACATGGAGCATAGTCCTCAGAAAACTAATTTAAATTTCTTAAAAAATTTCTGCCACACCTAAAAAGGAAAATGAATAATAGCATTTTCACAAGTATTACTCTAGACACTTATTTCAAAAGACAATTTGGGGTCTTTGTACCTTTCAAGTGATATAATGGAAAGATAGAGAAAATGTAATGTACATATTTATTTGGCTAGGTTTTTACAAATGTCCTATGGACTATGGACAATTGACGAGAATACTTGTTTTAAACAAGTGGTCTATTAGAAAGCTGAAGTAAAGATTATCCTCAATTTAAAAAAACCTGCTAATTATGGTAAGACAATTTCAAAGTATATTATGATTTTCCCCAATATTTCTTAACAGTAATATAATCTAGAATCATTCTTGTATCTTTGAGAAAATAAAGAAGTATCTATAAATGTCAATTGTTTGTATAAAATTAGTTAATTTTTAAGATTAAAGGATAACATAAACAAAGTAGTTTACCAGTATTCAAAATATCCAGATAATAAAATGATATTGATTACTTCTGGATCAATCTGAGAGATTTTTTTCCAAACATACTTTTTTTTGAGGTATAGTATCTTTCTCTCTCTCTCTCCACTAATATGTCTACAAGTTTATAAAATTAGTCTTTGAACAAGTTTACTTTTAAAATTAGGAAGTTTAATAAACTCATGAGAAATTTGAAGAGCAGACATGTGTTATAATTTCTATAGTAAAAAATATTAATGTGGGAATTACACTTTACAAATCAATTGCACATATGAGATTTAACTTGCTTCACATGACCAATGAAGTCAGTATTTTATTATCATTTTTTGGTAAGGAAACAGGCTACAAGCATAAAGAGATTTTTTTTCCCTAAAGCAATTGAAGAACAGGTCAAACAGAAAACAAATGATAGAAGTTTAATCCAAAACTGAATTAATGTGAATCCAAATACTGTGACACTTACTCCTAAAGTTATTTTTCTCTTTAAAGTTTGCATTAAATAAAAAAACAAAATTTATCATCTCATGTATAGTCCTATTGGTGTAAGATGGTGATGGCAATAAAATATTTCTCTAGGGTTCTATTTCATGAGCTAATGTTTTGGGAAATTAATGGCATAAACACATTTTTTCTTTATTTTTCATACTCTTTCTAGAGATAAATTATAAGCTACACATGTGATGTAATTTGTGAATGAACAGAAAGAATTATCCATTTTGTTATATTTTGGATTCCCTTTGACACAAAATAAATTACTTATCTGTCATTTTAATTACATTATTCATACCTATATTTTTCTTGTTGAAAGAGGAATCTAAATTACAATTCCAGGAGCTATGGGCTTGAATTTATTCACTCAACAAATGAGCTCTCTTCCAATCACCAGAGACATAGTGGGAATACAAATACTGTCTCTGGCCTCAAGAAACTTAGAATCTAGTGGAAAGAAACAGAGGGGAAAAAATGTATGTTAGGGGATGATTGACTATGAAAGAAGATTGGTCAGGAAAATGAGGGAGAGATGGTGTTTGGTATGGGAAGTCTGTGATAATACCAGCATTGTGGATGAGATGTAAGGAAAGTGAAGTATGAGACCAGTGGTTATCTAGGGTCTCATTCTGCTCAGAGGAAACACCACAGGTAAAGACCCTGAAATAGTATCATTTTTTGTATCCAAAATAGGAATGTGCTGGAAATTAGTGTTCTCAGAGGACGGTGAGAAAACTGGAGTGATATTGTGTTAGATCAAAGAAGTTGTTGGAGATCAGACCAGAAGTTGTTGGAGATCAGGTCTTTTCCAGGATATTTTACTCAATATTTCTGTAATATTTAAAAGAGATGGCTGAATAATGCCTCCCCCCCCTTGACTATCAAGACCCTAATTCCTAGAACTATACAAGTTCCTTTGTCTATGCTTGTTCCCAAATCCACCACTGTTAAGAGTTGTGAACTCAGGCAAGTTCTTTCTCATTGTTCTCATTTACAAAATGTACATAATAAAATTACCTGAGTCATATAATTGAAAGGGTAGTCTGGAAAAATATGTGCATATAATAGGCATTATAAATGTTAGATATTGTTATATGGCCACTACTATCCAATCAATACTTATTTTCCAAGTACCCATATGCAATGTTTTTCTGGTGCCATAGTGAGAGCTACAATTCTTTAAGACAGTGCTCTTTCATTTACTACTTACTGTACGCAGGACTCTTGTCAGTAGAAACGAAAAATATAATTCATTGCCTAACAAAGCTGTCAATAAGAAATGTCAAATAACAAAATTCATTAAGAATGGAGAACTTGAACTTCAAAGATGGTAAGGTCTCGGACATGTTGAAAATGGGGAAAGCATTCTGGATAGAAAGAATATACTGAACAAAGTCTTAGAAGCACAACATACCATTTGATGAAAATAGAATATTTTGGGATGTTATAATTTCTTTTCCAAATATGGAATATCAATTTTGAAGTTATGATAGCGCAATCTGATCTTGAGGTAGCATGGGTAACTGACTGAAAGGACACCAGATGGGGTTCAGAAAATATTCCTCCGTTGGCCACATCTGTGACCCTGGAAAAGTACCTCCGTGCTGTATCTTCAAGTTATTGTGAGAAGCTGGAAAAAGAAAATAACAAAATAACCTATTTTGGTTTAGCTTTCTGACCTATAGATAAGGAGAATTTAAATGGCCCACCTTCTGAACAAAATTTCCATTGTCCCTGACATTTTAAAATATATTTATTTATTTATTTATTTATTCATTCATTCCTTCATTCACTTATTTTGTCTTTCAACCATTTAATGGTTGGATGAGAGTGCAAACGCAGTCCCCACTACCACAAATTACACAGTCAAGTTTCCCACATTTGGGGAACTGGCAGGGGTCAGCACATCTGGAATGTAATAGAGAAGCCTCACCCTAGGAAAATCACCTTCATGATCATGGTATCTCCCCTTCCAGTAAGTTCCTTTCTTTTATTAAATTTTCTGACAACATGATATTATCTCCCAAATGTGTCTTATAAAAACCACCTAATATGTTTCATGTAAAGATATTAAAGTCCTAGTTGCATCATATAAATATATTCAAGGTAGATATTTTATTTAGAGACATTTATATACAAATATTTGTACATGTTATAGTTAAATACAGCTATATATACATATATGCATATACATGCATATCTATACAGACACACACACAACCCCAGTTAAACTCTCAATAGTGGTTTTTGTAGAAATTGCCAAGCTGATTACACAGTTGTAAGGAAATTAGCCAATAATCTAGAATTTGTCAAAATTACCTAAAATATAAAGACAATATTTGGAGCACTCACACTAGCTGATTTCACAATTTACTATAAAATTACAGTATTCAAGATAATGTGTCATGGGCATAATAACAGACCAATAGTTCACTGAAAGAAAATAAAGTGTCCAGAAAGAGATTCACACATGTATGTAAATACTAAGGATATGGAATAAGAGAAATAAAAAATTTTTCAACAAGTTATATTGGAACAAGTAGATAATTAAATGGAAAAAAATCCTACTCTTATGTAGCAACATACATGAAAATTAATTCAAGATATTTCATAGACCTAAAGACAAAAAATTAATCTATAAAACATCTAGAAATAAAAGGATAACAAGAGAGTAAATCATCTCTTATGATAGGAAAAGATGACTTACAGAGGATGCAAAAGGAACTAATCTTTAAAAAAATCAGATTTCATTAAAATGGAAAACTTCTGCTCATTAAAAATCACTGTAAGAAAATGAAATGGAAGTTACATATGAAAGAAAGTATTTGTGATACGTGTGTGGTGCTTTCTATCGAGAAAATACAAAGAAATCTTACAGATGAAAAATAAAAAGATAAGAAATTTAATTCTTAAAAATGAGTAAAACTTATAAACGGGTACAAACTTAATCAAGGGAGACATGACTGTCATGTAAGAAAATAAATGGTAGTCAATATCTTTATTCATCATGAAAATAAAAATTGAAACTATAATGAGATACCACTCTACATCCTCTAGAATTTTAAAGATTAAATATGTAAGATGATTTTAAAAAGTGAAATAATCGAGTATTAGGAAAGATGTAGAAAAAATGGGATATTCATATAATTCAGAAAGAATGTGAATTCATACAAAACTCTGAAAAACTCTTTGAAATTTTCTTACGAAGTTAAACATATACTTAGTCTATTGCCCAGAAACTCCACTTCTAGCTAATTACTGAACAGATATCATAATTTAAGCCCAAAACAGACTGCTTATGTATATTCATAGCAGCTTCACCAAAACTGCCCAAACCCAGAAATAACTCAAATATTCATCTTTAGGACAAGTGATAAATAAACTGTAGTATATTCATACAGTGGAACACTAATTAACAATAAAAAATAAATCCCTGATTCATCATATGGCAATAAGGATTCTCAAAAACATTATGTTAATTGGAGAATCCAACCACAGAATAGTACATATGGAGTCATTTCTTTCGAATGAACTCCAAATCAGCAAAACTAATCCATGGTGATATAAATTTAAAAAGTGATTAACTATTGTGGGCCAAACACAGGTGAACTTTTCGGGTGGATGTATTATGTCTTGATGGGTGTACACAGTTGTCAAAAAACTTTGAATTGTAGCTGTGCAGTTCTCTCTATTTAATTTTACCTCAAAAAATGTCTGTAAAAAATCACTTCCTATACTGAAAGGCCAATAACAGACAATAATTCTTTACTTTTTTCATTGCTTAATGACGTGTTTGCTAAGCTTTTGCTAACCTATTAGCTTTTCTTGACTAGAGAGGAATAGTTATATTTTTACATAATTCTATACAGTTACTGTGAACATGTTTTTAGTTTTTACTATGAGTGCAAATAATTCTAAATTTATAACAAAATTTATAACAAAAATGAAATAATAAATCTTTGCCTAATTGCAATCAACTTGTTTCATCTAAGCATAGATATCCGAGATGCATCATAAGTTGAATGATTCTAAAGAAAATGTGCTTTGAAACAGTAGTTCATTTATATTAAAAAACTGAAAACTATTTCATACTTCAATATAATTTTCTAGAATATATGGGAATATTGAAGCAGAAGGCAATTATTTATCATATATAATGCCTTCCGAACATCTGAACATCACAGCTATATAGTTATATTTAGCTTCTTCTCTATTTCAGTAATATGATCACTGCTTCTCATTTTTCTTTAATGTAGTAACATTGTAGTCATAAAATAATGAACAGTTGCAAATTTGTAGAGAAATGAGGAAACAATCTAGAATTGCGAAAACTACCTAGAAAATAAGACAATATTTGGAGTACTCACAGTAGCTGATTTCACTGGCATACCCTAATACATACATTTCCAGCTCTTGAATATGAATATTTGGGGGTAACTTGGTGGCTCAGTAGGTTAAAGATCTGCTTTTGGCTCAGGTCATAATGCCAAGGTCCTGGCATGGAGTCCTGAGTCGGGTTCCCTGCTCAGTGAGAAGTCTACTTCTCCCTCTCCCTCTTCCTCTCCCCAAAGCTCCTGCTTTCTCTCATATTCTCTCTCTCTCTCTCTCTCTCTCTCAAATAAACAATAAAATAGTTTTAAAAAAGAATATAAAGATTTGTATACATCCAAATAAAAATGGCTATGCATATATGTATATACTCATATATAAATATACACATCTATCACACCACACACATGTGTATGTTTGCATATTAAATATATACATGCAAGGGTCTATATATATAACCATGCAAGGCATATAGATAGCCTTACAAGGTTGATATTGGTTGCAAGTACCAGACATGGAAAGGCTGTCTGACATTATACTGCTATTTAGTATTTCCACAGAGAAAGCACCAAATCTCGTTGGAGTGAATTTTCTTTCCTTTTGACAGAAATCACTTGAGTGACAGTTCTTAGTTATGGAAATATAAGTCTCCTAAGCACCTGCTTTCTGGCATCATCTTTTGTGTTTGGAGAAAGGCTGATCCTCCTGAAGAAACCTAAATTTGCAGAAGACAGCACAGGAGATTTATATAATGTACTTAGAGTATAAGACCAGCATTCAACAGAGATGCTGTAGCAAATGATGAAAGTGATAGCACTAATAGACTGCTCCAAATCTTATTCTCTGTCTTTTGTTAGGGAGCTTCAGTGTCCTTCGATGAACTCTGGCCCAGGCATTCTCTTAAACGCTCAATTCATATCTCAAACTATCTAAAGAATGTCTAATAAATTTCTCATTCAATATAGCCTAAATTGAATTCTTGACCTTCCTTCTACATGTGTTTTACTCACTGCCTCACTGAGATCAGTTGTCGCCAAGCTCATCCTTCCAGTTGCTTAGATTTTGCTTATGTTAAATTCCCAGGAGTCAATTTTGAATCTTTTTCTTTCAAGCTCACCAACTAATCTATCAGACAATCCCATTGTCCGTCCTCACAGTACATCCCGAATCAGGCCACTTGTAACCACCCTCACTGTTTCAGTTCTGGTTGAAGGCATCAGCGTTCCTTGTCTGAATTATCTCTGGACAGAAGTACACTTTAACCTCAAGGAATGGCCATTTCAAAAGTGAAGGTATATTAAATCATATGGCTTTTCAGAAACTTTCCACGGTTCCCTATTTAACTCAGAGTCATAATCAAATGCCTTGCAAATGCATATGCATCTTTACCTGATGTGACCCTGCTGACTTCTCTGACTACAATCTTCATGCTCGCTCTTGTTCATTATGCTCAGAGACACTGACCCCAAAGGTCAGGTATCTCAGTATCCTTGGGCATTTGTTTACGTTTTCTCTAATCTCTGGACTGCTCTACACCAGATAGCTTCTTGCTAAGTATGTCATCACCCTCAAGTTTGGGATGAGATGCCATCTTCTCTTTAGCTTCTACTCTGATCACTTTATCTAAATCCTGCTGTGTGTTACTTTCTGCAGCATCTTTTCACATGCACACAATTCTAATCCCCAACCCTGTTGTACTTTTATTTTTCTTTTTATGCCACTTAATACCTCCTAACATAGTATATTTAATTTACTTCTTCATTACATTAATTCTTTTTTTAATTAAATAAATTTGACATCTAACACAGTGTAAATTTAACTTATATGGATTATTCAGATACATTTAAATCCTGTAATATGATTGTCATAGTAGTGATATTTATCACATTACATAATAAGAAAATGTGGTAAATTTATTAAAGTTGGATACTAGAACCATTAGAAAAAAATAGAATGCCACTAGAGAATAGTAAATATCTAATTATCTAAAATACTTGATTATAGTACAATATTGCCTATATTCATTATATTGTGGATTAATCTCTATGGCTTATTTACTAACCATTTGAAGTTTGTACCCTTAAACAACATCCCCCCAACATCGTCCCCTAACAACCACCATTTTACAACCTGATTTTTGCAATTTGACTTTTTTAGATTGCATATTTAAGTGATATAATACAGTATTTGTCTTTCTCTGACTTATCTCATTTAGCATAATGTGCTTAAAGTCCATCCATATTGTCACAGAAAGCAGGATATCATCCTGCCTCATGGCTGAATACTATTCCATTCATCTATTAGTGGGTATTAAGGTTGTTTCTCTATCCTAACTACTGTGAAAAATGGGGGGGAATTGTGGGAGTGCATATATCTTTTCAAAATCCTATTTTCATTTCCTTTGAGTATAAACCCAGAAGTGGAATTACTGGATCATATGGTGAATCTATTTTTTTGACAAAACTCCACATTGTTTTCCATAGTGGTTGGACCAAGTCACATTTTTACCAGGAGTGTATAAGGGTTTCTTTTTCACCACATCCTCATCAACAGCTGCTGTCTCTCCTTTTCTGGCTGATATCCATTCTAACAGGTGTTAAGTGATATCTCATTGTGATTTTGATTTATATTTCCCTGATGATTGGTGATATTGAAGTTGAATATCATTTCACATGCCTGTTGGCCAAATGTTATTTGGGCAGAAATTTGTGTTATTACCTAATACATCCCAAATACCCTGCACATTACCTAACACAGTGGGCACTAAACAAGTATTGGTTGGATACATGAATACATTGGAAAGCTGTTGAAATTCTTTGGTAATTTGAAAGAATATAATGAGGAAATATACCAGAATTCCTGACAATATGGCTATGTAACTATTACATTTAAAAAGGATGGAGCAGGAGCACCTGGTGGCTCAGTTGGTTAGGTGGCTGACTTTGGGTTAGGTCATGATCCCACATCTGGCTCTTTGGTCAGCAGGGAGCCTGCTTCTCCCTCTGCTGGCCCCTTTGCCTGCCATTCCCCTTGTTTGTGCTCTTTCTTTCTGACAAAAAAAAAAAATAAGAAGAAGAAGAAAGGATTAATATTACATTTAAAATGAATTAAAAGTGACTATGATATTTTTTCTAAGATTTTATTCATGTATTTGACAGAAAGAGCCAAAGAGGGAACATAACACAGCCAGAGAGGGAACATAAGCAAGAGGAGTGAGAGAGGGAGAGTCTTCCTGCTGAGCAGGGAGCCCAATGTGGGGCTCCATCCCAGGATCCTGGGATCGTGACTGAGCCAAAGGCAGACATTTAATGAATGAGCCACCCAGGTGCCTCCAAAATGACTATGATCTTATTTCAAGCTAGTGAAGAAGGCCATTGATATCATCTATACTTAAACTACAATAACTATGCTGCATGTGAACATTTGGAGCTAAGAGACTAATAATCACTTTGTGCATTTTGACTGATTACTGTAGGTACTATTTGAACATGTAGTCTGACCTGTAGCTTTCCTGTAACTTACCTGTTACTCGAATTCTAAATCTTGTGTTAGGTTGATAGAATCCAAGCAACTAAAACAAACCTTCAGAAAAATAGTTAATGAATGAATAGCCTGCAGGTAGACAAATATCAAGGCTTCTAAAAGAGTAAGAAAGTATACTACAAATTTTATAAATCAGTGGGTTTCCTATCTTTTTTTTTTCCCCCAAGATTTCTTCAAAATCTTTCTTTGTCATTTCTTGGGACTATAGAGAGAAAATACATAACCATTTAAAGTTAAGGTTGTAACATATGCCATTTATAAGTACAATACATGTTAATTAATTATTCAAATAATTTTTGAGCATTGACTAGTTGGAAAACACTAGTTGACTTTAAGGTGGGGAAAAATAAATGCTGTCCTCAAGATATTTATCATCTAATGTAGAAGACTTATGCCTAAGTATATACTTGTATTGCAATATTATAGGCTGTAATAGCAACATACATAGATTATTGTATGCATGGGGGAGTGCTATGCAAGCGTGGAGGAAAACACCTTCGTTAAGAAAAACTTGCTTCATGATAAAAGTATCAGCATGAAGTTCTCAATGATGAGAAAGTGTTAGATGACAGGATGGGATAGGTCTAGGTTGAAATGCTGCAGGGAATGAGGGATTTTACACAGAGAAAGATCAATCTTATAAAAAACATGGCAAGAAAAAGCATGAATCAGAATAAGAACATCAAGAAATGAGAATAGAAAATGTTTAAGTCAGAGAATGGTGAGAAAAATCTAGTTACAATTTAGAAATTAAAGAATCAGTTAAAATCTCTTGATAGCCTAAGTTGTGAATACTTTATGACAAATAAAATGTTTAAATGATATTAATTATTAAATAAACTTCAAAAGTCCAGTAAAGAGTAGATTATTCCCATAATGACATATTTTGAGGTATTTTTGAAATATAAAACTTCATATTCTTGAAGAGGATATTTTCTTTTGAAACTATTATAGTCTGGTATTTTTAACATACAAGCAGCCGTGTGTAAGTCAAAACTGAGACCAGAGTATCAAGGAAACTGTATGCCATGTTGACAGTTTGACATAGCCCTGTGGTTGATGGGAAACCATTGGCAGGTTTTAAAATACCGTAGAGCATAATCACACTTATATTTCAGAAAGATGACTCTGAAAAAGTCTGTGAAGAAGACTGAAATAGTACCTGGAGACAGACAGGCTGCTTATATTTCTGTCGTGGTTGCCAAAGTACATATGATAAAGACCTGAGAAAAGGGAGAGTCATCAGAAAAATATTTCAGGAGTTAATATATTTAGGGCAGAGTGATTAAATTGGATGTTAGGGTGAAGAAGAGGAAGGAGTCTATTAAGAGTACTGGTTTTCTAGCTTGAATAATTTAATGATTGATTATTGGAATCACTGACTTTATGTGGGGATGGGAGTGGTGAAAAGGGAAACGTCCACATTACGAATGTATTTGAAGTGCTGGTAGGTGCCTGCTGTTGGTATTGATTTGGGAGCTATAAGCATATAGATTGTTTTTGAAAACTTGGCAGTAAATGAAAACACCCAAAGAGACTAGAAACACCAAGGAATCTAAAAGAACAGTGGGAAAATAAAGGAAGCTTTTGTAACACTGGGTAGATGGGTTAAGAACTAAATATCCATGATGTTTGGAAAGGTCATTTCTATTTAATATTCATAACCGGCATGAGAATTATGTAAAATAGTTAATTATTATTATTATCATCATTGTTTACTATAATTTAGTAACATAACCAAGCAACTAGAATGAAAAGATATGACATGAAAGATATCTAGATCTTATTTTTAGACAATTTAAAAATACCATTGCCTACTACCTCCTTCAAAACAATACAAAACTTTAAAAAGGACTGTCTGGTAGTCGCTCCACTTTCCTTTATAAGTATAACCAACTTTTTAAAAAATTTTTCTGTCACAATTGTATGGGTCTTATGTACATAATTTTTTTATTTGTTTGTTTTTAGAAATTTATTTATTTGAGAGGGAGAGAGAGAGTGGGGAGAGGGGCAAAGGAAGAAAAATTTTAAGCAGACTCCCTGCTGAGCCCAGAGCCTGATGCAGGGCTAAATTCCATAACCTATGAGATCATTACCACCCAGGTGCCCCCATAAAACTTGTTTTTTAACAAGTTACTTGTAAAACATATTTTTTAAAAGATTTTTATTATTTAGTTGACAGAGAGATAGAGCGCAGAGGTACGCTTAGCAGCAGGCCTAGGGAGAGAAAGAAGCAGTCTTTCTGCTGAGCAGGAAGCCCAATGTGGGGCTCGATCCCAGGACCCTGGGATCATGACCTGAGCCGAAGGCAGCAGCTTAAACTGACTGAGCCACCCAGGCGCCCCTGGAAAACATATTAAGTAAGTTCCTCTAAGGAGCTTAACATGGTATCAATAATATACAGTTATAAAAATTCATAAGTACATGAACAGACAACAAAGAGTATATATATATATACATTTGACTCTAAGGACATGACCATGACTTTCTCTACTAGTCCATAAAAGTTTTCAGTTAAAAGCAACTACTGTTATTAAAGTTGCAGTACACAAAGTTGAAAAGGACAGAAAGCAATTTGAATTGGAGAATCAAGATTTTTATAAACATGTTTACATTTAAAATTGCAGGCCAAATTGAGTAGGAAAAAAAAAGGAAAATTCTGAACTCAGATAAAGGAAATCATTTATGAAATGAGAGATAGGAAAATTGTAGATTAAAGACATTGTGTTCATAAGACCAAATGGTTGTGAAGCATCACTAAAGTAAGATTGTGTCAATAGGAAAATAGTTTAAAGGATAAAGAAAATTATAGAGCATCACTTTTTTTTTCTTTTGACCTACAAGTTTGTACTAAACTGATAATTAATAACATTTAGAAACCATACGATGTACCTGTTAAGATTAAGCTTATAGGGACACCTGAGTGGCTCAGTTAGTTGAGTGTCTTCCTTTGGCTCAGGTCATGATCCCGGGGTCCTGGGATTGAGCCCTGCATAAGGCTCCCAGCTCAGCAGGGAACCTGCTTCTCTCTCTGCCTGCTGCTTCCCCCTGCTGGTGCGCGCTCTCTCTCTCTCTCTCTCTCTCTCTTCCTCTTCTGTGTGTTAAATAAATAAATAAAATCTTAAAAAAAAAAAAAAAAAAAGGAAAGAAAGAAAGAAGGAAGGAAGGAAGAGAGAGAGAGAAAGAAAAGAAACAAGATTGAGTTTAGAATCAGACTGACATAGCTCGGATTTGGGCTCCACAATATTTTTCGCTATTTGACAATTGCTTATCTTTTCCTCTCACGTTTTTTAGTAAGAAAAATTCTCAAAAAAAACACAAAAAAACAAAAAAACAAAACTCATGAAGGAAGATGATGATCAGGACTTCACAACTTAAGACTTATTTATTTTTTGACATGTGAAGTATTATGTTTATACACAGTGCTGCATTTTAAGATGTGTGCTGAAGATCATTTTAGTCCACAAGAGTTGCACAAGAATAGTGAATAGTTGGAAAATCACATAATAGGATACTTTATATGACAGATATATTGAAGAAGATATTTTGATGAGTATTAGGTAGCACTCTAAATATCAGAAGAGTTTTCACGTACAAAATATAGTAGCATTATTCTGAGTAGCTCCTAAGATACTAGAACCACAACATTTCAGGAAGGTTCATATGATTTCATCTAACACACACACACACACACACACACACACACACAGAGCAAGCAAGAGTAGAGTGGGTCATCGTAAGTGATAATGCTGGAGGATTTAAGAACAAAGTTCAAAATATGAAAGAAGAACACTTTTAAAAATTGAGTTCTTCGTTAACTGGGTCTCTTCACTATTCAACTACCTATGGTTTCCTTTGCTCATAGGGTAAAGACTAATCTCTCTTACTAAAGGCTCAGTCTCCAAATTCAGTCACATTCTGCAATACTAGAAGTTAGGCCTTCACAGTATGAATTTCAGGCAGACACAATTTGGCTCATAGTATTAGAGTCCTATTACTTCATGACCTTGTTCCTGCTCACCCTTCAACCTAGGCCTTACCATTCTTATCTCACATTCCATAACCCCAGCATAATCAGACATGGGAAATGGGCACCTTCTCATCTAATTCTAGCATTGATTTTGGCTGATCTTTCCTGTTTCATAGCTTGGTTCCACTGTTTCACAGATTGGTTCCACTTGTTCTGAACTTAAGAAGTCCCTTTCAAAGAGCAATTAAAATAATTTCCACAAATTTTGCTTGAGTTAGTTTGGTAGCAATATATGATAATCTTTATGTCAAATTTTCTTGATGTGAGCAGAAATCCAGTTCCTTAGCTTGTTTTCCTTCCCTCCTTCCCTTCCATCCTTCCTTCCCTGACTCCCCTATTTATTTATTTATGTATTTCTTTCTTTCTTTCTTCCTTCCTCTTTAATTCTTTTTCCAGGATGTATTTAAAAAGGAAATTAAAAAAACTTAATAAATCAAATGTAGAATTAATGCACATAATTTCTTTCATACTAAATTGTATATGTTGAATATATATTGAAAAGCTGTAGTTGTGATGTTATTCTCTTGAATCTAAGGAACAATCAATAATTACTTGTTGAATTTATTAAAAAAATTATCTTCATAGCTCAGTTATAAGTGCTGTCATTGTGTTTTTATTATTCTTCTAAATAGGAATGTTTCCTTCTCAGTGAATTAATGTGTTAAAGAGGAAAATAGTCAAAGAAACATTGGGAAAATTTAACTGGAATATATATTAAAGAGTTCAGAGAACACAATGCAATGTTTAATGTAAACATTAAAATGGAGAAGAGAAGAAACATTATAATGTAAACATTAAAATGGAGAAGAAGAAGAAACCCTGTTTTAAGTATTGTTATATGATAATGAAATTCATTTCAGTAATCTAGTGTTTTTGTTTCATATTAAAAGCTGTATGGTTATTTTTAAGGATACAAAATGTGAAATGACCAAATGATTGATTCCAAGGTGAATTACTACCATTAGTAGCAAATTACTTGCCTACTACTTTCAAAAATTAATGTTTATTTATATGTCAATTTAATAGTATTCAATAAAAATGATATTTTATATTAGTAAAGACATAATCAAAAATTTGTAGTACTACAGTGAACATTTCATATACAGATATTGAGGTATGATGATTATGTTATAGTTATTAATTCAGGGGAGATATGTTTGAATAAGAATAGCAGACAAAAACAAATTGCTGGGGAAGGAGGTTGGTGGGGGAGAGGGATATAGGTGATGGACATTAAGGAGGGCATTTGATGTAATGAGCACTGGGTGTTACAGGCAACTGATGAATCACTAAATTGTACCCCTAGAACTAATAACACAGTGTATGTTAACTGTGTTGTATTTAAATAAAGAATTAAAAAAACAACTTGATACCATAATTTTAGAACTGTAGAACAAGTTTACCAATGAAAATGACTATTCCAATTTGTAAAGAACACCATCCCTGCTTCTTCCTATATATATTCAAATAATGGTTTTACATACAATGAATTTATCTGTTTATGAATAGAGTGTCTTAAACAAGAATGGGCTTATATAATGTCAGCTTCACAGAGACTTAATGTTTCTTCTTATCTCAGCTAAATGCCTTGGGATATCTTATCTACAATCTAATTTGCTTACAGTCATATATGGGCTCTTGAGAACAAGTGAAGACATGGGAACTTTTTTTTTTAAGACTATTTATTTATTTATTTAACAGAGAGATCACAAGTAGGCAGAGATGTAGGCAGAGAGAGAGAGGAGGAAGCAGGCTCCCTGCAAGCAGAGAGCCCAATTAAGATCTTGATTGCAGGACCCTGAGATCAGGACCCAAGCCGAAGGCAGAGGCTTAGACCACTGAGCCACCCAGACTCCCCAAAGGAACTTTTAAAAGTATAGCTTCTATATTTGTTTCATAAAATGTGTCTAACTTAAAAGTGTTGATGTGTATCAGAAGCATATCAAGGACCCAGAGATATAACCAACTTAGATGTCTGGCAATTGTAAGATGGTGAAGTTGATCAGAGTATTAAGACAAGTTCAACATTTAGAAACTTCATGTTTCTTTTTTATTGGTTGAACACCAATGTTAGAGTGATGAGAAAATAAAAATATTGTGAAGACCCTTGAAAAAGTTTGCATCTGTGTGTTCATAAAGTCAATGTGAAATATGACTTAGAGATGTAGTTTAGATGGGATATATTACCTGACTCCTGGAAAGTAGTTGAATATATATATATAAATAAACTGTTATGTTTTTAAATAAAAATGGATTCATCCTCCTAAATAATGCTCCAAAATGCTAAATGTCTTCAGCTTCGAAGTGGTAAATCCTACCCCTAATAATAATATAATTAGGATGTCTGAGAATATAATGTATATTTTCCCACTAGCAAATCATTTGAAACTCTCAGAATCAAATCAGTTGTGAAGAATGTAATTTTATGGGGTAAAATATTAAATTGAGCCAAGTCGATTGTATTGTTTTGTTAAAGAAAAAATATATATATTTATCTATTTATTTATTTATTTTTTATTATAGATGAAGCACTAAGTTTTACTCAGGAACAATTGGCAAATATACCTAAGTGTAAAGAAAATAACCAATTTTAGCAATTTTTTTTTAAGATTTATTTACTTGACAGAGTAGGCAAAGAGGCAGGCAGAGAGAGAGAGGGAAGCAGGCTCCCTGCCTAGCAGAGAGCCTGATGCGGGGCTAGATCCCAGGACCCTGGGATCATCACCTGAGTCCAAGGCAGAGGCTTTAACCCATGGAGCCACCCAGGTGCCCCAACTTTTAGCATTTTTGAAAGAGAGATTCTTCAAGATATGTGACTTTATTCTCACATAGTATCCAAAAACAAAAGATGAACTGAATAAACTAAAACCCTAAGTGCTGATTATTGAAATAAATTATAAAAAAATAAAAAGAAGTGACAAACTGAAACAAGATTTTTGAAACATAACTGTAAAAAGAATCACATTCAAGAATATGTTTACTCAAGGGAAAAAATACAAAAATCAAATATAAGAGCAGGTTAAAAAAAATACACTTCATATATAGGTGTCTTAAAGAAATAAAATTATAAGTGTCTCTACAAAACAAATGAAAACAAACTATTTTTGTTAATATCATGGAATGCAGATTCACACCAAAATATGAAACAATTTATAGTCACTACTAGATAGGCAAAAATTAAGAAATCAAGCATCAAATTTTAGCAAGAATGTGGTTCAACAGAGACTTTTATACAGAGATGAGAAATTGCTAAAAATCACTACAGGAAAGAATATAGCTTTATTTTTAAAAATAGGCATGACTAAAATTTAGGAATTCCATTTCTAAGCATATGTGCCAGAAAAAATTATGCTAAAATGTTCATAGCAAGAATCATTTGTAATTAGTTAACTAGAAATAACAAAAGTGTCTATAGACAGGAGGGCCTATAACTAAATATGGCTATATTCATATAATGAAGGATTTGGCAAACTATGGACGATGAGCCAAAGCTGGCGAGCTTCCTATTTTAGAAAATAATGTTTTATTGAAACACAGCCACATGTACTGGTTTGTGTATTGTGTATGTCTGCTTTTTCTGTATGACAGCAGAGTTGGTAGTTGTGAGACAGACCATATGCCCTATAAAGCCAAACTTATGCATTATCTATTTACAGAAAAATCTTGCTAATCCCATTTCTAATGGAGTATTACACAGAAGTGAAAATGAAAGAATCATGAAAGAGCATGAATTAATCTCAGAAACATGATAACTAGAGAATGATACTATACTTTAATAAAGCTCAAATTTATTATCCAACAATATGAGGCAATATATTTGAGGAATATATATGTGTATCATATATCTATTTTAAAATGAAAAAATATGCAGTTCACTGATGAGTAACAGTTCTGCTTTTTGGTTACCTGTATTATAGTGGGAGGCAGCTAGCAGATGAGAGAACCTACAATATTATAATATCTGTTGAATGCAGAGTGATTAACTTTCTGGATATTAAGGTATTATATTTTAGGATGTTAATTCACCTTAAATTAACTGAAAAATTCCATCATGCTTAAAGCCCTAAATATGTTTCACAAAATGGTAAAAACAAAAACAAACAAACAAAAAACAAAACACCTAATTTTCAATTCTATTTGTTTGAATATATGATGTTATTTAATAATATTTTAACAGCATACAATTAAAACATATTTTTTAATATTTTTATTTTATAGAAAAATATCTTCTTGGTTTTATCTTTTCAAATAATTTGATTATCACTGAGCTTCATATTTATATTTTATTTATTGGTCAATTCTTTACTTATTTATTTACTTTAGAGAGGGAGTGTGAGGGGCAGAGGGGCATAGAGAATTTTTTTTTTAAAGATTTTATTTATTTCCTTGACAGAGAGAGATCACAACTAGTCAGAGAGAGAGGGGGAAGCAGGCTCCCCACTGAACAGAGAGCCTGACCCCCAGCTCAATCCCAGAAACCTGGGATCATGACCTGAGCCAAAGGTGGAGGCTTAACCCACTGAGCCACCCAGATGCTCTGGGCAGAGAGAATCTTAAGCAGGCTCCATGTTTGGTGCAGAGCTTGACCTGGGGCTCAGTGCATTGCTTGGTGTGGAGCTCAGTATTACACCACTAAGATCATGACCTGAGCTGAAATCAAGAGTCAGATGCTTGAGCCATCCAAGCGCCCCTATATATTGACCATTTAAATTTGTATATATGTGAATATTTCTCTTTTTTCAATCTGGCGTGCTTTCCATTTCTAGATATTTGTTGAATGAAAATATGAATGGGTAGAGTGAATTTTTTTTTAAAGATTTTATTTATTTATTTGACAGAGAGAGATTACAAGTAGGCAGAGAGGCAGGCAGAGAGAGAGGAGGAAGCAGGCTCCCTGTTGAGCAGAGAGCCTGATGCGGGACTTGATCCCAGGACCCTGAGATCATGACCTGAGCCAAAGGAAGCAGCTTAACCCACTGAGCCACCCAGGCACCCCTAGAGTGAATTTTTTATGGTGCAGAATACGGTCACGTTTTTGCAATAAATATTATAATCACATTTTCATAGTTTACCCTTAGTTTGTGGTGTTTCAAAATTCTATACAGCCAAATCTATCACTTTTCAAATTTATAATTACTTTTAATTTTTTTTTAAAGAATTTATTTATTTATTTGACAGACAGAGATCACAAGTAGGCAGAGAGGCAGGCAGAGAGAGAGGAGGAAGCAGGCTCCCTGCAGAGCAGAGAGCCCGATGCGGGGCTCGATTCCAGGACCCTGAGATCATGACCTGAGCCGAAGGCAGAGGCTCTAACCCACTGAGCCACCCAGGTGCCCCTACTTTCAATTTAATTCAGAGCTGTCTTCTCAGCCTAAAATTGAAGAAATATCATCCTTTATTTTTTCTTTATTCTTCCATGATTGATTTTTTTATCTTAGTACTTAATTGAAATTCTATTTTAATATTAAGAACTCATTGTAGGCCATAAAATCTTTTGTTAGTATTCTCATACTGATAACTTCTGATATAAAAACAATAGGTATATTAATATATTTTTTATATATTACATATTTTGTAATTGCCCATGATATTGAAACTGTGACATTATTTCTAATTATATTTGTACTTTATTTTTTTAGGTTTGTTATCTATTGTTCCTGTAGCTTTTGTTATTTTGTATTTAAAATAAAACATCTAAAAATATTGGGATTAATGACCCCTCAATAATAAAGTTACCACACTTAAGTTTCTTATTTATTATACTAGCTAAAATATCTAGAACAATATAGGTAATGGACACCATTGAAACAACAATTCTGCCTGTGTTCAAATTTCAAATGGTATAAACTCAATACCTCTTTCACCATTAATTTTGGTATTGGCTGCCAGTTAAAAACTGTGTGTGTGTGTGTGTGTGTGTGTGTGTATAGTCAATAAAGTTAAACAATGGCAGTAGTAACCCATGGTAGTGAATGCTTAAGTATGAAAAATGTTGTTTTATGCTAGATTTCTACTGGAATTAACTGTTGAATTTTATTGAATATAAATTTTTATTTCAGTAATTGTAATCTTACACGTTTTTACTTTGAGATGATATGGTTTTAGACAAAAGGAAATCTATTTTACATTTAAATTACTCTCATTATAACTTTTTAAGGAGCTGTTTGGAAAACTTGACTCCAGTACACACTTCTCATTTTGTAGATAAATAAACTGTATTTTAGAAAGGTTAAGCAATTTGTCTACAAGGAGACGGGATGATTGGAAAAGGTACGTATCTGATTAATTCTTCCATCATTCCCATGCATAATGTGGATAAAACCCTAGTTATTTTACTCTCATCTTAATGCTTTACTAAATGAGACCTATAACAGTTAGCAAATATGCCTATATTAGTCAGGGTTCTCCAGTGAAACAAACCAAAATGATATATCTAAGAGAAGATTTATGATAGGATTGGATCACATAATTATAAAGGCTGAGAAGTTCCAAGAACTCCAAATGCAACATGAAGAACCAGGAAAGCCAACAGTGTAATTTAGTCCAGTTCCAAAGACCTGAGAACCAATGGTGTAAGTTCAAGTCTGAAAGGTTGAGAACTACAGGGGAGCTGATGACTAAGTCCTGGTCTGAGTTTGAAGGACCTCGAACCAGAAACACAGATGTCTCAGGGCAGAGGAAGATGATTGTCTTAGCTCAAGCAGAGAGAAAAATTTTGCCCTTCTTCTGACTCTTTGTTCTATACAAGCCCTCAGCATGTTGGATAATGCCCACCTACATTAGTGAGGGTGATCTTTGCTTAGTCTGTGGATTCAAATGCTTATCTCTTCTGAAAACACTCCTGTGGGCACATCCAGAAATAATGTTTTACCAGCTATGTGGGCATCCCTTAGTCCAGTCAAGCTGACATAAAGTTAACCATCACTGTGCCTCAGGACACTCACTGTATTTGAATTGAGACATGGCTGAAATACATGTTTCTAGAATGGCACTTTGATGATCTTTCCACTTTAACACTGTACCACAGTATAGGCAGACAGATGGAGGGTATGTTCTTTCTTATTACAACACTTACACTCACTATGTCACACTTGCTCCTTTTTCCTAATCAGGTCTCTGAAATGAATAGAACACCTGTAAGCGTCATTTCTTTGAATTGACTATCACCTTCACAACGTGTGATATGAGATCTCTTTGCCCTGTAGGAAAATGTCAAGAATTCATAACCATTTTCAAGTTCCTGTCACCTTTGTTATCCAGCAACTGAGGCACTGTCATCTTGTCACCTCTGTCGATCCCTCTTTTTCTAACAACATTGCGATTGTCACTTTCCTGACAGACATCTTAGGGAATCCACACACTTGCCAAATTTTAGACAGGATAACTTTAAAACCTCAGTGTTAGGAAGAAGTACCAGTCTAAAACACAGGAGTGGACGGAATGCAGCTCCTGCCTTAATAACAACAGGTCAGGGTAGCTCTATGTCTTAAGAAAACTGTGGAGGTTAGCAGAAGAAGGAGCCTAAAATGCTGATGGCAGATCAGCTCTTTTGCATGAGGATGGCTCTGCTGATACTACTTTAACAGAATAGCCAGGCATGCATTTCAAAGCTAGGCTTGGAGGTACAATGACCTAGATTATTTCAACAAATATTTATTTGACACCTTATATGTTTTTCCAGATTTTACATGTAAAACAATACTTCTTTTATACTTATAGCATTAAATCCACACAACAACTATCATTGTTGTTTTTCTTTAATTTATCCTCCATATGAATATGGGTCTAGCAGATAACTAAATGTTCAAATGGAAATACTGAACATGGAGGTAGGTCTAGATTTAAGAAAAAACCATAGGGAGGTGCCTGGGGGATGGGTTAAATAGGTGATGGTTATAAAAAAGGACAGTTGTGATGAGCACTGGTGTTTATATGTAAGTGATGAATTGCTTAAATTCCACACCTGACAATAATATTACACTGTATGTTAACTAACTAGAACTTAAATAAAGCTTGAAAAAAATACATAAGAGATAGTAAAGCAACCCATATCACCATCACTACTAAGCCTGAAGATGGTACTGAAAGGAATGGTTAAAACACTAAGCAAGATCTGTAGCTTTAGGAGGGGGCATCCCAAGGAAAAAATCAGCATTGTTAGTTTCAAGCCTGGCATCGACAGAATCAAGGGCATAAACATCAAATTTCCATTATTACCCACTCTTATTGGTGCCTACTATTCACTGAAGTCAACTGAATGTCAGAAGGCCAAGATTCTCCTTTAGTTTATTCCATAAATATCAGTCTCCAGAGACACAGAGCAAGGTGGAAAGAAGTGGAGAGTAGATCTATCCAGGCAAACAGAGAACATCCAGTGTATCATCATTTCACAAAGAAGGTAAATGAGTTTATAGAAGTTAAATAACTTGCCTCAGGTGAAAAAGCATGTAGTTGCTGAGATGGAATTAATTCACTATCTTCCAACATGAAGCTTTGTGCCTTTGCTCTTATGCCACTTTCTTATTAAAATGGAATTTATTCACTTCATTCCACATTCCTTTTTCTGCAACACAGGCTCTTAGTTGAGTTGAAGTCAAAGGAGTACAAAAACACATCTCAGAGGAATAAACGCTTATTTTAACAGCATGACTAAAGTTACTCTCTCTCTCCTTCAGCCAATCAATTCTCCTTCAGAGAACTTCAAATATACATGCACATTCATACACTCATACTGAGTTTACATATGAGATCATGATCTTGATAAATACTTAATACTGTCTTAAAATATATTGTTACACTCTTTCAAAAATAAATAGAATGTATCAGTAGCATTCAACTACATGAGAATAATGTATAAAAATCTCCTTATAAAATATTTTATAATAAAATATTTTAGTATAAAATATAAAGTATTTAGTATAAAATATAAAGTACATTTAGTATAAAATATAAAGTATAAAAGAATATTTTATAATAAAATATTTTCTGTTTAAATAGTCTCCCTAAGTGTTATTGCAAATTATAAGATTCATTCATTTCTATTTGCAACAAATAATTGTGGAAATTTATATTCATGAGTCATGATGTTTAATATTGTTAAACAAGAATTTAAGACATTTTTCTTATTGGAAGTTAGATATTTGTAGATGTGATATGGTTCTTAAATAGTGAATTGTACCTAGCTTTTTTATGGGATAGATTTGCAGCAATATATTTGACCAAAGAGCCAATAGTAACTTTCCAGAAAGGCATAGAGTTTTAACACATGGGTCACATATCCAAAATCAGAAAAAGAAGGGACTGCCTTGAATTGTGCTATTTCTCTTACCTGTACAACAGCACTTTAGAGATAAGCAGATACTTGAAGTTAATGCTGACTCCTTAGGCAGGTTAAAAAAAAAAAAAAAAAAAAAAAAAAAAAAGAAATATAGAGCATCAACCTTTGGACACATAGTTGCTAAGAGTAGCTTGCATTCCCAAAGTAAAATTGAGGTTAATAGACACTGGAAAATGAGACACTTTAATAACACCAGAGAACCTACTTGAATATTTTTCACCATTTTAGATTGGACTTAAGTTGACAAATGGGATATTTCAGTATCAAAACTGTGCTAACATGGAACTGTTATTCTTTTGACTTCTGCATCTGGGGCACATGAACTCTTTGATTCATGACAAGTGGATTGACACAATGGCAATGAACTTTTCACATAATTATTAAGTACCCAATCAATAAATGCATTTTTTAAATTATTGAATATTTTAAATGTTTCTCTTTCAACGTAGCCCTTCAACAACATTATAGCTCTCAAAAACCTATAGAAAAATTAAATATGTATGATAAAGACATATAATTGTAATATAAAACAAACAACACTGACTGTGTCCCTTCCTTGTAGGCATTATTTAGTTCTATGGTAACTTTTTTATCTAACTTTGATCATTAAATGGAGCAGGGTGAATAATTTGAAGTTGTTTGACTTAAAAATTGCTCTCATTAATATTAACCATGTGTTCTTGGAATCAGCTTTTCTTGTTAACTTGGGTTTAATAGTAAAGCTCCTGGAAGAGCTTCCATTCTAAAGAAATGAACAAAAAAATATCTAGATGAGAATCAGCTACTTTGTCTTAAAGGAGACAATGAACACTTTTGCATGACTGGAGAGCAGGAAACCTTGAGTCCCAGAGTTCAATTGCTACTTCTCAGTATATGAATGGAGAAGACACATATATTCCCAGTGACTCCCATTCTATTTACCTACCTAGTATCACCTGTTGGAATCCTCAAGCATCTAAAAGAATTAAAAAAAAAAAAAAGTTCACAACTTGATGGAAATATTTTGGTCATTAAGATGCAGTAAACAACAAACTCAGAAATATTCATGAAGTACCTGGTTTAACTGAGTCTAAATATTTTCTGGTACAGGAAAGCATGGTTGGCTCACTCAGTTAAGCACCAGACTCTTGATTTCTTCTCAGGTCATGATCGCAGTGTCATGGGATCCAGCCCCATGTTGGGTTCCACACTCAGCGTGGAGTCCATTCGTCCCTCTCCTTCCTGCTGTTATACTCTCTCTCTCTCAAATAAATTTTAAAAATATCTTTTAAAAAACCTGTTTCAAATTATTTCCTGGTACTAAGTTTAACTCACCATTTCATGAGACCACTCCAGCACTGTTACATGGCAACACTAAGTTCTGAAATGACAGGACCCAAGTTCCGAAACAGCCTGTTGTAACTAAGGTAATAAGCATAGGCACTCTTTTACCTGGTGAAGTTCCAGCTTACACCTCTGCCTCCACGATAATGCTTAATAATGTCCTTGTTCTCTCTTAAAAGGGCTTCTCTTTGGATAAAGTATGAGGCCATCTTAATTATATGGTGGCTTAGAAAACAGATACAAAACGATTATTTTTATATTTTAAAGAAGGAACTAAACTTTAAAAAGGTGGGTGTGTCTTCATTGTGGATTTGTTACACAGCATTCACTGTGCAGTAGGATTACATGTATACAGACAATATATGTAGATACTATGCAAAACAAAAAAGTTGCTAGAGAAATGAATATGTGCTCATTATTGACATAATGTTGTGATCCATTTGCCATTTGTTATAATCTTTTGAAATAAATAATTCTCAGCATTAAAATATTGATGATAAAATGAAAAAGTAAAAGAACATGCAAGACACTGTATGATAGTAAGCAACTTACAATTTTTTCACTATTTAGAGTACACATTCTTGATGTTCATGGATTTTTTAAAAAATATTACTTTAACCAACAACATAATTTAGTTTCTCATATAATATCTCATCTTTTGGGGCATTAATTTTAGGCCAACTAGCTCATTTATGCTACTGGTTAAAAATCTAATTACCTGAAAGATTTAATTTCAAAGATTCACTAGCTTTTTGTTTTCATTTCTTTTTTTCCTCTAAGGTCTTTATATAAACATATTTCTTAGATTTTGAGAGCTAACCAGTATTCAATATATTTTTGAAACGTGATGTTAAAAATGACTTTTGATTGTTGCAAATGCCAATAAATATATTTCAAATACAGTTTTTTTTTCATAAATTCTAGCTAATTATCTCTTTTTTACAGGATTTAGAGCAAATTAGTTTTTTCCTAATTTAAGCTTTTATGTAAATTCCACTTATTTAACATTAGAGCAAAACTATTTTAATGAATGTGACTTTTCCTTAATTCAAACAATAGGAGACAGATTTTTGTGAATGTTATGTTTTGAAAATGGAACTGATTTTGTTTAAAAATTATTTTAAATAATCTGATTTTTCCACCTTTAATCATGACCTTAAAGCTGTTTTGTACAACTAGCTCAAAATAATTTTGGAAGTTATTCTCTCAGAATAAAATAATAAATTGGTGAGATTAAAGACTATTAAAGGAATTAATAAGTAGCCAGTAGAAGAATATTTATAGAAATACAAAAGGAAAAAATAGATTGAACATATGAAGTAAAATCATAACTAGAGTTTTTGAAAAAGCAATTAGCAAGATGAGATTATTCATAACTCAATGTGGGAAGAACATAGAATTTAAAAACAAGATAACATGTGTTCACTGTTACAGAGTTTTGCTAAAATTATGTGGAAGAATGATATCTGACATTTTGTTGCATTTTACTTATTTAATTAATAAGAATTATACACACACACATATATATATAACACACACACTCATATATCCTCTCCCTATTACGAGTTCTATGCAAAAAGAGTTCAGAAAATTACAGTTTACAACAACTGAAATTAATTCTACATTATTTCAATTAAGAAACCTTTGTATTCTGTACTAGCCCAACACTAATATGGGGTTGCCTAGTTTTTTATTCTAGAAAATCAATATAGTCCATGGATTCAATTTTGCTATTCAGATCTTTAACTTGAAAGAGACTGTACTCAGCATTGTGTCATGTTAATTCTCACACTCCAGTAGACTCTTCATGCTGACTCAGATTTTAACAGAAATATATTGAATATACTTGCAGTTCATCAGTTTCAGTATACTTTAACTCATTGGTCAAATGGAATGTTTGGCAAAACACAAGATAACTGAAGGAATGCATAGAGTGAGTAATACATGATAAGCATAAAAAACATTCCTCAGTGTATAAGTTTGCAAACATGCCAAGTCATGTCAATATTTATAGAGTCTAGTGGAGCTTGGATGATATATCAAAAAATGCAAAACAACAATGAAAACAAAACAAAACAAAAACAACACAAAACAAAACAAAATAAACAGAAACAAACAAAACTCTTAAACTATTTTGATGTTTTATTTTTCTTTTGGAATAGAAGACATATAAATTTGGAATGTAATTGACCAGATGATATTAGAAGTCTTCATAGGAAATTGAATTTACCATCCACAAGACTGTAGTAAATATGTTCTTATGAAGCATCTGCATTATTTTTCTGCAGTTGATAGGGATAGCTTTGTGAATTATTTTCAAATGAGACATGTCAAAGAGTCCACATAAATACAACAGTTGCTGGATATTGGATGATGTTAAAGAAATATTGCTATTTTTTTAGATTTAATAACTAATGATTAAATTTTTAAAAGTGGCATTTTTAAAGATAAATATTAAATAATTATGAATGAAATACAAACATTCTCAGATCCAGGAAGAAGGGAAGGAAGTAGATAGGAGTATAAACAAAACAAGATTGGCCCTGAGTTACAATGTTTAGAATTACCTAATGGATTCATGGAGTCTGGCTGTAGTCTTATCTCTTTTTTTATATGTGTTTGAAATTTTCCATAATAGAAGTGTTTCTCAATAAAAATAAGTATCACCTCATATATTCTTAAAACAAAAAATGGAAATATATTGTAACCAGTATTAAAAAAAAAAAAAAACGCAGGAGGAAAATATTTATGTAATACTCAATGCATCCTGTTCTTTGTTTTTGAGGATAGATCTTTTAATATGGAATAATACGTCTTTGAGCAACATTCAGGATGTTGCCACCAACACTGTTTGATAACATGCAAGTTATGCCTACACAGCTTTTAAATCCTAAACATTCATGTTAATGCTTTCTCTTCCTTCTTCATTCAGTGCCTTCATTAAGCCTCTGGCTGCCATAGCATTAAGTGATACACGTATCTACTCTTACCATACTTGAGACCACTTTTATTTTTCCCTCCTCTAATTTCTTCCCCTACTCTTCCTTCTACTTCTTCAGTCTGCATCTCATTTTCATACATATCAGACTGTCAAAGTGCAAGCAAATTTATTCAATTTATCCCAAATTATAGTTAAATATATAAGAATGAAGAAGCATCTTTCAAAAAATGTATTACTTCTGCATTCAAATACGGTGGAAAAATGAACTACCATTTACTGTTATTCAGGAAGTAATCGTAACTTCATTTGGCTTTTCTCTCAGAGAAAATCCTGCTAGACATCTTTCCAAAAACATTCATTAAGCTAGTAATGCCACCATTCTGGTTATTCATTACCTTCCTTTCTGAATTTGCTTCCTATTATATACGATCCTATTATCTAGCTTCTACTTTTATCCTTACTGAATTCTTTCTGTAAGCCTTTCATTCAAAACTAAGCAAAAGAAAGTCGGCTAGTCACCATCCGATGGAAAGTGATGCAATTAGGTCATGGTCTTGGGTCAGAACTTGACTAAAACTTTAGTAGTCTTAAAGACAGAATATTTGGAGGTACTCCATTTATAATTCAAAATAATAATAAAATGGGATAATTACCTGAGTCATCATAAGAAGGAAATTCAACAATTTAGCTGCTCAGCTGGCAGACAAATTTTAAGTAGTTTGTCTATTAATATTAATATTAATATTAGGTACTGATTCTACTTATTGGCTTCTTTACTTCTTATAATCTAGGCAGTTGGATGTTATTACTTTCTTTTGATAGGCAGGATAACAAGAATAGGGACTCAGGTTTCAAGCTTGCAAATATATGTGTGGCAAATAATCTTCAAACCGTAATCTTCTATTATAGAAGTTGTAGGTAGAGAAAGTAAGAATTGTTTAATGAACTATTCTGTATAACCTCTCATAACTGGTCTTAATTAGCTATTAGAGGAACAAATTCAGATATGAATGACTAATGACTGATATTCTCATTTTATGACACATATAAATTTCCAAGTGGAAAGATTACCCTAATGCATGGAGATAATCTTATATGTAGAATTTTCTTTAAGAATCTTAACATTAGGGCGCCTGGGTGGCTCAGTGGGTTAAGCCGCTGCCTTCGGCTCAGGTCATGATCTCAGGATCCTGGGATCGAGTCCCACATAGGGCTCTCTGCTCAGCAGGGAGCCTGCTTCCTCCTCTCTCTCTCTGCCTGCCTCTCTGCCTACTTGTGATCTCTCTCTGTCAAATAAATAAATAAAATCTTTAAAAAAAAAAAAGAATCTTAACATTAAATATTTCCCACTGTTTCTCGGTAAAGCACTGATTCTCAGAAGAGGACATACAACTTTTTTTTTTTTTATCCTTAAGCTTAATATATTTCATTTCCCAAGTGAAAAGTTAGGAAAAACTTGCCAATCAACTATATTTGTTTGAGCTTCTGTGACTCTTTGCCATGGATCTGTGAGGTAGCCCAATAAATAATTTGTCTCTTGTTAAATGTTACCAATTTCATACGAAATGTGAATGAGTAGATGCATTTGAATATGAGCACATACTCAGTCCAGTCTAATAGTTCATGACCCAGGGACAGGCATATCTTATAACATTAAAAACTGGTTTTCAGAAACTACAGTTATGATTTTTTTTTTTTCCTGACAAGAAAGAAGAGGGCATCAGGTGTCCTAAATCTCTGTTTTGCCTATTTCCTTTAAAAAGCTTGAGGAAATTTTTTCAATTCACCTCTTCGCAGAGGGAATCATTGTTTTTTTCCCCTAGTTTTCCTTTTCCTACTATGATCCAGTCATAGCTCATTTAGCTTATTTATCATTTTCTAGAAGTAGTTGTATAGTATATATCTCTATCTCTCTTGCTCAATATATTGTGAGTAAGAAAGAGAAAGACAGAGCATGAGCGCAGTGGGGGGAAGGGTAGAGAGAGAGAATCTTAATCAGGCTTCATGTTCATGGAGCCCCACAGAGGGCTCAATCCCAGGAAACTGAGATCACGAGCTGAGCTAAAATCAAGAGCTGGAAGCTTAACCAACTGAACCACCCAGACACCCTATAGTATCTCAAATATATGTGGTGTGTTTTTTTTAATAATTTTTTTAAAATTATTATTTTTATTTTATTTATTTATTTATTTATTTGACACAGAAAGAGATCACAAGTAGCCAGAGAGGCAGGCAGAGAGAAGGGGGAATCAGGCTTCCCGCTGAGCAGAGAGCCCATTGTGGCTCTATTCCAGGACCCTGGGATCATGACCAGAGCTAAAGGCAGAGGCTTTAACCCACTGAGCTACCCAAGCGCCCCTCAAATATATATGTTATTAACTCTCTACTTTTCCTGGATTCTGTCCAGAGGAAGGCGTAGGTAAAAATCAAATCTTACAGAAAATAGTTTTGGTCTCAACAACAATTTCCCTGGTTTAGAAATAGTGCATCCTTTTAGAACTTTTTTGTTTTGTTTTGTTTTTTTACTCAACCTCTGAGAGCTCCTTGAACATAAGTATATCCTCTGCTCAGGTTCTTCAAACTCTTTTCATAAGTGTAGTTTCATAGATTTTTCACATAATTTTGTAAGCAAAAACTTAGGTATATAAGTAATAATATGGCCTGTCATCTTCCTTCCAAAAGATCTTTAATATTTTTTTTTAATTTATTTATTTGACAGAGAGAGATCACAAGCAGGCAGAGAGAGAGGAGGAAGCAGGCTCCCCGCCGAGCAGAGAGCCCGATGCGGGGCTCAATCCCAGGACCCCGAGACCATGACCCGAGCCGAAGGCAGCGGCTTATCCACTGAGCCACCCAGGTGCCCCAAAAGATCTTCAATATTTTGGCATCACATTTTGAAGAGTTTTCATTTGGGATTAAAGTATTCTACCAGCTATTAAAAGAATAAGGACAGTGCCTGAGATGATCTTGGAATTTTTTCTAGAGAAGAAACATTTGATACAAATGTTTCTATGGCTGATTTTTTTTTTTAATGTTAAATTCCCCAAAGTATATGAAACACAATCAGGTAGCAAGTCAGTAAGGTGGTAAATGGCCCATGTTCAAAGATACTTCTTTCAAAGTGTGCAGGACCTGAAATTTGTATGCAGTAATAGAGGTGAAGATTCAAATAATCTTATAAACCCTTTTAAATGAAGAGAAAGCACAAAAACATTTTCCATTGTTTCCAAAATTTTAAACAAATTTCTTTACTATTGTATTGCAGAACAAAGTTCATGAAATAAGGACAAATGTTAAAAAATGCCTGGGTCAGAAAAAATTTTATGAGCCAACTTCTTGAACAACTGATATTGTAAAGACTTTTTCAGACAATATGAATACTACCTAAAGAAAAAAAATAATAATAAAAATAATTAAACATCTGGAATTGGAGGCATGAGTAAGTAAAGTAACTTTCTTCAAAATAAAACAATTTAAAAAGTGGATGAAATAAAAAAAAATTAGTTAAAAACACTTTAATTAAATAATTGATCAACATTGGATAAACTAAGCATTTACAGTTGAAAAACTGCTGATAAAACTTTGGATAAAAATGTTAAAAGTTAGCAATAGTGAGTTCTCTAACTGTAATTATAGATTTGTCTATTTCTTCTAAAACTCTGTTAGTTTTTAGTTCAAAAGTTTTACAGCTCTGCTGAGTGGTACACATATATTTAGTATAGCTGTGTCTTCCAGGTGGATTAAAATATTAATGTAATATGATATCCATCTCTGTTTCTGATATTTTTTGTTCTGAAGTCTAGCCACTCCTGCTTTGTTTTAATTAATGCTTGCACAATGTTCTCTTTTCCCATCCTTTTACTTTCAACCTGTTATAACAATAATTATAGTTCAATTGAGTGTCTTATAAACAGCAAATACTTGAGTTCTGTTTTAATAAGTGTGTCAATTCAATTTTGGGTGACATAGGAACTCCCAAAAGGAATAAAATATGTATTAAATTGAATAAAAACAAAATTCAATGTATATCAGTATTTGAAGAACATAGGTAACATACCAAAGACTACATTAAAAAAAGAGCAAATCTCAAATGAATGATGTAATGTCCCCCATAGGGTGCAAAATAATAATAACAATAGCAATAATAATAACAATAATAAAATAAATAAGTCCAAAGCAAGTAAAAATAAGGACATAATAAAGATAGAAGCAGAATACAACAAAAAGAAAAAGAAAAAGATAAAAATCCATGAAAGTCCCTCTAATCCATCATATTTATAGGTTAAATAAGAAACATCACATGAATATATAAATCAATATACAAAAATATGTTTAACACAATTCAATGCCCACCCATGATAAAATCCACCAAAAATTAGGAACAGGGGGATGTCTTCAAATTGATGAGGAGTATCTGGGGCACCTGGGTGGCTCAGTGGTTTAAAGCCTCTGCCTTCAGCTCAGGCCCTGATCCTATGGTCCTGGGATCGAGCCTTGCATCAGGCTCTGTGCTCAGTGGGGAGCCTGCTTCCCCCTCTCCTTCTCTGCTTGCCTCTCTGCCTACCTGTGATCTCTGTCAAATATATAAATAAAAAATCTTAAAAAAGAAAAAAAGACCAAATTGATGAGGAGTATCTATAAAATACCTACAAATAACATTATATTTATAGGTAGACCAAGTCCTTTCCCCCAGATTTGGGAAGAGGAACAGGATGTTTCCTTTCACCATTCTTACACGACATATACTAGAAGTTCTACTGGGGGCATTGAAGAAAGACAAGGGAATAAAATCTCACAGATCAGAAGAAAAGAAATAAAATGGTGCCTATTTGCAAGTGACATATTTGTCCATGTAGAAAATTTTAAGACAACATCCTAGAAATAATAAGAGTAAAGAGTAAAACTATAAAACTTGTAAAAAATACATATTATAAAAGAATTCTTAAATAATATCAAAAATATGATCCATAAAAAGAAAAATTAATAATTGTTCCTTGCCAAAATTTAAAATGTTAACTAGTAAAGGACACCATTAGCAGTATGACAAGGAAAATTACAAAGTTGAATATTCTATTTGAAGAATATGTATTTAACAAAGGAATAGAGTATAAAGTATATAAAGATGTCTCAAAACTCAACAGTTAAATCTGCAAAATTCCAACTGGAAAATTAGCAAAATACATGAAAAGTAATTACACTGAAGAAGACAGACAGATGAGAAAAAAAATAAAAATAAAAAACAAAAAACACAGAAACCCACAGAATTAACAATGAGAAGAAAAAAATCAAAACCACCATGACCTATCATTAAACACCTATTACAATGACTAAAATTTAAAAAATAAATTAATAAGAGAAGGAAAACCCCAGATGCTAGCAAGAATGTAGAAAAACTGAATCATTCAGACTTTGTTAGAGAGAAGGTAAAATAGTACAGCCATTCTGGAAAATCAATTATATTTCACATTAACAATGAATCTGAAAATAATACAAATAATTTAATTTAAAGTAAAAGCAAAAATAAAATGGTTAGGAGTAAATTTAACTAAAGAAGTTCAATGTAAGTACACTGCAAAGCAATGTTGAGTGAAATTTAAGATCACCTAAATAAGTAGAGAAGTATGCTATTTTCATGAGTTAGAATATTTAATATTATTAAAATAATTCCTTCCTAATTCATCTGTATATTCAAGACAATGACATTTGAAATCCCAGCAGGTTTTTTGTTTTTGTTTTTTTTGTGGTAGAAATTCACAAGTTGATTTTAAAATTTATATAGAAATGCAAAGAGCTTGATCAACCAAAACAAAATTGAAGAAAAGATACAAAGTTATACCCTACATGATTTAAAACTAATTTTAAAGCTCCAATAATTGAGATGTTGTAGTAATTTACAAGGATAAACATAAACCTAAATGAGAAAGTATATAAATCCTAGAAATAAATCTTCATGTATACATCAGTTCATCTTCAGTAAAAGTTCCACAGATTTAAGAGAAACGATAGTTTTTACAACAAATGGCTCCTATATAAATTGAGAGCTGTATGTTTAAACAAAACAAAAACTTAACCTTTCCTCAATTCAAAAAATTTAAAAAAATAATTCAAAATGAATTATGGACTTAATTGTAAGCGCTAGAACTATAAAACTTTAAAAAATGATCCATTAGTTTGTCTCCCTCCTGGTTTGGTACAGGTTTCTTAGACATGGCAGAGAAATTACAAAGAAGAAAAATTGCTGAATTGAACTTCACCAAAATCAAAACAGAATTTAACTTTCAAAAGATTAAGTAAATAACAATACAAATTACAGACTGACATAAAATATTTGCAAAATATATGTCTGATAAAGAATTGTTTTCACAATAAATTAAGAACCCTTTAAACTTATAAAAATCCTGAATTAAAAATATGGGCAAGTTATTTAAATAGGCACTTTATTAAAAATGTATGAAAAAGAAAAAAAACAAAATTTTTAGCATTTTTTGTTTTCATATAAATACAACTTTAAAAGTCTAACAACTGTTACTACTACTCAGTCATACCCCCTAGAAGGACTAAAGTCAAAAAGACTAAAAGACTAAATATTGACAAAGTTATAAAGAAAAATTTAAATTTTTATACATTTCTGATTAAAAAAAAAACAGAACCATTATTTTCTAAAGCAGTTTGGCAGTTTTCAAATTGTTAAATAAAAAATTACCATATTACCTAATAATCCCATTCCTAGTCACACAAGACTTGTATATGAATGCTTATAGCAGCATTATTTATAATCAAAAAAAAGGGCAAAAGGTCATCCTAGCCTAACCCCCCCCAGCCCCGCAAGATCCTGTAAGTCAACTTTAATGTATAAAAACTCCTTTGGAAACTTCCTTTTTCTCTACATCCCCAAGATATGTGTTGGCAATCATCCCCCAAGCATATGGCCCATTGATATACATCTAAAGAGTCTCATGACTAAGGTTTGTTTGGAGGGTAGCATACGACCTTTTCCCAACAAGAGCTAGCTCCCTCAATGTCCCGGAAAACTTGCTTCCAAAATTCTTTAGAGACTTATTCTATTCCTAAGCTCCTCCCAACTTGAAAGAATATAATGGACCATTGCTCATCATCCAAGGCCAGCTCTTCTGCCCAAAGGTTCTGTCCCTGAGCTTTAATAAAACCACCTTTTTGCACCAAAGACATCTCAAGAATTCTTTCTTGGCCATCAGTTTCCAACACTAGTATTTTTCCTACATAACTCTAAAGTGGTGAAAGGATAAACAAAATGTGTTATATCCATACATAAAAATACTACTTAGCAGAAAAAGAGAACAAACTTCTGATACACAAAACAACATTGATAAATCACACAAAAAAAGTCTCATTAGTGAGAGAAATTAGAAAGAAAAGATTAAATTTTTTTATGATTCTGTTTATTTAAAGTTTTTACAAAACAAAAACAAAAACAAAAAAGAAACAAACAAAAAACTATAGAAACCAGATGAGATTTTTGTTAATTAATTTTTTTTAATCCCCAGGGGTACAGGTCTGTGAATCGCCAGGTTTACACATTTCACAGCACTCATCATAGCACATACCCTCCCCAATGTCCATATCACCACCACCCTCTCCAGTCACCCCGCCCCCCAGCAATCCTCAGTCTGTTTTTTGAGATTGAGCCTTTTATGCTTTGTCTCCCTCCCAATCCCACCTTCTTTCATTTTTTCTTTTCCTACCCCCCAACCCCCCCACATTGCATCTCTACTTCCTCATATCAGGGAGACCATATGACAGTGGTCTTTCTCTGATTGACTTATTTCACTAAGCATAATACTCTCTAATTCCATCCATATCGTTGCAAATGGCAAGATTTCATTTCTTTTGATGGCTGCATAGTATTCCGTTGTGTATATATACCACTTCTTCTTTATCCATTCATCTGTTGATGGACATCTAGGTTCTTTCCATAGTTTGGCTATTGTGGACATTGCTGCTATAAATATTTGGGTGCACGTGTCCCTTCAGAGCACCACACTTGTATCTTTAAGATATATACTCAGTAGTGCAATTGCTGGGTTGTAGGGTAGTTCTATTTTCAGTTTTTTGAGGAACTTCCACACTGTTTTCCAGAGTGGCTGCACCAGCTTACATTCCCACCAACAGTGTAGGAGGGTTTCCCTCTCTCCGCATCCTGGCCAACATCTGTCATTTCTTGACTTGTTAATTTTAGCCATTCTGACTGGTGTGAGGTGGTATCTCATTGTGGTTTTGATTTGTATTTCCCTGATGCCAAGTAATATGGAACATTTTTTCATGTGTCTGTTGGCTATCTGGATGTCTTCTTTGCAGAAATGTCTGTTCATGTCCTCTGCCCATTTCTTGATTGGATTATTTGTTCTTTGGGTGTTGAGTTTGCTAAGTTCTTTATAGATTTTGGACACTAGCCCTTTATCTGATATGTCCTTTGCAAATATCTTCTCCCATTCTGTCAGTTGTCTTTTGGTTTTCTTGACTGTTTCCTTTGCTGTGCAAAGCTTTTGATCTTGATGAAATCCCAATAGTTCACTTTTGCCCTTGCTTCAGTTGTCATTGGCGATGTTCCTAGGAAGAAGTTGCTGTGGTTGAGGTCAAAGAGGTTGCTGTCTGTGTTCTCCTCAAGGATTTTGATGGATTCCTTTCTCACATTGAGGTCCTTCATCCATTTTGAGTCTATTTTCATGTGTGGTGTAAGGAAATAATCCAATTTCATTTTTCTGCATGTCGCCATCCAATTTTCCCAACACCATTTGTTGAATAGGCTGTCTTTTTTCTATTGGACATTCCTTCCTGCTTTGTCAAAGATTAGTTGACCATAGAGTTGAGGGTCTATTTCTGGGCTCTCTATTCTGTTCCACTGATCTATGTGTGTGTTTTGTGCCAGTACCATACTGTCTTGATGATGACAGCTTTGTGATAGGGCCTGAAGTCCAGAATTGTGATGCTACCGAATTTGGCTTTCTTTTTCTTTTCTTTTTTTTTTTCTTTTTTTAAGATTTTATTTATTTATTTACTTGACAGACAAGAGATCACAAGTAGGCTGGGAGGCAGGCAGAGAGAGAGGGGGAAGCAGGCTGAGCAGAGAGCTCAACTTGGGGCCTGATCCGAGGACCCTGGGATCATGACCTGAGTCAAAGGCAAAGGCTTTTACCCACTGAGCTACCCAGGCGCCCCTGGCTTTCTTTTTCAATGTTCCTTTGGCTATTTGAGGTTTTTTTCTGGTTCCATGCAAATTTTAGGATGGTTTGTCCTATTTCTTTGAAAAAAATGGATGGGATTTTGATAGGGATTGCATTAAAAGTGTAGATTGCTTTAGGTAGAATAGACATTTTCACAATATTTGTTTTTCCAATCCATAAGCATGGAACATTTTTCCATTTCTTTGTGTCTTCCTCAATTTCTTTCATGAGTACTTTATAGTTTTCTGAGTATAGGTTCTTTGCCTCTTTGGTTAGGTTTAGGTTTATTCCTAGGTATCTTATGGTTTTGGGTGCAATTGTAAATGGGACTGACTCCTTAATTTCTCGTTCTTCTGTCTTGTTATTAGTGTAAAGAAATGCAACTGATTTCTGTGCATTGACTTTATAGCCTGACACTTTACTGAATTCCTGTATAAGTTCTAGCAGTTTTGGAGTGGAGTCTTTTGGGTTTTCCACATATAGTATCATATCATCTGCAAAGAGTGGTAGTTTGACTTCTTCTTTGCGGATTTGGATGCCTTTAATTTCTTTTTGTTGTCTGATTGCTGAGGCTAGGACTTCTAGTCCTAGTACTATGTTGAACAGCAGTGGTTATAACAAACATCCTTGCCGTGTTCCTGACCTTAGCGGAAAAGCTTTCAGTTTTTCTCCTTTGAAAATGATATTTGCAGTGGGTTTTTCATAGATAGTTTTGATAATATTGAGGTATGTGCCCTCTATCCCTACACTCTGAAGAGTTTTAATCAGGAAGGGATGCTTCACTTTTTCAAATGCTTTTTCAGCATCTATTGAGACTATCATATGGTTCTTATTCTTTCTTTTATTAATGTATTGTATCACATTGATTGATTTGTGGATGTTGAACCAACCTTGCAGTCCTAGAATAAATCCCACTTGGAAATGGTGAATAATCCTTTTAATGTACTGTTGGATCCTATTGGCCAGTATTTTGCTGAGAATTTTTGCATCTGTGTTCATCAAGGATATTGGTCTGTAATTCTCTTTTTTGATGGGATCTTTGTCTGGTTTTGGGATCAAGGTGATGTTGGCCTCATAAAATGAGTTTGGAAGTTTTACTTCCATTTCCATTTTTTGGAACAGTTTCAGGAGAATAGGAATTAATTCTTCTTTAATTGTTTGGTAGAATTCCCCTGGGAAGCCCTCTGGCCCTGGACTTATGTTTGCTTGGAGATTTTTGATGACTGTTTCAATCTCCTTACTGGTTACGGGTCTGTTCAGGTTTTCTATTTTTTCCTGGTTCAGTTGTGGTAGTTTAGAGTTGCTCATAGTATGTTCTTATAATTGTTTGTATTTCTTTGGTGTTGGTTGTGATATCTCCTCTTTCATTCATGATTTTATTTATTTGGGTCATTTCTCTTTTCTTTTTGATAAGATTGGCCAGGGGTTTGTCAATCTTATTAATTCTTTCAAAGAACCAGCTCCTAGTTTCATTGATTTGTTCTATTATTTTTTTAGTTTCTATATCATTGATTTCTTCTCTGATCTTTATGATTTCTCTTCTCCTGCTGGTTTTAGGCTTTCTTCAGCAATAAGCAATAAAAGCTTTCTCCAGCTCCTTTAGGTGTAGGGTTAGGTTGTGTATTTGAGACCTTTCTTGTTTCTTGAGAAAGGCTTGTACCGCTATATATTTTCCTTTCAGGACTGCCTTCGTTGTGTCCCACAGATTTTGAACCGCTGTGTTTTCATTATCATTTGTTTCCATGATTTTTTTTCAATTCTTCTTTAATTTCCTGGTTGACCCATTCATTTTTAGAAGGATGCTGTTTAGTCTCCATGTATTTGGGTTCTTTCCAATTTTCCTCTTGTGATTGAGTTCTAGCTTCAGAGCATTGTGGTCTGAAAATATGCAGGGAATGATCCCAATCTTTTGATACCAGTTGAGACCTGATTTATGACCCAGGATGTGGTCTATTCTGGAGAATGTTCCATGTGCACTAGAGAAGAATGTGTATTCTGTTGCTTTGGGATGGAATGTTCTGAATATATCCGTGATGTCCATCTGGTCCAGTGTGTCATTTATGGCCTTTATTTCCTTGTTGATCTTTTGCTTAGATGATCTGTACATTTCAGTGAGGGAGTGCTAAAGTCCCCTACTATTATTGTATTATTGTCGATGTGTTTCTTTGATTTTGTTATTAATTGGTTTATATAGTTGGCTGCTCCCATGTTAGGGGCATAGATATTTAAAATTGTTAGATCTTCTTGTTGGACAGACCCTTTGATATAGTGTCCTTCCTCATCTCTTATTATAGTCTTTGGCTTAAAATCTAATTGATCTCATATAAGGATTGCCACCTCAGCTTTCTTCTGATGTCCATTAGCATGGTACATTGTTTTCCACCCCCTCACTTTAAATCTGGAGGTGTCTTTGGGTCTAAAATGAGTTTCTTCTAGGCAGCATATTGATGGGTTTTGTTTTTTTATCCATTCTGATACCCTGTGTCTTTTGATTGGGGCATTTAGCCCATTAACATTCAGGGTAACTATTGAGAGATATGAATTTAGTGTCATTGTATTGCCTGTAAGGTGACTGTTACTGTATATTGTCTCTGTTTCTTTCTGATCTACTACTTTTAGGGTCTCTCTCTGCTTAGAGGACCCCTTTCAATATTTCCTGTAGAGCTGGTTTGGTGTTTCTAAATTCTTTCAGTTTTTGTTTGTCCTGGAAGCTTTTTATCACTCCTTCTATTTTCAATGATAGCCTGGCTGGATATAGTATTCTTGACTGCATGTTTTTCTTGTTTAGTGCTCTGAATATATCATGCCAGTTCTTTCTGGCCTGCCAGGTCTGTGGATATGCCTACTGCCAATCTAATATTTTTACCCTTGTATGTTACAGACTTCTTTTCCCGGGCTGCTTTCAGGATTTTCTCTTTGTTACTAAGACTTGTAAATTTTACTATCAGGTGACGAGGTGTGGACCTATTTTTATTGATTTTGAGGGGCGTTCTTAGCATCTCCTGGATTTTGATGTTTGTTCCCTTTGCCATATTAGGGAAATTCTCTACAATAATTCTCTCCAATATACCTTCTGCTCCCCTCTCTCTTTCTTCTTCTTCTGGAATCCCAATTATTCTAATGTTGTCATCTTATGGTGTCACTTATCTCTCAAATTCTCTCCTCGTGGTCCAATATTTGTTTCTCTCTCTTTTGCTCAGCTTCTTTATTCTCTGTCATTTGGTCTTCTATGTCACTAATTATTTCTTCTGTCTCATTTATCCTAGCAATAAGAGCTTCCATTTTTTATTGCACCTCATTAATAGCTTTTTTGATTTTAACTTAGTTAGATTTTAGTTCTTTTATTTCTCCAGAAAGGGCTTTTATCTCTCCAGAGAGTGTTTCTCTAATATCTTCTATGCCTTTTTCAAGCCTGGCTAGAACCTTGAGAATCGTCATTCTGAACTCTAGGTCTGTCATATTAGCAATGTCTGTATTTATTAGGTCCCAACCTTCAGTACTGCTTCTTGTTCTTCTTTTTGTGGTGAGTTTTTCTGCCTTGTCATTTTGTCCAGATAAGATTTGCTTTCTCCTTCTCTGGAATTCCGCTGTTCTCCTTGGTGAGTGAAATTGGTCTTGGCTTGGTTTCTTTTTGATATTCTATGGGAGGGGCCTGTTGTAGTGATTCTCAAGTGTCTTTACCCCAGACAGAATAGCACCGCCCTTACCAGGGGCCGGGCTAAGTAATCCACTTGGGTTTGCATTTGGGAGCTTTTGTTCCCTGAGTGCTTTCCATAGAGTTCCGGAGGACAGGAATGAAGATGGCAGCCTCCCAATCTTCGGCCCGGAGGAGCCAAGAGTTCGGGGTCCCGCTCCTCAGTGCACCCTCAGAGAAAAGTGTCCAACCGCCTCTGTCTTCCTGGCCTCTGGTCACGCTTGGAGGAAAGTGCTCAATTGCTCGCACTTGGAGAAAAGCGCCTGGCTGCTTCTGTCTCCGTGGCCTCTGGCCATGCTCCGAGCTCACCCAGCCTGTGACTGGTTCAAGGTAACCCCAAGCTAAGAGCTCTCTCCTCAGCTTTGTCTCTGTAGCTGGCTTCCCTGCTCTAATACCTGTGAGCTCTGCGACATTCACACCCCTGGTCCTTCTGTGACCCTGCAGGACCTGGCGTTACCCTGACCCTGCATGGGCTTCACCCTGGTTTAGCCTGTGGAGCGATGTCCCTCCGTGGAGCAGACTTTTAAAAGTCCTGATTTTGTGCTCCGTTGCTCAGCAGCTTGCTGGGAGTGGGCCCCTCCCCCCGCAGTCTATCTTCCTGTCATTTTGGATTCACTACTCTGCAGGTCCTACCCTTCAGAAAGTGATTGATTTTCTGTTTCTAGAATTGTTGTTCTTCTTCTTTTCGATTTCCCGTTGGATTTGTAAGTGTTCACAATGGTTAGATAAGCTATCTAGCTGATCTCCTGCTACCTGATATTGTCTCAGCCTGCTACTTCTCTGCCATCTTGACTCCTCCCCCAGATCAGATTTTTGGATTGTTTGTTTTGTTTTGTTTGTTTGTTTTTTGTTGTTGCTGTTGTTATTTCTTTGTGTTTTCCTTTGGGGGAGGAACGGGGGGAAATGATTGCAAAAAGGCATAATAAGGGCATTCTCTGGAATGATGGAGGTACAATACTATACGATTATTATGTTTGCATGATTGTGAAATGTGTAATTATTAGACTCTATACACTTAAAGTAGGTGAACATTATAGTGTGTATGATATAACTTAGCACTTTTTTTTTTTTTAAAGAGAAACAAGGTAACAGTCAAAGATAACAAGGAAAGAGTCAAAGATAACGAAGTTTTCCTAAATTGGACAGTTTTTATATGATAATTACCACTTTAGAAGTAATAAGTTAGTGATAAATACATGTGGTTAGTCATAATAATTTTTGATATTTCATGTGTAGGTGGCAATAAAGGGCATAATTTAGCTATATATTTGTTAAAATCAACAATTCACAGTAGAGAAGTTTATGTTTCACACAAGGAACCTTACAAAGGTAAAAGGATATTTACTATAACATTTTTCAGCCACCAATGGCTAATATTTACTGAATAAAAGTCATTAGTTGGTCACTACATTAGACATTTTACATGTATTATTTAATCCATTATTAAGTCAGTCCTCTAATACTAGGCATATTGGTGTATTGACTCTCCCCAAATATTTTCAATTTAATTCCATATATTTTGGGGGCACTTGGGTGGCTCAGTCAGTTAAGTGTCTTATCCCAGGTAATGATCCCAGGGTCCTGGGATGGAGAAGCATATCAATCTCTCTGCTCAGTAGGGAGACTGCTTCTCCCTTTCCCTGTGCTAGCTGCTCCCCTTGTTTGTGCTCTCTCTCTCAGTCAAATAAATAAAATCTTAAAAATAAATAGATATATAATAATAATTCTACATATTTTGATTCAATTCAGGTTAATTTCCCCTGTATTTCTTTTTCTTTTTTGAAGATTTTGTTTATTTATTTGACAATTAGGCAGAGAGGCAGGCAGAGAGAGAGGGGGAAGCAGGCTTCCTGCTAAGCAAAGAGCCCAATGCGGAGCTCAGTACCAGGACCCTGGGATTATGACCTGAGACAAAGGCAGAGGCTTTAACCCACTGAGCCACCCAGGCACCCCAATTTCCCCTGTTTTTCTTTTCTTTTCTTTTCTTTTTTTAAGAATTTATTTATTTATTTGACAGAGATCACAAGTAGGCAGAGAGTCAGGCAGGGAGAGAGAGGAGGAAGCAGGCTCCATGCTGAGCAGAGAGCCTGATGCGAGACTCGATCCCAGGACCCTGGGATCATGACCTGAGCCGAAGGCAGTGGCTTAACCCATTGAGCCACCCAGGCACCCCTCCCCTGTTTTCCTTAAGCACAAGTAACTTCCAAAAAAATGATATAGCTCTTGAGCTCTGGAGGAAAAAGTAATACACAGGAATTGAGGAGTATGAAACTCCTCATAAACATAAACATATAACAACAGAAACATAAACATATAACAAAGTATGTTATAAAACTAAGCTCCACAAAAATTTTCACAGGCCACCCTATAGGTCTATGTAGAATACATGAATACATTTTAAAAAAGACATTGATTTTATTTTATAAATTGAATCCCAGGGTAAGGAGAGTAATTTGTGAAAAACTTTTTGGGGACCTAAGAAAACACACAAGAATGTATAGCTTGAATGTGTTTCTTATGAGTGTATTGCTTTTATGCCTTTTGTATAGTTTGCAGTGAATTGTTCATATTCAAATTGTCCTCTAGTTAAAAGGAAATAATAACCACACCACTCTATTAGTATCGTTCCTTCACTCCTCCATTTACCCATGCACATATCCATCCACCTGTCCAACCATTTGTCCATCCATCCATCCATTCATCATTCAACTAGTACAAGATTCTCCCCAACACTAAGTTTTATAAATTCTCTCAAAGTGTAAAATCCAAAACTATACTCAGATGAACTTAAATCTGGAACATTCACTCCAGTGTTTGTAAATCACTGTCCCTCCACCACCGTGAAGAATCTCTAAATTTAATTTTGTGGGGGTTGGGAAGCTCTCTCCACTCTAATATATATTTTTTTTAATTTAAGCTTTTCATTCTAATGAAAACAGCAGTTAATGTAAGTATATTTTATGTTGCTTGGCTTACTATTGTATTAATAAGCTATTTGTGTGTAGTAAAGAATAATGCCATAATAACTCAGTGACATTCAAAATTAAACATATTTCTCACATGTCTGGGTCAGCTACGGCAGCTTTGTTCCACTTGTGTTCATTATAGGTTCTTGGTTGAAAGGGCATCTGCTGATGAATATAATGCAGAAGCATAAGAGTGCATGTCCAATACTAAAATTCTCTTTGGAAATTCTGTTTATATCATCTTTGGTAACATCCTTCTGTCCAAAGTTAGCTAGACAGCGACGCTCAAACCCAAGGGTTATGGATGTGCACTCAGCCTCTGTGGAAGTGACTGAGATATTAAAAAGCATAGGACATGATGTAGGAATAATAACTAATGACAATTAGTAGTCAATGATGGCATGATGACTATGATGCAAGCATTTTTATTTGTTTTGGTAAATGATTATGTTCCGGCAAACTGACCACCAGAGGATAACAAGGTTGCAGTATAAAAGGTTTTGTAGATTGAATGGATAGGAGTAGTATGATTCATGAGTCATCAGATGGCATATTCTACTTAAGCTTGTCAGACACAGAGGGATCTGTTCCAAAGAGGTGAGTTCAATATTACCAGTCTACAATGATCCCATCTTTGTAATTACCTACTCACAACAATCAATACTGCACAATTGATTCATAATAAATGAGTGATGAAAACATTCTTTTTTCAGAATTCTACAATAATCAGAATGAGTGGCTGTTTAATAAAGATATGAACAACATTAGTTTGGCCAACTGTCAAGTAAGACACAATAGCAGTAATGGGTTACCTAAGAAAATCTCACTAACATTTTCATTCTAGCGCTCTACACTAATTATGTTTGTAGTAACCAGAGTCCACTTAACCTATAGAATAAATTGTTGAAGTTATCAGTGCATTTTGTACATATTCACTTAAATATGGTTCTTTGCATTAATATTGTCTAAATCAAAATTCATAAACAGATAAACATGAAACCAGACCTAAGTCTTTCTCTTAAACACAGCACTGATGATTTAGTTTAAATATCATATTATCACAAGTTATATTCATCAGGTAAAGTTTCATCAGTGTAAATTCTCAGTTGTTTCACCAGTGCATCCATAGTTTGCCTTTTCAGCTTCCTCACTTTCTTCATCATTTTCCAGCCTCTGTTCTCTAACTGCCCAGTCCCTGAAGCCACATTTTTTTTTTTTTTTAGATTTTACTTATATGTCAGCACTCCTAGTTTATGTATTGATTTCTGTATCAGTTATACATTATGGTGATAATGCTACAAAATTAACCAACTGCAAATAAAATGACATAAAAAATATACATTACTCAGGTCTTGATTCTACAAATCCATGTCTTTGCTGAGAGTTAGTTCTGATTTGATCTAGGTTTACTCTCATTTGAGAGTGGGCTACTGGCTAGAGCTCAACCATTTTTAGGTCAAATGTCTTTTGACTGGAACAACTTAATTTAGCTCCATGTTTCTCTATATCCATCTAGCAGGGTAGAGTAGGTTCTTTTCAAAAGGCAGAGATGTAAGAACAATTAAATGGAGGTTCATGAGTCATATTAAGGCTTATATTAGAACTGTCACACTGTCGCTTTTGTGATTCATGAAGTCTTTCTCAGTTTCTATTTAATCTGTTTTGTTTTTAAAATTCTATGTGTTCTATAAGCAAAATAAGCCTAACGTTAAAAAAAATCACATAATTTTAAAACTGTTAACACAAATCATTCAATTAATTGTTAATTGACCTGGAGGGACTTCTTATTATTTATTTTTAACCTTAAATGGAGTTTCTCTGCCTTTTCATTGGAGATTGTTTTAAGAATACACAGGAGGGACGCCTGGGTGGCTCAGTTGGTTAAGCAGCTGCCTTTGGCTCAGGACATGATCCCAGCGTCCTGGGATCGAGTCCCACATGGGGCTCCTTGCTCGGCAGGGAGCCTGCTTCTCCCTCTGCCTCTGTCTGCCTGTGCTCGCGCTCTCTCTCCCTCTCTCTCTGACAAATAAATAAATAAAATCTTAAAAAAAAAAAAAAGAATACACAGGAGATTAAGGCAGCAAGTATGGGTTCAAACTGTGTTTATAACACTGTTCAAGATACAATAGATCTAATGGATTAATAGGAAATCTAATTAAGAGGAGGAAAGTATAGTGGTTGACAGCATGGCTATAGGATTTAGTCAGCATGACTATAATCTCTTAGCTCTGTGACCAAGTCCGAAGTTATATGACTTCAGTTTTGTCATGAATAAGATGAATAGGAATAAAAATGGTACCTACTCAAATGGTTCTTGGAAGAATTAAATGAACACAGACAGACACACATACGCACAGAGAAACATGCACTATTTATAGCATTGCTTTGTACATCTTAAACACTATGTACATGTAAGCTATGCCCATTACCATGACAAATACTCATTGTTTTGGCTTTTCATTGTCTCTGCTTCTACTATTATTAATGATTGGTAGCACATCTCTCTGAGTTTCTTACTGTAAAATTATTGTGAGAGAATCTGTTAGAATCTAGGTTTGTCAGAGTAATTGCACAGCTCACCAGACTCCACTAACTATCCCAAGTGGAAGACCTGGGACTCATTAGTTGTAAGAGAAGAGTAGCATGTTACAAATCATGAAGGTATGTGTGAAACATCCAAGTCTGCTTCTCTCATAATGCAACAAATTATTCTTCCTTTAGCCAATAATATATCTTTTTCCAAATTTGTATTTTTATTAATAAAAAGATGTGACAATGCTTATACATGTTTTTTGCATATATGTGAGTGTTTTCCTAGCCTAACTATGAAAGTGGGAGTGTTTGGGGTTAATAGATTCTGAAAATATCTGAAATTACCTTTTCATATAAATTATCCAGAAAAAAAACAAACACTAAACAAATAAATAAATGCACCAATCCAGTGGCTAAGAAGAAATAGAGTACAGTTTAATCCATTCCTGATTACTACTGAGATTCATCATCTATTAAAATATTTATTGGGGGGCGGTGCCTGGGTGGCTCAGTGGGTTAAAGCCTCTGCCTTCAGCTCAGGTCATGATCCCAGGTCCTGGGATAGAGCCCCACATCGGGGTCTCTGCTCAGCAGGGAGCCTGCTTCCCCCTCTCTCTCTCTGCCCACCTCTGCCTACTTGTGATCTCTCTCTGTCAAATAAATAAATAAAATCTTTGAAAAAATATTTATTGGATATTATATTTTCCCTTTGGAATATTTTACATTGAAATATGTTGTCATTTTTTATTCATTGCCAACTTTCTCTCTCTCTCTCTCTCTCTTTTTCTTTTGGGGAGGGAAATGGGGGTGTTGTCTGCTGCTAAGCTACATTTTCAGAAAGAGAAAACTTGCTTACTGCAGGAGGGTTTTTAATTTCTCTTTATCTTGATATCTGCAAAGCCTATAACAGTAAAATAAGATAAGCAATAATACATATTGTACAAGTTACAACTACAGCATATAGTACTATGCCAGTTTGCATAATATTTTAATAAGGTTTTGTTGTAGTCACTTATGCATAATGACATCTTAATTTCAGTGTACATGATTAAAGCAGTATCCTAAAGGCTCTTTAGTGTCTTAAAAAACTTTTGTGATGCTGTTGTGGGCTGCTTTATAAACTTCATTACTTTAGTAAATTTTTAGGTTATTACTCATCATATTTTTTATTTTCCTTCTTTAAAATCTTCATATCAACCTGCATTTTCTCTTTTCCCATCATTTTCACTGTAGTATGATCTTTGAAAAAAAAATTATGGAAACAATTTCTTAGCATGTAGAGTATATGCATCTAATTTATAAATATCAACCAAGTTATATATACACACACAGATAGGTACACATTAGGGTACCTATATAATTCCATAATTTTATTATAAATGCAAATTTTGAGCATGATAATATATCAATGCATAGCCCTAGAATGGGTAAAATCAAAAGGACCACCAATACTAAGTGTTGACAAGTTTGAGTAAAACTCTGAATCTTCCATTGTTCATGGGAGTGTCAACTGGCACAATTACTTTGGAAAAATATTTGTCCATAACTATTAATGGTAAATAACATAATTCCCTGTAACCCAGCAATTCCATTCCTTGGTATTTACCCAACAGAAATGGCTCATATATCCACTGAAAACTAAGAATGCTAATTACAGCATTATTCACAATTGCCCTGAACTCAAATCAAACTATATTCAATTTGTATTGCTATGTGACAAATTTACCCCAAATTTAGCAGGTTAAAACAACATGTTGATTATCACAAGTTCTTTAGGTAACAAGTGGACCACAACTTAACTGGGTAAAGAATCTAAAATTAAGAATCAGGCTATATAGGATTTATCCAATATTTGAAAGTCCTGATGTTCTTACAAACCTGATGCTCTTTAGACAATAAGAATATTTCCTTCAAAGGTATTTCCCAACTACCAAAAAACAAACATATAGGCATATTTATTAGGGCATTAAACAGTTATCTTTAAATTACTATGCATGTAGCAAAAATGATTGTATTCCCAACCTTAATTAGCATCTCTCTCAAGTGTTTCTTAATATTTTCCCTAATGCAAATTATATTTTTATTTTTAAATAATAAATCAAGATACAGAATACAGAGAAACCAGTGAGAAATATCAGTTTAACTCAGGTTTACCTAGTGGAAGATTTCATGTACACCAGTGGATGCTTTTCCCTATATTTAAGCTACATTAAGAATCTTAATATACTCAGTATGTTTATGTCAAAGTCATTTAAGCTATTCTAATTCTCCAGAGACAAATCTAAACTAAGAAGCAGTAGCTAACAAAAATTCCTATAATATTTGTTTTTTTTTCCAACAAATAAACAATTTCTACACAGCAATTTCAAGTTGCTATGTTGCTTAACTGGTTCAAGTTCATTTAAATTCATTTATTTTTCCAAATGTCAGCAATAATCTAAACTGTTCCACATCACAGGCTACTGACAGTTGGTAAGTAAGATAATAAACAGAATTATAGTCACTTGGGACAGTGAAATGCATACACTTTGCTTTCTATGGGCACAGTTAACATGTAATTTAGATATTAGTTTGTCACTTGGTTTTCAATTCATTCTTCATAGAGTTACTGTAACTGAACTGATGATCCCACTCACAGGTGTCAACAGAAATGTTAACTATCTGTATACAACTGACATATAAGTCACTGCATGTTACCATTTCAGAGCAGAATATATGGAGAATAATATATATATATATATTATTCTCCACATATATATATATACATATATATATATATCTCCCACCTAAAAGGAAACTTTTCAGATATTAGTTTTTCTTGATGTTATTTGTTTTTAAATGGATGGGTAAGAATCTAAAGTTTTATTTCCCAAGGGAATTTGGCATTATAAGCCTTATCAAGTTATCAGAGTCTTGCAATTCTGGGTTTATGAATTCAGATACCATTAAAAGAAGAAAATCTTTAATGTTTTATTATCCTTTGCAGAAAATATTGGTATGCAAATAAAAAGAAAAGTAGCATAAGAGTAAAGACTGAATTTTAATTGCTAATTTGGAATTGAATCCTGTTGTCATTTGCTCAAGAACTGAATGACAGAAAGGTACAATTTTTCTGAGGTCTCTGACAATCTTCTATATGTATCTTTCCTTTTTCCATTTATATCATGGTGGAGATTGCTGTTTTCAGTGAATTTCAATCAGATAAACTAAATCATGCTAGAGTATTAATAATTTCTTGAATTCCCCTCAATAAAGATTTTTAAATATTAACATGATAGCAATGAAAACCCTGAAGTGATGGATTCTAATTTGGGTTTTGATTTCCTTCTTATCCATCCTCCATTGGCCAGATCAGCTGTTAGCTCAATCTTTAGTGAATTCTCTGCTATTTTCCTGGTCTCGGGAGTACAAATTCTATCTTCTCCTTACACCTTGACACTACTTCTATCATTCCATTACAGTACCAGCTGTGCCATGTTATATTTCTTTCAGGCATCATCTCAGAAGTTAAATTATTTTGACCTCAGCCTCAACTTTTGGAGAAAAAAATAATTGAGCATTTATGGAGTAATTACTAAATGAAACTCATTGCTATGATTATTCTTATGTTTTGTTGGCTATTTGCCTGATGGTTGATAAATTTCTTAGAGTTTAATCAAGGGTTTTAAGGGAATCAACTTTATCTCTTTCACAGTTTATATATGATAGTTTTACTCTATAATTTTTGTTTTATGTAGCTTGATAAAAGTTGAAGAACTCTTTCATATCCATGCCTAATTTTACAGATGGCAAAACACAGCCATTCAAATGTTAGACAGTTCTGAGCCTCAATTTCCTCCTTTGTAAAAATGGGAATAATCATTTTTTAACTATTTTTTTTTTTTTTAGAAAGAGAGAATAAGCATGCAGATGTGTGTGTGTGAGCAAGAAAGAGAGATAGTGGGGAAAGGACAGAGAGAGAGGGAGAGAGACAATTTTAAGCAGACTCTACCTTAAGTGTGGAACATGACATAGGACTTGTACTCAGGACTCTGAGATCATGACCTGAGCTGAAATCAAAAGTTAGAGGCTTAACCAATTGAACTACCCACGATCCCCCAAAATGGGAGGAAAATTAAGTGAAGAGATTATTCTTTTTTTTTTCTTTTTAAAGATTTTATTTATTTATTTGACAGAGAGAGGTCACAAGTAGGCAGAGAGGCAGGCAGAGAGAGAGGGAGAAGCAGGCTCCCTGCTGAGCAGAGAGCCCGATGCGGGGGCTCGATCCCAGGACTCTGAGATCATGACCTGAGCCGAAGGCTCAGGTTAGAGGCTTAACCAGTTGAACCACCCAGGTGCCCCTGAAGAGATTATTCTAAGAATTAAGTGTGTGCTTAGAATATGACATGTAGTGAGTATTCACGAAAATAGAGATGTTTGGATTATTTTTGTGACAAATTGTCAACAGCTTTAGACAATCTCAAGCTTACCATTTCCTTGTTGAATAAAGTCAGGATGTTTTCCAAACACATAAAACCTTACCTTTCCCATTACCATTTATATTTATCTGACAATTCAATAATATTCTACCAACCTGCTTTTTATGGAAATAACCCTCTCTAGGCTGCAGATCCTGCTGTGTTCTGCAGAGCCCTCCTAGTGATTTGAGCCATATCTGTATCTACCTCATCTTCCTGCAATGGCTCTGTGGTCTCAAGTTTGACTTACTGTAATAGTCATAGGTAGAATTCATAGTAACTTAAGTACCTTTGATACTGTTCATAGCTTGTTTTCTCATTTTCACTTTCTTGAAGTTTCTGTTTCTGCAAGCTTTCCCTGTTGCCAGTGGAAATACCATTTCCTTAAAATAGAAAATTAAGATATAAAAACATATATTATTAGATAGATTGTCTGATATATGATTTGATTTTACACTTTTATTGTAGTTTGCATAATTATAATGAAGGAAATATTTATATAACTATTTTCTGGAAATCTGTTCCCCATTAGGTTATAATCCTTGGGAGGGTATGTACTAAACTTATTCAGTTTATTCTGGCCCATGGCATGTGTCAAGGATTAGAAAACACTTTCCTGTTTAGCAAATGCTTTTGTTTTTCTCACATTATTTTCACTTCTTGCTTCAGCTTGCAATATGCAAATTATTAATGATTTTTTTTTTAATTTCTAAGAAACCACTGGCTTATTTAGTCATTGATACTTATCTTTCCTTTAGCCTTTATTTACCAGTTGTACTCATTAACTATTTTACATCAATTATTTTTTCTTTTACGTATGGGTGAAAGTGACACCTAAATGCACTAATGATAGTTTTGTAATTTATACAAAGGAAACGTGTTCATATTAGGCCTATTGAGTTATAAAAATGTTTTAGTATACATATTAATGTGTACTAATAAATACATGTATAAGTACACATAACTGCCTCTTTTTTATTTTATTTTTCTTTTAAACTTTTATTTATTTTTAATTTTTTAATTAATATATAGTGTATTATTTGCTTCAGGTGTACAGTTCTGTGAATCACCAGGGTTACACCCTTCACAGCACTCACCATAGCACATACCCTCCCCAATGTCCATAACCCAGCCACCCTATCCCTCCACCCCACCTCCCAGCAACCCTCTGTTTTGTGAGATTAAGAGTCTCGTATGGTTTCTCTCCCTCCCAATCCCGTCTTGTTTCATTTTTTCCCTCCCTAATTCCCACGACCTCCCACTCTGCCTCTCCAATTCCTCATATCAGAGAGATCACATGATTATTGTCTTTCTCTGATTGACTTATTTCACTTAGCATAATACCCTCTAGTTCCATCCATGTTGTTGCAAATGACAAGAATTTGGGGGTTTTGATGGCTGCATAGTATTCCATTGTGTATATCTACATCCATGTCCACATCTTCTTTATCCATTTATCTGTTGATAGACATCTAGGTTCTTTACATAGTTTGGCTATTATAGACATTGCTGCTATAAACATTTGGGTTCATGTACCCCTTCAGATCACTACATTTGTATCTTTAGGGTAAATACCCAGTAGTGTGATTGCTGGGTCATAGGGTAGCTCTATTTTTAACTTTTTGAGGAACTTCCATACTGTTTTCTAGAGTGACTGCACCAGCTTGTTTCTTACCATTCTTACCAATAGTGTACAAGTGTTCCCCACTGCCTCTTTAAAAAAACAAAAACAAAAACAAAAAAGTTTTATTTATTTGAGAGAAAAAGTATGCTCATAACTGGTGGGAGAGGCAGAGAGAGAGAAAGCGACCTTCTGCTGAACCGGGAGGCTGATATTTCATCCCAGACCCCTGCGAACAATACCTGAGCTGGAGGCAGACACTTAACTGCCTGAGCCACCCAGGCACCCCATGATATATTTTTATCAGTGGTTTAACTGAAAGTGAAATCTTCATGGCCTCTTTGAACTTCGGTAATGGCCAATTATTTTACAGATGGGGAACAAAAGTCAGAGAAGCAAGGTGACAAATCATGTGTTCCTAAATATAGTTAACTGTTTGTCCTTCATTTTCCCCCAGGACAGAGAGAACATTAGGGAAAGGGATTATATTTTATGTTCCAAACCTAAATTAGTACAGAACCCAGAACTACTCGTGGTTCAATCAGTGTCTGCTCATAACCGCTAAGTCCACTTTCACTTCCCCACTTTTCTGTAGGAAAGAAATATTCTTATGTATTTCTTTCCATAGCAATAGTGAGCTCAAATATGCACTGCATATCTATTTAAACCCTGATCTAAATGTCATTTTCTAAAACTAGAACACTAAACCTCTATTTATAATTGCACACATATGTTTAACAAACATAAAAAAAACGCATGCCACTTTCTAGGAGACACAGTTATGTTCTTTGAGAAGAAGTGTTCCACCTATGTTTGGATCATCTCTGAATCATAGTGACTTACAAATGAAAACCTGTTGCATTTGGCTGCAGTCCCCAACAGGCCTCCTTTAATTATGTTACCTCCTTTTCTTCTCTTTCCATTTCAATTCATTCCACGTTGTAATTATGCAATTCCAGTGTGTATTATTGAGCAGACTGAATACCAATTCCTGTTGTCCATTTACGTTCTAGTCTCAATTACAGTGTGTGTGTGTGTGTGTGTCTGTGTGTGTGTGTGTAGGGGTTCCCTACACCTATAAGAAATTCTCAAGATCCTAGGTAAGTGTCAACTCAGTTGACACATTAGCTGATGTGGGAAACAATGGCAGAAGGAAATGTAGATAAAATTAAATACCCTTATAACCAGCAGCTCATTGGCAAACTTGAGGCAGACAGAGTATAAAGTTCCTCCAAGAAGCTCCTATCTTAATGTTAATGCCTTGCTAGAGGAAAAAACAACCTTAGTTTGACAATAACAGGGCTTCCTGTATCCTATGAGTCTTCTTCAGCATATGAAAATCCTTTTGGAACTTTCTTTATTTTTACCTCCCCCAATCCCAAAATGTATAATCAGTTGCTCCTGGAAGCCCTGGGGCAGCAATTTCTTTTTCTGCCCACTTGCCCTGTTCTTGTGCTTTAATAAAACCACCATTTTGCACCAAAGACATCTTAAGAATTCTTTCTTGGCTGTAGGCTCCAGACTCCACAAACCTCCCCAAAACATTTCAAGAACTACATCACTATCTACCAGGAGATAACATCATATACTACAGATTAAAAATTCAGTCCTATAATTTAGGACTCCTAAATTTAGACTCCTCAAATTTAGACTCCAGTCCCAAAACCAGGTTGCCGCCTGTGCCTCTGACCAACCAACTATAAATTGGAGATTCCAATGACCCTCAGCTGGTTTCAGATTCTAGTCTCCAGTCCAAGCTGCTACCTATACTTCTGACTGAGTGGCTATGAATCAGAGGTTCCTAGGATATTCTTCTTGGGTTTGATGAATTTGTGAGAACAGCTCACACGATTTAGAGAAACAGTTTACCAAACAGATTACCAGCTTATTGTAAAATGATAGAACACAGAAGAACCAGGGGACAAGGCCTGGGGAAAACCATGGAGTCTCCAAGCATATGGTTCTCCTAGTACCTGCTACTGAGAAGCTTTTTGAACTCCACCCTTTTGGGTTTTTATGAAGACTTCATTACAGAGATACAGATGATTTATTCATTGATCACTGGGTAGTAATTGAACCTCCAGGTCTTCTGCCCTTCCAGAAGTCAGGTGGAATGACAATGAAAGCTCCAACCATCTAATCAGGTGGTTGAATCTTCTGGTGATAAGGTCCCAGATGATAAGACCTGGGAGTGGTCCAAAAGTCACCTCATAAACATAACAACAAGCATCATAATCATTCTCCTCAAATTGACTTAAAACATTTTCTGGGAACTTTCAGGGTATACTCTGAAACCAGCCTGCCCTTAGTACAGCAGTGGGCAGGGAGACACTAATAAAAAGAGGCAAGCCAATCCAGGTTGGTAGGTGGCCATTGTAATAAGCAAAGGGAATTTACTTACAAGGCTTTTCTTGGGGAGTAGCAAGACAAATGGATTCCCAGACCCACGCCCCAAACCTTAAAAGTTTTTAAAGAGAACTTAACTGGGTTTACTCACGTACACTGTGTTGGTGTTCTCAACACCACATCAATATCTCAAGGCAAGAAAGGCAAGGGGGACATTTTGAACTCTCAGGTCCAGCTCAAAGGTCGACTGGCAGACACCCTTTTCAATGACTTTCTGTAACATCTCATTTAAAAAATTTCAAGGGATTTAAGGAGCTCTGTGCAAGAATGGGAGGGAGACAAAATATCTATTTCTTACTATAAATTAAAATGTCACAATAACTTAATAGCCACTATCTTTAGAAGGCTTGATATGACCAGACTCTTCAGGTACACTCTGACTCCTCTGTTTTTTAAAATTTAATTTAATACTGACAATAATCAATTAAAAGCAGATGATCAAATTGAGATTTTGAGAGCTAAGGCTATGGCCCTAGTGAGAGCTTGTATGTGATGAAGCCAAGACTTGAAGCCAAGCCTGGCCCCTTCCATAACTTTAGGCAGCTGATTTGGATATTCCAATTCTTAAGGATCTTGGTATCATTTTAGAAGTCCTGACTGGTTGATTTTATTACAAAATCCCCACGTTCTATTGGGATATTTATGTAAGGCAGTTCTTAATTTTTGTTGTGTCCTAAACTCTGTAGAGCATATGAAAAAAGCAAAACAAAACAAAACTATAGACACTTTTGACATATATAGAGATATACACACATATATGTTGATATGTGTGCATGCATGCATGCGTGTGGATGTGTGTGTGCATGCGTGCATACAACATGGGTTTGAACTGCACAGATCCACTAATACACGGGATTTTTAAAATAAATATCTTGGGCGCCTGGGTGGCTCAGTGGGTTAAAGCCTCTGCCTTCGGCTCAGGTCATGATCCCAGGGTCCTGGGACCGAGTCCCATATCGGGCTCTCTGCTGGGCAAGGAGCCTGCTTCCCTTGCTCTCTCTCTGCCTGCCTCTCTGCCTGCTTGTGATCTGTCAAATAAATAAATAAAATCTTAAAAAAATAAATAAAATAAATATCTTACAAATATATTTTCCTTAATGATGAGGAATAGAAGTAGAAAAATGTTCTTTAGCCTAGAAGGCTGACGTATAAACCTGCATGGTTTTGATAAGAATCAAACATGTGCTGATTCCTACATTCTTAAAGGATCTGGTGATAATTAATATTGAGCTGAATGATAACTACTAGGGAAATCTTGTGATAGTTTTATGAGTAGAAATTTGAAGAAGATATTTAGAATCTAATACTCCCTGTCTGTCCTCTCCACCTTGAGCACTAGACATACAGCTTAGATTCTACTACTGCATATCCTTATCTAAAAGGATACTATAAGAATTAACTGAGAAAATGAATCAAAAATAATTAGCCTGATGTTTTCACATACTAAATGTTCCATATCTCTTAATGATTCTCTCATGATTTTTATTTGTATTTGTATGGTTGTCATTGTTTTGCTGGTTTTATTATAATTTAATATTTGTAATATGCATTATGAAACTTGTTGCTTAAACTTTGGCATTTCAGTATTCTCACATAGAAAAATAAGGATAATAGTATACATTTAATGGATTTTCTGAAGATTAAATGAGATATAGCATATGATCTTTTAACATAGTGATTATCTTATAGGAATTATTAAATAAATATTAGTGAGTATTTGAAGAATAAATGTACATTTCAACTGATAGATATTTCAATAGAATGGTTTCTTCCTTCACCTTCCAAAAAATCAAAAATGTATCTTAGAAATTATTATGTAACGGTAAACAATTTATCTTCTATATTAAGTTCTTGTTATTGAGACTTTCCCCACTGCAAATTTATTTTATTTGCAACCTCTAAGAACTTTTTGAAGAGTCAAATATCCCACTCTATTCCAGTGTTCCATCAAAATAATCAGTGAAACTTATATTTTAGTTTAATATGGGTTTTCATTCTGAAAGTGAAAAATGCTTCACTTTGTTTTTCAATAGAATTGTGTATTAAAGGTTTAAACAAGTGCAATGTTGACATTCAGAGTGTTGTTTTCATTAAAATAGCAACTTTAGAATATATAAGTATCTTCTCAGTTTGGCTAAGCATGCAGCTTACACTATAAAACATAGCATGATTCTTAAAATTTATAGTAAAGCTTTCAAAGTGGATTCAGCAAGAGGAGATTGGGAAGAAGGGAAAGAAGCAATTTATCGAAGCTAACAAAGTAGACTTATTTCATTATACTTATTTGCTATGCCAACAGGGAATAAAAATAGAGGTTCTGTACTTTCAAGGTGAATCCAAAAGGAAATGCATTGTCCTTTAGAAATGAAAACTCCCCAAATAGGGCCAACCTCAATGAATTATAAGAACTGTGCCAATAAGTTGCCATCAGGATTGCTATAAAAATGGTTCACATAGGGTTTGAAGGGAAATATACTTTGTAGTAGGCTTGAAAATAAGAATTTTCTATTTCATAAGACTTAAATCTTTGAAAAAAATAATAAAATAAGATTAAATGCAAAATATAGTATCTTTTGCTATTTTTCTCTCTATACATGAAAAAAATATTACATTTCCATGTGTCAGCAAAACTGTTCCAAATTCAAAACTATTCAGTGCTCTCTATGTTCTTAGTCCAGAAGGAAATGTTTAAGTTATTCTCCAGCTTTTACATCTCAATTAAATTTTTATGTATTTATGATCTAAATGTCCTTATTCTATATGTGGCAGTCTATTTGTGTGAATAAGCTTTGTAGTTTTCATTAATATGAATATGAAATTGAGCTGAGTACCTACAAATATTAAATAGCTAGAATTATGAGAGAGTGTATACATGAATGTGAGTGGAAATCAGAGAAAGTTGTTTTGCTTTGTTTTGATCTACTGTATCTGACTTGTGTCAGTTACAATCTGCATACATTAAAACACACTGGAAAATGAGGCAGCATATTAGAAGACCCCCATTTCAGAAATATGGAAAGAATTTTGGAAGGTTTGTATTTGCATGAGAAAGAAAATAAGATGCAAAACCCAAATGACTAGTTTTTAACCAATTTGAACTATGTAAAAATTTAATAAGAGACACATCAGGAATGTATTCAGTGTTGCTTTACAGAGAAGAACTAAGCCCAGGGAGAATATTAAGGAGAAAGAGATAATTACTCTATCATTGATTTATTCACCAATAGTTACTGAGCACCTGCTATGTGTCAAATACCATTCTAGATATAAAGGATAGAGCAAACATGAAAAAAACAAACAAGCAGATCACATGAGAATCATTTCACATGGAGAGTTTACATTCTGTTGAGGGAGAATAGACATAATGGGTAACTAATTATTAAAACTATTTAAGCACAGCTGTGGATGATCAAATTTAAATATATTGATGAAAGGATTTTATACTTGAATGGAAGTTGACTTACAATGGTCTATCTAACTAGAAGAGACTTGGCATTTTTACAACCAAATGACTTATTTTTGGTGCCCCAAATTATTGCCTTATGTTTTTCTGTGTTATAAAATATTTATATTCATTAATTTTATCTATTTTAGATCAAAATTTCTCAGTGGAACTATGATAACATTTATCTAAATTATTTATCATATCATGACAAAAAGTTAATATACAATTTTTGTTGGTGATAATAATATTATTGATAATAATAATTATGTACTCATATATTATCCCAGAACTGACTCTTGTGGAAATAATTAAAACCCAGTATTCACAGATGTAAGATATTGAAAAAGCAATGCATCTGTAAAAACAGAAACTAATTTAATATCTTCAAATTTATATCTTTAGGAGATATTTATTACTCTTTAGTTATGTGTGCTACAGGAACAATGGACCAAGATAGGGAGGGAAATAAATCTATACCATGGGTTGTACACAAACCGTAGATTGACTCAAGGCTTCTATTACAACCACTGTGGGAAAAAAAAAAATCTTATATGTTGTTATAAAGTTGTAAAGCTGGAAACTGTAAACTTACATCACAGTAATTCTTTTTGTAAGCTTATAAATTTAGTTAAACTCTTTCACATGGACACTGGAAAAAATAGACATAAATATTCATAGTAGCAATTTTCAAATAACAAATATGTGGAAGCAGATTAGGTTTTATTGACAAAAGAAGCAAAAAAATGTAGGATAGTTGTACAAAGGAATGTGATTTAGAAAAAAACTAATAAGTATAACCGCATATATCCATATGATTAAATATTGAAAAATGTATTTGAAAAAGTGAGACACAGAAGATAGGGAATATGTCCAATTATATAAAATATATTAAAAATTTAAGAAAAGAGTCAAATTAATTATTATTAATAATTAATTATTTATTTATAATTTATAATTAATTTATAAATAATTTATAATTATTTATAATTAATTATTAAAAATTTTTGTTCTTTGCTAAAGAACAAAAAATAATTTCTCTGTTATAGAACTAATGGAACTACCAAAATGTTAAAATGTTAATTATTATTAGTTACATAGTAGTCTTTTTGAAAAAAAATCTACTTACAAATGTATAATGCATATATTTAGAAAAATATATAACATAAAAGTCCTTATTATATTTATTATTTTTATTTTATGTTTATTGTTTTATTTGCATGAAGCATTTAATAACAGTTGTAATCAATGTTGAATCTTTGAAGGTAATATCTAGCATCTGTAATTAAAATAACTTTCCTGTGTTTCTTGCATACAAAGTTTGACACCTTCTGAGAAATGTACTCCTCAGATTTACAAATTAGAAGGATCATTTTGGTAGGTGTATGATTGGTAAATTGGAGACAGAAGTAAGACACTCTAGACGGAGGATTTCAACTTTTACTAAGAAGATGATGAATTCCTAAACTAAGTCAATGACAAGGAGAAGAGGTGTGTGTATCTTTAATTGGCAGAGTTTACTGAATAATTGAGTAGGTGTGGGGATTATAATTATGGGTGAATGAGAAATCCAGGGAATTTAACACATTTCTAGAACATATCAATTGTTTCATCAGTTATCAGAGAAGACTAAATGGGAAAAGTCCTAGAAAGAGAATTAGTATGCTCAGATTTGTTTAGTGTGACATGGTTGGGGTAGATCCAGACATAGACGGTCAGTAGGATATTGAACATATGAGTCTGCTATATTTGTCAACAGGTATAATCTAGAGATTTCACAATTAATGACTAATAGTTTTCTAGGAAGATAATGTAAAATGAGCCAGAAGAAAAGGAAACAGAAGAAATGGAGAGAGAATTGCCTCACAGAGAGCCAAAAAGGAGAAGAAGTGGGAGGAAAAGATTATCCACAGAAACATATCTGCAAAGTTTAGGAAACTTTGATACAAAGTTTAGGAAAACAGACTCTGGGATTGAGTTATGAAAATAGGTAAGAAGCAGCAAGATCTGCAAATAGGATGGAATTTAAAAAATGGAAATATTTATGGGAAAGAAAGCATATGTAACATATTGAAAATGTAACAAATTGAAAATACAAGTAAATATATGACTCCTAAATATATGTATTTACATATGAATTTATATAAACTTATAATTATGTATAAATCCCCCCACATCATTGGTGTTTTCTTTTCTAATAACTCCTTCTCATCATAAATTATACTCTGCAATTTCATATATAAATATATACACATAAGTATATATACACACACACATATATACACATTTATATATATATATGTATGTGTATATATATATACATACACACACACACACACTATAAACTGAATGTTTGTGTGCCTCCCAAATTCATATGGTAAAGCTCTAATCTCCAATGTAATGGTATTTGGAGGTGTGGCCTTTAGGATGCAATGAAGTTAGATGAGGTCATGTAGGTAGAGCCCCCACGATGGGAACACTGGTTTTATAAAAAGAGGAGAGGAGAAGGCAAGAGATTGCTCTGTCTGAGCCATATAAAGTCACAGTGAGAAGGCAACAGTCTGCAAACCAGGAAAAAGGGAGAGGGCCCCTCCCAGATACAAAATATTTTGTCATCTTGATTTGGATATTCTAGCCTCCAGAAATGTGAGAAATAAAAGTTTGTCAATAAAGCCACTCATTCTATAGTACTTTGTTGTAACAGCCTAAACTAAAACTCTAATCTGTAATCTGCCCACATTCACCTTCACTTACCATATCTCTGCTCCTCCTTTTTGTAAGGTTGCTAGAGCATTTTTTATGCTGACCCTTTCCAGTTACACTCCTATTATCTTTCAAAACCAATTCAGATAGGTTGTTATCACAACCATTTCAATAATACAGCTTATCTCAAGGGCCCCGATGATCTTTCCATTGCTAAATTTGATAATCAATGTTCAGTTTTCCCATTTTTTTGCCTCTGAGTAAAATTTGAGCAGCTGACTCTTCCTTTCTTCTTATATTTCCTATAAGATAAAAGCAAGCTTTCTCTGGTACTGAAATATAAGTGACATTTCTCCCATGGGTCCTGATACAGAGCAAATAGTGTGTTGAACTTGACAATGTTCTCAATGACATTCTGACAATAAATGTACCAAGAATTTTCATGTAGGTCTTACTAATGGCTGTCCTTCAACTGAGCCAAAGACATAATGACAAAATATAATTTGATATAAATTAAGTTCATGAGATGTAAGACAATATGTTCAAATACAGTACTCGAGTCTCTGATGTTGATATATGTAGACAGTGTAGTGGGTTCCTGCTTATTACTTTTTGAAGATTCATTGATACCAATTATGTGAAACTCTTCCTTAAGCATATAGTTTCATTTATAAATATAAATATATTTTAGGCAAATTTTTCAAAATGATGTTAAGTAACAAAAGTCTGCATATTGGGTATTCTTATGCTATTTATTGCCTAACTATTCTGCATAAGCATTGTGTGTTCACTGAGGACACAACAGTAAATAAGAGTGAGAAAGTTGTTACACTGTTGAAGTTTAAGAGGCTAGGAAAGCAATAAACATACAAGCAAAAAGAAAAACAACAACAACAACAACAATTAAGACTGTGATGACAGCTAAAAGGGGCTCTGATATGGAGTGTTTTGTAATCCCTAGTTTAAATACATTGGTCAGGAAAGGATTCTCTGATGATGAAGTATAGAAGACAAAGTAGGTAATCAGGCTAAATATCAGAAGAATATTCACAGAGTAGTGCCTCTAAGTGAGAAGATCGTGCTGGGGAAGGTTTGGCCTATTTAAGAAACTGGAGGAAGGTATGGAAAACAGGAAAGCAAGTTAATTAGCATAAAATAAAGTTTAGAAAGATTATCAGGAGTAAGATAATATAAGAAATCACAGGCAACTATAAGGAGTTTAGACTTTACTAAAATACAGAAATAACATTTGTATCTTAAATAAGGGGTAAAATGATCTGAATTGTGGTTTGTGGAAGCCCCTCTTGCTGATACAGTATAGTACTATATGGCTTGTATATATTAATCTGGAGATATACATCATATATAACATAAATATAACATACATAAATTCAACATATTTTGATTCAGAAAAGAGAAACAGAAATAAAAGTAAATTCTCTCATTGGTTTGAATTAAAATGGGACAAATATTAGAAAACAAAAATCTCCATTAGAATTCTTTACTTTAGCGAAGAAAGAGGTTGTTCATGTTATGGCTTCTGGGCTTCTTACTGTAGCCCCTGTGTCCTCACTGTTAGAAGGACTATTTACCAGTCCTAACCTTAAAATAGGATTCATTTTTCTCTCAAACTACAGAGTTTAAGTAGGTTAAAATGGTGTGGATGATTACATATACTTCTCAAAAATATCCTATGAGATCAGGGTTGTTATTGTCTTTCCATGAAACAGATGACGTAACTAAAGTTTTGCAGGTTGAAATGACATGTCCGATATTTCCACAGTACAAGAGTTTGAGAAAAAACATATCTTATTCACTTTTTATTCTATGTTATGGACCATTTTGTGACAGTTTCTACTTTTTAAGTAATAATCACCTTTTAAGATATATTTCCAAATCTTTATCTGTATCCTCATCTCTATAGGTCAAATTTTAAGTCAGAATTTGTTATCTTCTAGGTTTGACATAGTAGGCAAAATGTGTCTTCTCTCTTCTTCATTGACTAAGAATTTGAAAACCAATTTATTATTAGTTTGCATAATTGTAAACTAGCACACTAGTATTACAGCTTATTTCTCCTTCATAGGGTGGCTGTTAAACTACCTAAATGATGCATTTCTGAAAAATATTTTTTCCTATTTTTATATATAAAGAATGTGACTTAAATTTAACTATATTCAGATACATATCTTGCATATATGTGCGTATTTTATCTAAAGCGGTGAAGTTGTTTGTATTTTTTTTTCTTAAGATTTTATTTATTTATTTGACATAGAGAGAGATCACAAGTAAGCAGAGAGGCAGGCAGAAAGAGGGGGGAAGCAGGCTCCCCGCTGAGCAGAGAGCTCAATGCCCCAATGTGGGGCTTGATCCCAGGACCCTAAGATCATGACCTACACAGAAGGCAGAGGATTAGCACACTGAGCCACCCAGGTGCCCCGGTTGTTTGTATTTCATTTACTTTATCAACACTTCCCCCAAAGTTAGATAAAATAATTATTCAATTGTCTTTACAATACTTAACTTATCACTAATTCCCTACATGTCAGGGTAGAAAATATATGTGTGGACCAATAATTTAAAGAGTTGGATTTGTAGAGCTTATTCTCTAGATGGCTATTTTCTTCTACCTAGTACAGGTTGTCATTGCTGAAGATATCAGAGCATCTTAAAATGAAATAAACTCTTCCTCCCAAAAGGTCTAACTAAGATACTGTGAAAATTATAGATTTTTTTGCTCAATTATAGGTGATTTAAGTAGTTAAAATACTTGAATACTAAACCTATCCCTATTTTGAGTATTAGATGAATTATAAACTACATTTAACAGGTCCAGCTATAAGAATGAAATACAACAGGCAGATTAATATACCCAAGTATTAGGCACTTAAAAAAAAATTATTTATTTATTTACCTGAGGGGGTTGTTGGGCAGAGGGAGAGGGAAAGACAAACTTCTGTGCTGAGCACAGAGCTCAATGGAAGTCTCCATCTCAGGAACCTCAGATCATGACCTGAGCTGAAACCAGAGTTGACCCTCAACCAACCGAGACACCTAGGCACCACTTCACTTTGTTACTCAATGTTCATCACCCTTTTTCTCCCAATTTTCATAGTTTAATCTATCAAAAATCTTTTTTAGCATGAGGATGGAACATACCAGAATGCCTAGGCATTTCTGGAGCTCTTACTATCTATCCCAGCTATGAATCATCTAAGAAACTTGGGCGTATTACCTGACTGTTTTATCTTAAAAAGGGGATAACATACATAACTTTTATAATGCATATAAGAATTAAATTATCCATGTGACATTCATAGACTGGTCTCTGGCATAACTTATAGTAAATGTAAGGTTTTATGGTAAATATAGTAAAAACCTATAAGGTTTTATAGTAAATAATAGGGTTTTTTTCTGGCTGATTTGTACACAAATATGTTAAGCTTTATTTTTATTTATTTACTTCTTTAGGTTTCATTTTGAATTCTTATAGTTTTTAATTTTTTAATATTTTATTTATCATTTTTTAAGTTTCATTTTTAATTCTTGTAGTCCCCCCCACACCCCACTGCAGCTATGATCACTTTAAGAGTTTATCAACCATTACTTGTGTCAAAATTTTGTGCCATTTCTCCCACCTCCAATTTCTATAAGTTTTGAATGTTGGGTACATTGATCTCCTTACAAACCTCTTAACTGTTTTGTTTTTTTTTTTTCCAATTTATTTATTTTCAGAAAAACAGTATTCATTATTTTTTCACCACACCCAGTGCTCCATGCAAGCTGTGCCCTCTATAATACCCACCACCTGGTACCCCAACCTCCCACCCCCCCGCCACTTCAAACCCCTCAGACTGTTTTTCAGAGTCCATAGTCTCTCATGGTTCATCTCCCCTTCCAATTTACCCAAAAGCACATACCCTCCCCAATGTCCATAACCTTCCCCCCTTCTCCCAACCCCCCTCCCCCCAGCAACCCACAGTTTGTTTCGTGAGATTAAGAGTCACTTATGGTTTGTCTCCCTCCCTATCCTCTTAACTGTTTTAACATCCACAGGGCTCAAGGCAGGAGGAATATGCAGAATAAAAACTTTTCTTCCAACCTTTTGTTCTCCTGAGACCCGCTTTTCTGATTCCCCCTGGGATTTCCCAAATACCCTCATTTAACTTATATTTTCAAGACTAAGTCACCTTGATTTTCTCCAGTTCATATTGGTACTTATTTTCATACTCTAATTGTGGAAATCTTTTTAATGACTTCTCCTTAAAATCTGGCATACTGCATTGTTTCTGTCAACTCACACTCAAGGGATTAAGGGGTCTTATTCAAAAAATAGAGTTATTTCACAATTTCACTCATAACTTTCTCAAATTAATATTACCCACCAGAATTCCCATGTTCTTCTCAGCAAGGGAGAATATACTAAAACTTCATCTTTGAGTTGTTTGGCTATTTGCCTAATTTATGCTTGGATATTGCTAACCCCTAGAAACATTCTATCACGTGCTCTTAACAGAAACGCTCCTAACAGCTAGTCCAGCCCCCTAGCATTGATCTAATTTTAGTAGCTAAAATGTAGGATAAAATTTACTTCTGTATCTCTAAGTAAAGATTATGTTTAGTTTGTAACTTGATGTGGTCCTCAAGTACACAAATCTTCATTGAACCCCCTATTTTTTTTTTTTTTTTAGGATTTTATTTATTTGAGAGAGAAAGAGAGAATAAGCAGGAGGGGCAGAGGGAGAGGGAGAAGCAGACTCCCCACTGAGCTGGGAGCCCGATGTGATGGGGGGCTTGATCCCAGGACCTTGGGATCGGGGTCTGTTCCAAAGGCACACACTTAACCCACTGAGCCAGTAGGCAACACTTTCCTTGACTCATTCTATGAGCAAGTATAATTTTCTTTACTCCTTAATAATTTGACTTTTCAAAAAAGTAGTCTGATTTTTCACATGTTAAACAGAATCATTCAACATGTTCAAAAAAAAAATTGCCATAGATATAAATATTTAAAGTAAAACACAAAACAACAAGATGTCAAAGTGGCTTTAAAAAACAAACAGACCTAACAAGACCAATTGTGTGCATATGTTGACTAAGAGGAGCTTTTATTCATTGCTGATGAGAATGCAAAATAAAAAAAAAAAGTTTGGAAATGGCCACTTTGAAAAATAGTTTGGAAGTTTTATACAAAGCTAAGTAATGATCTACAGCTTAACAATAACCCACAACCTTCGGACCAACTTATGCCCCTAAGTATTTACCCAACTAATCTGAGTACTCTAGGTCCACAAAAACCTGCATGCAAATATTTATAGTAGTTTTATTCATGCTCAAAATTCAGGGCAGCCAAGGTGTCTTCAAGAGGTTAAAAAAAGATCAAAGTAGTACCTATTATCTTTGGGACTTTGTCCACTCAAAAGAGGTATGAGGTGGCTTCCTACATGGCTAACATTCTAAATCTGATTAGGGATGTGTTTACCTGGGTGTATATATGTTTGAAAAGATTCATTAATCTGTATACATAAGATTTATGCATTTTGATGTCTATATCTTATGGTTCAATTAGAAATAAATGGAACTGGGGTGCCTGGGTGGTTCAGTAAGTTAAGCAGTTAAACGTCTGCCTTGGGCTCGGGTTATGATCTCAGGATCTTGGGATTGATTCCCCTGCTGGGCTCCATGCTCAGAGGGGAGTCTGCTTCTCCCTCTCCTTCTATGATCTCTCTCTTGCTGTCTCACAAATAAATAAATAAAATCCTTCAATAAAGGAAAGCAATGGAATGAAGTTTTTGAAAATACGTTTTTAATTATATAACCATTAGTATACACTTATAATTTGTTTTCATAAGAAAAAGCACTAAGCCTTCTATAGAATTTTTTTAACAAGAAAATATCCTTTTTGACCCTGAGTTATGACAACCACTAAACTAACAATTCATTAAGCAGTTGAAAAATCACTTCATGCTGCTGTGGACATTATTGGCACATTGTGTCTAAGCTATTAGTCCTCAGTAGTAGAGTGTCATGCAAGTGAGCAGTGCATCGGATTATAAGATTCCATAAATGGATTTGTAGTTCAAGGTCCTTATAAGGAGTTCAAAACTTTGTATTAGAGTAGTCTATAAATCATCATGGAAACCTTTCGTCTCAACCGGGTGCTGAAATCATTAGAAGTATTCAAGACAGTAACTCATTATAATTTTGTATCATTCTAGGCCATCCTTTTAACCACGTAAGAGTTCACATGAAATAAAGAGTTAAGAGATTATTGCATTGTCAATATTACATACTATCAGCCCATCATAACTGTAAAAAACATCTAGGTTCTATGAGGTGATTGTTCACAAACTTCAGCTAAATTGAAAAGGTGATTCTTTACAAGTTTCAGCTAAATTGATATTTTAAGCATTTCCTCTGTTCTCACTGCTCTTCTTCCTTCTTTAAAATGAAGCCTTACCAAAGAATTTGGTAAAATTGCCTAGAAAAACTTAAAGAGAGAACTGAACTAAAAATGACAGTCCTTCTGTGTATATGTGTGTGTTTATGTGGTCCCATTAAGGCTAATTTGACCACATGACACTTTTACTGAGCTAACTTTAGTTCAACTCAGCAAAATTATCAATGGATTTCGGTGTCCTAAAGATAGAATCTCTGATTTATTATATCCCTTTCTTTATACAGAGGTTGAAAGCTGTATTAACAGACTCCACACTTTCCTTTGTATTCCCTAGTAATACATAGGTGCTTAAAGTAATTTTGTATTTTTCCTTTTTTTTTTTTTTTTTTTCTCCAGCAGAGTTTCTCTCACCACCTGCTATCATTGGTGCCAGGTTTTATGTCATTCTCCAGGTTCACCAGTCTTAAGATAAATGTTCAGACATGTTCTACTTTACCGCGATTGATGATCTCAACAGAAAGGGTGTGAATTCTACTACAAAGTCAGATTTTATCTCTTGATTATAGTCTAAGCTTATATTTAAAAATCAAACAAACAGAACAAAAAATAAACTTCATAAAAAGACACATCTCAAAAGTATATGGTCCACAGCAAAGATGCTAATGAGCATGCAATTAATCCCGGGAGCGTTTATAACTAAACTTTTCTGTACTTCCTTTTTTAACATTTGGCCTTCCTTTTTCTCTCTTTCTAGATATAATCATTCCTTTATGACTTTTTTTTTAAGATTGTATTTGATATTATAATAAAGATATTATTTGAGAGAAAGCACAAGCTGGGGGAGGGTTAGAAAGGGAGGGAGAAGGAGACACCCTGCTGAGCAGGGACCCTGAAATGGGGCTTGATCCCAGGACTCTGGATCACTACCTGAGCTGAAGGCATACACTTAACCCACTAAGCCACACAGGCACCTCCATTTCTTTATGTTTTTAAACTGTTTTGTTCTCTTTATCTCAACTACATTTTGTAGTTCTGCTAAGTTGTTGTTTTTTTTTTTTTTTTGAATATCAATGTTCTATGAAAAAAAAAACATCATGGGAGTTTACCCTGGAATGAAGAGATTGTTCTTTTATCATAACTTGTTTCCTTACCTTTCTATTAATGTCATGATCTCCTGTTTGGGGAATGTTTTCTGTATTGGGATGGAAATATGAGTGGAATTTGATTTTTAATTATATCTAATAAATTACTCTAAAATCCATGGAATCTCTAAGAAGACAACAACAACAACAAAATTATATTTTCAAAATATTAATGGATTCTTTTTTCCTAAGAAGAAATATTAAAATTTGAGAGAATTTTTGGAGGTAGGGTTGGAGAGATAAGAGTTAGGTGGGAGACAATTTTTTTTAATTAAGCCTTGGTTGAATAAACCAAAATTATTGATATAAAAGTTATGAATAAGACATTAAAACACCAATATGTAAAAATAATGCATTGATAAAAGTCTTTTTAAGAGTATTAGTGAGCATCTCTGAACAGATGTTTATGGTATTATACAGTCAGTTTGAATGTTTTGTTTTGTATTATTTTTTTTTTTTCTCCCTTTGGCTTGGCCATGTGAAAATAGGATTTGCTATCAGGTTCTGCTATCAGGGTTAGGGTTACTGTATTCATAGATAGTGAAGAACCACCCTGTAAAGGCTGAACCATGGTGATATTCAGGTCTTATTTCTTACTTTGTGTTTTAGCCCTTTGAGTTACTGAAAATGTGACATTTGGAAGAAATAAGACATTTTGCCTTGACTGGTGAAAAAAATAAATAAATAATTACCAAATCACGACACTTACCCAGGAAGTCATGTATAAAAAAGTATGCATTAGGGTTGTTTAGAAGCCATGTAAACATTTGATTAAATCTAGGCTTTATTTTTTTAATCTCATTTATTAATTAAGATGAAAATAATTTCTGTCTCTGTCTCTCTTTTGCTTTCTTTTTCTCAAACAATTTTTACCAGCAACAGTTCCTTTCCACTCCATTATCTTCTAGATGAAGAAAGGTACCAATTATAATTCTCTGCCTAGGCAACAGATAAGAACTCTGGATAGAATCAGCTCACAGGAAAGCTTCTACATTACAGCCCTTTCAAAACTCCTGTTTCAGTCCTCCCAAATGTTTCAATAGCCAAATTAAATCGAGTGCTGATTATTGTGCACAATCTAAAATATGCTTTGTGAACAGGTGATTTCAGGTATATCTTTCAGGTCTAAAAAGTCTTATAAATTGCCATTTCTTGTATTTGAATATAGGCCTTTCAACATGACATGGAAATGCAGTGTCAAATTTGAATATTCTCACACCATTAGAAAAACTGAAAATCAACCTCCATGTGGTACTGAGAATGACAGGTCAGGGGAAAAAAAAAATAACCAAAAGATCTGTCCACATTTCTTTCCAATTTGTCAAATAATGCTGGAGATAAACAAGCAGAACAAGCATCAGTAGAAGGGAAAACCAAGCTTTGTTTCTATTCTGTGAAAGCAAAATCTAACTAAAGTTAATTGGAAAACAACTTTATTCTATGAATAGGTTCTTGCTTTGTTTTATGAGGAAGGACTGTCCAGTTAAAGAAGAAATTAAAAAGCAGCAAAGAGCAGTAGCCAGTCCTCCAGGCAGAGGCAATTGGTGCTTACGTCTGGTTGGTTCAAATGTATAATCAATGTGGCAATGATCACAGCCTATGGACTGAATTGTGGCTCCTCTACCTGCTCTTAAAGGAGGTCACATCAATGACAGGAGGTGTTTTGTTGTTTTTGTTGGAGGAAAAATAAAAATCTGGTAATTCTATCAGCCAATTGGTAACTGGAGATGTGTGAGCCTTCCAAAATAAAGTAAGTTTTTGGTATTTTTGCTTAAATAAAATGGGTGAGTAAAATTGAATATATTCTCTCCCATTGACACACTAATCCATCATATATTAAATCTGCATAAATCCATACACAAAATCTTTATTTTCCTTTTGTTGTTTATTGAGGTATTATTTTCTAACCTGTGCACACTGCTCCTGAAAAGTGAAACTTCAATGAACATACTTCTCCGATATCAACCCTGCATTCATAAAACCCACAGTTCCATTATGAACAAAAGACAAATGTATTTGGTTTTTGTATTAGAAGTCTGATAAAACCTGTACTCAAACTTTAAAAAAAAAAACTCCACTATATCATTTTAAGAACCCTATGTTCTTAAAACCCTATGTTCTAACTGGCCTATTTGATAACTGCCAAGCAAACCCTGTGTTTTCCAATTCTATGCCTTTGCCTCAGTGTGTTGTTCCTTCTGCTAAAAATGCACTTCATTCCACTGCCCATGTAGGATTAATTTTTACCTTTATGTAAAAATGTACTGCATGACACCCACCTGAATTTCTTCATATAAAAGGATTTTCCTGGGTGCCTGGGTGGTTTAGTTGGTTAAGCAACTGCCTTCGGCTCAGGTTATGATCCTGGAGTCCTGGAATCGAGTCCCACATCAGGCTCCCTGCTCAGCAAGGAGTCTGCTTCTCCTTCTGACCTCACCCGTCTCATGCTCTCTCTCTCTCTCTCTCTCTCAAATAAATAAATAAATAAATAAGGATTCCCCCCCTCTGAAAAGTGAGTTTATTTTTATTTCTTTTGTGGTATTTGCATCATACTACTGTGTGAAACAGATGTTGTCGAATTGGTATTATCACCAATAACAGCAATATTAAGTGTTATATTAAGTATTTACTAACAGTCAACACTGCTATAGGCTTTCTATGCACAAAATTATTTAATCAGAAAAAAGCCCTATTTTATCTCTATCTTTGAAATCAGAAAATTAAAGCTTAAGAAATGTTAAGAAAATAACTAAGGCTGGAGCCAATGATGAAGCTAAGAATCCAATCCATGTTGGTCTTACACCAAAGCCTAAAAATGGTGGCTGTTACAGCTAATAGTACAGTCTTGGGGATGGACCTTGTCTTTTCCATATTTGTGCATTCTTGAGTAATTAGCATAACTATTTATATCTCCTAAGCCAGAGATTGTTAACTTTGCTTGCATATTTGAAGGAATGGAAAGTTTTGAAAATCTCTCTGTTTGAGTATACCTCAGCCCAGTTTTGGCAGAATCTGTGTGGTAGTGGTGGGGGACAGGTATACTGTGAAGGTTTCCTGGGTAAGTCTGGTAAGGAGCCTGAGTGGAGATCTACTGGCCTGGGTTCTCATTTGACATCTGTTGAACTCAGTGAATGAATAAACTCAATGAATGAACACAGTGAATGAAAAAATGAATAAATGAGATTATCTTCTTAATGGGACATAGGAATACTATACAAATAAGCACATGCCTATACATGTAATTGTACATAATGTTTGGAGTTGGCATGCATATTGTATGTATGTAGACAAAGGATCATTTATCATATTCATCTGAAGAAGCTGATTTGTTTTCTTTTCCTCACATTCTGTTGAAGAGAGGTAGGCCAAGAATAAGTAGGGAAGATTTTATGGAATAGAGTAGGACTATGATCAAAGGTCTGCTTTAGGAAGAGTAACGCATTAAGACAACAATGTAGGACTCAATTAAGGGGGAGGTATTCCAGAATCTATAGTTCATAGTGGCCATTGAGGAGCTATTGCATTTCCCCTATCATGAAAAACAGAGGCACGGGTAATAGTTAGGAAGTGGGAAGGGAAATAAAAGGCAAAATATAAAAGGTACTAAAAACAAAATATTGACTTAAACTAAATATATTATATATAAGAAAGTGTTTAAATGTATAACACTGTAATCATTAAGGAATTGTTGACAGAGATGAGGAAAATAAAAGGAAGAACTATTTATTAGACCCAGAGAGGAGAACTTATTTTTTTTCATCTGCTGAGCATACTAATTGATCTTAATATTTTCTGACATTTGGGGTTATTTCCTTCTTTAAAATTAGCCTAACTTTAGTCCTAGTAAGATAAACAATGTGGATAAGGTAAAAAAAAAAAAAAAAAAAAATTCTACTACTCTCAGAGAAAATGCTGTTGTTCCTACATTCATGGTGGGCTATTTATTTATTTAATATATGTGAGCACGTCCAAGCCTAACATGTAGTTCCATGGTGGACATAAGTGTTTTCATTTGCAAACACCAGTGTTCATCAAAAGGATGGTCTCAGAATTATTATAGAATCTACTGAGACAGACTTAATTGGTTGTGAGAACATCCATTCATAACCCCATTGTCTCATTCAAGGAAACCATTAGTGGAACTTCTTTGTTATTTGATAACAACATTAACAAGCATCTTGATATATAGATATATATAGATAGATGATAGATGATAGATAGATAGATTTTTTAAACTACATCTCTTATTGGAAAATCTCTAGAAGTATCACATATTACACTTGTTCCAATAATGTGAATTCATATTTCTGAAAGAGATACATCCAGTTCTTCAAAGACATTATAAAGGAAGAATAAATATTAGATGGAGTTTATATTCACTTCTCCTAGACAGAAAAAAATAGTATATAATAAATACTTTTATAAAGGTTCTTAGGTCTATAAAAGAGAAACTGGACCAAAACCTCCCCCAGAATATACTTACAGGAAAATTGTCTGAATGTCAATTTAATGTATGGTAGTAGCTCACAAGAGGTTAAGAGTAGGGATATATGAACTAAGTCAGAGAAAGAAAAAATCCATCTGATCTCACTCATATGTAGAATTTAAGAAACAAATCAAACTAGCAAAGGGGAAAAAAAGAAGAGAGCAAGAGACAAATCAAGAAATAGGCCCTTAATTATGGAGAACAATCTGATGGTTTCCAGAAGGGTGGGGAATGGGTTAAATAGGTGATGGGGATTAAGGAGGGCACTTGTGATGCGCACATGGTGATACACAGAAGTGTTGAATCACTACATTGTATATCTAAAACCCAGTATAACACTATATTTTAACTAACTGGAAATAAAATAAAAACTTAAAAGACCAGGAATATATGAATTGGAAATCATTTATATGGACAAGAAGTTCAAGCTACAGAAATCAATTAAAAGAGAAATGTTGTAGAAGGGTAAGATAAGAGAGATAATGTTAAATCATAATAAAACTCAGATTAGCTGGATAAAGAGTAGAAAGATCAGATGTAAAGAAGTACAAATGGAATATTACTGAATCAAATAAAGGTGTGTGTGTGTGTGTTTGTACTGTTGATCAATACTATCTTATAAAGTGCTTAAATTAAAGAAAAAAACATTTTAAAAAGAGCCATTATTACTCATAATTTTTTTTTAAGATTTTATTTATTTATTTGATAGACAGAGATCACAAGCAGGCAGAGAGGCAGGCAGAGAGAGAGAGAGGAGGAAGCTGACTTTCACTGAGCAGAGAGCCCGATGCGGGGCTCGATCCCAGGACCCTAAGATCATGACCTGCGCTGAAAGCAGAGACTTAACCCTCTGAGCCACCCAGGCACCCTCCTATTATCCATAAATTTTGAGAAATCAATAGCAAACCCACAACTGCAGTGTAGCATTCTTATTGTTAAGTCTTGGTAATAGATGGAAACAGATATTGGAAAAGCATGATAGAAAACATACTATGTTATATTTTAAAACAATATATTGATTTCCACAGTATTTCAAAAGATCCAAAAAATCTATTTTTCTAGCTCAATAGTAACATATTTGCATACTCCTGGTCAGATACTTGTGTCTAAGCATATTCTTTAAAAAAAAAAAATAGATTTTAGTGAAGTAGGTAGTTCTATGTCTTAGAACAAGAAAAATTTAGAAGGGTATAATTGTCAAAAAGCATGGGTATTTTACGATGCCCAGGTGGCTCAGTAGGTTAAGTGGCTGCCTTGGGCTCAGGTCATGAGCTCAAGGTCCTGGGATGGAGTTCTGCACAGGCTTCTTGCTGGGAAGGAGCCTGCTTCTCCCTCTGCCTGCCACTTCTGCATGTGTGTGTTCAATCTGTCTTTCACTGACAAGTTACATAAAATCTAAAATAAATAAATAAACAAATAAATTTAAAAGTATGGATGCTTTAAGTGGGTCAGGGTTGTTCTCAAAGAGAGCTGACGTAGTCATACTTATATCAATCAGGTAAACTTTAAAGCAAGAAATAGTTCATGAAGTAGTGTATTCTAAAGTACTAAAATGTTCATTAACATTCATCCATTTACTGGATGATTAACGATGATAGATTTATATGTACCAAATAACATAGACACAAAATATGGCAGGCAAAAATGACAGCCATTAAAAATTTTAACTGAAAATGTATCATCATAATCCAGAAGCATTAACATATCGCTTTCAGAATCTTTAAAAAAAATCAGTTAAATTATGTAAGATCAAGCAGAAATGAACAAAATTATCTGATTGGACATATAGAGAAAACTTCACCTATCCATGAGAGATATAAAATATTTACCAAATTGCCAATTTAAAGTGTATATGCTCAACATATTTCAAAGGATAAAATCAAAGTATATTCTTTGATCATGATTTAATTAATCAAAATATAAATTTGAAAATGTTAAAAATGAAGTAGTATAATTCTAAATAAATCCTAGATTACGGAAGAAATGAAAGTGGTGTGTTGCACTAGTTGTCACTTAATTATAGTGAAAATACGACATTAATAGATGATTAACTCTAAATATATATATTAAATGAGAATGGCAATAATCAATTACTTGGGCACGTGGGTGGCTCTGTAGGTTAAGCGGCTGCCCTGGGCTCAGGTCATTATCCCAGGGTCCTGGAATTGAGCCCCACGTTGGGCTCCCTGTTCAGCAGAAAACCTGCTTTTCCCTCTCCCTCCGTCTGCCTCTCTGCCTACTTGGGCTCTCTCTCTATCTCTCTGTCAAATAAATAAATAATCTTTAAAAAAAAAAATTACTCGAGTACCCATTTCCAAAAAGAGCAGAAAACTAAACCAAAGAAATAAGAGGAGGGACTTCATCAGCTAAGCATCCAGCTCTTCATTTCAGCTCAGTCATGGTCTCAGGGTTATCAGACCCAACCCTGCCTAGGGCTCTGCACTGAGGATGGAGTCTGCTTAGGATTCTCTGTCTCCCTCTCCCTCTGTCCCTTCCAACACTCCTGTACTCTCTCTCTGTCTCTCTAAAACAAAGAAAAGAGAAGAAAAGAAGAAAATAAAAGAAATAAGAAAGTCATAATGAAATAAGCACATAACACAATTAATAACCATCTAGAAAGCTTAAAATTAAAGATGATAAGACACAAATTATGAGTATTAAAAATAAAATGGACATTATGGTAGACCTCAAATACATTTAAAACACAGCAAGAAAATATTTTGTCACTATATTTGATAATTTAGATTCAATGGTCAAATTTCGATAAACTACAACTTAATGTGAGATCTATAGAACAAAAATGTCTTAGTAGTAATATACTTTATTAAACTTTTCATCTACACTTAATTTATTTTTTCTACAGAGAATATTCCAGACCAAGACATCACTAATGACTTCATTCACAAATATTTAAAGAAACACACATGTTTTAAACAAATTCATACAGGGCAAAAAATTAGGAAATGTTTCCTACTTGATTTATTAGAGTAATATATTCCAGATAATAACACTAAATGAAAATAAGATTACAAGTTAATACTTTTCAGTACTAACAAATGGATACAAAATACTAGACAAGTAATATCAAATCAAATCCAGCAATTTAAGAAAAAAGATAATAACAATGAGCTTTTTAAGCATACAAAGTTGGTTTAACCTATGAAAATCAATGTGATTCACCACATTAATAAAATAAAAGGGAAAGTGTGATTGTCTCAATAGATGAAATAAAAGCACATAATAAAATCTAAAACTTATTTTTGATAAAAAATATTTAGTTAACTGGGTAGAAAAGTTTACTTAATGTGATAAAGAAAATCTATTGAAAAATCAGAGCACCATTTATATTTAATGATGAAATATTGAAAATTTTTCCATTGAGTTTGAGCCATGGTCAAAGATGTCTGTCTTACTACTTTTATTTAAAGTTCTATAAGTGATAGAAAATGAACTGAGGGGAGACAAATTTTACAAGCACAGATTAAAAAAATAAAACTTTAAAATCTGTTGTGGTCAAAATCAAGTAATTTTCAGCATGACATTTCTAGTATATTTAAATAATCTAAGTATTATAATATTAATAAATAATATCAATAAACAAAAATATAAAATTTATATACCAGCAAAAAGTCATTAGAAAATGAAATTTAATATGACACTATTACAATAGCAGTAAAATTATCAAATGCCTAAGAATAAATCTAATGAAAATATAAAATCTCTACACAGAGATTAATAAACTCTTATTGAGAAAAATTAAAGACCTAAATAATGAAAAGACATTCATTAACTGTGAGACTCATTATTATAAAAATAAACAGATTTCCCAAATTGATCTATAAAGTTATTATCCTAATAAAAGTCCCAGAAAAATTTTGTGATTATTAATAGACACTTCTAAAATTTTATAGAAATGTGGTACTGTTGCAAAAATAGACCTATAAAACAGAACAGACAGGATTAAGGTAAAGGTGAAGGAGGGTGCTTTAGAAATAGCCTTGGGTTCTGATTCTACCCTATGAGATCTACAAATTTAACATTATACTTAAAGATTAAGTGGTGCTGGTGCACCTGGGTGGCTCAGTGAGTTAAAGCCTCTGCCTTTGTCTCAGGTCATGATCCCAAGATCATGGGATGGAGGCCCACATCAGGCTTTCTGCTCAGTAGGGAGCCTGTTTCCCCTTCTCCCTCTCTGCCTGCTTCTCTGCCTACTTGTGATCTCTGTCAAATAAATAAATAAAATCTTAAAAAAAAAAAGATTAAGTGGTGTGGGTATTGCATAAGGTATTAAAAGAACATGTCATTTTACCTTTGTAATTGAATTTATATAGTTTAAGAAAAGTTACTTTAATTTATTATAATTAAATTCTAATTAATAAAATGGCACTTAATTAAATATGTAGGTACATATTTAATAATGAGTATTCTGTTTTTATATAATAGGTAGATGGTAATAGATAGCTATAGATATATAGATAGATTTTTTAAAAATAAAAGCGCATTAAAGAAAAAAAGGAAAAAAAGCATTAAAGAACTTACAAAGATCTAGAGTTTTTATTTTTGGCCAATATAACTGGGAATGTTGATATATCAATGTCAGTTAAGAACTATGAGCAATGAGTGAATATATGATAGCTTATAGGATCATAGGATATGACCCCATATAAAGAAGAATTCAAATAAAAGACGTGTCACTTACTTATTATGAGTCCTTAAACAAATCACATAGACTCATGGATTTTCAATTTACTACTCTTTAAAGAAGGGAGGAAAAAAAAAATCATGGTATGGATATATAGGGCTGTTCTCAAGACTGAATGGGAAGAAAATTCAAATACAGTTAATATAGTTATTAATACAATTCTTGCTCTTAGGTGTTTATTATTATTATTATTGTCAATGAAATTTTCTAATAAAGTGGAAATAGTGGCTGTTAGTTTTATGGGGTAGCAAGTTTATGGAAAGTCATTCTTGTAAAAATTATGATATTGGAGAACAAAACAAGCTAAGTGAGGAAAGCAGAGGAGACCCAAGAAATGGCTTGTGCTGGAATGAACAATGTGACAAATTATCCAGAAAAGTGATAGAGGAAAGAAAACTTGAACATGTAAGGTAGATGAGGAGGAAGAAGACTATATTTGATGGAAAGAAAGTGATAATTTGTGAGGGACCAAAACAAAATAATCATAAAAAATAAGTGTCATGGTATCTACATATGGGAGTTCAAAATAAAGGAGTTGGATGATGATTAATAAGTAAACAAAGAGTCTGTGGAGTTAAGAAGGTGGACTTGTGATCTGGGTCTTGGGCAATGAGATAGAATAAAGATGGAAAGAAGTTGCTTTCATTTTGAGAGATGGAGTTTACTTTCCATCCTCTTAATCTCAGGTTGATCCTGTGGCTACCAATAGGTTACATCAGGAGGGACATTTTGGCACTTCTGAACCTAGTTTTCAAAAGGACTGGAAATGTCTGCTCTATGCTTCTTGGAATGCTCAGTCTTTCTGTCACTCTTCTTGTTGGAAGCAGCTGCCATCATGTAAGGAAGTGCAAAGAACCATGGAGAAATCCACAGGGAGGAGAATGAAGTCTCCAGTCATCAGTTTAGCTTCATTTGACAGCACCAGATTGCCAGATATGTATGTGGGACATGTTGAAAATAAAGGTTCTAGTCCTACATAAGCTACTCAAAAATAAAACAGAAACAGGTTGAACCCATCAAGCCTTGCTCCAATTGCAAAACTTCAAAATCATATGAATTATTTTATTTGTTTGTTTTAACTTACTCATTTTTGGAGGGCAAGAGTAAATAACTAAAACAAGAAATAGGAGAAAGTTTGAAACAAACAAAATAATTGTGTGTGTGTATATATATATATATATATATATAATATGTCCAATAGTGAGATACATATATTAGTATACATTGAATATATATGTATATTCAACATATTATATATACTTAATTATATATTATATATACTTATATATTCATTCTTTCAGGTACTAAAACAAAACAGAATAAAATAAAAACAGAAAAGGTTGTAAGAAATGGAGGCAGTGGTGCATCACTTATATACTACATCAATAAGGTTACTCTGTGAAACAAAAATATTCACAATGGAAGAGGGGATTAAAAGAAGCTAAGTTAAGGGTTTTCAAAGGAGTTTGGAAATTTAGAGGAAAAAAATAGCTAACTTCCACAAATTGGTTTGTTTACCTATACCTTCTGTTCACACATAAGGAACACAAATTATGATTTATGAGAGACAGAAGGTTGCTTTACATATCTACAGAAGGCTTTCCTGGAATCAATCTGGCCTTATGATAAAATTAATAGGCAAATGCCCTGAAACATTATCACATAAGTTTGGGACAGACCCATACAATACCATGTAGTTACAGTCTTTCTACTGATGAATGAACATAATGCTGCTGAGAGAACATCTTTCTTTTCTCACCAGTGCATATAGAAATTTAAGGTGATGGGTTTATATTTTCCTTTTTATAAAAGTTTCTTTACATGAAAGCCAAATTTTTAAGGATACATTCATTAAATGCTGTTTCATCTGGATAGATATCTCTAAATTTTTTCTAAATAACTTATTTTTAAATTTTAATTTGTATTTATTGAGTTTAATATTATATATACATATATTATGCATATTATGTATATTCATATATATAATACATATGCATACACACATCAGTTAGGAAAGACACCATTGAGGAAGTGATTTAAGTAAGATTGCAAATGATAAAAAACAAAACAAAACAAAAACATAGAGGGTCTTGCTTTGGAATATGGGCAGTTAGAATATTACGTAGTAAGCAATTGGAATAATTACAAATCTTCCCAATGAAATAATCACATTTTTCTTTTCTTTTTAAATTTTTTTAAAGTTTTTATTTATTTATTTGACAGACAGAGATCACAAGTAGGCAGAGAGGCAGGCAGAGAGATGGAGGAGGAAGCAGGCTCCCTGATGAGCAGAAAGCCCAATGCAGGGCTCGATTCCAGGACCCCGAGATCATGACCTGAGGCAAAGGCAGATGCTTTAACCCACTGAGCCACCCAGGTGTCCCAGCATTCTTTCTTCTTTAATTATATGCTGATTTTAGGAAATGTAATTTGAAGTGTAATCTACATTTTACTTTTTTTGCATATATTTTATCATTTAACATTTTCCAATTTATTTTAAATTTCTTTATGTTGGTATTTTTGTCAATATATAAGGACAAAATATATATTCTGGCTTAAAATTGAAGATACAGTTGGATAAATGGGATTTAGGACAAAAATTACTATGAAGGGTCAGAGTACACAAAGAATAGTAATTACTTTTCTGAGTAGACAAATGGGTAAAGGACAGACAATGTCAGTTTTTGAGATGGCTGATTAAAAAAACTTGTCATTGATACGTGTGTATGTGTGTGTGTGTGTATCCACACTAATTTTAATACTGTTTTTATATATAAATATACTTTAAATATACTTTAATATATATATAAAATATACTTTAAAAATATGTATATACTGATTACATGTACTGCCCTATATATATATATATATATGATATGGTTATGATATGATATATATAGGGCATATATATATGATATATATATATCAGTACATGTAATCAGTAAAAAGATAACTGTTAAGTCAGAATATATAGATATATTTTTAAAGGTTTTTTTTTTGAGATTTTATTTATTTATTTGACAGACAGAGATCACAAGTAGGCAGAGAGGCAGAGAGAGAGGAGGAAGCAGGCTCCCCACTGAGCAGAGAGCCCGATGCGGGGCTTGATCCCAGGACACTGGGATTATGACCTGAGCCAAAGGCAGAGGCTTTATCCCACTGAACCACCCAGGCGCCCCAAAGGTTTTATTTTTAAGTAACCTCTATACCCACTCACAACCCAAGGCGGAGTCACATGCTAGACCAACTAAGCCAGTCAGTTGCCCCTCTGTATTTTTATTATACTTTATAATCAAACACACATAGGCAGATTTATACTGAGTGATCCAGAAGAATTGCAGTAGATATACATATATATATATTTTTTTTTTAATAAAGATTTCATTTATTTGTCAGAGAGAGAGAGAGCAAGCACAAGCTTGAGGAGTGGCAGGCAGAGGGAGAAGCAGGCAGAAGAAGAAGCAGACTCCTCACTGAGCACAGAGCCCTATGTTGGACTCATCCCAAGACCCTGGGATCATGATCTGACCTGAAAGCAGATGCTTAACTGACTGAGCTACCCAGGAGTCCCAATAGTAGACATTTAAATGTTATATGATGATTAATAAGCTTTTTTGCAATACTTGATAAGGAAAACGTATGCATCACAATAAAATACTTTGAGATGTACTACAAAACAGTATATATTTTTCATATTATGACTATTTTTCAGTTTTTAAATAAATATTTTAAAATAATATAATTATTTTGAAGTTAGATTGTTGACTGTGGTAGCATCAAAGATATTTACACCACTCCTATGTGTACCAGAGATTTAAGCAGAACTGAAACCCCAGGTAGTAGAATTTTCACTGAAATAAGAATCAATGAGTGGGATGGGGGCAATATAAAAAGAAACAATTGTTTCTTATAACTCCTTAAGAAGTAGTAATTTTTGCAGAGGAAGGGAAAATTAAGGTCTTGGTGTGGCAATTATATGAAAAATAGGGTAGAAAAATGTGCAACCTTATATTGAGAAGTTTGAAGGAGTGTTAATGTGCGAAGCCCACCAAACTCAGTAAAAGCAAGGAACAACGGGCTTGAGGAGATGATTTGTTGCTTATTATGCTGTTTTGTTTTGGGACAAAAATTTAAAAAAAAAACTTTATTTGTATTTATTTTAAACTGAAAGGGAAAGAAATAAAACTTTTTTAAGATTTCTGATATATGGATCAGGGGCGCCTGGGTGGCTCAGTGGGTTAAAGCCTCTGCCTTCGGCTCAGGTCATGATCCCAGAGTCCTGGGATTGAGCTCCGCATCGGGCTGTCTGCTCCGTGGAGAGCCTGCTTCCTCCTGTCTCTCTGCCTGTCTCTCTGCCTGCCTCTCTGCCTACTTGTCATCTCTATCTATCAAATAAATAAATAAAATCTTTAAAAAAAAAAAGATTTCTGATATATGGATCAATGATACTTTATAGATAGAATCATAAGTAGATATACATATACTGAATGGGCATGATCATTTTTTCTCTGATATAAGTGATAAAAATATTTGAAATCATTGCTCTGTTCTCACACCTCTCTAGTCACTAGATCCTCTGAATGCAATTACATTTGTTATTCTTCCCTGCCTTCTTTTAACTTACATAATAAGTAGTTACCACCTGCTTTATCTTCTAGGACAGAGCTTATAGAAATCGAATAGATTTCCTTTCTTCCTCTAACCTCAGAATACTTGATGGGGAAAAGATAGTCTCTTCAATAAATGGTGTTAAAAAACTGGATAACCATGTGCAAAAAAATGAAATTGGACAGTTATCTTACATCAACAATAAACATTAACTCAAAGTGGATTAAAGAATTAAACAAAGACCTAAAACCATAAATCTTTTAGAATAAAACGTACAGGAAAAGCTCCTTGGCATTGGCCTAGGCAGTATTCTGTATATGACATCAAAAGCGCATGCAACAAAGAAAAAATAAGCAAGTTGGTCTACATCAGACTAAAAAATTTTTACATATCAAAATAAACAATTAACAAAATGAAAAGGTAATCTATAGACTGGGAGAAAATATTTTTAAGGCAAATATCTGATAAAGGGTTAATATCCAAAAATCTATAAGGAACTCCTGCAGCAGTAACAAAAATCCAACCTGATTTAAAAATAAACAGAGGAACTGAATAGATATTTTTTCCCCCAAAGACAAATAGTCAACAACATGAAGTGTTCGACATCACCAATCATGAAGAAAATGGAAATCAAAACCAAAATGAGATATTATCTCAACCCTGTTAAAACAGCTGTCATCAAAAAAATGAGATATAATAAGTGTTGTCGAGGATGTGGAGAAAAGGGAATCTTTGTGCACAGCTGAGAATTTAAATTGGTTCACTACTATGCAAAAACAGTACAATTTCTTCAAAAAATTAGAAGAAATAAAACTACCTTATGACCCAGTAATCCTATTTCTGAGTATATGTCCAAAGAAAATGAAAATAAGACACCAAACAAATAAGTTCAATCCCATGCTTAATGCAACCTTATTTACAATAGCCAAGATAGGGAAAACATCTAAGTGCCTGCCCATCAACAGGTGAATAAAGAAATGATGTGTGTGTGTGTATGTGTGTGTGTGTGTATACACACACACACAGACACATACATCTTGTGTGTGTATATATGTATATGTATATGCATATATATATACACACACAGACACACATCTCATATATATATACATATATATGCATATGCATATATATACACACAGACACACACATCTCGTGTATATATATGTATACATATACACACATATATGTATATGTATATGCATATATATACACACACACAGACACACACATCTTGTTTATATTTACATATAATGGAATATGCTTATATAGAATAGAATCTATTTCATATATATACAAGTGTGTATATCTATATAATATATATAAATGTGTATCTATATCTATATAATATAAATGTGCATATCTATATAATATATATGTATATATTATACATATATATACACATATATGTGTGTTTGTATACACATACACACGTTGGAATCTTGCTCAACTATGAGAAAAAAGGATATCCTACCATTTGTAACTACATGGATGGATCTTGAGCTCATTATGCTAGGTGAGGTAAGTCAACATAGAATGACAAATACTGTAAGATATAACTTATATGTGGAATCTAAAAAACCTGAACTCACAGAAACAGAAAGAATGGTGTTTGCCAGGGTCTGGGGGTATGTGTGAGGAATTAGAGAACTGTTGGTCAAAGGGTATAAACATTCAGTTAAAGGAGGAATAAATTTCAGAGATTTAATGCATATTATATATTCCAAAGTTGCTAAGTTGATGACTTATGGAATGCTTTTGTTTCTCCTCCGATATCAGTTTTATATTTATCACTGGTTTTATTTCCCACTTTTTTTAACTACCATACCTCACAATCCAGTGAATATAAAAGATCTTATTATATGTGTTTTCAGCACCAATATTATAAAATCTTGCCTTATTTTCCCTGTCATTTAAATTTTCTATTTTCTTTCTTAATATTTATTTTATTGCCCATTATTTAGCAACAGTAAGTCAAATTAACTTAAATAGACCCAAGATATATATACAAATACAATTCTTTTTTTTTAAGATTTTACTTATGTATTTGACAGAGAGAGAGAGATCACAAGTAGGCAGAGAGGCAAGCAGAGAGAGAGGGGGAAGCAGGCTCCCTGCTGAGCAGAAAGCCCGGTGTGGGGCTCCATCCCAAGACCTTGGGATCATGACCCAAGCTGAAGGCAGAGGCTTTAACCCATTGAGCCACCCAGGTGCCCTTACAAATACAATTCTTATTCCTCAATGCCCAGTATAAATGTCAACATTCATATTGCTATAGTTTGCTCATTCACAAACAGAATAAATGGGTTGTTCATTTTCTACAAGGGAATATAAATTCATCAGAATCTAAGCCAGAGGCCCTTTAACATGTCATTGTTAGCAGAGAGCAATTGTGAGCTATCTTATTGAATAACTGAATAACCATTTTGGGATAAACATTTTTAAAGGAAATGATCATTAAAAAACCACTTATATTAAATATAGAATATAGGACTCTAATTTCTTTAACTAGGAATAACTTAAATTTTTTGTGACTATGAATTAAATTAACAGAGCAGCATGTGAGGAGAGTAATTGATTTCACTGAATTATAGAAAAAGAGAAGGGATAAAAACTTGAAATTAGTATATGAAAGCTACCAGAATCCAGATTAATAAGAAATTGGTTTATGCTTGATAGCTTTTTTTTAATAAGAAATAATTTTAAGCATTACTTTATTTTTTTGTAACCATTTTATCCTCTACCAAACTGACTCACTGAATTATGGAGAGCTTTTGGTAATATAACACACTACAATGAATTAAATGCACTGTGCAGTAAGCATGTGGCCAGATCCAAGCTCGTTCTGCTCAACTCCTAACAGGCCATTAAGTCAAGGCAAGATATTGGGTTAAGGAAAAGGACTTTTTTCCAAAAACCAGTGAACTTAGGAGATGGTAGACTATTGTTACAAGGAACTGTCATTTCTCAACATGAAATGTTAGCTTCTTTTATGTTAGCCAAAGGAGGAAGTGAGGAGGTTGGAGTCAAAAGGTGACTGACATCTGTAGATAGCCAAGGAAGGTCATGTAACTTCTTTGTTCTTGGCCAGTTGATTTTGCCTGTAGGAATCTGGCTATGTGGTTCCTGTAAATCTTAAAGATAGCGTAGTCATTTCTGTATGTAATTCCTCATCTCCTCAGGTGAGGCAGATAACAGGTAAAAAGCAGGTTTGCAAATCTTCACTCCAACATGTCTGTGTGCAGAGGTTAAGCAGAAGTTTCTAAGCTATATATCACAAAAACATGGGAAATAGAAGCAGTATGAAGTCAGACATGGTATTTCTCCCTATTACAAGCACAGAGTTTTGTTTTTTTTTTTTTTTTAGAATGAGTGAGATAGAGCATGAGAGAGGAGAAGGTCAGAGGGAGAAGGAGACTCCCCAAGGAGCTGGGAGCCCAATGCGGGACTCGATCCTGGAAGTCCAGGATCATGACCTAAGCTGAAGGCAGCTGCTCAACCAACTGAGCCACCCAGGCGCCCCAGAGATTGTTTTAAGTTTTAATTCTATCTCATAATACTAAAACAAGTCAACAAAATAATACTAATACCATGAATAAAAATAATAATATTTGTAAGCTGCCATGTGCTAGACACTATTCTAAGCACTTTGACTGTATTAAATGATTCTTATAGCAAACCTATGTGGTAGGTATTATTACTATCATCCATATGTGAAAAGGGAGTATATGGAGCTCATAAAATTAACACTTGCTCAAAGTTTCAGATTGTTAAGTGATAGATCTTGGATTTGAATCTGAAAAAATAAGGGCAGAACCTCTGCTCTTAAATGACACCTTTACTGCATCTGAAAAGAATATGGATAACATAAAACTTCTAGGATCAGTGCTTAAAACATTTAAAAAAAATACTGAAATTGATAAAGAAATATAGATACTGCTGACTATTAAAATATTGCCTGTGCATATCTAGTTATATGCATATTAAATATTTTAATTATATTTCTAATATTTTACATTGTCAATATTGAATAATTTACCACAATTTGACCTCTTGCAAGAGAGAGAAAACCTCCTTTTTTTTTCTGCTACTAACAACCATTCACCTCTCCAACTTCCCAGAGTAATTTTATATATCAAAATTTGTCCAAAATAATCATAAATCATTCAAATGGCAGAACCTAGCTATGCACAGAAACTATGTTAATGTGCATATGGGCATACAAAAATAGTAGGAAATGGTTCTTTTTATTTACAAAAGGGTGACTGCCTCCTATCACCTCTCACCCTCAATGAGGAACTTAACAAAAATAGTAAGTATATTGAGATGCTACATAACATAACAACAAAAAATTCACAATACCATCTATAATTCCATAAATGTGCTTTTGCTTTTTCATTTGCTTGCTATATTCTTCCCCCGAGAAGATAATATTGGAACAGTAAAAAAAAAAAATTGTCATAAATCAACATTCATATCTCATTTATGACATAGTTTATTGGGAGGAGAAGAGAAAGTATATAACACCTTAATTTCTTGTAGGTTACGAATTTTTCAAAAATGGAAACCAAGTATGTTTTCATCATGTGTTCTTCCTGTAGTGCATTAAATGTTCCACTCTACAGTGGCTTCCTAGTAAGCATAGTTGAAGGAATGAAGTACAAGAATGACACATGATTCTTATAATTTGATTAAGATGTTAAATACTCAAGTATTCTCTTATACATTAATATGAATAGTCAAATCTCTCTGATTTTCCATCCATGAAACTGATCAGTGAGCCTGTAAATACTTACTGATCACTGAGTAGGTACTCAAGAGACTTAACTGGAAAAGGAGACCTGTAACTTCTATCTTCTGCCTAATGAATCACATAACGAGTCTACTTGGCAGTGAAAGCAATAAGGGTACTAAACAGCACTATATAGCTAAGTGCTGATTTTTATTATTGTTGAAGTTGTGAATGCTATAAGAATTCTGGAAACTGATGAGGAATATAATAACTTAGATTAACTTACTGTAAAATACACAAGTCATATCATATAAGTATTTTGGTTTTGAGTATTTACAAATTCAAAATATGTTAACTTCCAAATGTATACAATGAAAATATAATTTTACTTGAATACTATATATATTACACATTATAAATTGAGATTAAAAGAATAAGTTTTAATTAGACTTGTTTACTTTTATCTTAGATTTCTAAATTCATATAAGACCATATTTTTTTTCTTTATTTACTCAAGTTACTTGGCTAAATATAAGATTTTTTGGTAAACCATAACTGCTAAAATAGCTAATAGTATGAATTAAGAATATTTGTTAACTAAGTAAACCTATGAATGCACATTGTTAATTTGGAACTTATTAAATAATGAGTTCATGTGACTACAAAAAAAATAAAATGTCGTGAGGCCTGGATACTTAATATTTTCTCTAAGTCTTACAAATAAATGTTTATGAAACACGAGTAATTTACTTTCTGGATATATATATTTTTTAACATTGAAAATAAAAGAAAAAAAATTTTTAATTTTCAAATATTTTAAGGATCTAGGTACTTAAACACAACATTGTGTAGAAATCCAAATTTTAAACAGATGAGAGCAGAAGATTTTAGCTCAAGACTTATTTTTGTTGCAGGTGACAGTACCTATCCTAACTAATGAAAGCAGAAAATTATTGAAAGAATTATTGAAGAAAAATTATTGAATGCATATCATATAATATACATATCTATAGAAAATTTCTAATAGAAAGGTAGGCTTCAAAGGTTGCTAGAGAGCTAATATACAGTGAAGGTCAAAGCTAAGGGCTAAGTTGGTTGAAATACCGCCATTGTCACTACTGACACTGGACACTCAATATTGCTACAACTTGATTCTGTCAGATGACACTATTAACCAGACATGTTGCCAAAGCTATGGATGATTTAGCTATTCTTCCTGTGACTTTGGTTCACTTCCATAAGTCTCAAGGATCTTAGATATGAACACCCAATGCACAGACCAGTTGTATACAAAATCACTGACAGCTAGGTTGTTGGGCATACATACGGAAGGAGTAATGACATTTCTCCTTCAGAAGGCATGATTCTGTCAACAAATCCCATCCAGTGAGGCACTTACCTCAAAATGGAGTACTTTTGAGATATCACATAGCAGACAGAACTAATATTTTCCACTATTTACCTAAGAATCTTAAAAGTTCATAAAATAAGACTTCCCATTTCTAATATATTCTAGTTAACTTATCAAATATCTGGTGCTACTTACTAAGCTAGTTTTACAAATAACCAATAACAATGTACCCAAAACCTAAATTTTAGAAAATAATTTTCTGCAATATTATCTTGTTTATGGAAAAATCAAGCTTGTTTGTTTCTTGAATGTGACTTAAAAAATAATAAATGAGTCACTTACCTAGAGCTTAAGTAAAAATTACAAATGTTTTTCCATGTTTCTATAGACACATTCCCTCAAAATTTGTGAAAAAAAAAAAAAAAGGAAGAGAATTACAATCTGGCTATTTATAGGAAAAGCATGACTTTTTGTTTGTTTGTTTGTAAGGAAAGAACTCTTGTAACAAGAATAATAACCATCATCATCTCATGTATTATCTGTTTTATAAGCTCTGATTTTCCTAAGGTAGGACAGCTGAAAGTTTCTCCATTATATTAAAATAATGTCAGATACAGACTAACTTAAATAATCACAATTAGAGTATATTTATTAAGTAATATCTCTGCATGTAAAGAATGTTTTATTTAAATAATCTCTGATATGAAACAAATGTTCATAAAGGCAGAAATAACAAGAAGAATAGGGACTGGTAATTATATTAAGAAATACATGAATTGGGGATGCCTGGGTGGCTCAGGTGGTTGGAAGACTGCTTTTGGCTCAGGTCATGATCCCAGACTCCTGGAATTGAGTCCCGCATCGAGCTCCCAGCTCCATGGGGAGTCTGCTTCTCCCTCTGACCTTCTCCTCGCTCATGCCTCTCCTCGCTCTCTCACTACTGCTCTCTCAAATAAATAAATAAAATCTTAAAAAAAAAGAAATACATGAATTAACAAAATTATTAACATTAGTAATATGACATTTTGTATTTTTTGATATATAATATGTGATAGGATGTTATAATTTTTATTAAGGAGATTCCACTTATATTTATCATTTTTGTTCCCCCAAAAAATGGAGTTGAAGAAAACATTTAAAAAATATAGTCAACTGATACTTAACAGAGGAGCAAAGGCAATATTTTGGTGAAAAAATAGTCTTTTCAACGATGGTGCTGAAAGAACTGGGTATCTGCCAAAAAATAAATCTAGACATGAACCTTACATAGCTCCCAAAAAATTAAACAAAACTCTAATGAAAAATTCAAAACTATATAACTCCTGGAAAATAACAAGAGAAAATCTAAGTGTCATTGATTTGGTGATGGTTTTTAAATATATGATCCATAAATGAACAAATTGATAAGCTAGACTAAATTTAAGTTAAAAACTTTTACTCTGTGAAAGACACTGGCAAGAAAAAGAAACGATAAGACATAGACTAATAAGGGCTATTTGCATTTGATAAAGTTCTATTTTCTACAGCAACACACACACACATACACACACAACATCTTAAAATTCAATAAAAATATAACAATCAACTCAATTAACAAATGGGCCAAAGAGGGTGCCTCGGTGACTCTGTTGGTTAAATGTCCAACTCTTGACCTGGCTTAGGTCTTGATCTCAGGGTCTTGAGTTCAAGTCCTGTGTTAGGCTCCATGCCTACTTAAAAAATAAACAAACAAAAAAAAGGGCCAAAGACCTTAATAGTTATCTCACCAAAGAAGATATATAGAGGGCAAATAAGCCTATGAAAAGATGCTCCACATCATGTTTTCAATGAAATACAAATTAAAACAATAGTGAGCTGCCACTATATGCAGTAGAGTGACTCAAATCCAGAACATCCATAGTAGCAAATACTGGCAATGATGCAGAGTGATAGGAAGTCTCATTCATTGCTGGTGAAATGCAAAATGGGCTAGCCATGATAAAAGCTAGTTTGACAGTTTCTTATAAAACTAAACACACTCTTACCAGATAGGAGAGTAATCTCACTCTTTGGTATCTCCATGAAGGAGCTGAGTGTTTGTGCCTGCTCAAAAACCTGCACACAGCTGTTTACAGAACCTTTCCTCATATTTGAGGAATTATGAGGAAATTCCAAACATAATTCCAAACTTGGAAGCAATCAAGAAGTCCTTCAGGAGGTGAGCAGATAAACTGTGGTACATCCAGACAATGAACAGGATGTTATTCATTGCTAAGAAGATGAGCTTTCAAACCTTGAAAAGACATGGAGGAAACTTAATTACATATTACCAGGTGAAAGAAGCCAATTTGAAAAGGGTGCATACGGTATGATTCCAACCATACCACATTCTTGAAAAGGCAAAGTGATGGAGGTAGTCAAAATATCAATGGTTGCTAAGGATTGGGATGGGTCAAAGGAAGAATAAACAAAGCACAGAGGATATTTAGAGCAGTGAAACTGCTCTGTATGATACTATAATGGTGGCTATATCTTATTATACATTTGTCCAAATGTACAACACCAAAAATTAAGTCTAATTAAACTGTTTAATTATAACAAGTTAACCACTCTGACAGGGAATGTTGACTTGGGAAGGCTATGCATGTGTAGAAACATGGAATATTGGAAATCTCTGTGCCTTCTGTTCAATACTCTTGTGAACCTAAAATGCTGGCATTTCCTTAAGGGAAGAAAGCAGTGATTGAAGTGGCAAAAGAAATGGTATCACTGAATGTTATAATGTAAGAAAACAGTGTTGTAACACTAAATTATATACCAGAAACTAATATTACACTGTATTTAACTAGCTGGAATTTAAATAAGAACTTAAAAAAAAAAAAAGAAAGATTAGGGGCGCCTGGATGGCTCAGTGGGTTGAGCGTCTGCCTTTGGCTCAGGTCATGATTTCAGGGTCCTGGGATCAAGCCCCACATAGGGCTCTCTATTTGGCAGGGGGCCTGCTTCCCTCTCTCTCTGCCTGTCTCTCTGCCTACTTGTGATCTCTTCTTCTCTGTCAAATAAATAAACAAAATCTTAAAAAAAAAAGAAAGAAAGAAAGATAAGATGACACTACTACATTTTAGAGATATGTGCATTTAGCTGATGTATATGAATAGTTGTAGAATGTATGAGGGTGTAGACTATCCCCAATGTGTGGAGGTATCTAAAGTTCTGACTCAGTCATCAATAACATTAATTGAGTGGTTGCCATGTACCAGGCAAAGTCACAAACAGGTAAAAACACGTAGGTTTTAGTAGATAAAGATTTATATTTCTCATGGTTCTTTCTCTTTCTTTCTTTCTTTGACAGAGATCACAAGTAGGCAGACAGGCAGGTGGGGGTAGAAGGGAAGCAGCCCCCCCCCCGCCCCGCCCCGAGCACAGAACCCGACCAGGACTCAATCCCAGGACCCCGAGATCATGACTTGAGCCGAAGGCAGAGGCCCAACCTACTGAGCCACCCAAGTGCCCCTATATTTCTCATGGTTCTTCATGAAATCTTAACCCTTATATAAAGGAGAAAATGTGTTTGATGAAAAAAATAAAGTTTTCATTTCCACACTGTAGGTATTTAATACTTGCTGCATTTGGAATCAGTGGTGATACGGCTATATGAGTCAGTTACTTCCATATGGATTTAAAAGGACAGTCTGTAAAATTTGACAGTGTGAGTCTTTCTTAATACTGAAATCTGGAAAGAATTACAAGGAAACATCATTCAAGTATGAGATGCCAAGTCATATCGTGTCTATTTATATAAGACCATGAGAAAAGTAAAAAGTCATATTTACACATTTCATATTTACACTTGTTCTTTCACCCTGAATAATTCTGATATGAACAAATGTTACATCCAACTCTCATTGTTTCCCATATAAATCACACTATGTTTCTTACCTTATCTTTCAGTACATAATACCAGTAAAAGAAAAAACAATAAAATGATGTGAGTATAAAGAAGTGGTAATTATATAGTAATCCTATTTTAACATATTAAATTTATGTTTTTTAATTGCATGCACTATTTTGTTAAATGAATACTCTGTAAGTTAAGATAAATAACACCTAAAAAAAAGCTATAAAGGTCTATTGAGGGATGTCATATTATTTTTGGAAAATAGTCCAGGGCCTTTGTACTACTTTGTTCAATTTATAGTCTTAATCAATAACATTTATGGAATTGTGATTCTTTTCAGTCTGGAAGATATTTTTGTGAGGGAAGCTGTGTTTTAGTAATGTGGTTCCATGTGCATGGTTACAAGAGGCAGAAAAGTAGAGAAGGGGAGGGAAACGTATGAGTATTTAAGAGGATGAACTCTGGTGCTCACTTCTTCAGCAGATATACAAAAATTGTAATGATACAGATATTGGCATGGACCCTGCACAGATATGTCGCTGCACATTTGTGAAGCATTCCATACAGAAAAACAGAAAAAGTTGGGCTCTGGAGCTTTTACACTTGAGTAGAATTCTAGGTGAATGATTCTGAGCAATTTATATGAATTTTCTGCCATGTCTGTATCTGTTTCCTTATTTGTGACATTGGGTCAACAATATTTCCTTCGTTGTGGGACTTTGGAATATGAAATGTGTTCATTTCTTTTAGGATAGTGCTTGGCCTTTAGTAAATGCTAAATAAGTGTTTGCTTTATTATTAAATATATCTGCTACAGAATGATTGAAATTCATAAAACAAATGTAGAAATAGATTCTAACAAGAAACACCTAACCCAAAGACAATACAGAGGATCCATGCCAGTAAGGAGATTTTTGAACCATTTTGAGGATCAAAAGCAAGTCTTGGGAAAGGCGAAAATAAAATAATACCTTTAAAAATCTACCATGTACTAGGTACTTTGCATGCATAATTTCATTTTAATTCTCCCTACAGAACAAGATTGAAGAAATTGTCACCTCAATAAAGAAAAATAAGAAACATAAAATAAGTTGCTGATATTTTCTCTGCCAGTAGAGTCAATCCATGATCTAAACTGATATACGTCTTATTTTAAATTATGTATTGCTATCATGTGTTGTTTTCACATAATGCTATAATTGGTGTCTCCTTCTAGAAACTCAAATAGCATCCTGTTAAAACTCCTGAAGGATTAAGGGTTTTAATATTCCCTAGTGTTCCTGTGCCACTTTGGAAAAAAGATTATCATCTTTATAATGCACCTAATGGTGTTCTAGCTTATGGGTGGCAAGAATAATTATATCTATTAATGCACAAATTAATGTAAAGGAAAATATAAAGGTGGCTCTCTGAAAAAGAAACTGAGTTTCTTTCTTTCCAAATCTTTACTTCCACTTCTCCTTAATCTCAAACCCATTTAGAAGAGTGAAGTTGTTTAGATGCAAGTAACAGAGAGTAATTAATGGATCATCTTATTTATATGAGGCAAATAAAAACCAATTCACAGTCATGAGGTGACAGTAGAGCCTGAAACACAGGGAGCCATTCCTCTGTTAACTCTTGTGACTGAGAGCTGAGCAGAATTTTCTCTCTCTTCTTCAAGAAACCATATATGACTGGAGAGATTATCAGACATTGAAGACCATATATGACTGGAGAGATTATCAGATATTGAAGATTTAAGATGTTTTGTGTTTTAGTGTGCAAACATAGCCTGAAAATTTCTATTACTTTGTGTTAAAATAATTCTTTAGTTGTGTCTACTTTTATAACGAGATTGAGTAAATGGACTTGCTATCTTTGGTGTAACAACAAATAGTTTCACAGAACTGTTTTAATACTTTGTGCCAGAGCATTGTTGAGAAAAAAAAAAATTAAAAATCAGGATTTAGGATTATGGTAAGTATTTTAGTGTTTTGTGTGTATTAAGTGAAGTAGAAAAAGTGTTTTCAACCTCCTTGTTCTTTTCTGTCATTTCAATATGAGTGAGCTGAAGTCTGCTCCAGTATTAATGAATCCTGCTCCAGTATGACCAAGATAACCAGCCCTACTTCTCTAAGGAAGCTTCATTCTCCACAATGCTCTCTCCACTTATGTTCAAATCTTTCAGGAACCTGCTTTCATCTATCTTTGATTCTGGAAAAGCCTTAATGATAAACTCAATAAAGTTACTCATTCACTGTATAAAATTCCAAAAATCAGTACTTGTCAACACAGTCACTATTTGCATATTGATGGATGTATCTAATCATCCAATGACAAAAGAAAATTGAATTGGTTGGAATTGGTTCTGAAATATTGTCCTGTTGCCAAAGGGCAATTAATTTGTAAGTTGGCCCTCTCTGTTAACTTTCAAAGCCCGTTTTACAGGTAGCTGCCTATTCCCTCTTATGTAAGTCCAAACCTCCCTCCTAGTCCTTGGCAGTGGGCTCTGTTTCATCCTGTTGAAACTTATCTTAGCCTTATACTAGAAGGAAGCATAAACACAGTGGCTTTTCTTACTTCTTGCCTAGTACTGCAACACCTAATTGTGTAAGGACATTTGCTTATTTTATAAGCATATGGAAATGAAGTCTTTTCTTAATGCTTTCTACAAAAGAAACAAATGCTCTGAAAACAAGACAAAACAAAAAAACAAAACAAAAAAAAGCAATAAAATTTTCACATGAATAAAAATATCACCAGAGAGCAAAAGGTTTTAGAGGAACATTCAACGTGCTCTGATAAACAAGTGTTGTCAAAGAAAACATGGTATTTAATAGAAATGTGATAGCAAAGACCAACTGGCAAATGATTCTTTTTTTTTTTTTTAGATTTTATTTATTTATTTGACAGAGAGAGATCACAAGTAGGCAGAGAGGCAGGCAGAGAGAGAGAGGAGGAAGCAGGCTCCCTGCCCAGCAGAGAGCCTGATGCGGGACTCGATTCCAGGACCCTGAGATCATGACCTGAGCCGAAGGCAGCGGCTCAACCCACTGAGCCACCCAGGCGCCCCAGGCAAATGATTCTTAAGGGAGAAAATATCTTGACATCTGGGAAAGTGCAACTTTTGGAAGTCACTTGTCATGTAGTCACATATTCATTTTTAAGGTAATGACTAGTAAATTACAGCGACCCTTTATCTCTTCAGACACTGTTCCTTTCCATACCTGATCACCTCTTCTTTCTTCTATTTAGAGCTGGACTCTCTAGTTGTGCAACTCCTGAATGTAAAACTTAAAAAAAAAAAAAAAAAAAAAAAGTCCAGGAATACAAGTGAATTCCAGTATCAACATTTTTTAAAAAAAAGATTCATTTATTTGCAAATATACCACGGAAGGGCCGAAGGCATTATAGAAAGCTTATGTTTACCAAAAGTTAGTTTGCATTGGTGGTATAGTGGTGAGCATAGCTGCCTTCCAAAAGTTAGTTTCAGTGGCTGTGCAAGTCTGTTTATTTGGCTATCTGAAAGAGATATCACTGCTAAATCAGGTGTCCCATGTCCTAAAGAATTTGAAATACAAAGAGGGTAATTCTTTTCAAAAATAATGAAAAATAGTCATTTTAATTTCATTTATTTTTTGTATGAAATAGTAGAGTTAGGAATAGTAAAGAAGAGGAAAACAATGGAATTTGTTAAAATTTTACTTGCAGATATTACATAAATAAAGAAGGTGTGTGGCCACATGTGTGTGTGAAACATATTCATGCAAAATCATATAAGCTCTGCTGAGAAGTTTAAAACTCAATGTGGTTTCCAATATAAATGATTTTTATTAAAATGTATCCCTGATTTCCTTTTTTCCCCCTCTAATTTGGGACATAACACAAATTCCTACTGAAATGAAGGTAAATCAGAAGTTTATTGTTCCTAGACATTCAGCTCTTGTTTTCTCTGCTGACACCACCAATATGAATAATGACAAGACCAGTGATGAGGTTGTTTTTGTGATGCAAATCTCGCCATGGGGAGAGTACTACAGTCATCATGAGTTTATTTCACAGTTCAGCTTCTTTCTCTAGCAAGCCACTATAATGAGATTGACTGTGCCCTTTCTCTAGACTGGAAAGTAAAATTCCAGTGGATCACAGCAGGACTGATTTGGGTCCTTCAGCCATCCTGGTCGTCAATGCCTAAGTACTGCAGCCTCATGCAGAGATTTGCATCTCTTATTGTGATGGTCAGAATGAGCAGGAGGACTTCACTGTGGTTCAGTTCATTTTAAAAATGTTGAAAATCTGCCAGTTTATGTTTCTGGAAGAAAAATAGGTCACATTTCAATATAACTAAATTCACTTCATAATAATCTATTTATCTTTTTATACCAACACAATTATTTCATCTGTTAAGTGAATTATCACATAGCCCCCTTCCCCACCTACTCCCCTCCTCCTTAATATTCCCTGTGGAGCTAATCTCTATGATATTATTAAATAATTATTGATAAATGGTACTTTTCTCAACTAGATTGTGATCTCTTTGGGGTGTGGGGTTTTAGGACTTGCAACATCTACAGAACTGAAAAAGTGTTTGGGATATAACACATATTCAATAAACCCACTCCCCATAAGAAGCAATAATGTATCAAATGTGCAACAATGCTAACTAAAAATAGCTTTTGCTTGTATTATACTACATTATAATATATTATATGTGTTATATATATTTTACTAGAATAATTCTATCTTATAGTCTTTGCTGATGTCTATATAAGGCATGTGAAAAAAACCTAAATACCTGGACAGATAATTTTCAAATGCAATGGATCACAGAAACCATTTTTATCAAGCAATTTGTGGGACAATAATTCTGCAGAATATGCTTCAGGAAATGCTCATCTGAACACGTATTAGCAATTTTCATTTGGGTCATGTTGCACATACAATGAATTATATGATCAAATATTCATTTAACCATGTCAAGTCATTCAGAGAAATACACATTTTCTTTCTTTCTTTTGAGAGAACACCAGTGGGGAGAGGAGCAGATGGGGAGGGTGAAGGAGGGGGAAAGAATCTCAAGCAGACTCGGCACTGAGCATGGAGCCCAACGCAGGTTTCTATCTCACAACCTTGAGATCACGACCTGAGCCAAAACCAAGAGTCAAATGCTTAACGGACTGAGCCACACGGGGGCCTCAAGGGACGTGTGTTCTTTTATGTGTTTCTGCATGAGTTACACACACTCACCCATGCCCCCCACACATATGCACACAGGGCATATGAAAGAAAAAGGCTTTACTGATATCATTATTCATGGTTTACACGGCAATTGTGTGTGAAATTTTGGAACTTATCTGATTACTGTGGTCATTGCTTAGAGAACAGATATTTGATAATGAAGCATGCTACAGAATTTATTTCAAATCACAAATATATCTATTTGCTATGGCTTATCTTGTTTTTGCATTTTTGAATCTTATCTCTTTCTTTTCTATATTTGAAAAAAAAATAAAAAGATGATTGCCACTTTCTTTTCTAAGGATTAAAGGGACATTCTTCTCTATCTGAACTTTCCCCCCAACCTCTCTCTCTCTTCTATATGCCTTGTTTCTTAACTTTGTTCTGCAGTAATAAGGCTCCAGTAAACAGATCATTCTCAGAAATAACACTATATCATCAGGGTTACTAGTGGCAAAAAGAAAACAAATGAACATAAGCAAGCTTAAGATCCATTAAAACCAAAGGGAAAAATCAGTGAGATGGAAAAGAACAAAGTTATAGGGGAATGAGTTTGTATCTTCCAACTGTACAGAAAGGAGCATAAAAAGAAACCGAACCCTGGATGGAAAATTTGAGTTGATGTCAAGACATGAGAAGTAGTCTGGAGAATAAAGGCTAAAAACTGGATAATTAGAACAAAATCAGACTATTTTGCCTCAAATAAATGATCACTTCACTTGATCACTTCAAGTAATTTTAGACTTGAATAATATTGAATAGTCTGATAAAATTATTCATTTATCTGTTGTAGGAGTGGGAGGGGTACTTTATTGTCTCCAAGTTGAAATTGACATGACAGATTTTTTCAAATACAGAAAGTGACAGGTGGGAAAACTTACCTATTAATGACTGTATGGTTGTCATCTTTGTTATTTTACCCTTGCCCTATTTCTCACCTTTCTGTCAATGTACATTCCAGTTCTATTTATCCTCTGCCTTTCCCATATCAAGCAGTTGGGACATCTGGAGATCTGGAAATTCTCAACAGAGTTCTACAAAAATTAGGTGGGGTTTTTTGTTTGTTTGTTTGTTTTTGTGTTGTTTTTGTTTTTGTTTTTGTTGTTGTTGTTATTTCATTTTGGGTTGTCCAACATATCTGGCCACCAATAATAATGAGAAATGATATATATCGATTTCTTGATCAGGACTAGATGCAATAAGCATAGCTCCAGTTCATACAAAAACAATCAGGATAATAATTATCCTTGCAATTTCACAAAGAAATGGAGGCTCTGATAACTCACATAACTTACCTGAAGATACACAATTAGGCAGAGACCAAGTTGGAATTAATTTCTAGTTTGGTTTTACCCTAAAGCCCATGGTATTTCTGTTTGATATTGTTTTTATATTAGTTCTATGACATCATTTTAAGCATAAAAAATTGAAACATTCATTTATTTTTCAGATCAGTGGCTTTAAAACATTTTTTTAAATGTTTGCACTAAAAATAAAAGGAGAACGTTCCTTAATACATTTTTATTTTTCTCCAGCAGGAGCCAGAGAGATCCTTTTAAAAGTAAATCAGATTGTGTCATCACCTCACCTACTCAGAAGCCTCTAATGACCTATCACTTGACTAACCTCCAAAATCCCACCCATGCCAAAACACTTCTCATGATCTGACTCTTCTTCTGGCTTCCCCTTTTACTTCTTACCTCCCACCACCACCACTCCTATGTTCTAGCATTTTTCTTTTTCTTTTTTTTTTTTTAAGATTTTATTTATTTATTTGACAGAGAGAGATCACAGTAGACAGAGAGGCAGGCAGAGAGAGAGAGAGAGGGAAGCAGGCTCCCTGCTGAGGATCCCAAGACCCAGGACCCTGAGATCATGACCTGAGCTGAAGGCAGCGGCTTAACCCACTGAGCCACTCAGGTGCCCCTAGCATTTTTCTTTTCATCAGGTGTGCCATGACTTTTGATGTCACAAGATCCCTTCTTACGGGTAACTTCTTTACTCACTCTGGCCTCTGCTAAATAAAATAGAATTTTGTCAGCATATGTCTACCATGTTCTATCCATTCTCACTGCTTTATTAGCTTTCATTGCACTTATCAAAATATAAAATCAAATTACACCTCAATTGTTTATTTCCCTTTATGTGAAATTTTGACACAAGGCAGATCTCTTAAATGATGAGTCTTCACCTATTTTATCACTGGTTTCCTAGAACCTAAACTGTGCCTGCCTATAATAATTGTCCAGTGGTTATTTCTCATATGGATAAAAATAAAACTGTTTTTTTCTGGGGCACTTGGGGGGCTCAGTCAGTTAAATGTCTGCCTTTTGCTCTGGTCATGGTCTCAGGGTCATGAGATCAAGCTCAGTGTCTGGCTCCCTGCTCAGTGGGGAGCCTGCTTTTCTCTCTCTCCCTCTGCCCTTCTCCCCTGCTTATGGTCTTTCTCTCTCAAATAAATAAATAACATAATTTAAAGGAAAAATTCTTATTTTAAGCACTAACATAACAATGCTTATTTCTCATATTTTAGATAAATGTAATAGAAATTCTAATATTATTTTTATACTCACTATTGAATTATCCCACATTCTCATGGGAGGGAACACTTTATTTTGAAGAACATTAATTAGGATTTTTGAAAGATTGAAAGCTAGCAATGATGTTAATATGACTTCTCCATAGTCCTCATTCTCTTTCAAGCTGGAAACAATTGACAGGTAAGCTTAACTCAGAAAATGAAAAATCAATTATCACCTTTTTTTTTTTCCCCTCCTAGCAAAGCTAAACAGACAAGCCTCAATAGGGTATGCCAAATCATCTGCAAAGTTTGTATCCCAGAAATAGGCAGATGTATCCAGTCTGATCTGGACCACAGAGGCTGCCCTACCATGTAGATAATGTGTGTAAAATTTAAAAGAGGAGAAGACAGAAGAATGGAGGTTTATCCTAGACAGGGACACTAATACCAAAGACAAAGTAAACAAAACAAACAAAACAAAACAACAACAACAACAAAATTTGAGCCAGGGATTCTAAGAAATTACTCCAAAGCTCTGCAATCAGGTAGGCCACCTACTTTTTCCTACAGAGAAGTTAGTGAAGAAGTAAAAATAAGGTAATTGTGAGGGAACTCCTTCCACATGGAAACATAAACCAAAGAACACATTGCTTTGTGTTTTCTTCACTAGTTTAAATGAAGAATCAGGTTTCAGCTTAATGGCAGTTGTGGCTGCTGCTCCCAGGAAAGTCTTAACTGGATTAGGGCCCCACCCTTATGGCCTATTTAACTGTTATTACCACCTTAATGACCCTCCCTCCAAATACAATCACCTTGGGGGTTAGGCCCTCAACATATGAGTTTTGAGGGGAACGCAATTCAGTCTATAACATAGTCCAAATACTATTATATTTTGTAAGTAAAAAGACCAGAATTTTTACATCAAAATTAAAAAGACTGAAAAAACAAACAAAAACAAAAAACCAAACCAAACCAAAACAAAACAAAACAAAACAAACCTTTCCAATTTCACAAACTTCATTGTGGCAGGAAAGATTGTGAAAGTCAAGAATCTTCCAGGAATTACCACCTGACTTGTATCTCAGTAGAAATAATGTGTTTTTTCATAATTTTTAAAAATTGTATTAGTTTATCATTCATTATGAGGATGGTAAAAGCCAAAAACATAATAGAAAATATAGCATTACCCCAAACTGACCCCAAATCTACAAGTTTCAAATTTAAGTAAAACATTAGTCTTTGAAGAAGTTACCAAAGACAGTATGGTACCCAGTAACCAACTCTTAATGCTTTTAAGAAAAAGGTTCAATAGAAACTGAGAAAGTGGAGTAGATAGTTGGATAAATTCTTGATTTAAATTTCTCCAGAATGACATTTTATTGTTGAAAGAAAGAAAGAGAGAAAGAAACCTACCAAAAAAATGGATAAATTATATCCAACATGTACATCCAACATGTAACTGGGGAAAGGCAGAGAGAACATTGCTTGTGGCAATCATTTCTCTACTGTATACTTTCTGAAGTGTGGAATTTAGTCTAAACCTTTTCTAAGATCCAGGTAAAACACATGAGTTAAAAATGCTTATTGGGTGGTACTGTGTACTTTAAGTTACAACATATCAAGAGGCATATGTCAGGTTATTCAACCATTAGTAATATTAGGCTTTATTATTTAGTTAAGTTAGTTTTGCCTAGTACCTACATTTAAAATGTAAGTTTTCAGGTACCTGGGTGACTCAGTTGGTTAAATGTCTGCCTTCAGTTCAGATCATGATTCCAGGGTCCTGCAACTGAATCCCGCATTGGGCTCCCTGTTCAGCAGAGAGCCTGGTTCTCCCTTTCCTCCCTACTCCTGCTCTCTGTCACTATCTCTGTCTCTCTCAAATAAACAGATAAAGTCGTCAAATATTGGTACCATTAGCATATCTCCTCCAAGCCAAAAAAAAAAAAAAAAGTTTAACTAATTTGCTTTATCCCCACCCCCCGCCCTTTTTTAAACTTCTGTCACTAGTTATAGTGCCTTGGCATTTCTTATTCTGTTTATTTTTCTTTATTCTTCCTTTTTTATTCTTAGTTGATCACTAGCAATGTATTAGTTTTATGTCATGCATTAATTCTAAGCCAAAATGTGATGCCTTAAAACAGCAAACATTTATTATTTCACAATATTTGTGTTCAGGAATCACCCAGCATAGATACTTCTGGCACAATCTTGTGAAATTGCAAGGAGGGTATTGGCAAGCTTTGTGGTCTCATCACATGATCACACAAGGATCAGCTTCCAAGCTTATCGAATGGTTGGTGACAGGATTCATTTCTTCCCTGGGAGTTGGCGGTTGGCTTCCCTCAGTTTGCTATCTTGTGGGCCTTTTCAAAGGGCAACTCACAGTATGGCACCTGGCTTCCCTTAGAAGTGAGCCAAGAGATCAGGAAAAAGTGTTTCCCAAACTGATATCTGCAATGCTCAAACCTGACCTCAGAAATGGCATCTTGTTCCCCCTGCTACATTTATTAGAAGCAAATTACTAAATCTAACTCACACTGAAGAAAAGCAATGCAAGAATATGGGGACCACACACCAATGCAATAGGTGGAGACCATTCAAGAGGTTTCTTTCTTTTTTTTTTTTTTAATTTTATTTATTTATTTGACAGAGAGAGATCACAAGTAGGCAGAGAGACAGGCAGAGAGAGAGAGGAGGAAGCAGGCTCCCTGCTGAGCAGAGAGCCCGACACGGGGCTCAACCCCAGGACCCTGAGATCATGACCTGAGCCAAAGGCAGCGGCTTAACCCACTGAGCCACCCAGGCGCCCCAAGAGGTTTCTTACTGTAAATGGTTTGTTAGTTTAAAAAAGTATATATCTCTATATAAAATTATATAGATATATATTTTTATAGATATATATTTATTTAATAATATTTAAATATTTTATTTAAATATTTATTTTTATACTTATATATATTTTCATTTAAATATATTTTATTATATATATTTTAAGTATTGCTTATTTATTTATTAGTTCTCAATATATTTATGTTTCCATTTTTTTTTAAAGATTTTATTTATTTATTTGACAGACAGAGATCACAAGTAGGCAGAGAGGCAGGCAGAGAGAGAGGAGGAAGCAGGCTTCCTGCCGAGCAGAGAGCCCGATGCGGGGCTCCATCCCAGGACCCTGGGACCATGACCTGAGCTGAAGGCAGACGCTTTAATCCACTGAGCCACCCAGGCACCCCTTCCATTTATTTATTTTAAGATTTTATTTGACAGAGAAAGAGCGAACACAAGTAGGCAGAGTGCTAGACAGAGGCAGAGGGAGAAGTGGGTTCTCCACTGAGCAGAGAGCCCCATATGGACCTCAATCCCAGGATCCCTGGGATCATGACTTGAGCCTTAAGGCAGACACTTAACCAGCTGAGCCACCCAGCGGCTCCTATATTTGTTTTTTTAACTCACATCTTTCTTCTACCTTTATTATTTGCAGTCTTCTCTTTTCATCTGTTACTTTTCTAAGTTTTCAGTTGAATATTCAATTAGCTTTCAGCTTTTATTTCTATGAATAGGAGTATTTAAAGATTTGAACATCTCCTCTGCTTGCTACATTACTTTATTCCACATGTTATCTCATATATTCTTATAGATAGTATTTTCATTATCATCATTTTATTAAAAAATCTGAATCCAGTAAAACTGTTTTCTGCACAATCTCCACCTGCCTCTGCACTATTAACCTCAGAAAAGTACCTATCTGATCTAGTATATTTATTTCATTATTTACATATAAAGTGAAAATTGTAGAATCCTTTCCCCTTTTTAACTTGTATTTGCAGTCAAATGCTCTACCCCTGAGCCATACCCTCTTTAACTTGTATTTGGAAACTGTGTGTAGGTGGCCATATGTCTCATTCTGTCTAGAGAGTGTTGGTTCATGACCACTGTCATGTAATTTCTTACAACATCTCATTTACTCTAATGAATGATTTGCTTTGTATGCTAAGTATACATCATATCAGCAATACTGTTATTTGCCTCCTTACTCTGTGTGTGTGTGTGTGTGTGTCTTTGGTGAGAGAGAGATTTCAGCTTACTCAGGTACCATTTTTTCATAGGAATATGAAACCCCCAAAATCTTTGTAATCATTCAAGAAGAAAAAAACAAACTTTTAAGGAATAAATTTCTGGATAACATTTGATAACTTTTTTGAAGAGCACTAACTGAAATTAATTTAGACTGTGTCCTAGTTGAATATTCTTTATCAGTAATGTGTTTAATATAAATGACTCAGTATAAGAGGGTGATTAAGGTCATGAGCAGAGACTCTGAAAGCTTTGGTTTTGAAAATAACTGATTCTGCCATTATCTCTGTGCCCTTGACAAGTTACTTTGACTATGAGAATTAGTTTCCTATGGCATAAAATTGTAACAATTTCATAGGATTCCTGTGAAAGTTAAGTGCCTCATAAATATCAGAAGACTAGTAATTGTAGTTATCATTAGTTTTAACTATTAATAATGTTGAATCTAAATCCTCTTTTGGAACTCTTTGATTGGGGGGGATTTTAAATTTTGAAAGAAAGTAAATACTCGCAGTTGGTTTTTCTTCTGTGCTAATGGTTATTAAGAAAGCGTTTTCTTCATGTATTCTCAAAAAATTAAAGACAAATCCTTAGTCATTTTCAAATATTTCCTTATTTGTTTTTTTTTTGTAATCCTGTATTTTAAAGAAGTAAAGGAATCACAGTTGTAGACTGTATTTCTGAAACAATAAATAAGACAATTTTTGAAACATGGATGTATGTGTAGTTTTGCAACCAAAAAATTTCAATCGATTCCTTGCTTCATTATCTACATAAAGGTTAATGCAGACAAACCAAAGCCCTCATTAGCAATGCCTTGGTCACACTTTTTATCTCTGAGGCCACAAGTGTTAGTCTCTAGCAGAACTTTAACATGAATAATTTAGAGCAACTTAATAAAGAAATAAGAAACTGTAGACACCACAAAATAGTACTAATTTAACTCACTGTACCAAAAGCAACAGTTAAGATTTGTTTACACAGATACAATAATAATGTGCTCTCCAGAAAAATCACTAAAGAAACAAGATTTACTCAATAAAATTTCTGAAAGGAGCAATTGGGTGGCTCAGCAGGTTAAGTATCTGACTCTTGACCTCAGATCAGGTCTTGATCTCAAGGTCCTGAGTTTAAGCCTTGCACTGAGCTCCATGCTAGATGTGGAAACTACTTAAAAAAAAAAAAATTCTGGTAAAATGGTTGAGGAAAAAAACAAGGCAAAGAATTTTCTTCAAACTAAAATGACAAAATATGATTTTGATGAAGTTCAATGTAAATCTAAAAAAATGTAATAAAATATAAATATCTGAATTTCTAAGGATAACATTGTTATAGAAATTTTAAAAGACACAAACTACTACCATATGAAAAATGTAAGTGTTTATGCATAAGAAAGCATGATAAAAGAAAGTGCTGACAAGAAAAGGGATACATGATGCACTTATTAAAGACAATGAATTAACATATTAATATAGTAAAACTTCAAAATTGTATTAAACAAGTAATAGCCCAGTAAGGAAAAATGCAAAGGTTTTGAATAGTATTCAAAAAAATAAAGGAAGCAAGAAAGAAATTATAGCAAATAAAATTAAACATATATAAACATTTAAATGTTAATAATAAAGATTTATAAATAGAAACATACTACATTCTGAGGGTAACACTTTTAATATTTAGAATTAAATACCAATATTAATGATATTTGTCTTTTTAGTATGCAAAGGAAGTGAACCTAGTTACATCCTTGTAAGAATAAAACAACCATAGCTGGTATAAAAATAATGAATCTTTCAAAAATGTAAATTATTATTATTCTTGATCTCGTAATTTAATTTCAAGATTTCATCTTAAAACTAGAACCAGAAATTGTAATTGATATATATGTAAATAGAAATGTTGATCACAAGATTATATAATAATAAAATGTTGAAAACCCAAATTGCCAATAGCAAGAAGATTATAAAGTATTATTTTAATAGAGCAATGAAATAGAATATAATTTTGTAGTCGTGAAAATTTACTGTTGTGTCAGAAGTGTTCACGATATGATTATAAATGAAATAGCTGTGTGTACTGTGTGGGCTGAATTTTTAGCAAAGTATATGGAGACATGCATATATTTACACTTACACACACACAAAAATGTTGAATTAAATAAGTCAGTCAAATATTTCATGTTTCCATTTACATATGATCTATCTAAAGTAGTCAAATACATAGAATCAAAGAGTGCCAGAGGATGGCAGGTAGGGGATGAGGGGGATGAGGAGTTGCCGATCAATGGACATATTAGTTATTATTTGTTCTTTTATGGATTTCCACTGATAGGATAAGGGTTACTCACATTATGGAGCTTAATTTGCTTTACTCAAAATCCACCAACTTAAATATTAATCTCATTCGAAAAACAGCTTCACAGAATCATCTGTAATAATCTTTGACTAAATAACTGGGCATTTTGGCCCAGTCAAGTCAATAAGTAAAATTAATCACAATAAGAATCATTAAAAATTAATAAAAATATATTCCAAATGGATGAGCACATATAGGAAGTTAGTGGAGAAATTCTGATTAGAGTCCAAGCTAGAAAACCTTGTCCTCTAGGATAGTGAGATATGTTTTGCTATGTTTTGTTTCTCCTAAATATCACATAGATAATATATTTTTTTGAAAGATGGAAAATAGGTGATTCCTTACTTAGTGAGTTCTGAAATATTTACCTAAATTGACAAAATGTGCATCTACATAAGCAAGTTCAGGGTGGCAGATGATCACCCATAATATTTAGCAAGAGGCACCAGAGCACATGGAGGTTAGAACTTACATGCAGCTGAACCACTGAGCATGGAATTATCATGTTAATGGTGTCACCTAATTTAATTTAGAATAAGATTGATAGGGAAGTCAAGTAGAACCTGACATTATGTTGCCACTTACTTCAACCAATTATTTTAACTCTTGATAGGGGTACTAGAGTTACCATTTTATCCTACAGAATGAGTACCTGATTGATTCACACCAATCATTATAACATGTTCAGTTAGATATGTCAGTTAGACAGAAGGATGTATAAATAACAGGTCAACACTTGAGTCATCAGAAGGCTGGTGCTATTTAAAATGTCGAGTGTATACTATTACCTAAAATAGAATATACAAAGTCAAGAAAACTAAGCTAAGAATAAACACACAGAAAAATCAATATTTGTCACTGATGAAACTATAAATCAGGAAAGAAATCTGATGAAAATCACAGTTTGTGTTCTTTACTGCAGAAGAGTTTTTAAAAGTAATTAGACACAAATACAGAGTGGGAGAGATGGTGGGGTAATCTTGATCAGAAAGGAAATGTTTTTTTAAAAAGAAGCAAAAGGCAGGGACACCTGAGTGGCTCAGTCAGTTAAGCGTCTTGCCTTCGGCTTGGGTCACAATCCTGGGGTCCTGGGATTGAATCTTGCATTGGGGTCCTTGCTCAGTCCTGCTTCTCCCTCTATCCACTGTTCCTCTTTGTGCTCTCTCTTTCTGACAAATAAATAAAACATTTAAAAAAAAAACAAAAGGTAAGTGAGCATTGGAATATTTTCCATATTGTGTTAAAATCAATTGTATGTATCAAGAAAGATAATTTTAGAAAGGAATGTAAGTGGTATAAGGAGGAGATTGCAGGTTTTCTTATTTCTGTTTCATAACAAAAATGAAATAAATCAACAATATAATTTTAGCAGAATTCACAATGAATTGACAATCAAAATTATCAACTTCCTCATTTGGGGAACTTCTTCCTATTACAGATGTTATAACAGGAATATGCTACTTGCAAATGAGTAAAACATTAATTCCTAAAGGAGCATCACCTTATGGAATCCCCTAGTGTACAATCTGCATATTAATTAAATGAGATTATAAGAATTGGGACTTAGGTGGTATTGTGAAGAGCCTATAAGACTGAGAATCTTCAGATTGTGTTGACTCATTATATTATTTCTGACATGTTCATAGTCATAGTAAAGAAAGTAAATATCAATAAGTCTGAATTTCCTCACCTGCTCCTCCTAATTTCATTGTTCCATGGAAGAAACCCTAACCTGGGAATGGGAAAGCCATCTACTGATAATTCTTTATTATTTTTGTTGCAAACCATTTTAACAGCCTTGACTTGATCATTTTCCTAGGCTATTAGGCCAACAGGTGGCCCATACTTTAGTAAAAGTTAAGACAAAAGAGAGGGAAAAGAAGGCATTCACATCAAAGCACAAAGGGAATCACTGAAGGAGAAATAGGAGAGTAGCCTCATGAAAGAAAAAGTTGAGAGAGGCTCATGGAAACAGTGGTTAGCAGATTCAAATGCAACAGAGGGAAAGAGATCAAAATATACTTTGAAAAATGGACAGTTGCTTATCAATATACATATAATTTCAGCTACGTTAGATGAGTAGTTTCTGGGAATCTGCTGTACAATATTTTTCCCATAGTTAACAATACCATATTATAAACTTAACAGTTTTTTAAGAGGGTAGATCTCATACTGTGTTCTTATAATAATAAATAAGATTAACAAAAAGATAAGTAAGTTATATCATTACTATATAGCTTCTGACATTTGGAATAAGATTGTACTCCAGGTGATAGATTTAAAAGCTAGCTGTTGGGATGCCTGGGTGGTTCAGTGGGTTAAGCGGCTGCCTTCGGCTCAGGTCATGATCCCAGCATCCTGGGATAGAGTCCCACATCAGGATCCTTGCGATGCAGGGAGCCTACTCCTCCCTCTGCCCCTGCCTGCCACTCTGCCTGCCTGTGCTCTTTCTATCTCTCTGTAAAATAAATAAATAAAATCTTTAAAAAAAAAAAAAAAAAAAAAAAAGCTAGCTGTTACTGTGGAAAAAAAATTAATTATTTCAATCTTAATTTGATTTTTAATTAAACATCAAGATGATCCACCATTATGGTAGGTAGAATTCTATAATGACCCTCGATGGACCTTGATGAGGTCATTCCACGTAACCTCGGTAGTTCAGCACGGTCACAGAGTTATTTAGTGTTTCTGAGTCACCTTCTACACCCATATGAGTCACTCACCAGATACAATAATGCCCATCATGCCAACTACTTCCCAAGTGACATCGAATCATTAGGAACACTGTCTGAGCTCTGAGAAACCCGAACGAGATGTAATCATGTCATGGTTAACATGACCAATTGACAGAATAGCACATAGTGAGAAGATAGATAAGGGATGTTACCTTAGAGATATGTAGATCCCGACAATGCCACAGGAGATTTAAGGACCTATTTGCCAAGCATTCACAGAGTTGTGCAGACCAATTCATGTGCTAAAGACAAAGAAACCATTTTTGAAAGAAGGAGGGTATGAGAAGAAATATAAATGAGTATTGCTACCTAGAGAGACTGAATATTACTTAAAGTGACTGTTATTTGTTTCAGCCTAATGTTAATGGATGAAACTGTCCTAATATTCTTTCTATCTCAAAAAGGTTAGGACATCTGTAATAGTTGTAGATAAAAATAAAGAAACTACTCTGTTGCTGCATGCTCAAGTCATAGTGTGAATAAATGTGTTAGATACAATATACATATATACACACACCCACACACACATACATCTTTACCTCAAAATAAAAAAAGTTCTCTGTATTCAAATTTAAGTAATCAATTTATGTTTTCAGTGAAAGAGAATAGTGAAAGACTAGTGAGCTAGTTGAGGTTCTAAGAGCTCTCTAAGTTTGAGTAATATATTTCATTGGTTCTGACAATTTATAGTGCAGTAAAAATGTAAACAAAAATGTAAATGTTATGATCCATTTAGAAAACACTGATTTGAACAAGTGTATACCTTAAAATTGTTATTGCGTTACATGATTATGTGGCATTGATACATTTTCTATGCATTATAGAGAGGGTTCTGAAATTAAGTATATTTAGTTTCTGTCGACTAACTTACTTTCTTTCTTTTTTTCTTTCCTTAACAAAAGTAAGAGATCCCTAGTTTCTAATTCTGGTGGCATCTAGAGTCAGCATGGAGTTCTGTAGCTCCTTAGAGTGCTATACCAGTTTGGGAGACTTTCTTCCTTGTTTCTTGATGCTAAGACCAAGTATTTGTATTCCTTGCCTTGTCAGTATTGGACTATTACCTACTTCCAAATTTGGGGTTTTGTAAAGCAATTAGGGTGACATTTGATTTTATTAGCAAGATAACAACTCACAAATCACCATTGAATAAGATGTCATTCCATCTATCTTGCTAACCTGAAACAACCTCGGGTTTGTTTTTTTCCTTTGACTTTTTTTTTTTCCATGTTATTTGTATGCGAATTCTGAGGAATTCAAGAAATGTAGGAGGCAAAAACTCATATTTATTTCCTTGTTTAATAATTTTTTATGCAAGGTAAGGTTTAAATTTGAACATAGTGTAGGTAGAATATAAATCAGACCCTAATTTTTTTAGATCAATTCAACCTGAAATTTTGTGACAAATAAATGTGTTGATACATAGCAAGTAACAATTCACTATTGCATTTTCAAATCTTAATCCCACATGCAATTTCTTTTGCTCCCTGGAGAATAGAATTTAAAAGTATTATTTAATTTTTGAGAATTGATTCAGTGATTCAGTCAGGAAGATCTTCATATTGAGATATATGTATTACAGACCTATTTCTTTAAAAAGAGATTTTTCATCTATAGCTTTCTATTGTTGTTTCTCTCATATCCATCTAAGAATGTTCCAAAATCCAATGATTTATACAGATAGAAGAGTTTTTTTAAAGATTTATTTATTTATTTTAGAGAGAGAGAGAGAGAGAGCTCATGAGTGAGGGAGGGGTAGAGGGAGAGAGAAAGAGAGAGAATCTCAAGCAGGCTCCTCCCTAAGAATGGTGCTGGAAATGGGGCTCCATCCCATGGTCCTGAGATCATGACCTGAGTGAAAACCAAGAGTTAGATGGAAAACCGACTGAGCCACACTGGTACCCCCAGAAAGGGCTTTTTTTCTTTTCTTTCTTTTTTTTTTAATTTGCCACTTGTACTGTAGAATAAGATAAGGTTCTTCTTACTTTAATATCAGTTGATTTCATCATTCAATTCTAGTGAACAGTTTCATACCTGAATTGACAAGTGACTATTTTGTATATTTAGAATTCATCTGAGTCATATAAATCTATTATATATGTATTATATATATAAAAAATAATAGGAGACAAGAGATTCTCCTACTACATAGATGTCTTAGTCCACAAAGACATCTAGTGTATTGGCCAAGTGCGTATTCCTTCCTATTATAATCCACAGTGAAAATAATCTATGAGCATTCTTTCAAAGATTGATTAGATGATTGTAGTATAGATGTGGGTGTTAGGGGACAGACTTATAAGCAAAAGTAATATGAGTAAAATTCATTTACATATCCGTGTCAAATGAAGGCAAGAAAATAAATAAAATACTAAGCAAAAGATAAAACACAAATATCAACCTTCAAGAGTGAATAAAGTGGCTTATTCTAGGATCTTTCCTCTCCCTTACCATTTTTATCAGATTAAGTAATCATTTTTTACTCATTTTATCACTAAGCATTCTCAAATCAGCCTCTATTTTCCCAACATATCATTTGCCAGTTTGAAGCTACCTTCAGCTTGCCATTTTCTGCCGTGAGAAAGTGACAGGAACCAAATTTACCCACCCAAGTGAAATGATTTAAAAAACAGATGAAATATATGAAGTAAATATTTTCAGATTTTGGAAAATAGACTGGACAACAACTAATAACTGAAAGAAAAGAAAAAAAAAAATAAGTTGGATCATATGATATGATTGCTCCTGCTTACAAACTAAAGGGAGGTTCTAGGCAAAAGCATGAGAATTTGAGACTCAAATGGAGACTGGCAGAGTTCAGAGTTCAGACAAATAAAGGGGACTGGAATTCACAGGCAGACACCAAATAGGTCTCACACACACACGCACGTGCCTGCACACACTCACAGACACACACTCAAAAGAGAGAATCAGTGAACACACACTGTGTTTCCCTCAAATATACAATTGAGTGCTTATTAGCACATGCTTTAGAGAAAACTAAATTCAGGAAAAAGTCACCAGAAATGATTGAGAATAATACCTGGAAATTCTGCATGCCAAGGATTGCTTGCCAGCTGGAATGAAAAGACATCGTAATGCACAGGTTTCAACAAGAGTCATAAAGAAGAATTTCCTATTTTTGTGAGGCCACATTAGTACTAGATGAAATGCTTCCTGGACTCCCCTAAGAAAGCTTTAAAACAAACCTTGAAAGGTTAAAAATTGGTTTCAAGTAACTCAGCTACATGTCATAGCAAAACTCAGAAATATAGAAATACAAAAATTCCAGCAACCGATCATATAAAATTCCCAATGTTTGGTCTTTATAAAATATAATACCAGGCATTCAAAGAAGAAAAATATAATGCATTGTAAGAAGAAAAATCAATCAATTGAAACAGATTCCATAAAGGTACAGGTAGAATTGGTAGAAAAGAATAAGAGATCATACATTGTAAGTGGAAAATATGCTCCTTATGTTCAAAACAGAAGTGTTTAAAGATGATACAGAGAGAAATAGAAGCTCTTAAGAGACCCAAATTGGACTTCTAAAGATGAAAATATGACCTCTAAAATGAAAAATGCACTGGATTAAATTAAAATAAATTAAAATATGAAATAAGAAAATGTTACTTAATTTAAATGTATCACAGGAAAATGTAATAAATGAAATATGGATTTTAAAAGTCTGGAAAAAATAAACAGTGCACCAAAGTTATGAGACAAGTGGCTTAATAAAGACTCAGACATCAAAGGAGAGGCAAGAGTGGAAGAGAAAATATTTGAAGAAATAATAGCCCCAAATTTCCAAATTTGATAAAAATTATAAATCCAAAGTTCCCAGAAGCTCAATGAACCCCAAGCATAATAAAGAAGAAAATTGTACCGAGGGACATCATAATCATATTGCTTAGAATCAGTGACATAAAGAAAATCTTTCAAGCTGTGAAGGGAAAAAGCATATTATATATATAGCCATGGAAAATAAGGATGAGAGAAGAATTACTGTCAACAACAATTCAAGCCAAAAGAAAGAGAAAGGCATCTTAAAAGTACTGGAAAGAACAATTGTCAACCTAGAACATTTTATTTCAGCAAAAAATCCATTTCAAAAATGAAGCCAGAATAAAAACTTGAGACCTGAAATTCAAAAGGATATGTAATCAGCATCACTATCATGAGGACCTCAAGAAATGTCACCAAAAGCCCTTCAGGCAGAGGTTAAAAATAAGGAGAGACTGAAAGGTGGAGCTACAAGAAAGAAAAAAATAAATAAATAAAATAAAAATAAAAAAGAGAGAGAGAATGGTTAATATGCATATAAATAAAAAATTCTTATTTTTAAATTACTTCAAAGGATAATTGTTTAAAGTTATTAAAATGAATTCCCAATATGTGTAGGATTTATAAGATATATAGAAGTAAAACACAAGAAAGTAATATCACAACAATCAAGATGAAGGAAATAGAAGTCTACTTGCTCAAGGTTTTGCAGATACGTAAAATGGTATAATACTATTTGAAGGAAGGCTATGATACTTAAAAGATATATACTCTAAAGTCTAAGACAATCATTGTAACAAAAAACAGAGTTACATAGATTATAAGCCAAAAATGAGATCAAGTGTAATCATTAAAATGTACTCAATCCAAAAGGAGAGAAAGAAAAAAAATGAGAATACGGTACAGATGGAACAAAAGTCTGGAAATAGTAGATTTAAACTATTTAGATAAAAAAAAATTGCATCAAATATAAATAATCTAAACACCCCCAATTAAAGTTCAGAAATTGTCAGAATGCATAAAAAAGACTCACGTATGCGCTCTCTATAAGAAATCTGCTTTAAATATAAAACACAGATGACTTAAAAATAAAAGTTGGGTAAAGTTATTTTATATAAACACCAATCGTAAGAAACCGGAATAGCTAAATTAAGGCTAAGTTTTTTCCTTTTTTTTCCCAGCTTCTTTGCTAAAACATCTTAATTAATCTCAATTCTTCCTGTTCTTTTACACTGATTTTTTTTTTCTATTTTTAGGATCTATTTTAATCATGTGTGGGATTGCCAAGTAAATTCCTATGAACATGGAAAGCACATACCCAAATCTGAATGTATTGACCTGTCTTCTGGCCCACTTACACACCACTAACACAATGAATACACTCCTTGCTCTTATGTCTACAGTTCAACACCTATTAATCCTACAGTTTTGCCCATCATTCTAACAGAATGGTGCGTCCAGCTCTTCTTGGATTAGCATGTCTGTAACATCTCAAATCTCTTCTGCTTTATCCTTCACAGCTTTTCTTTTATAGATATTATCCCTTTACAGGTAAGTATTTTAGTTTGCATTAGTTCATGCTGAATTGATATTTACTGAATAACATATACACTCTCTGATATATTCATTCCCAAATAATGAAATCAGAAAAGACTGATTATCAGTTGCAAATTTTGAGTTGGGCTATGGAATATGAACAGAATGTCAACAGATGAAGACAGAGGAAGAATATTCCAGAAGGAGGAATGGTCTTGCTAAAAGTTTGCCAAGCAGGCACATTTGCACATTTTCTATCTTGGGTTTTTTTTGTTGTTGTTTGCTTTTTGTTTTTGTTTTTCCCTCCTTATTTATTTTTTCCATTGTGTGGAAGTATACATAAGTAATTTGACTGAAGAGAGTCTACATCAAGCAGATATAGGAACAGATTTTGGATATGAATTGAGATAGGATAAGACTCTAAAGCAAAATATAAAATTGCAGATGGTATTAAAACATTGGAAACCATAGGTTTATTTTGACAAGGAAATTATAAAATCACAGAATTGTTTTTACAAGATTAATTAGGAAGTCATGAGAGAGATTTATTTTTGCGATTTTGTCATCATGCATTTATTTTGGTTATGCAACCCTTCTTCAGGTTTTTTAAATGGAATAGGTTAAGTTGAGATATACTACATGTTTTTTCAAATTTCTTTTTTAAACTGAAAGAACGGCTAAAAACTGAAAAAAAAAAGGAAATCTTGTCGTGGAATATTTTGAAATAGACTTTATTTTTAGAATATTTTCAGATTTATGGAAAATAAAATGTTTTCATACACCTACATACCTAGTTTCCACTATTAACATTTTAGCATTAGTTTAGTTCATTTGTTGCAATTAAAGGAACCAGCATTGATACATAATTATTAACTAAAATGCATAGTTTACTGAGATTTCTTTAATTTCTAATAGCCTTTTCTGTTCCCCGGAATCCCTTTTGCTAGCCACATTGCATTTTGTTTTCATTTCTTGTTAAGCTGTTCTTGACTATTTTGGGTTACCTTATAATTTTAGAGGTATTGATTAGATATTTGTACAATACCCCTCTATTGGAATTTTTCTGATGTTTTTCTCATGTGTAGACATAAGATTATGGGTTGTGAAAAGAAAGACCAAAAAGGTAACATGTCATTTTTATTACATTACTTCAAGGGTTTATGGCATGTACATGATATATTACTTTTGATGCGGGCCTTTTCACCTGACTGAGATAGTTTGTCAAAATTTTTCACTTTCAAGTTCCTTTCTTTCAATTCTTCCTATATTACACTTCCCATATTAAAGTTCCCATATTATAATCCCCATATCACACTGCCTCCACATAAGGACAGAGTATCTACAATAATTCTTTGGAATCCTGCAATTCTTCTGAATGGGAGATTTATTTATTTCCTTTTTAATGTATTCAATCACTTTTTATTTTATTGTAGTTTAGTTTAAAGATTTTATTTATTTGAGGGAGAGAGAGATAGCGAGAGAGAGCATGGATAGGGAAGAAAGGGAGAGACAGTCTTCCTGCAAACAGGGAGCCCGAGGTAGGGGCTCCGTGGCAGGACCCTGGGATCATGACCTGAAACGAGGCAGATGCTTAACTGACTGAGCCACCCAGGTGCTCTTCAGTCACTTTTTAAATCAGCATGGAATCATGATTATTAATTTTACACATTGGAGTATAATCCATTACAACTTTATTTTGCTGCTTAAATTGTTCCACTTTTGTGCACTGTGAGCTCTTTCAATTGGTTCTTAGTTCTTTTGACATTTCTCAACAGTTAAATTTGTTTTGAGCACTTTACTTCCTGGCTCTACAAAATACTCTGGGTTTATTTTGTATGTTTCCTAAATCAGTCCTAGAGTCAGCCATTTATCTGCCCTGGATTGTTTTTCTAGAGAATAGCATTAGAAAGTAAAATTGGATGATAAGGATACTTCTTACTACTGGGATTTTTTTGCTTCTAAGCAGTCTTTGCTGACAGAGTAAAGGAATATATGTGTGAATACTAATGTGTATATATGCACATCTATACATATTTCTATGTGCAATTATTTATATATAATGTTATATAGGACACATTAAATAGTTCAAGAAATATATAGAGAGATATATAGATCTCTATCTATATATCTATATAGAAATTTATATATAGAGATCTATATATAGATATCTGTATAGATATAGATATATTGATATACATATCAAAGAATTATATATATATATACACATATATATATTTCTTTTGTCTGAAAATATTTGTGTGAACTTGGAAATATCTGTTTTTATAACTTCTTTAAAAATCACCTCATCTCTTATATTGGGAAACTAAGACATTGTTCTAAATCCTTCAATAATTAAAAGATTATTTAGGTTTTTCTCTCTCTCCTTTAATCAGTTTTGATAGGTTATATTTTCAATGTTACCACTTTGTATAAAGATTTTATATTCACCAGGATAGATATTCCTTTAGTATCCTTTTGCATTCTTTTTATTTTTTTTAAGATTTTATGTATTTATTTGACATAGAGAGAGAGATCACAAGCTGGCAGAGAGGCAGGCAGAAAGAGAAGGGGGAAGCAGGCTCCCTGCTGAGCAGAGAGCCCAATGTGGGGCTCGATCCCAGGATCCTGGGATCATGACCTGAGCTGAAGGCAGAGGCTTACTCCACTGAGCCACCCAGGACCCTCCTTTTGCATTCTTAAACATGTATGCATTTGTAATTATTGTTTCAATTTCAATTCCTAATATTGTTTATCAGCGACATGCTCACTATTTTTTCCATATTAATTTTGCCAGAGCATTATACTTATTTTAGTATTTTCAAAATAGAAACCAAAAAACCTAACCTCAAGACTTAATTTTTTCATATTTTATTTAATTTTTAAACTGTTTAATATTCCATATTTCATCTTTTATTGGCCTAATTAAATCTTTGTGTTCAGAAAATACAGACTAAATTAGAATTTATTCTTTATAAATTCCTGAGAATGTTTTTGTCCCAATTTATTATTTTTTATAAATATTCATTATAATTGTGTTTGAAAATAAAATATATATTCTGGTTAATGTCTTAGATATTTTCATTATACGTAAATTCATCAATTGTGTTGTAGAACTAATGTAAATCCTTATGACTTTATGAATGTTTTACTCATCAAACAATAAGGATAATTATCAATATCTTTCAATTTGTTGTATTTCTGAAAATTTTGGGCATATACTTCAATGTATTATATTGAGAATATACATATTCATGTGTATATTTTCTTTCTTTTTTTTTTTTTTAAAGATTTTATTTATTTATTTGACAGAAAGAGATCACAAGTAGGCAGAGAGGCAGGCAGAGAGAGAGAGGAGGAAGCAGGCTCCCTGCTGAGCAGAGAGCCCGATGCGGGACTCGATCCCAGGACCCTGAGATCATGACCTGAGCCAAAGGCAGCGGCCTAACCCACTGAGCCACCCAGGTGCCCTCATGTGTATATTTTCATCTGACACCCTTATGATTATGGAATTAGTCCTGAACTTTATTTATATTTTTAAATATTTCATTTATTTATTTGAGAGAAAAAGTGAACGAGAGAGAGAGCAAAAGTGGATGGAAGGGCAGGAGAGGGAGTGAAGACACTCCCCACTTAGCAGGGAGCCTAACTTGGGGCTGGGTCCCAGAACCCTGAGATTATGTCATGAGCCGAAGGCAGATGCCTAACTGACTAAGCCATCAGGTGCCCTACTGCTGAACTTAATTAATGCTCTTCTTTTAAGCTTGCAATATTCCTTGTGTGATTTTTATGTAGACCAGACTTCTTTGTTAGTGTTAACCTGACATATATTTTACCTTTTTTTTTTTCCTTCCATTCTCCTGTTTTTATGTCTCTCTTGTAATAGCATATATGTGGATTTTGTTTATTAATTGTTGTTGATAATCTTTTTATATTTTTTGCATTTAGTTATACTATCATTTAGCTACTAATATATTTTCATGTATTTTTACCATCTTATTGTCCTAACCAGTTTTGTGATTTTTTTGTTTTGTTTTGTTTTGTTGAGAATTTTTCCTTCTACTTTAGTGTCCTCATTTGGGTTGCATGGGTTTTTCCTCATTTTGTTTGATTTACCTTTTAAAACTTGGCTTTGTAAATCATTTTAATAATCACTCTGAATATTTTCATGTGCATATATAATTTAAATCACTTAAACCAATCAAAAACTGCTTATGTAATATTTGTTAGATAACAAAATTAAAAGTATTCATTTTTTTAAGGTAAGGACTCTGGTCCATTATGGAAAAAATATTATATTGAGATAGTGATAAAGAGTTTAAAAATACAAAATTAAAGAAGATTTGTTCATTTTAGTTATGGGGAAAGGTAATGAGTTTAGACTTGAGCAGCATGGGTTTGGAAAATCTAGAAGCATAGGATTCCTACAACAATTTTTTTTTTTTTTTTTTTTTTTTTTTTGTGATTGTAGATCATGAAATGTCAAGTGGTGTCAAGAAAAAAAGTCAGGAATAAAAAAAAAAATTCATCTTTTCTATGCTGAGGTAGGACTAGTACTAGGAATTGCACTTATTCCAGTTAATATTTATGCAATCATTTCTGACTAAAGGATGAGATATGACATTACCTTTTCCCATAAAGCCAAAACCATAATCAAGGTTTACATATATGAGACTACTCTATCTTTGCTCATGTTACATAAGCCTGTGGGTAAAGATGGAGAGTTCTAACTTTGGTAATGCAAACTTTATCAGGATAGATAAAGTCACTGCTTATCTTCTCTGGTTTTGTGCTGTGCATTTGCACAAACTTTTCTGTCAAATAAGTATAACTAATTCATAGGTTTCTCTGAACTTTCACTATAGATCCATATAATTCAATGAGATAAAAAGAACCATTAGAAGATAAAAAGATAAAGAAGATAAAAAGAACTAAATAGAAAAATTAGGGTGTTGGGAAATACTGTGTTTTCTGAATAAATTTAAATTTCAGTTAAAATTTAGGAATATTTAATAGAAATTTAAATCTTAAAGTACTCTTTAGTAACTTGATCATAAATAAATATAAAATTGTCTATATGCTATATCTTTATTTAAATTAAAAAATAGAATTTCATTGTACTTTCTTTGTAATCCATCCCACTCCAAGTTTGTTTAGACTGCTTTCTCAAAAAGACCACAAAAATATCTTAAACCAGTAATTTTTAGTTCTAAAATTTAACATAAGGGTCTCCGGGTGATTCAATCAGGTAAGCAGCTGGCTCTTGATTTCAGCTCAAGTCGTGGTCTTGGCATAGGGAGGTGGAGCCCCTCCTTGGGTGTCTGCTGGAGATTCTCTCTCTCCATCCCCTTTGCCCCCTCGCCCTGCTCCTGTACATGCTGTGCTCACTCTTTCTCTCTCTCTCTCTCTTTCCCTCAAATAAATAAATAAATCTTTTTAATAAATAAAATATGGCATAAAATAAACTTCAGACTTTCTTCTCTTTGATTGCAGTTTTATTTAAATATATTATTTTGCCTGTGACTTCTTTATCCAGCACCCCTGGGTTGACTTTGAATTCTGTGGTAAAGAAAAAAAATCATTATTTACAAGTGGTGTGTTCATTTTCTATTTTGAAATATGTTGGGAAGTTCTCCCAATTTATACATATTCTTGACAGGTTCATATGGTTTCTGACACAAGCCGCCTAAAAGGATCGAAGCTTAAGGATGATTGAACATATCCATTGTACTTCAGAAAACAGAAATGCATAAATTACTTTGTTGTCTCTTTAAGTTAAATTATATACAACAATGAATTCTCTTTCGGGATTCAAGCAGCAAATGGGATCTAATTTTTCTAATTAGTTGTTGTGTTCATTCTTCTGCTTTCATGGCATTAATGCACAAACCACTTCACAATCCAAAATGAGTTTCTTTTTTGAATGACAGGCATATTAGTCAAGACATCTCACTAAGAGTGCTGAAGGAATATTGGAAAGTATAGACAAAATTTGGTGGAATTTCTGAAAAGCAAGAAATGTATCTATTTATTTTCTCAGGCCACTTACTCACAAATACTTCTAAGGCATTTTAAGATAACTTGAAAGATTTATAGCTAAATCAAGAGGATGTCCATGCATGTGAGTGAGAGAGAGACTATATTTGCCTTATTTTAAATTTTGTTGTCTATTTTTGCACTTTATTGTTTTTATTTATTTATATCTCTATATATTTATCATGTGTATCTACACTTTTTTAATTTATTTGTTTCTATATTTAGATATAGCTTTGGGGGAGACCTTCAAAAAAGGTCATAAATTTAAATTATTTCAAGATTTTTAAATTGCATGTTGTATTCATTTGAATATCTTAACTTTTGTAGTACTCACTGTACTTTTTTCCTTAGCATTTTCTTCCTTAACAGTAGAACCACCAGTACCTAGCCAAGAACTTTACAAGATGAAAATAAGAGTGCATTTCCAAGCTTTGTCTCAGTACAAAGCTTGAGAAAAAAGTGGCAGAACTCATTTTAATTATGTTGAAAGGGAAATGACAGCATACCTTTCAAAATATATATATATATATATATATATAAGTGATTTTTCCTTTATTACACTCTCAATCAAATTCTATGAGAAAGACCTCCTTGGTCTGGAGGTAGTCTATCCATAAACAGAGATGGGGGAGGATATAATTCCTCCTAAGTTAGAACCTCTCTGCCACCAGCCAACAGTGAGGGTTGACTAAGTGCATCATTATATGAAGCAATTTAGCTCACCAACTAATTCTATACTCAGAACTGAAGGACATAAGAAGTACTGTGAAACTGAAGATTTAGCAGGATGCTACTGGTGTTCCACTTAATAAAGGCTGGAGCAGACTATTCAAAATTGAATTAAAGGCATTGCTTCTTCATATAAACATTTGAGATGATTCCCAAGAAGCTGCTATTAAATTGAGGCAAAGTGCTGAGGGCCAGGAAGGAAACAGAAGCCAATAACTTAAAATAAAATTAAAAAAAAAAAAAAAGGTATAGGCTGTAAGACAGTACTGAGATAAGAAGTTTACCTGTGATAATGCACAGGTAAGATAATATATCTTTGTTGCCTTAAACCACTAAATTTAGAGTTAGTTGTTACAGTGCAACTGATAAGTGATGCAGTTATGTGAGTTTAATAATATACACCTCTGACACCCTTATTGGTTTAATTCTAGGAGTCAAAAATATAGTATAGCCATCTGGGGGTTAGGGCTGTCAACCCCCCACATGATAAAAAAATCCGTGTTTAACTTTTGATTTCCCAAAAATTAATTCCCAGTAACTCACTGTTGATCAGAAGCCTTACCCATAACATAAACATTTGATTAACATGTATCTGTATGTTATATATATTATACATTGCACTCTTACTATAAATTAATCTAGAAAAAAGAAAAAAGAACATGTTATTGAGAAAATCATAAGGGGAGTGTCAGAATCAGTTTTGGCTCAGGTCATGATCTCAGGGTCCACAGATGGAGCCCCCCCACCTTTGTGTGGTCTCTGTACTCAAAGGGAGTCTGCTTCCCCTCTCCCTGTGGCCCTCTCCCCAGTTGCACACACACACACTCTCTCTCTCTAAAATAAATCTTAAAAAAAGAGAAAATCATAAGGAAGAGAAAATACATATACAGTAATATTCTGCATTTATAACAATAACAACATATATGCATAGCTTAAATTACAGATTAAACAATGAGATAGAAAGAGCAAAATTCTGCTACCCCAGAAATAGCTCATTAATATAAAGCTGGTTATAAATCTCCTTCTGTTTTAAACCAAAGAAACCATAAAAGCAAATATTACTACTATACATTTTATCTTTATAAGTTTGTCTTTGTACATGGTTTTATACATTTAGAGTTTATCAAGCATTTATCAATAAGGGGATTTCTCTATTTTCTAATTCACTAATGGCATACTACATTTCTTTTTTTTTTTTTTTTTTTAAAGATTTTTATTTATTTATTTGAGAGAGAGAGACAGTGAGAGAGAGCATGAGAGGGGAGAAGGTCAGAGAGCGAAGCAGACTCCCCATGGAGCTGGGAGCCTGATGTGGGACTCGATCCCGGGACTCCAGGATCACGCCCTGAGCCGAAGGCAGTCGTCCAACCAACTGCGCCACCCAGGCGTCCCTGGCATACTACATTTCTATGATTTCAAATGTGTTTCAAATTTCAGTAATCCTGATGAATCATACAATTGCTATGGATGTTAAAATACTTTAATATATTTGGAATTCTAGTATTGAAAAAACTAATAAATAATTTATTTTAATCTAAGAATATATGAATCACTTATTATTTTTGGGCTACCCTAAGTGGAAGTTGATGTCTGAATAAAGGAAAAATTGTTACAAAACTGCAACTGCTAAAGGATATTCACAAGGGATAAATGTATTTTTTGTACAGATAAGTGAAAAAAATCACAAAAATATCTATTATTGATTTTAGTATGACTGTGACAGGTAATGATCAACTGAGTAAAAATATCAGGTTGTAAAGGCTGAAAATATAAAATTAACAATGAAATAATATTAATTACTAACATGGAGAATTAAATTATAGCAGTAATGTATACGTAAGAACATTTCATTAAATGATTAAAATAACATTATAAGCACATAAATGTTAGTGGCTTGGCTAAGAAAAACCACTAAAATGAGAGAAAGGGAATGAAGGTTGGGTTGGCTATTAATCAGTTGTGATCAAGGACACATAATGTAATGGGTTTTATTCTCCAAATTTCTTGTATATTTGTCTCTTTAGTTTAAATATGAATGAAGGATATGGTTGCTTTTAGTAAGACTTGAAGCAAAACTGAACATACTATTAACAGACTATGATGATTCCTGATCTAACTTGATTAATCAAAATAAGATTACAAAATAAGAAAGGACAAATAAGATATATACAAACTATATATATATACAAACTAATTCAACAATGTCTGGAAAAAATTTGTATATAGTATGTCTAGTGGTTATGCTTCTCTGAACCCTGAAATCAGCAACTAAAGTTCTGGACTTACCTGGATGTGATTCCTTGAAGTGCATAGAAATTTGGGTTAATTCACAACATCTTAAAAGCCTTTCTCCCATACTTACCATAATAATTTCTTGTACATAAATATTTCCACCACCATTTAGAATAGATTTTAGAGAGGCCCCTGGTGTCTCAGTGGGTTAAAGCCTCTGCCTTCGGCTCAGGTCATGATCCCAGAGTTCTGGGGTTGAGCCCTGCCTCAGGCTGTTTGCTCAGCAGGGAGCCTGCCTCCTCCTCTCTCTCTCTCTCTCTCTCTCTTTCTCCCTCTCTCTGCCTGCCTCTCTGCCTACTTGTGATCTCTGTCTGTCAAATAAATAAATAAAATCTTAAAAAAAAAAAAGAATAGATTTTAGATTACTATCAGACGTTTCTACCATTTCTTCCTCCTTATATATTTTAAGTTTTATTTATTTATTTGTCAGAGACAGACAGAGAGAGAGAGAGAGAGAGAGAGACCGCACAAGCAGGGGGGAGTGGCATGCAGAGGTAGAGGCAGAAACAGGTTCCCTGCTGAACTGGGAACCTGAGGCAGGAATCCGACCCAGGACCCTGCAGTCCTGACCTGAACTGAAGACAGTCACTTAACCAACTGAGTCACCCAGATGTCCCTCTCTTCCTCCTTAATTGACCATGGAAATACATAGAATTGACATGGAATACAAGTGAAATGGAAATACAGAGCTAGTTTGTCCTCAAGGACTTCAGTTACAGAATGCTATATTATTGTAGGGGTTAAATAAAATATTAGCTACATATGAACATATTGAATTTCAACCATTCCAGATGTGGTAGTTTACATATGTCATATAATGGAATTAGGCTTAGAATTTTGACATTTTATGTCTATAGTGTTTTGAGAATAATTGATTTATCTGATGTTCCAGATATGCATGAGATCTGACATGTTATTTTTTATTTATTTTTTTAAATTTGGAAATCTTTAGGAAAATCTTCACATGGGGCTTCTTAAGCTTCTAAGTTTTTTTTTCATAATCCTTGCAAACTACATTTATTTTTCTATTGGTCTTAAGTTAGCTCAAGTTTTATGGATTTTTGTAAGAATATAATTCGTCTATTTATAAGGAAGAGGGAGACAAACAACACTTTCAAATACTTGTAAGTAATCCATCTTTGTTTAGAAATTAAATTTGTTTCCTTGTTTATGAGAAGAAAACTGTCTATCAGGTAAGAAGGTAAAGTCAAATGAAACTGTGAATGGATGTCTTATGTCCCTTAATTTCCTCACTGTGTGATGCCATAAATCATATGTCAGCATTTTACTTTCTGGGGCATTTGGTTTTCTTTCCTGGAATAGGTGCTGGCAAACTTCTCTGCTGCTGCCCCCCAAGACAAAGGAACCTCACACTATATTAGCCCTGTGGCCTTGAGAATGTTAAGACAGTTAGTGAAGCTTGACTCATTCATGTATGTTTGGGAACATCTGATAAAAATTAACAGAATTCTCTTAAGTGACTGAAATAGGTATGGAGAACTCCGAAAGTAGTAGAGCTAGAAATATTAATTTGGCAAATTTTAGTGTACAAGATGGTACAAGAATCATGAAAATGCATGTGGTAACCTAAGAAACCTCTTTTTCTTATGAAAAAGGAAAGTTAAGACAACAATATATCTAACATTTACCAGATGGATACAAAAGAATTGCAAAAGATTGAAAATCAATTAACAAGTTGATCAATCAAAAGATAAAAGTAAGGGTACCTGGGTGGTTCAGTCCATTAAGCATACAACTCTTGGTTTGGGTTCAGGTCATGCTCTCAGGGTCCTGGGATTGAGCCACATGGCAGGCTCCATGTTCAGCATGGAGTCTCCTTGGGATTCTCTCCCACCTTCTTCCCTCTGCCACTTCCCCTACTCATGTGTGCTCTCTCTCTCTCTCTCAAATAAATAAATGAACCTTTTTAAAAAAGATGAAAAGTAGAAGCCAGCAGAAGATGGTATTCTTTAGATAAATGTAAAAGCAAGATCTCATATGTAAATCCTGAAAATTTAAAGTTTTAGAGATGTTATTCACCACTCTACAGTATTCAAGTTCAAATTGTCAGATTCCTTTTCTCTTAATTTTTTACTTACATAAACATCATACTATTTTTCTAAAGAAAAAAAGAGAGATCCAGTAAACAATATATGTTGGAATGATGACCATGCCATTCATAAACACACACACACACACACACATATACACGCACATATCAGTCTCTCCGTCTGTCTCTTGATCTATCATTCTATCAATCTATTTACCTCCCTATGTATATAGGTATAATTTTTACATTAAAGCATTCTATTCTAGAGATATGCCATGTTTTAGTTCCTCCTCTATTAACACAGATAAAACTTTTTCCTCTAATTACTTTTTGTTGTCCTAAATCTCATATTGACATAATTTAAAAGTCTAATATAGAATATTTGAAATTAATATTTATTTTTGACTTAACAACACATAGGAAGATTTATGTATCATAGGAAAAAAGAACCTAAACTGCTAAAGAAAATTTTTTGGAAATCTTTCAAAATTTAGACATTATTTTAAATACACAAAAATTAAAATATCAATGAAATACTAAGAGAAATATTTGGAAAAAATTATGCCAAAATATTAAATTAGGATTCAGAATACATAACTAATATAAATCAATAATAAAGATATAACAATCATTTAGAATGAGAAAAAAGTTTAAAGTTGGTTCAGAAAAAAAAAATGATGGATGGCTGTTGAGTGCAAATATTGTTAGTCTATTGAGAGAACAGAAGGTTAAATCATGCCATGAGTGGAGATATCTACAGAGTTTTCTACTTTGATGTCTGTACAGAATGTTCTTCTTCATAGGGTCCTCTAGCTACCTGGGCAATTGATAGAGTTCATAATCCCAGAGGTCTGAAAACACTGTAGAAAACAGTTTTATTGCTGCCACTTGTCCAGAGGTCAGGGACAGATGCAGAGAGGGTGGCCTGATGTCTTGCCTAACTGCTCTTTTCCCAAGTAATCATATTTTTGTTTGATCCTGAATCCTTTCATACTACTCTTATCTACAACCTTCGGGCATGGAGTTCCCCCATGAATCACATTTTGCAGCACATTTTAGCCTAAAATGTTTTCTTCTCATGTTCAATCTTTTGATGATTACACCTACCTTCTTTGCATAAATAATTCTTGTAAATTTGGGGTTAAGATACATTTTGCCCCGTATCTTTTCTAAAATTGTCATAAATTTATAGGAGAGGAAATGGCAGTGCATGTACTTTATGAGCCATCTTAAAATCTTGAGTTGAAAATTCTTCAGTATTTATCAAGTATTTACCATTAGTACATCTCTTTTAGCTCTTATCACATTTGGATGAAACATCCAGTTTTCCTCTGCTATGGAATATTATCTCAATTTTCCATTCCCTAAGATTTTCTGTCACATTTGCACTTCAGTTCTCCTTCTCTCTTAAATATATTTTTTAAAGATTTAATTTATTTATTTGAGAGAAAGAAGGAAAAGGAGAGAGCATGAGTAAAGGGAGGGTCACAGGGAGAAGCAGTCTCCCTGCCACGCAGGAAGCCCGATGTGGGACTTGATTCCAGGACTCCAGGATCATGACCTGAGTCTTGGGCAGTTGTTTAATCAAGTGAGCCACCCAGGCACCTTTAAATATTCTTCTTCCACACTATTTTCCCTCTAGAATACCAAAATATCTTGTCAGTTGGCTTTTTCCCCCAAATTTAAAGGAGAGCTGCTGACTAGCTACTTTTGTTTTCCTTTCTGCAACAATCTAAAACTGAAGAGCTGGGATCCATTTTAGATACAAGAGGAAGGAAGATATTGACAAGTTATTATGAGTACACTTGCCGGTTAGGAAACATAATAAATTAAAGTGACAGATATAATAAAAATGAGGAAACAATATTACAACAGCTTTACTCATCACTCAATAATTTTTAGGCATCTAGAGAAATCTGAATTTTATTTATAGAAATATCCAAGTGAATAAAGATATCATGTAGAAATTGAGACTTACTTATATTTTTATATAAGTCAATGAATTATTTTCAAACAGTAAATGAGTATAGCTAGTGCTATTTAATTCATAAGTTAAAAAATAATTAGATTGAGCTTATTTGAAGATAAGCAAGTAATTATTGCCAAATGAAAAGACGAACTACATTTGTAGCAAATCGTTTAAACATAATTGCAAAGCAATATAAAATAAAAATTTCCCAAGAAATTTATGTATGCATTAAGTAATGAGAAACAATATAAAACTTGATGAAGTTATGATTGAAGGAAATATAGAGATAAACAATTTAGGAAGCATAAGTGTTTAATAGCAAAAATGAGAGTTACTTTAACTTAACCTTGCAATGCAAAAAAATGTATCAAAAAGAATTTTAATAAACGATTGCTCCCGAAAGCTAATAGTAAGTCACCTTAAGCCAAAGAATTAGTGCTCAATTTATAAATTCTCTTACAAGTGGTTGACTTGTGGGGTACCTGGGTGGCTCAGTGGGTTAAGGCCTTTGCCTTAACCATCAGGTCATGATCCCAGGGTCCTGGGATCCCTGCATTGGGCTCTCTGTTCAGCAAGGAACCTGCTTCCCTCTCTCTCTCTCTCTCTCTCTCTCTCTCTTTCTGCCTGCCTCTCTGTCTACTTGTGATCTCTGTCTGTCAAATAAATAAATAAAATATTTTAAAAAATATGTGGTTGGCTTATTGAAACCCCTAGTAACTTCTCTTTATATGAACCTAGAAATTAACTCTTTGGTATGTCCCTTTGTTCTATGTATTGCAAAATACATCTCGTGCCTGCTTATGTCCACTGGAGATATCCCAGAACCCCTAGTCTGAGAGCTCTTATCAAAACCTTAGAAACTTCTTTCTCTTTGGACATTTTTAGTGCTACACAATATGGAGGAATGGCTCTGAAGTTATCATTTTGAGTCATCAAAATGTGTCTTACTACTAAACTGGAAGATGTGTGATACTTGTCCTAAAGAGACACATTTTAATGAAGGGCCTATTATACATAAATTAAAAAAAATAAAGTAAGGAATCCAAGATTTTTTTTAGTGTGGTCATCATCTAGGAGTATTTGAATTTCCCTGGTGCCACCAGGAATTATGTGACCTCAGCTGCCATGCTTATGCTATGTGCCTTTGCTCCTACCTTCTAGCTATTCCTGGTTGAGCCATGACATATTCTTTTCATTTGCTGCATACCAGAAAATTTAAAACTAAAAATGAGTCATTCAGTATGTTTGTGTGACTATACTTGCCAGAGGAAACTTAAGGTCAACAGAGGAATCATCCCTGGGCATATAGAATAACAAACAAACAAACAAACAAACAAAAACAGTTACATAGAGAAAGACAACTATGAAAGACACAGAAGAAAAGATCAAGGTATTTTTTAGAAAAGCGTAACATTACTTTTTCTTTTCTTTTTTTAAATCTTGTACATTCACTGCTAAAGACATAGGTCATTTTGTAGAAAGTAATTCACTGTGTTGTGAAAATTTTAATGCAAGTACAGGGTTCAGTGAAATAGAGCTCTACTCAAAATGATCTTAGCTTCCATGTTGTTGTCAGGCTGCTATAGTCATTTTCCATGATGGATGATAAAGTACAAGGTCAAGACTAAGTGGTAGCCTTTGAGACTAGATCAGAGAATCCTAAGCTTAATGGTTTTTCAGACTTTGCTGGAGATGGATTTTTTTAAATATTAGAGCTTATTCAGTTTTCATCTGTTCCTCCTCCTTCTTGACAGATTGTTTACTTGTTATCCTTGTTCATTTTATTTAGATCTAACCACACGAATTTACTATTAATATCTTCAAATGTACTGTTATGGTTATATAGCATATATGTGATTATATTTGTAGAAGTACAATCAAAACCATATATTCAGGTTTTTCTCATTAAAGTTTTGTCTTCTTCCAAGAGTCTTATTTTTCTGGTAATCCAATGTTGATACTAGTTTCACTTGAGAACAATTCTGTATGTTTCCAATGTGCGGTATAATTGTAGGTTTTGGAAGGGTCAAATCGGTAATGGCAATTTTTAGAATTGGTGGCAGCAGGAGAATTTATCTTCCTACTTCGAGAAATGCTGAGAATAGACCTTTGTTATTTGATGAATTAATTTTCAGTGAGTGTTTCATCAGACTTCTTTCCAGAGAAATATATCTGTAGGTTTTTTTCACCCATCTGTCTTTTACTTGACTCTTCCAGCTAAAGAAATCCAAATAACATCTAATACTTCGGGGGAAAAAAATCAGGGGGCAATAAAATGATAAATGAAAAACAAAACAAAACAAAAAAACTCTTGCATGCATAGTTGATTAATTTACCTTCCTGTATATCTTTTTATAAACTTCTATTACCTGCTTTTCATTTTGTTTAAAGTCTTAATAAATAATAACAATTGAACAAAAAATATAACATATCTGGAGTACTAAAAGAGTTCTGAAATATCTTTCAAATTTCTTCCAGTTTTAGTTCCTGGTTCAATCATCAAACATAATTTCCATTATCCTGTATAAATAAAATTCCCAGAAATTTTTCAATCACTATTACATGCAGTTAAATGGCACTGTTCAAGACAATACATCTATTATAGAGTATCTGTTTTGGTATCTTTGAAAAGAGTTTCATCAGATACCTTGGTTTCTTTAAAAAGCCATCAATTTCCATTAAGTTATGTTAAATAAAATACACACACATAAGAATTTCTTACAATACATATATCTGCTAGTCAGTTTAAGTTAACATTAACTTCATAGGGTAGCTTAATGAATTTTAAAATTTAAATTTATAGTCAATATACCAGCAGTTCTCATTGCCTTGAAAGAGCTCTCTACTTGAGATATGGCTTACAACAATGGGTGACCAATAGTAAATTTTCAAAAATACTGGCAATTGTTTTGCTGGCATATTCTGAAATTAAATCTTTAATAAAATAAATGTGAAGAAATTATGGGAAAAGTTTTTACAAAAGTTTTTTGGTATTCTGGTATAATCCTAAATTGAGAGACAGACAAACACACATGCACACACACACAGAAACACACACAGAATGCAGGCAGCAATATCAAGTAAACTCTAATAGATTTGATCAAAATTTTTAAAAAATGAGTAATCTTGTTTATGGCTTCCCAGATCATTGCATCATTTGTAAATCAGATTTCTGAAGGAATTTCTCCTTTTTCCATATTTTTAAAGAGAGAATCATGAGTATCCTGGATGCACAAAATTCCACGTTGTGCTGAAAGACATGACTTTTGTATGCACTTAAGCACTTCTCAGGCCCTCAGGAAAATTTCAGAACATGGTTCCCCATAAGTAGAGCTTATTGCTTTATGTATGCTTTTTTAAAGATTTTACTTGTCAGAGAGAGAGAGCAGAAGCAGGGAGAGCAGCTGGCAGAGGGAAAAGCAGGCTCCCCACTAAGCAAGGAGCTAGATGTAGGACTCAATCCCAGGAGCCTGAGATCATGATCTAAGCTGAAGGCAGAGGCTTAACCCACTAGCCACCTGGGAGTCCCTGCTTTGTGGTTTTCTCACCAACTTGAGTATGGTACTTGTACTGAATCTGAACACTGTGTAAAGGACTCATGGGAACAAATCATTTGTTGTAGTGACAGCAATAATCACATCCCAATTATTTTCAATTTTACATACTGTAAAAAAATATTCTTGGTGGTGCATAAATACAGGACAAGTAGTAGCTGAGTGTTAAAGGAGGTCATCTAGGGCATTTTACCTCCAGTTGACCTGTAAGCTGGACCGAGTATACTGGAGGATCCCCAACACCTACTCTGTCCTTGGGATATAGGTTCCATCCACCATCTCACAGTAGGAGGTATTTTCAAGGACACAGCCTTGGGAGAGCCATGGGTTGTTGAGACCATCTGGACTGAATATATGACAACTCCATTAAAGCCTCTATAAGAACTTTCAAAATTCTGGCAGGTGGATGTAGAAATCAATAGGTCTTGCAGTCCCCAAGACAAGCCTTATATGTAAATTCTCTTGTGTGTTAAATCTGTTGCTTACCAAATTGGAGTGGCCTCTTTGCCCTCTGTGAATAGGGACCAGCTTCAGATTTCGTCCCAGAAATTCTCAAACCAACTGTGAGAAATATTAAGATAATGGCACTGTCTTCGATCATGGGAAGTAATACATGCAATCATACTCTGTTATTAATTCTCTTCTTTGTTCTCATCTTGGCTTACCATTTCACTTTGGCAAAAATGCAGCTTAATTGGGTAAGTGCCATCTGTACATGATCAATTACATGAAACCACATAGTTTCTTGCTCTGTGTTCTGAGGCAGACACAAGGAAGACAAAAATTAAAAAAAAAAAGCATAATTCACATTTTTCACACTCAACTAATTGCCTGGTTGTCAGAATATTTGAAGACTATATTCCCAGAAAATGCTTCTAGACCAGCACACTTTCTAAGATTTTTAATGGCTTTGTGATTTTCCTCCAGATATTTCTTTCTGTCAAAGGGAACAAATGTTTATTGCTTTTCATCTTTTTAAGACATTGGCCTCTGCCATCCATCTTAAAAAAATTGACCCATGGTTTTATAAACCATGTTCTTAAAAATAAAATACAATCATAAAGTAGTTGGTACACTTTTCTAAGAGAGACATGAAGCACTTGATATTTTTTGAGAAGAAATGTATCAGAGGTTAAAAATAATGCTGAAAAACCTCAGTAAAGTTATAAAACTCTTAAATGTGATTCATAAAAATCTCTCAAAATTTAATTTTTGGAAGGGGTCAGCTAGAAAATGATTGTGGACTACACATTAGATAAAGAAGCTGAACTGTGTCACTCACAAATCAGCCCAGAGCATACATCCTTCATCTGAGGTAACTCACACTTAATGCAATGTTAAAATGAGAAATACAGCAGAAGATGGAGACACAGGACACCAGTCCAGATACTTTTTGTCTACTGCATTTTACCCTTACTTAATGTGGTGACCTTGAACTCGTCAAGCATGAAAGCCCTCGCATTTTCATATGGATAAAGGACCTGCATTAGATTACCTGTGAAGTCCTAAAGTTTTATGTTAAATAATTCTTTAAAAATGACTTACTATGGTATATGGGGAAATTTGGTCAGTTAAATAAACATATATCTTTAGACTTGGTCTGAGGCCTGTGAATATAAAATTTGTGCATACATTAAAAAAATGGGACATATTACCTAACCATAAGCAAATCTGAATTGTCTTTAGTTTTCTCATACCAAGGTGAATTAAGAGCATATTGAGAAACTGGCAGAATAATCCAGACACCACTTAAAATAAACCAATATCACATAAAGCTTTCCTGTATAGGCAAGTTTTCTCCTATCAATAACATTTTAAAAGAGAAAGCAACAAAGGTAATAAATAAATAAACATCTTTAGGAAAAAAAGGTACTTTCTTAAATGATTTCTTTGCATTTACAGTAAACTCACTTTAAACATTGATGGAGCCAAAAAATGTAATATTGTAAACAACAAGCATATTTGCTTGAGGGCACCACAGACTAACAGTTCATCATGTGTATCACTGAAAATTTTTCACATTTCAATTCTTCTTTACTCCCCTTTTCTTGCTGTCATTTATCCTTCTTGCTTTTCCTTAAAGTCCCCTATTTTTCATTCTATCCCATTTCTTTTTGGTTGTTCTTTCACATAGTTCTGCAAAAACATAAAATATTCCCTAAATTTTATTCATCTATCTGCAACTTTGTGTTGCGAATTGTTAATTAAGTGGGCTGAGAGTTGCATGTTAGAAAATGACATCTAAAAGAAGGTTTCTACAAAGAATGCTAGGTACTGCTCTTTTGAAAAGTGCTTCTTTTTAGAATTAGCTCTGCTTAGGACAGTCTGATGGTCCTTTGACTTGCTTTGTCAGGATTTTAGCTGCTGCATCACTTAGCTGTGGGTATAGTTGGAAGCAGGTCAACCTGTGACTTATGTCTTAATAAAATGCTCCTGTTATTAGCTTACCTTAGCCTCTGTGTGTTCACTGCTGACTCAACAATACTTCTAATTAGAGTTCTTAATTCTCGACAATTTCAGTGCTTGAATATTGTATTGCAAGGGTGTTCTAAAAGAACTGATCAATAGTAAACAAATTGTAGAGAATTAATCCCCTTATTGTCATGCTTATATCCTGCAGGGTTTGGATGATTGTTTTCTTCCTTACCTGGTCACCAAATTTTGTTAGGTTGTCATGTTCCCTAAGATAACAAATCTTGAAAATAGCTCTTGAGGAATGGCTCTATATTATTTCTAAGTGAGAACATCTTCTTCGCATGGTGTAATAGGCAATTCAGACATTCCTGGGCATTCTAAGTGAGATATAAAGCAGGTCATCCTCTCAGTTTGAAGGAGATGAATGTGGTAAAACGCTATCCTGATGATGCTTTAGTCCACTGACCTTGGTGTGAGAATGAAAAGTGATTTTAAATTCAAAACGAAGTTAGTAGAGCTTCTCAGCAACTTATTAGGTGGATATCCTAAGCTTGCATTTTTTCCACTTTTTTGTCCCTAACCCCATCACAGCCTCTGGAATTCATCATCACAATCTAAATGCCCTCTTCCTTTGTCAGTTTCTAAACACCTCTCCAAGCTTTTAGAAAGCCAGCACAGCAGATTCTGAAATAGCCTGTGGATTCCGTCTACCTTCTCTTGGACTGGTATCTGATGAATGTCTACCTTTGTTTCAGGGACAGTATGTACTTCTTTCTCTGAGAAGCATTTCTGAAAGCTTTAGGAACTTATCTAAGGACTTCATGAAATACTTCTATGATCATATCATGTTTCATACTGTATTGTATTCCTTGTTACCATGTTCATTTTCCTTGTCAGATTTTTGACACTGATGAAGGAAGAAGACTCTGTCCTCTCTTGGAATTTGCTTTTTAGCATCTGGTATGGTGCCTTTTATCTACTTAGCCTTCAATAAATGTTTGTAGAATGAAGGAGTGACTATTTCATAGTCTGATGTTTAACTGCAGAAATCAGTATCCAATAAACTCAAGTCCATGTTTTGGCTCTGCCTCTGAAAATCTCCAGGACTTTGTTTAAACTGCTATGCTTGTTCAATAAAGAACTAGACCATCAAATTGCTATGCTTGCAAGTGAAAGAAGTTACAGAACATAGACACATGTGCCCTAATAATATTAACTCAATATAATTTTTAAAAAATGCTACTCATATTCTTACTGTTAAATGAGATAATAGGAGATCCAGTTTCATAGGTTTATAGTAAGAAGTAATGATTAGAAAGTTTCTCACAGTGTTTGATTTAATAACCAAAACATTATATGTGCTTGTAAATGAGAATGTGTATATGTTTAATGGGACATATTTTAAACTGTTCATAAATACTCACTGACTTATAAAGAATGTTATATAAATTGTTTAATATAACATAATAAATAGAAACATGCCCATATACCCACATATATCATTTGTATTAAAGACGATCAGTTTTTCTCCTTCATTCAAATAGGTGAGGGTTTGCTTTGTTTTACATTCCCCGTAAAAAGATAGTAACAAATAAATGAGCTCTTTTGCTGTCTTGTCTTTTTTTTTTTTTCTAACATGAAGGAAAGGATTTTCTGTTTTATACTATAACTAATTCTGTTTTGTACTATTTAGAAGTAAGTAGCTTCAATGAATTACAAGAATCTAGCAAGGCCTTTCTTTCTCTGAAAGTCATCACCATTCTCCTTAAAGAGAACTCAGAATGAAGGATATTGAGTAAAAATGAAATGTCCCTTCTTTTGTCATTGAAGATCTCGGATTTGATCCTACCCTATGGTAAAGCAAGGCTCTGACAGGACAGGTATAATCATGAATTAAACTGGGTTCCTGTTTTCAATAACTGAGGAATGTGTGGGTTTTTATTTACTCACCTGGCTTCCTATTCCTATGAAACTCCTATCCTCTCCTGTCAGTTCGTTATCTCCTCCACATATTGTCAGGCTTTCTTGATACAATACAACTCTCCAAATGCTTTTCCCTCTGACTTTTGTTTCACTGCTCTCTCTTGGTTTACTTTGTCATTGCTGATATTTCTTTTTCCGTCTCCTTTGCCTCCTCTATATTCACTTATTCTGTCTATCACCTCCTGAGTTGGAGATGTGATTTCTAGAACATGCCGTGCTTTGCGGACTCATACCACTAGTAACAGGTTGTGACAGTCCGTCATGCTCATCTCTCCCCAACTCCACCTTCAGTGGTTTCCAGTTGGAAGCTTGAAATCAATTTCAGTAGAAGTTTATACACCAAGAAAATTGGAAAATATTACAAATCAGGGCTTTTTTTTTTAAATGATTCGCCAGACTGCTCTTGTTGATAAATCTATCTCCTCAACCCCAACCAGCCCAAAATGGTATTTTTGTTTGTGGCTCTAAGTGATATAAGCAGAAATGTCCCAACACTGAGGGAGTAATCCAAAATATTACATGAATATTATTGAATAATTTCTTGTAAAATATCAAAATTAATTGCAACCCTGAAGTTAACTAAGGCACTGTTTTTAAAAGACTGCAGTATATTATATCTTGAAAGACTGAACACATATATTTTTTTTAGAGAATGAGGAGAATGAGTGAATAAAACTCAGCACTTACTGAAGATGACTTGCATAAAAACAAATGCTGTGATTATGCCAAATTGTCCATTGTGGAAAAAAAATATTGAAAACATACCTTAGAGAGCACAGTCCAAGCTCTCTGAGGCACTTACGCATCTTAGAATACAACTGAGGAAACTTCTTACCTGTTGGGGAAGAATTGCAGGGCAAAGATACAAAGGAAGTAGAAGGTGGAAATAGGGTGGAGGTTGGATCACTTGCAGAATTAAATTATAAAGATTTTAAATTTTATCCACAACTTCATTTGTTTTATAAAGCTTCCCTTCTTTCTGAAAGAAACATATGCTGATATGTCCTCATTACAAGATAAAAACGGTACTTTTAAATTCTTCTCTGGCTCTCTTCTAAATCAGTCACCAAACACTTACATTGAACCATATATATTTAGTAAAGATCTGACATTCAAATTTTAACTTGCATTTTTCTACCTTCTTTCATAAGCCTTAAATTGGAAAAGTGAGATAATGTAGCATAATGTTTCAAAAGCGCAGAGTAGGCTCTAAAATCAGACTTCTAGAGTTCTCTCCAGGCTCTATTAACTTAATAGCTATATCATTTGAAGAAAACAATTAGCCTTTCTGTCCCTATTTCTCCTCAGCAGAAGTGATGGTAAGAATAATATTAAGTTTATCCAGAGTGTCATTGTGAAGAATAAATATGTTAAAACACAAGCAACACTTAGGACAATACCTGGAATTCATAGTAAGTTATAGCTATTTAAATTATATTTGTCATGACTATTTATGGTCAGTGTTTTTTCATATTTACAAATTCCACAGGGTTTTTTCAGTTTAGAAAGTTAATTTATTTGAGACAAACGCTTGTGTTGTGTGCTGTGAATTTTGGAAGACCACCAAGCATTCATTCAGAAATTCAGTATCCATAATGTTCCAGGACTAGTAGCAGTGAACAAAATTGTTAAAAAAACAAATCTTATTTTTCTGAAGCTTAGATTCCATGGTTCTTACCCTTTACAGGGTGATGATCTGACAAGTGAGAAAGCAGTCACGTAGCAAATAATACTATGAATACTGTAATAAAGTAAGTAAATCCTGGATACTAAATAATTCCAAACTAGAAGAATTGTGGTAAAACTAATTGAGCTGGAACTTGAAAGATGAATGGCATCGTCCTCACAAGAAAAAGTAGGGATCCTAATACCTAGAAGTTTGGAGAACAATACAACCCAAGCAGAAAAATGAGAACGAAGATGAAGTGTGATGAGTCTTGAAGATGGAAACGTTATGTTAGGGATAGAGCCTTAGGACCTAAGGATGGCAGGTGGGGTTTCCTTAAATAGGCAATGGAGAGGGATTGCAGGCTTCATCCTGAAAGGGTAATTGGTTAGACTCAGGTATTACGGACCCCCAGGACGGATATTTGGGATTCATCATTCTTTTCCCACATGTGGCAGCAATTCAATAGCTCTTACAAAATGATTCCTATCTCCATTTCTGAATTCTGGAGAAGTCATTCATTAGTGCTAAGTTTTCCTCTGGTATGTTCTTGTTTCAATTTATAATCAAAAGGTTATTCTCATGAACAAGAAAGGCAGAGATGGCTATTTGCCAGGTTGGTTGACATCAACCATATTTTTATTCTTTGTTATTCCCATATAAATTCTCCCCCCCTTTTTTTTTAACAGCTGTTCTCTGACAAAAAGGCATTGGCCTAACATTTAGGAAATGATACAAATAAGGCACAGAATTTGGTTTCAATTATCATAATTAAAAGGTTAATAATCAAAATACGCAAATAATATTTTTCAGTTTCGAAGTTGATTTTATGGTAGAGAAATTCAACAGAACATTGGAGCACTGTTCTGAGAACAGAAAGGTGAAATATCAATCCGTTGTCAATTTTGATTGATAACAAAAGAGGTATTGGTTACTTAATAGTTCCTAAAGGAAGTAGAGTTTAAACTGAATAATCCAAGGATTTCAGTGGAAAATGATTCAAGAAAACTCAGTGTTCAAGGAAAAGCAACAGCAAGAACAAGAGATGGGGAGATATGTTTGTCAATTTGGTTTTTTCCAGGATACCATTTGTACTTTTTGCCTTGCAAGTTCAGTTTTGTTTGGGGAGGCATTGGTAACAATGTATACAGACCCTGGAGAAAAATGTTCTTTTCAGTATCAAAAAGGCTATTAATTTCTTGACAAATTACTTAACTTCTGAGCCTTCACTTCTTCAGCTAACAAATGACATGGGAATAATAATAGGAGGGAATAATAGAAGCTACCTCATAAGGCTATTGTGAATATAAAAAAATAGTACATTAAGTATATTAGAATAGTGACTGGCAGAGTGTCCATTCAAAAATATTATTTTTATTAAGGACAAATTAATTTGTAACACCTATTTTAACAAATTATCTAGTTAACATGAAAACACATCATGGACAAAATCTGGAGTATAATGAAATAATTACAGATTTAATGCAAAGCACATGTGAAACCGAAAGTTTCTGAATGTAAGACTGACATGATGAGTTGGGATTTATTGTTCAAAAGCTGTGACTTCTCAGCAAGAGTTTGGGGGCCTGAGTGTTTCTGTATTAAAAATTTACAATTTCACAGAAGATAAATGATAAAACAAACAGAATAAAATTATCCCAAAGGAGCAAGTTGTTCTAATATTACTTGGTGAACCCCATGGTATTTATCTTTGGTTTCCAAACGTCAAATTTCTTTAATGTCCTTTTACTTTCATTGTTTTTCCCAGCTGATGACATCCTTTGAAACCTTGCATTGAGTATTACGATGGTGTGAAATACTCACAGACGGTAAGTTATGACAAGTATGTCTTACTCTTCCTTGGATGGTATAACATCTTTTTTCAAGTTTATAGGGCATAGCACATCAAAGTAAAGGATATATATATTTTTGGGGTTTTTTTGGTTTTTATTAACATATAATGTATTATTGGCCCCAGAGGTACAAAGTAAAAGATAATTTTTGTGGTGAATTTTCAATTAGTTTGTTAGAGCACCATTTTAGGGATTAGAGAGTTTTCCATTATTACCCAAAACAAGACATGTTCAAAGTTTAACTATCTAAATTATAGTTTGTGTCTCTCCATTAAAGTTTTGACATTTACAGTTGGTGCTTAACTTGTTTTCCTCTTTTTTAAAAAAGATTTTATTTATTTATTTATTTGAGAATGAGCAAGGACACATGTGCATACATGAGACTGTCAAGGAGAGCAAATTCCAAGCAGACTCCTCACTGAGTGTTATGGGGGCACAGAGCCCCACCTGGGTCATGGAGCCTGTTTCAGGGCTCAATCTCATGACCCATGAAATCGTAACTGGACCTCAAATCAAGAATCTGATGCTTAACTGACTTAGTACCCAGGTGCCCTTTATTTACTTATTTTTTCTGGTTGGCAGGTATAATGGAAGACTGTGATGACCATTATTACTCCCCCCTACATATAGAAATTCTAAATAATTATAATTGCTATTTATATTCATAAAATACCACGTTAATTATATAATATAGTAGTAAGACTCTCTCTCTCAGGACGCTATTATTCTTACTATGATTTACTCCTACACATTCCTTTATTCAGGAAAAATCACTTAATTGGAAGAATCTGTGGTCTGGTTGCTATTTGCACAAGACATCTACATGACCCAGTCACTGACACTTTGACTCTGGTTGGTGAGGACTATAATCTAAGTGTACGTTTTCTCTCCCATCCCAAAAACATTTAAGAACTAACTTTGACACACATTATTTTGTGAAACTCTGAATAATTATCTAAGATTATTAAAATTCTAGTTTATAAAGTAAACTAGAACAAATGGAATAAAACACATTATCACCAAAATAACATATGTAAGTTTAGGAAGGAATAAAGCTGGTATTTGGAAATGCTGGCTCTCTCTAAAATAAAGCAAACAAGGGGTGCCTGGGTGGCTCAGTCAGTTGAGCATCCAACTCTTGGTTTTGGCTTAGGACATGATCTCAGGGTCCTGGGATTGTGGCCCTACTTAGGGCTCCACATTTGGCAGGGAGTATGCCTCCCTTTCCCTTTTCCCTTCCCCTGCTCACTCTTTCTCTAACTCTCTCAAATAAATAACAAATCTTTAAAAAAAAAATTAAAATGCAAGCTGTGACATCTACTGAACTTATGTAAATTCCCCAGGAAAGTGTATTACAAAATAAAACATAAACATTTTATATTAGTTTAATTGGCAGTAGACTCATAAAAAGCAATAAAAATCCAGGATTTGCATGCATAACGGTATTTTAATTCTTATAAAAAACACGTTTCCTTTCCTGTCGTGTCTTAAAATGAAACAAATTTTCTACTAGTATGTCAAGTTTTATAACATTTAATAAGAACATTGATAGATTATAATGAATATACAATTTCTACATGACAACAGAAATCTCTCTGTACAAACCTAGAACTTTTTGTTTGTTTGTTTTCAGATATTCCCTTTTATTTCTGTTAATGTGATATATCAAATACATCTCATAAGAACATTTAAAAAGTATGTAATTTTCTGAACATATTCATTTTATGTTCATGCTTCCCTATAACCCAAACATTATGTCTTCAAACTCATATAATTTATGTATTTATTTGGGATCACATAAAAATAGTTGAACATAACATTTCTTCCTGAAATACTTTGAGTACCTTAAATTGCAGTCTATAAAAGTTGGCAGTGAGTCTAATTCTTTTTATTTTAATACTGAAAGAACTCTTAGAGTGAAGCTCTACATATAGAATCAGATTACCATTTTCATTTCCCTGTCATTTATCAAATTATCTTCCTTTACACTTACCAGACAAATCAATTGCAATTAATGCTCTCTTAGCAAAAGTGGATGCAATTGTAGACTTCAGATTATACCTTATGGAGATAAAGATACAATATAAAAAGGGAAAAATAAAGAAAATTAACAACAAAATTAAAGTACTGAAACTTTGCATACACATATACAATGATGAATTTGTTTACAATATGCCAAGATTTTGTTAATTTGTTACCTTCAGATTTATATTGAGATTTCTCTCAGTCCCAGTATTTAAATTTAATGAACTATGACTAAACTATTACCATATATATATATATATATATATATATGTATATATACACTGATATATACAACTGACATACAACTGGAATATGAAATACAAAAATCAAAAATGTTTTTTGCCTACTTGAAATTGAATACCATCCATACCACCACAATATGCAGCATTGAAGACAATAATTATTATGGCATCAAAAAATGAAAAATATCAATAAGAAATGCAAGCAGGGAGTTGAATATTCTTTCTGAATTAAAAACCCATGTAAGAAAGCAGTAGACAGAAAACAACTTACAATCTTATACTAAAAATCAAAGAATAAATAAATAAATCAGAGCATTATGATGTTGATTATACAAAAAACTGTTAGGCTAATATTTTGTCAAATCATAATGTTTACTTCTCTTTTATATATCCTAGGGAGATACACAAAATAAAGACGAAAATGCAAGCCAGAAGAAGAGCTGCCAAACACTGTTTTTTGTGTGTGTGTGTGCAGCATCAATAGGAGATGGGGATTAGGAGCGCCTTGTTATGATGAGCACCTGCTGGTGTATGGAAGTATTGAGTTGCTATATTGTACACCCCAAATTAATATTGCATTGTAGGTTAACTAACTGGGATTTAAATAAAAGCTTTAAAAAATTTAAGAATTAAAAAAGCAAAAATTAATTATATAGCAAGAACTTATAGAGAAAGGCTTCTAAACTTGGAGATTTTCATGCAGCTGTAAAAGAACAGAAGACAAGAATTTTAATGATAGAGTTAGTATGTGCATTCTTCAGGTTACAAGAGAAAATAAATATTAAATATTTATAAATTGTCAATAGCTGGGTTTACACCTACTATTTTCTCTAAATGTACTGTGGTCTTTGTTGAGAAATAGGGCAATTTTTATTGGATTAGGTCAATTATTCTAATACCATTCATGGAAAGATAAGCAGTAGAAGTTGTTTGAGGATGTACTTTTCTATTTCTTAATGATTATTTCCAATTATTTTTAAAAGTTTTCTTTTAAATTCCAGTTAGTTAACATACAATGTAATATTAGTTACAGGAGTAGAATTTAGTGGTTCTCAGTTCCATACATCACCTAGTTGGCTCCTTCAGCAAGGGCAGTCCTTAATCCCCACACTTGTTAAGCCCATCCGTCCACCGACCTGCCCTCTGTAACCAGCAGTTCTCTATGATTAAGGGTAGGGTTCTTCTTTTGCCTCTCTTTTTCTTTCTTCACCCTTCTTTTAAAGGTAACATCCTACCTCCTAACGGAGAACATTCAAATACTCTGTATTGTGATAGCAGCTCAATTTTAATGTTGTTCTTCACATACATGTATTCCAACCAGGAAGGATTATTAGCTATGTTTTATATTTTTGACTTTTTTGTGTGTGTGATTTCCTGATCCTACACTTTTAGTCTGAAATGGTTGTTTTCATCATGCTTAAGGATTCTTTTATTTTTTTTGCTACAATTCACATCTTTCTAGGCACTCTCAGACCACACTGTTTGTCTGCCAGATTCAGAGTTTTCTGTTTTGTTTTCATTTGTTTTTAAAACTTTATTTTTTTAGAGCAGTTATAGCAAACTTTAGAGGAAGGTACAGAAATTTTCCATTGACCCTATTGCCTCCACAAATGTATAGGCTCCCCCATTACCAACATCACTCATCAGAGTAATGCATTGTGTTATCATTGATGAACAAACAGTGGCACATCTTAAATACCCAAAGCTGGTAGTTTATCGTAGGGTTCACAACAGCTGTGAATTGCTGAACAAAACCTGCTGAACTGTAAACAAAAAAATGTGTGACGACATGTATCCATTGTTATAATATTGTACAGAATACTTTCACTGTCCAAAATTCCTCTATGCTCACCTATTCAAACTATTCCCTCCCCTAACCCTTGGCAACCACTGTATTATTGTCTCCATAGGCTGTCTTTTTCAAAATGTCATAGGGTAGGAATAATATAGCATGTGACCTTTTCAGATTGGCTTCTTTTTTGTTTGCTTGTTTTTAGATTGACTTCTTGCACTTAGTAATACACATTTAAGACTATTCCATAATATGTGTGTATATTTGTGTGAGGCTTGATAGCTATTTCTTTAGCATTGAAGAAATCCCATTATCTGAATGCACCAAGTTTATCTGTTTACTTGGTCAAGGCAATATTGGTTGTTTTTAAATTTTGTCAATTGTGAATATACCTGTTCTAAAACTCTTGTGTGCAGGCTTTTGCATGAAAATGTTTTCAACTTTTTTTAGGTAAATACCAAGGAGCATGATGTCTAGATTGTATGGTAGATATATTTGTTTTATAAGAAACTATTAAACTCTCACTTTTTTTTAAAGATTTCTTTATTCATTTTACAGAGAAAGAGAGAGAGATTGAAAGAGAGAGCAGAGGCAGGGAGGGACAGAGGGAACCAGGGAGGGAGAAAATACCAAGCAGACTCCCTGCAGAGAGGAGAGCCTGACACCAGGCTCAATCTCAGGACACTGAGGTCATGACCTGAGCTGAAACCAACAATCAGATGCTTAATTGACTCAGCCACCCCTCAAAACTCTCTTTTTTCTCAAGAACTCTTTTGTTATTCAGAGCTTTCTGTGGCTCCATACAAGTTTGAAAATTGTTTGTTGCGTTTCTTTGAAAAATGTTATTGGAATTTTGATAGGCATTTTCTTGAATCTGTGGGTTGCTCTGGGTAGTATGGGCATTTTAACAATATTGATTCTTCCAGTCCATGAGCATGGAATATATTTCCATTTATTTAAATCTTCTTCAATTTCTTTCATTAAAGTCTTAAGAGTTTTCAATGTACATGTCTTTCACTTTCTTGGTTCAATTTACTCCTAGGTATTTTATTCTTTTTGATACAGTTGTAAATGGTATTATTTTCTTTATTTCTCTTTCTGACAATTTCTTAATGTCTGATATTAATAAATTGTGTATGCTTTTTATTAATATTTACCTGACTATAGGCTAATAGATTTTATTGGTATTTTTAAAAACCAACTTTTGGTTTCACTGACATTCTCTGATGATTTTCTGTTTTCACTTTAATTGATTTGTTTTAGTTCTTATTTATTTTTTCTGCTTAATTTGCATTTAATTTTCTGTTTTTTTGTTTTTTTTAGATTTCTCAGGTGGAAACTTATATTATTGATTTTAGATTATTTTTTCTTTTCTAATATATGCATTCAAAGCTATAAGTTTTCCTCTAAGTACTCCTTTTAGAATTCCACAAATTTTGATAAATTATGTTTTATTTCAGTTAAGATCAAAATATGAACTTATTTTGTTCTTTAATTATTATGTGCTATTAAATATATATATATATACATACATATATGTATGTATGTATGCATACATATAGAAGGGGGGTAGGTGTGGAGAGAGAAGGGGGGAGAAAAATCTCAAGCAGATGCCCCACTGACTGTGGAACTGGACATGGGGTTTGATCCCAGGACTGTGAATCAAAATGACATGAATCAAAAATCAAGAGCTAAGTGCCTAAATGACTGAGTCACCCAGATGCCCCAAATACTATATACTTTTTATAATTTCTGTTGAGATTCTTTGATTCCTAAATTATTTAGAAGTTTACTGTTGAATCTTTTTATAATTTGGGATTTTTCCAGTTATCTTTATTTCCACTTTATTTTCATTTTGGGCTGAGAGGTGACTAATTAGTATAATTTCTGTTATTTTAAATTGGCTAACACGTGCTTTCTGGCCCAGAATGTGGTCTTAGTAAATGTTCCATGTGATCTTTAAAAGAATGTGTATTCTGCTGTTGCTGGATGATGTCACTGAAAGATATCAATTATTTATAGTCAGTGGATCATGTTGAGTTCAATTATGTCCTTCTTGATTTCTGCCTACTAGATTTGTCCATTTCTGGTGGAATAGCAATATAGTCTCTAAGTATTATAGAAAATTTATCTATTTCTCCTGGAAACTGTACAGCTTTCCTCACATAGTTTGATGCTCTGATGTTACGCATATGTACATTAAGGATCATTATGTCTTCTTCGAGATTTACTTCTTAACATTATGTAATGCTCTTCTTTATCCCTGATAAATTTTCTTGTTGTGAGGTCTTCTCTGTCTGAAATTAATATAGCTTCACTTACCTTTTTATTAGTGTTAGCATAGTACACATTACTCCATTCATTTACATTTAATCTATATGTCAATATGGATTAGTGCTATAGGCTTCTGGTAGACAATTTGTAGCCTGTTCTTATTTTTTGATCCACTCTGAAAATCTCTGCTCTAACTGGTGCATTTAAGGATCACATATATTTTGAGTAAAATAATATTTTGTGTTCCAGGTATTTGAAAGGGTAATTAAATTACATTTTATTTCTTGAGACTTTTTCATATTCAATAATGTTCATTTTAATTCTTCTAGATAGGTTTCTCAGTTTCCATGCAGTCATTTTTTTATTAATGTCTAATTATTCTTCCATCATCCATTTAGAACTTTTTTTTTTAACATTTCAGTCATATCACATTCAGTCCGCTTGGGCTTGACTTAAAATACATATTCTGTGAAATGACAGTAAAAATCAGCAAAACAAAATGTCATTGCAAACTGCCTTATGCTTTTATAGCAAAGATGATAAAAATCTCCTATAGGATTTTCATGATCAGGTTAACAGATCAGTAAGTAAATTTTTGTCAAAGCCTACTTTAAAATTGCTAAAGTAATAAATACCAAATAATGAATAAAATATTAAATAAATTAATACATTAAATTAAGTTATATGTTTAAAATTAGCAATCTATGTAATAAAAACAGATAAATTAAAACTTATTTCTTAAATTAATAGAATAACCATGGCTTGTGTTATTTTTGAGAGACATCTATATTAATACATGCATTTCTTTCCTGTCATAAATAAGTAGATAATCATATTTTAAAATCCTAATCTCCAAGGTGATAGCATCAGGATAGAGATCTTTGCTAGGTGATTAGGTCATGAGGGTAGAGTCCTCAAGAAAGGAATGTGAACCCTTAGAAAAGAGACCAGAGAGAGATTCCTATCTCTCTTCTACTATGTGAGGACACAGTTAACAAGATGGCCATCTATGACTGAGGGAGCAGACTCTCACCAGATATCAAATCTGCTGGTGACTTGATCTTGGACTTCCCAGTCTCTAGAACACTATAAAATCATTTTGTGTTCCTTATAAGTCACCCCGTGTATGGAATTTTGTTAGAGCAGCCCAAACTGACAGATAGTAAGCAAGAATAGAAAGTCTTAAGCTAAATCAAAATTGATGTGTGTGAGTCTTAAACTTTACTACTTTTAATCTACTGTCTATGTTCATGTGTTCCACAGTTATATGAGTATAGACAAATAGGATAAATATAGTGCTAGGAAAAAAGCAAATGCTTGATAAATAAATGTTGAGTTGAATTTAGAGACCATTATTCCAAATTCTCTTGAACAGATTCAGAGTTTTATTCAACAGTAGATTGACTAAGTGGCACTTATCAAACTAAAAGATAGTATTCAGTTGTTGAGAGTTTAGCAAAGATTGGCCAAAATGTATAGATGTTTTCAGCAGCATCCACACAGACACACTTAAATGCTAAAGTAGCATGTTATGTAAACAAAGCAGTATATTCTGTTTCTGTAAGTGTGAAGTTTGCTACTGTGGGAAATTAAACCCATCGGGCCTTGTTTATGAATACAGAAAGATTTTCAGGGTTGGGGTTCAGGAGTTATATGTTTTACAGTTTTAAAATGACTTCCCCTGGGGCTCCTGGGTGGCTCAGTGGGTTGGGCCTCTGCCTTCAGCTCAGGTCATGATCTCGGGGTCCTGGGATAGAGCCCTGCATAGGGCTTTCTGCTCAGTGGGGAGCCTGCGTCCCTCCCTCTCTCTGCCTGCCTCTCTGCCTACTTGTGATCTCTCTCTCTGTGTCAAATAAATAAATAAAATCTTTAAAAAAAAATAAAATAAAATGACTTCCCCCAAAACATAAAAATTCTTTAAATATTATAGTTATTGTCATTTGAAAGATAAATTAGTTAATGCTAGAAATTTTTTCTTCCTATTCTGAAATTTTAGCTTCTCTTCCAGGTAGAGCAGCATGTCATCACCCCCAAAATTAGTGTTATCAAGTTAACATTATTTGACTTTTTCATTTTTTGTCCTAATATTAATTATTGCATTTTGTAATGTAAGCAAAATGTTAGGTTAATATACATTCAGATAGCTATGTGGTGTTAAAAGAGTAATTAGATTGACTTTGGTGTATGTTTAATGTTCTCCTTTGTCACCTCAAAGATGTACATGGCCTAATCCCTGGGACCCATAAATACATTAACTTCTCTAGCAAAAGGGACTTTGCACATGTGATTCAGGTAAACATATTGAAATGGGGAGATTATCTGAGAGTATCCAGTTGGACCTTATATAATTGCAAATTTCCTTACAAGAAGGAAGTAGGAGAGTCTTAGTAGAAGGTAATGTGCCCATGGAAGTAGAGAGAGAGCCGGGCAGCCAAGAGCCAAGGAATGCAGACAACCTCTCTCTTATAACTGGAAAAGACCAGGAAGAGATTTTCCTTGGATCATCTGGAAGGCACCAACCCTAAGGAAATCTTACTGTCAACTTGGTAAGATTCATTTCAGACTGACCTCAAGAACTCTAAGATAACAAATATGTATTATTTTAAACCACAAAGTTTGTGGCAATTTGTACAGCAGCCATGGGAATCTAATAAATGGCATGAGATGGAACTTCAAAATTAATATCTTCATTTGTTGGCTATCTATTGTCATTTTCTTTGTTCTTATTCTGTCCTACAAATTTTGTGCTACATGATTTTACATTATATATTTCTTTCTTTGTTTTTATATTTTATTTCACTAGTATATAAAGGCTACATGTATTTGGACTTTGTTTTCTCCTCTGCAATATGGTTACAATGAGGCCTTGTACATGATGGGCAATCAATAAATTTCTGTTAATGAAACATGTATGAAGATTATTATCAAAATCTAGGAGACCATTATAGGAATAATGATTACTTAGTGTGTAGGAGAAACATTCTCTATAAAATTAATAATAATTTATAATTTTAATGATAATATCTTAACACTTGAATGTTGCTTTATGTTATCCTATTGGTTTTTGAATCATAATTTGAAGTTCAAAAAACTAAATTTGTATTTTTCATCTTTGTAGTCATAATGTCTGGCACAATTTCTCTACAAACAAATAATAACAACCATTAACTATATACCTCCTGGCTGTCATGCTAAGAATTCCATATAAGTTTCTTGATATTCTTTTCCTCATGTTAAGGTTACAGAAAAGATTGAGTATTTCACTTGTTTATCCAATATTTCACATCTTGTAAGTAGTGATACTATGATTCAGAGCCATTTGTTTCAGAGTAGGAATGCCCTGTATCCCTATATTAAAAGGGCAAGAAGTAAAATTGTGCATGAGTATTGAAGAGTCTGGATTTGAGCAAAATTTTAAGTCTTTGTCAATGCTTGAATATAGAGGAGAGTTAGTTGGATGAAGCCCAGATACCACATTAATGCAAATTCCAAGTGTTATAAAGATTGCTTTAAAAAAGCAACAAATTAGGGGCACCTGGGTGGCTCAGTTGTTAAGTGACTGCCTTCAGCTTGGGTCATGATCATGCGGTCCCGGACTGGAACCCTGCATCGGGCTCCCTACTCAGCGGGAAGCCTGCTTCTCTCCCTTCAACTTCTCCTGCTTGTGTTTCCTGTCTTGCAGTCTCTCCCTCTCTGTCAAATAAATAAATAAAATCTTAAAAAAAAAAAACTAAGAAAAGCAACAAATTATGTTAAAAATAATGAGTTATTATTTTACAATTTTAGAGTACTAAAGATTTCTCTAACCTTAATTTTAAAGCCATAAGATACAATAGAGAAGGCCCACATATTTAACCACCAACAGTTTAAAGGAAGTGTGGTTGAAAATATTTCAAGTAATGCACATACAATTTTCTCAATGCATCATTGTCTATAATTAATTATTGAAAACATTTGGAAGCAATACAAATGCCTTTCAGTAAGAAATTATATAAACAAATTATGATAAATCCCTATAATGGAATACTATGATGATTTTAAAAAAGAAGCATCTCTTTTGTGTTGATCTGGAAAGTTTGTCCAGATAAATTGCTAAATGCAAAAATCAAGGTTTTGAACAATGTGTGTTTCACCTTCTCTTTGTATAAAGGCAAGGAATTGGAAGAGAAACATACAGTTGTATTTTATTATGTACATTTTTACACAACTTTTTGAGACCATTAATTTATAATTCAAATTATACACAATTATAAAAAGCATTTACTCTTTTCTGCTGCAAGTCATGAGGTGAGTTGGATAAATGGGCTCAACTACGGGAGATGCATTTTTTGCAAATAAACTTACTTTCTATAATGGTGTGAAAATGTCCCATTTTTATAACTAACTTCTCCAACTGAAAGTAAATGTGAATAAAATAATTATTCTTAACCACTCAGAAAAGAAGAACATGATGTTTGATGGAAAATAGAAGTAAAATTATTGCACAGAAATAGAAATATTTTTCTAGGACTGCTGGGCCAGAAAATATTTTTCCCATAATATCTATGATAAATAAAACAGATTAGTACCTTTTGACTTCTTTTCATGGCTGTATATTTGCTTTTTCCTTCTTAATGTAATAAAGTAGTGATGTTTTATCATGGTACAATCACCTTCTACAATGAGGTTTTGCTAATATATATATATATATAATTTAGAGAAATGGGGGGGCAGAAGCCAAATCATACATCATATCAAAATAAGATTTGTTTCTGGAAATTTGCTTTCTTTCTAGAAAGCAAAATATAAAGTAGAATTGAAAATCACCTTTGTTTCAATCTGGCAAGAGGACCAAAATGGAAAGTAAAATAAAGACACATTGTAAACTATATCCTGAGAATTACACGGATTGTCTAATTAAATTAGTCACAGTGAAATTCAGATGCCTTATTTTTTCTGAAATGTAAAATAATAAGGTAGTAAATAAATACCAAGATTTTTCAACTTTTTAAGAAAGTATTTTGGCTTTCTATTTTCAAATAACAATGCACATCAAAATAAGAGGCATAAGAAAAGTATATAGCAAAGATTTTGAAAAATAAAATGTTTATTTATACCTATTACACATTGTATTACAAATTGTAAGAGTAAATAGTCAAATAGGCAAATATTCCATATGATTTATATGGCAAATTTACAATCTGTTCATATTGCAATCCTGATTTTAAATACTCTGTTCCAGCATCCCCATAAATCTCCAAGTGCTCCCAAAATAAGATTTGTCCCAAGACTTGTTTGTTTATTTTTGGTCAGAGGAAATATCTGAAATTTTGTTTGTTTTGGAATTAAACCAATCATATCTCTGTGAGTGTGTGTGTGTGTGGATGTGGGTGTGTTACTTTCCTCAGTCAAAGAATAAAGTGGTTTTGATTATTTTACATATATATATATATAATTGCCAATTAATGATATTACGTGTAACTTTAAAGGGCATCTTGGTGGATGCCTGGATGGTTCTGTGAGTTAAGTGTTTGCCTTCAGCTCAGGTCATGATCCCAGGGTCCTGGGATTGAATCCCACATCGTGGACTCCCTGCTCAGGGGAGAGTCTGCTTCTCCCTCTACCCCCACCCCCTGCTAAGTAAATAAATAAATAAATAAATAAAATGTCTTTTTCTTTTGTTTTTGTGGGTTTTTTTTGTTTTGTTTTGGTTTTGGTTTTGTTTTTTTAATAAAGGGCATCTTTTTAAAAGAGCTACAAAGTTGAGATGAGAGGTTTGAGGTGTAAACACGTTAAGATTTTTTTTTTTTTTCATTCAAGTTGACCTAGGATCTTAGTAAATGTTACCTGTTACCCATATGTGCATCTAGAGAGAGGTTGGGGAGCCAAGTCAGGAAGGAGGAATCAACACTATGAAGCATCAGATGCAAGACTAGGAGCTCAGTGGTTCAGCAGCTGATTTTGTTAACCTAAAACAGCATGCAGGAGAGAGCATGCTGAGATTAGAATAGACTTTCCATTTAGAGTCCTTTATGCAGGAAAAGAGGTGAATTGATCATTTGGTAATAAGCACAAGTAGATTAGATGGATGGCTGGTCATACATGTAATTTTTTAATTTCGACTGAATAGCTGTACTTTAAATAGTGAAATTTTAAAAGTTCATACCAAAAAGGAGTTTTCAGTATTTGTGTGTGTGTGTGTGTGTTTAATTTTATTTATTTATTTTTTTGACTGAGAGAGACACAGTGAAAGGGGGAACAAAAGCAGGGAGGGTGGGTGAAGGAGTAGCAGGCTCCCTGCTGAGCAGAGAGTCTGATGTGGGGCTCCATCTCAGGACTCTGGGATCATGACCAGAGCTGAAGGTGACACTTAAAGGCTGAGCCACCCAGGCACCGCTCACTATTGGTTTAAGAACTGGTTTGACAAGGGCAATGCTGGGGCTTAGCTAAGAAGGGTCAGATATGGAATCAGAGCAAAAGGAAAGGAGGTTATGGGACAGGTTCAAAACAGAAAACTACCCTGAACTCACTCTCTCTCACTCTCTCATTTAAAAAAAAAAAAACATTTTATTTATGTATTTGAAAGAGAGAGAGAGACAGACAGAGAGAACAAGAACAGTGGAAGCAGCAAAGGGGGAGGGGGCAGAGGGAGAGGGAAAAGGGCAGACTCCCTGCTGAGTGTGGAGCCAGAGGTGGGACTGGATCCCAGGACCCCTTAGATCATGACAGGAGCTAAAGTCAGACCTTTAAAGAACTGAGCCACCCAGGCGCCCTTACCCCAAACTCTCCTATGTGAGGATTTCAAGAGAGCATTTCTAGGAGACAGGTTGTTAATTTCACATACATGAATTTATTTGCTGATACCTCAAATGCTTAGGTTCAAGGCTATTATTAATAAACTACATGTAGTTTGTTTTTAGAAAAGTTTATAGTTGCTAACTATTCATATTAATTCATTCATTATAAACCATTTGACATACTAATAGATTAGAACAGTGTTTAGCACTGGAAAGTGAAAGAATGAGTAAGAAATTGTACTTGCTTTTCAGTACCTTGATAATTATTTTTCAAAATGAATTCTGGAATTATAACCTCTTCATTAATATTATTATTAGGTTGTGGTTTTAAACTATTTTCTGGAAAAGATAGATGGGCTAAAATCATCTTATCCATATTATATGCTATAGCAATATAAGAGGAACTAAGAGAAGATTTTTATTTGTTACAAATTTATTTTTTATTTTCATGTTCCAACATGCATCTTTGGTCCAGCACTTTAATTTTTTTTTAAATTCTAGTTAGTTAACAAACAGTGCAATATTGGTTTCAGGAGAGGAGTATATTTTGAAATAATCTTCACTGAATATGTAAATAGATGTACGTTGCCACATACACATCTCTAATACTATTCCTGGGGCAGCATATTTGACTTCTGTATGAATTTATCCTAATGATTTGCATAGGTAAATTAGAATCAATTGAACAAAAAATATTCATTTTTCTATTATTTATAATGTACATGCTATTACTAATTAGAACAGATTATTCTAACACCTACTGTAAGCAATATGTTATTCTGTTACTATGTAGAGGAAGTTAAAAAAGTGAAAAAAAAAAAGAGAGAGAGAATGATGTTAGGACCTTGCATAATAAGAGATGAAACAGAGTTTCTAGACAGTGCTGAGTGAGTTCTCACACAGTGTCACTCAAGTGGGGTAGTCCCTGTTTTCTTTATATAGCTTTCTAGTCTGACACTAACCATCACTACTCCACTACCTGAGTCTGGGTTTCTTATTTATATCATTTGCTTATTCCCTGGTTCTGAAATAAAATATGTTGCATCCACTGATAATCCAAGAAGAATGCTGTTTGCTAAGGGAAGTCCATGGAAACACTGGGGAGTTTTCAGGAAGGGGATTACTTGTGGTTGAAATTCCCCGGGGTAGGTTTCTTTGAAAATGAACGCACATATGGAATGCTTTGCAATTGCATTAACAATAAAACCTTGCTTTTTCATATTTTGGAGGGCCATTACCCAAATTATCAATTGGGTATAGGACAATTATTAATTGAGAAATAGGTCTGCTAGTTACTGTGAGGACAAAAAGAAGACCAAGTGATTATTGTTATTGTGTCCTCATGGAGTTTGCCAGCTTCTCACGGTAAAATATTAATCTCATTGGGAAAATCAACATCATTTTGAGTCCTGCCCAAATCCTGATAGTTGCTGAGTTTACTCAGCATGGATAATTAAATATGTAGATAATAAAATTCTTTCTTAGATCTTTCTTATACAATAAGGAATTTAAAAATAATTATTTCTATGTTCCTGTTGGTATTTATGTTTACCTCTGCAGAATCTCACCCATCTTCTCTATCACTGTTCACCTTTTCTCTTGTAAGCAGGTACTCTAAAAGTCAGTTAAACTTTTACTGTCTTTCAGACTCCCTGCTCCTCCTGCAGGTATCCTCTTTGAAATAAATTTTCCTACAATAAAGTCTCAGTAGCCACTATTGTCACAAGCTGATGTATTAGGTACTGGAAAACATTTGAAAATATCATGATTTCAGTGATTGGAAGTAACAATGGCAGGCAATATAGTTTATTATGTCATAGTTCTGAAAGTAACAATTTCTTCACTCCTTGTATTTTATCAATGACAGATTTTATCTGCTTTCATTTATCTTCTCTTTATACTTGGGCTCCAGGGATAACATAGGAAGGTTGGTATAATTTTGCTTAATGCTAAGTAACCTGCACAAATAATTACAAATTAGATAACTATTAATAACAGTCATGATTTCATATCAACACATCTGTGTCTCAAAAATAGATCCCTACTTCTAATACAAAGGTAGTAACATTTCTTTCCTTGCTTCCAAGTATCACATTCTTCTCATAGGGATTCAGTGACAGTTCGGGAGAGAAGTTAATTGTATAAACTGTTTTTCTCTTCTTCTTCATGCACACACACACATGCTTATCATGTATCAATTATCATAAAATTATCTTAATATGGATACTGTTCAAGTGTCCATCTGAAAACTCTACGTGCTTTGAAAATATGAGATAAGAAATGTACTCAGAATATGGTTGGAGAATACTGTCAGAGAATATTTGATGACCTCTTGTACACATTTTTTAAAGATCCTGGTTCTGATAAACAACCTTCAAAACTAGATATCCCTGCTTATCAGGGCCTGAGATTCAAAACCACACAAGTATACTAACTTGTCCTTATAAAGCATAGAAGAAAAAAAAAATACTACATCTTAATGAAATAATAAAAAAAAGATACAAATAGATCTAGCCAGAATAGAAATCCTTTAGTTAAATATGAGAAAAAATACCAGTCAGTATCAGTGAACCAGATATTATAAAATCACATTTTTATTCACAGATAAGTTACCGGGGAATATAAAATTACCTAAATCTGCTTGGTGAATAAGAACTAAACCAAGAATTTTTGTATAATTAGGAAGTTTAAAGACATGAAATTTTGATAATCTGGTATGTTCACACATATAAACAAAATTTTCACTAGGGCAACTAGATACAAATTTGATCCTAAGTAGTAACCATTCTACTGCGTGACGTTTAGAGGGGTTGTGCCAGAGTTTGCTTCTGTGTTAGGCTGTCTGTACATTCTATTTTCACCCCCAAACCTTCTTACCAGCCTGGTCATTCATTAGCTTTTTACTGTCCTGATATGATTGCAAACAACTCTGGTGTCCTACTAACCAACTGATGTCTTCAAGGTGATTTTGTACAAATCACTGGGCTTACCTTCATGTATAGTTGATTTCATAAAACTCTTACCGGACATTCTTACTTCCCTTATTTTATAAATATATTTAAGCACCTAAATTTGCCCTCATGAACCACCTGCAGTCATCATATTGTTTGACTTAGTCTTTTTTTTACCTTTAGTAATGATCACTTGCTTTTAAATTACAGTATATTTTATTATATACTTCAAAAGTATAATCCAGCATAGTTGTTATTTACATATGTTGAGATAAAAATTTCACAAAGTCTCAAATAAATAGATCAGAAAATAACTTTTTGAACCCATATATACTATGGGCCACAAATGTAATTTTCTAGTAGCCATGTTGACAGGAATTAAACAAAATGGGTTAAATTAATTTAAAAATGTATTTTAAGAAATACATATACAATTATATCACTTATTCAATACATCATATGTAATTACCAATGATATATTTTACTTTTTCCATTTAGTTGTGAAAATTCAATGTGCATTTATACTTATATTGCTTCTTATTCCAAATGTTCAGTATCCATATATGACTAGTAGTTATCATACTGGTCCATGCAGCCCAAGATATGTATAAAGGACCCTCATTCACAGCTAAAACTTTTAATACACAATAGCCTCAGTTCCTTTCTAATGGTTTTTATATTCATTTTGTATTTGTAGATTAAACATTTACTTTGATTTATGATTTTTGACAGCTTTACCATATGATATCTTTAAAAACTGGAAATCTTTTATTTCTATTTATCATTATTTGTCATTTTCCACTTCTATAAACTATGTTTTATATTTTATATCAACATAATGCACTAAATAAAAATATAAATAATCACAAAGACTATATAAACAACTCTTTGAGATTATGTGAACATTATTTTTCATATTTTACTTTATTTAATATTTGAATATGTGTAAGAGAAATAGAATAACAGAAATAGCTGATTTATCTTTTTTCAAATGTAGATTTTAAAGTTATTGCAAAGACATCCTAAAAGTTCATTTTAACTCTTCATTTAGGTACTTGTGACTTTTTTAAATTAAATGATTATTTATAAAGAAAACTTTTTCCCCTTGCTGGGAGTCATAGCTTAGGGTTATTTTGAAATAAAATTTTTAGAAAGAGTATATAGCCATTCTACTTAATTTTCTCAAAGACCTTTATATTGTCTTCAGATAAAAGGACAGATAATTTTTATAGCTTCATTTTACATTAGGCAATTATCAACATCACTAGATTCTATAAAATAAAATTCATGATATTCTGCATGGCATGTAGACCAAGATTTCTGGTTCAGTTATCATGTGGTTTTAAACAAAATCAGCCTTAATTGGAACAAACAATTGTTGAAATATGTTTGATATCTAGTATCAATTAATTTAAAAGAAAAATTTTTTTAACTATGAGAAATTTCCAAGGGTAACCAAAAATACCCCTATCTTGATATGTATTATTTGTCTGACATGTTATTATGATTATCAGTCTTTGAACATATTCACAGCAAGAACCATGTTTTATGTATACTTTTTCATAAACTTGAAAATCTACTAAACATAGTTCTTTTTACATAAAATATCTCATTATGGGGCACAGTCATTATGGGTTGTTCAGTCGGTTAAGTGGCTGCCTTCCAGTCAGGTCTTGATCCCAGTAATCTGGGATCCAGTTCCACATTGGGCTCCCAGCTGGCAGGGAACCTGCTTTTCTCTCTCCCTCTACTATTCCCCCTGCTCATGCTCTTTCGCTCTCTGACACATAAATAAAATCTTAAAAAAAAAAGTCTCATTATGTATTAGGTAAACAAAAGAGGACAGATTAGATACCTAAATTATGAGCTTTTAAAATAATGACTTTATAAGATGAAGATACACTCAGAGGACAAAATATTTCAGTAAATTATCAACTATCTTTTCTATAAATTGAAGTATGAGGAGAAAACATTAACTAGGAAAATTTTAACAAGGGGATTTCCTATTATTAGCATGCTTTTTAGGTTTTAACAAAATGTTTTAAAATAATTTATAAGATAGTTGTTCTAGTTTGACCTCTATTACATCAGAGTGCAACGTTTTCCCCTGTGACATATGACTTTTACAGAGAAATAATACACACTGAAAATATACATTGTACTTTTAGAAATATTACAAAAAGAAATTGAAGTAAATATTCAATAAATGTAAGAAATATTCAAAATTATAGAAATAATTTGGAAAGAATGAATGAGATATTGCCCTCTGGCTTAAGTCAGAACCTTATGCATAACTACCACATTTAATAATGCATGATTTTCAGGAAAGTAAACAAAACTTTTATTATTAAATTATATAATAAGCATTTTATAATCCAAACTTCATTTTGTTTTAAAAATATAGTGATCTGAAGTATGATCCCTATAAAGTTTGAATACCTTTATAAACTAAATAAATAGCACACACACAAAAAGAAAGGATCAATCACTATGCCTTGTTCCCCATACAGTGTGAAAAAGGTATTTGTTGAGAGAATGGGTGATTCACATTATCATCTATCTTTGTGATACTGCTTATTATGATGTTAAATACCTAGACACTTACCTATCTTTTTCTTTATCACTAAGTTAGTGTGGTATTTTCTGGACTTGATTGTTGATTTGTTATCAGGGCCTTAGTGGAAAGGTAAAGAACAATGCCTAGCTAATGCTTATCTACATTTTTTTTTTTCTTTAAACATCTGTTTTAAAAAGAGATGACATTTTTTGTTTGGTCTCCGGGAGAGTGTGACTTGCTGAAAGTGAAGATTTGAAAATCAAGTAGGTGAGAGCTGTTGCTGTCTGGCGATAGCCTGTGCAGAGTTAAGTGCTGAGGGGTAGAGAACACATAGGAATGGGGCAAAGTATCACTGCCATTTCAGTTGCTTTCTCACTCAACATGTAAAAGAAGAAAAGATATACATTGAATGGTCACTCTATAATCTGAAAATACCGTACTATACATTTTGTAAAGAATCTGGGCTTTAAATAACATTTTTAAACATTTAGTTGTTTGTTAATTTAGTGACATTTTAGTAAGTCTATAATTATTAAAATAAATCTTTTCTGAAAAAAGCAAATAAATGACACATTTGCCACACAGACTTTAAAAAAGTACTTTTTAGTTGTTTTTAAAGTTGTATAAACATTTCTATATTTTATTGTTCTGTAGAAGATTTAGAAATCATTATTTGCATCAATATTTGCATCAATATTTGCAATTTCTTATGCCTGAGTTTATCTGAGAAACCACCAAGGAGCCAACACTGATGTAATCACACGAGGGTTTATTTGACAAGCTTAAACTTGGGCCCAAGTATACCGAACACAGCGGAGTAGGAACTTGAACCCTGAACCAGATTACAGTCAGAGTTTTTAAAGGCAGAGTAGGGTTGGAGTCGGTGGTGGGTGAGGACAAAGGGGATATCCCATTCAGAAGGGCTATCAGAGTAAAGAAGACTGTCAGGATATTGAGACCTGGTTATTATCAAGCCAAGGCCGTTTTTCCCTCTAATGAGGCACTAACATGAAGACAGTTGGGAGTTTCCTGGTGGAATGTCGCATTTCTCCTATCAAGCATCCTTGTTAGTGAGATTTAGCATTGGGACATTTGTAAACCAAGGGAGACTCCTGTCTTGCAGGATTGTGATTTCTACAAGTTAACTATTTGTTCACACATACTATCGAGGGGAGGGGAGCCAGTGGAGAGAGGGTGCAAGGTGCCAGCTTTTGCTTTGTCAAGATGGCTGTACGCAATGTCAGGGCTAGACTCGAGGTGGGTACAGCCTTGTTTTTCTTGGCCTCCACAAATTCATTAACTGAATAACCCAGCAAAATATTTATTAAACACTATTATTTCTGGTTCAATGCTAGCCACTATGAAACAAGTAGTGATTGAAAAAAATTCCACTACGTAATTAATGCAATCCATATAATGAGATGAGATATCATTACAAAAAAAATAGCAAACACAATTAAAGACTTATATAAAACCTTGCCAAGGAGATTTATTTTGTTTTATTCTAAATATGACATGAGCAATGTGGATGCTTCAGAAGTAAGACACAGCAGACTTCAGATATGAAAACTGAACAACAGTGATTATAATGATATTAGAAGCAGGGAGAAGAGAAGACATCAAGGATTTTTGAAAAATGTGAAGAATAAATAGATAAAATCTGTTCTAATATATTTTCCATTTAATTATTTATATACATTTGAAAATATTTGGGAGCAGTTGAGAAAATACAAGCACAGGTTCATATCCACCCTTGAGGCCACATGCTAAAAGGTCTATTTTTTCTGTCATGGCGTGTTAAGACATTATTATTTATTTTTTAAGATTTTATTTATTTGATAGACAAAGATCACAAGTAGGCAGAGAGGCAGACAGAAGGAGAGGAGGAAGCAGGGTCCCCGCCAAGCAGAGAGCCCGATGCGGGGCTCAATCCCAGGACCCTGGGACCACAACCTGAGCCACCCAGGTGCCCCAAGACATTATTATTTTAAATATCTTCCTAGTAAGTGCTGTGGATTTATTGTAGTTTAAAAGATAGTTAGCTAATAGAGAGTTTCCAGACTTACTCTTCATTAACATTGAATATTGGCTTCCATGTGACTGGTAAGTCTACTTTGTGGACCAAAAAATGTTCTTTCCTTCACATGCACATTCAAACCTAAAGAAAGCAAGATCTAAAGTGTTATCTTTAGAACTTTTACTATCTGTGGGTTTTTTATATATACAAATTTAAATTAAATCAATTTATATATTCTATATAATTTATGTTAAATTATGTACATTGTGTGTATATTAATAATTTATGTTTATGTTATGTATATTATGTGTATATGTATGTGTGTTTGAAAATACCACTCAATACTTTATGACTATTTGATAGCTGACATTCCAGAGCCTCAACTCACACTGATAAAATTAGAAATATGTATTTTATTTTATTTTATTTTTTTAAAGATTTTATTTATTTATTTGACAGAAAGAGATCACAGTAGACAGAGAGGCAGGCAGAGAGAGAGAGAGGGAAGCAGGCTCCCTGCTCAGCAGGGAGGCTGATGCAGGACTCGATCCCAGGACCCTGAGATCATGACCTGAGCCGAAGGCAGCGGCTTAACCCACTGAGCCACCCAGGTGCCCTAGAAATATGTATTTTAGATCATAACTACTAAACAAAATATTTTACAATTAAAAAAGGCCTACTGCAAGATTTGTTCAGGGAAAAACAAACAAACAAAAAAATAATTTAAAGCATGATATTATATGAATGAAAATGTCACTCAGTCATTAAAACTGACTTTTTTATTTGCTAGGACAAATCACCTTTGCTGATATATGACATGTAGCCTTTAGCTATTGTTCACTAACAGACTAGCCAACAACCATCTGTTATCATATCTCACAAGTCATGAAGACAAGGACTTGCAGATCTCACTTGGGCTTCCTCAGGTTTCCTATGTCTCCTGCATCTGCAGTTAGGCTAAATGTTCCAAACATGGCTGGTTTGGTTGGAGTAGCTTAGCTGGGGCAGCTGTACTCCATTGGTCTTTTACCTTCTTTTTCTGACCACAGGCCAGCTGGTACACCTTTTCAATGAAGACGGTGGAAGCATAAATCAGCAAACAAAATACACTGAGCCTCTTAATATCTATGGTTAAAACTGATGGCATCACTACAATTGTGTCTCAATTAAGCAAATCATAATTGAATTCATGAATGGGAATTTCTTCTCCTGTGTTGTGGTAGGATACAGGGAAGGGTATAGGTTCTGAGAAAGATCACATGTTGGGACTGATGGAATGCAATTACAAAATGAAAAGTCAATTTTCATTTTGCTTTAAGTACATGATAAAAACACTCCCAAGGATGTTCATTCTCACAGGTAAACACAAAAAGATAAATTAAAGTAACACTGATATGACTTTCAGTTAAGTATGCAAAAAGTAAAAACAAAATGGATAGTAACTTTAAAAAGGCTAACCTTCTGAGGGTTGCTGGGGGGAGGGGGGATGGGAGAGGGTGGTGGGGATATGGACATTGGGGAGGATATGTGCTATGATGAGTGCTGCGAAATGTGTAAACCTGGCGATTCACAGACCTGTACCCCTGGGGATAAAAATACGTTATATGTTTATTTAAAATAAATAAATAAATACGTCAATTAATTAATTAATTAAAACAATAAAAAAAGGCTAGCCTTCATTGGAAGCAATATAAATAAATGCAATTTGAAAAACTGTTAATATACACTAATACTGAAAATATTGAGAAGCTATAACTGAGCAATTAGCTTTTAATATTTAAACATTTTGGATCTAAATATCTCTGAGAATTTGGCAAAGCAGAGTTTCCCCATTAAAAAATCACATGGTCCATACACAAAAGTATTTGCTTGTTTTTAGGTGTTTCATTTAAATTTTACAGCCCATACAATATCTGCTGAGAGACTATAAACCTCATTCATATTATGGATGAAGATATTCATTCAGTACTGTCTGGAAGGCAGCTATGCTCACCACAATACCACCAACGCCCGCTTCAGTACTGTCTGGAACAGCAAAAATTGCTATCATCTTAAAACCCAAAAGATGAAGACCTAGACAGTAAAATGTGTGGTATTCATATAGAAGAAAATCACAAGTCTGTTCAAAGACTGTACTAGATCCATAGATACCAATATGAATGAATCTCAGTAGCATAATGATGACTGAAAAAGATATAATTATTAGATCTTGATCTTGAAACTATGGAATTTGTCAGTTAAAAAACTTACAAAATGCCTCATTATGATTATGAATGCATATGTGTTTGAGTGATAAAACTCACATTACATAATTAAGCAAGTGTGACTGTGGTGGTAGAAGGTAGATTTTATTTGAAATAAAAGATAGAAGAGGGTAACAGAAAGACCCATTTTTTAATAAATATTATATTTTCCTCTAACTAAGGAGTATAATCAGTTGAATAAGTCCAAACCCATGCCCTAAGATTATACATAAATTGTGTGTTATTTCCCCCCAAAAGCAAGTAACTTATTTTTAATATAACATATAGACAGAGAAAATTTAAGAAGTTGCTTCACCTCCCTAAGTCTTAGTTTCCTCATTCTTTAAGGGGATGATACCAACCACTGCTTAATAATTTTATAATTAAAATTAATTGAGATTATGTATGCAAAGTGATACTGTGTTTCAAGTTAATAGTTGCTTATTTAACATTTATTTATTAAAGATCTACTGTACATTAAGCACCAAGCTGGGTCCAGAAGAGAACAGCCGTGTATGCAAGAATGATACTTATTGGGGTGCCAGGGTGGTCAGTGAGTTAAAGGCTCTGCCTTCAGCTCAGGTCATGATCCCAGGACCCTGGGATCGAGCCCTGCATCAGGCTCTCTGTTCAGCGGGAAGCCTGCTTCCTCCCTCTCTCTCTGCCTGCCTCTCTGCCTACTTGTGAGAACGAACAAAAGGACATATGATGGATAAATCAATGGGTGGGTCAATGGATGGATATACATAAGAAAATATCAAAGAATGATAGCTGCACTATTAGAATTAAAACAGTTGGTAACATACACAATGACTGAGTGGCAAACTTCCGCTTTGATGATCTGGGAAGAGTTTCTTAGAAGACTTAGAAGACCTAAGAAGACTTAGGAGACACAGATGATAAGAGAGTGAACTATGAGGAAAAATAGAGGAGATCATTGCAGGAAGAGGAAGGCCACTAAGGTACAAAAGAATCATTTGTGTTCAAAGAAGGATAAAAGACCTGCGTGATGGGAACATTGCAGGGAAAAAAAGAATGATAAAAAAATAGTCCTGGAATTCTACATGAACCCCATATACAGGTTTGAAAGGCGAGGTAGGAAGGCATAATTTGATTCCAAATGCATGTGAAAACTGCATGGTTTTAAGCAAACCAATAATATTATATACTTTATGTTTAAGATGATCTGTCTATTGTGATGACATTACATCCCTGGGAATAAAAGTATAAGAGAAATTTTAGGAAAATCTTGAATTAATCTGGGTGTGAGATGATTGTGGTTTGAACAAGGAAAGCCAGATGAGAATGGAAAAATAGTAGGCAGATTTAGAGTACATTTTGCAGGAGTTTCCACAGGACTCCCAGATGAATTAGAGGTGTTGACTGCAAGAAAGAAACCAGAAAAAATCTAGCCATTAATTATTGCAAGTAATTTCTAGCGATTATTGCATGAGTGCCATTTTTACCTTCAATGATTTTAAAATCTGGAAGAAAAGACATACACAAAGAAAAACTTCTACTATTTGAAAAAATACTTATGGCTTATTTATAGTCTCTCTGCTCTCCCCAAATTGTTTGCAGTGGTGTTAAAAAATACAGCTTACTCATCTTAATACTTCTACAAAATTCTCATCAGAGTCTGAACAACAAATTCTGCACCAAATTAAAAAACAAAAAAGATGCTGTCATGACGAGGAGATTCTTAAATAGCAAGGTGAGAAACGAATTTGTAGTATGCGTATCCAAAATTTATTTCTGAGCCTCCTTTAGCTAAAGCCAAAGGGGAAAGCTAATGGGTTCATGAATTAAAATTTTCTGGTAGCTGGTCACATGACAGACACCAGCAGAGACATCACACTTTTCCTGGTTCTGGGCAGAGAGGAACTGCTACAGAGAATTTAAACAATATAAAGATCAGCATACCCTCTTGGTTTCTCATATTATTTCAGAATTATTTCATTTCTTATGTTCTTTAAGAATTGAGCTTTGCATTTACATAAGCAAGTGGCCTATTGAAGTAGAGCCAAATTCAGTGTCTATGCTGCAGAGAAAGAAAATGCTGGCAGCATTAAAAAAGTAGTTTATCCCAAGGGAAATGACAACATCACTTATGGAATAGCCTCAAGTTCCTTAAGGGCCCAGTATGCAATGAATTATGTTATTCATTTATTTAACAAATATTTTCTGTTTACCATTTGTTTTTGGATAATTTTGTTAAGACATTTTGTGTAGGCAATAACTTAATATAAACAAGGATCAAGCACATTCTTGATCATGCGGGAAAGCATGCATATGAGAAGCAAAAATATAACATGAAAATAATTGAACTAAGCCATTTGTGTATAAAGTCCTGTGAGAGGGTTTTTTATTCCATGAGAGAGAGAGATTTGTTTGTTGGTGTGTTTGCTTTCCTGAATGAAGCATCTACCTGGAAAGACCTAAGAAAAGAAGTTACTTTGAGATAGAATTTTTAAAATGCCACTTTTTTGGGACATAGGAATGCATTGGAAAAGGCATGACTGAGAAATTAAAAATTAAAAAAAAAAACAGTGAGTGTGTAGCAAAAGGAAAAGGTATAATGAGAAAAAGTAAAAATGAATAGCTAACCATAGCTTGAGGTTTTGTGTTATAATGATGAGCACTGGTGATAAAGCTTAAAAGGTAGATTAAAAAATGGAACCCATGGTAGCTTTCCTGTTTTCAAATTTATACTTTCCAGCAGAGAAAATGGAAATTTATTGGCAATTAAGGTACATAAAAGCCATGTTTTAGGAAAGTTAATCTGACAGCCGAGAGAAGGAGGAGAATGGAGTCCCCATGGAGCTAATTTGGTGCCTTCCACTCATCGTCCGATACTCAGACTTGTAACTATTGGTCCACTCTAGTCCAATGCACAAATAAAAACGTATCACACAGAGTAACAAAGACTCTGGGAATTAAACAGAAATTTCTAGCATTTCAAAAGCATTGCTATCGATGAAAGAAAGAGAAAGACACATAAATTTTAACATGAAGTCATGACAGATGGGCAGAAGGAGGAGAACAATTTAGAAGCAAGAAGTGAACATGCTTCTCCATGATACAAACTGGGAAAACTTGCATCGGTCACCTTTTTCCTGTATATATTTAAACACTTATGAAATAAGAACCTACTGCTGCCTTATTTTCTCTGAAAAATTCCATTGAAAAGCAGGATACAAAGTAAAAAAGATAATAAATCTTTAACATTAGTGGAATAAGAAAAAGCAATCATCAGGAGAAATGAAGAAAAATGTTTCATCTTGAGCATTGCTTTATATCAGTTTGTCAAGATGGGAATTATCTTCACAACATTTTGCAAGAATTCACATGGGAAAATATATTGAACCTTGTTTTCCTAAAGGAATATTTAATTTATATGATTCCAAGTTTATCTTCTTCAAGTTGAAAAATATGGTAAAATATAGCTGATAATAGAATATTGTAAAAAATAAATATAATAAAATATGGGATATTATAATAGATATATTATAAATATAGAAAATGAATATAAGAAAATATTATTTACCAAATACATATAAAATAAAACATACTAAATTTTACTTTACATTTTATATTCTTATTATAAAATGTAAAATTTAGTTTTGCATTTATAGGTTTTCCCAATGTAACTATATACATTTTTTTCATGTTCAGTTTGGCTATTTTGTTTTCTAAAAGTTTTTCTTGTTTATTTTCACCACACACAAAACATTTATTTTATTATTAGATTTTATTATTCGTACATCCTGTTCTACTACTTTAGTTCTAATACTAACATATGTCTATTGTTTTCACTGCATCCATTTTAAGATTCTTCTAATTCTTTTTTTTTAATTTTTAATTTTTTTTTAAGATTTTATTTATTTATTTGACAGGAAGAGATCCCAACTAGGCAGAGAGGCAGGCAGAGAGAGAAGGGGAAGCAGGCTCCCTGCTGAGCAGAAAGCCCTATGCAGGGCTTGATTTCAGGACTCTGAGATCATGACCTGAGCTGAAGGCAGAGGCTTTAACCCACTGAGCCAACCAGGCCCCCCAAGATTCTTTTAATTCTTAAAATAAATGAATATTTCACTTATTTTATGCCATTTTTGATTTATGACAAACCATTAAAACATATAAATTCTCCGACTATAGTTTATTTTTTCTCTTCTGTAAAGATTGATAAGTAATGCTTGTTGGTTTTTTGTTTTTGTTTTTGTTTTTAAGATTTTTGTATCATTGTGCCTGGGTGGCTCAGACAAGTTAGTTATCTGCCTTCAGCTCAGGTCATGGGATTGAGCCTTCATTAATCACCCTGTTTAGGAGGGAGTTTGCTTCTCCCTCTCCCTCTGCCCCTCTTCCCCACTCTAGTGCGCTCTCTCTCTCTCTCTCGCTCTCGCTCTCTCTCTCTCACTTTCTCTTTCAAATAAATAAATAAAATAATTTAAAAATAAAGACTTATTTATTTATTTGACAGAGAGAGACAGAGGGAGAGAGAAGAGGGACGGGGAGGCAAGCAGACTCCTTGCTAAGCAGGAAGCTCAATGTGGGGCTTGATCCCAGGTCCCTGAGATCCCAGGTCCCCAGAGCTTAAATCTAGAGCTGGACTTTAATCAACTGAGCCACCCAGGCACCCCAATGCTTGTTTTATTTACTCAATATTACCAAAATGCAGTTTCATATTATGTTTCCAAAATATGAAAATTTGAAAGAAAACTTTATTACTGTTTGCATGTATACTTGAATTTTTGATGGAAGTATAGAAATAATATTTACTCACTTTTTAAAAAGATTTATTTATTTATTTATTTTTATTTGAGAGAGAGAGAGAGAGAGCACACAAACGGGGAACAGCAGGCAGAAGGAAAAGCAGGCTCCCCACTAAGCAAGGAGCCCTGATTTTGGGACGGGAATCCAGGATCCTGGCATCATAACCTTAGTTGAAGGCACTCTCTTAACTGACTGAGCCACCCAGTTAAGAGCCACTTAGGCTCTTAACTGACTGAGTACCCAGTAGGTACACCCACTGTACCTACTTACTTACTTTTGGCATTGCTGTTGTGCCTAATATAAAAGCTAATTTTTGTGACTATATCCAGGACTTTGGAAAAATGTCCTTTCCATCTTTTGGTTCTAATTTGACATATTTCCATTGTGTTAAGCATATTAATTAAACTATTAAGTCATCTATGTCTTTGCTTACTAAGCTTCTTCTTCTTTTTTTTTTTTTTTTCTTCCAGAGACTGAGATATGTGTGTTAATACCAAAAGTTACTTCCCAGGCTCTGTTTTGTTGCTATTTCTCCCTTGTAATCCACTCCTCATTGACATCAAATATTTCAACTCAGATAGTATAGGTGCATTGTCCTAACACCTTTATGCTGTTTCATGTAATCATGAAATTATCTTCCTATGATAGAATAGAGCTATAGTCCCTGGGAGGATATATTCACACATTGTCTTTCTAGTTGCCCTGTTTTAATACTCTCTCCAACAAGCTGTCATGTAACCTCATCTCTCACACCTCCAATCTTCCTGGGAATTGCTTTAGGGATATGACAGGGACAGGTTAGGTTAAAGGTAAAGTGATAACCAGTCCATTAAAAATAATATCTTTTATGTATAAGATCTATTTTGGATTCATATAGGCTTTAGATGCTTTAAACAACAGCAGATATAGTAGCTCTCAAGATGATCCTTTTACTCTGTTACAGAATATAGAACCTGAATATGCAATGAGACAAATCTTTGATAGATTTTCCTCAGTCTCCATCTCCCTTAGGTTAGGGAAAATTCCTTCCAGATTCCGGCCCTTGGTTACAAGATATATTACAGTTTGGTGTTTTCCTGTGTCTTCATGTGAGTCCTCCTGGGAAGTTTGGTGATGCTGCTTTGGGCTCAAACAGCATGTCCAACAAGAGGTAATGTGACTCACATATTTAATACGGGAAAAATCAGCTAGCTATTTCCATTAACCCTAATTCCCCTTCTCACAAAGCTGAAAATCTTCTCTTTGCACTTCTGGATCTACTCTTCTTCTCCATCTTACTCTGTCCCGGATAGGATTTCATCAATAGGCATTCTTGCCCTCTTGCTTCTGTTGGGTTTTAGGATGGGAAATATTCCAGATGACCGCAAAAGAGGAGGAGAATGAGGTTATGTAGTTTGCCCCCTGGATCCCTACCCTAGACCTGGTCCCTGCTGGTTAGCTGTATCACATATATGGCCAGAAGCTCTCTCTACTCAGGCTTAATTAAGAGTAATACAGGCTCCCTATGCTGTTCTTTAGGGTTCCCTCAATACGACTATGACTTTGTCAATCCCCCTTTTATTAAAACAGTCTTATATTATCTAAATTTGTGACATTTCTTTTCTTCAGGGACTCTGATGTACTATGGTTGATTAAATTATGTCTATACAGCTTTTGCTACATTGGATTACTCATATGTACCCCCAGCCCATCTCTCTAATTCTCAGTATTAACAATATTGACAATTCCTGACCTATGTAGAAACCTTAAGCCTGCAGCTGTTCCATTAAAAAAAAACATGACTCATGGGATATAATCGTAGTGGAACTTTATTTTATCCATCACTGATACTTTATGTGTTCTCTGAATGGTTAGATCTTCCACTGGCATAAAACTTAGGAAAGTGTCAATAAAACTAGTTGTAATTTTGAGACACATACAAATACATACACACACACACACACACCTGTCTGTTTCATTTAAGCAATATTCTGGGCCTGGTTGTAATAGTTCAGATTTCTGTTTTTGCTTTGACCCTTCTGCTTGCCAGAGTGTTGCAGGCAGGCAGCCTGTTTTTCATCCTTGTCTCTAGAGAGGGCTATTTAATTATGATCACATCACACCACTGGACAAGCTTTGCCCCATCTGAGTTCACTTTTTTTTTTAATTGTGCCATTCTCCAGCAAAATGAAGTTCATATTTTCTCCATTTCCTCTTAGCAATTCAGTGACATCTGAAAGATTTAAATAAAAGCAATAATAATTGACAATATTGAGGTTACCTGACCCTCCTGGAAACCCTCCTGTTTCCAGGAACATATTCCTGGAACACAACAACAGTTCAGAAATGCTCCCATCCTATGTGTTTGGGAAACAGCTTCCTGTAAGGAACCACTTTTCTCCATTTGACATAGACAAGACTCCCAGAAGAAATAACCCTCTCATTTACCTATGACAGGGACAGACAAAATCTCCAAATTCCCATTATTTCTCTCATAAATATTAGCTGAGTAGTTTGTCTCCACTGGCCAATTATGACACAATGCTCACTAGCTTGTCTTGACCAAAATTTGGTCAGATCCCTCCTCTCCACACAGGTGCTGATCTGACCCATTCTTGAGCAAACATCTGAATACAGAACAACATTTCCTTTATTTTTTTAAAATAATTTTATTTATTTATTTATTTATTTTGAGAATGAGAGTGAGAGAGTCAAGCAGGGGCTGGGGGCAGAAGGAGAAGGAGAAGCAGACTCACTGCTGAGCAGGGAGCCCAAAGTGGGATTTGATCCCAGGACCCTGAGATCAGGACCTGAGCTGAAGGCAGATGCTTAACTGACTGAGACCCGTAGATAACCCTGAACAATGTCTCCTTAAGAGCCCTCCAAAGACTCTACTGGTCGCAATGAAAAACCCATCAACTGTCAGACCATGCTTTCTGTTCATCCCACAGCCCCATACCTGGTTCTTGCTAGACTTGTTTAGACCCTCATAAAAGAAAATCCATTTACCTAATGGATTCTTAAGTTTTCCTAACTTGGAAATGCTTGCCAATCTTAGGACCAGACTGTTATCCCTGTTTTCATAGCTCCTAACTTCTCTTGCAACAGTATTTTCAAGGGAAGTGTCTTCTTACCGAGGTTTAAGATTTATTTTTTATCTGTATAACTATATCCTCAATTCCAGGATGAAGTAGAAACTCCCCAATTCTGATAGGCAATCTCTTTAATTCAGGTTTTTTTTTTTTTTTTTTAAAGATTTTATTTATTTATTTGACAGAGAGCGATCACAAGTAGGCAGACAGGCAGGCAGAGAGAGAGGAAGGGAAGCAGGCTCCCCGCCAAGCAGAGAGCCCGATGCGGGGCTCGATCCCAGGACCCTGAGATCATGACCTGAGCCGAAGGCAGTGGCTTAACCCACTGAGCCACCCAGGCGCCCCTTTAATTCAGGTTTTTATTGTCTGTTAAGTACTTATTTAAAAAAAAAAAAAAAACAGCTCTCTAAAACACCTCCAATCACCCCAATTATTGAACTCTTTCCTGGTCTCCTTCACATTTTCAGCAGATATTATTTTTTTCCTGCATTTCTGAAATTGATGCCTGAATATGAGACTTCACATAGTTTCATGAAACCCATGTGTTTTTTTTTCTTTTTTAGTAAAAATAACCTTTCACATTTGTCTTTGAGCCTGTCTCCCCACAAAGTAAGCAAATTGCTCAATTATTCCTTCAAACTTGCATTTTTCATCTCTTTCTCTCCATCTATATCAGGAATTCTTATGGGCCTCATATTTATACTGAGGTATCCTATGGTCTTTAAAACAACAACACAGAAAATAAAAATGGTTTTTGTAGACCCTACCAACTTGTTAGTCTTTTTTTCTCCCCTTCCTTTCTTTGCCAAATGTCCTGAAATCATCTTTCCCTTATCTCTTCTCAGGACTTGATCGCCTGGATATTCATTGCACATCATTTGAGGGGAACTGCTCTTTTCAAAACTAAATCCATCAGCACTTTCTAAGACTGCATCTATCTTGACTGCATACAGTTAAAATTACTGAGAACGTCTCACAAATTTTCTTGGAACTCCAACTGTCCTTGCCTTCTATATCAGTCCAAGAAACCCAGTTTCTGTGACTGTAGAACTAATCATATTCTGCCTTAAGACTTGTTCCTATTTCTCCTAATTTTACACCCTTGAAAATATTAGCTCAAAATTTTGCTCTGCTTTCACATACCTTTCCTTTTTTTTATCTTTCCCCCCTTGACAAATTTATGGTCTCCTGGTTTCAAGTGTAATTTTTATGGTCTCATGGTTTCAAGTGTAATTTTTAAAGTATCCAATTCCATATATCTACTTCCAGTATCTTGCATATGTCATGTGCTTTTTTGAAGCATCCTAACCCTCCCCCCCCACACACATGTGTGTGTATGTATGTATATGGTATGTATATATATGGTGTGTCTATGTGTGTGTATGTGTGTATACATATTTCAGATAGATTTCATTTGTTTTTCAAATTAGAGCCTTATTTTTATAACTTGTATAACTACAAAGTAGAATGTAATAAAGAATATGTAAAAAAAAAATGAAATAGCTTTTAAGAACCCTGGTGGATAAATAATACAGAAGTTGAGTTCTTTCAGGTGAAAGAGGGATAATGGGCCTGGAGGCTACTTGCCCAAACTTTCATGGTAGATACTATGCTAACTTCATGGACATAATTCACAAGCACTCCTGGAAATCATTCTCCTAAAGTCTCTTGAATCTATATCTTCTCTTCTATTTTCACCAATTTCTGTTTCTCTTTCCATTATATTTTTATTGTATACATATTCTCAGAAATGGTCTCCTTTACATTAATCACTTCCCATTTTAACTCCTGCTGCTTCCTAGTGCTCAATTTTCTCTGTAAATAATGTGGTAATCAGGGAACTCCTTTTCCCAGTGCCTCTAACAACTCCCACAGCCTTACTGATTATGTTCCGATTTAAGTCTGTGAGACGTAGGTATCCTATGATTTAAAGTCAACCTATATTTCTAGACTTACTTTTTATAAATCCCATAAACTCACATCCAGCCAAGATCAGATTCTTTATTTTGGAGACCTGTCTCATGGTTTCCTGCCCCTGTATATTAACTCATGTTTCCACTTCAGACCACATTGCTTTCTTCAACTTCTTCGTAAAGAAAATTGTAAACATCTGCAATCCATGCTCAATCCATACCATGCTTGTGAAACATTTCCTTAAAAAAAATATCCCGACATAGTCTTTTGTCTCTGAACTGATGATCCTTGAGTGAAATTGTTTTCATCACTCATCACCCGGGCTAACACTCCTATGGTTTTCATTGGGAGACCTGTGCCAATCAGTATAATTTTAAATAAAATTATAAAGTTACTGCCTGGGCCTCCTGAAGTCCCCCAGATGGTTATTTCAAACTAATGTATGAGGGTTTGAGAGAATGGAGTTATCACAGGATACCCCCCACCAAATTTAAAATTTAATATCTTGAGGAGGTCTGTAGGTACAGGCATCTTATGGGGGGGGGGCTAGAATGGTAGGATTGATGCCATTCCTGTCAGTAATGCTACAACTCAAGAGGATAGACAGCTCAGTACCTGTTAGAACCCACAGATATCGTAAGCATCGGTATCGGGCCTTTATCAACCAGAGAGTTAACTATCAGCTGTAGAAGCTGCAGTGTTTGCCAGGAACCATACAGATCATTACATATCTTTAATATCATCACAATCTGAAACATTCTGTTTTCTAATACAGTTATTGGTCTAACGTATGTAAAACACTGAGAATAGTTCCTGACACATGTTAATTGCTATGTAAGTGTGAGCTCTATTATTACTGTCATCATCATTACTATTCATATTAATCTAGATCCTTTTTGGTTACAGGCTTGCTAACTTAAACTGGCATATCCTGGGAAAACTAGCCTACCTTCTTATTTATTATCTGCTTAATAATTATGCTTCCTAAGAATTAATTGGGAAATAAAAATATAGAATTTTCCATTAATTTATTGTAATGGATTTATGTAATCACTTCTCTGTAAGGCTACAAAAGGCAAAAAGAGGTATCATCTAAAACTAAGTTACATAGTCTTTTAGTTTACATATAAAATAGTATATTTGAGCTATACTAAAGTCACATTGTAACCAAATAGAGTTCTAACTTCTGTTCTTTCTTAATGCCAGAATTTTAGAGGGAGTATATCCTAGAATAAACAGATTAAAAAAACAAAACTATTTTGGTTAATGAACTGGAAGTAAAGGAGGCTTTGACAAATGATAGAAATGTTGCTTAGGGTGACTCATAATCTCATTAGAGATTGGTTTCTCACAGTGAGTCTGACAAAAAAAAAAAAAAGGTAGGAAGTAGACAGGTATCATATTAAGGGCCAAATATTCCAATTTCCTGAACTTAACTGAACATAAAGTCAGTATATACAGAATGAAATAACCCAGGCATGGCTGATTCCATCATTCAGATCATCCAATAAACAATGGATTTAGAAAGAGTCAGAATGTTGATAAAATGAATGCCGAACTATTGATCAAGCACACCAGGGCCCTGTAAACATAAAAGCATGGCTTAAAACTCACCTATAAGCAGTTCCAAACACAATGTAACATGATGAGAAAGGCTTTGCTTACTACTAGAGTCACAGACACAGGTCTTTTGGCTTGAAAATCTTATACTTCCCCATCAGAAATTCTTTATATCTAATATTGATGACTTTGCATGACAGCAAAGGAAGATCACAAGATTTTTAGCTGCCATTCTCCGGATCACTAAAGTATTCATTTAGGTGATAATAAGGATTGAACCATGGTTGATAAAGTCTCATTTGGGGATGCCCTGAAAAAAGTCTTAGTTTTGAAAATTATGGAATTGCACTAGAAACTATCACTCAATAATTTTTCAGAGCAAATTCCTCTAAAATATTATAACATGGGCTCATATCTCTTGCTTTGTATGTGTTTGTTCTGGAATTGAGTAAAAACTACAAATCTTTGATTAACACAATTGCAATTATTTTTTCTGCTTATTTTTTCAATGATTGATCAATGACATCTTTGTACTATGTCACTTAGTTACTGCATCCTGTGATATATCCTGGCTCACTCAGGTGTGAGATGTGCTGGTTTTATCTCTCAAAGAGCTTAATGTGTTTGTCAAAAAAATCATTAAGTTATAGTAAAACCCTAGATACATGTAAATATTCATAAAATAAGTGATTTACTGGGTCATAGGGCAGTTCTATTTTCAACATTTTGAGGAACCTCCATGCTGTTTTCCAGAGTGGTTGCACCAGCTTGCATTCCCACCAACAGTGTTGCACTACTGGGAATTTACCCTAAAGGTACAAACGTAGTGATCCAAAGGGGCAAGTTCACCCGAATGTTTATAGCAGCAATGTCCACAATAGCCAAATTATGGAAAGAACCTAGATGTCCATCAACAGATGAATGGATCAAGAAGATGTGGTATATATACACAATGGAATACTATGCAGCCATCAAAAGAAACGAAATCTTGCCATTTGCGACAACATGGATGGAACTAGAGCGTATCATGCTTAGCGAAATAAGTCAAGCGGAGAAAGACAACTATCATATGATCTCCCTGATATGAGGGAGTGGTGATGCAACATGGGGGCTTAAGTGGGTAGGAATAGAATCCATGAAACAAGATGGGATAGGGAGGGAGAGAAACCATAAGTGACTCTTAATCTCACGAAACAAACTGTGGGTTGCTGGGGGGAGGGGGGTTGGGAGAAGGGGGGTAGGGTTATGGACATTGGGGAGGGTATGTGCTTTTGGGTAAATTGGAAGGGGAGATGAACCATAAGAGACTATGGACTCTGAAAAACAGTCTGAGGGGTTTGAAGTGGCGGGGGGGTGGGAGGTTGGGGTACCAGGTGGTGGGTATTATAGAGGGCACAGTTTGCATGGAGCACTGGGTGTGGTGAAAAAATAATGAATACTGTTTTTCTGAAAATAAATAAATTGGAAAAAAAAAAAAAAAAAAAAAAAAAGGCAAAAAAAAAAAAAAAAAAAAAAAATAAGTGGTTTACTGGCAATTTCTTCTTTTTTTAAAAAGATTTTATTTATTTATTTGACAGAGAGAGATATCAAATAGGCAGAGAGGCAGGCAGAGAGAGAGAGAGGAGGAAGCAGGCTCCCCGCCAAGAAGAGAGCCCGATGTGGGACTCGATCCTAGGACCCTGGGATCATGACCTAAGCCGAAGGCAGCAGCTTAACCCACTGAGCCACCCAGGTGCCAGGTTTACTGCCAATTTCTAAAGTAATTTTTATTTGGTTAAAAGATGTAGCTCTCGGGTGCCTGGGTGGCTCAGTCGGTTAAGCCGCTGCCTTCAGCTCGGGTCATGATCTCAGGATCCTGGGATCGAGTCCCACATCGGGCTCTCTGCTCGGCAGGGAGCCTGCTTCCTCCTCTCTCTCTCTCTCTGCCTGCCTCTACGCCTACTTGTGATCTCTCTCTGTCAAATGAATAAATGAAATCTTTAAAAAAAAAAAAGATGTAACTCTCAAAATTTAATTTGCATAATATTCTCTATGTTTTTTTGTTTTGAGGGAAAGCAAAGTCAATGGCATAAAATCATTAAGTCATATAATTGGTAAGTACAAATACAAAAAGATAAGTAGGATTAAAATTTAATAAAAATTACTAATAAAATAATAAGTATTTGATCAAATCTCATAAAAGAAAAATATTATTGTTTAACAGCAGTAGATTTATAATATGAATACTTGGTTACTTCAATATCCAAGAACTATTTACTGAGCATCTACCCCATGCACCCACTGTGCTATGTACTTTTGAAAATCTAAAGATAACTTAAATATCACAAGTCAATACTTAAATTTTAGGATAAATAAGCAATATATATAATATATATTCAAATTATAATGTAAGGACTACAAATGTAGTTAAATGTTCAGTTTTAATAACTCGGCTAAAAATGACAATATGCAAATACCATAAATTTAAACAAAAATGCTTTCTTTACTTAGTACATGTAAAATAACTTATTTTGTGAAAGGCCAGTGAATGAACTACATAGATCCATGGGACGGTATATAATGGTGCTTTTTTGAAAGTTTGGTAAGTTTCCCGACTTAATGAATTGGGGAAGCCTACATGGTATCTTACTAAATAAAGGAGAAGATTAGAAAACTGTAGCATAAAATCTCAATCTAACTGCAAATATATATATATATATATATATATATATATATATATATAGTGTGTGTGTGTGTGTGTGTGTGTAGGCCAAGTGGAAAATGTTCAGGTGTTCCTCAGACCTTCTAGCTTATACAGGACACATTAACCTTTAAGACTTAGTTAAAATTGGCTAAAAGTCACCTCATCATCTCATGGGATTTAATAACAAATAAGAATTCTTCCTAACATCTCTTGAGAAATCTGAAGGTGTTCACATCTTGCCTGGAGACTGTTGCTCCTGATAATTCCTCTGTCTCTCTCCATTTCTAACCACTGCATGTGCAGCATCAGGCATCTCCTCTCTCATTCCCAAGTATAGCTCCCCTTCCTCCATTATCCCCAAAGAACCAATTAAATAGGCCTCTGTGAGCTAAATGCTATGAAAACCTAACATGATAGAGAGATGTTACTCTACAGCAGAGGACAGAATTAAATATGATCCTGAATATTATTCTACCTCATTTTTCAAAGTCACTTGGGCACTGAATCCTGATACTGAGTGTGTCTCCTTTGTTTTTTTTTTTTTTTTAATGATGTTATTTCTTTATTTTTTTGTGGGAAGAAGGGCAGAGGAAGAAGAGAGAATCTCAAGCAGACACTTTGCTGAGAGCAGAGCCTGATGCAGGGCTCCATCTCAGGATCCTGAGGTTATGACCTGAGCCAAAACCTAGAGTCAGACACTTAACCAACGGAGCACCCAGGCAACACAGTGTGTGCCTCCGTCTTATTCTCCCATCTAGAGCTCTGGCTTCTTGTCATTTTGCAAGGTTTCCTTCTCTCCTTGGCTAACAGTGTGCAAAGCAAACATTCCTCACAGTTTTTTATGAAGAGAAATTGAGCTTTCTCAAGTTCTCAGCTGTGAACTAGACTGCTTATCTTTCTGAATCTGAGTATACTGTTTCTGACGTTCTGTAGCATATAGCAGCACAAAGAAACACTGGCACTCCACTTATGTCTATGTCATGGAGCTACTCAAATTTTGAGCCCGGTTTCCTTATCCTAAAGGGAATAACACCACCTTTATTTCCTGTATCACGGTTGGAAGAAAAGAAGCAATTACAATGAGAAAGAGAGATATCTTTTTAATTTTTAGCACTGATTTTACTTCCCATTATACAGTATATATATAGGAAAACAAGATGTGTGGAAATGCACAAAAAAGTCACCCATGATGATATGATTAAATGTTATTTTGCTTACCTGAATTATCATTTGTGCGCACATGAATATTGTAGCCAAAGTCAGTAATGAGAAAAGTCAGATTGAGACATGAGATGTGAAAAGAATAAACTTTTCATGCAATCTTAACAAACAAATAAACAAATAAAACTAGAATTCATAGCTTTTATCCCCCCACTCCAGCAAATTTAAACTAGAGTTGAACTTTATATTCCTTATAGAAAATCTGGTTTTCACTACTGGGCATTATCAGGTTCTTTCTTATCTCAAACTACCTTTCAGTCAGTTAACATAAACATAACACCTTATATGTTGAGGAGTACAATGCATGGGAAATGAAAAATAAGTAGTTCATTTTACTTATTTAAAATGTAGAATTACCCAGAGAACATCTCACTCACTGATATCATCGATGGTGGTCTATTGGAAACCTAGGTTTTGAAAAGAAAACATTATAAAGATTAAGTGCCTGAAATTTTTGACTTAGGTAAAACTTTCAAGTCTTTATAAATATGGAATACTTTTTAAAACATATCTTGGGTCCTTCTTAAATTAGAAGTAAATTCAAACTCTCTCTGAAACTGAAGGTAATTAGTTTTATTTTTTTTTTCTTTTTCCTCCTTGAACCATTAAATCAGTTTTCTCAGTTTTAAGACTTATAATCTTACCATTTCAGTCTGTCTACTGGACAGTGTATTCCTTCAGTATAGGGACCATGTCTAAGTCACTTTTGTGTTTCTGTTGTCTATCACACTCCTGAATCAGGGTAAACATTGCATGTATGCTTATTGGACACATATATAAGTAGAAGAGTCCACTCAATCTGTATTCCAGGAAGTGCTTTATTTTCCCTAATGTTGGTTGATAATGGGCATATAGTTATGGAATTTCCTTCAACTACTCCCTTATTTTCCACGTCTTTCATATTCTGCTCTGAGAAATAAATAGTTCAGTGATTACCTTTTACATTTGATGAATGTTAGCAAAAATCTTGATTATTCAAAGAAAAATAATAAATAAATGTATGCCAGAATTTTCCCAAATTATTATATCAATTCTTGATTAACTTTGTAAATATTCATTAACCTTAGAGGAAAAAATATAAAATTTTGATATGTCAGTTCACTGGGTTTTGAATAATAACTGTACCTCACAAATACCTTCCCAGAGATGACTTTTATAAGAGCTAAATATAACTGTGAGAGAAAAATAGAAAGATGTTCCTGCATAATCTTAATCATGAGCTCCTGCCATTGTGCTGACCTAAATTCAAATACTTTCAAATATCATCTAACTTTGTATCGCTTCATTTATGAAACCAACTGATAAAGCTATGTGAAATCATGATCATACATAACAGATCAAATGTTCTACTTAATGTAAGATGATATTACAAACTGCTTTGCAAAATGGCTAGTGAAACCAGGGCCTGAAGAGGTCATGTGTACAAATCTTGGAGATCTCCATCTCTTCATCAGTCTCATATTGCAGTTCAAAATCCAGTCCACATTAAAACATACAAACAAAAATCCTTGAATATGCACAGCGCAATGAGAGAAACTGGCTGTGAATTGGTTACATTCCAAGAATTGTTACTGAATACAGTTTGCTTTGTTGATATTGTGCTTTCCACACCATTTCCATAAATGACTGAAAGCATTTTACATAAAAATCTTCCAGGCTAACAATCTCATGCACCTTATTCTGAAAAAATAAAAACATTGCATAATACTCACCTTATATATCATAAATAAGATCTCTGGGTTTAGACAGATATATGCTGTATATATCATTTAGTCCCATAATCATAATCAATTATCATATTGTTTAATAAATAATTACATTTTATGTTTCAATGTGAATATTAATATAAAAGTGTATTTTGGCATAATACTTAATTTTAGAGGTTCTTAAAGTTTACAAGAAAAAAATGGTCATTACTGTGAGATCCCTTTACACAAATATTAAGACCATTTCTTAACTAAAAGTCAAAATGCAGATATTTAACGCAATTATTGCAGCTAGCTTTACTAGTAGTAAAGAGAGATTGGCATTAAAGTCAATTCTTCTGTTTTCAAATCCAAGTCCAAGTGCTTGCATTTCTGTGTTCATTTGTATGCGTTTGCATATTTGATGAAAACATCAATTGATGTATTTATTCAACCAAATACATATACTAAGCTAATTATAAAGTCTTCTAAGAACTGGAAGATATTTTCTTATCTTAGTTGATTTTACTTTTCAGCTTATACTTATACTAGTAAACCAACAAACATTAACCCTGTTACCAGAACAAATATAGAAAAGTTCAAACATACATAAAAATTTTTGTTATTTTTGGTTTTCTGTAATACTTTTGTGAGACTACATACTAACGCTAACTAACTAACAGAATACATAATGAACTCTACTTACTTTCAGGGAGGTAAATCAGAGAAACAGAGGAAACTATATGTCATTAATTAATTAATATTAATTTACTGTAGAAACATTATTTTTAGAAAATGTAAAAAAGACATATGCAAATAATAGTTCAGCAACATAACAGAAGAATTAATGGTGCTTGGAGAAGTCAAGAAAGTTTTCATCTAAAGATCACAGAATTACAGCAATTGAGTTTGCTGGAATTGGGAGTAGTAAAATGGTAGGGCATTCCAAGCAGTTTGAACAATGTTTACTTGTTACAAATCGCTTTAGGACAAATATTAAGACTTATTAATTCGGGACGCCTGGGTGGCTCAGGTGGTTAAGCAGCTGCCTTCGGCTCAGGTCATGATCCCAGCGTCCTGGGATTGAGTCCCACATCGGGCTCCTTGCTCGGCAGGGAGCCTGCTTCTCCCTCTGCCTCTGCCTGCCTCTCTGTCTGCCTGTGCTTGCTCTCTCTCCCTCTCTCTCTGACAAATAAATAAATAAAATCTTTAAAAAAAAAAAAAGACTTATTAATTCAATTTTACCAGAATTACAAATAATGTTTTCATATAATATGAGCTCAATGATTTTTTTACAAATAAAAGAATGTTATTAAATTATTCTTTACTGGTTTAGAGAAGAGTAACTATTTTCTAATTTTATAAAATTAGAAGTAAGCATCAGATAAAAAATAAACTATTTTATGTGTCACTGGAACATAATGACAGACACATACTAATCTGAGGCCTAATTAATTACTGGAAAAGAGGAGTTTGTGAATGTCCACATAGATTCAGAACACACAACTCAGAGGGTAATTTTTAGTGTAGTGGAAAGTTCAGGCAGGATAGAGCCACACTGCTGTGCATGAATCTCAGCTGTTCACCTAGCTTTGCACATTTGGGCAATTTAATAACTGTGCCTCAGCTTCCATTTCAGTAAATCTGGGTTAATAAAAATAGCACTAACTCAAAGAGTTCTTGTGAGGATTTAAAGTGTTAATATACAAAAAGCTGTAACAATAGTATCTGCCATCTAGTAAGTCCTAAGAAAATTCGACTACCAAAACCAATGATTTATTGCCTTTTTTTATGTAACTAAATTTAGAAACTCACCCATTCATTTCAAGCCTACTTTGATACATACTAGTTTTATATTTTGTCTACTTTTTTAAAGATTTTATTTATTTATTTGACAGACAGAGATCACAAGTAGACAGAGAGAGAGGGAGGGGGAAGGAGGCTCACAGCTGAGCAGAGAGCACGATGCGGGGCTTGATCCCAGGATCCTGAGATCATGACCTGAGCCGAAGGCAGAGGCTTTAACCCACTGAGCCACACAGGTGCCCCTATATTTTGTCTGTTTTAGCATAGACCTGCAAGTATCCCATTGTTAGCCTCTACAAAATAAAACAGATGTGTCTAATGCAAAACCATTTGGCTGGAAAAGATATTCTGTGGATAACTTTGATTCCACTAATAACCATATCAAAAGATAGATTTAAATGCAGTTTGAATTGTGTTACTCCATTATTTTGAATATATGAAGATGCATGAAGTCATTGGGCTATTCTTGGGGGATTAAGGGAAATCCCTTTCTGCTTTCAGAAAAAAAAATCAAAATTTATTATTATAGTTATCATTATTTTAAGTACTTACTTTTTCCCAGGCTTATATGTTATTTTCCTTTAATACTTATTAACAACCTTTTTTTTTCTGTTTCTTCCTTTAAATTGCTTCAAGCATCCAGGGACTTTTCTAATATCTTTCAAAGTATTGAAAATGTTTACCTTGTGAGTATGTAGTATAAGAAGGGCAAAATCCTTTTATTAAAGGAAAATATTGTTCCCTATGGAATAGTCACTAATGAGGAGTATCATAAAAATCATATTGTTGTGTAGTATCATGGAGACGTTGTAGTGTTTTTCACTATATCTCAGATAACTGTACTTTTTACTAGGCTAAGAACTATAAAAATCTCTGGATACACTATATATGCCATTTATGTTCACATAATTTCATTAAATATTAATATTGGTGACAGGATACTAAATAGTACAACATTCAAATTAGTGTTCTTTATTTGAAAGTTCTATATGATAACTGGAATTGCATTTAGCTCATTGCACTAGGCTACATTTTTTTACATAACTGTTTTATTTTTTGGGTTCCTACTGCATCACATAGAGAATAGAATTGATAATTCCTGGAATTATGGACTGTACTATTTTTAAATTTCCATCACAGAATAATTATGGCCACTTTTCTTCCTTCAGTTTTAAAATAAAAAAGAAGGCCTACTTTAAAATAATTACCTGCAATTTTGACTTGACAAAGATGTCAAAGCTTATTTCCTTTCTTACAGTTCTTCTTGTGGTGTTCTGGATTGAGAGTAAAATGTTTTGATGTGATATCTACTGTCACTGCATTTCATGTCTAGGATGATATAATTATGAAAAATAAAGCTTAACTTAGGGAAGGAAAAAAAAGACCTGAATTCATTTTTTTTTAACATTCCCTTTTTTTTAGAGAAAAATAGGGGAGGTAACAATGGTTTTCTCTTTCCATTGCTTAAAATGAGCTGTTTGTTAATAGCACAGACTTCTTGTTCAAACTCTTCAGCATTGTCAGACTTTTCCAGTGTAACTACAGAAATTACACAATCTATTGCTCTGACATTACATACACTATAAAACAATCTACTATAATCTATTTATTTTTTCAATTGAGATATAATTGATAAATACCATTGTATTTGTTTGCGATATACAACATAATGATTTGCTATATGTGTATATTATGAAATAATCACAATACATTTATTTAACATCCATTCTCATACATAGTTACAATTTATTTTTTTTTCCTGTTAGGAGAACTTTTAAGATCTACACTTTAACAACTTTCAAATAAACAATGCAGTATTGTTAATTATAGTCGCTGTGATGTATTTTGTGTGCCCAGAATTTGTCTTTAGATTTTTTTCTTAATATGCCAATCTTTGACTTAACATTTGGCATTATGTAATAGCATGTAAATTTGTTCATGTATTTTTAATAAACAAAGCTGGCAAAAGTCGCCATCTATGTCATTTTGGCCACTATATGATCAAAGTCATGCATTCTATGTTTGAAATTAAATGAAATATGTAGTATAATGTTCTGAAAGTTTTCAAATCCTGAACTTTTAGAACTCACACTTCAAAGAATTTAAATGTGTATATTTCTGTTACACTTAAAAGTGAGCTTAAACTAGGTTAATTGGCAAAAATCAGATGCCACCTCTATGATGAGTATTTAATAGAAAAACAGAAAATGGAAACACATAGGAAAAATGATAAATTGTATTTTAAACTATCCTGAAACATTTGGAAATTTCATCTTCATCTGTACTTTCTCTTTTCTATATTTGAATCCCTTTTATCTAGAATATCACTGTAGAATGTATTTTGTAAGTTAAGTGAAGTAGAAATACAGCGTTATACTTATATTTTTTCTAGTTACCAGATCTTCCTAGTGTTAGTAGAAAACCTATCTTTAGGCTCTTAATATGAAAGATCACAATTGTTACATAATAAATTTTTGTAAAATTTGGAGTCTGTTTTTGAGGTTTATAATCCATTACAGCATTTTAAGTTTCCATTAATGCCACTAAATGATTTTAGATATTTTAGTTTTAATAGTATAATTTATCTCAAAAAAGCAAGTCTTCTCTCAATTTTCTTTCTATCACGGTCATATTCTTCTGTTTATTCATCCATTTGGTTTATAAAATAAGTTTATCAAGTTTCTAATCGACACTAGGATTTTGATTTTCCATTACAAAAAAATTTTTAAGCTAATTTTGTGATGCAGGTCATGTTTATAACAATAAACGGTGGTATGGCTTTGCATTTTCTAGTTTATTTTAATAAAATCATATAAAAAATAAATAAATAAAATTGTATATTTTCACTACTAAAATTCTCTAAAGTTTATTCCCAGAACAAAATGATCTTCATGTATTTTCAATGCTCATTAATTCATATTTTTGAAACTCCAAACAAACAGTATTCAGGGTCCTGCCTCTTGCTATCAAAATAGTAGTGATCTCATACTTTCTTTCAATGTCTTTGAAGAAAGATTTTAAAATATGATTTAAGTTATACAATTAAAATAATTTCTGTGTATTTTGAACCTAGAAATAGTGACATAATTTTATATTCAATATCAAAGTTACTTTTCAGTGTCTTTTTAAGATTTTATTTATTTATTTGACAGACAGAGATCACAAATAGGCAGAGAGGCAGGTAGAGAGAGAGGGGGAAGCAGGCTCCCTGTTGAGCAGGGAGCCTGATGCGGGGCTTGATCCCAGGACCCTGAGATCATGACCTGAGCCGAAGGCAGAGGCTTAACCCACTGAGCCACCCAGACCTCCATGTGTCCCTATTTTTCAGTGTCTTGAAAGTAGGCATCCAATTAGTGATTCAATGGAAAAAGTTTGGGGCAAATGTGAAATAATGGAAGTAACTGTAATAGTGACTTTAATGGACAGTTTCTGTGGGGGAAATCTTGCCTTGTCTCACCCCCTTGGTTCATTATTTTCTGAGTCTTATCCTTCAACTGTCACAGATTCCAAAACTAAAGTAAAGGACCATCATATTGTAAGGACTGTTAGACCGTCATAACCTAGTAGAGAAGGTTTTTCCTATTTTACACTGACACAATTTTTGGATAACTTGTATTAATTAGTTCTTCTGGTATAGAACTTTGAGAGAAAAAAAAAGCAGATTCAATTTACTAATGTGATTGTTTTTACCTGAGATTCTGACTTGAACATGACTGTAGTTGTGTTCGGTTCCATTCTTTTCCTTAGCTGTTGATTCAGATCTGTACTTAGTGTAGGCCCATGCTTAATGAAGTTGAGGTAGAGGAATTTTTTTCTACATAATATTGATGACAATATTAAAAGTCTTCAAGACATAGGAATGCCACTATAAATTCATCCTACTAATGTAGAAATAATTTTATTTCTTTGTGTAGATCTAAGTTTCCCTATGGTATATATTTTCCTTGGGCATGAAGGATATCCTTTGATGTTTCTTGTAGTACAGGTCTTCTACTAATGAATTATTTCAGTGTTGTCTGTATAATAGTTTTTATTTCACCTTTGTTTTTTAAAAATAAATAATTTCTACTGGTAAAGAATTCTAGATTAAAAATTTGTTTTTCTTTCCTTTGATGCATTAAAGATATTGCAATGTTGTACTCTGGCTTGAATTGTCTGAAGAAAAACATTGTTATTTTTATCTTTATTTCTCTGTATATAACAGATATATATATATGTATATATTAATATATATATCTGTTTTCTCTACATACCTTTAAAATACCATCTGAAAAACTTGCTTAATCAATGCCTTTGTGCAATTTTCTAATGTTTCTTGTGTTTGGAGCTTTTTGAGCTTTTGGATTTATAGGTTTATAATTAACAACAAATTTGAAAAAGAATTTCAGCCATCATTATTATTATTTCTCCTCCTCCTCCTTTTTCTCCTTCTTCTTCTTCAACTTTCTCTTCACCCTTACCCTTCTGAAGGACTACAATTATACATATATTGGCTTAGCTTAAAGCTGTTCTACAGTTCACTGATGTTCTATTTTTGTTTGTGTGTGTGTTTCGTTTCAGAGAATCTGTTGTTATGCCATCAAATCTGTTTTTCTGAAAATGCCTAACTTGATGTTAATCTCATGGCAGTGTATTATACATCACAGACATGTTAGTTTTCATTTATAGAATTTTGATTACTTTAATGTCTCATTTAAATTCTTTCCATAGTTTCTTCAGCATATGGGATACAGTTATAATATTTATTTAATGTCCTTATCCATTAATTCTATTATCTGTGTCATTAGTGAATCTTTGGATTGGTATTTTTTAATTGTTTTTGTTTATTGTAGATTATAATCTCTGGTTTCCTCATGCCTTGCAATTTTTTATTGGGTGCCCAAAATGAGAATTTTACCTTGATAGATATTTTTATATACATTCAAATATTCTGAAGCTTTGTTATGGGACAGTTAAGTTACTGAGAGACAATGTGATTCCTTTGGGGTTTTGTTTTGAAGCATTTTTTTTTTTTAGATGAGTCCATAGCAAAGTTTAGTCTAAAGTTAATTTCTTCTCATCACAAGGAAAGAATCCTCTTAGTCTAGTGTATTCTTTGTGAATAGGAAGTTTTCTTCCCTAGATAAGGTGAGTAGATTCTTTCTCTGGCCTTATATGAGTTGTGGGTACTACTCCCTCTAATCTTTTCAGTTGATTTATTGTTCTTGCCACCAGTAGCATTCAATAACATCTTCACACAAGCACTGACTACTGTTTAGCTGAATATTGAATGCTATAATGGTCTCCAAAATTTTCTGTAAGGCATTCTGCTCTTTGCTCTGTGAACTTCGGGTATCTTAGATTCTCTAGACTCCCAATTCCATATCTTTAATTCAAAGAGACTTCTATGCTCTGTCTGAGTTCCCCTTTCATTCACCAGGGCTTGAAAACTTCATCTATGCTGAAGTCTGGGAAAATTATAAGGTTCATATTTCCCCCACTTCTTTTTCAGTGATTATTGTCCCTCATTACCCAATGGTTAATATCTAAAGACATGTTGATTTTATATTTTATCCCAGTTTTTAATTTATTCTAGTCAAAAGGGTAATTTTCTTCCTTATTACTCCATCTTGGTTAGAAGCAGTAGTGGTGTGGACTTACTATCTATGAAAGCTCTATCCACTACTGATATCTTAAAAGAACCCATGAAATGTCCATTTTATCAGCATCTTGAGACTATACTGGGACACCATTTTCTTCCTCTATGTTGTGTAAGATTATGGGCCAGTCTGACTTTCTGCTTTATAAGACCTTTTCAATTGTATGCTTGAGCCAGTTTTTACCATCACAAATGTTAATTTTTAATTTTTCAGTAGTGTTGTAAACCAGTTGTTAAATGTGACCATTATTAAAATAATATATCACATAACATCATTAAACATGATATTAAAAGCAAGTGCAATAAATGTTGAAAACTCACCACTTACTATATTTTGTTCTTGAGGATTTGAAGTTTACCTGTATGATGGAAATGCTTGATAATGGTGCTATAATGTGGGGGCACCTGGATGACTCGGTGGGTTAAAGCCTCTGCTTTCAGCTCAGGTCCTGGGATCGAGCCCCTCATTGGGCTCTCTGCTCTGCAGGGAGCCTGCTTCCCTTCCTCTCTCTCTGCCTACTTATGATCTCTGTCAAATAAATAAAAAAATCTTTTAAAAAAATAGTGCTATAATGTGCATTTTTCCCAACTTCATGTCCAGTGACATCACATTAATAGCTCAAAATCAGTCTGATGTCTTTATTCTATGGGAATCAAGAAATATCAACTCCGTGTTTACTTTTAATTGTGAAGACATCAGAATGTGACAGAAAAAAAATGTTAATAATGGAAATTAAATTTAAAGCTGTATCATATTGGGGCACCTGGATGTGGCTTTGTTGGTTTTGGGTCCAACTCCTGATTTCAGCTCAGGTCATGATCCCTAGGTTGTGGGATCAAACCCCACATAGGATGCCACCCTCAGCTTGGAGTTTACTTGAGAGTCTTTCTCTCTCTCTCTCTTTCTTTCCCTCCCTTGGCTTGGGCTCACTCTCTGTCTCCCAAATAACTAAATTAAATCTTTTTAAAAAGGGGGGGGTCATATTTGTAGACAATAAGAGTTAAAATACCTCCTCAAATTTTCAGGAGATATTTTTCAACAATTGAAAAGTAAGATGTTGTTTTTTGCTTACATTTCTACTTAATCCTGTTGAAGAAGAAGCCTCCAATTCACAGTTTTATTTTTTATTTTTTTTTAAAGATTTTATTTATTTATTTGACAGAGAGAAATCACAAGTAGATAGAGAGGCAGGCAGAGAGAGAGAGAGGGAAGCAGGCTCCCTGCTGAGCAGAGAGCCCGATGCGGGGCTCGATCCCATGACCCTGAGATCATGACCTGAGCCGAAGGCAGCGGCTTAACCCACTGAGCCACCCAGGCGCCCCCAATTCACAGTTTTAAAAGACTATTTGAAATACATCATTCCTGTTTTATAATTTTAGCCAGAGATTTCTAACCTTTGTATATAAAATATAGGGTTCTGCAATTTACTTTGATTTTTGACACAATATAATATCAAACCTAAGCATTTGTCTTCGCTTCCAAGATTTTTACTACATAGTTACTTTAATTTCATTTTCTAATTCCATTTTGTGAAGTGTAAAACATGTTCCAGACAATTTAGCTTAAAACATGTAGATAATACATCTCTAATTCATTTCCTTGTATAAAGGTTTATTTTTTAAGTAAATATTTAATGGAATATTAAAACTCTCAAGTAAGAACTCCTGACATACATTTGCCTCTGGTTAATAATCAGGTAAGCATCTCCATAGTTCATTTTGTAATCTAATAGAATAGGGTTTATGTCTAACTCTTGAAGGGATTTAGAAACAATTTCTTTGGAAGACCAATAATGTGATGTTTTAAGTGTTCCAGAACAATATTATTATTATTATTTTTTTTTCAGGATTTAGAGTATTTTATTTTTTCCTTTTTTAAAGAAAGAGTTCCACGTATTATTGCATTGATCACTTTTATTGTGTTGTTTTTAAAGTTTCCTCCACTAGTTATGAAGTATACAAGTAGTTACACATATTTCTAAACAAGTAGACTTCATTTTCTTTTTTAGAACATTGTTAGGTTTACAGAAAAATAGTGTAGAAACTTTTGATATACATACTCCCCTTCCCCCACTCACAGTTTTCCCCATTATTACCATCTTGCAATGATGTGGCACATATATTACAATTTTTTTTTTCCTAATTAACACTAGAATTTAATTTCCATTTATTTTTTTTCCCAATTTATTTATTTTCAGAAAAACAGTATTCATTATTATTATTATTATTATTATTATCACTATTATTTAAGATTTTGCCTATCTATCTGACAGAGACCACAAGTAGGCAGAGTGGCAGGCAGATAGAGAAGAGGAAACAGGCTCCCCACCCAACAGAGAGTCTGATGCGGGGCTTGATTCCAAGACCCCAGGACCAGGACCTGAGCCAAAGGCAGGGGTCCCAACCCACTGAGCCACCCAGGCGCCCTATTAGTAACAATATTATTATTAAAGTGATGATAATTCCTGAGAATGAATTACTCTTTGAGATGTGATTTTCTTTAGTTTTTTTCAAAATTTATGTGTAATTTAATTTGCCATGTATTTCAAGATTAAAAATCTGTAGACTGGGGAGATGAGTAGAATAATGGCAATGCCCAGTGCCCACTGTATCTTAGGAAGCAATGATTAACTAAAAGCTCAGTCTATGGTGAACTAAGCAACACGTCGTTTAAGAATCCTGGAAATCACAGATACTACATGCAGTAAGGAAAGTATATGTTTAAAAATGTTTAATTCAGTGGAGTTCCTGTCTCTATTTTTTTACAGAGAGAGCAAGAGTATATGGAGAGGAGGGAAGGGAAAAGGAAAATAGAATCTTAAGCAGGCTCCATACTCAGCACAAAGCCTAACACAGGGCTGGATCTCAGGGCCCTGAGATCATGACCTGAGCCGAAATCAGGAGTTGAATGCTTAACTGACTGAACTGCCCAGGCACCCCAGTGGAGTTTCTGTGTTTAACAAAATTCATAATGTGTACAAAATATAAAGTTGGAAGTTATTCTTGGGATACAAATCTTGAAATATAAAACTCTTCAGCTTCATAAGTTATTGAAATGTAACACATAATCCTTGACAATAGTGTAAAACAATGTACAGGGTAACAATAACCAATTCATCTAAAATGGTGTCAGTATGGAGAATAGAAATTCAAACTGAACCTATATACTGACTCTCTGAAAGCTTTTGCTGAGTAAAAAGTATAATGAAAGTATTATTATTATTATTATTAACATGATGTGTGCATTTTAATAAGAAGACATACTTTTGGGCTTCAACAAAATTGGATTAAATTCTAATTCTACCTCTTCTAAGTGTAGATCTCTAAGAACATGTCTTCTCATCTGTAAAAATAAACAGTAATCTTATTCACAATTGTTTGAGGATTAAATTAGATAGATTTATATATAAAATGCTAGCACAATGAACAATTGACTAGCACTAGGACCATTTAGGAGTGAACTAAATGGAGACTTTTAGTTTGTTATCTGTGTTATGCCTTAATGCCAGAAAATTTATTTTACATTGCAACGTCCTGCTTTCTCTTTTTAACAAATTTTTTATTCCCCATAGGTTTCACTTGAGGAAGAAAAGAATTTAATATTCAGGAGATATTATTGACAATTTTATATTCTTTTCAACAGTTAACCCTAAATTAAAATACAAACCTTTTATTTATCTCTTATCTCTTTATGGTAACTATGCCATTTCTCAAAATAACACTTATATGTTTCAGTATCTTATAGGTAGAAATAGAAATAGTCATTAAATATCATAGTCACTAGCTTAGGCATCACATCTACCTCATTATGTAATAATAATGTAATAATAATATACTACTACTAATAATAAGAAAAAGAATTCACCAAACGCTATGATGAGTGATTAAAAATTAAAAATAATTAAGACACAGTCTGTGACTTCTAGATTGCTGACATGGTACCCAGAGAACTTCCCACATACCATTGCTAGATTATAAGTGTTATAGTAAATATACAGTGGTGGTATTAAGGAAAAGACTAATGATTAAATACTGTAAGTAGAGAGAGAATATAATAGCTTCAAGAATAACATACTAGAATTTTATTTTCTGCGATGACATGGAATTAAGTGTGGAATCAAGCAAAGTATCTTGGGATCATAACAAGAAAAGAAAGGTATATGTACAGTAATAACCAGAACCTGTATCTAAGTTAACCATAAAATAAATTTTGAAAAATTTTAAAAAAGAATTAAAATATGGTGCTTCTTTTCAATATTCACCACTCCTGGTTCTAATCTCTCAAAGGATTTAATCAAGTAAATTTTTGCCTCTCTTTAGCAAAGTATTTTAGCAATACTGATTCAGTTCATTCACTACTTATTCTATTATTCTAATTCAATATATTTTGATTCTCCCATTGGTCTATTTATCTACTGGTTTTAGAAATTTTCTTTCTGAAATTATTTTGTTTTTCACTGTTTTACTTTAACGGCTTTTATTTTATTACATTCTCAATAGAATATATAGTTTTCTTCATTGTCAAAGAACAACCTGGCAGATCATTTGATTTTCTTTTCTGTTTATAGCACATTTGGAAATTGGATTCATAAGGGAAAAAAAAAAAAAAAAAAAAGAGTTCTGCAGGAATTCCAAAGGATATAATTGCATTTTTAAAAAACATTTATAGTCAGTCCTTTGAGCAACTCAGTGAAGTAGATTATCTCAACATCCCCCATATTTAAATTTCCTATCTTTTTGGGTACCTGGGTGGCTCAGTGGGTTAAGCCGCTGCCTTCGTCTCAGATCATGATCTCAGGATCCTGGGATCGAGTCTCGCATCAGGCTTTCTGCTCAGCAGGGAGCCTGCTTCCCTCTCTCTCTCTCTCTCTGCCTGCCTCTCTATCTACTTGTGATTTCTCTCTGTCAAATAAATAAATAAAATCTTTAAAAATAAATAAATAAATAAATAAATTTTCTATCATTTTAATCTTAAAATGATCTCTTGTATACCAGTACATTATTTATTTTTCCAGGTGGAATATGGTTTTATAAACTTTAACTTTCTTGTTAATTTGATTACTTATGAATGATACAAAACTGGCTTTTTCCTCAGTAAATCTTTTCTATATAAATAACATTTTAACCTTCTTAAAAATTTTTCTACACAGGGAGATCATAACATATTTTTAGTAATTAGCAAAATTCTGAAGAGCTTAGTTCTGTCCTTTTTTTCATTAAAGTAAAAAATCATTAAAACTTTATCTGCATTCAATGAAATTAGGAAGGTCAATAAAGATCCCAATCTTTATGATCTTCTTTTTTTCTTTTTTTTTTCCCCCTAGCTTTATTGTTACTGTTGATTCTTATTGTATTCAGAATAACCCTCCCCTCAAGATGTCTGTGTCCTAATCCCTGGAACCTAAAAATTCCTTCATTATGAGGTTAAAGGGGCTTTGCTATTATGATTAAGTTAAGGATCTTTCTTAATGTGAAAAGATTATCTGGGTGGGACCAGTATAATCATAAGAGTCTTTTTAAAAGTAGGCAAGGTAAAGCAATATAAATGCCACCTGTGGAATTTGTGAGCCAGTCCATCCCCTGCTCCAGTCCAGCTTGTCCTGTCTGATGGACTACCCTAAGAATTTTGAAGTTGCCCAGACAGGCTCCACTATTGTGTAAGCTACTTACTTATAATTAATCTCTCTCTCTCTCTCTTTTTTAAAGATTTTATTTAATTATTTGAGAGAGCAAGAGAAAGAGAGAGGAGAGCATGCACAAGAATGGGGGAAGGGCACAGTTGGAGGAAGAAGCAGACTCCCTTCAGGGAGTCTGATGTGGAGTCTGATGTGGGGGCTCAATCCTAGGACCCTGAGGTCATGACCTGAGCCAAAGGCAGCCACTTAACCAACTAAGCCACCCAGTTGCCCTTAATCTCTTAATATATAGTCCCATTAGCTTCTGTTTCTCTGGTTGAATTCTGATGGCCACAGTTTTTAATGTGATTATTATGGAATTATTTGCTAACAGCAACCCCTCTGATGAGATCAACATGTGCCAGGATTGAGTATTTTGATCTAAATAAACAAACGGTCTAGAAAACAGTAAATAAGTATGGTTTACTTCAAATAGTAAATTTTTGTTTACTACTTAAGTAATTAAGAGAAGTAATACCTTCTGTTCTAACACTCTGGGATGAAATGAGAGGAAAGATAAGAAAGGGAAATTAAAATTAAGTGAGACATCTCTCATCGATACTGATTAGCTCAAAGAAAGAGAGTTGTCTCTTACTACAACATAAATTTGAAAATTTTATACTTTTCCAGTGGAATTTTCAAAAGGATATAGTTAGATGATATCATGAATAGGGCACTTAACTATTTTCAATTTTCTTCTTATAATAATACACCAGGACTATTTTAATTTTCGTATTCTTAACCTCAACACCCTGTACAATATTCCTGAAAGTGTTCTACACACTTACTCTATAAAATCCTCCCCAATTTACTATTAAATCTAAGTGTCACTTACTGCCAAATGCCAATCACTGAGCTTGAAGAGGAGGTAGAATTTGTTTTCCTGTTAGAAGTTACCACATTTTAAAAAATATATTTCAAAATGTATTATATTCTCCCTTTAGCAAAACTATCAGAAGTTATTTTTATGTGTAGCTTGTAGGTTTAATTTAGTTGTAAGTTCACATAAAATAATATGTTTTATTGTTGCAGGAAGGGGAGAATTGGTTTCAGGTAAGTCTTTGTCTAGTTGCTTAAATGATGATAATTCAATTTTATCCAAAACACATGGAATCCATAATGGGGTGAAGGGCACCTATGGAAAAGATAATCATCAACTCTTTAATTCAGGAAATTGTTTTACTGTAATCTGCCTGAGAGAGTATTACTTTTGTCAGGATAAGTAAGGTATATAGATGAAAAAATCAATAATATTGATATATAACTAATACTTGACATATTGAAATCTAAAAATACTTTGTTTTAAAAGTTTTAGTTGTAATAATTCACTTAATCTTAACAATAATATAATAGGGAAATAGTAAAACTATCCCCCTTTGTTATTGGAGGAATTCAGGCATTAAAATGGTATTTTGGCCCTAGCCACTGAACAAGGAAATCAAAATAGAAAATAAAAATCTTGAAAATATATAGCATATTGTTTTCTAGGAAAGATTAAATAGCTTAACTAGGTTCATATTACAACTGTATGTCAGAGTTGTGATCTACATTAAGCTTCTATATATTATTTTTCATGTCGTATTTTAAGTCTTCTTTCTGAAGTAATTATATGTACTACTGATTGAAAAATAAACTTCTGATAATCTACTCATAATTTGTTCATTACTGCAGTTCTGTACTTAGTTAATATTAAATGAGATACTGCCAGTCAATAGTGACTAGGGCAAATCTGACAGATAGGAAATACTTTGTAAGTGTCTGGTTAATAAAAAGGTAAATTAACTTACTGACATTTTAAAAATCATGATAGCTTTATCCCTTTAGTTAGTATATTTTTTAAGATTTTATTTATTTATTTGAAAGAGAAACACAGAGCATGAATGGAAGGGAGGGGACATGGGGAGAGGGAGAAGCAGACTCCCTGCTGAGTAAAAAGCCAGTCACAAGGCTCAATCCAGGACCCTGAGATCATGACCTGAGCTGAAGGCAGATGCTTAATCAACTGAGCCACCCAGGCACCCCCTAGTTAGTATTTTTTTTAACACTAATTCTTTATTACTATATTTAACATCACAGAGAGCCCATAAGTCAAAGTTTGAAAATACATCCCCTACAATAGCTAATAAATTATCAGAGCTTTGTCAAATTATACTTACTCAAATATCCAGAAAGTATATCACTCTCCCAAAGGAATGGAAATTAATGTTGTCATTACTAAACACTGCGCCTTTAGCCTAAAAGAAATTTTCTTTAATTGTTTTCAAGTATCTGAGACAAAAATATTCTAGAAAATGTGTTTTTCAAAGTAACTAGGAATCATCTCAGTGTGCCACTCCCAGTAGGTATGTCACTGACACCATGTTTTTTTTTTTTTTTTTTTTAAGATTTTATTTATTTATTGGAGAGAGAATGAGTGAGAGAGAACATGAGAGAGGAGAAGGTCAGAGAGAGAAGCAGACTCCCCAAGGAGCTGGGAGCCCGATGTGGGACTCGATCCTGGAATTCCAGGATCATGATCTGAGCCAAAGGCAGCTGCTCAACCAACTGAGCCACCCAGGTGCCCCGACACCATGTTTAAAGCTTAGTAATTTCATATACCTACACCTATGCATAAAAGAGTGGCATTTACTTCTGTTACATCCTAGGTAGGCACAAACAAATGACCTTTTCCTGTTCAATCTTTAATAACCATAGAAATAGCTCTGGTTCTATCTGAAGTCACACTCAGATATGCCTTCAACAAAAACTAAAGAACAGGGTTTTCTTTTATTTTTTTTTCTTCCTGCCTTATAGTTTTCATTATTTTGTCTTGTATTTTATTTCCATTTATGATGCCAGTCAATAGAACAGGAGTAGCAACTGATTTCAGACTTTCCTGATGACAGAAAGCAACCCAAAAATCTGTTTACAGTATTATTATATATTTTTTACTAACCAATGAATATGTGGTCCAATATTTTAAATCTCAGTCTTCCAATTCTACAGTTACAAGGAAAAGGTAGCAAAAGGAGGTATTGCTTGGTCAAAGGAATAAGACCTCTTCTTGGTCAAAAGAATAAGATCCGGGTGCCCTCCACAATCAGAGCAGAACCCTGTGTTACTGAAGGAGATACTGTTGGTTCTTCTTTTTCTAGGTGGGCACATCCTTCTCCAGCTTCCTTCAGTGCTGGCAACTCATACTCACAGCTGTACCTTCTGAGAAACCCCCAAACCCCCATTGACAGGGTCTGCTTTGCTGGCTGCTACACAAGGGGTTTACCTCCACCAGAGTGAGCCATTCCACCCATCCCCATTCTACCCATCCAGTTGCCTAATGCTTCAACAGGGTAGAGTCACTCCCGCTGGTCACCTGTATTCTCTGAGCTGGAGCTGTGGGTCTGTGAAAAGGGGAGGAAGGAGAGGAAGACCCCTGCCTCAAATTCCCTGCCCTTGATGGTGGCAGGCCACCTTGGTCTGGTGGACGGTGGGAAAGGGTCTGGCAGCCACATAGACCCATAAAACATGAAAAGTCGTGGGTCAGAACACTTTGTGGTGGTCTGTGCTCAACCAGATCCCAGTGAATATCTGTGTTTGACGAAGTATGACATTACACAGCAAATAAAAACCACCTGAAAGTTTAAAAGACATTAGAAAAAAAGGCAAATCTTTAATTTAGTGCTTTTCCTCTGCTTTTTAACAAGGTTCCTCCTTTTCTGTATAGAGATATCTACTCCTCTATTTCCCATCTCTTGATATAAAATATAACATTAAAAAGAATCATTATGTTCTCTTTTCCCCTTCCTTTTAGTTATTTTCTCTTTCCTCTTCTTTTTTGTTCCTGCTGATCTTTTACTCTCTTGTGGGTTAAAATATTCCTCTGGGGCTCTCAGTCAGTTAAGCATCTGCCTTGGGCTGAGGTCATGATCCCTGGGTCTGGGGATTGAGTCCTGTGTTGGACTCCCTGCTCAACAGGAAACCTACTTCTCCCTCTCCCCCTGCCACTCCCTCTGCTTTTTGCATGCTCTCTCTCTCTCTCTCTCTCTCCTTCTCTTGCTCTCTCAAATAAATAAAATCTTTAAAAAATAAAATATCACCTCTGTGGATGGCTATTGCAGGGTCTTCCATGGTTGCTATAACAAATTACCACAAACAGTATCTTCAAACAATGTAAGTTTATCTTACAGTTCTGTAGTTTAGTAATCTGAAATGGGATTCAGGGAACTAAAATCAAGGTGCTAGCAGGACTGCATTATTTTCTAAAGGCTCTCCGAGAGAATCTGGTTTCTTGCCCTTTACAGCATCTAGGGGTAGCTCTAGTCCTTTGCTTGTGACCATCTCCTCCATCTTCGCAGTCAGCAACAGCCAGATTCAGTCGAACTTCCAACATTCCATCACTCTCACCTCCTCTTCCAACTCTCTTGATCAATTTATAGATATCTGTGACTTCATTGGTTCCACCCAGATAATCCAGAATAATCTCCCTATTTTAAAGTAGGTGATTAGCAACCTTAATTACATATTCTACATTAATCCCCCTTTGCCAGGTAAAATAACCTATTAACACATTTCAGGAGCTAGAATATAAATATCTTTGACATAACTAGTTCCGCTATTTTGCCTACCACACTTTATCAAATCAAAATCAGCATTTGTAAATTCTATATAGAAAATTTTAAAGGAATCTCAAAATTTAAGCTTTCAACATACCTTCCTCTGGTGACACAAGAGAATTATCTTTTTGTTTACCTTTCTGTAAATGTAGCAAAACCTATTGATACCACCAAAAATTATTTCCCTGATTGGCCTTCTTTTTTTTACTATCATTCCATTAGGTAGATTAATATTAGTTGCAATAACAAATAAAGCTTCAATTCTTAGTAGCTTAACACAAATATGTTTACCTCTTACTCATGTAGTATTTTGATGTATATGATCAGTGGCTGTTATTCTACACAGTGATTCAGAGACCCAGAATCCTACCAAATTATGGGTTAATCATCTCAGATGACCATGGAGTCCTTTATTTCCAGCTGACAGACAGGGAATAGAGGCCATAAAAAGCCCATATAAATTTGACCACATTGTCCAGAAAATCGCACATCACTTCATTTTATATTCATTCATTACATAGACATGCCTAGCTTTCAGGAGACTAGGAACATAAGCTCTGGTTACTTCCCATAAAAACAAAATCCAAACATGACAGTACATCTTGGTCAAAGTCTAGCTATCAGGCCATGGGATATTTTTGCAAACACTTATTGCTATGCATACAAGAGCCCCTTCTATTAAAAGATTTTATTTATTTATTTGACAAAGAGAGGGATCATGAGTAGGCAGAGAGGCAGGCAGAGAGTAAGGGAAGCAGGTTCCCTGCTGAGCAGAGAGCCTGATGTGGGGCTTGATTCCAGGACCCTGAGATCATGACCTGAGCCAAAGGCAGACGCTTAACCCACTGAGCCACCCAGGCGCCCCACAAGAGCCTCTTCTAAAGGACATGTACCACTTTATCAGAACTGAATGTGCACCCATTTTTATTATATTTGCATATGAATCCTATGACTTGAACACAAATTAAAAACAATTTAGCTATAATACTTAATGCACAACAGTGGGTAATGGCAACAAAAACTCTCTTTTGGAAAAGGAAAGAATAAGAGACCATAGGGGTCACTGTTTCACAACAATGTTCAAGTCACACCAACCAAAAACATTGTGAGATCTCTTGTTAAGAATGACAAAATAGAAGAATAAATATTGTGAAAATGTCTATGCTACCTAAAGCAATCTACACATTTAATGCAATTCCTATCAAAGTACCATCCATCTTTTTCAAAGAAATGGAACAAATAATTTTAAAATTTATATGGAACCAGAAAAGACCTCGAATAGCCAAAGGGATATTGAAAAACAAAGCCAAAGTTGGTGGCATCACAATTCCGGACTTCAAGCTTTATTACAAAGCTGTCATCATCAAGACAGCATGGTACTGGCACAAAAACAGACACATAGACCAATGGAACAGAATAGAGAGCCCAGAAATAGACCCTCAACTCTATGGTCAACTAATCTTCGACAAAGCAGGAAAGAATGTCCACTGGAAAAAAGACAGCCTCTTCAATAAATGGTGTTGGGAAAATTGGACAGCCACGTGCAGAAAAATGAAATTGGACCATTTCCTTACACCACACACAAAAATAGATTCAAAATGGATTAAGGACCTCAATGTGAGAAAGGAATCCATCAAAATCCTTGAGGAGAACACAGGCAGCAACCTCTTCGACCTCAGCCGCAGCAACATCTTCCTAGGAACATCGCCAAAGGCAAGGGAAGCAAAGGCAAAAATGAACTATTGGGATTTCATCAAAATCAAAAGCTTTTGCACAGCAAAGGAAACAGTGAACAAAACCAAAAGACAACTGACAGAATGGGAGAAGATATTTGCAAACGACATATCAGATAAAGGACTAGTGTCCAAAATCTATAAAGAACTTAACAAACTCAACACCCAAAGAACAAATAATCCAATCAAGAAATGGGCAGAGGACATGAACAGACGTTTCTGCAAAGAAGACATCCAGATGGCCAACAGACACATGAAAAAGTGCTCCATATCACTCGGCATCAGGGAAATACAAATCAAAACCACAATGAGATATCACCTCACACCAGTCAGAATGGCTAAAATCAACAGGTCAGGAAATGACAGATGCTGGCGAGGATGCGGAGAAAGGGGAACCCTCCTACACTGTTGGTGGGAATGCAAGCTGGTGCAACCACTCTGGAAAACAGCATGGAGGTTCCTCAAAATGTTGAAAATAGAACTGCCCTATGACCCAGCAATTGCACTACTGGGAATTTACCCTAAAGATACAAACGTAATGATCCAAAGGGGCACGTGCACCCGAATGTTTATAGCAGCAATGTCCACAATAGCCAAACTATGGAAAGAACCTAGATGTCCATCAACAGATGAATGGATCAAGAAGATGTGGTATATATACACAATGGAATACTATGCAGCCATCAAAAGAAATGAAATCCTGCCATTTGCGACAACATGGATGGAACTAGAGCGTATCATGCTTAGCAAAATAAGTCAAGCGGAGAAAGACAACTATCATATGCTCTCCCTGATATGAGGAAGTGGTGATGCAACATGGGGGCTTAAGTGGGTAGGAGAAGAATCCATGAAACAAGATGGGATAGGGAGGGAGACAAACCATAAGTGACTCTTAATCTCACAAAACAAACTGTGGGTTGCTGGGGGGAGGGGGGTTGGGAGAAGGGGGGTAGGGTTATGGACATTGGGGAGGGTATGTGCTTTTGGGTAAATTGGAAGGGGAGATGAACCATGAGAGACTATGGACTCTGAAAAACAATCTGAGGGGTTTGAAGTGGCGGGGGGGTGGTATGTTGGGGTACCAGGTGGTGGGTATTATAGAGGGCACAGCTTGCATGGAGCACTGGGTGTGGTGAAAAAATAATGAATAATGTTTTTCTGAAAATAAACAAATTGGAAAAAAAAAAAGAATGACAAAATAGAGATGGGGTGGCCGGGGGATGGACACTGGGGAGGGTATGTGCTATGGTGAGTGCTGTGAATTGTGTAAGACTGATGAATCACAGACCTATACCGCTGAAACAAATTATACATTATATGTTAATAAAAATAACCAAAAAAAAAAAAAAAAAAAAAAGGGATGACAAAATACCTGAGATATTACCCTAACTGTAGGCTAACATAGTAACTTGGCCCATTGGTGGAGTCTAAAGGAATATACAGGATTTATAGATTACACATGAAAGACAAGTTAACATTTACAGTAATAACAATATCTGTAGTATTAGCATTTTTGTACCAGTTCTCTGAGCTCCAGTTCTCAGAGGGAAACATGAAGACCATGAGTTATGTTACAGTAGTAGAAACATGTGCTTGGGGAGTCTGGATTTTTTGTAATGGACAGTAAATTAGCCAGGTCTTAACTCTTGTCTTTCAAGGCATTTTGCTATAGAAATGTTTAATACATACAAAGTTTGCTATACAAATAAATAGCCTTGGGAACATCTTGTAACCAAAGGGCAATTACTATCTCGCAGAATGTGCAACAACATAAGAAACCTATAAAGAATTGTTTTCTAAAATGCCTTTATGCTGATGATCAGGTAAATGTATTGATTAGATGCTTATTCTGCTTCCAGGGGTAAATTCTCTTGTCCAGTGTTCTTTATGATCTGACCACCCTGTGGGTGGTTATTGCAAAATTATTACTGCTTTTTATATTTTTTAAATAATTGTTGATTTACAGAAAAATTTTGACTATAGTACATAGAGTTCTTATATCCCCTGACAAGTTTTCCTCAGAGCATCCTGTGTTATTATGATATGATTGTCAGAATGAATGAGTTGAAATTGATATATTATTAGGAAATTCAAGTACATTGTGGAGCTTATTTAATTACATTTACCTAATGTCTTTCTTCTGTTTTAAGATTTCATCCAAATACCACATTACATTTAGTAGTCATGTCTCATCATGCCACATCATGTCTCCTGTTTGTGAGAGCTTTTCAAGCTTTTCTTGTTTTTGATGACTCTGACAATCTGGAGAAGTACTGATCAAGTATCTTGTAGAACAGCTCCTCACTGGCATTTGCTTGTTTTTGATTTTTTGTTCTTTCGCCCCCACCATGATTAGAACATAGACTATGGATTTTTAAGGAGAAGAGCACTGAGATAAAGTACCATTTACAAAAACTTATCAAGAGTGCAGACTATCAACCTCACTAATAACTGTGGACATTAATCATAATCACTTAGCTGAGAGAGTGTTTGGCAAGTTTCTCCACTGCAGAGTTCCTCTTTTTTCCTCCCTTTCCTTACTCTATTCTTTGGAGGTACTGCATGGCCTACACTTTAAAAGCGGGGAATTGTGCTCCACCTCTTTGAAGGCTGAGCATTTACATACATTTTTACAAAAATTCTTCTGCATGGAAAAGATTCTTTTCCTCCATTTATTTATTGATTCATTTAATTGTTTTTATATTCATACAGGTTCATGGATATTCATTCTTACTTCGAGTTATAATCTAATCCTTTATTTATTTTGTTGCTCAAATGATTAGTCCTTTGGAAGATCTTTCGGTTGGTTTCTGTGTTTCTTTGATATAATCTGTGCATATGTGTTTGTGAGTGTGTGTGTGTATTTATGACACTTGAAGATGTTCCAGGCTCCTCTTGGATATATTCTGCCCCAGGGCTAGAGTCAACCATTTCTCAAAGTAGCCCTGGTTCCTATAAATGGATAATGGAATGGATTATTTCTTGCTTATTGTTGAACACCAAAATAATGAAGCATATTTAGGTTTTTGTATCTGGTAGCCACTATAGTAGATAGGGTAAAGCTAGTTGTAATTATTAAAACCCCAAACCTTAGAAGCTTAATAACATAACACTACTCCTTTTTCAGCTTTTCCAGAACTGCATCTCCACATGGTGATTTACAAAGCTGGGCTTCTTCCATCTTTAATCTCTTCAAGTTATTTTGCTTTCTGTTACTAGACAGTGGGGAAAAAAATGGATATGGTGAATTCGTTTCTTACTCATTTGTCCTAACAATTACACATGCTATTTCTGCTTACATGTCTTTGGCTGTTTTCAGACATTTAGCTGTACCTCACTGCAGTGGGGGTTAAAATCTGTAATCCCTGGCTGTATGCTGCTTCATAGCAAAAACTTTAAACTATATATTTTGTGGACAGCAAGTCTTCATTTCCAGCACCATTTTACTTGAAGTTCTTAGTGGTTCTGCTTCCCAGGCCATTACATTAGACCACTCCAACTCTACACTTTAATCTCACTGTCTTTTGTTAACTCCTTAATTACCTTTGGTAATTATATACATAGAGGTAATTAAATTTCCCTGCTCAGAAACTCTTAACTACCTATTATGACCAATAATGTTTTAAAACTTGATCTGATTATTTGAATGTTTCCATGAACTATATATTTCAATCTTTTCTCACACTGTTTCTCAATATATGTTAAATGATGCAGCCAATCTGACTTGTTCATCATTCCTAGAACACACCATGTGGTTTCCCTCCTCCATATTTTAATACCCTCTCCCAGCCCTTCTCATTGTGCTGAATTTTTACTCGCCTGTAAAACCTGACTTAAATACCACCTCCCTTCAAGATGATGGAAGTTAATTTTCTTTCTTTGAATTTTGATAAAACCTTGTAGCTTTTGAAACTACTTTCCAAAATTTTTATTTATCTTATAGGGTTATTGTAACAAGTACACTGTATGGATCTGGAGAACAGATATTAAAATGTATCCATCTGTATGTCACTTGTAATAAATGATAAATTATGTTTCATGATTTTTTTCACTCAATAAACACTTGTTAAGTACTATACACAAATGATTTTAAATTAAAAAAGAAAACTTATAATACAAAATCTACATAGACAAATGTTCTTTCATGTTAAATTAAAGCCAGTACAAAGAGCCTAATTTAAACTTTGAAATATAACCCTCAGTATTTTTTCTGTTATAGTTTTTAAAATTTTATATCATTATAATAACAATAAAGGAAAATTAAAAGAGCAGGCAATTAAATATTCATATAGCCAGTTTAATAAATGTAGACTAATAGAGTTTGGGAATTTAAGCATGTACATATTTCACACATTTTATAAAGATGTAAAAACATGAATACACAAATCTATTCAGAAATAGCCATGTATTCAAGAAAACAAATTAGAATGTACATTTCAACATTTGTTTTTATTCCAATATTGCCAAGTACTTTTAAACAAGGACTCCATTTTTCTTACTACATATCAAAACAAACTGAGGCTTTTGGTGAGGAGGGGGGTGAGGGGTTGGGTGAGCCTGGTTGTGGGTATTATGGAGGGCACATATTGCTTGGAGCACTAGGTGTGGTGCATAAACAAGGAATTCTGGAACACTGAAAAGAAATTAAAAAAGTAAAAGAAACCCAGGAGGAGAAAGAAAGAAAATATCATGAGAAGACAATGTCTCCTTCTGAATAGAACAGATATGTGAAAATACACTGAAAACCTCTCTGCTATTAGAACTACTAATTTCTTGAAAAATAGATTAAAATATAAATACAATCTTTTAAAAAATTATTAAAAAATTAATATAGTAAAACATGGAAAAAAAGGGCTAGGCTATGTTTATTTCTACAACCTGAGATATTAGGAGTTTGTTAGTACTTTCTAATTTGATTAAGATTCAGAAAAAGGAAGCAACATTAGAAAGGTCAACAATTAAATATCTAATCAATTAAGAGTCTGTAAATTATAAAGTATCTACAAAATGCATTCACTTAAAATATAATTGGAAAACTAAAATGGGAAAGAGAGCTAAAGCACTCTCCTTAAAGAACTTGATATAGTCCTCCGGGGTGGGGTGAGTTATAATAGGTTTCAAAACAGTCCATTCATTTAGTAGATTTCACACCAACCACTTAAACATGAATTCCAAATCACTTTAATGTTCATGTTATGATCTCTGTGTCTATATTCAAATTAGTCTATTTCCTAATATTAAAATAGAAAAAACTAACTTTAAATTTACACCTTCAACAAATATCTGATGAATAGAAAAACATTTTAGTGGTTTTCCATTTTAGTGGGTTACTCAGTTAACCCATATTTATACTACCTAAGTTACTATTATTATAATGTAACATTGGAAGATAAGTACTGTTATTTGGTTCTATGGCCATTCCTCTACCTTTGGGGATGTCTGAACATTTGTCTTTGTCAATTGTCCTGGAACATGTGGTTCAAGATACTGTCGTATGACAGTCTGAAAAATCTGGCTGAGGTTTACGTACCACACCAAGCACCAGGACCTCATGCTTAGGAACACACTTATTAAGTAAAGAGAAACCAGTACTGATGGGATTCAGGAGAACCAGGAGAATGAGAGTCGATCACACATGTCTGAAGGGCTTAATGTATAATATGTGATGGTTTCTCTGAAGTGAGGCTGTCTTCATTCAGCCTACTTCTTTATGTCTATACAGGTGTCAAGTGCAGAATTAATTAGACATAAAATACAATACCTTGCATGTTTTAAATACCATATAAATTCTTGTTCTGTATTTTTTGTTTGCATTTTTAAACCTTACTTATAGATAGAGAGTGCCTATCGAATGTGATAAGTTTGATTGTCATTCTGAAGCAAAGACCATGGATCACTGATGCTAGTTAGAGCAAAGTAGGCATTGCAGGACACTATCAACTCAAAATTTCCTATATGAAATATATATATATATTCCAATTATATTCCAATTCTAATTCCTATATATATATGTATATATATATCAAGCATTATATAATAAGTATATATAAACATAATAATATAATAATATAATAATAAGTATATATAAAGTATTTTAAGCATTATATAATAAGTATATATTATATACATGTTTCCTTTTATATACCTTTGTTTATATAATATTAACCTATTTCAGGCAATAATGTTTCTGACATTACTATTAAGTGGTATTGAAAAGGTTTTGGTCAAAGTTGGTTGCCTTCACTGTACATTTTTAAAGATTTTACTTATTTATTTACTTATTTACTTATTTACTTACTTACTTATTTATTTAGAGAGCACATGGGCCAGGGGAGAGGCTGAAGGAGAAGAAGAGAAAAAATCCCAAGCTGGCCCGAAGCAGAGTCTTGAGCCTTACCAACAGCTTGGTTTCTAGTCACAGATATCACGACCTGAGCTGAAATCAAGAGTCAGACATTTAACGACTAAGCCACCCAGGCAACCTGGGCAACCTGTATCTTTTAACTCTCAGCATTCAGAGTAGAGCAATGTAAGTTAAAACATAAAAATATAAAGATTTATTTTTACATTATAAATCTGTTTATGCACTGAAAAATGTGTCCCCTTTTTCATATATCCATCCTACATGGCTTTAAGGAAATGTTACCAGGTTTCCAAAATCTTTGCTAATTGGTAAAATTGGAATTTATGGTACAGCAAATTGAGTTGAGAAGCTCTAGAAGGAAGATGTTTCAAGGACCAAAATCTATATGGCATTATTTAATTCTTATAATTTTGTTGTCGGGAAGTCTGGATTTATTAGAATATCCCTAATAACTTTGTAATAATAAAGTGAATATCTTGAGATATGCAAACATTGCAATTACCAAATATGCCCAATGGCCTCCCCAAAAAGTGGCTGAATGTTGAAATACTTGGCTTTATAACAAAATTTCATAGTGGCCATTTAATTATACCGTAAGAAGCTTAGGTAATTTTCTTTCATAAATTTTCAATCATTAAGTACATAACACACTCATAGTTTTTATGAAAATCTAAAAGTCAATTCTAATCAATTACAATAATGATCTATAATTACAACCATACAGAATTTTCATTTGAACCATCTGAATTTGCTACTACTGAAAATTATCCTTGCATCGTCCACGTTTTTTGGGGGGAGTCATTTCATATGTAAAACTGCAGGAGTCCATAATGGAAACCTATCTGAAAATGCATTTTCTAAAAGAGTCAATTTTGACCATCATATCAATGCTCAAACTTGCAATCATTTCAGTAATGAATAAATTTAAAGTTAATTAGCTTTATATCTATTATATGCCAAGCACTCTTCTTTGAGGTGATTTTGATTTTTTAATTTTTAAAATTTTTACCAATTTTTAAAGTGTAATTAACATACAGTATTATATTAGTTCCACTTCTACAATATAGTGCTTCAACAATTCCATACATTACTCAGTCCACATTATGGTAAGTGTACTCAGCCTTCTTCCCCTATTTCTCCCAACCCCTTCCACTATCTTTGAGATCATTTTAAAGTAGCCGTGACCATCATTCATAGGCTTCTATTGCATCTCCAGCACAAACTGCATTGATTCCATGCAATGCATAGGCGGACCCAACATAACCACACCAAGGTAGCGTAACTGCTTTCCCATTAATTGTTTTACTGTGAAATGAAATAATTTCTTTACATTTTTACCCAGAGTAGTGCTTTCTTTTCCTAAAAAAAAAGAGAGAGAGAGAGACAGAGAGAGAGAGCGCGCTTCAACTGAATGAATACTATCATATAAAAATAAAAACTCATTGCATGTATTTTAATGTAGGAGCAAAGTGTCTTAACAATAATTAGCGTGTCACTTGATTGAATTAATTTAATACAATATTTTAAAATGGCTTTCTAATTGATGCAGTGCTGGGACTTGAAGAAGTAAATACAGATAAACACCAGGCAGAGGAAATCACAGAATGGATATCATATAAACTATTGGATGCTTAGCCCTACATTGAAAATCTTTATTAGCTATACTCTAACAACTCATTTATTTTATGTGTTTTCTGGTGTTGTGTCAGGTTGCAGGTAATGAAAATAAGTGGTAACAACAATGTGTTTTTTCAGGTTTAGCTTTTGTTTTGCCCTATAAATTTCAACAACAGAAAATGTATTAAAAACTGAAAGCACATGTTAACTATTGTTATGTTTTCAAAGATAGTTTTTTAAGCATATGTGTTTTTAGCAGGGTAAGAAATGAATTATGTTGTTTGGCCTGATTGGATTATCTGTAGTTTGTGTGGTAAAAGCACTAAAAATATGACAGTAACATTTGGTCTGAAATATAGATATATAACAAAGTCATGAAAAAGAAATATATTGCAAGGATTTATTCTCCAATCAATGTGCTGTGGAATAAGGTACATAAATCCCCAGATATCAATGGAAAAATAGACAAAGTATTATCTGAAAGATACCACTAAGGAAAAGGAGTCTGCACAGGTAAAGGGTCTTCTTATTATTAATGTAGCACGATATAATGGCAGTGTATATAGTGTAAGATCAAGAGAAAGAAAACACAAATATTAGCCTAAAAATTTTATTTGAATGCTCAAAAAGGCATGTGGTGTTCTATCCACATCAATGCTCCAAGAATTTATAGAAACTGAAGTATTTGGAAGTTCTTTTGGATAAGGAAGAGAAACATGCTGAGGAATATATATGCTTGATAGTTCAGTCTTTTAATGAATTTATGTATACAATTCCCCATAAATATTTCCCATGAAAAACTAGTTTTTCATGTGAAATTGTGATTGATTGAAGAAAATTACTACTATAAATTAGTAGGCAACTTGGACCTAATTATCCTTACATGGATTTTACATTACATATCACATAGGAATGCTATATTCTACTTTAGGTTTTATGATTATGCAATTCTAAGCTCTTTTAGAGGAGAGATGTGTTATGTGTTTCACTGAATCTCTAGCTATTAAGCCATGGCTGTGCACAGGGAATATGATTAAGAAATTGGAAGGGGAGGTGAACCATGAGAGACTATGGACTCTGAAAAACAGTCTGAGGGGTTTGAAGTGGCGGGGGGGGTGGGAGGTTGGGGTACCAGGTGGTGGGTATTATAGAGGGCACAGCTTGCATGGAGCACTGGGTGTGGTGAAAAAATAATGAATACTGTTTTTCTGAAAATAAATAAATTGGGAAAAAAAAAAAAAAAAAAAAAAAAAAAGAAATATTTAACGGGGGTACCTGGGTGGCTCAGTCGGTTAAGCGGCTGCCTTAGACTTAGGTCACGATACCAGGGTCTTGGGGTCAAGCCTCATGACTATTGGGTTCCCTTCTCAGTCAGTAGTCTGTTTCTTCCTTTACCCCTCCCCCCTGCTCATACTTATTCATGTACTTTCTCTCTCTCTCAAATAAATAAATAAAATCTTTAAAAAAAGAAATATCTTAATGAATTGATATGTTTTATAAAAATTATAAAGCTCTCAACTGATAGGAAGTTAAAAATAATACATGTTTATCTGAGTGGCAGATATTGTTTGGAATTTAGTACACATATTAACTCACCTGTCAGGTAGTTATGAGATTAGAAGAGTTCATTTGAAATGAATGATTGAAAAGATAACTGGGTTAGATGGGAAATGAAACAGTCACCTTTCCTAGAACTTAGTCTATATTTTTCTGAAGAATTATGGTTAATAATTTACATCCACAGCATGGAATTTTCAGTAATTTTTTAGTGATTTTGAACTACTAAAATTTCATTTCGGTGTGATAAGGAGAAAATTAGGAATTTGTTTACATGATGAGAATAAGGTTCTCACAGGAGACCTACAATGGTTTGAGCTAGTAAAGGAGAGCACTCGCTCTCTCTCTCTCACACACACACACACACACACACACACGCTCACACACAGGAGGGAAAATAAGGTTATGGAAAAAGTAAAGCTCTAATGGTACTGAGAAAAGAAAAAAAAAATTAAGTGGTAAGTTTTCAAATATTTTAGTTCACTAAGGGAACTTCCATAGACCAAATAGTTATCTGTTATATGTTGAAAACAATGGCTCATGACAAGTCATGGGATATTGGTGGCAGGAGAACTTAATTTTAAATATTGATCTGATTTTAGTGTCACATTATTGATGTTTATTAATTACACTTGCTTATATATTTCTGTGATAAGAATGCCTTCCTTTGGGCGCCTGGGTGGCTCAGTGGGTTAAGCCGCTGCCTTCAGCTCAGGTCGTTATCTCAGGGTCCTGGAATCGAGTCCCACATCGGGCTCTCTGCTCAGCAGGGAGCCTGCTTCCTCCTCTCTCTCTGTCTGCCTCTCTGCCTACTTGTGAACTCTCTCTGTCAAATAAATAAATAAAATCTTAAAAAAAAAAAAAGAATGCCTTCCTTTGTGTGTTTTGCTTTCAGAAATACTGAGATAGAATAGAACACCATAAACCATATTCCAGAAAATTATTCATTTCAAAAATTTTTATAAATTTATTCTGAGTGATTAGCTTTCCATTTTGTTAAAAATACCACTGAGCCCCTATGAGTTATATGACATCAGTCATTATACTTTTTTACTCTTTTCTGATAGAATTAGGTCTGTTCTTCATCCGGGTAGGAAAATATAAACACTCCAGTTTCTCACTGAAGAATATAACATCAAACTATTGCTTGAATTTCATCAGGACTCTCAACTAAGAAAATTATTATTTTTAGAAAACATGTAAGTTCATGTTCTCCTCTCACTACCTCAGGTTATTTAGGTTCTATCACTAGACCAAGTTAGATTAGCATAACTCTTAATTATTTTGACTCGGCAGAAGAAGGACCAAATGTTACAGGATTTTATAGGCTTCTTTAAGCTTAGATTAGGTCAGGTAACTTCTGTTTGTTTTAAAGACACAATGGTTCATTGCGGCAAGACATTGACAAGAAATGTTGAGCATGAAACCCAAAATTCAGGGACAAAAATCATTCCTTAATTGCAAATAAAACCACCCATGGGAACCAAACAATCCCTGAGAGAGAAGAATGTCTTCCATATAGAGAGATGGGATGAATTTACAGAGTAAACTTCTAAATAAGTGTCTTGCATTATCTTAAATAGACTTGCTTCAAGTAGAGTTTGAATAATAAAAACATAGGTATACTGACATTTCCTATTAATTTACTTGACTTGGTTTTATTACATTATTATTTGTCTTATACTTTGTTTTTTAACATTTGTTTTCTATTTGCCATGATCTTGGACTTATCATCATCCACAACTGTGAGGAAGAAATTTTTACCATTTAAACCATATAGTCTGTGGTATTTTATTATAGCAACCTAGATGGACGGAGACACTCCATTTTATTTATCTATCTATGTGACTTACTTTAAAAATTATTATTTAAAATTATTTAAAAATTTGCACTTACCTAAAATATTTTTATATAGCTGAAATTATTTTATTACTAGCTCACAATAAGTAGACTGCCTACCTATTTACAAATATTTTCAGCTCCTGAAAATAACAACCATATATTTTTAAAGATTTTATTTATTTATTTGACGGAGAGAGAGAGAGAGCACAGACAGAGGAAGTGGCAGGGGTAGAGGGAGAAACAGGCTCCCTGCTGAGCAAGGGGCCCAACACAGGACTCAATCCCAGGACCCTAGAATCATAACCTGAGCCAAAGGGAGATGCTTAACTGACTGAGCCACCTAGAAATCCCCATTTTTTTTTTTTAAGGAAGCATGAAGTACAGAGCAAAATATGTTCAGCATTTAAGAAATAATTAATATATCACATAATAATCACTAAAACTATTAAAATCTTTGTAGTAGAATTAGCAGAAGTCTCTAAATGATATTGGATCCTTTTCAAATACATTGTTCAAATCTGTATTTTTTACTTTGCATTGCAATATATGGATTATTCCTTTTTTAAGATTTTATTTACTTATTTGACAGGCAGAGATCACAAGTAGGCAGAGTGGCAGGCAGAGAGAAAGGGAGAAGCAGGCTCCCTGACGAGCAGAGAGCCCGATGTGGGGCTCAGTCCCAGAACCCTGAGATCATGACCTGAGCCAAAGACAGAGGCTTCACTCACTGAGCTGCCCAGGTGCCCCCGGATTATTCCTTTTAATATGGAGCACAAAAATATGAACTTCTAAGAATTTAACATTTACTTACCTGAAGCTCTATTGTTCAAAGTAGTATCACTCTAGCAAAATAGAACTTTGGCTGAAATATTAATCACAAATAATTGTATTATGCTAAGGAAGATATTGTATACTAAGGAAGATTGTATGATACTTAGAAGATGCATTATATTAAAGAATTGTACTATATTAAGGAAACATGAGAAAAATATATTTTATATTTTATTATCTTGTTATTTCCCCATTAGGTGAGATAATAAAAATATGCACAGTGACACTTGGGTGGTGCAGTCAGTTAAGCCTCTGACTCTTGGTCTTGAGATCAAGCCCCATGTCAGGCTCTGACCTCAGCTGGGAGTCAGTTTGTGATTCTTTCTCTCCCTCTCCCTCTGCCACTTCCCCCCCTCTAAAATAAATAAATAATTAAAAAATAAAAACATGTACAAATATTTGTCAAAATATATAACATTGGAGTAAAATGGAGAAAAATATAGAAATCCCCTTTCCTACAGAATTTATCTACTCTCTAAGGAAAACAGGGAATAAACATAAGAAAATTAAATCACATATACAGAAATTGATGAGTAGTATGTAAAGAAATGAGAGGAGCAGGAGTTCAGGAGGACTGTGATGCCGGGGCAATGGCTGAAATTATAATCAGGGTGTCAGGGAAGACTAGCTGAGAAGTTGTCCATTATGTAAGGTGTTGATGAGTGGGAAGAAGTTCCCATATGGTAAAGGTGAAAGTGTTCTAGTCAAAGGAGAAAATCAGTGGAAAGATTTTATGGTAGTAAACTGTTTTGCATGTTCAAAGAATAGCAAGAAGGACAGTGCACTTAAAATAGGCCAAACAATGGAGAGTAGATATAAAGTCAGAGAGACCAGAATCATGAAGGGCCATGTGGGTTGTTGTAAGAACTTCATATTTTACTTGGCATTAGATAGGATGTCATTGAAAGGTTTTGTAAAGACAGGTGATACAAGCTAACAGGTTTAGAAAGGATCACTCATTCAGTCTATGCTGTTGAGAATAATTGTAAGTGGCCAGTGCTGGAGCAAGGGGACAAGATGGGGGGCTATTGCAGTGGTCTAAGTAAGAGATAATGATAAGTCCATCAAAAGGATCACAGTAGAAGTAAAAGATGATGTGGTTCAAACCAAGGTTAGAACGTTTGAGTAAAGAAAAGGGATTGCAATCTGAAGCTATTTAGAGAGAAGCAATCAAATTTCCTAGTGGGGTGTCTGAGATTCATGTAATAAAGGGGGCAATTAGACTCTGAAAAACAATCTGAGGGGTTTGAAGGGGCCGGGGGGTGGGAGGTTGGGGTACCAGGTGGTGGGTATAATAGAGGGCACAGCTTGCATGGAGCACTGGGTGTGGTGAAAAAATAATGAATACTGTTTTTCTGAAAATAAATAAATTGGAAAAAAAAATGAGGTCAACATATTGGATATGTCAGCCAGCTTGAAGGATGGAGATGTCATTCACTGAGATGGAAATACTAAATGCAGTATGTTTGAGAGAAAAGATCAAATTAATTTTGTACATGGTTTAGTTTAAAATGCCTCTTAGATATTCAAATAAAGGTTTGGGGTAAACACTCAGACATGTGAATCTAGAGTTGCATGTTGAAGTCTTGCATGTAGATACACATTTAAAAGTTATTGCAAATATATGAACATTATTGAAAGCCACCAACATATATTATATCAAAAAGTGAACTGAAGAAAAAAAGTCCTTCTGAATGAACTCTGAGAAACTCCAGTATTAACAGACTCGGCAAAGTGAAGTATAGAGCAAAGGAAATTGAGAAATCGCTCTAAGAATGGATGATAAACACAGGGCTGCTGTCTTAGAAACCAAATAAAGTATACCTAAGAAGAGGGAGTGATCAACTTCTATCACACACAACTGATAGGTCAAGTAAGATGAGGGAAGATAATAGACACCTTTTTTATCTAGGTACCTATTATTTATGAATTGGACAAAAATGTTCCTGTGAAATGTTTAGAGATGAAAGCCTGAATGAAATTGGCTTAAGAAAGAAATGGAAAAATAAAATAGGAACTGGACGACACAGGCAATTATTTTGAGAATTTTACTGACACACAGAAAGGGAATTGCAGAGAAAGCTGGTGGGAAAAGTCAGGTTGAGAGATGGTTCTGCAATGTGACAATTTGTAAATGACTGCAGGGAATTCCTTGAGAGCTCAGTGAGGAAATTAATTATCAAATTTGTAAAAATCAACTGAAGTTTTCTCTTTTATCTATGCTTCTTCGCTGCCAACTTCTCTGATTTATTCAGTTACTTTATTTCTATCCATACATGTTGTCTGGTCTACTTTCTAGATTTGACCAAATTCTCACAGTATCTGGATTTATGGTGGTACTTTCTGTTATTTTGTAGTCCTGTTGCTATTAGAGTTTCTTATGCAAGAAAAGAAACAGTCCTCTGCTAGCTCTTTTCTTCTTCTCTGAAGAAACCTGCTTTATTCTCTTCTGTGAGATTTGAGCCCATTGCTCCCTTTTAATCTCAAATTATTGCTCATTATCATGACTGAATTAAGATCTGTGCCCAGAAATGTGGATCCAATAATATCTAGTTTATAAAATATTTACTATGTTCAGTGAGCAGCTGAGGATATGGTGGAGAATGCTTTGTGGTTCAGATTCCTTAAGACTAGTTTTTTGATGCTTAAACATTTGGGTCTTTATAAACATACATGTTAAAATAATAAATACATACTGAATAAATTCATTAATAAGTGTGATAAGTAACTCTGTGCACGTGGATTATAACTTAGAAAACCTCCATGGGAAAAGGGTTAAAATTAATTATTTCAACAAAAATTATCTATTGTCAATATTATTTTGGTTATTTTAAGCCAGATGTTGGCCACCATAAGGTAAAGATAGATTTTGGACATTAATAAAATTTGTCTTACCAACTTCCAAAAATAAATTACTAGACATTTTTTAAAAGGTCCTATATGTATGAAATGCAGATATCTGATTTATCTTGAACAACTAGACTATATGTCAACACTGAGTCCAAATTCCACGTGGTCACATCATGTTGATAATTTCTTCCATAGAAAATCATTATCTCTGGGCGCCTGGGTGGCTCAGTGGGTTAAGCCGCTGCCTTCGACTCAGGTCATGATCTCAGGATCCTGGGATCGAGTCCCGCATCGGGCTCTCTGCTCAGCAGGGAGCCTGCTTCCTCCTCTCTCTCTCTGCCTGCCTCTCTGCCTACTTGTGATCTCTCTGTCAAATAAATAAATAAAATCTTTAAAAAAAAAAAAAAAAGAAAATCATTATCTCTTTTGTATACTTCCCTGCTTCTCTAACTGACTTTAATTTCTGATATCTATACAAAATGACTTTCTTGTCTCTATTGAACAATTTCAAACCAAGTTTAGAATATTGCAATGACTGTTTAACAAAAGTTATAAAATCAGAGTAAATCATATTGTTTAAGAAGCAGAGTGAAAGACATTAACCAGTTCTCAATTAGTTATTTTAAAATCACAGGTAATTAAAATAACAACTACCAGTTGCATAGGATTTATATTAGCTACCAAGTGAACACGTGTGATCACGACACAATGACATGACATAAAATATAAAACATTGATTATTTTGTATGTATGTATGTATTGATGTGTGAGGCAATATTTATTTCAGGCAAACTTTGGCTAGTTGTTAGTGAGAAGAGGGTAGAAAGCAGGATCAAATATGATATCTCCTAAGAAAAGTTGAGAAGTAAGTCCAATAAGAGGGGAAGTTATCCCAGAGGAAACAAAACAATATTCATGGTATATGGCAAAACCATTTTTGTTTTATGTTGTAGGTTGCTGAGTGCAAGAGAGCTACAGAGAATCCAGATTAAGTAGTAGTCCTTTATTAACATGGTCTAAGTAAGTCATTCAGAGTTCAAGGCAAAATTCCCTGGAAAAGAAGCTTGCAGTTTCTCAGTGAGCTAAGGAGAGTGAAAAATTGACACAGCAATCTTTCAATCAGCATAAGGAACCAGTCATTAGATTGCAAAGGGCCTAATAGAGCTACCTAGGAAAATAAATTAATATAACAAAACATAGTAAAAGTCCTTTATAACCCAAAATTCTAAATAATTAATATATGAAAGTATGCTCAATTACAATTAAACAAAATGACATGGTAAGCAAAAGTATATACTTTATATATATATATATATATATCCCAGAATGTATACTAGGTTTCATTCCATAGGATATATTCATAATAATGTTATCAAAAATATACATAAAATATTAAGAATTTTATATAAAGATGTATAAGCTGTAAAAAAAAAGTCAATGCAAATATCAAATCATAATACACAAGAGGGATTTCTTGTTTATTTGCTAAATGTCAGACCATGACTTATATTGTCTTTTTCTTATCGTTTTTAATACTTCAATCGGAGAGCCAGATGCATGTTTTCTTGCAACTGGATTTGCATAAGTTTTCTTTTTTTTTTTTTTTTTTTTTCTTTTTTTTTTTTTCCCAATTTATTTATTTTCAGAAAAACAGTATTCATTATTTTTTCACCACACCCAGTGCTCCATGCAAGCTGTGCCCTCTATAATACCCACCACCTGGTACCCCAACCTCCCACCCCCCCCCGCCACTTCAAACCCCTCAGACTGTTTTTCAGAGTCCATAGTCTCTCATGGTTCACCTCCCCTTCCAATTTTCCCAAATTCCCTACTACTCTCTAACGCCCCTTGTCCTCCATGCTATTGGCATAAGTTTTCTTATACATAGTTGTTTTCATTCTAAGCATATAAAATATCAAGTTAAAATGGGCAAAGCAGTTTTCAGTGGTCTGGAACATATTGATTGAAAAAATTCTTTAATTTGAAATGTTTCTGTCAGGTTAATGAATTTGAGTAATAAAATCATATTGAAAATACCTACCTGTGAGAAAGAGTCTATACAAAATCAATGGGGAGGAAAATATGTAGGCAACAAACTGTAAATTTTCTGAGAGAAAATTAGTTTGTCTGATATAAGCAATATTTGATTATTAAGATTTTTTATTATAAGATCTTTTGATGTGATTTTGCTTATCTATGCAATTATCTTGCTTACATACTGTTAACAGGAAAGTTTGTCTGACATCATTTTGTCAATTCTCAAAATACAAAAAAAATGATACTTTTTAGATTAGATATACTCCAAAGTAGAATAATGTAAGATTCAGTGTCTGGTGTCATGGGCATAGTAGAGATTCAACAATGGTAAAAATAAAATCAAGTTTTCCAATAATTTCAGTTAGTAATGGGATTTGAACTATGTAAAATGATAGAATAATTTCACATTCCTGCATAGACATAGATATCATAGAAAATGGATTGATTTATTAAAATTTATAATGAAATAAAATTGTATTCTATTTCAGATTCCTGAAAGTGAACACTTCTTAGTGATTTCTGTTTAACTTAATATTAAATAGAATTTAACACAGACTTCTTTGGATTACAGACTAATTTAGAACCTTATCACTAGGGCAGCAATGAAATGTAACTTTAGTAGTATACTGTTTGAGTAGAAGCTCGTCTTATGTTGAAATTATAAGCCCTACTTAATGCTCCCAAATGAAAGAGAGACTCTGAGAGATTGAGACAGATAGAGAAAGATTGAGAAATTCTACAGATTGAACTTTGGATATTCTTGTACAATTTCATTCTGAAAACAAAAGTTTATTATTTATAAGCTTCTATTCTTATAAAATAATTCTAATTGTTAACAATATTCTCCCGTAGAATAGCATTAAACTAATATTGATAACACCCTTGAAATGGTTAGTAGATTCTGGTTAGTGATTTTTTTGTTTGTTCTCCAAACATTTTTTATTTACAGATTTCTGTTCCTTTCTACAGTGACTTAATGGTATAATCAATTAATTAATTAATTCTGGACATGGAAACAAATATTTGGATTCTCTTTATATGCTAGTATGTTGGGAAAATAATGTGGTTTTATTTTTGTTGTGCTTACAAAATCTACTGACTTCACAGAATCCAGTTTCCAAGATTATACAGGACATTTATGCTAATCAAACTTGTCGTGCAACATTTAGCGTAGTATTAAGTACTAGTTCTCTGAAAGAACAAAGATTTCAGTCCAGGTCTTCATTACACCAGAAACAAACAAAAAACAATAATGATTTCTGTAAGGAATAAAATTTGAGAAATCATGAAGAAATTTGTACTAAAACCTGTGACTTATACATTAGAAAAGTTTAAATCTGGAAAATAAAACAATTATGTCTACACAGTTCGAAAATTCATGCCTGATAAAGAGATAGTAACTTATTAAAAAATCCCTGCTACTGGGGCGCCTGGGTGGTTCAGTGGGTTAAAGCCTCTGCCTTCGGCTGGGGTCATGATCCCAGGGTTCTGGGATCAAGCCCCACGTCAGGCTCTCTGCTCCGCAGGGAACCTGCTTTCTCCCCCCTCTCTCTCTGCCTGCCTCTCTGCCTACTTGTGATTTCTCTCTGTCAAATAAATAAAATCTTAAAAAAAAAAAAAATACCTGCTACTTAGAAAGACAGTATTAGGAACTAAGATAGAGATTATGAAACATGACCTATTACCCAAGAACTGAGATTAAATGTTGAGAATTCTGTTTCACACATTAATTCTCAAATATAAAACATTGACAAGGGGCACCTGGGTGGCTCAGTTGGTTTTGTGACTGCCTTCGACCCAGGTCATGATTCCAGGGTTCTGGGATCGAACCCCACATCGGGCTCCTTTCTCAGCGGGGACCCTGCTTCTCCCTCTCCCTCTTCCTGCTACTCCACCAGTTTGTGCTCCCTCTCCCTCTCTCTGAAAACTAACTAAATAAAATTAAAAAACAAAACAAAACAAACAAACAAAAAACATTGACAAAGTGATCATAAAATATATGTGGAAGTAAAAGTAAGCAAAACTAACCTAAAAAGTATTGAGAACATAGTTTAATGTTCAACTTTTTTTTCTCTACTAGCTACTATAGTAGTTAAAATGATGTTATTTTAACAAGAAATCACAGTATTCATATATCAAATGCTTCTCCAAATTACATATTTGGAATATGTTAAACACCAGTTGAAAAAGGTAATTCAATAAGTGGCTTTAGGAAAACTGATTAACTATTTGAAAAGAAATATATTTACATATGTAGTCCTACAATACAATAAAATAGATTTCAAATGTTATCAAGTTGTTTTTTTTCATCAAAAATCATGTAAAAAATATCTTATGAAAAAGCCTTTATAAGGATAAAATGGGAATGCCACAAAGGGAAATTTTTATCAATTGGACTATGAAACATTTAAACTTTTGAGCCTTATATAACATTGTAAATAAGATTAATGTGCAAGCAAAACAATGATAAATAACTGGTAGAATGATTCTTGAAAACAGAGTGAATGAGAGGTTGATATTATGAAAAGATTAACTACTTGAAATAATTGCTAATTTCAAACTTAAAATGTGAGGGTGGTATATAAAATAATAAATTATAAAATATCACAAAAATATTCTATCTTATTACTAAGAGAAAATTAGCAAACATCAAAAATGACAGATACCACCTTATACTTTTGATGAGAAAGTGAAATAGTACAACTTTTGCATGTTCACATACCATTGCCCCAAAATTACACTTTAAAACATTGTTTCCTAAGGTAATAATTGGAGTTGGGTACAAATATACATATAAAGCATGTAAATTCCAAACAGTAATAGTTTTATAAATGAATTTTTGAATAATATTTGAATTATGTTTTAATGGAATGATTTCATGGCAATTATTTTCATTGCTCATATTATTACATTAAATGGAAATATAGAGAGAAAGCAATATATATGTATAACTTATTTATTTACTATAATAACATTATATTAATAGTATATTAATATATTATATTTGTATTTAAGTGTTTTCCAATAGATCTCTGGGTGGTAACATTATGGGCAACTTAAAAATTTTCTAGTTTTCTTTTTTTAAAGATTTTATTTATTTATCTGAAAAAGAGAGGGAGAGCACAAATGGGGGGGGGAGAGGGAGAAGCAGACTCCCCACTGAACAGGGAGGCAGATGCAGGGCTCGTCCTAAGACTCCAGGATAATGACCTGAGTCAACAGCAGACACTTAACTGTTAGAGCCACCTAGGTGTCTCTCTAGTTTTCTAATTAAATATTACATTTGTATATATCTTAAAATGAATAGTCAGATACAGATGTAGATCTCAAGCAAATTTCTTTGCAAATTTGTGATATTGAGGTGACCATGTACCTAAATGTCAAAGGGAACAATATGTACATAATTAGCTAGCTGAGTTTCAAGTATTTAAATTTTCTCTTCCTATATTTGCTGAACTATGTTAGGCAATGAGTTGGGTGTAATAGATATGCAAGGCCTTTGCTTTTGTTCAAGAGACAAACTAACCAAAGAAAAAACTAAAATGATAATGATACAACTGAAAAATGCATAGAAATAAAATATGGGATCTGAAAATAAAACTTTGAAATATGCTGAAGCAGTCTTCGGAAGGGTCTAGTGAAGGACCCTTGGAATTTACCTCTATAACAAACAGAAGAAGGACAAAACCAAACTAAATAAAGAATAATAACAGTAGGAAAAAATGTAGATATTTATGTTTTTTCCCTGAAGATTAGTTTTTTATTAATCCTTTCCTGTTTTTATGCAGTGTTTTATTTTACGAAGAAGTCAAAGGAAATAAAAATTCTAATTTTAATGAACAGCAGGCACTCTGCTTGGTCACCAGAATTCCTGGAAAGGTGGGTTTTTCCTGGGGAGAATGGGAAGGAAAGTTTGATAGAGTTTAATCAGAACATGGTGGAGAGAGAAGAGCAAGGGTCATAGACATCTGTTCAGGGCTTACAAAATAATCTGTCCAGGCATGAAGTCAGCAAAAAACAAAACAAAACAAAACAAAACAAAACAAAAAAACAAAACAAAAAAACTGTGCTGTTAAGCATAGTTATGAAGGATATGAACTCTAACAACATAACTTCAAATCAGAATAATTAAGAACTACTCATTAATTAAATGGATAGACTGAAATAAATACAAGATCACAATTCTTAACTCTCAGAAAAGGTAGTGTTCTGCAATGTATAGGAAACTTAGAAATAGTGCAGGTCCCTGAGGTAAGTTTTGGTCCTAATGAGAGTCCAGCATTGCAGAGCTCCAAAGTAGAATGTACTTGAGGATATTCATGCTCAGGGAGAGCCTAATGAAAAGACGCAAAAATCCTTGACATTATAGTCTCTCTCTACTGCTCTGACCAATCAGGAGTCACTTCTGGAAACAACTATTCTGTGGAATTGAACAGGCTCTTGGCTCATTACTGAGCCATGAGCACAGTGTCACATAGGTCTCAGTGGAAAAAAATAAAGAAATCCATTAGGAGCAAGTCAGAGGACAGTTGCACATAGTCGTGCTGTGTAGTTATGGTCCTGCTGTTGTTAAAAACATTCCAAAAATAACAGACTCTTAAAAGTCACCAAGGAATAAAAAATGCTGAATGTTTTTCATGTTAAAAAATAATTCTTTATATCTCTAATAATGTTTATTGCTGACATCTATGGAGATTTACAAAAAATAAAAGACGGTTAATGTCGACTTGTCAAATATAATATTCTCTCTGTCCTTTAATAGCTTTTTGGTAGCATGCTTGATTTCATTTATTTTTTAAATTATATTTTGTGGCAGTTATTCTAAACCATTGGGGGGAAAAATTATTTTTTGATGTATTTCTGGCCCTCCAGCATTAATAAATAAATAAATAAATAAAAAGAAAAGAAAAGGAAAAAAAGAAAGAAAGAAAGAAACATCTAAGTAACATTTTCAGAGCCAATATATGCTAAATTATAATTAACTGGCAGCATTTGAATACCTCTATTCTGAGCCTCAAAATGAAGACATGACCATGGCTGAGGTGTAGTGTCTGGACCTTGGCAGGTGTGAGGCTGCCTTTTGTTTATTTTAAATTTTTGATTTTGGAATGAATTTAGATTTACAGGAAAGTTGCAAAGAAAATACAAAGAATTTCTGTAAAGCCCTTAGCCAATTTGTCCCATTGTTACTATCTTCTATCTTTCTAGTACTTTTGTCAGAACTGAAAGTCTGGCATTCATAATATTATGAATCTGGTATATTACTATTAATTCAACTCCAGACTTTGTTTAGTTTTCACCATTTTTCCATGGATGATCTTTTTTCTGTTCCTTGATATAATTGAGATGTTTTAGTCTGTTTGAGATGCTGTAACAAAAATACCACAGACTGTGCAGTTTAGATAGCATTAGTTTCTTAGCATTCTGGAAGTAGGGAAGTCCAAAATCAAAGCATCAGCGGATTCTGTGTCTGGTAAGGGTCAGTTTCCTTGGTCATAGATGTCTGCCTTCCTATTGTGTCCTCAATGAGGAAAGTCAGTGAAGGAGTCCTCTGTAGTATTTCTTTCCTTTTTTTTTTTTTTTTTTTTTTTTTTTTTTGTGGAGAAATAGAGAGGCTGAGGTGGGGAGGAGCAGAGGGAGATGGAGAGAGTATCTCAAGCAAGCTCCATACCCAATGCAGAGCCCAACGAGGGCCTGGATCTCACAACCCTGAGATCATAACCTGAGCTGAAATCAAGAGTCAGACACTCAACCAACTGAACCACCTAGGTGCCCCTAGAGTCTGGAGTCTAATTTGTAAGGGCACTAATACAATTCATGGAGCCTCTACCTTCATGGCCTAATCAGCTCTCAAAAGTCACATCTCCAAATACCATCACACTAAAGATTAGATTTCAACATATGCATTTTGGGGATACTCAAATACTTAGTCTGTAGCACCAGGGTGCTACATTTCATTTAGTCCATATGTCTCCCTAGACCCCTCAGTCTTGCCTTGTTTTTCAGGACCTTGGCAGTCTTGAAAATTGTTATCTAGGGATCCTCTAGAATACCTCCCAAACTGGGTTTGTCTAATATGTATATTTTTTCTCATTAGACTCATGTGATGGGGTTTTGAAAAGATTACCACAGAATTGAATTGTCCTTGTCATCACATCATATCAACAGGTGGATAATATACACATTACATCACTGATGATATTTATCTTTGTTCCTTGTTTATGGTAGTATTTGTCAGGGTTCTCCACTATAAGCCTACACATCTTCTTTTTCTTTTTTTCCTATTTTATGTTTTTGAAGTTGAGTCATTAAATCTAGTGTACCTTCAGGGGTTATAGGATTACAGTGGGGAAGATGGACAATGTGTGACAGCAGGCATGTTTTTCTTTTTTCTTTTCTTTTCTTTACAACTATGTTGGCAATGCCTCGAAAAGTGCCAGACATACAATAGCATGTTAAATTGATGCCAAATTAATGAATAGATAAATGTTTGTTCTCTACCTAATACCCTTTCTGCCTTCTCCCTTCTGCTGTCATTTTACTTGGCTAAATTATACTCATCATGAAATTCAATGCTTAAACTTCACCTACTCAAAAATTCATTCCTAAACCACCATGACCACCTTAGATTTGCTCCCTTTATCACATACTCTTGGGCTCCAGCCTGTGTTTTCCTTCATATCATTCATGGTGTTTAAAATGTTAACTGTTCATTTTCTTTCTTTCTTTCTCTCTTTCTTTCTTTCTTTCTTTCCTAATCACATGGAGTAAAGTTTCAAAACAGTATTTTCTTCCTTCTTTTCTTGGACTGCTATACTGTCTCGTCCATACTAAGAACCTGGTAGTTATTTGTTGAATGAATGAAAGAATGAATTGAAGACAGAAAATATTAGATACAGAATGTGTGCAGGCAATGAAGCAGCTACTGAGATTAAGAACGAGTTTCTCTGTAGACTTTTTATCAGGCACCTCCAGCAGGAGGCAAAGTCACCCTGGGGGTACTTCAAGGAACAAGGTGTAAATAATCTGTGAAAATGTCATTAACTCTTTGAGGCATTGAGAATGCCATTGAAGAAGTAGTCATGTGGCTCCAGAGCACAAATTTTAAACAGTTCAGTTGAAATTGCAAGACCTGGAAAAGTTTTTGAAGATACATATCAATTGATTTTGTGTAAGAAACTAAAACCCTCATTTATTTAAAGTTTGGAAGAGTATGTAATTTTTATTTTATTTTTCACTTTTATCTCTCCCACAGGGGAATCCACTGGAAATCAAAACATCTAAATCTACATAGCTTCCTGTTTTCATTAATGTGATTTTTATTATTCACTTTCTTCATCATCATGACTTTATCACTCTGGGAGAACTTTGTCCAGGAAAATTAAAGGAGCAAATAACTTTATTATTTATTTTAGGCACTATCTACAAGACCCATCAATTCTTCAGTAGAAAGTAACAAAACACAATTTATACACAAAAGTTTGGCCCTTTTCCTCTAATATCTTGCCTCTCTGTATTTGTCATTGTTAAAGTATTACATTATGATTCTATGGAATTCTAAATAAATACTTATAGATACTTATAAATATCCTGAATTTACCTTCATTAAAACTTTATGGAGGGAATTGTTTCCCTTACTACAGTAGGCAGTAACTCATCAAGTCATTTTGATATTTCAAGGGAATCTATATTTAACACTTCTCACATTAGCACATTTACTTCCATTTTTATTAATGTGTACATTTAGAAGTTCACCATTACATTCGATTTTTGTGGACAAAAAAAAAAAGGGAAATAATGAAGATTACTTTTTACCACTGTTAAGCTATCAATATGACAACTATTAAATCTTTAACTTTTAAAGTTTTTTAATGTATAGTTAGCATAAAATGTTATATTAGTTTCAGGTATATGACATAGTGATTCCACAACTCTTCATGTTATGCTCTGCTCAGTACAAGTGTAGGTATTATCCATCACCATACAATGCTATTACAATACTGTTGATTATATTCTGTATGCTGTACCCTTTACATTAAATTTTTTTTTGAAATTTGATAGTAAGAATATATCATGCTAACCAGAAGGTATTGCCATTTGCCTTGAATGGTTAATAAATGTTTTGTCACTATAAACACCAAAAAAATGTTTTTTCTTGTCATCATGTTATTACTGGAAAGCCTTTGAAAATATTGTTTACTGTATTTTTTAAAAAAAGAATATGTTTTAAATCATATTCATGTGGGCTAGGAGAATTAGAAAAATATCTCTCATAATTTTGGCCCTGTGTCTTGGCCATTTAGGATACTGATCTATGAAACTTTTAATTTTCACTGACTTTGCATGCAGAGTATTCTAATAATAATTCAACATGTGAATTAAATTTTATTTCATAAAATAAAACCAAACGACTCTCAGTCAATGAATTCCACTCATGAAAGAAGTGAATGGAGCAGCAAACAATGTATTAAGTGCCCAATGCACTTGGAATAGCAAAATAAATGCCACTCTCACTGGTCACTTGTGATACAAATCATATATCACAACATCATTGTCAACCTCATAATCATGCTCATGCCTTTTTTTTTTTTAAGATTTTATTTATTTATTTGACAGACAGAGATCACAAGTAGGCAGAGAGGCAGGCAAAGATAGTGACGGGGAACAGGCTCCCTGCTGAGCAGAGAGGCGCTTGTGGAGCTCAATACCAGGACCCTGAGATCATGACCTGAGCCAAAGGCAAAGGCTTAACCCACTGAGCCACCCAGGCACCCCATGCTCATGCCATATAATTAGAAAAGCACAAACCAGAGATCTAGAATCTTGGGTTTTATTTCTGTTCTGTCTTTAGCTTTCTCTGTAGCTTTGATGAAGGAAATTCATTTTTCCCTTTTTCTGTGTGAATTTGAGGGTTAGATTAGATCATTGGTTTTCAAATTGTATTCTGCAGAGACAACTCTGAGGGCATTTTGATGACAAGGGTAATGAATTGCTCCAGTATGAGGAACCCTCACTCCCTACCTACTACTTCAAGTAGAACAGTTCTGGGTTTTCTCTCTCTCTCTCTCTCTTTCTTTTTTTCCCCCCCTTTTTATTTTATTTATTTTTTTTTTTTTTTGGACTTCTAAGCTAGTTTTCATTTGGCCAAACACATCTGTACATTAAACAAAAACAAACAAAAAAATCAAACAAATGAAATTCAAAATCCCATTTTTCTCAGATACATAGTTTGGAATTTGACAAACGGAATAAACTTATTTCAAGTTCTATAGTTAAAATATTTCTCAATAATAATATAAGAATGATGATGTAATTTGTTCAGTCTTTTAAATATCCTGGGCAGCTAGATATATAATCTGATTTCATTCTGACAAGAGCACTGAAAGGTAGGTATTATTATCATGTATGTTTGTTTGTTTGCTTTTACAGAAAAGGAAATTGAATATCAGAGGGATTGATCTCCAATTATCTAATTCCCTAACATGTTTGAGAGTTTACTTGGCCATATGCTTTGTTGGATGTATTTAGATTCCATATTCACAATACACTATGTAGCTATGTATATAGTAAAGTCAAGAATTGGAATTGAAGTCCAGAGTGGGTAACAGTAAAGCCAGTGCTTCATCAGTACCCATGATGGTAATACAACTGCAGTTATTGAGAGCAATGATATACCTCACTTTGACTTTGGAGAGGCAGACTTGCCAAAGCAATCATATCAACAAGTATATTTAATTTCACAAGACATTGACAAACAGTCTTCAAGTATTCTCATTATAAGGATGAAGAAGCTAAAATTTAAACAAGTTACATGGTTTGCTTATGTCTAGGATGGCTGTATTAATAAGGAGCAGAGCTGAGCTTCAATCTTAAATTGTCTAAGACCAGAGCGTTCATTTAACCCATATACCCTCCTGATTAATCTATTGCCACACTATCTCCCAATGAGATTTAAAATGTGGTTAAAAGTATTAGAGCTTGAGGACTAATTCTCCCTGACTTCAAGACACATTATAAAACTACTGTAATCAAGAGAGTAAGATACTGGTGAAAAAAATACAATAGATTGATGGAACAAAACAGAGAGCCCAAAAAGAGGTCCACACAAATAGAGTCAACTGATCTTTGACAAAGAAGAAATAGTTATACAAGGAAGTAAAGTAGTCTTCAACAAATGGTGTTGGGGCAACTGGACATCCACATGCCAGCAAACAAATAAATAAATAAGAGAACAAACAAAAACTAGACAGATCAACTGATAAGTTGGACTTCATTAAAACAAAAACAATAAAAAACAAAAAACAAACAAAAAAACCTTTTGATTGTGAAATACCCAATAGAGAATGAAAAGACAAACCACACACTAATTTTTTTGAAAAAAGAAAAAAAAATACAAGACACATTTTGCATAAAGGATTATTGTTCAAAACATATGAAGACTTAAAATTCAACAATAACAAAACAAATAATGCAATTTAAAAAAATAGACCAGACCCTTTACCAGACACCTCCCTAAGAAAAAGATTTAGAGATGATAGGAGTGTCTGGGTAGCTCAGCCAGTTAAGCATCTAACTCTTGGTTTTGGCTCAGGTCATGGTCTCAAGGTCCTGAGATTGAGTCCCAGATAGAGCTCTGCACTCAGTGGAGAGCTTGCTTCCCCTTTCCCTCTGCATCTACCCCTCCCCCTGCTCACATACACTCTCTCTCTTGCAAATAAATAAATTAATCTTAAAAATAAAATGAAAAGGGACACCCATGGGGCTCAGTTGGATAAACATCGACCTTTGGCTCGGGTCATGATCCTAGGGTCCCAAGATCAAACCCCACATCGGGCTCCCAGCTTACTTAAAAAGTAAATAAATTAAGTTTAATTAAAATAAGAACATATAGAAATGACAAGTATATGAAAAGATGCTCCACATCATATATCACAAAGAAAATGCAAATTAATACAGCAATGATTATATACATATAATCATTGATTATATATATAATCATTGTTGTGTTTGTTGTGCTAATTTATATATATATAATATATATAATATATTATATATATATATATATAGCTGAAGTCATACTGCTAAAAACATTTCTACAGTTATTACTTAAGTATGTTAAGTAAGTAACTAAGGAATTTTTAATGTTTCTTATTAAATTCATATCAGAAAAATTAAATGTTCTTTCCTTTCCACAATGCTCTTTACTGTAACTGAGATTTGGGAAAACAATTATAAAAATTTAAATAAAATTACAGTTTTATAATAATGATAATAATTAATTATAATAAGAAGAAGATACCACTACACAAGTATTAAGAAGGCAAAAATCTAGAATACTAACAACATCAAGTGCTGACAAGAATGTGGAGCTTATAAGGGCTCTCATTCTTTTTTTTTTTTAAAGATTTTAATTATTTATTTGAAAGAGATCACAAGTAGGCAGAGAAGCAGGCAGAGAGAGAGGAAGGGAAGCAGGCTCCCCGCCGAGCAGAGAGCCCAACGTGGGGCTTGATCCCAAGACCCTGGGATCATGACCTGAGCTGAGGCTTTAACCCACTGAGCCACCCAGGCACCTGAAGGCATCTCCATTCTTTGCTGGAGGAAATACAAAATGACACAGACACTTTGGAAGACATAATGTTATCATAAAACCAGCAACTGCACTTCTTGGTATTTTACTCAAAGGAACTGACAATTTATGTCCTTACTAAAACCTGCATATAAATGTTTATAGCAGCCTAATTCATAATTCCCCAATCTTGGAAGTAGTCAGGATATGGGATAATAGCTGAACAGGTAAAGGAACCATGGTACATATGGACAATGGGATGTTATTCAGCACTAAAAAGAAATGAGTTATCAGACCATGAAATGATGTGGAGAAATCTGACATAGGACTAAGCAAAAACAAACAAACAAACAAACAAACAAACAAAAACAACTTGAATTGCGTTATTTCAACTATATGACATTCTGGGGAAGGCAAAACTATGGAGACACTAAAAAGATCAGTAGACACCAGGAGTTAGTAGAAAAAGATGAATAGGCAGAACACAATAATTTCCAACAGTGAAATTACTTTTGTTATGATACTACAATGGTAAATATGTGTCATTATACATTTATCCAAACCCATAGAATGCAAAAGACCAAGAATAAACTCTAAAAGAAGCTATGGAATTAGGATGATTTTATATCAGTGTAGGTTCGTCAATTATATCTAATGTATCATTTTGATGGGGGATGTTAATACTGGGGGCATATGAGAAATCTCTGTATCTTCTGCTTAAGTTTTCTGTGAATCTGTAACTTCCCTAAAAAACAAAGTATATAATAAAAATTGAAATACTCAACATTTTAAGGCAAATCAAAACCACACAGAGATATCAAGGTCACACCTGCTAGAATGGCTATCATCAAACTACAAGAGATAACAAGTTTTGGAAAGATATGGAGAAAAAGAAACAGTTGTGCACTGTTGTTGAAAACATAAATTGGTTCAGCTGCTATGGAAACAGTATGAAGATCCCTCAAAAAATTAATAATAGAACTACTAAATAATCCAGCCATTCAACTTCTGGATGTTTATACTGAGAAGATAAAACAACTATTACAAAAATGTATTTGCATTCCCATGTTAATTGCAGATTTTTTTTTAATTTAAAGCTTTTATTTATTTATTTGACAGACAGAGATCACAAGTAGGCAGAAAGGCTGGCAGGCAGAGAGAGAGGAGGGAGCAGGCTCCCTGCAGAGCAGAGATTCCCGACATAGGGCTTGATCACAGGACCCTGGGATCATGACCTGAACCGAAGGCAGAGGCTTTAACCCACTGAGCTACCCAGGCACCCCTTAATTGCAGATTATTCACAATAGCCAAGATATGGAAGGGGAAAAAAAAAAAAAAACTAGCTGTTCATTGAGATATGAATAAAATGTTTTAAAAAGTAATTCATAATAATGGAATGTTATTAAGCCATAATACAAGGAAACTGCCATTTGTAACAACATTGGATAGACCTTGAGGACATGATGCTAAATGAAATAAGTCAGAGAAAAACAAATACTGTGTGATATCACTTCTGTGTGGAATCTAAAAACACTGAATTCACTGAAACAGAGAATAGGTTAGTGGTTGCCAGAGGTAACTGGGGTAAAGATGGGGACTGGGAATGGGTCAAGGCAGTCAAGATTATTTATAAACTTCCAGTTATAAAATAAGTAAGCTTGGAGTATAGTATGCTATATATTATATAATTATATAATTATACTTATTAATATAGTTGTGCTGGAACCAAGCATGACTGGAAGAAAGGAACTTAAAATAAATAAATAAATAAGGGAGTCAGTGGTAGACATACCCTAGAGAGAAAACCTTCACATTTTGGCTTTAATGATGCACCTCAGGGCCAGTTTCTGGCTTACTTAATGGAACAAGAAGTCCCTGCCAGGCTTTGTTTGCGCTCCACAGCTGGTTCTTACAACAGAGCAGAGTCTGAACAGTTCATGGCCTGGATCGATACAAACTCATTGCACACAACTCAACCACTCCTTGAAAACAAGGCCTGTTGTGCCCTATCAGAACTAGTGTCTCTAATGATTTTCTTGACCAATTTTATACAATAATCTTTACCTTGATAACTACTAATGAGGCTTAGAAATAAAACATTGTTATGACTATAGCCTCATAAATTATGACTATAGCCTATCTAAGACTTTCCATAAAATCTATAGTAGGAGGACATTATTTCCCATGTGAAATACTTGCCTATATTTTAAGAGTTGGCCACATTGTCTCCTGAAATATGAGTTTTTCTCAGTCCCCTAGGTAGAAATGTATTCACCTCTCTTCTTTCTTATCACATCTGTCATTTAACTCAATTTCTTTTTATTTATAGCTTGAGTTATTATTGTACAAACTACAGTTTTTGCTCAGGAAATCGTGCTTTATAAGATATAATGAGTTTGGAGACCAAAAATGACTGGAATAATTAGTTGAATGAGGAGGATTAAGAACTGAAATTGCATTTTGCACACAAAAATATGTTTTGTTCCTGATTACTTTTCTACATTTATCAAACCACATTTGCTTAGAAATCTATTCATAAAACCACAGTACATTTTGTTTTTATTCTCTCATATTGGAAGCCAAAACTAAAACTTGCGAAAATGCATAAAAAGTAAACTAGTGAAAAAAATTCAAGTTAACAAATCTCTACATTACAATTAATACATACATTTTCTCTCTATGGGTAACACATGGTTTGGACAGGTGTTAGTATTAATAACAACAAGAGATTTGCATATTTTATAAACAACTTTGCATATGTATCATAATACCTAACACTCCATACATAAATTTCCACAGATGTATCTTTCTTGTCTAAAATATGTGTAAAAATTTCTAGCATGTACCAAAAACACTCCAGCAATAATGCTTACTGCAGCAAAACAGGGCATATATATTCACAAGACCCAAAATGCAGAATTTATGCAATCAATTAAATCACTTGCAAATTAAATTTCACCAGAGAATCCAAAAGTTAACTCTTTTAAAAGTATTCTTGGAGACGAGATTTAAATAAAATCTTTAAAGTTAAGATTTTGAAAACAGTAATGGCATGTTTTTATATATTAAAAAAAAGCTGTAGTGATTAAAACTTTTTCTATGTGCCATTGTATTGTGAAAGCATGAATGCGGAGACTAACTTATTCCTTCTTTTGTTTGTTTTTGGCCATCAGCCAGTTAAGGCTGTAACTCTAGCTTGTGGAAATTGGTTGAGTAAATGGAGACAATGAACCAGGTGCAGTGGATAAAGATTAGAGAGCCTGAAATTATACAGTTAGTGAGGTATGATTCTATTGTTTCAGCAGGGGCATCAACTCCTACTGTAGGGAGGGGGAATGTGGAAAGAAAAACCACATCAATCGAAATCTTTATTCCTGTACGTTGGTTTGTATCTCAAATGTCTGTCTATATATTAAGTATAATCATAGAACAGCTATTTAAAATTTTTTGTTAAATTTTTATCAGAATGATTGGATTACAGCTGTCTTTCTTTTTCTCTCTTATCACATCAGCTTACCCACTCATGAATAGGTTTGACAAAATATTTTGAGGGTTCCTAATAAAAGGAAGATCAGGAAGACATACACATAAATTCAATCTCCGGGTCACTTAAAAAAAAAAAAAAAAGTTCTGTCAGTGGAGTCCAAGACTTTTACTACATCATTAACTACTATTGTGCATAATTTAAAGATCATCTCAGGATGTCTTGATTGATTGAAGATGACATGTATTTTGTTCTCTGAATTTATAACATGCCTCAAAAATGGTAGATTATATGACCCTTACAAGCAAATTTTTGACATTAACATAGTCTCAATGCTCTGTAGACACAGAGGCTGTTATTTTTGGTTATGATATCCTTCTCTCAGTCTATCAGATCATATAAAATTTCTGACACTGATTAAGCAACTTCACACATCTTTTTCTGGCAAATCATGTGGCTTGGCATTCTTCTTCCCTTCTGTGTGACATTAAGCCATACCTTTCACACAGTTTACGAGGAAAATATTACAGTTTTATACATAAACCAATGTAAGAAAAGCAAAAAAGCAAAAGGACAAGTGCCTTATAAATTCTTTATGACTACAAGAATAATTATTCTGTATGTGGATATCAAAATTATTAAATTATTACTAAAAAACATTTAGCAATTATCAAGCTTGACACATTCCATAAAATCCTCCACTTTGAAAGGTTCCACAACACTGTAGTTTACATGAGGCTGAAATATTTCAACAATCCAATATGTGTCCTTACTAGAAAACAGAAATTTACTCTATTTTATTTAGGTACAATGTAAGTTAAGTGAAGGATATGAAATATATTTGGACAAGATAAAACAAATCTTGAGGAAATGATTCCATCCTTAAGAGCTTTGCAAATGATGTTTCTTATAATCTAAATTGTCTATTGCACTCTGCTACTTTCATCAGAATGGATAAGGGGTGTTGCATTTCCTATTCCTAAATCTTTATTTCAAATGAGTGATTCCACTAAGTAAAAACTAAGTTTTTTATGTATATGTCATTTTTCAAATATAAGGGTTTCTGGGATATTGGGATTCAGTTCACCTTGAAGTGATCATGAGCTTTACATGATCTACACATATCTTTGTAGATATATACATATCTATATATCTATATCTTATACTTACATCTGTGTCTATAGATCTACAGATATGTATTAAACTTTCTTAAAATACCACCAACTTGGTTATTTGACATTTCAAATTTGTAACTTGTGAGATTGGTGATTTTAATATTCCAGCTAAAAACCTGAACTGGAATAGATTGTCAATCCTTAAGTATATAGACCTCATACTTAAATTTTACAATTGAATAAAATTAAGGAGAAAAGAAAAGGATGGGAAAAAGGTAGAAAGCATCCTACAATGTTAAACATGGCAATCAGGAGCTCATCTGTCTTTCTCAGAGTTGCAGTGATCAATGTAGTCTCTAGGCCAAAAATATCCATATAGGAAGACTTCGAATTCACGTAAAGCCCAGAATGTTATACGGAAACAAAGATTTATCTCTCCATTGTATCTGTCCTGACAACTATCTCCTCTCCCCCTTTGGGATTTACCATCAATCTTTCATTCCAAGTGCCAAACCTCCTGCCCTCCACTTCAGGAATTTTCACTTCAAGCACCAGCCTCCTGCCCTCCACCTCTGGAATCAAGTCAAGACTTCCCTTTTCTTTTTTCCAGCCTCACAACAAGGATCCTGCAAGGTCCCGACAACCAGTATGTTGTTAACATCTTTTGGAAAAAAGCAGTAAGAACACTGGAGAGTACAAATGGGGTGAGGTGGACAGAAAATTTAACTTTTCATTCTTTTGAGATTCCCATGTTGGAAAACCTAGAAATAAACGAAGATCTCAAAAACATCCTGTCAAAATCATATAATCCACCAATGTGCAGATATGTTAATTTTTGGCATTACTGTATCCCCATGCTATTCATTGAGGTTACAGAAACTATGACATACTTCTTGATTTTTTTTTTGCTGTTCTTCAAATATTTCTCTTTTATTTATTTCTTTAAAAATCAAAGGATACCTTCCTCCAGAATATACATAAATTATTTATTCACTCCATCCAATCATACTGGTTTGAGAACAAGAATTTAAAAAAGCCCTCACATCTGTTATCTAATTTCTACCAACTTATCCATGATGTTCTTTTGTTTAACATCATTTTTTATAGTATCAACAGTAGACAAGAACTATCTCTGACTATAAAAGAAGAGAAAAACAAGATCATTATAGAATACCCCTAAGAGTGGTATAAGTAAATATATTTGCAAGTTCAAAAACAATACAAAACATGCCCTTGTCCTCCTAGCTTCTTCTTCAATGACAGTCTGGGTTCTGCTCTATTCCTCTTGTATTTAATATAAAAAAAAATTCTTCAAATTGTCTCTGACTTCCTAGAGTACTCAATCTAGAATAGCCCATACTTCCATAGTTCCTTGACCCTTCCACTAAATCTCCAAACAGAATCCTAAATTCTAAAGAACAGGGCTCTTCATAGAAATCAAACAATAGTGTAGAATAGATAGATAAATATAGATATTGTTATAGGTCTAGATAGAAAGAGATAGAGAGATAGAGAGTGAAGTGGAGATAGAGATAGAGATAGTTAAGAGGAGATTTACTACAGCATTTGGCTCACACAATTATGGATCCTGAGATGTCTCACAATATGCTCTGAAAACTAGAAAATGAGTGGGGGAATTCAGTCTGTGTCCAAATGCCTGAGAAAGTGAGGACTGGGTCTGAAAATATAAGAACCAAGACCAGCAATGTCAAAAGACAGGAGATGGATGTCCTAGCTCAATTAAAAAGAGCAAACTCACCCTTCTTCCTCTTTTTTGTATTCATCTTCAATGGATGTTGTCCAGTCACACTGGTGAAAGTAATCTTTTCTTAGTCTATGAAAAGCTAATCTCTTTCAGAATATCCTCAAAAACACACCTACAAATAATGTTTGACCAGCTATCTGGGCATGCTTTAGCCCAGTCAAGTTAACACATGGAATTAACTATCATACCCTCCTCACAACTTTTACTGGTAAGGTACCACATTTTCCATTATTTCCAGTCTTCTTTGCTAGCAGAGATTAGTAAATTTGACCATAAATGTGGCTCTTACGGACTTTGCCCGGTGGCCATCAATACAGTAATCATTCACACTTCAGAATTGTATATGGTTGAGCACCAAGTTGGTTCACTGAGGGGTGTCTCAACAATATAGCTCCAGGACAAGGACATGAGGTACGGTATTATCACGTGTGTCTGTATGAATTTTTCCCAAGCCCATAAAAACATGTTACCACTAGAGATGTAATGTAAACAGAGATGGGGGGCCCAATGAGGTAAGGTTTTTGATGTCTCTGATACAATTAGTATCAGATAAACAACATGGGGCAGTATACTGTGAAATCTACTTTTTAAGCCTAAATACATTTTCATTTCTGAAACATACTGAGAAAGCTATATCAAGATGAGGGGGATTAGTTAAAAATGATTGCATGGTGAACATATCAAAATTATGAATATTAAATTTTAAGTATTTTATGAACAGGTTATATATACATATCAAAATACCACTTTGCACCCATTTTGTATTAAAAATTATAAGTTTAGGTAAATTTATATCTAGAACCAACTTATCTCTTCTTTGCAATTATCTCTACATATTAGAACAGTAAATTGAATGTGATCTGTCAAAGAGAAATCTCCAAATCACATTAGCCAGGAGAGTCTTCAAGAAGAGTTGATTGAGGTAACCATTTAGAGCTTTATAGATGACTGTGAGAAACAGAAGTTGCTCTCTAGTGAGGTAAGTTGCTAAAATAGACTTAAGATTTGTGTAGCCCTGTTATCCTGTGAGCTCTAGATACTTCATGTTTTCCTTTCATTGATTTCCAGTGGAATCTGTGCTGATATTTAAACAAAATAGCTCTCCAGGAATCTTTTTCTTCTCTGGAATAACAGCAACCACAACAGCAGCAACATGCTTTTATCCAGTATCCTTATAGCTAGGTGGCCATTTACAGAATTCTTCTCCTGACAAGAGGAGCAGAATTGTTTCCTTTTTCCATTTCAATAAATATAATGTTTCCCTTTTTAATTTTACTTTTTATCTTTCATAAACTGTTAGAAGACCGGGCATAACACTTTTGTGTATTATTACTTGTTACTCTAACATGCTTTTCATTAATTTCAAGAAACAAGTTTTCTTCAAGTTGTATCATATAGTGGAAGTAAAACTCAGATTTAATAATCTCAGATTTAAATCAGATGTTCTACAGTCTTTACTCATTCATTTGTATATTTCTTTATCTACTCTGTAAATATTTATCCAGTATTTCTGTATCAGGCACCATGCCAGGTACTTGAAAACTGTCATAAACATGATGCACTCACCCCTGTTCTCATGAGGTTTATAATTTAACTCCATTATCCCTAAGGATCTCATGGTAAATATGAACAAGGCTTTCAGTATTGGGGATGACCTTTAGAATATATTGAAAGGCAATTTTAATATTGTCTGCAAGCACTTAAGCGTCTTCTTATGTAGATTTGCAGAGGAAGTCTTCCTCATCAAGCAAAGCAGGTATTCTCCTTGGATGAAAACAGTAATTTGGTAATAGATATTCCAAAATGATGTTTCCCTACCATTAACACTTCAGTTTTTCACTTAGCAAATACTGAAGAGGAGTGAGTCCGTACAGTTGGAGTGCAACTGAAAATAGCGTGGATGTTAATGCTTTTTACAAATCTCGATCACTTAATAGTTCATCTGGCTCAGAACATCTGTATTTAAGCATTAGCATCACTGTCTGCTATAAGGCAATTTCAAGACCTGTATTCAATGGAAACTGCAAAATCAGCTGAAGGAAAAATATTCAACACATTTAATATCAAGAACTACAAACAAGAGACTACTTTTCCTTCTCTCATATTTATGCAAATCCTGATACTGTTAATAAGCACAATTTCTATTTATAATCATTTGGAAATAAAACTTTCCCATTCGATTAGTACAATGATTCCATAAGTAGAGACTGTACTTTAAGAACCAAAGAGATAAACATATTAAATGTGAAAGCTTATTCACTGGGGAGATTAATTATTAGAATATTTACACAATGAAAGGTCAGTAATGAACTATCTTAACCTATTAACAAATGAACTTCCAGATTTGGATCATTAAACCACAAAGATGCTTAAACTACAAAGATGAAATATGATGGTTCAATAATTATCATGCACTTTTCATATTGGATTTGGGTCATATGAAACTTTTTGTGAAAATTTACATCCTGTTGTTTTTTGTTGTCATGATTCTATGTATAAGTGAGAACACAAACCTAAAAACTATCTTTTTAACTATAGTTCTCTGGAAACTTAGACCTTAAAGATCATAAAAATCTGATTCAATAAGTTTTCAAACTAATTCATTGTAAGGATATCATTCTGCATATATGCAAGCACCACTAAGTCATTTTAGTGCGTTAATTTTATTATAAAAGTGATAATGATGTAGAGAGAAGAATAAAGTATATGAGATTCCAAATTAATGTTACAATTATAAATCTTCCCTTCATTCTTTATTAGTTGCCAAATAGCTATATATTTTCTTTTGAAAATACTGATTAATACTGTACTCTATCAAATACATACATATTATAATATTTGTGCACATAATGGCATATCTTTAATAAATAGTAGATCAATAATTACCATCAGTTAGGAGCGAGAAGATTTTGACTATGAAGGGACAACATTGTTCTATATCCTGACTGGGGAGGAGGGTGTGATTGTATAATCCTAGGCATTTCTCAAAACACCCAAAACTGTACACCCTCACAAAAAGCAAATTTTGCTACATACAAAATTTTTAACAAGAAATAAAATGGACTTATACAGTTCTATTCTGCAGGCCACTCAAATAATATGCAAGCACTTTCAGAGTATACAATTTCCTCTCCCACAATCTGCCTTCTACATTTCATTAAGACAACATTTTTGGTTATCCTACAATAATGAACAAATGATCTTTATAAAAATTCTTTGAGAAGTTTTATTTTAATATTTCAAGTTTTGTTTAATTTGAAGGAAATTTTTTAAAATTAAGATTTTAAAATATTTTAAAGTTTTCTGAGAAAAGTGGTAACATTGTTGGGGCAAACTTCACACGAAGAATTAAGAAAGTTGTCTGATTTGCACATTATTTGGTGACTCCAATTGTTTTCTATTTTTTATCATCGATGACTGAAAATAGAGCTTTCCAGCGTTTTGTATCGTCTATTACTTTTTCTTCTTTCCTTAAATTCTCTGACTGCAAAAACCCACTAATTTAGGTAAGAAAACTCTAAAGACTTCTTCATTTTATTAGTGTGTTAAGCCATATACCAAGTTTCTATTCTCATGTTTTACTCTAAGTTTTCTTCAACAATTATTCATCACTGTGATTTGCCAGTTATCTTGCTTGATGATAAGGAGCCTGAAAGATGAGAAGAGATGGTCTTCGCTCTTCGAGAACTTAGGAGAGGATTCTCGGGAATGTGAAATTATTGAGTCCCGATGCTTACGGCCTATAATAGATGCCTGGAAAAAGGGGTTCACAGATGTGAAATTAAGAATTCTTAAGCTCCCTTTATGGGTCATAAAGATTGAAGGGCTTAAGTCCCAGTGTTGTGACATTGTTGTATGAAAGCAAAAGGTCTCAGATGTGTGTGAGGTTGCATTTGTCAAAAAGTCACTCATGAAGATGTTCTTCTCCCCCCCCACCCCCGCGGCCCTTAAGAATAAAGTAATTTTCTTCTGGAAAAGAAAGATGGTTCGGCAGTTTATCCGTCCTTCCTCCAGTATTTTGGAAGTGTCCCACTGGGCAGCTACAATTCAACATGTACTTAAATGAGCACTAATGTTTAATTAAATAAGTAAACACGGTACTTTACTATGCCTGGACCTTTATTACACCTATAAAAGCAATTATTAATTTTAGAAGTTAGAGTTTTTCTGTCCTCGAATGTTCATTTTATTTTTTTATGCTAACAAATTACACTCTATATTGAATTTCTTGATGTTTTTACCTTTTATTTCACCATCGTTTCTACATTTTGTTTACTTTTTCATAGTCATCTTAAAATCTCCTTGTGCCAACTCCAACAACTAAATTATCAGGGTTCCTACTTCAATTTTTCTTATTCTTGATTTGATTATCATTTATCTTTCAATACCTGTTTTTATGCCTTCTAATACATGATTCTATGCCATATATAAGTGTTGCAGTTAGCTTTCAAAAGGACTTTATATCTAAGCACAGTAAAGACAGAGATTTCACTGCCTTTCAGATGTAATGCTTCCTAGAGTTTGGTTTGTCCAGGCTTTTGATTGAGATCCTGGCAGATATTCTCCTCTTCTACTCTGAAAGTTTTGCTTTTCAAAGATTTTTAGTGTAGCTCTTTGGTGTCTAACCTCAAATAAGTTCAAAATCTGACAAAGGTCCCAAGAGAAAGAACTCTCCTTAGCATGACTTGTCTCCCAAGCATTGCAAGATAGTGAAAGATTTTACTTTACCTTTTCATCTCAGTTCTATAGCCTACTGTGCTATACCAGTACTCAGCAAATATCCAAGAAAGGAAACTGGCAGAAAATTAGAGAATATTCTAGAAATTACTATGTCATGCCAGATCATGCAGGCCTCAAAAGTTATGCTGATTCTTTTTTCTCACCAGTCCAGTTTTTCTGCTTATAAGAAAACTGATACCTAGCTCAGAATAAAACTTGACAAATAGCCATAAGAGAAGCAATTCTGAACTCGAGTTAATATAGGTTCTTCCCTCTCTGCTATTTTAACCCATTATCCTAGCTTCTGCAGATTTTTCATGTGTTTACATACAGGATCCTTAAATGTATCCCTTTACTTACCTGTCTTTGTAGCAGAATTGATGGTGTGTTGCTATCTGCTATGTCCTACTAAGAAATGGATTCTACCTTTGTGTTATGCATTTCTTTTATGCTTGATTTTAACTTTTGTTACTTAGGCTTTGAGGATCTGAATGCAGATGGATTGCTCCAGGTTAAGATGGTTTGGCTGCAAGTCAATAAATTGTAAATCTCTTTGGAAATATAGCTATATACAGTATTTTCAACATCAAAAGCCAACTCAGCCTTAGTAACTTTACATAGTCTAGTGGTAGCTTCACATTGAAATAGGCATACATAAATTCTCTAATCAAACATTGTTGATGCAATAATTTTTTTTAATTTACATACACTTTAAGCAAAATACACTTTTTTAAATAAATATTTTATTTATTTATTTGATAGAGATTACAAGTAGGCAGAGAGGCGGGCAGTGAGAGAGAGGAAAGCAGTCTCCCCTCTGAGCGGAGAGCCCGATGCGGGGCTCGATCCCAGGACCCTGAGACCATGACCTGAGCTGAAGGCAGAGGCTTAACCCATTGAGCCACCCAGGTGCCCCGCAAAATACACTTTTATGAACAAAATAATAATTAATGAAAAGACAACAAAATTAATGTAATATACTTAAACCATTCCTTAAAGAAGGACATCTAAAGTATTTTTAAAATGGTGGCACGTGGGTGGCTCAGTTGGTGAAGTGACTGAATTTAATTTCAGCTCAGGTCATGATCTCTAGGTCCTGAGATAAAGACCCACATTTGACTCCACACTCAGCACAGAATCTGCTTGTTCCTGTCCCTCTGCTCCTCCTTCCACTCCCTCTCTATTTCAAATAAATAAATAGAATTTTAAAATGGAAACATTTCATGGAAACATAGTACATATCAATCATAGAATCACAAAATGATAAAACAATGTAAACTGAGAAGGAAAACAAAACACAAGAATATTAGTTGGAATTGAAATTAATAAAATAATGAAAAAACTATAGAAAAGTTAGGTAATATATTAAAATTGGTTATTTTATGACATATTGAAAGAAATAAGACCTTGAAATATGATGAAGTTAAATCAAAATTAGAAAATAAAATTATGCAATGTTGGAAAGAGAAAATCAAAACCAAAAAAATGTCAAAGATTAAAAAAGATTAAGGGGATGCAGTTACAAATTATTTTCAAAAATGTTGAATATTTAATGATACTACATATTTCTCAGAAAATTTCTAGTGAAAAAAATTACTGATAAAGTTAGAAACTTTGACAAAAATTTTATTTAGAGATAAATATTTAAATGAAAAAACACTATATTCAAATTATTTTGAATCTAAAATTTAACAAACATTTTTGCGCTATAAGGTTCCTATGTTATTTCTGCTATTATGGACTATATAAAAAGATACTAAAATTGGGGCACCTGGGTGACTCAGTGGGTTAAGCCTCTGCTTTCTGCTCAGGTCATGATTTCAGGGTCCTGGGATCTAGCCCCACATTGGGCTTTCTGCTTGGCGGGGAGCCTGCTTCCTCCTCTCTCTCTGCCTGCTACTCTGTGTACTTGTGATCTCTCTCTCTGTCCAATAAATAAATAAAGTCTTAAAAAAAAAGATACTAAAATTCTTCTCCCAAATATTGTATAAATCTTAATTTCAAAAGCTATTTAACAAATTAATGATAAATACCATACTACTATATCAATATTGGATTAAAAAAAATCTATGAAGAAAGTTGATACAAATCATCAAAAATCCTTTGAGGAATTTAAACAGAGGAGATGATTAACATGATGAATTATACTTACCAGTATTTCCCTTAACAAATCAAGAAATTAAGTTACATGAAACACTGTTTCCATAAAGAATCCATGATGTTCCAAGAACCAAAAATATACAGCATTTTTTCCTCCATCTTTTAGGTAAAAAACTAAAAATAAGCTGCAACTCTGCTATATTTATGTTACATGCAACTATATACATATATGTTAGAGAAGAAATGTTATCTATTTGAACATTTTATATTTTATGTTATAATCCCTAAGTACTTAAAACTCAACACTAAATTGACTGAAATTATGATATTTGATAATTAGCAATATCCAATTAAAATAAAATTAGAAAAACTAATCATGATCAGGATTAAATACACAGAAACTAAAGGACCTATGTGAGGAAAACTGTACTATTTTATTGAAATATATAAAGCTTTATGAGATAGCATAATAAAATAAGATCTGAATTAATGTATAGACAATTAAATTCTAGAAATAATTCAGTCATAAAAATGTCACTTTTTCCTAAATTAATTACAAATGTAATAAAATTCCAGTCATACATTGGGGGGGTATATGATTTGCTATTATAACTAGTAAGTTTAGTTTAAAGTTTATATGAAAGGGAAAGAACATGGCTTAAGTTTATAATGGAAAATTCCAAAAAAAAGAATTATTTAAAAGTTCTAATAGAATGGCGAGGAGATTAAAAAAAAAAAAGAGAGCAGTGCCTGGGCGGCTCAGTGGGTTAAGCCTCTGCCTTTGTCTCAGGTCATGATCTCAGGGTCCTGGAATCAAGTCCCACATCAGGCTCTCTGCTCAGCAGGGAGCCTGCTTCCTCCTCCTCTCTGCCTGTCTCTCTGCCTACTTGCGACTTCTGTCTGTCAAATAAATAAATAAAATCTTTAAAAAAAAAAAAAAGAAGAATTAGGAGTGCCTTTTTTTCCCTCCAACATCAAAACATATGAGGATATTTAAATTAGACACTTTAAGAAATTTCTAATGCCAAAATTTTCCCAAGGATAGTTAGAAAATCTTAACAGAACATTCACTCATAGATGAGCACTTAAATTAAAAGGCACACTTAATCTAGATTTTTTTATATCTGAGGTTTAACAAACGTATATATACAATAGGATTCCTATGTTATTTCTGCTATCATGGACCAAAGAGCAGACTAAAACCCTTTCAAATATTGTCTGAGTCTTAACTCCAAAAGCTGTTAAGCAAAGTAATAATAAATACTATAGTCAATTATATCAGTATTTGATAAAATATAGAGTTGATAAGAATTTGACACAAGTTATCAGCAACTGTTTTCAAATTTTAACATGAGAAACCTTGAGTATTTTAATAAGATTTTAACACCACCTGGAAAGTGGAGGAAAAGGCAAGAATGAGCAACTGAGAGAGAAATAGTCAATTGATCTCTGAGGAATATCCTTGTTCTCACTCTCTCAGAGTGTGTTCTAAATGTCATTCCCTAAGTGACAAAACTCCTAGAGATGGGAAACTTACGTATCCTTTTCAGCTCCGGAGCCCTTACAGGCGGCATATCCCAGGATTTCCTGGCACTATGACAGAGTAACAGAAGGAGACCAGGAGTGCTGTGAATGGTATGCAGAGATCATCATAGAGGGCCTGTCCCAGAGCTTCATGGTTTCCAAAGACCCAGAACCTAAATGTTTTCCCGATTCCCACCTCTTGGCATAAAAATAGAGAACTCAGCAGAGAGAAGGACCATGGACCTATAGTCATTGGGATGAGGAGGCTGCAGAGGGTCTGTGTAGAATTCAGAAATCTCTACTGACTCTGAGAACAAGATTTGGCTCCTCAATGAATGTTTGATATTGAGAAAACTCACAACCACTTAAACTCATTAAGTTCCCTCCAGAAAACTGGATATTTGCTATGGTCTAAATGTTTGTGTCTCCCCAAAATTCACACGCTGAAATCCTAATGTTCAATGTGATGGTGTTGGGAGGTGATTACTTCATAACGGTAGAATCCTTATGAATACAACTAGTTCTCTGGCAAAAGAGGCCCCATAGAACTCTGATCCTTTCTTCTACCTGAAGATATGAAAAGTCTGAAACTCAGAAGATGGGCCTCCCCAGTACTCAACCATTCTGGCACCCTAATATCATACTTTAAGCCTCCACAACTGAGAGAAATAACTTGGTGTTGTTTTTAAGCCACTTAAATTGTGGTGCTTTGTTTTTGCAACCGAATGGATGAAGACAGCATTCAAAACAAATATTACGTTCGGTATATGAAAATAGAGAAAGTTCCATGTTGCACATTTGATTTTATATTTATAGATATAATTTATAAAGCCAACAAAACTAGAACTAAATAAATGAACACATGGTGCCTCTTACAACTTATTTCCTAATTGGGACTTGATTTGTATTTTCACAAGGTCCTACAGAGTCTAATATGGTATTTATATATTCATTCTGCTAAATCCTTATTTAAAAATCCATTTGTATACAAGGGCACCTGGGTGGCTCAGTGGGTTAAGCAACTGCCTTTGGCTCAGGTTGTGATCCCAGGATCCTGAGATTGAGCCCCATGTCAGGGTCCTTGCTCAGTGGGGGGGCCTGCTCCTTCCTCTCCCTCTGTCTACTCCACCTGCTTGTATTCTCTCTCTCTCTCTCTGTAAAATAAATAAATAAAATTAAAAATCCATCTTTATTTCACAAAAACCCCATCACTTTGTGTTGAGGATTATATCCATTCATCAATTTCCTAAACCTGTGTAAATAAATCAAAGCTATTTTCACAAATAATGTTCATTATCACATACTAGAAAATTAAGCATTATTAATGAGAGTGGATCCATGAATCAATAATTAAACAATGCTCTACAAAGTGCAATATCATTTGAAGGTTTGTGGTTGAAGGTTGTAGTTTTGATTAAAAAATTAAAAAATAAATCAACTGAATATGTGTAGGGTAAGATTTTCAGTTTTAAAAATGTTAGGCATTACTCATTTATATATTTATGTACTTTTAAATGAGCTATGTAAGATAATAACATTTATTCAGAAGTGTATGTTTCTATGTATAGAGGGAAGAAATATGTATTGTCACTTCATTAACAGTCTCCCTTCTGATGGGCATATTAAATAGGCCATGTGTGAATGTTAAGAAAACATACAATTGTATCATCAGTAGGATAACTAGTTTTCTCTTTCCCAACCCCAGCCTCCAAAACTGTAAGGTACAAGCTGATTTGTAAAATATATATATTTTCCTCTATATTCCAGACACTAATGCTTTTTATATGTTGGAGAGAAAACTTCCTACCACTGCAAACATGGTGCTGTATTTGGGTAACTATGTATGACTTAAGATATGTGCACATAGATCAAGTTTTGTTTGTTTTTATTTTTTAATTTGACTCAAAAATATTTTTGTTTTTATTTTTATTATAAACCTTATAAATATAAGCCTTATGCATTTTTACTAAATAAAGCAAACAGTAAAGAAAACTGCACACTAGGGATAGAGGGTTACTTTGAATATTTTGATTAACATTTTTCCAGATATAAGCAAAATGGAATTACATATGTGGGAATGCATGTATTCCAAAATTGAATTATCTATATACATGTATTCTATATAGAGTATGTGCATGTATATCACAAATATTCCAAACTATAATCAAACTACATATTCTACTTTATAGAATAACTTTTCTTAATAATATTTGTTTTGTGCTAATTTTTAAATCAATGCCCTTTTATACCAATACACCCATATCATCATAACCAACAGAATCATCATCCTACTCTTTAATCAAAAAATGTATCTTTTATAGATAAAATGTGATTTTTGTAAACAATATCCTGTTTGGGAACATGCTTACAATCAATATTTAGTGTTATAAATGATACATAAGGAATATCAGGCATTAAACACACACTTCATTCAACACATGTGCATACAAAATTGTTAGAGCAAATGGCCCCAACAACACAACAGGAAAAAAATATAGGAAATACATGTTTGAGTGTTGCTCACACAAATATTTGTTTCCAATTATTTTCCTGGAAATTAATATTGAAGTATCATTATTTGCACAAAGAAAATAATATTTAAAGAATCTTTCTGGGGCTCCTGGGCGGCTCAGATTGTTAACTGCCTGCCTTCAGCTCAGGTCATGATCTCCAGATCCTGGGATCGAGCCCCACACCGGGCTCCAAGAAGTGGGAAGTCTGCTTCTCCCTCTCCCTCTGTGCTCTCTCTGTCTTTCTCTCTCTCAAATGAATAAATAAATTCCTAAAAAAAAAAAAAAAAAAAAAAGAATGTTTCCATATAGTGCTAAATTATATTCCATAAAGATTCAGGCAAATTAGAAATCCACTTTAATGTATGAAAATCACTTATATTCCTATAAAATTGTTGTCATTGGATATTGTCATTTAGAAATATAAATATATCAGGCATATCACTGTTTTAACCTGAGTAATTTAATTTGGATAATTTTAACTATTACTTAAGCCAATTTTTTTTTAATATAGCTTTTGAAATTTGGCATTTCTCCCGAGAGTCACCGTTGCATAGTTCTTAGAAGCCTGAACAATGGTGCAAGACTGAACTGGTTAAAATCCCAGGTCAGCCACCTCCCAGCCTTATGACCTGGGCCTATGTACTTAGCTATCATGAGTACCTATTTTCCCTGTCAGCATGAAATAGGCTTAATAAAAGTGAGAATGAAATGCAATAATATATATTTATATTACTTATATTACATATAATTATATATATAATATACATATTTTGTATAGGAAAGGCATATAGGAATCATCATATAAATACTATTATTGTATGTTCATGGGCACTACTCATATTTAGGAATTTATCTTTTGTTTTTCTATTATAGGAGACCCATAGAAATAAATAATATTGATTCTCTTTCAGTCATATACAGTCTAACCTCCCCTCTAATTCTCTCTTCTTAATCTCCCCAAGTAAGAGCAATTCTGTTCCTGGGATGCTCCCAAACACAATGTGTTTTCACTTAGAAACCTATAATTTCAAGGCTCACTGCTCTAAATGAACAATGCCTTATTTTATCAATCTAGAGATTTGCTACTTAGTAAACCTGTTTGGTTAAAGGGAAGTTTTACTTGTGCTGATGATTAGTTGTTCTGATTAAATAAAACACTAGATTGTTTTTGTCTATATGTAGAGGCACCCACACTTTCTTGGGAGGTCTAGAAATAAATACATGGCAACTGATGAAAACAAAGGCTTACTTCCCCAGGGCTTTTAGATAGATGATCAGCTATAAGGAAATGCACAATGGTGGCATTAGAGGAAATTTCCAGCTGATAACATTCACTGTCTCTCTTTTCTGTAAATAAGGGGAACACTTCAGAGGAGAACTGGTTCAGATTCATTCTCACCAAAGGGGGAAAATGTCACCTCTGGCTATGTGACATTCCCAATTTTGACAGCTAGCTCCACATCCCTGGCAGAAACAGAGATAGTGCAGATAAGAGCTGCGGTTTCTGAATTCACAAGGCAGAAAGGACAACAGATAAGGCAAAATTCAAGCAAAGAGCTTGGCATGAAAAGTAACTTGACAAAGTCAGAATTGCCCTGTATCCCTTGGCCCTTTGATGATGGGCCGAAAAGCTCTACCTCCACACCGTCTCTTCTCACAACAAACTTCTGAATTTAGAGACATTATCCTAAAAGTTTCTGCAAGACCTAGACCTGACCTCGTCCTCACCATCTGAATAGGAAATCATGCCAGCTTTGTGTCCTCTTGTATCAGATCAGGCAGTGTAATTAAAAATGAGTCACACTTTGGGAACCACAGAAAGACACCTTTTCTTGAAATCCAGGTACAGTGCTATTTCTGGTAGATTCCAGGGGTCTAATTTATTCAAATGTTCAATAATAACCCAGCAGGGACAGTGCCTGGGGTCCTATCAAGAAGTTTCTGTCTCTCAAACCTCTTGTTTGAAATAAAAGAAGCTACGGAAATGATCTTCCTGTGGCCTTCTTAGTCCTTCAGTACAACAGAGAAAAACAAAGTTTGTTCCAGCAGTCTAAGTATGGAGATATTGCTATCTCTTTACTGTCACAAGGTTACCTCCTTGCCTCGAACCAGACTATGTTCAATCTAAACTGGAAGGTCAGCACAGAAAAGCAAAAGAGGTAGAATCAAAACTGTAGAAAAAGAACACTCTTCCATAATCATTGTATTTCATATACATGCCTCAGTGTATTATATATATATATATATATATATATATATATATAAACATGAAACTGTAAAATATAAAAATTAGTAACAAATACATCATTATACTATATTAGAAGCACATATTTTATCTTTGCAAATGCATCTCCCAAATGTCTAGTACTGATTCTTCTTTGAAGGGACTCAACAAATAATAATACTGAGACTAATGGGCACTCCTTAAAATGTAACATGGTTGACAAAACGAACCCCAACATAAAGAGATTCTCAAGAACACAAAGAAAGCAAGTATATTGATGCCTGCATTCAATTACTGTACTATAAAGCATTCATTCCTTTGGAAGAACCTATTATTTTTCAAAATAATGTGAAGCCTCAGCAGGTGCCACCGTCGTTGGCTGTGAAAACCGTAGCTCCGCCAAACTCCAGTAATTATTTAGACCAGTCAGACTCTGTGTGTGCTCTACAACAGAGTCAGCATTCACCACATCACTTCAAATTGTTTGTTGGATCTTATTGTTAGGATCGTGACATTCATTACTGGGGACTAAACCCTTCATTACACAGTTTGTCAAAGTCTTCAAGCAATACAGTATTTGCAAAAGAACAAGCAGAATTAGTTTCCTGTGGGGAGCTCTCAGAAGCGAAAACATTAAATAAAAAAATAAAAAAAAAGAAAAGAAAAGGATTTCCAAAATACATGTTACTTTGTCACCAAATAGTGACAGCTCTTCTTTCACTTACATGTCACTCAGATCAGCAAAAGTACACAATATTTAAGAATACTCAATAAACTTCCTTTTAATGATAGTATAGCTTTGGAAGTTCACTTTTTCAAAATACTATCTTTCCTACAGTTAAGTACTACCTATTGTGTGCACTGGTATTTTGTTTCTTTGCATGAGATACATGATTTGAGGAAATAGGTAATGATGTTGGAATGTAGCATTAATTACCATATAAAGCTCCTGTAATAACTTATTTCAATGTGTCTTTTGGCATATGCAATTTTAACTACTGAAGTTAGAAGAATAGGAAAAAAACTATTATAAATAGATTTAACTATTGATTATTGGAACTTTCTTATTTTTAAGAGAAATTCCAGAGCTTATTTCCTGTTTGTTAGTCATGTTTACTATGCCCTTCAACCTAAAACTAGAATAGCAAATTGAATCAAAATTTGAGGCAAAACTTTGTTCACACTTTTTATTTTGTAATAGATCTAAGTTTCTCTTTAATGAAGTATAAATCCAAAGAAACTTGGCATTCTCTGACAGACTGTACATTTAATGTATACCAAATACATTCATGGCCAAGAAAACCAACCTACATTACACACCATGGCGTAGGACTTAACCTTCCTCCGATAACCATTTACTCTTGAATGATCCAGCCTATCAAATGATACTGTAGCCTGTCTACTACCTTGAAGGCTCTCTTTCTCTCTCTAAATGGGTTTGCTGAGTGTTCTGTTTCCTTTCCTTTAATTAAAATGTATTCCTCACTTTACATACCAAGATAGACCTAATGAAGCAAAATACCTTCTACTGATTTCATTTTTGTTAACATTTCCCAGGTACTGTTTCTTCTTCATCGGCATAATCTTCATTACCTACCTTTATTTCTGACTGTTTTCCTTTGTGCAAATACTCCACTGGAGTTCATGTTTCTCCAGTTTCAACTTCTGCATTCATTTTGGCTTCTTCCCACCTATCTTCCTAGGATTTTTATGGAACTTTCTGCTTACAAATTGTATGTCATTAGTTATCCCCAGAAGGAAAATGGAGAACATAAAAGTCAAGTTACCTGTAAAATAAGAAATCTGAGACCAAATTGTGATTCAAATCAGTAAGGTCAGCTGGGTTGTACAATGTGTGTGTGTTAGGGCACCCAATTTCTTTTCCTTCTTTCTCTCCTCCTCCTCCTCCTCCTCCTCCTCTTCCTTCTCTAACCTCTTCCCCCTCCTCCTCCCCCTTTCTTTCCCTCTCTTCCTTCTCCTTCTTGTTTTTGTTCCTTCTGTTCTCCTACTCTTCTCTCTCCTCCTCCCCATCCCCCTCCTTTTTAATTTTTGTAGTCATTTAAGAACTCAGGTTTCTCTATAATAGGTATGGTTTTCCTGATCTGGTATTAATGAATTCTGAGATTTCATTTCAAACAATATAAAATAGACCATTCTTGTATGGGTACTTGACTTTTTAATTCATTTTTAATTCATTAAATTAAATTAAATAACTTAATTTTAATTTCTGTTTCACAGGTATGCAGACTTAACAAATTATCTTGACCCCCAGCAGTTGTCAATTATTATGGTTTACATAATTTAAATTAAACCCTGGGCATCAGTCTGCCATAAGAAGAGAACAAGTATAGTTTTCTTTCTTTGGCATTTCAAGACTAGGGAAGAATGGGTCCGAAACCCAGTGCAGCTTCAGACAGGGAACAAATTATTAGAGCCAAAGAAAGTTGCTTCTGTCCCAGGAGAAAAACCTTTGTAATCAAGCCAATATTCCAAGAGTAAGATTAAGTTTGAAGAGGAATTCCTCTGTTTTATATCCCAATTTGACTGTAGATTAAAGTGTCAGTCACCACAATGCAAAGCATTCTTAAGGCAGAAAATAAAGAATTGCTAAATGCCAGACTTTTGAGCTGCTTAGCATTGAAAATCCACTGTTAGTAATAAGATATAAGTACACCTAAATGTGACAGATACAATATTTCCTATTAAATTGTATTCACCACATAATTTAACATCTCTTTCCAATTTCATTTTTTTTGGTAACATATCAAAAAACAAACTGTCCTTCTTGTCTACTAGTTGACAAATTAAATGTTTGATATAGTACTTCAGATATAGAGTGATAATGAAGATTGCATATTACCACACTGTCTCTCTCCACTGTCTTCTAATCCTTGGATCCTATCTACAGTATTCCCAACATGGAATTGTCCAGGTAGAACATGAACATTTCTGATATTGCATGTTGCCTTTCTCCAGTGATAGACGGTAATACCAAGTGGCCTGTTATATTAGGGAAAGAGTAAAAAATAGGTGTTGTTGGGAAACAACCCTCCATATAATTCATATGGAGTATTTTATCACAAAACAAACAAACAAACAGACGAACAAAAACTGATAATTATCTATGAGCAATCAGGTCTTTCATCACAAGAAAATGACTACCATTCAGTCAGCTAATACTTGAAATTCTTTTCTGTCCCTCTCTCACCCTTTGCTCCCTCCTACTGATCTATCTCACTGTAGGGACACTACCAGAGGATATTCCTGTTTAGTATTTACATTGTTTCCTCATGGAGTTCCCATATTTTCTTTTATGAGAGGACTTAAGGGGAAGTTAGTACAAAGTTGTATTTTCCAGCAACAGAAGTATTTCTTTTTCTCATTCAATTTGACATGTAAGAGCTATGTTACAGCAACTAGCTTTGCTTCCTAAGTAACCCCTTTAAACATAAAAATATGGGAATGTCTTCACTGTTATTTTCATGGATTATGATCTTCAAGGCTAGAAAAATAACAAAGCTCCTACCTACTGGTATAGGATATATGTTCCACACTTACTGAAAACCAGGGTGACTAGATCTAGTCGAAGAGAAATGAACCAACATGAGAAGTGAAAAAGAAACTCTCTCCACATATGAAAGGGTTGAAGGAAACTAAGAAAAGATCAAGGAGATTAAGAAAGATATTAGCACTATTTGGTGCCATATTAGGCAGATAAAATTCTGATAAGGCCTTCTGACCCAAGGGACTTGAGAAAAAAGTCAGGGCAACCACTAAGGATACAAAATCTAAGGGAAAATTCTGAAAAGAAGAGAACCAAGGACCAGGAACCTATAAATCTATGTATAAATTCTGCTGAAATCTCTGCCTGACATCCAAACCAGGTTAAATGTAAGGAAGACTTCATACATTCTAGTTAAAAATTAAAAGAAAAGAACTGAGATTTGAGCTGCCACCTGAGAGGGAATCCAATCAAGTTAATTTTCTTCTAAAACCAATAAGCAAAGAAACACACCCAAAAACACTCTTTAGAAAAATAGAAGTATCTATATAATAACAATCACAATGTCTAGTAAATGATAAAAAAAAAGTGAACATGAAAAAATAGTTAAATTTTCAAGAGAAAAGACATGTAAGGAGACTCACCTTGGAATGACCTAGACAAGAAAATTATCAGATAAAGATTTTATTCAGCTATTACAGGGATACTCAATGACATAAAAGGGAATTAGGTACATAGTGAATAAAAAGTATGTCTGAGTTATTCAGCTGAGAGTAAGAACTGAGGAAACAATTTCAAAGAGACCATCAAAGGAGAATATGAAGCCAGAGTGAGAACTGGAGCCATTCAATAATGGGAAAGGATTATGTGTGTATATATATATATATATATATATATATATATATGAATATTCATTGTTCAGATTTTATAAAATTGATACATGACTTGAATAGGGGGAAATCAAGTAAGCTTTTGAAAGGAAAGCATGTAATTCCTGGAAGAATAACTTAAAATTGTACTGTAAAACAACTGAAATAGACCAGTGTTTAATAAAGATAACTGTGCAAAGAGACAACTATAGCTAAATGCATAGGAACCTGTATATTTCAGGGTGAAGGAAACTAAAAGAAGTGTGGAGAACATTTATGCAATTTTCCCTTAGCTTTTGCATCCCGGCTCTAGATGATGGGTGGTAGTGGGGAACTATTTTATAATTGGTTCAGTGACTTATGTAAAGTATCATAAAGACATGATAGCATCTCAGATACATCTAAGACTTTAAGTCCCTTAGTATGCTGTGCTATTTCTTATACTAAGGAAATGTTTTTTGTTGGAATTGTTCTCTTGTTCTTAAAGACAGAAAAGGCAGGCACTATGATTCGCTTTCCAAAAACAATAAATATTTTAGTCAAAATAAAGTCATAAATATTTTTTAGACGGTATATATGTGTTAACTTACAAAACAAAACCATGAAAAAGTGTATCTCTTTGACTGGTTTTTCAACATATAGATATATTTTCTTAACCTGTGTTCCTTGGCAAAACAGAACCTAATACAAAAACTCATAATCATGACTCCACTGGGGATGTAATTCCAGAAGCAGTAGTTAGGCTGAAGGGCAGTGAGTTAGAAATGACAGCAAATAAATAAAAATGCATGTTACTGATACTGATACTGATACTGATACATGATACTCTATGGTATCAAGCAAAAAATAGCTGCTTAATCTCACAGTCTCACGTGTCAAAGAAATTCATTGGCTTTTCTGTAAATAGGGGATCGTTTCAAAAATTGGTTTAATAAAAATAATTATAAAAATTATTAAAAGGTAATATAAAAATATCTGGAGATATCTATCCCCCCAACTTATACTTTCTTTACTTAATGTCCACAGTTCCTTAGGGAAGGATATGGGGATACTTATGACACACAATTGGTTATGGAGTCCTTCCCCAAGATGAACAGGGTAATTTCTTATTACATGCTAATATATTCTCTATCCTTCTTACCCTGAAGATCATTATAATTTATTAGCCATAGATCCCTGCAAATCATTGTACCATAAAGTAATCTCCAGGTTTTGTTTTGTTTATTTTTTGTTTTGTTTTGTTTTGTTTTGTCACCTGATGGTTAAAGGTTGTCATCTGTTTTCTTCCATTCTGTAACTTCTTAGTCCCCAGCGATATTCACAAGACTGTCTCCCAGTATTGGCCTACACAAGACAAGTATCACCAAACTTTTCACAGCTGGCATCGCCATCACCAAGGCATTGCTTATTTCTTTAGTGAAGGGATGATCTTTGGACCTTCCCATAAGTATTTGTCAAGTGCTGAGCTCCCAGATCTTACATAAGATCACCAAGCATTCCCACATCCTTGAAGTTGTTTGGTCATTTTCTCAATATAATACCAATAAAGATTGTGTATCTCAAAATAACTTGCAACAGGCCATTTCAAGTCTAAGATTCAAAGACCCATTGCAGGAAATTATTGGAAGATCCCTCCCCTATCTTCATGAGTTCTTTCTGGAAAAAAAAGTAATGAAGGGAAAAGGGATTGAAACAAGGAGGAAGGGAGAGCAAACACAAGGAACACTACAGAGTTAACCACCATTTGGTGTGAGGCATTAAATGATCATTTAGACTTATAGAGCTTTCTTCTAAAAGGTTGTGTGACATACTGCATTCTGGGATCATTAGGAGAGGAAAAAGGAAGAATTTATTACCTATTTCATTAACTATTGGCTAAATTTTCTTCTCGTTGGGTTTTATTTTTTATTTTTTATTTTTTTAAATATTTTATTTATTTATTTGACAGAGAGAGATCACAAGTAGGCATAGAGGCAGGCAGAGAGAGAGAGAGGAGGAAGCAGGCTCCCTGCCGAGCAGAGAGCCTGATGTGGGACTCGATCCCAGGACTCCGAGATCATGACCTGAGCAGAAGGCAGCAGCTTAACCCACTGAGCCACCCAGGTGCCCTCGTTGGGTTTTATTGCCCAACATTTCCTCATAGCTCACGCATTGTTCTTACACAGGTACCATGGTAAAGCATTGCTTAGTAGCATCAGGAGCAAGTAAGATGTACACAGAATGGGAAATAAGTGGATGAGGCACCATCATTTATTGCCCCCGTGAGGTTAATGTCACAGCCTACATGGTATGGGTCATAAATATACTAGCTAGGGTAGAATAAGTGGCCAAAAGCTATGAAATGAGTTGAAGAGAGTGTGAAGTGAAGCAGAAGAAATGTCTTGACTGTACTCAAATTGACATCCAAATCTATATGAAAACTCAGAAAAAGACACCGAGTTTCTATGGCACTCGGAATATTCTATCGTTAGCCTCCAAGTAATGTGAGAAGCCTAAGTCACAGAAAGTTTAGATTAGTAGTTTTAGCTCCAAGATGCTGATGAAAAAGTCAAGCTTTACTATGAAAAAGCTACTTTCCTACATGCTCTTAGTACACCCACTCCCATTAGTGATTTGAAAGTCAAACTAAAAAAACTCCACACAAATTGAATAAAGAGAAAAATGAAAAAGAAAAACAAAACAGAATAGTATCAGAACCCTAGCCATCTATAGAAATTTTGCCAAGCTAAATTTCAAAATTGAAAGGGCTCTCTAAATTGTAAACTAATTACATGAAAATACTGATATTTGAGTTTGTCTTTAAAAAGTTATACTCAAAAAAATTCTATGAGTACTTAGATTCAAAGGAGCAACTTGTATTCTAGGGATAAACAAAAGTGTGGTTTCCTGTATCTCTCAAATAGGATATCCCAAAGACAACAGATTAAGTTATACAGAAATTGCTTATGCACACAGGAACCTCCGATACGTATGCCAGTGCCTAGAGCAATGACCAATACATATCAGATGCTCAATAAATACTTTTTTAAAAGGATAAATACATTTTGATAAAGGAAGAATCAAATGATATCTCATTACTGACGAAATATATGACCAAAGTTTTAAAATTCCTCTGGTATTTCTATGCCATTGGATATATATTTTGAAAGGAATATGTTGATTTTATTTTTAAAATATCCACATTTATAAAACAACAGAAGTTACACTCTATGCAATTACTTAAACTCATGAAAAATAACTATACATGCACCTAAGAAGTATTCCCTTCTATTACATAGCTTGGGCAGTATTTCAAAGAGTATATGATCAAAAATATATAGACACTACTGCTTTAGGAAAATACTGATCTTTAAAATGCAATGGAATCCATCAAATCAGCTCTTTGTTCATTCAGCGCTGAGCCTTCCTTTTGAGCAAGAAATGTGATAGGCGTTGCTTTTGTGGAGATGGGCATACTAGACTTGGCCTTTATCTGACAGAGCTTCTGGTTTAGTAATAAAATGCTAATAATATTTAAGAAATAGTACAAGTATGAGATAGAATGAATTATAAATGTTCTCTTAAACTCAAATGAATACTTATTGAATTGAATGAAAAAATATAAATCCTTATGCATCCTTACACAGCATCCCATTTTTTGCAATAGTCCATCATAAAATTTCTTAATTTAGTTTATAAAAATCCCAATCAAATATATAAATATGCAAGTGAATATATATGTAAGTTCACTTTATGTGATAAGGCAAATATGAGCTCCTATACTCAAAATGGGTAAAAGAGTTTAAAAAAAGAATGTTTTATTATAGTAGATCAAGCTTCTAGCTTCTATCAAAGCTCAGTGCTTTTGGGGCACCTCGGTGGCTCAGTCGTTAAGCATCTGTCTTCAGCTCAGGTCAAGAGTCCTGGGATCGAGCCCCACATCAGGCTCCCTGTTCAGCAGGAATCCTGCTTCTCCCTCTCCCACTACCCCTGCTTGTGTTTCCTTTCTCACCGTGTCTTTATCTGTAAGATAAATAAATAAAATATTAAAAAAAAGAAACTTTCATTGATCAACAACAATGAATAAAATTTGTCTAGCCTTAAAGTGATAAATTAAAGGAATGAAAACCAATATATTAAAGGGATATTCCAACCAAATTTCATTATTTTTTCCTTCATATTTGTCTATAACATTTCCAGATGTTTTCACACCATCTGGAACATCTAAACTTTCTGTTTATTAAAAGGTACTCTTTATTTAAGAACAAACTGAAAAGTCCAGCAACCTCCCTTAAGCCTTTCCTACCTACAAATATCAAGGCATATATGTTCTTCATAATTTTAAAGAATTTAATGCCATTTATTTATGACTTATTCTTCATCATCATTATCATCATCATCTTATTTCTTTTTTTTTAAAGATTTTATTTGTTTCTTTGACAGAGAGAGAGATCATAAGTAGGCAAAGAGGCAGGCAGAGAGAGAGAGAGAGAGAGGGAAGCAGGCTCCCTGCTGAGCAGAGTGCCCGATGCGGGACTCGATCCCAGGACCTGAGATCATGACCTGAGGTGAAGGCAGAGGCTTAACACACTGAGCCACCCAGGCGCCCATCAACATCTTATTTCATCTTTATTTTCCATAGTTATGTCTTCTTTGAAGTTAACTTTGAGTTTCTCATTTCTGTTATTTATCAGAGATTTGTATATCCCAAGGTTTATGTTGTTAAAGTTTCAATCTTTTTGATCAAAATATGTGTAATATAATTAGCACACAAATATGTGCAGATATTCGTTTACATAATATCCTAATATTTCATTTGAATCATAGTAATTTGACTGTGGCTTATAAACTCTACTTTCATTATCACTGTCATATTTGCTTATCTTTATCTTGAAGGTGAAAATAACCAGATGAACTTTATATGGCATATTTTAAATAGAAAGATTCCTCCATCTAGATTAGATTCACAATTATTCTGCAAAATTGAATACTATAAATAGATCTTAAAAAACATTCTGTTAGGAATCACTTATGTTATTTCATGAAATAAGTATGGCTTTGAACAAGAATATGAAGTTTGTATTTTGGAAATTTTTTTGATATAATGTGGTAGCAATATCTAGGAACAAAAAGTAAAGTAACATGTTAATTCTACTACAAAACATAATTTAAATGTATTTATTAATTTACATTCTATTTTAATGAAACTATTGCTTTTTTTAAGATTTCTGGCTCTCAAATTAAAATGATATTTTTTCCTGGACATTTCTGATTATTGTTATTTAATATTTATTAAAAACCTATAGCATTCCTGGAAAGATAAATTCAATAATTGATACAATTGCTGTACCTAATGTGATTACAAAATGCAAAGAAAAACGCCACAGAAAACAAATCTAGAGTAACACCAGGTACATAGAGTTTGCTATTTCTTCTCCATGGAGATTTTTAAGCTTCACTTTCAATGGCAAGTAATGAATTGTGTTGATACTGTACATTGTAGGTTTATAGTTGTGTTGATGCCGGCTGAAGGATCCCTATTACACTATTCTCTCCAGAGGGAGTAAAAATCTTTTTACAAGAATCCCTTTCTTATTTCCTTTACACACAAACGGTTAAGCTTAGAGCCTATAATTCTACTTTGTTGGTTTGCTTTTTACTTTTGGGGAGCATGTTGTTCTGGACCCAGCAACTGCATTTCACTTGCTCTCAATCACTCTATCTATATTTTATATTACATCATGCATCAATGCAGGAGACATTATAGTTCTATACTCTTAAGCGTCTCAGCAGAAGAGACACAAAATGTGGGGGGGAAGCTTGCCTAATACAAGATTTCAGAGTTTCTATATATGTGTGCATGTGTTCTTGAAATGTGATTGAGTTTCATGAGGGATTTGTCATATTTTCAGAAAGTAATAAAATCATTAATGAGCTAGACTATTAAGAAATGGTATTTATTGAAAAACCTGTTTCCTGCTGAGCTGCTAAAGTGCACAAACCCTTGTTTAGAAGATATGCCTATTATGTGGTAGTTTAGCAAACAAAGGAACTCGTCATATTTCTGATTTGAAAGTATACAGAGGAGTACAATAGGGAACACTTAAGCATGCAAAGTGGAACAAAATGGGATTGCATTGTTTCTAGTAAATGTTAATGCTCCATATACTGTCAATTTATAGTGGTTTTCCACAATCGGGGGTTATTTTAAGTGAATTGTTGTTATTATATCAATCACTGTGAGCCTAACATTTATTGAGAAATACTGAGCAAATAAAATAATTCTGTTATCTTCAAAAGACATCTTTAAGAAGTAAGGGCCACAAGGTATTTAATGTAAATGTGATGTATTCAAGTGTTTGGAAACATTCACTGAGTTGCTGTCTGATTTGTTTACTCTTTCAGAAAGATAGTCTATAGGTGTTATGGAACCTTTCTTGAATATTTTGCTGAAGTCCTGCCTAAACCATTTTATTGTGTCTATTAGTAAACTGGTTAAGTTGAGCAGGCAGAAGTAAGCAAATCTGGAACCAATAATAGTGCAAATATTGACATTGAATGACATACAGCAGAGCAGTGTTTCAATGCTGGTTTTTAGACAAGCTAGTGTTTTCTTAGACAAAACCTCAATGCTGCGCACCTGACCCCTTGTGGTCACTATGTCTTGACATGTGTTGAATTGAATCTAAAAAGGTCTCATTAAGTAAAGCAAAGTGCTTTTTTTTTTTTTTTAAAGATTTTATTTATTTGAGAGAGAGATCACAAGTAGGCAGAGAGGCAGACAGAGAGAGAGAGAGAGAGAGGGAAGCAGGCTCCTTGCTGAGCAGAGAGCACGATGCAGAGCTTGATTCCAGGACCCTGAGATCATGACCTGAGCCGGAGGTAGGCACCCAAGCCACTGAGCCATCCAGGCGCCCCAGCAAAGTGGTTCTTTATGGTTACTGCTTTGTGTTAGTTCCCCTCTGCTGTGTACTAAGAAAAAAAGAAAGAAGAAAGGAAAGGAAGGGAAGGGTAGGGAAGAAAAGAGAAGGGAAGGGAGGGGAGGGGAAGGGAAGAAAGGAAGGGGGAAGAAAAGAAGGAAGGAAGGACAGGAGGAAGGAAGGAAAAGAGGAAGGGGTGGAGGGAGGAAGGAAGGAAGAAGGAAAGGAAGAAAGGAAGAAAAAGAAAGAAAGAAGGAAGGAAGGAAGGAAGGAGAGAAAGGAAGGGAGAGAAGGAAGGGAAAAAGAAGGAAGGAAGGAAAGAAGATAGGAAGGGGGAAAGGAAATGGAAGAAAAATGGACAAAGAAAAGAAAAAGGGGAAAAAAGTAAAAATAAAAGGCATACTCTGGAAACTTTCCCCAGTATTATGTCTTTGTACCTATATAGATGGCTATCCCTTAGAAAAGAAAAATATTGACTAGTCATGCAATAATTCTGTACCGGAAGGAGAAATCACTGAGCAACTGCATTAAAATAAATTCTGCTGCTTTTATTGAAAAATCGTAAGACAGGATATCATCTATTTATTAAAAAAAAAATTCTTACCCCAAGCAAGTTCTTAACACTAAAATGTACAAAGGTGTGTGTGCCTCTCTCCCCAAGACATACACCTATAAACCTATGCTCTTGTCTGCAGAAATCATGGATCAAGAAATCAAGTAACCTTGGATTCCAATATTGAATAATTGTGAATTTAATAATGTATATTATCATCTTTTGTTCTCTGTTTCATTTCTAAAAAGGGATTTAGTCTATAATATTCTATAATTTGGCCTTAATACTCTCTCTGTTTTAGTTTCCATATACTTGCCTATCTGATCTACAATGTATTCCTATATATCTCTGTTCCACTGTTAAGATTTGTTCACACCATTTTCTTGTGTCTTTTCATTCTCCAGGCATAATTACCTGTATGGCCAAAGTCTATGCAAAAGTATCTGTAAGGCCTTCTAGTCATTAATAAAATTTCACTTATTCTTTCATGCCTGTTCAAAGGTTTTATGTAAGCTGCAATAAAAGAATTCCAACCCTTTGGCCTGAAAATATAAACTACTTTGAAGAAAATTAACACAGATACCAGAATTTATTTAATCCTATAAAGCTCTGGTTCTTCATATCCTCATTTATACTTCATACCACCACATTTTGTACCCCAGTTTATATTTATTTGGCAAAGATCTGAGGTCTAATAAATGGCATTAGTTGCCTACTGTATGAACTATTTGAAGACCAGAAATACTACCAGGATTCATCCTTGCAGATGTAAAGATGAAACTTAAGGTTTCAGTTAAATGGTGGTACATAAACCCACTGCGTGTCCATTCTGTGTGCTCACCAACTAAAATCCAAGAAGCTTTGTCACTTGTTCTCTCCTTTCTGTACAAATGTGTACTATTCCTGCAAGTATCATGTCTACCTTGGTTTTCAACTGCACTGCATGGACTTGCAACTCTGTTGCAAATAAAATTTACCTTCTGACTGTTCACTGAACAAGCTCTGTTCCTCAGTCTTAAATGATAATGAGCTCATTCCTTGTCAAGTAAATTAATTAAATTAAATGTACTTGTTTATGATCACAAAAAGAGGTCAACCTGCAGTGGCTTCCATGAAACTGAAATGCTTTTGTCTGGCAAGAAATAGTGCAGAACGAGGTAAACTGAGGCAGTTGGATTGTTAGGACTGCATAGCACAGGGTTTACATTTCCGGGTTTAAAGCAGTGCCTCCAAATCTCAGGAAAAAAAAGAATTTGAAGTAGAGGGCAATCTGCAAATTGCTTGTTTCTTTTCTGCTCACATTGCTTAAGTCAAAATATGGCTCTACCAGGTTGCAAAAAAATATGGACTATGTTTTTCTAGTTGAGTAGCCATATGGCCAACTAAATCTCAGGGGGGATCTGTAACTAAATGAAAGAAGGAGGTAATGGATATTTCTGTACATCTTTTTTCTGCCACATATTATGTTTCCCTTGCCCACTTTTCATTTTCCACTCACTACAAGTCATAGAAACTCTCTCCACTTACTTCTAAACCAGCTCTTTTGGTTAAGGTCTCATATAACTTTTGTTAGATCTCAAAATGTTCCATTTAGGAAATGTGGAATATGTTGCCAAAGGTGATACTTATTTTCATATTTTATCCTTGTTAACTTAAATATTTGGCACTGCATTATATATTTTACTTTTTAAATCCGTTCATTTCCTCCTAAATTTATGTAATAATCTTCTATCCATGAAGGAGAAGCTCTGACATCTGTTTTCAATCTGTACATTTGATCACTATAATTCAGACTTCAATCAATTCCTCAATCTTCTCCAAAACAACCTTTCATAAATAGTGATAATAGGTGAAAGACCACTTCAGTATAAAAACTTGAAATAACTTGTAAGCATTGAGTCAAACTTGTGTCCATTTTAGACTACTTTACTTGAGAGTCAAAAATCCTGAAATTTAATTATTGCATTTGATTATTCAGATACTTAACTCAAGGGCAACTTAGATTTGTAAATTCTGATTTTGGGAACTCAAGCTGAGTAACACACACCTCATGGGTAGTGGGTAGCTTTTAAACTGACTGCCAAGCTCAGCCAATTGTTTTAAACCCTTCTTTTTGTCCTCTTCCTCCTTACCAATCCTCCATGACCATTCTGAACTAAGTAATCCTGCCTGCTCCCTCCTTCAAAATTTACGGGGCTACAGATGATGACGTAGTCCATGTTGGAAGGTTCAGCACCTGATATGCAGACTTTCTGGAATGAAACCTATGGAGAAACAAGTCAAAACGAGATGGGGGGGATGGAGAATCACTGTGCAACAAAGCACAGGGAGACAGTTCACAGAAAAGCAAAATCAGCGTATGACAAGAGAAGCAGAAATGAAAAGAGAAGGTAACATGTTCTAGTTTCCCATTCAGGTCTTTTCAAGACTTTATTTATTTATTTATTTATTTACAGATCTCACAAGTAGGCAGAGAGGTGGGTAGAGAGAAAGGTGGGCAGTAGGGAGCAGGATCCCTGATGAGAAGACAGCCCAATGTGGAGCTTGATCCCAGGACCCTGGGATCATGACCTGAGCTGAAGGCAGAGGCTGTAACCCACTGAGTCACCCAGGTGCCCCAGTTCAGGTTTTTCCATTGTCCTGACTGGACTTTGAGAACTCTATGCCTTCTCACAGTAAATGCTCATCTTTTTGTTGTTGTTGTTGTTGTTGTTCAGGTTCATTTCTGTAACCCACAAGTAGAGATCCATTCTGTGTTTAAAATTTTAAGTATACATCTCTACAGATAAGCTAAACACAGAATATATATTTAAATGGAAATTTCTGTGTGTTCTGGTTGGTTTTAGCACAAAAGACAAAGAAACTTTTCAAACTTTTCTGCAAAATGAGAGCAATTTATTTAAAAAAAATAAGGTAGTTTATAGCAACTGAGTGTGTTAACAATGAAGAAAATTTACATTTTTTTCAAAGAGTGGGTATTTTGATGATGTAATTGGATATTATGTATCTTATAGAGTGATTATAATAAGTCAAGAACTACACCTGAAGACCTATTACATAGATTTGTTCAATTCTGATTAAGAAAAAATAGTGATTTTTTTTTCTTTTTTTGTCACTTGTTTTGGGAACATAAAAAATGGATTCTGTTTTTTCACTCTCTTATGTTAGAATACCTCTTTAGCCTATGATTTTACACTAGACTAGCCTTATTTTATCCTGGTGATCACCTCAGCTTTTGCCATGTACAGCCACAATTATGGTCATGTAATTACTAGGTGTACCAATAATTACGTTTTGCATCAAAGCTGTCAAGGGAAATCAAATTAAGATGCAATAAAAAACATTACTTTTTTTCTTCTACTATTGCTTTTCAACAACAGACCTTTGTAATATCAGATAGATGGTAAAATATGCAAGCTAGAAAGGAATGACAGCAGTAGAGTGTGTGTGTGTGTGTGTGTGTGTGCACATTTGCATGTGTATGTGTCTTTGTATGTTGCAGAGAGAGAGAGAGAGAGAAAGAGACAGAGCGATTAGAACTAAGAAAGGATACCAACCAAGAGGATAAGACCATAATGGCCATGGAAGGTTATAAATATTCTGTGATACCTTATGTAAAGATTATGAAGACAGGCAACTGGCCTTAAATGATAAAATATTCAAATAAATCTGTGCCACTGAAAATGTAAGTTTCCTAAAAGCAAGTATGAGATAAATACATTTAGTTAATTTTAACCAGACCATACTGTTGAGACTTTTGTATACCTCCAAATGATTAACAGAATCATTTATTTGGAATTGGAAATACAGTAATTGCTAAAATTAAAGCATATGGCTTAAAGATTTCCACTGAATATGGACACTAGGGGAAAAAAAGTAGTCATGGTCATTTACTATTCTAAATAAGATGTAAATCACATCTCTTTTGCTCCTTGTAGTAACATTGTATAAGCTTTTATTGGTCATGTCAAATTCATCCTTTCAGGGGCGCCTGGGAGGCTCAATGGGTTAAGCCTCCACCTTCGGCTCAGGTCATGATCCCAAGGTGCTGGGATCGAGCCCCGCATCAGGCTCTCTGCTCAGAGGGGAGCCTGCTTCCTCCTTTCTCTTTGCCTGCCTCTCTGCCTACTTGTGATCTCTCTGTCCAATAAATAAGTAAAATCTTTAAAAAAAAAATTCATCCTTTCACACTGATGCCGTCTAATCATAACCTTAACCTGGTGTAGGTCAAGGTGCAATCCTTGACCTGAGACACTGATCTGAACATTGGATAACATATACAATACTGTATATTTAAGAGTGCCTTTGCAACACTACAGTGTTAATGGGAATAAAACTGTTACTAAACCACAAATCTAGAAATTAGTATCTAGATTGAACAGAAATTTGATCTAAAGTTCATAAATTTCAAAGGTACGGAATCCAGTATTTAAATATAATAGTGTCTTTCAACTGAAGGCAAAATGATGAAAGCATATTACCTAAGAATAATAAATGACATAAAATAAATTACTTAGTACTCTTAGCATGTTAAGCAAATGGCAAAACTCCAACTGCCTAACCTCTGGTGCAGCAGTATATGGTATGCTTTCCAGTGGGGGTGTTGATTATACTTGCTAGAAAATGTAAAGGCACTCTGGAGCCCATATTCCCACAAATTACTCCCTTGAGGACACTGCGGTAGAGTAAAAGCATGGAAAATGAGAATCTTTCCCCTTCTTCAATAAGAATGATGAATCTAGTGGGAAAAAGTAGGGAAGTTAAAAAAGATGTGGGAAATGATCTCACACCCTCAAAGCTCTTTACTGTACCTACAAGGAGCTTTGGGGGATATATTGGTGGTAGTTCCAAATCACTTTCCTATTGTAATTCTGTGGGGTAATGCCAAATGATTCTGAGGGCTACAAATAAAAAAGAAACTTTTTCTCTGTTTATTAATTTAAGAAAAAGTTTGGAATCTCATCTGCCATTTTTTGAAGTAGACCATTGCCATGGTTGCTACCTGAGGTTTCAGAAAACTGGGTGGCTTAATAAGAATAAGAATCTTTCAACAGTATCTCAGAAAGGGAGGCAATAAACAGGATCTATTAGAAGAGGGAAATGGAAAAATGTTGGAAGAAGAAAATGTATAAACTTAATCTTTAGAAAAACAGCTACTGAAAAAAATATAGAACAAATAAGTCAAGATATTAGACAATTAGAAAATAGAAGTAGGAGGGGAAAGAGGAGGAAAACATGGTAGCAAAACAACCTGTGAATTTTCTCCCTAAAATATCTTTAAAAAACTGTATATTGCTTATTAAATTTGTTTATAACCTGTCAGATTTTCTAGATGTGTTCATGTAGTTTTTTTTATTTAAAAAATTTTGAAAAGAGTCAATTATTTTCTGGTATTTAACAATGAATTTCAATGAAAAGTTAAAATAATCATCATAATTGGCAGTATCTGAAAATGCAAAGTAGAAAAGTGAAGAAACTGATTAATGGGCTTCTGGGCAAGTTATAATAGAGACACACACTGAAGGTTGTGGAAAATAGATGCATCAACACATGTTCTAGAAGAGAACAACAATAATTATTTCAACAACAATCCACTAGTATGTAACTAAAATTTTCTTCCATTTATTTCAATCTCGATGAATTTAAATTCCTACAACATGAAGGAGATAGGATTAAATAATGGAATATGCAGTATTTTACTTCTATGTATTCATTAATTCAAAATTATTGACAGCCTACCCTGCAGCACTCAGTCTGATCAGGATAAACAGAATAGGCAGAGTTCTTGCCCTTAGGAGCTTACTGTTCAAGGAGAAAGGCATTCCTCTATGAATTGCAAGGGGGATAATTGTTAAAAATGAGAAAAAATAGAGGTGTATTGTATATGACTTTGTGGTTGACAATAACATTTTATCTGTTTGCAAATGATCAATCAGCCACAATTTTCTTCTTTTCTTCTTTTTTTTTCTTTTTTTTTTTTTTCCTTTAAGTAATCTCTACCCTTGAAGTGGGGCTTGAACTCACAACCCCAACATCAAGAATCTCATACTACCAACTAAGCCAGCCAGGCACCACAATTATTTGCTACTTTCAGCATGTTTTCCCTATTGCCATATCACATTACCTCTGTGTCAGGTAAGTGGACCTTAAAAACATCATTATATAGATAAGGCCAACAATTCCAAGTTGCCCAAAAGACCTATATGAAATAACATGGAGCAAATCCAGCCTGCTGTCTACTTTTGTAGAGCCCAAAATCCAGAGACTTTCTACATTTTTAAGTGACTGAAGCATATTGGTAGAAGAATAATGTCTTGTGACACATGAAATTATATAAAATTCAAACTATAGTGTTCATAAGGAAAGTTTTATTATAAAACACCTAACTTTTATTTAAACATTTTCTATGGTTGTTTTCATGCTGCAGTGCCAGATTTGAGCAGTTGGGAGAGAAATTACATGGCTTGCAAAGCTTGAAATACTAGAAATCTGGTCCTTTAGAAAAAAAAGGCCTTTCTGACTATAAAGTAGACAATCTTTATAATTTTTTAATATTCAGATTTTATTGTGTGTTTAGTATATGTGAGTCATTGTTGTTTACTCTTTGCTTGTATTAAATTAAGCAATAAAGGAGTTTTTTTTTTCCATTTTACAATTGTAAAATTGAAAAGTGAGGTCTTAGGGTCAAAGAGTAAGAGTTTGAGCAGATATTTCAACCTAGTCAGATTGACTACAAAACCTGCTTTTTTCCACTACTCTGTACTATTACTAGGAATAGACTTTGTTCTCAAAATTTTCAAGATCATTTCAAAATGGAAGTTGCTATAATTCTTTAATGGGAACCCCAAACAATTTTATATGCCTAAGCCACACATTTTTGGCACTTGTTTGCCATTTTAGATGCTAATAGTGGATGTACTCCACTGATTTTAATGGCCATTGTTTATAACAGAAAATTAATATAGTATCATAAAAGGAGTCTGCTATCACTTATTTTTGCACCATGATAAGTGTCTGCAATGACTGTATTCGTTCATTCTTTACTGACCATGGAACTGATTGAATTTAAGAATGTGTGGTTATCTCTTCTAGTAAGGCCAGACATGTTATTTATCTTTACTCTTTGTTATCCATGCAAGAGTTTAGAACAAAGTAGGAACTTAATCCATGCTCATGCTGTCACTTCTGAAGTGACAGCATGAGCATGGATTAAGAAATTAGTTTTAGAGACACCTGGGTGGCTCAGTGGGTTAAAGCCTCTGCCTTCAGCTCAGGTCCTGATCCCAGGGTCCTGGGATCGAGCCCCGCATAGGGCTCTTTGCTCATCAGGGAGCCTACTTCCCTTCCTCTCTCTCTGCCTTCCTCTCTGTCTACTTGTGATCTCTGTCTGTCAAATAAATAAATAAAATCTTTGAAAAAAAATAAGAAATTAGTCTTGATGTCTAAGACCCACACCCAAATAAAAGGTAAATAAATGATCAAATATGACTAAGTTGGATTCATTGTTGATACATAATATGTACTCTATATCAGAATTCTTGTTAAAAAAAAAAATGAACTTCAAATAATCTCTCACGGTTTTCACCCTGAATGAGTTTAAGGGAGGGGACCGAGATGGCAGATTCAGGTGCTTTACTTTGCAGTTTAATTATGAGCTGCATAGGGCTGTTCCACACTGTCCTCTGTAAACTTTCCATAATAAGATATATCAAAACTAATAAAATAATGTTTTATCTAACTCTACACAAACCCTAGTATAGCTACCTTAATGCCTTTAATCCTGTACCTAATAAGGGACACTAAATGAACAAAGTTCACCAACTCTCTGTTGAAAATATGTATTATTTCAGTTTCTAAGTGTTTCTCTTTGTATGACATGAATGTTAAAGTAAGCATTAAGGTCTAGTTGAGAGAAGTACTGAATCTCACCTCAAGTACCTCTTTTTTTAATTAATTCCTTGTTACTCAGTGCCTTTTACTGCTTTCAAAAACTATCAATACTACAAACTTTCTTTTATTTCTAACATTACTTGGTTGTGTGCATGTGTGTGTGTATTCATGTATAAAATCCATTCATCACTAAATTGCAACTTGTTTAAAGGCAAGAGTCAAATATTTCTTTTTCAGCTACTTGACACTTATTTTAGTAGCATTGATTCCGTAATTTTTATAAAACAGTTTTGAAATAATGAAGTCATAAAATAAACAATAATTTTTTAAATTTAATTTCATATTGAAATTTTAATAAAAAGCCTAATCATTGAGATATTTATGATCTTCATGAAGCAACTCAATACCAACACATAATTGCTATCAATTGCAACTACAAACTATGTCCATAATCCTTCTATAATACTTACCTCAAAAGGAAATTGAGCTGTGCTGAACATGCACTATTTTATTTAATCACCAGAGCAACCTGATAAGGCAGGTATAATTAAACAATTATAATTATCATTTTAAAGGAAACTGAAGCTTTCAACATCAGAGATAGGAATCCAGGGAAACACCAAGATATACTTGAATCAAGAGACCAAATTCTTCACCCAGGTGCTATATGGACTGTGTAAACACACACACACACACACACACACACACACACACAGAATTATTTTACACTAAAAGCATATAAGGAAAATTAAAATTAAATGTTAAATGCAGGTAATGAAGATAGATATGCATTGATCAGGATATTTTCCACTTTTCTCATTTTTAAGCTAGATAAAAAAAAGGGGGGGGAATCTGGAAAGATTTTCTTGAAATCTAATTACAAATTGATAGGAAAATAAAGGAGAAATGGGAAGTGGTGAATGGAAATAAGCAAGCAAAGGCAGATATTTCAAGCAAATTTATCAGTTTAGGTCCTTGTGTCACCAACATCATTGGTATTCTACCACAACTTGGAGAAATAGATACTAACAGAGAGTTATATTTCAAATTGTGAAGGTTGATAAATATTGTAGCCCTATTCTGCAGCTTTCCCCACCCCCGCCAGGTAGGTATTTCCATAATCCTCAATGGCAATAATACCCATGGGAGGAAACAGATACAAAAGAACGTACTGAAACTCACAGGACTTGGGAACTGATTCATCTCTCTCCTTTCACTGACCCCTGAGATTGTCATTATCTTCATTTAACGTGTCAGAATTTGATTACCTGTTATGATGATTTTACCAATGTGTCAGTGATAACTTACAAGTTATCTCTATTAAAATAGAACAAATGTGAAATGAATTGGTAGTAAGATTTAAGTGCTAAACATGTTCCAGTTGCTGGCTCTAACAGTGATGTGTAAGTCTCCTGCTTGGTAATTTTAAATGTTTTATACATAACTTAGCAAACAAGGGAACACTGGCATTAGTATACTTGAATTTATTTTCTATTTTTATTTGAAAATTTTCAAACATTTCTATGCAAAGCAAGATCTTTTTTTTTTTTTTTTTTTTTTAAATGATGCAGAACAGGTTAAGCTCTGTTATGGTGACAGTAAAAAAAAAAAAAAAGAAAGAAAAAGAAACGAAACTAGGCATCACTGTAAGGCTGTAAGATGTTGAATCTTCCATCGTTGGGCTCAGAGGCAAGTGTGATTGCAAGTGACAAAGGGGATTATCAGTATGAGCTGAGTTTCTCAGAACTTTAATTAGCTCATAGATTGCTCAGTTGTTTCCTATTCTATTAGGTAGCAATAAGACACAATAGGAAATGTGCAGCGTGCCTCTGGTGCAGTCGTAAAGCAGAAGTCAGAAAAGGTTACTGTTTCTTACCGGAATGGCAAAAATGATTCCAGAATCCACCATTTAGAGTGTCTCCTTGTTCTCATTATACAAATAGCAAAAAATAAATTGATGGATTTATTTGTAGTTCTAATGTAATATATGGAATGACTGATAACCAATGATAAAGTTTGAACTGTTTATCTTGAGTTGTAAGCTCCGTTCCTACTTAGTAAAATCCCTTATTGTGTCCACTCTAGTTAAAAAGTACATGCTAGATAAAAAATATTCTCAAAGAGCAGGTTTTGTTATCATCATGGTCATCAGGAATAATTCTTTGTCTCTCTGATCAATCTCATTTGACCAGATAAATCCCTGACTGAACAGAAGAAAATCAAGATGAAGTGAAGATTAACAGAGTCTTCTTAAGTTTGAGAGCTAGATTAATAGGAAATTCAAAAGAAAATGGACAAGTAGATGACCTATAAAACTATTCGAATAAAATTACTATGGAGACCTAAGGAGAAAGAATGTAGTGATCTAATCTGGATCCTCTCCAGGAAACTGGGTTTAGCTTCACTAATTCCAATACAAATTGTCACTGTATTTTCAAAATCATGCAATTTGCCTCTTGTGAAGGGCAGATATCAACATTAGCACACTTCTTTGATAGCCTAATAGTACAATTACTTTGCTTTCCTGACTTTGCTTAATGGTTCTGAATAACTTCATTTCAGTTAAAAAATGCAAAGCAAAATAACTCTTTCTTCTATAATAAAGTAACAATTTTATAGCATTTGGAGAGTCTTGGAGTGTGTCTTTACAAATTCTACAGTGAAGAGATAGACTGACTTTAGTTTACAGCATCACCATAATAAGAATTATTACTTTTCTGTATAAAGAAGATAATTTTTAAAGAAGATCCTTCAATCTTCAATTTTTAGAGAATACTTTTAAACATTTTTATTAAGTTTAAAAATTTAGGAATAACATATTATAATAACGTTTTAAATTAAAGAATACAGACTCCTGTATGTGTTTACTGTTAAAAGTAAAGCTTATTTCGTATCACACTCGCATTTAGTTATAATGATAATGTAAATATTTGTAGGTTATAAGACATTCTTTGGGATAATTAAGACATATTTTTTGGAAACAAACCATAAAAATAACAATTTGGAGTTATCCTAGATTTAGTCAAAAAGATTGATGCTGCTGGAGCTGAGTAAAATTATCAAATTCCATGACCCATAGGGCTTATGTTCTTGGAACTCTGATTCTTGCTCCATTATCTTGTCTTTTCCCTTATCATCAAAAAAATGTTTGTAGTGTCCTTTCCTGGCCCCAATTCTATTCTGAATGTCCACATTTGTCAGAAAATGTTTTGACAAAAGTATGCCTATTGGTGATTGTATCACTAATCTGTCTCGAGAGTCTATAAGGAACAATAAATAATATTGAGAGAAATGACTATGATTTGCATTTAAAAATTGATCTAGTATTTTTGACACCTTGGAGATATAGGTGAGATCTGGGCAAAATTATTGGGATCGTGATTTTGGATAATGTTTCTGAGATCCATAATGTCTCTCAATTAGAAAATTTAAAAAAAAAAACAAAAAATAAAATTTCAGATGAGGATTTTAATGACATTGTGTAAAGAAGGATTCCAGAATATGAGAAATTTTTCCTGTGGAATCCAAGTCAATTCTATATTGGGTAGAGGGTAATTGTGCATTACCTGGAGAAAGACATTGTATTACAGAGCACCTGATCCTCAGGGAAGCCCAGGAACCAGATAACTTGCCTGAGAATATGGTCCCATATTGGTTCTCATGGAAGCCTGAAGCTCTCCCTGAATTGTACTACAGTTCTTTGGAGCTACATCTCTGGGACTTGGACAAGAAGGTTCTCTGTAGTTTCAGGTGAAACAGGAAAAATCCCTAGCTGTTAGAAAGCTTAATTTGTGACCACCCAAAGGAGGCAGATTCTGTAACAAGTTAAGCTAAAGTAAATGTAATTTCTCAGTGTCCAAAATTACGAATTTGTTTTTCTTTGTTTATTTAATAAACATAAAAATGACATTATCATCAGGAAATTTCACAAGTACTTTATAAATATGAACTCACTTAATAAGGAACATAAGGAATAAAGATTTTAAGTAAAGTAGCAAAGAACACACTGCAATGAATGGCAAAGCTGGGAAACCCAGATAATCCAATTTTGGAAGGAGTCTGTAATTCTCTATGCTATGCTGTCTCTATTCTGAGCAGATAAAGAACTCCAATAAATATACACATATTTTAAATTTCATCATCTATTAAGTAAATCAAGAATATAAAACTAAACTCTACCTATTTCTCTGATTCAAAATAATGCATGTAAATCTCATCTTAAAGTACATATAATTCCTCATAATAGCAATTAATTATAATGGTAAATATTTACTAATCTCTCATGGTTAAGAAGTACACTGAAAATCATTATATATCAATTATTTCATTTAATAAAACAAAGTCATAAGGTTAAAAGAATCTATTTTCACCCATTTTACAAATGAAATTTTGTTATACTTATGGTTACAATACACATATTTCTTCTAATATTAAACAGAAAGTACCCTATAAGAACGGAGAACACTTACAAGAACAGTGTTATATACATGTGTGTCACTATTAGTTTTACAATGTTGTAATTAATTTTTACTGCTAATAATAAAATTTTTAAATTTATCTAGTGATTTGATATTAACAGTATAAGTTAGAACAGAAACAGCTTTATTCCTCTAATAATCTCTAACTTTTTTATTTGCATTCTGATGTGCTTTTCTGAATGGAAGAAAAGTAATAGAGGAACAGCTAGAATGCTAGAAGTTGCATATATTTATTTATCAGATCAGAAAAATATTTGCTGATGGACACACACACACACAAACCTGCATAAAATCGTATAGACATCTTTCCTACTCCTTTATTTTAGATGTTAATACCTATTGAGGGCATTGTATAATTATTTACTCCAACACAGTTTCTCTGATATTTATGCATGTATCACCTACCTGGGACTTTTATCAATTCTCAATAAACTTTAGTATATTTAATTAGGTAGAATGTAAGGTTGTAATAAAACAAAATCTATAATTAAATATCCAAAAACCCACTGTATATCAATATGATTTCATTTAAATATTTATAAATATATACTACATATATGGATAATATAATTATAATTTAAATAATTATAATATATAATTATAATTTCTAAAAAACATCTTAATGGTCTCATTTTTTAAAGATTTGTTTATTTATTTATTTATTTGAGAGAAAGGGCACACAAGCCGGAGGAACGGAAGCCAGACGAAGAGGGAGAAGCAGGCTCCCTGAGTGGAGAGCCCAACAGGGGGCTCAATGCCAGGACCCTGGGATCATGACCTGAGCAGAAGACAGACGCTTAACCAACTGAGTCACCAGGAGCCCCAATGGTCAACTTTTTTTAATGTGCTTTGATAGGCTCTGGGATTGTGCTCCCATTGCTCGTATTCTAATTGAGAAGATAAGTTTATATTTCAGGACAGTGTGAAAAATAGAACAGAAAGAAATCAATAAACAGAGTTAACCCAGCAATGAGAATGATTAGTTGCAGAGATCACAGCAATGAAATTGGGGTGAATTTTCATGTGTAAACAGTAATTTCATATGTAGCTGGAAACTACAATAACAATTTTGACTTTATAACACTTTATGATTTGTTATACTTTACAATGAAAGTAATATTACATGATGGTTTTTATTAACTTTTCCTATAGGTCATTGAATTTTTGGATAATCTTTAAAAAGCTAACAAATACAAATACTCCCTGAGAAATTACACAAATGTCTATGAATTTGAAGTTATGCACTCATGTTATAGACAGGCTGATGACCATGCAGGATACCCTCCCCTGTGCTGGAGTTCTGGGCATATAAAGTGGTTGGTGGGAGGAGAGTAAATGAAATAGAAAACAGTAGGGTTTTCTTGATTTTCATACATCTTGATCCCTCCTTCTTCCCACTGAACTTAATAAAATTTATTAAATAAAACTTTATACTCAGATTATTCTCTTTTCTACCACAGTTTAGCTGCCTCTAAAAGTTTATTTCAAAAATTTCAACTCAATTTATGTTGTTTCTCTGCATGAATACCTGTACAAGCTCCACTATGACTCTGGAATTAGATCTAAACTTAAGAACATGGTGTAGGAAACATTTACAACCTGATTCTTACATTATTTTCTGCTCTTTCCAACTAGCCTGTGTTATGGTCACATTAAACTTGAAATTCCAAAGCTGTGATCACCAAGACAGCATGGTACTGGCATAAAAACAGACACATAGACCAGTGGAACAGAGTAGAGAGCCCTGATATGGACCCTCAACTCTATGGTCAATTAATCTTCGACAAAACAGGAAAAAATATACAGTGGAAAAAAGACAGTCTCTTCAATAAATGGTGCTGGGAAAACTGGACAGCTATATGTAGAAGAATGAAACTCGACCATTCTCTTACACCATACACAAAGATCAACTCAAAATGGATAAAAGACCTCAACGTGAGACAGGAATCTATCAGAATCTTAGAGGAGAACATAGGCAGTAATCTCTTTGATATCAGCCACAGCAACTTCTTTCAAGATACGTCTCCAAAGGCAAAGGAAACAAAAGCGAAAATAAACTTCTGGGACTTCATCAAAATCAAAAGCTTCTGCACAGCAAAGGAAACAGTCAAAAAAACAAAGAGGCAACCCACGGAATGGGAGAAGATATTTGCAAATGACAGTACAGACAAAAGGTTGATATCCAGGATCTATAATGAACTCCTCAAACTCAACCCACACGAAACAGACAAACACATCAATAAATGGGCAGAAGATTTGAACAGACACTTCTCCAATCAAGAAATACAAATGGCTATCAGACACATGAAAAAATGCTCATCATCATTAGCCCTCAGGGAGATTCAAATTAAAACCACATTGAGATATCACCTTACACCTGTTAGAATGGCCAAAATTAACAAAACAGGAAACAACATGTGTTGGAGAGGATGTGGAGAAAGGGGAACCCTCTTACACTGTTGGTGGGAATGCAAGTTGGTGCAGCCTCTTTGGAGAACAGTGTGGAGATTCCTCAAAAAATTAAAAATAGAGCTTCCCTACGACCCTGCAATTGCACTCCTGGGTATTTACCCCAAAGATATAGATGTCGTGAAAAGAAGGGCCATCTGTACCCCAATGTTTATAGCAGCAATGGCCACAGTCGCCAAACTATGGAAAGAACCAAGATGCCCTTCAACGGATGAATGGATAAGGAAGATGTGGTCCATATAAACTATGGAGTATTATGCCTCCATCAGAAAGGACGAATATCCAACTTTTGTAGCAACATGGACGGGACTGGAAGAGATTATGCTGAGTGAAATCAGTCAAGCAGAGAGAGTCAATTATCATATGGTTTCACTCATTTGTGGAGCATAACAAATAGCATGGAGGACAAGGGGCGTTAGAGAGGAGTAGGGAATTTGGGTAAATTGGAAGGGGAGGTGAACCATGAGAGACTATGGACTCTGAAAAACAGTCTGAGGGGTTTGGAGTGGCGGGGGGGTGGGAGGTTGGGGTACCAGGTGGTGGGTATTATAGAGGGCACAGCTTGCATGGAGCACTGGGTGTGGTGAAAAAATAATGAATACTGTTTTTCTGAAAATAAATAAATTGGGAAAAAAAAAAAAAAAACTTGAAATTCCTCCACATATGTGCCTTATCTTCTAATGCTTAGTCCTATGGTTAAATCCATGCTTTTTCAAATGATGGTAGTCACTATGCCTAGAATGTTCTTTCTTTCTTCCCTCCTTCCTTCCTTTCTTCCTTCATACCTGAAATGTTCTGATCACCTTCTTTGTTTTTTTTTTTTTTTTTCATAACTTTAGTAATATATTTTAAGGACCCACTCAAAAGTTGCATTTGACACCTTTTCTATTGTCCCATGGTCCCTTTGTGTTCTGTTTTTGTTCTTTCTTTGTTGTTCTTTTTAAAAATTTCTCTTTTGGAGCATCTGGGTGGCTCAGTTGGTTGAGTGAACCACTCTTGGTTTAAGCTCAGGTCATGATCTCAGGGTCATGGGATTGAACCCCATGTCAGGCTCTGCCCTAAGTGTCAAGTCTGCTGGGTATTCTCTCCTTCACCCTCTGCCCCAACCCCCTCAGATAAATAAATAAATCTTAAAACAAATAAATACAATAAAATGTGTTTTGGATATTTCTATTGGCCTATCTTCTAGATCATCAATTCTTTCCCTGGTCTTACTTACTGTATCTACTGCTGCATTCTTCATGTTTCTTACCATGGTATTGTCTTCTAGCATTTCCTTTTGACTCTCAGAATTTTTCTCTGCTTACCCATCTCTTTTGCCTGTTGTGTACATCTTCCATTTCAGACCTAAACATAGTAACCATAGTTATTTGACAACCCCTGTCTGATAATCTCAGTATCTGCATCATATGTGAGTCTGGCATGGATCACTGCTTTGTCCCTTCTGACTGCATCATCCAGTACTTCTTACTTTTCATACACACATATTCCTCCTTAAGAGAATGTGTTGCTCTTCTTGTTTATTGATATAAGATGTGCCTTTTTACATAATATGGTAATAGACAATGACTACGCAAGTGAGAACAAGTAACAGCTTCTTATTCTGAGCTCGGAGGGGAGTTAGTTCCCATGGCTTCCATTTGGCAGACTCAGAGGCAGGCAGGAGTGTAAAATCTTCATGATGAAAAAGAAAATGTTTCAACTGAGTTCTAATTGGAGGTTGTTGGCATGGGGAAAATGGAGACATATAATCCTAGAGACATCCTATGTGATTAGTTTGAAGAACATACCTGGATCTCCCTGTTTGGTCCTGGACTGGAAGTAGGGGCAAAAATGAGGGAAGCTGGCAGTTGATGGCCAAGTCCTGACCACTTGGGGTCAATTGTTACAGAAGTTTTAGTTTTGCTTCATGAGGTGGTTGCTGCAAAGTTTATAGGTCAGAGTTTTATTTATACAAATATTCTAGTCTCTGTCCATTTGTATATTTGGTCTTTCAGTGAACATTACCCACTTCTTGAGGACAAGGTTTTATTATTTCCTAGTGACTAGTTCATAATCAGAACAGAGTTGATACACATCCAATATGAATTAGTATGCATTTATTAATAAATTAATACTTAACTTTATTGTCACAATAACTTTGAAAGGTTGCCAAGGTTAATACTAATATCTCAACTTGTTTTAGGTCAAAAAATAGGGATCCAGAAAATTATGTTTGGTATTAAATTATATGGGTATAAATGCTAAAACAGAACTATAAGCAAATTTTTCTGATTCATATTGAACATTGTTTTCTTTTCATATGTTATCTTTAATTTTTATCCCTGGAACATTCACCTCACAGTTTTTGCATAGCTACTACATGCCAGTCCCAGTGCTGTATTATTTACTTTCATTATTTAACTTAATGTCTTAAAATCTTGGTGATGTTTATATTTAAATATTTTTATATATAAATCAAAAACCTTTTAGTTTCACCAGATATTATATCAGTTTTAATTATAAAAAGTATTTGATTATTCACATTTAAATATTTAAGTATTAATACAAAATACTATTATTATTATTATTATTATTCTTGAACTCAATCATTTCCAGTCTAGTTTTTATTTAGACTTTTATTATGGGTACTGCTACATATTGCATAGTGAAATTCCATAAAGTAATCTACTTCTTTTTTTTTTTAAGATTTTATTTATTTATCAGAGAGAGAGAGGGAGAGAGAGTGAGCACAGGCAGACAGAATGGCAGGCAGAGGCAGAGGGAGAAGCAGGCTCCCTGCCGAGCAAGGAGCCCCATGTGGGACTCGATCCCAGGACGCTGGGATCATGACCTGAGCCCAAGGCAGCTGCTTAACCAACTGAGCCACCCAGGCGTCCCTAAAGTAATCTACTTCTAATCTGAAACATATCTTTCTTTTTCATTTTTTTTTTTTGGGTGTTTGTTTGTTTATCCTCTCTTTTTTTATTATATGTATATCATGCCTTCTCCTCCTCCATTTTCATTTCTTTCTGTCCTTATTTATATTCCCAAATGCATCTTTCCAGATTCCTCCACTGATGTAAAGATGTGATAGGTTAAGAAAAGCTTTAAGCATGATAAACTTAAAAGGAACATTAACAACAATCACACACACACACACACACACACAACACACACTAGTTAAGACCACATCGGCTTTACTATTAGCTCCTTAGTCTCCACTGTTCACTCCATGCTTTATTAAAATGGGACTGATGTAAGGTTGTTGAGCATATTTATTTATCTGTAGTATAGCCATGACTTAAAACACTGCAAGTGCTTCTCTTTTATTAACTGAATTTGTAGAAGATGTCCCAGGAGAGAAGAGATTGTAATACTAAGAACAAATACAGACCAACAAATTCTCATATCGATTGATTTATTTTTCAGATCTGTAAAAATCACCCATTCTGTGGAGCCCGAGGGGCAAGCAAGTGATATAAAACTCAAACATTTTGAGCCAAAACAAATAAAAACCAGCCTTGCAGCTCCATTTCATTCAAAAAGCTTCCTTTATGAATTAGAGAAAGCTGATCTAGAAGAAAGCTTGTGTTCTACTCCCAGAGGTTAAATGACATTAAATTTCAACAAATAGAAGAAACGACAAGGCCTGAGGACTGTCCTTGATCAAATACCCAATATCCATTCCATTTATTATAAACGGGTAAATTCTGGTTAATCCTAGATGGATTGAAAGCAGAAAGAAATGTGAATATGAAGTTCATGCTGAAAAAAACTGCTCCTGTAGGCACACTCAGGAAACACAAAAGTTTGTTGTTGTTTTTTTTCAGTAGACTCAATATTAGTTATGGGAAAGCAGAAAAATATGCATGTGGATAAGCAACAGATAGAATATCTGAGAACACCTGTTTTCTTTTCAAAAGGCTGAAACTTTGAGGATAACAAATTCTCATCAATTTGGGGGATTTTGAGGGAATATTTGTCCCTAGATAATCACAAAACCCAACAGTGATTGAGTCTACTACTCCTGGCAAAAGAATCTAATTGATTTTCCTCAGTCTGCCCTCCTTTCAGATTGAAAATGAGGAAGGTGTGACACTTGCGATTTTTTTTTTTAAGATTTTATTTATTTGGCAGAGAGAGAGAAAACACAACTTGGCAGAGAGACAGGCAGAGGGAGAGGGGGAAGCAGGTTCCCCACTGAGCAGAGAACCCAATTTCGGCTTGATACCAGGACCCTGAAATCATGACCTGAACCAAAGACAGAGACTTAACCCACTGAGCCACCCAGGCACCTCAGTGACACTTGGAATCTTAATGGCATATTTTTTGGCTACAAAACCAAACAAACAACAACCACAACTAAAACTCCAAAAGTTTAGTTCATAAAAATCAAAAAACAGATACAAAAAGTACAAGAGAGATTCAAAAGTTGAAATAACAAGACTGTAAAACTATATAATAATGGCAACAATATGAAGTCTTTAAAACTATTAGTAGGTGCCAAACATTATTCTAGCATTTTAAATGAAATATCATTATTCTTCCCATTTATAGATGAAGAAATTGAGGCTTCAAATTACTGAGGCTCATACATGTCATGCTATAATGACTAGAGACCAGAAATGAGCCATAGTAAAGAGAGAGGAGAGGTTCTAGAATAAGGCAATTTTATAATAAAAGACAGAGGAAAGTGAGATAAGACTGCAGCCAATCTGGAAACAGACTGTATGAACTTAAAAGGCTATTAGCTACTAGACAGAAAATGAGAACAAAAAAAAAAATATTGTTCAATAAGGTTTGTTGTTGTTGTTGTTGTTGTTTTCACTGACATCATTTTGCATACATCACCATTTGAAAATAAGATCAGGATCATGGTTGAAGAAGTCCATTTCATTTGTATGAGTTTCTTAAAAACATAAAAACAATTACATGGGCACATGGGAGTCAGAACACCTGCCCTTTTTATTATCATGGAAAATGACAATAAAATATCTTTGCTAATTTAGTCTAATAGTAGACTGGTCCCAAACTCAGCAGACATTCTAAATTTCTTTTTATCCAGTGTGAAATGGTTCCAAGTACTTTTTATATATAGTACTTGTTATATAAACTTGAAGCCAAAGAGACTAGATAAAGATGTCATGTAAATTTTCAAATAATAATTTCTAAGGAACATTTGAAAAGATAGTGCTTTATTATTTCTGTTCCAAATCTAGTGTAGACACTTATTAGCTCTTTGAATGTGAACAAGATATGTGATCTGTTGGAGACTTACTTTTTTTAGTAGTAAAATGAAGATGAGAATGCTTCCTATTAATATGAAGGTGGTTTTAGTATTTAGTGATATTAAGCAAATTAAAGACTCTTACATATTTTAAAGAATAGATGTATAGTAGTTATCATTATCATATTGAAAATCCTCAGTGATTTTATTAACCAGCCTTCAATACTTTCTGGAAGCCTCTAAAAATCAATGTCATTATTTAAAGAAAGAAGATAGAAAAAAAGAAGACACATTAAAAAAAAAACTGTTGAATATTCCTATTTAGCCAAAAATTCTATACATTAAAAAAACAAAAACAAAACAAACAAACAAAAAACAATCATCTGCTTTGTTAGAACTGAAAGGCAGTTGGTCACATGCAGGTTTTTCAAGATGATACAGTTGGGAAGTCCTTCTGTGCTACACCATGAATGAAAAATTATTTCTGGAGAACAAAACTGACAAAATAAAGAAGTGGAAATTTATAAAGAGATAGAGTGAAGTAAGAAATTGGTAAACATAAGGTAAATATTGACTAAATATTTATATAGAAGAAAGAGAGATGCAGAAAGTTTATCCAAAGTCTCCTTGTAATGATTATTGCTTTAATTCTGAAAAACATTTTATTGTATAAAAGTCCGTAACTGGGATGAATTTGAAATATTAGCCAGCTTGTTCTCTGGAGCTAAAATCCAATTTTTGCTCAAGGTCTAGTCTTCTATTCAGTCACTGGTGAATAAAGGAGCAGAACATTTTCAGTTACAAAGAAGCTAGCATCCTTCTCCACCTCATAGATTTTTTAGTTAACATTTGATGCTCAATGATTATGCTCTGTAGAAGAGTTAGCTGGAAGTTGAAAAGTTATTGAAAAAGTTAAGTTTTTTTTTCCCCCCTCTGGCAACTGTAATCAGCCAGGAAAAAAATTAAAGTGTTGATTTAGAATTAGAGCAAAAGTCGATGTTGATATTAAATTAGTGTTTTCAAGATGAGTGAAATTTTTTTGGCTAAAACTTGAGCAATGAAATTATGTTGACCTTCATTGAGAAGAAATATTGAGTCCAAACTCTCTAAATGTTAACTTTTGAACCAAATTAGTGTTTGGAATGATTATAATAATTTGATGTTTCTACTAATAGTTTTTGTATAACAGCAGCATATTTGACCTTTTTAAAATGTCAGAAATAATATTTAATATTAATATGCTGTTCAGCCACTTTAAACACTCAGGTAATATTTAATTTTAAAAATAATAATCTTGATATTTGTGCTCAAAATGTCATCATATATTGCTTGAAGGATGATTCAATATCTCTCTAAAATTGATGAATTCAAATATTTCTTCCACAAAATAGGTTAGGAATTGGAATGGATAAAAGTAATTTATTTTACAGAAATCAAGTAGACTTTATTCAACATAACATAAAGTCCAATGAAACCCAGTTACATTAAAGTCATTTTCATTGTGGGACTAGCAGTTTAGAGAATGAATTAGATTAGAAATAAAAGTCTATGTCTTCATGTTGGCGTCAGAGCACCTAAGTAAAAATTGCAGGGAACACTGTAACAATGAAACTTAGGAGAACACTATTAGGCTGAAGTGTCATCATTTTGTCTTTGTATAAATGGTATATTTTCTGAGCTCAGATTTCTTAGGTTAGAGTCTCTTCTTTTACTAGTTATTACTGAAAACTGAAATTGTCCATTTATACTTGGAAAGGATTAGAATATTTCCCACGGTCCTCCTTGAATTTTTAAATTCATTCATTCATTCATTCAATCATTTACTACATGAATTCTTATAAGATTAAGATAATATTCTTACAAGATTAAGATAAGATTTTCATGAGTCTTAAAAGCTAACACTTTTTTTAAAAGATTTTATTTATTTGAGAGAGAGAGAGGGTTAGCATGAGATGTGGGGTAGGGTCAGTGGGAGAAGCAGACATCCTGCTGAGCAAGGACCAGAATGTGGGATGCACTCCCTGGACTCCAGGATCATGACCTGACCCAAAGGCTGATGCTCAACCAAGTCACTTAGACACCCCAAAAGTTAACAGTTTTCTTAGCAATTTTCTACATACATAAAGCAGTGTTAACTATATTCAGTATGTTGTACATTTTATTTCTAATATTTATGGATCTTGTAACTGGTAGTGTGTACCTTTTGTTCACCTTTGTCCAATTTCTCCTCCTTCTACTTCCAGTAATAATCACATAAATTTGATCTCATTTTCTATGAGGGTTTTTTTTTAATATCCTACATATAAATAACATCATACAACATTTACTTTTCTCTGTCTGACTTTTATTTCACACAGTAACAATGCCATCAAGTTCCATCCATGTTGTCACAGATGGTAGAATTTCCTCAATTTTGGGGGGACTAAATAATAGTCCATACATACAGATGGTTTGACTTCTATTGTTTTGACTTTGTGATGGAGTGAAAATAACATACAGCCAATATGCTGAGTGAAATAAGTCAAGCAGAGAGAGTCAATTATCATATGGTTTCACTTATTTGTGGAGCATAACAAATAGCATGGAGGACAAGGGGCGTTAGAGAGGAGTAGGGAATTTGGGTAAATTGGAAGGGGAGGTGAACCATGAGAGATTATGGACTCTGAGAAACAATCTGAGGGGTTTGAAGTGGCGGGGGGGGTGGGAGGTTGGGGGTACCAGGTGGTGGGTATTATAGAGGGCACGGCTTGCATGGAGCACTGGGTGTGGTGAAAAAATAATGAATAATGTTTTTCTGAAAATAAATAAATTGAAAAAAAAAAAAAAGAAACCATACTTCAAATTTTGAACTGTGATCTTTTCTTTGGCTAGTGATATAAGGTATAATTCTCTCAACAATCTTTCATAATGCTGAACAGTAGCAGTCAACCACTATGACCACAAAAGTAAACAACCGATACACTTAAAAGCCATTCTTTTCACTTTCATGAAGAATTCTGCATATGAGATATCCAAGATTTTATTATAAAATAAGCTTTTATTTTCAATGATTTTGTCCAACTGAGGCTGATATAAGCGTTTTGGGCACATTTAAGATAGGTTAAGCTATGATATCTGGTAGGTTAGACATATTAAATGAATTTTCTACTAATGGTATTTTTAACTTATCATGTGTTTATCAGGACATAACCACATTGTAAGTTGAGGAAAATCTATATCTGCATATACCACTTTATGCATTTACCCATCAAATGACATTTAGGTTGTTGCAATGTCCTATTTATAGTAAATAATGCTACTATGAGCATACAAGTGCAGATATCTTTTCCACTTAGTATTTTCATTACCTATGGACATATTTCTAGAAGTGAAATTGCTGGATCATATAGTAGTTCTTTTTTTAATTTTTCGAGGATCCTTCAGATGGTTTTCCATAGTGGCTACACCAATTTTCAATCCCACCAATAGTGCACGAAGTTTTCCTTTTCTCCACATCTGCACCAGCATTTGTTATCTCATCTTTTTGATGATGTCCATTCTAATAGGCATAAGGTGATATCTCATTGAGATTTTAAATTGCATTTCCCTAATAACTAGTAATAGTGAACATCTTTTTAAGTACCTATTGGTCTTTAGTGTGTCTTCTTTGAAGAAATGCCTATTCAGGTTCTTTGCACCCTTTTTTAATTGTCTTCTTCTTCTCATTATTATTATTTGTTATTGACTTGTATGAGTTCTCTATATCTCTCTATGTTTTGGATATCAATTCCTTATCAGAGATATGATTTGTAACTTTTGCCCATTTTATAATTGGCCTTTTACTTCACTGATGGTTTATTTTGCTATTCTTTCTGTAGCTATTTCTTTGCTATTTTATTTATATTCGCTATAAATAAAAAATCCCACTTTTTAAATATAATTTTGTTGCTTCTGCTTTAGATGTCATATCCAAAAAAAATTACCATGACCCGTGTCAAGAAACTTTATTTCTGTGTTTTCTATGCATTTCATGGATCAAAGTGTTACATTTAAGTCTTTAATTCATTTATTTAATTTTTGTCAATGGTGTCAGATATAGGCTCAGTTTCATTCTTGTATAAGCATGTATTCAATTATTGCAGCATCATTTATTAAAAGGTCTGTCTTTCCTCTATTGAGTATCTTGGATCCCTTGTCAAATACTAGTTGATGATATATGCTTGGGTTTATTTTGCAGATTCCCCTGCAATCCTTATGGTGCAAGATCAGAGTATGGGCTTCCTCAAAATGACCCAAAATGCCGAGGGAGTTTGGTTGTCCCTCCTGGCTTATCTTTCCAAATTAGAGAAGCTAGAGATTCAGGGGAGACCTTTCTGTGTGAAACTGCATTGACCTAGGGGAAGGGCAATGCAATCAACCTGTAGCCACTTCTCTTCCCTCCTAATGCTATCTGTCTTGGTTTCTGAGGTGCTTGATGGGGGTGAGAATGGTGCTTCAGATTCACCTCCATGTTCTATGATTCTCTCAATAGTGTCTTGTCCTTGAATAGATGTTGGTTGTTCTTCTTGTGGGAGGAAGCAAAGTCAGGAACCAACAATGTCACTATTTTGGTGATGTCATTTCCTGATCTTATTTGAAGATAACTTTAAGTGTCAAGCACTTTACATGACCAGACATAAACAGCATTTTTGAGCAAAAGCTACAGAAAAGCAGCATACCTATCTAAGATGTACAATTAAATGAAATAAGGTAATTTTTTAAGATGTAGGGAAAAAATGCTTGCTTCAGCAGCACATGTACTAAAATTGGATATGGGGAAGAAGAGGATGAGATTAAATGCAATTTCTGTATTTGAGACAGACATGGGAGAATGTAGAAACTGTCCATAGAGAAAAGTAAAATGGGAGATATTTGAAACATGATGAAGCAGTGAGGAGAAATATATTTATTTATATGTGTATAATTTTAGTCATTTAAGGGGAAGAAATCAGTAGGCACTTGGATATGAAGTTTAAATCTAAAGAGAGACAACTATGTTAGAAATACATATCATTAGTTTAACCATGATAATTAAGACATAGCAAGTGTTGAGTCTACCAAGGAAATTATGTAGGATGAGATAAGAAGTCAATAATAGATTGAAAAACACCCTTATTTAAATAACAGCTAGAATAAAAAGACACTCACAAAAAGGCTGAAGAGCAGACCTAGAGGTAGGGGGGATAAAATAAGACTTTGTACCACAGAACAGAAGGAAGAGAGTATTACAGAAAAATACAAGGTCGTGCAAGAGAACCAGATGTTCCTGGAGGTTAAACAATGTAAGATGAAACAGAATTTGGATTTATTTATTTATTTATTTATTTAAGATTTTATTTATTTATTTGACAGACAGAAATCAAAAGTAGATGGAGAGGAAGGCAGAGAGAGAGAGAGGGAAGCAGGCTCCCTGCTGAGCAGAGAGCCCAGCGTGGGACTCGATCCCAGGACACTGAGATCATGACCTGAGCCGAAGGCAGCGGCTTAACCCACTGAGCCACCCAGGATTTAACTACACAGAAATCATGGATGTCCTGTATGAGAGCTTTTCAATAGAATAAGATTGGTAACAGTCATATTGAATTTGGCTGAAGAATAAAAAGGAGATGACAAACTGGCAATGATTGGGGCTAGACAACCTTCTCTGAGTGTTAAAATAGGCCAGGGGTCGTGTTAAGTAGAATGAGAAACAGAAGGGGAGTTAGAGGTTTGGTTGTGTGTATGTATGTATGTATGTATTTTTTTTTTTTTGTATGTATGTATTTTTAAAGATTTTATTTATTTATTTGACAGAGAGAGAGAGAGAGCATGCAAGCACATAAGTAGGGATAGCAGTAGGCTGAGGGAGCAGCAGACTCTCCACTGAGCAGGGAGCCCAGTGTGAGGTTTGATCACAGGACCTTGGGATCATGACCTGAGCCAAAGGCAGTTGATTAACCAACTGAGCCACCCAGGTGCCCCTGTTTGTATTTGTTTTTATCTTACATAAAAACATAGTCTTGGGGCACCTGGGTGGCTCAGTGGGTTAAAGCCTCTGCCTTCAGCTCAGGTCATGATCCCAGGGTCCTGGGATCTAGCCCCGCATCGGGCTCTCTGCTCCGTGGAAAGCCTGCTTCCTCCTCTCTCTCTCTCTCTGCCTGCCTCTCCGCCTACTTGTGATATCTCTCTCTGTCAAATAAATAAAGAAAATCTTAAAAAAAAAAAAAAAAAACATAGTCTTAAACATATTTATTTTTTTTCCAATTTATTTATTTTCAGAAAAAGAGTATTCATTATTTTTTCACCACACCCAGTGCTCTATGCAAGCCGTGCCCTCTATAATACCCACCACCTGGTACCCCAACCTCCCACCCCCCCCGCCACTTCAAACCCCTCAGATTGTTTCTCAGAGTCCATAGTCTCTCATGGTTCACTTCCCCTTCCAATTTACCCAAAAGCACATACCCTCCCCAATGTTCATAACCCTACCCCCTTCTCCCAACCCCCCTCCCCCCAGCAACCCACAGTTTGTTTCGTGAGATTAAGAGTCACTTATGGTTTGTCTCCCTCCCTATCCCATCTTGTTTCATGGATTCTTCTCCTACCCACTTAAGCCCCCATGTTGCATCACCACTTCCTCATATCAGGGAGATCATATGATAGTTGTCTTTCTCCGCTTGACTTATTTCGTTAAGCATGATACGCTCTAGTTTCATCCATGTTGTCGGAAATGGCAAGATTTCGTTTCTTTTGATGGCTGCATAGTATTCCATTGTGTATATATACCACATCTTCTTTATCCATTCATCTGTTGATGGACATCTAGGTTCTTAAATGAAGAGATGAAGATATAAGTAGTGAGGCATGGAAGACAGAATAAATGAGTTTGACAATTTCTGATAGAGAGGAATCAGAGCCCTGGTAAAATTACTTATCTTCAGTAGTAGGGGGATTATATCTTTTCTCCAAATAGAAGAGGAGGAAAAAGATGAGCACACATGCTTTTCTATTTCTGGGTAAGGATAGAGTAAGTTGAGAGATTATTTTTAGATATTTTCTATTTTCTTTGTGAAGTAGAAGGCAAGGCCATTGGCTTAGATTGAGTGCACATGTTTGGATTGAAGTGAAATTGATTTAAAATAATGAATAGGAAATAAAAAAATATCCAGGCTGTGCTGAGGACTTAGGTAACAGGAGAACATGTATACACATTGGGCCAAGTCTGCATGAGTTGAGATTTTCTCTAGCAGTAGTCAGATTCCAGGGTATTAATGTAAAGAATGCAGATAGTTCAGTTGTGCTAGAATTGTGGTTATATTTGGACATGACAGAAGGCCAGCAGGACAGGAGACTCAGTTATGTTGGAAATTGATGGATCAAGGAGTCTAATGCTGTCAAGGAATAAAAGAATGATAGGAAGTATAAACCTAGAGAGATTAAAAACCAAAGTCTAAATATAGTACAATCTCATTACAGATGTAATTAGACCTATTGAGACTGATATTTAAAAATATAAGAGATGCAGGTAGCTAGAGTGGGTTATTTTTGCTTGAGATTTTTAGAGATACAATTGTATGTAGATTCAATGGTAGAGATATCATGTGTATAGATTCAGAATGGTTTATTCAGAATTTTATCTGAATACCATGGAACTGAAGATTAGAAGTAGAAATTCAAGAAATATTCAAAAGATGATTGTGATTTGCCTGTAATGGAACTGGATTTGGAGTCAAGATTTGGATTTTAATCCAATATTTGTCACTTTCTACCTGTAAGTTTATGCATGTTAGAACTGTCATTAATAAGATACTTGCGAGGGCGCCTGGGTGGCTCAGTGGGTTAAGCCGCTGCCTTCGGCCCAGGTCATGATCTCAGGGTCCTGGGATCAAGTCCCACATCGGGCTCTCTGCTCAGCAGAGAGCCTGCTTCCTCCTCTCTCTCTCTCTCTCTCTCTGCCTGCTTGTGATCTCTCTCTGTCAAATAAATAAAATCTTTAAAAAAAAAAAAAAAGATACTTGCGAAATCACAGCAAGGTGTTCACGAGAAGAAGCAAGTAAGGTTTACGAATATAAAGAAGCATAGGAAATAAAGTAGAGTTTTAAAGGATGATTCTAAACTTATAAAGAAAGCAGTAGCTTTAATTGAAAGCAATTAAAATAGTTTGAGAAGCAATCTTCCTGTTTACTTTAAGCTCTATATATATTTTGTTAATCATTTTTTTCTGAATTTCTTTGGTTTCACTTATGTTTTTCCTTCTGATTATGGGTACTATTCTTCTTTGTTCCCTGGGGAAGACATCAGCTTCCATACAGAAGTGGGATTGAAAGACTGGCATTTTATTTATTTATTTTTTAAGACATTAAATTTTTAGGGCAGTTTTTTTTTTCCAATTTATTTATTTTCAGAAAAACAGTATTCATTATTTTTTCACCACACCCAGTGCTCCATGCAATCCGTGCCCTCTGTAATACCCACCACCTGGTACCCCAACCTCCCATCCACCCCCCGCCACTTCAAACCCCTCAGACTGTTTTTCAGAGTCCATAGTCTCTCATGGTTCACCTCCCCTTCCAATTTACCCAAATTCCCTACTCCTCTCTAACGCCCTTGTCCTCCATGCTATTGGTTATGCTCCACAAATGAGTGAAACCATATGATAATTGACTCTCTCTGCTTGACTGATTTCACTCAGCATAATCTCTTCCAGTCCCGTCCATGTTGCTACAAAAGTTGGATATTCGTCCTTTCTGATGGAGGCATAATACTCCATAGTTTATATGGACCACATCTTCCTTATCCATTCATCCGTTGAAGGGCATCTTGGTTCTTTCCATAGTTTGGCGACTGTGGCCATTGCTGCTATAAACACTGGGGTACAGATGGCCCTTCTTTTCACGACATCTGTATCTTTGGGGTAAATACCCAGGAGTGCAATTGCAGGGTCATAGGGAAGCTCTATTTTTAATTTTTTGAGGAATCTCCACACTGTTCTCCAAAGAGGCTGCACCAACTTGCATTCCCACCAACAGTGTAAGAGGGTTCCCCTTTCTTCACATCCTCTCCAACACATGTTGTTTCCTGTTTTGTTAATTTTGGCCATTCTAACTGGTGTAAGGTGATATCTCAATGTGGTTTTAATTTGAATCTCCCTGAGGGCTAATGATGATGAGCATTTTTTCATGTGTCTGGTAGCCATTTGTATTTCTTGATTGGAGAAGTGTCTGTTCATATCTTCTGCCCATTTTTTGATGTGTTTGTCTGTTTCGTGTGGGTTGAGACATTAAAAGACATTAAATTTTTAGGGAAGTTTTAAAATCATAGCACATTTGAGTGTAATGAACAAGGATTTCCCATATATCCCCTGACCCAAACATGTATAGCCTTCCTATTGTCACCATCCCTTACTGGAGTATACATTTTCTGTGGTTGATTAATCTACTTGTTACATCATAATAACCAAAAATCTATAGTTTACATTAGAATTCACTCTTTCTTTTGTACATTATATGAGTTTGAACAAATGTATAAAAGACATGTCTCTATCATATAGTGGCATTTTACTTTTCATTTTAAGTAATTTTGAGCTTTGAAAGTTTAAAAAAAATTACTCAGAATGTTGCCTAGTTTTTTTTTTTAATGCAGCTATTAACAATGGCCACTTTCATTGAAACATAAATCATACACCTCGTCTATGACAAATAAAATGTTCAAGGTGAAGGAAATGAAGAATAGCTCAAACCTAAAGTGTCTTTGCAACATCCCTTTATCATGATCTAATGTTCAATGTTCATGCTAGTATAGGAATAGTTAAAAGAATCAAGCTTTTTTCTCCACTTAACTGAAAATACATTTTTATTACTTACAAAAATTTGAGAAATTAATATTTTTCACAATGTTTTGCATTCTCTTGATGGTTATAAATAGATGTTTTCAGTCAGGGTTAACAATGCAATGAAAAAAAAATTACCCATAACTCCCCTGAAATACGTTGTATTATCTGTATAGCTAATTTGGTGCAAAAATAGCCCATCATGGATATCATTCTAGGTTTCATTTGGGAAACCATTAGAAGTACCTTGATATTACCTTGCATCCTTTAGAAACATTTTAGTTAGCTGTGGGATATGTTTTAAGCTTTATAAATGCAAAGTGATTATCAACAGTGCACAAACACAATCCCAGTATATTCCAAAAGTCATGCAACTTTTTTATTACATAAATACATAAAAATCATAGGTTTTCACTTATAATTATTGCCAATGAAAATGAATTTGTTCTCCTGTCACATAACTAGAGATTTCACTCAATTTATTTTCATCAAAAAGATTTAAAAAGACAGATGACAGTGAACATTAGGGGGCAAATTGCATAAAATTATTAGATGTGAACTGTCAGAAAAGGTAGAGTGCAAATTCAGAGAGACCTAAGTATTTAGCCTAACAAGCCTGGGGCAAGAAGACTTCTGTCCAAACTTGAAAAGGCGCACTGGGAAGATAACACTCACAATGAAATTTACTGACAGCAAAGGTTGTATATAAATTTATTTATTTATTCGACAGAGAGAAATCACAAGCAGACAGAGAGGCAGGCAGAGAGAGAGAGAGGGAAGCAGGCTCCCTGCTGAGCAGAGAGCCCGATGCGGGACTCGATCCCAGGACCCTGAGATCATGACCTGAGCCGAAGGCAGCGGCTTAACCCACTGAGCCACCCAGGCGCCCCAAAGGTTGTATATAAATTTTAAAATGCAAACAACTTCCCAAAAGCTAATTTCATTAAATGGCCTGCTATTTGAAAAATTAGAAGACTGAACCCAAAGGATGGCCAGATATGAATTTGTTTTATTCTGTCAGTAAACACTTGGTAGCACATTATAGAATGTATTATTATATTTACTGAATGTTGTCTACCCTTGAGACTATCAATTCCATCTGGGTAGCGATGTATCTTCTCCTGAGGTCTTATTTCATCTCTTCTTTGCCTCATTATATCTGAGTTCCCTTGATCCAGTGCCAGACTGCCTCCAACCAACTTCACTTGCATACAATTTAATAGTGATGCTCTTTATCCATATTATACTCCTCTTGTGCACTTCCCCAGATCTTCCCTATTGCTACATTTCCAAAATGGTTGGTTGCCTGCAAATGTGGAGTTATATGGGGTAGTATAATGAAGTCAAGTGGTGGTGGTGAAACAAGGGGAGGAAATATAAGGTGCAAAAGATAGAAGAGATCTTCCTCTGTAATGCAATAGGAAAGTACTGAGAAACAGTTGTTGGAATTGTTTTCAGATGCTTCATACAACATGGGAAGCATCTTCACATAGGTCCTTTTACTTCTCTAGAGGTTCTTGCTTCTGTTTTCTGATATTACATTCTTTTCTTTTAATTTAATTTTATTAACATATAATGTATTATTTGCCCCAGGGGTACAGGTCTGTGTATGATCAGTTTTACACATTTCACAGCACTCTGAGATTACTTTATTTAAAGACTCGACATTTCTTCAGTTTCTGCCCTCTGGAAAATGAGGCTAAAATATTGAGTGATGTCTAAACCCTAGAAAACTGCAAGGAGCATACTAGGCACTCAGTAAACAGTTGTTGAGTGAAAGAATAAGATCCTAAATTGTATTACAGTGGGCATTGCTACTGTGACTTACTTAGCATCCATTTCAATATCTTCTGGTGCATTTCAGAGGCTCCAAGCAAAAACATTTCTTGCAAACTATCAGGAAAAAAACAAAACAAAACAAAAAACAAACAAACAAAAACTTTGAGGGAGCTGTCCTCATACATAGTTAGTGACGATGAATCAGTCCATTCCAATCAATCAATATACATCTTGATATCCAGAAATAGCTATTTTCTCTTAGTACTTATAATCCCTGGATGTAATATATTGTTGTTATATTTGTTATGAAGATCTGTGATCAGTTGATCATGATTTGGTGAAAGTTCAGAGGATGACTAGTATTTTTATAATGTGTTTTAATAAAGGCATGTATTTTTTTAAACACAATGTTATTGCACACTTAATGGACTCCTGTAAAGGAAAACATGAATTGGGAAAACAGAAACAAAAAAATCATTTGCCTTACTTTATTGCAGTATTTGCTTCCTTGTGGTGGTCTAGAAAGGATCTCACAATATCTCTGAGGTATGCCTCTATTTTTTTTTGCACTATCTTAATTGTTAGTTTTCTATATTTGTCCATCTAGCCATCTATGTTATTTATCATATTTTTAATATGTTTTGTACAAACACAATACAGAAGTATTTTCAGGATTTTGCAGATTATTTGCAAACAAAAGTTAAAAAGAAGTAATATATTTAAATAGAAATTTAATGGGGTATCTGGATATCTCAGTTTGTTGAGTGTCAGAGTCTTAGCTTCTGCTCAGGTCATGATCTCATGGGTCATGACCTCATGGGTTGTGAGATCAAGTCCTGGGTCAGTCTTCCCACTCAGTGAAGAGTCTCTGCCTACTTGTGATTTCTGTCTGTCAAATAAATAAATAAAATCTTTTTTTTAAATTTTTTAAAATCTTTTTAAATACTTTTTTTTATTTTCTAAATTTTTAATACATTCCTTTTTAAAAAAAAAAGATTTTATTTATTTATTTGACAGAGAGAGATCAAAAGTAGGCAGAGAGGCAAGGGAGAGGAGGAAGCAGGCTCATTGCCAAGCAGAGAGCTCGATGCAGGACTTGATCCCAGGACCCCAAGATCCTGACCCGAGCTAAAGGCTAACCCACTGAGCCACCCAGGCTCCCCTAAAATCTTTTTTTTTTTTTTTAAGGAAATCTTTAAGTAAAATCTGAATCAGAGAATTGGACTTGTAAAGTATGATAAAATAAATTGTAATTTAAAATAAGCGAACATGGGCTTGGAATCAGACAAAAGGATTTGCAATCTATCTTTGCCAATTTGTAACTCTGTGTGCTCTATGAGCTTACACCTACCTCAAAGAGTAGTTAGTGTTTTAATAAGTAAATGAATGTAAATTAATATCTTGTTAATATGTTTTTGGTTCGTGGCCATTAGAACTGTGGTTACATTATTGAAATTATGTGTTGGTGCTATTCTATACTGTTAAAGAATACCTCCATCTATAACCAACTTGATGTATATTTTTCCTATATTTTCTTATTTGTAGCTATGATAATTCAACTATTCCAAAAATTATTTTAGAATTTTAAATCCACTCCCTCTTTCCTTCTACAGTTTATCATAAGATTCAGGAATATTGTTCATGTTACATAGCATGATCTTGATAATACTGGTAACTATTGAAACAACATGAAAGTTTCTCATCTGGTTTTATCAAGTTGTTTGCTTGTTCAGTAGCCAAAGAGAAAACTATCAATTGCCTCCATGAAATGTACTATATAAGGGATACCAAAAGGATGTTTTATACTCCTCTACTTCTCTACTTGTTTTCTCAGTAAATAGGTAAACAATTACTTCTCATGCCATTGTTCTATGTAGTTCTTTGATGATCTCTGATTTGGAAATTATATTCTTTTTTTTTCAAGATTTTATTTATTTATTTGAAAGAGAGAGAGAGACAGAGTGAGAGAGCAGGTCAGAGAGAGACACAGACTCCCCATGGAGCTGGGAGCTTGATGTGGGACTCAATCCCAGGACTCCAGGATCATAACCTGAACAGAAGACAGTCGCTTAACCAACTGAGCCACACAGATGTCCCTGGAAATTATATTCTGTTCAGAAAACGTGGCTTGTGAATGATGTATAAGACAATAGCCATTTGTGAATTTCATCAAGAAATATCAAAAATCAGCAGAAATGTATGTTAATATTCAGGAAATAAGCTTATAAATACAGCTATTAGTGGCTTCTCAATATAGGGTGAAAAAATATGTTAGGTGCTAAAAATACTTGAATCTATAAACAAACAAACAAGTAAATGGAAATAAATGCTTGAATGATATAAATAATGTCCTCATTTTGTAGAAACATATTCTCATTTGTTTTGAAAAGCTTTAGTTTAACTCTAATCTATGGAGAGTTTTTTACATTGCTTCATATAAAAGTGGAATAAGAATCATAATTTTCCATGTTCTTCACGTTAAATTTAGGTAAATTTTTGCATTTTAACTACAGATAAATAGATGTTTCATTGCAAGGAATGACCCCATAAGCAAGCAGTTTTCACCCAGGAGTAGTTTATGGAAATGGAAGGACAACTTAGAGCCACCAATAAAATGACATTATTATTTTAAAACAAGGAAATATAAGAAGAGAAAGGAAAAAAAAAAAAAAAGAAAAAGAAAGAGAGGGAGGGAGAAAGAGAGAGACATTAGGAATCTAACATGAAATTAGGAATTGAACAGCCAAAATTAAATGTTGAATATTAGAAGGTAGTTTATGTTGCTCTAGTAAAAATAAAGCATGATAAGCATAATTTAATATAAATAATCTAAGCAGAATTACAATGGAAGACTATATCTTTCTGATTTATTCATTTTTTTCAAAGATACCAGATTTTCTTAAGGAAAACACCCTTATCAAATACTAATAATATAAATTCCCAATTAATTATCAAAAAGAGACAAGGATTATATTTCAAATGAATATTTCCACTCATAAATTCAATTTTAAGGTGGAAAGTCACTTAACAGAACATAATGTAGTTCATTATGGAGAAATGCTATTTAATTATAGTGACTCAGTATCTAGAAAAAAGGAAGATTTTCCTTAGAGAAAAGGGATGTATAATGAGTTATCTGAACAATCACTTTGGGTCTATCAGGATGAGAATTTCAGATGGTCCACAGGATTAATAAAATTTTGAGCAAATTGAGTAATTTGGTGAAAATGAATACATTAGTCTATTTCCTGTACTGCCGAGGCATTTTTAATAACTTTATCATTAAATATAACACATTGCATTGTCGCTGTTCTATTCACAGCCTTATCTCCTATTAGATTTCAAGGGCAGAGACAATATCCTTTGGCCTATCCTAATTTTACACCAGCTATCATTCTGAAATCTGAATATGTATGGCTCTTTTCTGGGGCCCCTGTCTAATAAAAGCCATACCAGACAGCTTTTTCTTCAGTGGTCAGTTGAAACCAGAAATCATTTCTTTTGTTAGCCATGGCCATGAGTTGCCACATGAATTAAAACCTCTACTTACTCTTTTTCTGCCCAAACTCATTCAAATTAGTCTCTAATCCTCACCCTATTACCTTCTAGCTTTTTATAACCCAGAAGAGGGTTCCATTTCAAGAATCTTTGTAAGTTCTAGTTTCTTAGCAACTTTGAAACAAAGTTTCAAAAAAGTTTCACCACACACACACACACACACACACACACACACACACACAAACATAATGGAGATGTTAGCTGATACTACTGGGGTAATGATGTTGCAACATATAAATATACTAAGCCACTTTAAACTTACACAGTATCACAATTTAACATGATGTCAATTATGTCTCAAAGACAAATAGGCAATAAATAAATAAATAAATTTCCTTGATGCTTGATGGTCTTTTCTGGTTTAGAACATTGTTACCACCACAACCTTCTCATCATATTTGTATCTTTCATCTCTCTAAAATGTTCCTGATTTAGTTATTTTCCTTCCCTAAATGCCTTAGCACACTGTAAGTAATACCAGTATTTGTGAATAAGTGAGTTAAAATAGTAAATGAATGGTCAACTTTACTAATATAAATCAAAGATTTACAGTTTATATCTACTCTTAATTTCTCAAAAAGGCATTCTCCAGGAAATCAATATAGTTTATACCCTCAGTTCCTCTACAGGAATATATTAATTTCTGCCATGTAAATGAAAATTAGTTATAGTAAAAACACACAAAGCATGCCAAATATGAGGTTTTGCTAATTCTGCAGAGAAGTGAGAAAAGTATAGAATTATAGAAGTTAAAGATTTTATTTATTTATTTATTTGAGAGAGAGAGAGAGAGGGTGAGAAGGAAATAGCAACAGAGAGCACGAGTGTGCGCAAGCTGGGAGGAGAGGGAGAAGCCAGCTCCCTGCTCAGTGGGAGAGTTCAGGCTCCCTGACAATATGACTTTGTGCTTGATCCTAGGACCCTCGCATTGTGACCTGAGCTGAAGGCAGATGCTTCACTGACTGGGCCACCCAGGCACCCCCAAAATTGTAAAATTTAATCCAAATATTTATAAGTGCAAAATACCCTTTCTGAAATCAGTGATTATGATGCAATTGACAACAGTTTAAAAAAATAATATCTCAGTACAATGTTTTACATATTATCATGATAACAGGTTGTGATAACCAAACTCTGGGTGTAGAGTATCCTGTCATCTGACCTTGATATAATGGCATATAATAGAAGTTCCTAATGGGTGCTTTTACCTACCTCACCAGCCACCATTGCACCACCACAGATCCTGAGAATCACTGGTTCCTCACAAGAGTTTGGTCAACTATTGAAGGGAGGCAGGTTTAGTGACAAAGACCACATTAAAACTCATGTAATTAGTGAGTAAAAATTAGTGGGTAAAAATAAAAGCATTGTATGAGATAATAGCTAATATAATGATCTAAAAATGGACATTGAAGGCAAAACCATAGCAGTCAATGTAGAGAATATGTGAGAGATATTAAAAGGCATATTTGATGTGATGTAGTGGCAAGCTGTATGTAGAGAATGAGACAGAGATAACATGGGCTGTCTCCTTGGTTCTGACCTGGCCAACTTGATCGAAGTGATACCATATACAGTATGATTACTATTATGAAAGATATGATACCCTTTCTAATTCATAAAAGCACAATCTTTTTTCTTTTTTTTAATTTAAAGATGTATTTATTTACTTTGGAGAGAGAGAGGTGGGGAGGTGCAGAGGGACAGGAAGAGAGAGAGAAGCAGATCCCCCCCTGCTGAGCACAGAGCCCAAACCAGGGTTAGTCTCAGGACACTGAGATCATGACCAGAGCTGAAATCAAGACAGGAGCTCAACCAACTGAGTCACCCAGGCTTCCCTATAAAAATACAATCTTTGGGGGCGCCTGGGTGGCTCAGTGGGTTAAAGCCTCTGCCCTCAGCTCAGGTCATGAGCTCGGAGTCCTGGGATCGAGCCCCGCATCGGGCTCTCTGCTCAGCAGGAAGCTTGCTTCCTCTTCTCTCTCTCTCTGCCTGCCTCTCTGCCTACTTGTGATCTCTGCCTGTCAAATAAATAAATAAAATCTTTTAAAAAAATACAATGGCCACAGTCGCCAAACTATGGAAAGAACCAAGATGCCCTCCAACGGATGAATGGATAAGGAAGATGTGGTCCATATACACTATGGAGTATTATGCCTCCATCAGAAAGGACGAATATCCAACTTTTGTAGCAACATGGACGGGACTGGAAGAGATTATGCTGAGTGAAATCAGTCAAGCAGAGAGAGTCAATTATCATATGGTTTCACTTATTTGTGGAGCATAACCAATAGCATGGAGGACAAGGGGTGTTAGAGAGGAGTAGGGAATTTGGGTAAATTGGAAGGGGAGGTGAACCATGAGAGACTATGGACTCTGAAAAACAGTCTGAGGGGTTTGAAGTGGCGGGGGGGTGGGAGGTTGGGGTACCAGGTGGTGGGTATTATAGAGGGCACAGCTTGCATGGAGCACTGGGTGTGGTGAAAAAATAATGAATACTGTTTTTCTGAAAATAAATAAATTGGAAAAAAAATACAATCTTTATGACATTTTTTAAAATTTAAGATTTTATATATTCATTTGTTTGAGACAGAGAGAGAGAAAGGGGTGTAGTGCAGGGAGAGGAGCAAAGGGAAAGGGAGAAGGACAAGCTATTTGGCTCTAAGCACAAAGACTGAGTGGGGGCTGGATCTCAGGACCCCAAGATCATGAGCCAGCCCAAGAGTGGAGGCTCAATTGATTGAGTCACCCAAGTGCCCCATGACCTTACTTCTCTTAAGAGTCAATTTTAGGATTAAAGATGATGGTGGATTACTGAGTTTATGGGTTCATATACTTATGTTAACTGAAAAAACTGGTATTTAATTTAAATCATTCAATTGCCTTATTTGAACAAAAGATTGCCTTATTTAGACCTTTGGCATAGGTGGCAATATACAGCATTTGTTTAGAAATGCTGTTGTTCTCTAACTGTAGTTCTATTTTTCAAGTCCTTATTTTGTTCCACTCATCTATTTATTTATCTTGAAGTCAGCACTACATTGTACTGATTCCTGCTGCTTTGTAATGAGTCTTAAAATCAGGTAGTCTAAGTAGTTCTCAAACTGTGTTCTCTTTCTCAAAGTTGCTTAAGCTATTCTAGGTCCTTGGCCATTTCCATATACTTATTAGAATTAGTTCACAAATTTCTACAAAAATAAAATCTATTGAAATTTTGATTAGAAGTTTGTTGGGTCTATAGGTCAATTTCTAAAGAACTAGTATCTCCACAGTATCTAGTCTTCTCTGAAATGGCCTGTAGAATTTAGTGTATACCTCTCATATTTCTTTTGTCTGATTATTCCCAAAGTGTTTCATATTTTTTAAGATATTGTAATGATAGTATATTTTAAGGATTAATGAACATCTTGTTTTAGAATAATTTTAGATTTGCAGAATAATTGGGAAGATAATACAGAATTACCATATACCTCACAAGCATTTTCCTTATTAATCACATCTTACATTAGCATATTTGCTAAAGTATGTAGACTGATATTGATACTTTATTATTAACTAAAGTTCATATTTATATCATATAGCTGAGTTTTCATTTAATTCCACATCTATTATAGAATCCCATCAAAGAAACCACATTGTAGTTGTCTTGTCTACAACTACACAAGTAGTTGTCTTGTCTACCAAGCCTATTCCTACTCTTGACTGGGAGCATTCCTCAGACTTTCCTTGGCTTTGATTATCTTGACAGTTTTGAGGAGTACTGAATGGGTTTTGGGGGGCTTGTTTTGTTTGTTTGTTTGTAAAATTAGGCCTTGTCTGATGTTTTTCCTCAGCATTAGTTCATACTTAGGGGGTTTTGAGGGGAAGATCAAGGAGATAAATTATATTTCCATCACATTTTATAGGTATAGAGTATCAATGTAACTTATTATCTCTCTTGTTATCCTAGTTACCAGGCTGGAGTTAATATTTGTCAAATTTATGTACTGTAGTTAGTATTTTTCACCTTTTCAACCTATACTCTTTGGAAGTCCCTGTGCACAGCTCACACTTGAAGTGTAGGGACTTATTATCCCCCTTCTTAATGATTTAGTATCTACATAAAATATTTGTATTTCTTTCACACAGGAGATTTGTCTTTTCTGCCATGTTTGTCTATTCAATTATTTATTTGTATTACTATGGATCTATGGACATTTATGTTTCAAGTTATAATCCAACATTGCTTGCTTTATTTATCTGTTCAAACTGTTCCAGCTTTGGCCATTGGGCATTATTTCAGTTGACATCTGTGTCCCTTTTGCATATATACATCATTGTGAAATCTTCTTTTAAATTTTTTAGGAACTTAAAAATTTTCGGAATACAAGAGCTTCCAGGCTTATCTTATACATCCTTTGTCTCAACACAAGATTTAGCCATTCCTCTAAGTATTCCAGATTTCTTTCATTGGTGAGTAGAATTCAAATCAAGTTCTGGGCACTGGAGAAATTAATTGTTCTTGAGATATTATTGCTACTAGTCTCACTGAGCTGATAGAGCAAAGAAATGCGTGTGTATATACTAACCTATTAATATTTGCTTGCCTATAAATATTTGCACATGTAATATATGTATATTAAATGCATATTAAATATGTATATTTAGTTACATATGTTTATAGTAATATTGCCAACTCTATTATCACTTGGTTCATTGTTGCTTTCTCTCTTGGCTTATCTCTTCCAGTTTCAATGCAAAAAGCCTGGCTCCCAGGCCTTTCCCGTCCACTTATCTAATTGTTCAGTTCTCATAATATCCTAATATGGTTTCAGAATTGTTAACTTGTGTCCACATGGGAAACAGCTATCAACGATTATAGATGATAGGCACAAATACCTTTGCTCTTAGTTTTAAGTGTCCCTTTCTTTACCAAATTTTCTTAGGTCAGTACTTTTTCCTTCAGGGATGATTCCTCGGTCTTCTTTTTACCCCCTTCAATTTGCTTATGTCATTTCCCTCTGCATGCTTTAAAATCTGAGTTTTTTTGTTTTGTTTGTTTTTACTGTCTTTAGTTTTTTCCTTGTCAGAATATCCTATACATAGACTCATATACTTTGTAACTTATTAGAATAACATCTTAGTAGCAGAGTAACATTCCATTATATGAAAGTAATACTACCTATTTAAGCATTCAATTTTTGAAAGATATTCTATTCGCTTCTAATTTTTGGCAATGGTGAATCAGGTACTATAGTAAACTTACAATACTTATAATGCTTATAAATATTCTTATATAGACATAAATCCTGTTGGATAAAGGTCCTTGCCATTATCATCTCATTTGACTTTAATTAACTTTTTAAAGACTTTATACCCAAATCTATACATAAAGATCTATCCTCCCATCCAAGTACTAACCAGGCCCGGCCCTGCTTAGCTTCAGAGATCAGATGAGATCAAGTGTGTTCAGGGTGGTATGGCCATACACAAAGATCTAACCGAAGATACTGGGGGTTTGGCTTCAACGTATGAACTTGGTGAGGGAGGCACATTAAAATCTATTATATTGCCTATAACAAGTATTATTTGAACTGGTATTAGGATTCTTGAGGATATTTCAGAATTCACAAAGTTCTTTCTAATCCATTTTTTAAAACTTTTTCTTTGTGTTTCCTCCTAGGCTATTAAGAAAACTTCAGTGAGGGGAATAACATTTACTATTTAAAATAGCTCTTTTATTGTTAAGTGTTTTATTCTGAGATTTCTAATTTTTTTTTCAGATTATAAGAGTCATGAAACCTAAAAATAAATAAATAAATAAATAAAAATTAAAAAAAGAGTCATGAAACCTGACCTGAGAAAAACCATAAAGAGAAACCCAGGAGATCAACTCTGGAATTGCTGTTTTCTATCTTGATTTATCCTGTGTTTCTGTAACACACACCAGACATCTAAGGCATTGGATTTTATTATTTCATTCCTCTTATCTTTCTGTACATTAGCCACCATGAGTTACTCTGAGGTCATAACAATATAGCTTTCCTAGTAGTCTAAAAACTTCTACTTTTGCTTAAAACAAATAAAAATACTTAACCCCAATTTAAAAAACAAAAACAAAAACTGACAGTTATTAAGAGACAATGAAAATCCTCTTTCATATGCTGTTGTTGAGGAGTGGAACATAATATTTGATAAATCAACTATAATTTGTTATTATACACAAAAAAAGGATATTTCTTAGAGACAAGCATGGAATGCCTTCATTCTTACTTTAATCCCACACAATAAAGGATCTTGAATAGAATTATAGTATATTGCTAATCAACTATATGGTCTAAAACTTTCCTAGAATAACATCATAAATGCTAATATCTTACCTAATACTTAGATATACTTATTTGTGGAATTTTTAAAATATCTTATTGCCAGGAGAAGAACAACCTTTGTGGGCTTTTTTTGTTGTTGTTGCTGTTTAATTTTATTTTTTAAATTTCATAACCAGAATTATTTTCCTGGCGAGGAAGAAGGCTTGTACTGCAGAACTCCTTTGTCCACCTTGGGTCCTGAGTAGGAAAAAGACTTGACCCATTGACATTTGATTTGTGTTAGTTTTTCTAGGGCATTCTAATAATCATTCACACCAACTGTGAGAGTGGGTTCTGATTTGGGGCTAGGAAAATATACTTGCTGTGACTTCTTAAGACATAGCCTGAATATTTGAGACTTAAAAGGAAACCAAAGGATGGAAAAGCATTTTAAATTCACATCCATATGGTGACTGAGGAGTCTAGGTCAAAAAGAGCAACACCTAGCATGTATAAAATATATTAATATTATGAAGCCCCCGATCAACAATAACAACATATATTTCAGCAACAACAACACCGTATATTTCAGAGAGAAGTGCAAAGTGATGATCATAAATTAAAATGCAGTCTTTAAAGATTCAAACAAATAGGTAACACGAATCAGGTGAATCTGTTAATAGAAGATTATGACTTCTTTTAAATGACTGTAGTTCAGCACTAATACTATATGCCAAATGAGGCAAATCCTAAGATGTAGAGAAGCATTGTTTTATTTATTTTTACTCATTTAAAGATTTTATTTATTTACTTGAAGTGAGAGAGAGTGCCCACAAAAGAGAGAATGCAAGACGGGGGGAGGGGCAGTGGGAGAGGGAGAAACAGACCCTGGCTGAGCAGGGAGCCCAACATGGGACTCCATTCCAGGACCCTGAGATCATGATCCAAGCCAAAGGCAGAGGCTTATGACTGAGCCATACAGGTGCCCAACATTGTTTTAGCTCAAAATCCCTAAACTTGACTCTTCACATTATGAGTATTGTGTCCAAAGAGAAGCGATTCATGGAATTAAAACATCCACAAGAGTAACTCCTCTGGCAAAACAAAGAAGCTGCAGATGGCTATGGGGGTGAGGGGGGCATGAGTGTGCGTGAGGAATCCACTGATTGTCCATAGGTCGGCCTAAGGGCTCCTCCACACGCTGTGCCACATCCTTTGTGTCATCCAGATCCAAGCACCCATCGTTGTCAAGAACAGGGTCAGGGTTCTGGGGTTACATGTTATAATGAGCCTGGGGGCATACCGGTGCGAGGGTGCCTGGTCCATGCAGGTGGCGCTGGCTCAGGCAGAGTCTGTAGACGCACTCACAAACTCAGGACCACTTGCTTAATCTGTGGTTTCACGTATCCATCCACTGCTTTAGCAGTGGCAGGCTCGCATGGACCTGGTGTGTAGTACCTAGAGTACACTTCATCTTTCGGCCAATCAGGAAACACGTTGATGAGGTATTTCAGGTCCCCCAAGGGGTCGGCCAGGGACCAGATGGGGAAGTTTCTGGTGGTAAAAGGCATTAGGTTCCAAAACTTCTTTTCCTGAGAATCAAACTTCAAAGCAATGGTGATGCCGCCAATTTCAGAGTCACTGAATCTCAGCAGGAAGGTCACATCAGGCTTGTTAATGAGTAGGTTGTGGGCCTGTTGCTTGTTCATGAAATCCAGAATAGCCCCATCATTCCAGTGAGGCTTCAGATGTTTTTTTTTGTTTGTTTTGTTTTGTTTTGTTTTTAACATTTCTACCACAACATATCCACCAAAAAAGGGGAAAAAAAGAAAGAGAGAGAGAAAGAGAAAGTGTATTTGCATAATTTAGCAATATAATCAGATTTCTATAATAGTGGGAAGAGTAACTTAGTATTACATCATAAAATATTTGGTTACATATTTTGCTCACTCCACATTCAGTGTTGAACTTGAAGGAGTATGGGTAGAGAATTGGGAAAGGTTGGGGAAAGTAGACTTTGGCAGATAGGAGCTGAAAGAAGAAATGATAAGGATTCTCAGAATTTCCCAAAGTTTATCATTGGATATGCCAGTTTTTGGAGTTTCCCAACTTGAATCCTAATATTTTCTTGTAGAAAAGCCTTTAGATGTCTCTTGAGCAAAGCAAATATTACAGTGATAGGGGTTTAGTTCAAGTAGACTTTGATTTGATAACCTCTATCTTTCATGAGGGAAGTAAAGATATTTTCTAAAAAGAATGTTGTTCATACTGTTTGGCAGAGAAGTTTTATCAATGGGACTAGGAGAATGGGGAAAACAACATATTACTGAATGATTTTTCATTCATAGATCTTCTGCTCCTGGTATGGTTTACACAGTGGTTCAATTAACAGGGACGTGGGATGCAAATGTTTCAAAGGCAAGTATGGCCTTCAGAGCACACACTCTTCAAAGGACTTCCACGAGTGGCTCAGAGATATTTTTAATAGTTTTTATCATAGGACTTGAGACTACAAGAAGATTTCAGAAATCCCAGTGAGGTTACACTTGTATTCACAAGTTAGGAGCAAGGTATGCCAGAGGGAGTCTTTGAATGTACAACAGATCTTCTCCGGCTCGATGAGCCTCTGATGAAATTCAACCATGATTGTGACAAATAAACATTGTCACAAATAGTCTCTTTCATATCTTCTTCCATTGTGATTGCAACCTGCAGTGTGTGGGCATTCCTATCTCTTCTTAAATTACTCAGATTACCTAATTTCTGCCCTCTTTGCTTGTAGACCCTTGACAATTCATTTTCTACAGGGTACCTTGAATGACTATTAAAAAAGAAAATTAGATCATGTAACTCTACAGTGAGAAATATTTTAATTCTTCCCATTGAGTTAAAAATAAATGCCTACTTCATAAAATGGCATAGGTTATAGGCGAAGAGCCCTTGATGGAAGGGAGTGCATGGACTCTACACCAGTCACAAGGTAGATTTCATGATTGGTCTTTACTAGTCTCAGGATTTCTTTTCCTTGGCCACATGACTAAGTTCTGATCAGTACAATATACAAGAAGGTGTTTTCTCTTTGAATAATTTTTAAAAATATTTTCTTTATTTCAGACAGTAAGCAGGAGGGAGAGGAAATGAGAATCTGAAGCAGACCCCACACTGAACACAAAGCCCAATGTAGGGCCAGATTTTACTACTGTGAACACATGACTTGAGCCAAATCCAAAAGTTGGACACTTAACCAAATGAGCCACCCAGGTGCCCCAAGAAGCTGTTCTGAATGGAACTTTGTCTACACACACGTACATGCACACCCTTCTTTGAAAAAGGGAAAGTCCTTCACCTGTCTGCTCCTTACAAGTGACCAAAGTGCAGCAGCCATCTTCTTCACCATAGAGAGAAAGGCCAACTTGCCAAGAGTGATAGAACACAAAAATGGAAGAACATGGGTTATTAATGATACTGTTGAGCTGCCAAGACAATGTTCAATATATTTTCTCTGAATATACTTGAAAAAATTTTTTGTCTGACAATGATACTCTTCATTGTATTTTCTGTGATGTCTAAGTTAATTTATTTCAAAATGCCATTTATCGGGGGAGGAGTCAAGATGGCGGAGAAGTAGCAGGCTGAGACTACTTCAGCTAGCAGGAGATCAGCTAGATAGCTTATCTAAAGAGGGCAAACACCTGCAAATCCATCGGCAGATTGAAGAGAAGAAGAACAGCAATTTTAGAAACAGAAAAACAACCACTTTCTGAAAGGTAGGACTGGCAGAGAAGTGAATCCAAAGCGACGGGAAGATAGACCCCAGGGGGAGGGGCCGGCTCCCGGCAAGCAGCGGAGCAACGGAGCACAAAATCAGGACTTTTAAAAGTCTGTTCCGCTGAGGGACCATCGCTCCAGAGGCTAAAACCGGGGCGAAGCCCACGTGGGGTCGGCGTGGCCTCAGGTCTCGCAGAGTCACAGAAGGATCGGGGGTGTCTGAGTGTCGCAGAGCTTGCGGGTATTGGAGCGAGAAAGCCGGCTGCAGAGACAGAGCCGATGGTAAGCTTGCAGTTCAGGGTTACCTTGAACCGGTCGCAAGCTCGGTGAGCTCGGAGCTGGGCCGGAGGTCAGGCAGACGGGAGTTACTAGGTACTGTTCTCTGAAGGCGCACTGAGGAGTGGGGCCCCGGGCTCTCGGCTCCTCTTGGCCGGAGACCAGGAGGCCGCCATTTGTATTCCTGTCCTCTGGAACTCTACGGAAAGCACTCAGGGAACAAAAGCTCCTGAAAGCAAACCCGAGCGGATTTCTCAGCCCGGCCCCTGGTAAGGGCAGTGCAATTCCGCCTCGGGCAAAGACACTTGAGAATCACTACACCAGGCCCCTCCCCCAGAAGATCAAAAAGAAATCCAACCAAGACCAAGTTCACCTACCAAGGAGTGCAGTTTCAATACCAAGGAGAGTAGCAGAATTCCAGAAGAGGAGAAAGCAAAGCACGGAACTCATGGCTTTCTCCCTGTGAGTTTTTAGTCTTGCAGTTAAAGTAATTTTTTCTTTTTCATTTTTTTTCTCTTCTTTTGCTAAATTTTTAAATTTTTTTAAATTTTTTTTATTTTTTTAATTTTTTTAACTTTTACCCTTTTCATTTTTAACGTTTTTTAACTAGTATATCTAATATATATATTTTTTCTTTTTCATACTTTTCTTTATTTATTTTCTTTTTTTAATTCATTTTTTTCCTTTCTTTTTTTTTTTTTTTTTTTCTTTTTTTTTGAACCTCTTTTTATCCCCTTTCTCCCCCCTCACAATTTGGGATCTCTTCTGATTTGGTTAAAGCATATTTTCCTGGGGTTGTTGCCACCCTTTTAGTATTTTACTTGCTCCTTCATATACTCTTATCTGGACAAAATGACAAGGCGGAAAAATTCACCACAAAAAAAAGAACAAGAGGCAGTACCGAAGGCTAGGGACCTAATCAATACAGACATTGGTAATATGTCAGATCTAGAATTCAGAATGACAGTTCTCAAGTTCTAGCTGGGCTTGAAAAAGGCATGGAAGATATTAGAGAAACCCTCTCGGGAGATATAAAAGCCCTTTCTGGAGAAATAAAAGAACTAAAATCTAACCAAGTTGAAATCAAAAAAGCTATTAATGAGGTGCAATAAAAAATGGAGGCTCTCACTGCTAGGATAAATGAGGCAGAAGAAAGAATTACCGATATAGAAGACCAAATGACAGAGAATAAAGAAGCTGAGCAAAAGAGGGACAAACAGCTATTGGACCACGAGGGGAGAATTCGAGAGATAAGTGACACCATAAGACGAACAACATTAGAATAATTGGGATTCCAGGAGAAGAAGAAAGAGAGAGGGGAGCAGAAGGTATGCTGGAGAGAATTATTGGGGAGAATTTCCCCAATTTGGCAAAGGGAACAAGCATCAAAATTCAGGAGGTTCAGAGAACACCCCTCAAAATCAATAAGAATAGGCCCACACCCCGTCACCTAATAGTAAAATTTACAAGTCTTAGTGACAAAGAGAAAATCCTGAAAGCAGCCCGGGAAAAGAAGTCTGTAACATACAATGGTAAAAATATTAGATTGGCAACTGACTTATCCACAGAGACCTGGCATGCCAGAAAGAGCGGGCATGATATTTTCAGAGCACTAAACGAGAAAAACATGCAGCCAAGAATACTATATCCAGCTAGGCTATCATTGAAAATAGAAGGAGAGATTAAAAGCTTCCAGGACAAACAAAAACTGAAAGAATTTGCAAACACCAAACCAGCTCTACAGGAAATATTGAAAGGGGTCCTCTAAGCAAAGAGAGAGCCTACAAGTGGTAGATCAGAAAGGAACAGAAACAATATACAGTAACAGCCACCTTACAGGCAATACAATGGCACTAAATTCATATCTCTCAATAGTTACCCTGAATGTTAATGGGCTAAATGCCCCAATAAAAAGACACAGGGTATCAGACTGGATAAAAAAAACAAAACCCATCTATATGTTGCCTCCAAGAAACTCATTTTAAGCCCGAAGACACCTCCAGATTTAAAGTGAGGGGGTGGAAAAGAATTTACAATGCTAATGGACATCAGAAGAAAGCAGGAGTGGCAATCCTTATATCAGATCAATTAGATTTTAAACCAAAGACTATAATAAGAGATGAGGAAGGACACTATATCATACTCAAAGGGTCTGTCCAACAAGAAGATCTAACAATTTTAAATATCTATGCCCCCAACGTGGGAGCAGCCAACTATATAAACCAATTAATAACAAAATCAAAGAAACACATCAACAATAATACAATAATAGTAGGGGACGTTAACACTCCCCTCACTGAAATGGACAGATCATCCAAGCAAAAGATCAACAAGGAAATAAAGGCCTTAAACGACACACTGGACCAGATGGACATCACAGATATATTCAGAACATTTCATCCCAAAGCAACAGAATATACATTCTTCTCTAGTGCACATGGAACATTCTCCAGAATATATCACACCCTGGGTCCTAAATCAGGACTCAACCGGTATCAAAAGATTGGATCATTCCCTGCATATTTTCAGACCACAATGCTCTGAAGCTAGAACTCAACCACAAGAGGAAGTTTGGAAAGAACCCAAATACATGGAGACTAAATAGCATCCTTCTAAAGAATGAATGGGTCAACCGAGAAATTAAAGAAGAATTGAAAAAAATCATGGAAACAAATGATAATGAAAGCACAACGGTTCAAAATCTGTGGGACACAGCAAAGGCAGTCCTGAGAGGAAAATATATAGCGGTACAAGCCTTTCTCAAGAAACAAGAAAGGGGGACGCTTGGGTGGCTCAGTTGGTTAAGCGGCTGCCTTCGGCTCAGGTCATGATCCCAGCGTTCTGGGATCGAGTCCCACATCGGGCTCCTTGCTCGGCAGGGAGCCTGCTTCTCCCTCTGCCTGCCTCTCTGTCTGCCTGTGCTCGCTCTCTCTCTCTCCCTCTATCCCTGACAAATAAATAAATAAATAAAATCTTTAAAAAAAAAAAAAGAAAGAAACAAGAAAGGTCTCAGGTACACAACTTAACCCTACACCTAAAGGAGCTGGAGAAAGAACAAGAAAGAAACCCTAAGCCCAGCAGGAGAAGAGAAATCATAAAGATCAGAGCAGAAATCAATGTAATAGAAACCAAAAAAACAATAGAACAAATCAACGAAACTAGGAGCTGGTTCTTTGAAAGAATTAATAAAATTGATAAACCCCAGGCCAGACTTATCAAAAAGAAAAGAGAAAGGACCCAAATAAATAAAATCATGAATGAAAGAGGAGAGATCACAACTAACACCAAAGAAATACAAACTATTATAAGAACATACTATGAGCAACTCTACCCCAACAAATTTGACAATTTGGAAGAAATGGATGCATTCCTAGAAACATATAAACTACCACAACTGAACCAGGAAGAAATAGAAAGCCTGAACAGACCCATAACCAGTAAGGAGATTGAAACAGTCATTAAAAATCTCCAAACAAACAAAAGCCCAGGGCCAGACGGCTTCCTGGGGGAATTCTACCAAACATTTAAAGAAGAACTAATTCCTATTCTCCTGAAACTGTTCCAAAAAATAGAAATGAAAGGAAAACTTCCAAACTCATTTTTTGAGGCCAACATCACTTTGATCCCAAAACCAGACAAGGATCCCATCAAAAAAGAGAGCTATAGACCAATATCCTTGATGAACACAGATGCGAAAATTCTCACCAAAATACTAGCCAATAGGATTCAACAGTACATTAAAAGGATTATTCACCACGACCAAGTGGGATTTATTCCAGGGCTGCAAGTTTGGTTCAACATCCACAAATCAGTCAATGTGATACAACACATCAATAAAAGAAAGAACAAGAACCATATGATACTCTCAATAAATGCTGAAAAAGCATTTGACAAAGTACAGCATCCCTTCCTGATCAAAACCCTTCAAAGTGTAGGGATAGAGGGCACATACCACAATATCATCAAAGCCATCTATGAAAAACCCACCGCAAATATCATTCTCAATGGAGAAAAACTGAAAGCTTTTCCGCTAAGGTCAGGAACACGGCAGGGATGTCCATTATCACCACTGCTATTCAACATGGTACTAGAAGTCCTAGCCTCAGCAATCAGACAACAAAAGGAAATTAAAGGCATCCAAATCGTCAAAGAAGAAGTCAAACTCTCACTCTTCGCAGATGATATGATACTATATGTGGAAAACCCAAAAGATTCCACAACAAAACTGCTAAAACTTGTACAGGAATTCAGTAAAGTGTCAGGATATAAAGTCAATGCACAGAAATCAGTTGCATTTCTCTACACCAACAACAAGACACAAGAAAGAGAAATTAAGGAGTCAATCCCATTTACAATTGCACCCCAAACCATAAGATACCTAGGAATAAACCTAACCAAAGAGGCTAAGAATCTATACTCAGAAAACTATAAAGTACTCATGAAAGAAATTGAGGAAGACACAAAGAAATGGAAAAATGTTCCATGCTTCTGGATTGGAAGAATAAATATTGTGAAAATGTCTATGCTACCTAAAGCAATCTACACATTTAATGCAATTCCTATCAAAGTACCATCCATCTTTTTCAAAGAAATGGAACAAATAATCCTAAAATTTATATGGAACCAGAAAAGACCTTGATTAGCCAAAGGAATATTGAAAAAGAAAGCCAAAGTTGGTGGCATCACAATTCTGGACTTCAAGCTCTATTACAAAGCTGTCATCATCAAGTCAGCATGGTATTGGCACAAAAACAGACACATAGATCAATGGAACAGAATAGAGAGCCCAGAAATAGACCCTCAACTCTATGGTCAACTAATCTTCGACAAATCAGGAAAGAATGTCCAATGGAAAAAAGACAGCCTCTTCAATAAATGGTGTTGGGAAAATTGGACAGCCACATGCAGAAAAATGAAATTGGACCATTTCCTTACACCAGACATGAAAATAGACTCAAAATGGATGAAGGACCTCAAGGTGAGAAAGGAATCCATCAAAATCCTTGAGGAGAACACAAGCAGCAACCTCTTCGACCTCAGCCGCAACAACATCTTCCTAGGAACATCGCCAAAGGCAAGGGAAGCAAGGGCAAAAATGAACTATTGGGATTTCATCAAGATCAAAAGCTTTTGCACAGCAAAGGAAACAGTTAACAACATCAAAAGACAACTGACAGAATGGGAGAAGATATTTGCAAATGACATATCAGATAAAGGACTAGTGTCCAAAATCTATAAAGAACTTAGCAAACTCAACACCCAAAGAACAAATAATCCAATCAAGAAATGGGTAGAGGACATGAACAGACATTTCTGCAAAGAAGACATCCAGATGGCCAGCAGACACATGAAAAAGTGCTCCATATCACTCGGCATCAGGGAAATACAAATCAAAACCACAATGAGATATCACCTCACACCAGTCAGAATGGCTAAAATCAACAGGTCAGGAAATGACAGATGCTGGCGAGGATGCGGAGAAAGGGGAACCCTCCTACACTGTTGGTGGGAATGCAAGCTGGTGCAACCACTCTGGAAAACAGCATGGAGGTTCCTCAAAATGTTGAAAATAGAACTGCCCTATGACCCAGCAATTGCACTACTGGGTATTTACTCTAAAGATACAAACATAGTGATCCAAAGGGGCACGTGCACCCGAATGTTTATAGCAGCAATGTCCACAATAGCCAAACTATGGAAAGAACCTAGATGTCCATCAACAGATGAATGGATCAAGAAGATGTGGTATATATACACAATGGAATACTATGCAGCCATCAAAAGAGATGAAATCTTGCCATTTGCGACAACATGGATGGAACTAGAGCGTATCATGCTCAGCGAAATAAGTCAAGTGGAGAAAGACAACTATCATACGATCTCCCTGATATGAGGAAGTGGTGATGCAACATGGGGGCTTAAGTGGGTAGGAAAAGAATAAATGAAACAAGATGGGATTGGGAGGGAGACAAACCATAAGTGACTCTTAATCTCACAAAACAAACTGAGGGTTGCTGGGGGGAGGGGGGTTGGGAGAAGGGGGGTGGGGTTATGGACATTGGGGAGGGTATGTGCTTTGGTGAGTGCTGTGAAGTGTGTAAACCTGGCTATTCACAGACCTGTACCCCTGGGGATAAAAATATATGTTTATAAAAAAATAAAAAATTTAAAAAAAATGCCATTTATCTTCAGGTGTTATTGTGGGGATAAAATAAGTTATTTCTTTCACTGCTTTCCATGAGGCATCAAACTCAGCCACATGTTATTGCTTAAAAATTTATGCAATGGAAGTAAATGAGCAATACAGATTTAATCACAGATGTTATACTACTTTATGGTTCTGTCTTATTCTTTTTTTTTTTTTTTTAAGATTTTTTATTTATTTATTTGAGAGAGAGAGACAGTGAGAGAGAGCATGAGCGAGGAGGTTCTGTCTTATTCTTAATCAGCCACTACTTCTTACAAATCAGACTATTCCAGTTCTCCAGAGGTTATTCCATAAAGAATGTCAAAGACTTTAGGTCTTTCCATGGTTTCTTCATTTCTATCCCTGAAGAATATTATTGGTTCTTGCATGCAGTTATAACTTACTGATAAAAGAACTATTTTGAAGATAGGTCACCATCAGGGGGACACATTTTAGTATATCACATATTTATTAACTTCAATATTTATATTAATACACAACAAGAAGCATCAACCATTTTTCATCTCATAGTTGATGATTAATTACATTATGTAAGTGCCATGTTTATATGTATTGTGCCAAATGGTCCTAAGACTTAAATTAAGTAATATAGGAGGATACCATAGTCCAGTGAACATAATCACACATCAGTTAATAATGATATATTATTCCCAATTGAAACCTTCACTATTACTTCTGCAATCATGTTCCATGCTTTCAGTTTCTGTCTGTAGAGATTGTCTACATGCTCATCTGTGAATTTAGGAAAGCAAACTTACGTGCTTCCTTCTTTAGCTGCGTATTACTACAATTTCCAGATTTTGTTTTGCCATCTGTATCAATATACTTACTAAATGATGATGCATGCATTTTCTTTCCTTCAAATACTTTTCCTGAGAAAATGCATTATAAAACAGTCATTATCACATGTGAGCATTTTCCTAAATAAATTATTAAAAGATAGGATCATACAATGCTTATAGGAATTCTAAACATCTCCCTAAATCTATTTTTATTTTTTAAAAATTACACTACTTATACTTTGTGCATCCTCAGTGAAGGAGAATATTTTGTAATGACAAGAACAAAGTAAAATGACAGATATTAAGTTAACACTAAGCAGAAGTGGATGTAAGTGTCACCTGAAATAAAGTTCTTTCAGATTTAGTTTCAAATTTTGCCTTTTGATTCTGGATTATTTCTGCCTACTCTATTACTCATCATTTTCTCCCTTCACTTACTGTGACATTGTATTTGTATCATATTATATCTTTTCAGTTTCATTTGTACCTCCTTTGGTTTTTCAAATACCATGTTATGATTGAAATAAATAATTAGGTCCTAATTTCTCTGCTACTTTCATTATCTCATTCATCATTAGAAATAAATGTTCAATAAAAACAGTTGCATTGAGATGCCTGGGTGGCTCATTGGTTAAGCGACTGCCTTTAGCTCAGGTCATGATCCCAGAGTCCCAGAATCGTGTCCTGCATTGGGCTCCCAGCTCCGCGGGGAGTCTGCTTCTCCCTCTGTCCTTCTCCCCCCTCTCAAGCTCTCTCTCTCTTTCTCTCCCAAATAAATAACAAAATCTTTTCAATTTTTTAAAATTGCATTGAGTTATGAGTTTTACAAATTAATAACGACTGTATTACTTTACTCATCTTATACTTTCTACTATTTCCCCCTTCCAATGTTGTAAAGAATTTTCTGTTTGTAAAGCAGTTAGAAACAGTCACTTTTTCTTTTAGCTATTCAGACAAGGAGACATAAACTGCTTTTTCATGTCCTTGCTGGAATTTGAGTCTAGATTCATTTCAGAGATATTTTTCTCTTATCACAGATATGCTTTTAATTTGGGTGGGGTTCTATTTCTCTTAGTGTAGAAAAAATAAAGATGCCCTAAAATTATAATTCTTTTAAAAATCTATGGATATAAGAAAGATATTTCAACAAAGTATTTTAGTTGCTGGATCAAAAACTTGAAATTACTGAATATCTAAAGAAAAGATATTCAATAAATTACTCAAAATTTATATAAAATAGTCATTCGATAAGATGTTTGGAAAAGCAATAGCTTAAAAATTGTAATCCTTTCATTATTAAGTAAAAAATAGTGACAGAAAGAGAATGTCATGGACAGTCATATTTTTTCCAGAAATTCATATGTAGCTATGCATAAGAACCGAAGAAGAAGATGAGAATTATATGTAGTAAAATGTTAACATTGGTGAAATGACTGAGAGCTAGTTGATGTTTTTCTATTCATCTTCTTCTTTCACTGAATTTTCTGAGATTTTTTGCAATAAACATAAATTGTTTTTATAATAGGACAACAGAAAAGAACAACTTGATTGTCAAATATCTGAGAGGTCAAAATGAAATAATGCAGAAACAATTCCACTGAGATGCAATTGTTGACTACATATACAAGTTGACAATTGACTCTGTTTCCTAAAAAGGCAGATTTATATTGTGTTTTAACTAATAACCCCTGTGTTTGTCTTTAGACTTATGTTTTTGTAATATCCTGTTATTCAACATAATTTTGAACTATGCTTTTTGGGGAACACAGATTGAAGGAAGATGATTTTTTAGCACTGAGAAAATATTTGAGAAATTCAAGGCTTTTATGCTTTTAATGTGAATAGAAACTTCTGTTCAATGTACCAATGCTGAATTAAAATTCACCTCAGGCTGCTTCAGTCTATGGCTGCAATTTGATGCAGTTGTATGGGACTCTTCTTATTGATTTATCTTGCTTGAAGCTGCTAAAAACTATAGGTTGCCAAGTGTTTGGGGAGAAATCATATTGGAGAGGTGGAGTCTTAGTTCAGAGGGTAAAAAGCAGTTTTGACTAGTGATTTTTGTTTCCTTTTTTTTTTCCGAAAGCAAACATTGTAAAATCCGCTAATGGATGTCATCTGTTGATGGAAGTGATAGAAGTAGTCATTTTGTGTTTTTTTAGTAGGTTTCAGTAGTGATTTTTTTTTTTTTAACTTCAATTTTCATCAGTTTCCTTTCAAAATATCAGCTATCCGGGTTGATGTTAGCGTTCATTTGTTCTTACCAGCAGTGGAGCAGAATAGGTCTAACAATGTTTGGGCTGGTTTCCAACAGAATATTAGAAATATTTCTAGAAATAGAAATATGGGTATATATACATATATACATATTTCAATTAGTTAGACAAAGTATAATTTGTCTAATTTGTCTATATTATTAACACACTGTACTATAACATATTATGACTGACATATACTTTATATCTATATATAGGGGTTGTGTGAATTTTCCAGTAATGAGAAAATAGTGTGCACTTTATTTCCAGAATGGATGGATATACAAGAATTTTCCATATAAAGGACATATCAGAGATAATCTATTTTATTACAGTGTGTCAATAATATAGACAAAGTAGGCAAATTAAAATATAATGTCTATAATTGAAATTTCATTTATTATACTTTGACTATGGCAGGGTTACTGTGGAATGCACTTGTGTTAATCCTTACGGCAATTCTGTGGTTAATTTTCCATATTCACTTCTGTGTGACTATGGAAGCCATACAATAGTAATAACCACCACAGCACTGTGTTTCAGTAAATAAAATTCACTTCTACAATTATCTTTAGTTTAAAAATGGCATTAGTACAACACTGTGTGTATTTTATATTACTGTGATTCTTATAATTTTTTAAAAGATTTTATTTATTTGAGAGAGAAAGAGAGTGAACGAGATAAAGAGAAAGAGCACAAGCCTAGGGGAGAGGCAGAGGGAGAGGGAGAAGCAGACGCTCTGCTGACCAGGGAGCCTGATGTGGCGCTCCATCCCAGGACCCCAGGATCCTGACCTGATCCACCCAGGGACCCTGAGATTCTTCCAATTAATTGCATAATTAAACTTGCTTTTTTATATCAGCAGTTGTTTTAAAGTGAAAACTTGTGAAGCAACTCTTGTCAAGGATTCTGTAATGGTCATATTCTAAGTAAAATTCAAATAATTCAACAATTCCAATGCAGATGCTGAATAAAAATATCCAGATTTTCTTTCCCAGTCTGTCCTTTTCTCCTACATCTTTGGCCCTCATCAAATTACAACATAGTCTGCATACACAAAATATTCCGTGCACAGTAAATTATGCACTATTCTTAAATGTGGAGCGGAGAGTGAATGGGTCCTTGAGAAAATACACGGAGTATAAAATGTAACATTTTATTGTTTACTCTTCACCTCTGATATAATGGAAAGAGGAGTCAAAGATGATAAAAGTTCACTTTGTTCCTCATAAAACATGATGGATGCATTTATCACTAATATTTCAAGACTGGATGAGATACGATCTTGCTCAAAGGTTTAGTGACAACAGAAACGTCGACATGGCCGTCATGCATGAGACAGATTTATATTGATTCTGGTGTACCATACATGAGTGTTTACTGAGAGGTAAGTCAGACTGTGTAATTAAAACTTTATTCTGTGTAAAAGTTTAACAAAAAAATGAGAATCACTCCTCTACTTTTATGTTATTTCCTGACAGTGTGCAGATAACTTCAGACACCAGCTCGAACTGCCAGAAGAATATATATATTTTTTTCAGTGCAACCCAAGAGAAAGATAAAAATTTGCTTTGAATGTGACATTTATATGCCAGTCCTTGATTTGGATATGCAGAGGTAGCAAGACATGTTCGCTGAAAGTAGCAATCCAGCATATTTCTAAACATGATGTCCCATTTATGTTCAAAATGATGTGGATGGAATCAATTAGGAGAAACAAGTGAGTTCCAAGACATACTTTTAAAAAGCTGCAGAGTTGCTTAGTAACCTGATGTTATACTTCATTTCCCAACAGAGCTGTAAGGCTGTCAGGGTTGGTAATGGAGCACTCAGAAATGAATCAAGTCTCATGTGCTCTGACAAGAACATACCCATATTAAATATGTTAGACCCTCACTGTCAGAAGTTGAACATACATGGTCAGTAAAACATGTAGCAAGACAGCTATCAGGGAATATGACTTCAAGCTGTGCTTTGACATAAAAACCTTGTTTATTTTCTTTACATGCATTGTGTTGCCATAAATCAACGTGCTGTGTTATCTACCATTACTTTGGAGAAACGTTCATTCAAGTGTATCATCTCACCGTGCCACTTGCCCTTCAATGGATCTTCTCTGGCAGAACTTACTGCCATCTCTACCTTGTATGTTTTGCATTTTAGGATTTCACACATGAAGTCACAAGCTATGTTGCTTTTCCTCCACCTTGTCCAGGCAGCCAGTCAGCCGCTCATATAAATTATATTCTTACAGAGAAATTGTACTTAATGAACACTTCAAATAATTTTAACATATCCTCTGCAGACAAAACCAGACCCATGAACACAAATTAGACTGTAAATATAATATTATTTTTAAAAATATTACTTACAGTTATTAAAATGTTGAAGTTAGGACCTAGAACAGCCTGTATATTTTTGCTTTAATTTTATAAACTCTTAATCTTTTATTATAACTGGCTAAGATAGAAAAAATGTTGACAAAAATGCCAGAACAACTTCCTGATTGCTGCTGGGATTTGCATGTGCAGAGGCAAAGAAGAAAAAGGAAGGTAGAGATGCATTAACTGACTACCTTTATTAGTAAGAACTCAAATGACAGGTCTTGATTTTCAAGTTAAAGATCTAAGGAGAAGAAAATCCCCTATTATCTCCACCTCAGATTTATTTGACACATAATCATTAAATTATTAATTCTTGTATCATCTTTGTGAGATATATTGGGAGCAATCATTATTCTCATTTTTATAAGTAGGAGATTTTATAAATTTCTACTTAATTGGCAGGCATGTCGATGTGAATCTTGGGAAAATCATAAAGAATTATATATAATATTTTCTTGGAATATTTTATAAATAGATCCTATCATCAGTTATCTGGTAATAACCATGAATACATTTAGTAAAAAAACAATAATACGACTTTATTCATTCATGTTCAACACCCTACACTGTGCTTGGGCCCATTTCCAACAGTTCTCAAACTTAGATTTTAAGACTAGAAACCTATCAATGATCTAACTTAGTAGCACCTGGATGGATCAGTCAGTTAAGCATCTGCCTTCAGCTCAGGGCATGATCTCAGGGTCCTGGACGGAGCCCCTCATCGGGCTTCCTGCTCAGCAAGGGGCCTGCTTCTCCCTCTCCCTTTGCCTGCTGTTCCCCCTACTTGTGGTCTCTCTCTCTCTCTATCTCTCAAATAAACAAATAAAGTCTTTAAAAAAATAATCTAGCTTAAATCGGGACACTTGGAATGAGCATTTAAGGACATTCCTCCTACAGGTATCCTTTTAAAAAAGGAAGATAGAAAAAAATCGAGAAATCAAGAGAAAATCACTAATCCCAGTTATCTCTACAGTTGTTGCTTCACATTATGATTGTCCATGAAAACAAAGAAAAAGCACTCTTAAAATCAACAGATATAAAATAATGCTAGACAATGTTGTGATCAAAAAATACAAAGCTATTGAAGCATTAATTGCCACACCAAAGAGTTAAGGTAATTGCAGCCCAACAGTCTAGAAATTATCAATTCTGACATCATTACAGTCCCATTCTTTTTTTTTTTTAAGGTTTATTCATTTATTTGACAGAGAGAGAGAACAACAAGAAGAGTGGCAGGCAGAGAGAGAGAGGGAGAAACAGATATGACATTGAGCAGGGAGCCCGATGAGGGGCTCAATCCCAAGACCCCTGGATAGTGACCTGAGCTGAAGACAGATGCTTACCTGATTGGGCCACCCAGGCGCCCCCATTATGGTCTCATACTAACTATGATGGCCAGAATGAGCAGAAACCCTCCATTGGTTGGTCTTACAAGGAAACACAAAAAAGAAAATACCCTTTATCTCTCTTCAAATATATAATAAGTGCTCTGTCATGAAATATGTATACATGATTTTCTGAGTCATGAGGTAAAGTATTGAACTACTTCCTTATAGCTAGACTTTAAAAATGAATATTTTTAGAATTAATTGTTAAGTTTGAGGATTGGTCAGCTGTTACACAACTGCTGAAGGAAAACAAACTGATAGTCTGTTGTCCTCTCCAGTTTATAGATTGACTTGGTCTCCGCCCAATAAAACAAGAGGCACATACAGACACTATTTTATTTATTTCCTCAAGAAATATAGTCATATTAGCCTTTTTATGATTTTTTTCTGATAGATTTTAGATTATTTAATCCCACAATCATGGCACATGAATTTCCCTTTCTGGCAGATAATTTGTTTTTTCTCCAATTTTTTCCATGCATTTCCTCCCCTGATTCTTCCGCCATGAGCTGAAAGATCTGTAAGGGATTCCAATAGAGTTGGAATGTGTTCTGGCCTGCGTTGTCATGTAGATATCATGAGACATTTTCATAAAAGTAGTATCTGTTGCATTTGTAGTGTATCATATATTGTAATCGTTATATCAATTATTTTCAAGTTCATATATGGTATACAGAGTTGGCCTTTTTAAAATTCCACTTTACAAAAGCAAGGCCCATAGCTTCATGAGTTTAGCTAACATTTTTTCCCTTTTTTTTTTTTAATTTAAACTTTCAAAATTAACATACAATGTATTATTTGTTTCAAGGATACAGGACTGTGAATCATCAGTCATTCACAGTCATTGATGAAGTCAATCATCATCAATTCACAGCACTCACCATAGCACAAACCCTCCCCAAAGTCCATCACTCAGCTATCCCATCCCTCCCACAACACTTCTAAGGCCTCAGAGCTAGTAACCATGGAGGCAGAATTGTTGTTCTTACCTGTCTGACAGTAAATGTGCATGTTTGTTTCCTTGGTATCAGGTTCCCCCTCTGGGGGAAAAAATGGAAGGAAAAGGGAATTGCTCATAAATGGGAAGGTGTTTCCTCAATCTGAGTCATTCTAATGAAAGAATAAAGTTAGGGTATTTTCATCATAGCCGTTCATGTTACTTTACATTTAACATTCATGCTCAAAACCGAGCTCTGCTACATAAATGATCTGAACTTGATTTTATAAAGTTTTTTTTTTTTTTTTTTTTTAAGATTTTATTTATTTGACAGGCAGAGATCACAAGTAGGCAGAGAGGCAGGCAGAGAGAGAGGAAGAAGCAGGCTCCCTGCTGAGCAGACAGCCCGATGCGGGGCTCGATCCCAGGACCCCGGGATCACGACCTGAGCCAAAGGCAGCGGCTTTAACCCACTGAGCCACCCAGGCGCCCCTGAACTTGATTTTAATAAGAAATTATTTCTTCCTCTGGAAATGATAATGGCTTTTAAATCACAGATCTGTGATGAGAATTTGAAGAAATAACAAATATAAATAATTAACACAGTGCCTGGCAAAAAGTAAATGATCCTAGAAATTTTTAAAGATTTTATCCATGTATTTGACACAGAGAGAGAGAGAGAGAAAGAGAGATCACAAGTAGACAGAGAGGCAGGGAGAGGAAGAAGGGGAAGCAGGCTCCCTGCTGAGCAGATAGCATGATGCGAAGCTCGATCCCAGGACCCTCAGATCATGACCTGAGCTGAAGACAGAGGTTTAACCCACTGAGCCACCCAGGCACCCCATGATTATAGAATTTTAAACAGTGTTATAGCTATGTTTACCTATGGAGTCAGTCACAGTGATTTTGAAAAGCTCAATGTGGATCCAGATGACAGGATCCTTATCAGCTACTAGTAGACACCTCTGTTTTGCCCCACTTATTTTAATGTGTCTCAGCATAGCTTATGAAGAAATTTGAGACTCATGGAATAAAATGGCCTTTGCAAGAACGTAGATGTACAGGATTAGACTTTTCTCAATCCCAGATCTCTTGACTCACATCAGGTCACACATAAAATACCTTACCATCTGTATGCTAATTAACTAATTATCCTAAATTCTAGGATAGAATATCCTTGTAAAGGAAAAACCTTGGATGGAATCACGAAATGAAAAAGAAAAGGATATTTATCAGTTCAGAATTATTGGTCAAATACCTATTTTCTTGAGAATTAAAATAGAGAAAAAAGATACAATATAGAGAATTACTTTGTATATCTTTGCTCAAAACTTTTTTATAAAAATTGATTTATTTACTTCAGAGATAGAGAGCATGTACAAGATGGAGGAGGGGCAGAGAGAAAGGGAGAAGCAGATTCTGCACTCAGCTGAGCTGAAATCAAGTCTGACACTTAACCAACCCACTGGGCAACCCAGGTGCCCCTCAAATCCTTATTTTTTTTTAAAGATTTAATTTATTTGACAGAAACAGAGAGGTCGCAAGTAGGCAGAGAGGCAGGCAGAGAGAGAGGGGAAGCAGGCTCCCTGCTGAGCAGAGAGCCTGATATGGGGCTTGATCCCAGGACTCAGATCATGACCCGATCTGAGGGCAGAGGCTTGAACCCACTGAGCCACCCAGGCACCCCTCAAATCCTTATTTTTAAGAACCAGTGCCAGTCTATGGAAAAGTAAATAGGTAAGAAAACAAAATTAAAGAAAATGCATCCCATAAAATTCAGAATTTGTGCGGATATGGGATTATAAAATGTAGATATATTTATTCAATAAAGCATAAGATAGAAATATAGTGTGAGTAATTATTTTCACATAAATGTCTTTATATAGGGCATAAAAAGGAAAACACGCCTAGATAATTAAATGACAATATATTAAGGAAAAGTCGCTGCTCAGCTGATAAACAATTTGTTGAATTATTAATATGAGGAAAGACTAGAAGGTGAGGTGAGGTAAAGTACAATTCCACACACCCCTATATTTTGGCAAATGTTGTTTTGTAGATACATTAATACTATTTTGAGTTTGGGATCATTCTAGTGGAGGTCATTGGAAAACCAAGTTGAAAATAGGTTTGCAATAATACCATGTGTACATATAAAAAGCAATACCATGTGTACATATAAAAAGCAAAATATGATAGATATTTTTCTGTTACAAGTTTAATGTTTTGATTGCAAAGTCATTAATTATACTAAGGAAATGACAGGCACACTTGAAGTAATTAGCAAAGCTTTTATTTCTAATACGCAGCCTCCATGATGTCATTCATCTTAAAAGTCATCAATTAGGGGCGCCTGGGTGGCTCAGTGGGTTAAGCCACTGCCTTCGGCTCAGGTCATGATCTCAGGGTCCTGGGATTGAGTCCCGCATTGGGCTCTCTGCCCAGCAGGGAGCCTGCTTCCCTCTCTCTCTTGCTCTTTGCCTACTTGTGATCTCTCTCTCTGCCAAATAAATAAATAAAATCTTTAAAAAAAAAAAAAAGTCATCAATTATAGATATTAGGAAGTGAAATGCAGGTTCTGCTAAATACGGTATTAATAGGACTAATTATATAATTTATCTATATTAACTTTGTTTTAAATAAAAGTATGTGAATTTATATTCTTTTTAAAATTTTACATTGGCCATTCATGCCAAAATGAGAGTAACACCACTAGTTTCAAGCTTGTTTTAACACTTAAGTACATGCCATTTTTACTTTTTTGTATGTGAAAATTCATAAATTCAAGGCTATATCTAATCTTCATCATCCAGAAAGAAATACAGTTTTCTTTATCCTTCCCCTCATTCTTGTATTAAGAATCCTGGGGGGGGGGAGAGGAATCCTGAAAATGTTAATTACTGTGAATGTATTACTTCCAAATGTGGGTGGGTGTGTATGTGTGTGTATGAGATAGGGAGAGAAAGAGAGAGAGTTGATTGTATATCTTGTTATCTGTGCTCTTTCTCTTCATAATTACAAATGTTTGTGTGTAAGGACTCCATATGTCTTATTTTATTATTATTTTTTACTTTTTTAAAGATTTTATGAATTTATTTGACAGAGATCACAAGTAGGCAGAGAGACAGGCAGAGAGAGAGGGCGAAGCAGGCTTCCTGCTGAGCAAAGAGCCCAATGCAGGGCTCGATCCCAGGACCTGGGATCACGACCTGAGCGGAAGGCAGAGGCTTAACCCACTGAGCCACCCAGGCGCCGCCATATGTCTTCTTATTTTAAAATAGGATTTAACAACTACGAAAATTATTCTTTTACCTATTAAGAATAAATACAAATATAAATGAATGGTATAACTAAAAATACATTAGCCTATGCAAAGGAAGAAATGCAATGGATGATACAGATGCTGCCATAAGGACAATTAAACAGCTTTAAATTTGAAGTCACCAGTTAGGTAGGAAACTAAAATATCTTAAGGCAAGAAATGGAAAGAACCACCAAGTAGATCTTGGCCTATACAATATTATTTAATATAGTTGCATATTTGTGCTTTTCAAAACCAACTCTGCATATTTATGATTTTTGCAAAACACAAAGCCATGACATTTTCACTTTTGTCAATTCTAATCATTAGTGAATGTTATGACTAAAAGATTATAAGCAAAACCTTAAATTTAAAGTCAGTAATAGATAAGATTATGTCTCTATGATGCTAATGACATGAGTTATAAAAAACAAACAAACAAACAAACAAACAAAAAACCCCTATCTGGTTGTTATACTGTTTACTTCATCTACACCATGCCATAGTCAGTAGACTTTCTCATTTTTTATATTAGTGGTTCTTCTTAATGATTTTGCTTGATCTTATTAGACTTTTTGGTATTTCTTTTTTTTTAAGATTTTTTTTTTTTATTATTTATTTATTTGAGAGAGAGAGACAGTGAGAGAGAGCATGAGCGAGGAGAAGGTCAGAGAGCGAAGCAGACTCCCCATGGAGCTGGGAGCCTGATGTGGGACTCGATCCCGGGACTCCAGGATCACGCCCTGAGCCGAAGGCAGTCGTCCAACCATCTGAGCCACCCAGGCGTCCCAGACTTTTTGGTATTTCTATAACAATTCTCTTGGAATGTTTTAAGGGTAAATTAACAAAGTTGTAAAGTATTTATTATTTATTTTTATATTAAGGAGTTATAGTTTAAGCTATGTATATGTATATGGGTATGATTGTATGATTGCAAGGCTTGTTTATTTGTTTTTTGTTTTTTCCTTCTTAAGTAGGTCACTTAGTATTAGGATTATTTTTCCTAATGTTTGAAATTACATACTCAGTAAGATGAAAGGAAGAATTTATGCTCAAGACTTCCAATATTTGCTTTCCATTGAGCACTCCTATGGTCTATTTACTGTAGCTACTCCTAGTTTATAGCCTATATTTGTTTATTTAATGTCCTCTGTTATATACTGTCCTCTTTTATATACTGTGATTTTATATAGCTATAAAACTTAAAATACTATTAAAACAGGTTTTCTGTTTCTCTACCCCCACCCTAACCATCAAACTCACACAATACTTTTGACATCAGATTACCTGCTTTTTCTCTCACACCAAACAATTCTTCAAAATCAGCAGGATAACCTACAACTTAAGTCAATTCTGACACTATCTGTCTGAAGATAGCATCAGATCCCAGAGGTAGAAGGCTTAGTCCCACCAGCACACCTCCTCTCCCTCACATCCTTCAGATGTCAATCACACCTGCTGGTTATGCTTCTGACCAAGAGCCATACATTAGAGGTTTCCATGACCCACTCCTTGGATTCAATCAATTTGCTAGAGCAGTTCACAGAACTTAGGAAAAACACTTTGCTCATTGTTTACAAATTTATTATAAAAGGACATTGGGGAGGGTATGCGAAATGAGTGCTGTGAATTATGTAAGACTGTTGATTCCCATACCTGTACCCCTGAAGCAAATAATGCATTACATGTTAATTAAAAAGGGATATGATAAAGGATACAGATGAATATCCAGATGGAACAGATGCATAAGGCAAGATATATGGTAAGGGGCACAGAGCTCCCCTCCCTAGGCATGACATCTCCCAGCAATGCCACATATTTGCCAACCTGGAAACTCTGAACTATATACTTTTGACATTTTCTCGGAGAACTTACCATGTATGCACAATCTATCATTAACTCCATTTCCAGCCCTTCTCCCCTCTCTAAGGTTGGACATGGACTGGAACCTCCACGCTTCTAATCCTGGTTTAGTCTTTCTGTGACCAGCCCTCAACCAGGAGCCCCTGCCTCCTGCCCCCAGAGTCACCTAATATCAGAGTCACACTAATATCACCTAGAAAAGTCTAAGAGATTTAGGAACTCTGTGTGAGGAACCAGGGTGAAAGACCTAATATTAGAACAACAACAACAACAACAAAAATACTCTTAGTGCTCTTGCACTTAGAAATATAAGGAATATTAAGAATATCATTTAGGGATATTAAAAAGGGTTTCCAGAACCTTGTGTCAATAACTGGAAGTAGAGATCAGACACCAAGATATATATTTCTTATTATTTCACAAGATATCTATAACACAGTATTTCCTATAGGAAGTGAGTATACTGTAAAGTTGTTTACTGTTGTTTTTCATAATATGGGGGGTGTGTGTGTGTGAGTGTCTGTGAAGCTTATAGAATATATGTGATTCTAATAAAAATTTTTCAAAAATGTTAATACATTAATTATTAAATTGTTGGTTCAAATCTCTTGGATGAGTTTCCCAGTAGTAAAGCAGAACATGAATTCAATCAAGGACTTCTAGTGGCCAGAAAATTAAACTTCATTGTCATCATTCAAGGGTGTTAAAAAATAAAAAAGGAATGATTTAATATTCTGTTAGCATTATGAAACTTACCTCTGAAATACCATTGACTTCCAATCTTGGAATGTAATTGAAGGTACTTGTCATGCAATGTCAAACATGGAAAGGCACACCCAAGTATTTCAGGCGGATTTTCTTATCACTCTTTATTTTTGTTACAGAACTTCCTCCAACATGTAATTTCTTCCTCTCCCTCTCTCTCCCTTTCCTCCTCCCCTTTTCTTCCATGTGTATGTGACTGTGTGTGTGCAACAACATATGTTTTATCTCTCTTACTAACTAGGAGCAAAGTAAATATCTGCTGATTAAGTACATACTGTGTAATTATTGTGAAATATTTTACCAACAAGGATGTTATTATATGACAGATATTTTTGCTGTTCACAACTGGTGGTTCTGAGTAAACTATTTACTTCTAGAATTACGTTGCCACAAAAAACATGCATTAGATCATTATTAGAGGTTCTTTATTAACAAATATATTTGTATGTGAGGAAAGCCAACACTAAGAGGAAATCTCGGTATAAATATTTATAAATGTTTGACAAAATTAATAAATAAAAACAAATAAAATTAGACAGTGATTTCTTAATTTTTTCATTAAAGCTGAGAAGAAAGAAAATGGTTTCTAATAATAGTCTAACTTAAATATTTTAACAAAATACAAGGTGAGAATAAGTTTTAAGAACAATATGTTTACACTAACATTCTCTTAATCATTATATAATTTGATTTATTATTTTTTTAAAGATTTTATTTATTTATTTGACAGACAGAAATCACAAGTAGACAAAGAGGCAGGCAGAGAGAGAGGGGGGAAGCAGGCTCCCTGCTGAACAGAGAGCCTGATGCAGGGCTTGATCCCAGGACCCTGAGACCATGACCTGGGCCGAAGGCAGAGGCTTAACCCATTCAGCAACCCAGGCTGATTTATTATTATTTAGACTAGCCACTGCTTTAGTGTTTTCTACTTTTCATAAATGCTGATAATAAATTTCCACCTTAACATCCAAAAAAAGTGACAACTGCAAAGCCAACCAATAGATGGTGCTAAGCATGTCATCTTCTAAAACACTGACAAGTCAGTTAAAAGCTTGTGCTGTGTTGAGATGGATTTAGTCAGCTTTTAGTGAGTGTCGTAATAACCTCAGTGTAATGCATATCTTAAATGAGCAGTCATAGAATGTATTCTAAAACTCATCAAGTTTTATTGGGAACCTGATAGGTTTTATTTTTGGCTGTACAGGTACAGTGAATCATAGGGAGCAGAGTAGGAAAAAAGTTCAATGAGGATTCAACCTTGAATCTTTCTGCTCATTGGAAGTCCCAATTAGGAAAAAGACACATATATTAGATTTATATTGTGTCTTTTCTCCATAGGACCTAACATGATATACAGTACCTATTAAAACAAACAACATCCTTTGAAAGGTTAACCATAACTCTGTACAAAAGAGTAAGATTTAAAACAAAACCAACCAAACAAACAAACAAAACCAAAAAACTGACTGGCTTAAATCAGTCCAGGGTAAAAGATCAGTTCATACTATGGAATATTACTGTAGGGGAAAGGAATAAACTAATGTGGTTTAATGAAGATTTGGGAAAGAATTTGGAGTTGCAGATCAACGTAAACTTGGAAGGGATTACTAGATGCCACTGTTCTAAGCATGATTCACTGACAGCATGTAATATCTATGTGACTCAAATAGATTTCAAATATCTTTCCAAGAAATACTTATTTAAAATTTGTGTGATTTTGCGTGAAATTTACCATTTTTGTTATGGAACATGTACTACAAAAGTTGAGGCATCAATTTCGGAGACCACTGGCTTAATTTTGAATAAAAGGATTGGATCAATTTAGAATGAACTAGTCCAACTCATTAAAAGTGAGAGTTTGTCATTTAAATATCTTAACTGCCTTATCTCTGAGCATATTGTGATATTTATAATCCAGTAGGAAACATACATACATACATTTCTCTTGCATACATTATCTTTTGTTTCCAATCCAGGAATCAAGACAAAAGGGAAATTATGAAAAAATAACCCTTATATGTTATTTTCCTCAGAAAGCTTCATTCCACTCTAACATCACCAACCATATTAGTATTTTAGATTTTGTGGATTCCTCTTTGTTTTTCAAAGGGATATTTAGATAGCAAGTTAGTGTTTCTTTCCTTTAAAGTGTAAGTTGAGGAGCACCTGTGTGGCTCAGACGGTTGTCTACCTTCAGCTCAGATCATGATCCCGGAGTTACTGGATTGAGGAGTCTGCTCCTCCCTCTCCCTTTGTCCCTCCCCCTGTTCCTTCTCTCTTCCTCTCAAAATAGAGTCTTTAAAAAAATAAATAAAGTGTGAGTTGAGAAGTTATTTTTTAAAGATTTTTTTTAAGTGATCTCTACACCCAGCATGGGGCTCAAACTCACAACCCCAAATGAGATCAAGAGTCACATGCTCTACTGCCTAGGCCAGTCAGGTGGTCCTGAGAATTGAAGACTTTGATGTCATATAAGATATATAAAGTTTTAAGGTAGCCCCAACTTTCTCAGTTCTGACAATGATAGTCAGCTATAAAAGTAGAAGTAGTGATGGTTGAGAAGGAAATGATAAGGACTATTCTTCCTTTCATCAATGCAAAGTAGTAAAACAAGGCATTATTATCCTTTATTTGCCTCACCAAGAATAAAAGCACTTTATCTCCTTAATGCAGTTCCCCCTGACATAGGTAAGTCTGTAGCAGAGGGAACTGGGACACAGAAAAGGAAAAGAGGAACTTCACCCTATGTCTTAAGAGTGTGTTCTCTAAGCTACATTGACCATGGCAGCAATCCTGCTTCTGCCAATGACTACCCCGGCAAATTGCCTAGACTCTCTGTGCTTTAATTTTCTATTTTATTACATAGAAATAACAATATCTATTTCTTAGGCTTGTAAAATGTCTGATATGTAATTACCGGTATCTGTAATTTTAGATCTGAGCTAATTTCTCAAGTCAATGTTCTTGAATTTCTTTTTCCTAGCAAAATCTTAAAGCACAGAGTTCACATGAGTTTGTGTTCCTGATGACAGGGACCTGTACTGTTTTTGTAAGGGTTACTGTAAATAACATAATTTCTAGCGTCTTGTTAGAGCTTGCAAAGTGTAGAAAGGATAGCATTCTCTGAATCTAGGGTATTACTTTGTTTCAGTGTGTTGAAACTCATGTCATTTTTGCATTTATTTTCTTAGTCAACTGACTGAAGCCTTTCCTACATTCTAATTTCAGGGTGTATGGCTGGTAGAGGCTTGAAAGCTAGACCACGTTCAGTCATGTCCCTCCATTTGGCAAGGCAGAAATGGCCTGGGACTAAAGTACTCACACATTTGAATTAAATATATTCAGCTTGACTACCAGGTGCCACAAGCATAGTTTATTCTTCTATAGCTGTAATTAGTACTTGGATTAACTAATTATACCACTTGGTTGAGTGTTTACAATATCAGTTGGTTTTACTCACCTAGATTTTCCCTGGTGTTCATTATAATAGCATTATCTCTTTAATGTACCATTTCATTATTGTCCTGAGACAACCCTGTAAACAAAACATGACCAAACCTCACTCTGTGTTTAACTTATTTAATTCTCAGATGAGGTTTGCACTGGTTCTTAAAGTTTGTTTATGATGGGATTTGTCTCTTCCTAATGTCAATGAGCACCCTACGAGGGGCTTAAGGGCAAATTAAGGACGTCTCAACCTGAGGTGAATACTTTTGCCACTGAAGGGGTAAATTATCAATAACTGTAGAGGAGATAATGTTGGTCTATTAGGTGTTAATAAGCAATTATTGTATTTGCACATAAATATGCAAGAAGTATGGAAAGATATCAAAATATGTGCACATGGTCAGGGATTAGGAGTGGTACCAGAAGGTGTGTATTAACATTTCATTTAATGTATGAGTTCAGAAATAAATTGTGTTTGCTGCAAAAGTTAATACTGTCTAGATCAAAGTGTGTAACAAAGAGTTAAAGGCAAAATCACAGAGAGAGCACTTAAGATAGACCACTTTATTGGGGTCAAAGGATGCTCTGAAGAGATGAAGGAGTAAGCACCATGGAGAAGATTTTATTTCCCAAGGTTGAGGGTTAAGGTCATTGTCCTAAAGCATGACGTTTCTTAGAGGAATCATTTCATATGGGGTTAAAAAAAAAAAAAGAAAAGAAAAAGAAAAAAAAATGATTCTTCCAGCAAAAAAGAGATTAGGAACTAAAGAATTTTGAAGTTTTTTTTTTCTTCTTCTTTTTTTAATAATGAGTGCCATCTAGGTTGAATTGTGAGGATAGAAAAGAGTTAAACAGGTTGAAGAAGCAGTGTGCATCCCTTCAGGCAGAGAGAATCACAAGGTCGTGGAAAATAGCGTGGCATATTTAGGAGACGGCAGTCCATGTGGTTTGAATTGTTCCCGAATGATACTTTTTCATCTAAATTTTTAATTTAAGAACACCAACTAACCATACAGTGTTTGTATTGGTAGGAAGAGCAACCCAGTGGACCACAAAATTTTTGCTTAGGTAAGAGAACCCATCTCACATCAGATATTTTAATCACATTCATACATAAAATAGAAGAAGATGTGACACTATGTTACTGAATTGTTATTGAAATCAGAATTATTACTTACATAATCAAGATTTGTTACTTGATTTAGAAGATATTTTATGTTTAGGGTTGAGCAGAGTTTCGTACATGGTAGTTGGAATAAAATTATAAATGAAAAGATGTATGTAAGCAAATATTCAGTTGGTGCTAATGTCTATTTTTTTTTTGAAAACCATTTTACATGATGTAGAGGGAACACTAGGAAAAAGTGATAGAGCTAATGTATCGATTGCAGATTTATATTGAAGAGAAAATAAATGGTAATGAAATGGGGGGGAAAATCATGTGGGCCTCAGGTCATCAGGCATCTGGTTCACAAACAAGGAAATGTTACCCAGTTTTGAAAAGTACCGACAAACAGACCTGAAAAAAAAATTCTTTAAGGCACATCAACTGGAAATCTAACCTGTACAACAGTAATGTCAAATAAGTGCCACTGTGCTTCACTGTAAACATACCTCTTGGCGGGTGTCTACAGGTATTTCCTTTTCTAAAATTTGCCTACAGATAAGTTATTACAGTCATTGCAAATCAGAACATGTCTTTCCCATGGCACAAATTAAACTACACAAGAGCAGAGGCCAGATAAGGACAAGAACACTTAGGGGGCAGGGAGAAAGATTTTTCTAAATCCCATGTTAACACTGAGATATGGTCTAACGTGTTATATTGTCTTTGAAACTAAATTTGATTTATTAAAAAAGAATGTATTGATGACTTGCCTCTAAATGAATATGTCTGTAAGGTAATTGGGATATGGAAAAGTATGAGCAACTTGGTTGAGATATTATTGCAATTAGTAGTTTGTAGAACTTGCTTATAATTGATTTAAGGTGATCATTTGTTTCAAGTGCATAGGGACAGTCCCAGGTCATGGCTGATGTTCTGACTTAATACATAATTAATAAATAATAATTTCCTCTAAAAGCTTCCTGTTGTTTGGTCTAATGTATAAGTGCAATATATGCAATTATGCATATATGCAATGTTTGAGTGTATAAAGGTGTGTGTGTGTATTTAATTCTCATTCATACCATTATTAGCTGCCTGACTTCATCAACAATTTATTCTAATTTCCTCACTACTTTGTCTTTCCTCTCCAATTCTTTAAAAGAATAGTTCAAACTTACAAAGAAGGGTTAAAGACAATGAATAAATAACCAGATGATAATCAATGACCTTTCTGCCTCCCTGAGAACTTGTATCTCCTTTGTTTCTCTATTACTACAGTGTCTTGAAAGTGTATTCCATAATCTACATTCTATCTAATTTTCTAGAGCAGATGGGCAGCAAATACCACAGAAGAGTTTCTTTCTTGGCTACAAACCATATTTCTCCTTTTAGTTTTTGCTCTCTTACCCTCTCCTGTTCTTCAATTTTCAATAAATTTTGATCAGTGGCTCACAGATCCCTGACAGCTTGTAAATTGCTTGAAAATACCCTGGGCTATATATGAACACCAAATATGAATACTAAGCAATGCTGCTTCTAGAGTGCCTTTAAAACTCTAATAGTCAGCATCCAGGTGTGTTAATAATCATGTAAGGTACTTATTGATTTATAGAAACTTAAATAAATATGGAGCACTATCTGAATTAAAAAAGGGTCCCTGGGAATACTTGACTTTCCCATGCGGTATTTAATAATGGTTGAAGAGGTAAGCTGAATAGTAAGTTCTCTTGAGTTCTTAAGCAGACCTATGAAAATATGCCTAACATACAGACAGAAATCACCTTGCAAACTATTATACTCAAACTCACAATCCGTATATGATTCTATATTCTCACACATTTTGACATAATCCTAGGCTGTTCACTTGTCTCAACAAACAGAAAGAAAAATTCCATAACAAGAAAGATTCTAGGTCACTACAGTTTCATAGAAGGCTGGAAAAATAGTTTAGTGGCAATATTAATAAGAAAGGACAAACTATCGATGGTAAATCTAGAGGTAATGGAAATTTTGCTAGGGAGAAAGAAATTGCTTGGGCAATTTCTTGTAGTGAGGGCATTACTTATGTGCAAACAACTTAATGATGGAAAGGTCAAAACGGCATAATATTACAATTTTTGAAAAACTTCTATATCCATTGTCTAGTAATTGCGTAGGTTTTGTAGTGGGTTTCAAAAATTAGAAATATGAAAAATATCTATGATATTACATCTTCTTCTATCCTTCAGTGATATTCGCTGGGCCTGCCCTTGTGTCCACTGTGAATTTAGTCTTAAACCTCCTATCCATAGAGGTACTCTAGATTTATACTCCTCACTGATGGTAGGAGAAGAACATCCTAAAGCAAACAAACCCAGCAATAAGACGGACATCTGTACAGACAGAGAGTCATGTGCAGAGTGCACTTGATTCTTATATTTAGAAAAGAAAATGAATATATAAGTCCTTCTTTTCAGGCCTTAAAATTGTTTTAAAATGGCTCTAAAGGGATACCTGAATGGCTCATTTAAGCATCTTCCTTTGGCTCAGTTCATGATCCCAAAGAACCAGGATTGAGTCCCATGTCAGGATTCCTGTTCAGCCAAGAGTCTGCTTCTCCCTCTGACCCTTGTCTCTCTCATGCTCTCTCTCTCTCACTCTATCACAAATAAATAAGTTAAATCTTAAAAAAAAAAAAGAAAAAGATTCTTGAGACTATTATTGAAATTTTTTTGTTTTTAATATAGCTTCAGCTTATGGTTGGGTTATGCTCCATAGGGAGGAAGGCAGAGGCCCAATATTCATTTAGAAATCCATTCACTTATTTTAATATTTTCACCAAGAATTTAATAAATATGTGCTTTACCTAAAAGAAATCTACATTGTTAGCCTATAATGTGAATGCCAGGTCTGTTCTAAAATCAACCTTTATGTCTTCAAAGTCACAAACTATATATAAACTAGCTTTACATTTACTAAACATATCAACTTCAAATGTGCCTAGAAAATATCTTGTAAATATCTTAAATCTTAGGAATATGATTTTTTTAACAATTATGTGCTTTTATAATATTCTAGTACATATAATAACACATTAAGAGAATCTCTTTGCCTAGATGGGAACTATGTTAACAATCTCAAAGTATATATTATATAAACATTGACAGTTTAAAAATTTACATATACATAGATGTCACTCAGGCAGTCTTAAGAGAAAAGGTCATAATAGGAACAAAAACAGCATCAATTATAATAGTGTGTAATTTTTAAACAATTTCTCTGTACCAGATGCTATATACATTGTTTTATTTAAACATCAGTTTAGGGGCACCTGGGTGGCTCAGTGGGTTAAAGCCTCTGCTCTGGCTCAGGTCATGATCCCAGGGTCCTGGGATGGAGCCTTGCATTGGGTTCTCTGCTCAGCAGGAAGCCTGTTTCCCTTCCTCTCTCTCTGCCTGCCTCTCTGCCTACTTGTGATCTCTGTCAAATAAATAAATAAAATCTTTAAAAAATAAACATCAGTTTAGCTAATATAAGTATTACTATAATAATACTACAGATAAAAATTTTAAAATGAAGCTAAGTAAAAGCTATGCAATTTGGCAAAGTTATAACCTATAACATGGCAGAAACATGTTTTCGGACTCAATGCCCATGTTCTACATGTAAGATCAACAAATATTTTGTGTAAAGGGGGAGGTAGTAATATTCTAGGCATTGTGGACTATAATAGGCTCTGTCATAAACTACTCAACTCTGCTCTGCTCAATTCTAACCCTTGTTTGAGGTTAGGGTTAAGGTTAGCTCTGAATCAACTCTGAATTCACATGTAGATTTATATAATACGTAAATTAATGAGTATGGCTATGTTCCAAGAACACTTTATTTATAAAAAAACAGGCAATCAGTTTGGCCTGCAGGCTATTGTTTGCCTCCCCCCTCCTATAAAACATTCTGCCATATGGAGTACATTTTATGCTATGCTGAGAAAATTATTAAACTAAGTCATCAGGGAATCCACACTCTTAAACATACTAATAGTTAATTTACTTAAAATTATGTCATAGTTATTTTAAGAGTTCATTTCAATTAAAACTCTCTTATATGATGACATATTTCAAAGTGCTAGAATAGTAAAATTAATGTGTCATGTAAACCAGACTTAAAATTCCTAAACTGTTGTATATGTTGACAAGATTATGTTTGTACTATAAGTCTGTGAACTTTTATTACAACTAGTTTAATACTTATTTAAAAATTCCTTTAGAATTAAACATTTAAGGAATAATAAAACCTACTTTTATTTCTTTAGCTCTGTGTAAAGGGAATTGAAGATTATTCATTAAGGATTTTTAAGTGTGAAATCAAAACCTTATTGCATTGTAGGGTAGCAAAACATAAAAATCAAGAGCATATGTAATTAATTTGTATTGTTGCTGCTATAATTATCTCCATTATGTCTGACAAGATCAAACTGAGCTACAAAGAAATATGTGAGCTACTAAAAACAATTGCATATTTAAACACATCTTTTTGTCATAACAAATCCTAGCTGCACAGAGTATTTTAAAAATTGCAAATCAGACCAAGAGAAAAATAGAACTTGAAGACCACAAATAAATCAAATTATGTATAAGAAGAAAAAAAGAATCCACCCTGGATGTTTGACTCCAAAGCACTTTGCAAGTTGGTTTCTAAGTGAAGAATTTAAAACCCATGTGTCTAAAAATGTCTTGTTACAGTACATTCGGAGAAAGCAACCAAGGCTTGTCTTGTCAAAATGTAAAAATGATAAAGTCACAGCTGATCCCAATCACATTAATATTTAAGATGTACCAATGTGGCCTGTTAAAGCAGTTATCTTTTTCATTGGTTTTCTTTTTATCGGAAACAAGGATCATGAGCCTGGTGCTCGGACAGATGAGAGTGGGCGTGGCAAACTGTGAGTGGCCTTTTACCCAGAAAGTGACACATGTCTTGTCCTCATATTCACTGGTCAGATCAGTCTGTGGGGTTATGCTGAACTTCAAAGGATATGCTTGCCATCTTTCCAAATGCCTGAAAGTTGAGGGTCAAAATCCCTTTGTAACAAGGCTAATAAGCTATACCCATGGCAATTTTCTTCATGGAATGGTCTACTCTGTGCAAGGTTGGGTAGTCAGAACTATAAATATTGTTTAAGTAATTAATGTAGCACAAGCTCTTCCAACAAAGAAACTTTAGAAGTGTCAGAAAGACGAGAAGTACATAAAGTCATGATGGAAGCTAAGATGTGTGCAATTTACTGACAACGCTGTGTGCCCTTGGAGAAGTATAGGTTAGCCATCTCAAAATCTCTGGGAAGGCTATATAAAAATTTGTCTTAGAACATAATATTTAAATGGTATGTAGGGAACTGACATGGAATATTTGAAAGGGGAGAAGCCTTTTTAAAATCTGGCCTGGAAAAAGGAGGCAGCAAATAGTTGATTTTAGCTGAAACATATGGTGAACTGGTTAATGGACATGAGCTTTGGGCCACATACCATGCATAAATAGTAATAATCATTCTGTATGCATCGCTCTCTCTTGTATCATCAAGAAACTGATCCTACATCATAAAGGCATTCAGGAAAGCCATTCGGAAAAAGTGTTTTTTTTTTTTTTTTTTTTTTTTTTTTTTTTTAAGTAATGGCTTCCAGATCTTTTGTATATACCTCAGTTTCCAGTATTAGTATAAATACTTTAATGTATAACATGAAGCTGATTATGCAACTGTTCTGAGCTTTATGTTTCTTTTTTTTTAAGATTTTATTTATTTATTTGAGAGAGAGAGAGAGTAAGAGAGAACATGAGAGGGGAGAAGTTTAGAGGGAGAAGCAGACTCCCCATGGGGCTGGGAGCCCGATGCGGGACTCGATCCCAAGACTCCGGGATCATGACCCAAGCTGAAGGCAGTTGCTTAACCAACTGAGCCACCCAGGTGTCCGAGGTTTATGTTTCTTAATCAAGAAATATTAAAATGCCCTTCTCATGAGGGTTTGAGGGAGGATTGTATGAAAATATATCATACTTTCCATTGTGCCTACCATGTAATAAACATTCCATAAATGGTAGCTATAATCATTGCTGCAAAAAGAAATATATACTTTGCACCATTTACAGAAATATGTACTTTTTAATTTAAATACTATCTAAATGATGGTGCTGCATACACCATCCAGTGCTCATCACAACATGTCTAAAAACATGTTTCCTTCATTATCCCGTTCTCCCTCTCCCTCTCTTTCTTTGAGTAAATGGGTGGAAAGCAGGATTTATATATAATGGCTTCATAATGCTCAATTAAAATATGAGACTTCCATTGCACTAATTCGATTTCATTTTATTTAAAAAATGAAATCATCCAGTGAAACATAATAAATTAGGTCTATGCACACACATACAGAGCTAACCTTTTGGGTAAATTAGGTTCTTTCCTTTCACATTGCATTTAGCTTGGTTATACTGGACCATTTATGCTCCCAATTCTGTATTATGGTAGGAGCACCTCAGGTGATGGTAACTGCTGTTTTCAACAGGCTTGTGAGAACTGTAGAGCCAATGTGCAGAGAGGGCCCCTCAGCCCATGCCACCCTGAAGAGCTGGTCTTCCTGGAGGTCAACTTCAGGGTCAGAGAGCAAAATAAATCAGAGTAAACTGACATTTACTGATTCCATTCTGTGCACTTCCTGCTTGAACTGTACTAAAGGGAAAAAAAAAAAAAAAGCCAATGAAGCTTTATTAATCCCAACATATATAGTTTGTGGATCCTGGGCATTAAGTAACTTTCCCTATTTCAGTAACCAGCAAAGAAAAAGTCAACTTCCAAAGTCCATCCTCATTCCTCTTTAACAAACTTCCTCATTTTTCCTGCCGCCAAAATATCTCTCCCTCAAACTCTTACCTGAACATAATATTGCTTTTTTCAAGACTTGCATTTTATTAAAATGAAAAATAAAACATAGAAGTATTGTAAGACACCAGGAAGTTTTTGGTCTTTTAAACCTGAATAAAATAGTAGATCTGATTTATTTGCTTACGTTCTAGGGAGGAAAAAGTGTTGCTATGCAAGAGAGCTTGGTGTGTATCTTGGGTTGGCAGAGATATAACCTGTTTATCCTGAGTGTGTACTTTAAAGCTTCTCTTAAGCTGTTGTAGTTTTGATTTTGATAACACTGAATGTCCATAAACTTGTGTTTTTCCAGTCCCATCTACTTGGGCAACATCCATTTGTTCGTCAATTAAGTACGAGCCCAGGGAAGTTAAAAATACTGTTTCAAACAGCTCCAGTCCTTGCTCTGATAGCCTGTTTCAGGGAATGCTGACTCCTTTACCTCAAGCTAGATTTAAGATTTTAATTCTTAATACGTATATTCACTCTCTAAAGTTTTCTCACTTCTGGCCATTTCTGGTTGCTGTCCTGCTCCCTTCCCTGGGCCCCTAAATTGAAAAACTGTTGTATAGATTTTGTACAAGGGAGAACAAAACGAGACAATGATTCTGTCTGTGTTTATACAATGCTTTCGCAGCCCAGACATCTCCATCAATAGTTAAGAAAGCCCAAGACACATAAAGAAATAATGTGATGAAAGGTTTCCCCTTCCAACTCTCCTCTCTAGATGGTATATTACTTGCTTTCTCCTTAAAACAAACAAACAGGGGTGTCTGGGTGGCTCAGTCAGTTAAGTGTCTGCCTTCCACTCAGGTCATGATCCCAGGGTCCTGTGATTGAGCCTCACAATGGTCTCCCTCCTGGGCAGGAAACCTGTTTCTACCTCTCCTACTCCCCCTGCTTGTGTTCCCTCTCTTACTTGTGTCTCTCTCTGCCAAATAAGTACAAAAAATATTTAAGAAACAAACAAACAAACAAAATCAATGAAGAAATCAAATGGAATGTGTTTGGAAAACAGCAGATTGTTAGGTAAAGATGTTACCGATATGCAAAAATCAGACCTAACATGAATGTTGTGAATATTCTTCGACTAATTGCTGGTTTCTCCCTGGAGCCCAGCTCCTCCTTGTTGATATTTAGTGATATCTGTATCACCACTCAAGTATTATTATTATTATTATTTTATTTTTTAAAAAATTTTACTTATTTATTTGTCAGAGAGAAAAAGCACAAGAAATGGGAGCAGCAGCAGAAGAAATAGGCTCCCCACTCCCAGGACCCTGGGATCATGATCTGAGCTGTAGGCAGACACTTAACTGCCTGAGCCACCCAGGCATCCCTCAGGTATCTAATTTTAAAAGAATGACCAAAAGTTATACAAAAACTTTAATGCGACATCCATGGTAAGTGTTTTATTTATAGACTTTATGACGTCAACACAGTGGTTGTTAAAATGCTGGCTAACTTTAAATCGTTCACTTGATTTTGTTCAATAGTTTCATTCTCTTCTGATCCAAGCATAAACATTTTAAATGATTGACTTTGGAGCACTTTTTTCTTTTTTGTTTTCCTCTACTCTACTTCTACTTTCAAAGGAGGGGGGAGAGGGGAGGGTTGTGTAGATACAGATGTATAATCTTCATACAGCAAGGGAGAACTCTGAAAAAAAAAATAACATTTATAGCACATGAATCCTTTCATAAAATCTATAGACAAAGTTGAAAAGATAAGTAAACCTCAACTTTATTTATAAATACCATTTTTAATTTTTTCCTGTATTGGCTGGAACCCTTATTCAGCTAAATAAGTGAATAGGGTTGTAAATGTCTGTGGCATTTAAAGCACTGAAGAAGAATTTAGTTGAAATTCCAAAAGGATATGCTGAGTTCAGTTTCAAACTTTAGGAAACTGCCATTGCAAATTTTCTATTGGAGAAAGTTTGCACACTAAGACATTATTAAATGGTGGGAAATTTTAGAAATAAAATTTTCCAAAAGAAGTCTTTTTTGAGCATTCTTCTGAGCAAATGTTGCCATTAAATACACTGGGAGAAACGCTGCTTTAAGTGCTCTCAATATATAAAGAGTAACAGTCTATGGAGTTTGCAATGACCTCATTGATGTCAGATGTCACCAAAATAAATTAAGAGATTGTATTATGGAAGACGAAGTCCATTCATGGTGCTATAACAAAATAGCCTATGCTGGATGGCTTATAAGCAACAGACATTTATTTCTTACAGTTCTGAAGGCTGTGAAGTTCAAGATCCAGGTGCTGGTATATTCAGTGTCAGGGAGTTTCTAATTCTTGGTTTATACGCTACTCTATTTTTCCTGTTTCTTCTTAGTCAGACAGAGTGAAAAATCTCTCTGGAGTCTCTTTTATATGAACACTAATTCCATTCATGAAGGCTCCACCCTCATGACGACCCAATCACCTTCCCAAAGCCCCACTGTTATATGCCATTATACTGAGAATTAGGTTTTAATGTATGAATTCTGGGGGCAGAGGAGGGAACACAAATATTCAATCTCCAGCAAAGACCTCCTGGCAAATGCTTTGGTAGATAGAAAAAACTTTGATAGGGAGGTTTCTTTTAGTGCTTCAGCATGTTATATTGCAAATAGCTTGTGATCCTCCTCTCAGAATGAGATCCTGGTTCTTCATAGGCAACTCACTACCTTTGAATCTTGAGTCACCTTAACCTCTTTGATTCTTGGTGTTCTCATTGGCCATTTTTGTGTATGTGTGAAGAGGGAAGTTTGGCTTATTAACCTTTTTTTGTCCTTTCTCTGAAATCTGTTCATTAGGATACACAATATTTTCTTGGTGGAGACAAATATGAAGCATGACATGCGAAACCACCCTCAATTCTCTCATGTCTTTTGAGAGATGGGATAAAAATAGAAAACATGGGCTCCGTTCTGTTTTCTGCTTGAAGGAAATGACCCTAGAAAGGCAAAATCTGACCCTTTCTCAGGTTAGTTTTATAAAACTTAACTGAGAAGGGATATGAGTTTTATTCTTCATATTATATTTTGTAGTAATAAAGCTGGAGTTCTAGTCTTTATCTGCTAATCTTCTGTGTCTCTCAAATAATATAAAATTTGGAAAAAGAAGAGGATGTTGTTTTACCAAAATAACTCAAACATCCCAAACTGGCTATTAACCTAATATTAGTTTCTCTTAGAGATATATTTAAGTATTTTATGGAAGAACAAACTAATGAACATTAACAACATGTACATAATATAAAGTGCTAAAAATAACAAGAAGTTATCAGAATTACAATAAATTTCTGGGTAGTAGTGTGAGATACCTTCTTATGGAAGATTAGACATGACCAAAAATTATATATTCTTCTTTCACTTAGAAATGAAGTATTTTTCTCCTCTCTTTTGAATTTAGACTGATCTATGAGTGCTCAATCAACAAAAGGATGATAGAAATAATGTGGCAATTTCGGGTCAAACTTTTCAAGGACTGGTAGCTTCCAATTTGGGCTCAGGGATTCCTATCCAACGTGTTAGAAATATAAATATCTTGCTGAAAGATGATGCAGAGATCCCCTGAAACTACATGGGTGGTGGTGAGAGCTAAGGCCAGGCTTCTAACCATCTCCAACATCATGTTAGGAATGTATGTGAGCAAACTGTCTTGGACCCTCAGTCTAACCCAGCTGCCCTCTGAAATTCACCAAGTAACTTCACTTGACAACTAGAATAGCCCAGTAAAAATGTCACCTGAATTCTAGACCAACAAAATCATATAATGCAATAGTTATTTTTTTTTAAGCCGCAAAGTTTTAAGGTAGTGTTATACCATCATGAATAATCAGGCCTTCTCTGCAACAAACCAACAAATGGTTTTGTTGGAAAACCATTCCAACAAATGGAAGAGCTATATAGACAATTGACAAGTGACTGACTGAAAAAGTTTTAACAATTTAGAGTGCCATCTTCAGATAGTAAGATAACTTTATAATGCTTCAGATATATATTAGAAAAATATAATGATATAAAATTAGAAAATTAGAAAATTTATGAAATATAGACATTAGAACAATAAAGAGGTGAAACTAGCATAATCTAGTTCTATAAAGCAAAGAGTTTACTGTTTGTTTCAGGAGTTTTTTTTCTACATAGACAATCCTCAGAATTGGGATTTTCATCACATTCTACTTGGTAAAGTTTTTGTTTTAATTTTTCTTTTATAATATAGACAAATGTTTTGTTAGTGCCAATGTTATCAAAAGACATTTTGTGGGGTGCCTGGGTGGCTCAGTGGGTTAAAGCCTCTGCCTTCGGCTTAGGTCATGATCCCAGGGTCATGGGATCAAGCCCCACATCAGGCTCTCTGCTCAGCAGGGAGCCTGCTTTCCCCCCTCTCTCTCTGTCTGCCCCTCTGCCTACTTGTGATATCTGTCTGTCAAATAAATAAATAAAATCTTTTAAAAAAAAGACATTTTGTGCAGTTAAATTTCAGGCAATATCTAATGGCTGTTTAATTTTCCGCTATGTGGACATATAAAAAAAAATTAAACATTTTATTTATTTATTTATTTATTTATTTGTCAGAGAGAGAGAGCACAAGCGGAGCAAGGGGTAGCAAGCAGAGTGTGAAGCGGGTTCCCTGCTGAGCAATGAACATGGTACAGGACTCAGTTCCAGGACCCTGGAATCATGATGTGAGCCGAAGGCAGACGTTTAACCTACTGAGCCACCCAGGCATCCCAAGATATGAAAATTCTAAGTAAGTAATGACAATCCCGTAATTAATTCTCCCTATAGCTTTGTCTATAAATTGGGATACTGATAGAAATGATACTCTATAACATTTGTTAAGAATTATAATGTGTAAACAGTGTAATGAGTAATGAGTCACAGGAATAAAATGAATGGCATGGAGAATATTGTAATAGTGTTGTATGGTAATTGTAATAGTGTTGTATGGTAACAGAGGGTAGCCAAGCTTGTGGTGAACATAGCATCTTATAAATAGATACCGAGAATCACTATATCATACACCAAAACTAATGTCACATAGTGTGTCAACCATGCTCAAATTTTTAAATACATACATACATACATAAGTCCACTCTTCAGTTAATCATCATACACACACACACACACACACACCAAAAATGAAGTGTATAATATTATTTCTTTATTTTATAGGAAAGAAAAATAAGGACCAGAGAGATTACTCAAGCAGCAAGGATTTTAACTAAGGATGTAAGCGTAATTTATGAAGGTGGGAACCCAAATGACCTGATATTTAAAGGAGTCCACCGTTTGGCTGAATATTAAATTTTTAGCCTGATTTTCCACCTTCATAAAACCTTTATAATTCACTCACTCTTTTTTTCCTTGTTATCTCCCAAGCATAATTTGATCTTCTTTGATGTTTGCTCTTGGGGTACTTTAAGCACAGTTCTGTTTTTTGATATAAAAATTGTTTGTTTTAAGTTACATTAGATATGCATGTTTTCACCTACCTACCTTTTTTAGATGAGCATTTGTTGAATAGGTCTCTTACAGTGTAAACCCATTTAGACTCCTAATAATAATTATAAATAATACTCTAAAAAGTATTATCTTCATTCATGAACTTTCCAATGCTTTATACACCATATCAACTCTGATTATCAATATCCAATTCATATTTTTTTGATTAGTGGTACATTTACCATCACTTGATAAACCTTTCTTAATCATAATAATCAGATGTATACCTTCTCTGAAATCCTATGGTGTTTACTGTTCTCTCTAGTCTCATAGAACTTAACAATTCATAACCTTTTCTCATATTTATTTGCATCCATAGTCTCTAATTTAACACAATTGTAAATTTCTTGAATGCAGAAAATATACTCTATCATTTTGTAATGTTTATTTCTACCATCTGTTTATTAGTTCATTAACTCAGTCAACAAATATTTGATCAATTTTCAGAACTTGGCTTGGTTTTTGGTACATCGTGGTGAACAACTGTGGAGTATTTTGTCTGGCAGGAGCCACAAATTTAAAAAAATAAATGCATAAACACAAAAATATGTATTTAATTACAACTATGATAAGTGCTGAAAAAAATCTTTTTCTTTCCCTCTGCTTCTCTTTCTTTCTCCATATTTCTTTATTTGTCCACCTGAATTAATGAACATAATAATGCAGGGAAGATGAATGAATTAACAAATGAAAAGTATAATAATGGATTTAATACGTTGCATAAAAGGTCAGAGTAGTTATCTGGATTTTCTATTACTGTCACAACAAATTACTACAAACTTAAAATAACACAAACTTATTACCGCATGTTTCTAAAAAAAAAAAAAAGAAGAAATTCAGTGGCTTCTGCTGGGTTATCAGCACTGGGTATCAGAAGACCAAAACCAATGCGTTATTTTTTGGAAGCTCTAGGAAAGAATGTTTCCTTGCTTATCCAGGTTGTTGACTAAATTCAATGTTATACTGTTGTAGACCTAAGTTTAGGGTTCCTTGTTGGCAGTCAGTTGGTAGCCATTCTCAAATCCAAGGGACACCCTAGATTCCCTGACTTGATTGGTCTTTCCTTTCTTCTGCAATGCTAGGGTCAATACTTCTCAGACTTCAAGTCCCTCTTAACTTCTCTTCTGCCCCATCTGTTTTGCAGCTTCCGTCTTCTGCCACAATCTCTCAGATTCACTCCTTTGCATTTACCTTCTACATTTAATGGTTCCTGGGATTACATTGGACCCATCTGGATAATCTAGAATAATATCCTTATTTTAAAGTTAACTATTTAGTAATCTTAATTCTGTCTGTAAATCTCTTTAAAATATAACTGTAAAAATAGTGTTTGAATAAGCTTAGAAAGGGCATTTGGGTGGCTTAGTCATTAAGTGGTTGCCTTCAGCTCAGGTCATGATCCCAGGGTCCTGGGATCAAGGCCCACATGGGGCTCCCTGCTCGGGAGGAAGCCTGCTTCTCCCTCTCCTGCTCCCCCTGTTTGTGTTCCCTTTCTCTCTGTGTCTTTCTGTCAAATAAATAAAAAAAATCCTGAAAGACATAATAACCTTAAAGAAAAAATAACCTAGCAAAAAATAATAATAACCTTAGAAAAGGAACATCTTTAGAATTTTGTTGACCACAATGGGCAATTTTATTTTCACCAGAACCAGAGATTAATGTGTGCTATTGAATAGAATATTACATTGCAAACCCAAATCATAAATTCAAAAAGGTAAATCAGATATTGAATTTTTTTAATGGAGTTCACATAGTATCGGTGTATTTTTAAAATGTCCTAAAATGATTATATTTTGAGACAATACAAACAAAATGTGACCGTTTGATTACAACTTGCTGGAGACCAAGTTCTCTGTTGGTGCTAGAAGATTTTAATCATTGTAATAAATATGTTATTACTTTTCTGCAGCAGCAACTAGGTCAGATACTACAGAAGCCTCAGGCTTTCCTTCAATTTTAAGTATTACGGTGTATTAATTAGCTCAAAATTTTACACTGGAAAAGGACAGCAATTACAAATGAACATATGTATATTCCCAGCTTCCTACTATCCCTTCCCCCTACAATTTCAGTAATGTGCTGTCATGCAGGTGAGTTTTTCTTGCCTGGTTTCCATGGTACATGTTCAGACTCAGGAATGCAGTTCAATTCCAAGTGTATGGTTTCCAAGGTAACTAGATGGCAAACAAAACCAAAAGTCTTCCCCACATCAACATGTTCAGTTTCTCTAAGAGATGAACATAATAGTTCTAGAATCTCTTAAGGAAAAAGCAGAAATTAAGATAGAACTTCTACCAGTATACTTTAAGCTGTTTAAGAGATAAATACTTAATTTAAAAGTTCATTGTTGAATATTTCCACATATCCACAAGGCTAATGAAATAAAAGCATTCATGTTAATTTTGTTAGTTTTGACTCTTTTTATTTGATATAATGAAATTTTGAAATACATGAAGAAAAACTAATACATATTCAGGATTTCATTTATAAAATGAGGAAGGAATATAGTAAATCATCATTTAAAGGGAAAAATTTTGTAAGTAATTTAAGTCTCAAATACTTTGAGATGTATCAAATATATTTTGCATGTAACTATATAATTCTAAAGCTATCTAGTCTTTGAGATTGGTTAATACATCTTCAATGTTTTCAAAAAGTTTTAAAAAAACTACTACTGCATCAGGAAGACACCACCATATTTGTATTTGTTTTCTTGAATTTCACAAATAACCTATGCATATACAATGAGCCTAGTAAATTACATTTTTAATATCTTATGGTGACGATTACTTGAAGAAAATAAGAGATTATGCTGAGTGAAATAAGTCAAGCAGAGAGAGTCAATTATCATATGGTTTCACTTATTTGTGGAGCATAACAAATAGCATGGAGGACAAGGGGTGTTAGAGAGGAGAAGGGAATTTGGGTAAATTGGAAGGGGAGGTGAACCATGAGAGACTATGGACTCTGAAAAACAATCTGAGGGATTTGAAGTGGCGGTGGGGGTGGTATGTTGGGGTACCAGGTGGTGGATATTATAGAGGGCACAGCTTGCATGGAGCACTGGGTGTGGTGAAAAAATAATGAATAATGTTTTTCTGAAAATAAACAAATTGGAAAAAAAAAGAAAATAAGAAATTCTGAAGTAAATTTTGTTCAATAGAATATATAATAACAAAATAATAAAAGAAAAAAAATATGTCCCCTCCTTTATCTCTACCCTTGCAGAGTGGCTTTATTGAAAATGGCAGAGTCTATTCCTCCATTCTTTGAATATGGATTGTTCATGTGACTTACTCTGGTCAGTGAGACATTAACAAATCTGACAAAAGGGGAGACATGGAATACCTTTCTCTCAGGGGCTTGCCACATTTTGCTTACTGTAATCCCTCAGACCGTGTATAGGAGTCTGAACTAAACCTACTAGAGGATGAACAACAACAACCATGGAAGAGTTTCAATGATGTCAGCAGCTGACTACAAATTCATGAGTACACTGTAATTAGTTAAGCCTTATCCATACCAGATAGACCTCAAAGTTCAATCCAGCCCAGATTTATGATCCACTGAATGATCTAAATCATTGTTGTATTAAATCATTGAGTTTTGGGGTGTTTGGTTACACAGCAAAAGCTAACTGGAACATTATATTTTCTACACTCCAAAATATAAATACTGCCAAAAGACTTAATTTAACATTATGCGCTCCACCGAAGGGGGAAAAAAAAATCTCTGTCTTTCAATATTTTTGGAAGGGGAAGATCTCTAGCTCTGAATTTAGAAACTGGCATGAAAAGGTTTTAGTGTAAGAAAACATTTTTAAAAACATGCTTCTCAAATTCTAATTAAAAACTGTTTTAGGTCATCATGACTTGCAAAATTATCAACTACTCATAAGTTTCATGATGCAAACTTGTCACTATTATAGGAATTATTAAAAATTGATAAAATAGGGGTGCCTGGGTGGCTCAGTGGGTTAAAGCCTGTGTCTTCAGCTCAGGTCATGATCCCAGGGTCCTGGGATCAAGCCCCGCATCGGGCTCTCTACTCAGTGGGGAACCTGCTTCCTCCTCTCTCTCTGCCTGCCTCTCTGCCTACTTGTGATCTTTGTCTGTCAAATAAATAAATAAAATCTTTAAAAAGAAATTGATAAAATATTTTATCAGGGTGAAATAAATTTTTGGAAATACTATAACTTACTATGTAATATTAAAATTTGTCTATGAAGCTAAATTTTATCTGGGGATAAGAATTACAACTTTAGCAATAAAATCTATTAGCTGTCATCACTGGGTAGACATTTAATTTTATGAGTTACTCTCATTAGCCAATCCTAACAAAAGAAACTCCATATTATACACATATTGGTCTAATAAGAAAGATATCTCACAGAATCAAAAGGATGTACATTTTAAATAAGATTATTTGTTCATTTTGGAGTGATTAAATATCAGTAATCATAAATAATATTAAACATTAATTTTATTACTGCACAATAACACATCACTTATTGCATGTATATGATTAATTTAACTAATACTCTGGCATTCCCCACAATTTTTCAACTCCTGGATGATAGTATTTAGTAATTTATAATACCTTTTTCACTTACAGAGATCTCTACGAAACAGCTGGTATCCTTGATACCTCTTTTCTTGAATTCCACTCTATTCTTTCTTTTCCCTTATTATATACACCCTTGGTTTTATTTTATTTTTTTTATATGCCTATCTCCTATCTTTCAATGTGTTTTTAGCCATGCAGAAGCTGCATAATTTCTACATCATCTATTTCCCTTTGTTCATTTAATAAAACAAAACAAAACAAAACAACAACAACAAAAAAAAAAAACCACAAATTTTAACAGTACACATGATCCCTCACCTAGGGATTCTATTTTTATTCATTGTATGAGCAAGGTACAGTGATATATCTAAGTCCTTTTACAAAGAATATGAATAGAGGTAATTTACAGATTTTACAGCTTTCCTTAAAGGACATTACTTACCACTCACTTTCTGTCTTTTTGACCTGGAAAAGGCAGAATGCAGACATTTTTTGAATCATATTTTACCCTGTTGACAAATGTGGTGAAGGGGAAGGAAGAGATGTCATGGGTGGGTCTGTGAGTATAGATACACATGTTTACACTAGACTATTATGTGAAAGAAAAGTTATTTCTATTTAGTTTAGCACATATACTCTGGGGTACCCTTTCTTATAGAATCACAGCTTGCATGTAGCAAAGACACTTATAACTAAGAGTAGAATTGCTTCCAAAAAGTAATGCAAGTGAATCTTTGAAAAGCTGGTAATTTATTTATTTATTTATTTATTTAAATTTTATTTATTTGTGAGAGTGAGAAAGAGAGAAAGTGAGCACAATCAGGGGGAGTGGCAGACAGAAACCAAGAGTTGCTGGGCAAGGAGCCTGATGCTGGACTGTATCCCAGGACCCTAGGATCATAACCTCAGCTGAAGGCAGATGCTTAACCGACTGAGTCACCCAGGCCTCCCCAAATCTGGGGATTTCTGATGTCAGGCAAAAACACTTAAAATTGTTATTTGCTGTGTGTTAGAAAGTGGACCACTGACCCTATAGTTCTTAAGAGAAAGGATGGAAAAATTAGAATGTTAGTTTTGTTAGCTGTGTCTTACTTTATCAACATCGTTGACAAGGAAGAAAACAGACAATATTAATGAAAATGCAAGCCTGAAGGCATATTGTTCTCCAGTGGCACAACCTTGTTCATGGAGGCCTCCAATTTAAATTGTTTAAAATACCAGTGATTTGGAATCTCTCAGACTATGAAGAAACCCAGCTTTTGTACCAAAAATCAAAGTAAATAAGGCTCCTACTCTTATCTACTCTTATCAGTCACTTCCCATTAAGAAGTCTTGATTTAGCAAGGAAAATTAGCACATGGCAAAAACACTACCTGATGATCAGAACCAAGAACAGTTGAGTTTCCTTTCTGTCTAATTGCATACAATAAATCAAAAGAGTCTGCCAATTTTACCTTCAAACTACTCATTATATGACCACTTTTAATCAATTTCATGGGTTTTGGCAGCAGATTACATAAAGCCAGAAGTAGAGTTAATGAACAAAGACAAACAAGTCAATAAAAAATCTGTAAACAAATCACAGAAAAAAAAAAACAAAACACTTCATATATCGTAGACATGTGGAAAGATCAGAAAAAGGAGAAAAATACCTTTAATTGCTAGCTGCTATGTTATACTATCATCATTCAATGATACAAATTATTATCTAGGACAAACAATAAAAGAATGTAAAACTAATGGAATCATAGAGGATTAAACAAAGAAAAAAGTATCATTAGTCCAAAATTAGTCAAAAAGGGAGAGACTAAGGGATGTATGAGTTAAACTGAAAATTAAAAAAAGAAAAAAATGATCATTAAAATAACAAGTTGACAGATTTAAAATATACATATTCAATTAAAATATATATTCAATATTTAATTCAATTAAAATACATGCATTCAATTATATTCAATTATATATATTCAGATACATTGTAACAATGGAGAAATGGCAGAATAAAAATAATCAATAATAATAATATATAAATAAGACAAGCCCTAGCCAAATTCAAGCTGTTAGTATATTAACAGAGTGCCTTTCTGATGAGAAACATCTGAGCATTTTAAAATGATATTTTATAACAACATATGTACTCTAAATGTATATGTACTTTTTAGTATATATTTAAAGTAAAAAGCAAAGTTATTCAGAGAACTCAGAGGAGAAATATACAACTCCTTACCAACATTAACAAGTTTTTAGCACATCTCTCTAGATACTCAATAAAATGAATAATCTAATAAGAAGAAAATACAAATGCTTTCTAAATGCGCATGGAGTGATTACCAAAAATGCCCCAAGGCTGGTGTATAAAACAAGACAGTTATCAAAGAATGAACATAACTTCGAGAGATTCGATATCTGGAGAGAAAGTGAGCACTCACTGACAACAAAAGTAAATCAATGACAATAAAAGTAAAAATCACAAAAATGATAACACCTTCCCACCTGGAAATTAGCAATATACTTCATGAGAACCAGGGAACAAGAGTATATTACTTAGGAAATAACAAAATTATATTTAAAATATCAACAGAAAAATTTTGAACTGAATAGCTAAAGGTAAAACATACCCAAATTTGTGGGATGCAGCTACTGCATGACAAAAAGAGAAAGTTTTAAATGAGTAAGTCAGAAAAGCTGAAAATCAAAGATCCGGGTTTTTACTTGAAGAAACTAAAAAACAAAGAGAAAACAAAGTGAACGGAAGAGCATAAGAAAAATAAAATCAATGGCTAGAAATGAAACATGCAGTAGATTAATTCAATTAATAAAAATTGGAAAATAGAAAAAATGATCAAAACTAATTGTTAGTTCTCTAAAAAGATAAAGAAACTTGTAAAACCTTAACAAGAGTAATCAAGGAAAATATAAATCATCAATATCAGTAATTAAAAAAAAGAGAGAGCATCAAGGTTTGGTTACATGAAGAAGTATAAATAATATTTAGAAAATAAATAAATGATGTGCAGGGGTTTGTTAGCAATATTTAGAATGTTACAGAGGACTCAATGAAAAATTTGTGAGGGATTGGAGAAACAAGAGTCTAATCAATACAAATGTACAGACAAGAGAAATTATTTATGATCAGAAAAGCTCTGTTTAGTAAAAAAAAATGGATAATTACATCATAGTATATTGAGTGATTTCTGGAGAAGAAGAAAATGATGCTCAGAGGCTACGGAAAATGTTATCTAAGGCCAGCTTAATATTGTTTATACCATGAGACAAAGTTTCTTCCTCTAAACTCTTGTCATATTAGTTTGAATATCTCCTGGTCCTACCAGTCATTCATTTATACATTTGATCTCTGAGCTCCATAAGAACATTCCTGGTTTCTCTCTTATTTGCTATTTCACTATCAGCTTATAGAACAAAATAAAATATTAATAAATATTTGTTATTGAATGACTACATACTCTTGGAAAGGATGATAATGATTTTCTTTATTCCAGTACTGAAACTAGATTAATGATCAGCAAAATGACTACAGGCAAACCATATTTGTTAAGTGAATAAATGAATAAATTAATGATTCAGAATATTAATTTCTCTATATGGGAAATGAGTCACATTTCCACAGAGTGATTTAATTAAACAAAACTTTGTAAAAAAACAAAGAATTGGATCTTTAAATATTAAAAAAGTACATGTTAATTTATTTGTTAATCTTTTGAGAGATTCACTCAGCTCATCTGAAGATGGCATTGAGGCGTGGAGTGTATATTTCACTTTACTTTGGATATTGAGCTCTGTCAATTTATGAATGTTTATATAATTGCTGATATTTCAGAATTTTGAATACAATTATTTATGAATAGTAAATATCAATCACTCAGGTTTCCAAAATTGCAGGCACTAAAGATTCACAAATAATTTATAACATATTTAAAAAAAAATTAAAACATATTTCAACTTTGAAAAATGAAGTTATGAGTGATGAAGATATCATTTCTTTTTTCAATTTCTTTTTTATGGTAAGCCAATGTGTGTGTCTTTACAGTGGTGTGACATCACCATATGCATGGTCTTTGACCAAAAATTATGCATATCTATAAGAAAATACAGAATTGCAGAAGTGAAATATTAAATCTATCTATATTTTTGCTAAGTAGGAAAACTGAAATCTGGGTTAGATTTTATTTTCTATCATCCCATTCATTTTGTGTGTAAATGAGTATGCACACATACAAGAACACACACACACACATTGCTTTTTTCTAAAATTTTCTTCAAAAAATAGTATTGCTGTTTTTCTCATTAAAAATAACCATTGTGGTCATCCTTGTAATTCTTTGTGTGCTTCTGCAGATGATTTTATTAAAATTAATTTCAGGAAACTGGAATTATGGGGTTTAAGAAATATAAGATATAGTTTGTTATATTTCTTATGTGAAGTAAAATATTTGTACAAATCATGCTTCTATTAATAACTATACCAGCTTCATGATGAAGGATAAAGAAAATTTTTAATATGCTGATCCTGAGTTTGTGCATTTTTGTTGTCTATTGATAAGACTGAATTAGTCATTTTGTATTACATATTTAACTCTCAGAAAGGAATGGGGCTATTGATATTCCCTTAATGGTGTTAGAGGAAAGAGCTCATTCTAGCTTGAATCCTCTGAGAAGCAGCTTCCAAAACAAAATTATATGGATTCAAGATTTAGTGAAGAGGTACTTTTGAAAGAGAAAAAGGAAAGGGACTCAGAAGAAATAGGAAAAGTTGTCAGGAAGAAATGCTGAACTAACTCCTGGGAGAGAGAGAACTAGGGTGGGGGAGGCTGGCCTTTAATTTTTTCCTTGTGATTAGGCATCATTGACTAGATTTAATTGTGCTGGATTAGAATTTAGAACTGGAGAATTGTATTTTTGTCCCAGTTTAGTTATATTTTTAGTGCCTTGAACAGTGACTATTTCTACAAGATTCATTTATCCCATCTTTCATACAAAAATAATAAATAATGCACCTTGTCACCAATACTTTTTTCTCAGAGATGGGTAAACTAATAAGCATTAAAGCATCTGGCAGATGATGACAAGGTACCTGTATAAATGCAAAATATTATTTTACAGTGTTTAAAATGTTTAGTTGTAATAATCATTTGAAGGGAAATGTTGACTAAAAGAAAAACTAAGTCCTGCTAACTAAGTCCTCCAAACGTCCTGAAGTTATAAGAATATCATACATTAAGAAACCTGAAATCAGAGTTTTTTGTTTGCTTGTTTGTTTGTTTGTTTTTTAACTACCGAAATTTTCAGGAATAGAAGAAAATAGAAAAGGGTCTACCTTCAGTTCAGGTCATGATTCCAGTGTCCTGGGATCTAGCCCAGCATCTTGCTCCCTGCTCAGTAGAGAGCTTGCTTCTCCTTTTCCCTCTGCCTGCTGTTGTCCCTGCTTGTGCTCTCTCTCTCTGTCAAATAAATAAATAAAATCTTAAAACAACAACAACAAAATAGACTCATAATTGTTAAATCGTGGGCCAAATGTAAGAAAAAGTAGAACTGGTTCATTTCAAACCCTATTTGGGTTGAAATGTTACCTCCAAGACTGAGTACAAAATTTCATAGAAATATAGAATAATTGGATGGGGGGTGAACCACGAGAGACTATGGACTCTGAAAAACAATCTGAAGGGTTTGAAGTGGCGGGGGTTGGGAGGTTGGGGTGCCAGGTGGTGGGTATTATAGAAGGCACGGATTGCATGGAGCACTGAGTGTGGTGAAAAAATAATGAATAATGTTTTTCTAAAAATAAATAAATTGAAAAAAAATATATAGAATAAAGAGGCACATCATCCTTGTGTAATCAAATATCTGCATTTATACCCTGTCATGATTGAAACGGAAATTCTAGGAGCTCTGTTTTAAAAATACAGCTTTAGTATTTGTTGTTCAAGATACAGGATTGTCTACTGCTTTGAGGAAGAAAGGAAAAAAAAATAGTAACAGAGTTATGCTGATATTATTTCTCAGTCTTTTTAAACACAGTCTAATTAATGGCCAAAAAAATAAAGAAGAAGAAGAAAATAGACTAGTCTTGTTGATTACTCATAGATCGTAAATTTATCGTCTTTAATCATTTGAGTCTAAATTTTTACAGTAAAATTATTCCAATGATTGTCCTTTGAATTATAAATCAAGTTCATGTTGTTTTTAAGTGCAAGTCATTGCTTAATGAGATTTATAGGGTGATAGTAATGATGGCATTTAGTAGCATAAAAGATCACTTTTTACACTATTAAAAAAAAGCCATTATTGGCTCTTCCAAATGGAGAAAGTCATTTGATTCTGCATTTCTTGGCATGCATTTATGTCTTTACTTTGACAGCATATTTAATTCATAGCTTTTGATGACTCTTGAATGGTTAGCTATAATTGGACAAAATACCTGGGCATTTCAAACTTAACCATTCCTTCTCTTCCTAGTGCAGATTTCTCCATTATTGAATGAATATCCCAATAGAAACACAGTTAGATTTGTTGTTATGTAGAATCTCTTGCTGCCTCTTTACCTGGTTCTTTCACTTACTGAAAAACTGCAGTAAGACATAAATGAATAATATAATGCTTCCATTTTGTGATTGGATCATTATTTGTGCTAACTTTGCAATAATCCAAAAATCATTTGTGAGTCTTAAAATTTGTTTGTGTGAAAAGCTGGAAAGGAAGGATAATGGAAATAGTTAAGGGAGATATCCTGTTTTGTTTCTTTTCTTTTCTTTTTTTTTTTGCTTGTTTGTTTTGTTTTATCTCTATTTATTTATTTATTTATTTATTTATTTATTTATTTTTGGGTCTCTGGTGGTCTGAGTTTAAGGTGGCATGTGATGAAATAACACAGAGATAATATTATCAAACTTGAAACTTAGTAAAAGATGCATCTGTTGAAAAAAGTGTTTTTATTGTTGTCAAAAAATGAAGTGATTTAGAATCATTTCTAAAAATATTGATTTATTAATTTTCTAAGCTTTTTGCATTATAAAAAAATAAAATTTCAAACCGAACTACCTTAATTATTAAAGAGGAATCTATTTGTTCATATTAATTAATCTCAAGATAAATGGTATCTCTGGTCTTACAAACCACTGGAATAAATAATTAGAATAGGATAAGATATCCTATGTAGGTTCTCCACTTTGTTTGCCTTTGATTTACTTTTTAGTGATGACTAGAAATATGTCAACAAAGGTGGTTGCCAAATATGTTAGGCTTACTTCTTGATTCTTCCATGACCAGAAATTAAAATAAAAACAAAAATAAACCAGTTTCTCATTTCATTTACAGATTAGGTATTGCCAAGGAAGATCTTCATTTATTATAGGTCTGTGGTCCAATCATGTCTGAAGGACTGAGACATTCTGATGGATGATGCTCAAGATGAATAACATGAACAACACTTTGACCACCAGGACAGGGAAGACTTTTATCATACAATCATGTGGAAGGAGACCTAGTCATGGCTATTAAACATGGTGTCCCCAGGAAGTTACCTAAATTGTGTCTACTTAAGATCTCATACCAAATAACTTCCTTGGATTTGCTATATGTTAAGACACATAAAAAGGAAAACAAAATACTCTTCTAAAAATTAAATAAATGCAGTACCTTTCACTGAAAAGTTACTCTATACACACACTAAAAATTTCAAACATACAAGAAGATTATTCAAAAAAAGTATAATCTCTGCCCAAGTGAAACTTCCAGTTGTCTCTCTCTCTCTCTCTCTCTCTTTTTTTATGATTTTATTTATTTATTTGACAAAAAGATCACAAGTAGGCAGAGAGACAGGCAGAGAGAGAGAGGGAAGAAGGTTCCCTGCTGAACAGAGAGCCCAATGAGGGGCTTGATTCCAGGACCCCGAGATCATGACCTGAGCCAAATGCAGAGGCCTTAACCCGCTGAGCCACCCAGGTGTCACCTTCCAGGTGTTTCTTAAAGGGTTTTGATTTTTTTTTTATAATATTCCCAAAATTATTCATTTAATAATATGCCTTGGAGAAATTTACATATTAGCCTAAACATACTAACAGTATTATCATTGTTGTTATCTTTACTATTGTTAATATTTACAACTGTAATTATTATAAAATTATACATTTTTTTATTTATATTATCAGTTCTCTGTGATGCCTATACTATAGTAGAGTTGTTTAAAATCCATGGCTGATGCAAAGCATAATTAAAATTTGAATACAGAGGAAAAGTAATAAAACTCTGATTAATAGTTAAAATTAAAGATTAGACAATATAATCTTATGGCATGCAAAAATAAATAATTTGGAAAAAATTGTGTTTTCAAGACAGTGTAAGATAGTGTCCAAGATTATGGCTATTAGAATCAGCCATACTTGCATTTATGTTATATTATCTTCTGAGATATATATACTCCAGCACGTTATATAAACAATTTGAAACTCTATTTACACATTAGTACAATAATGACAATAATATTTATGTGGCCGTGTGAGACTGAAAAGACATAATATTTGGAAAATACCCAATATCATCTTGCATTAGTGAATGATCAGCTGACAGTTACTGGTGTTTCAGTGTTATTAATAACTTCATTTAAATTTTTGTGAATTCATAGAGCAGGATCATACATTAAACACAATGTTTACATTAAACACAAAATTTTCAATACCATAACTTTTGAACTTTAAATATGCTTTTTGACCATTACTGAGACTCCTATAAGAGCCAGAATTTCTCCTTCAAAACAAATTGCTGTTCATTATACTACTCAGTTTAATCAGCAGACAGCATTTTTTTGGTAGTTCATAAAATAATAAGATAATTTAGAATTGATGGCATCTTAGATTCAATGAAGTACAACCAGTGCTAGTTTGGCATTGCAGATGTCATAGCAAAGATGGAGTTTCATTGGAAGGACAAAATGTGTTTCATATAATCCAAACTTGTAGCCTGAAAAATGAAATGGGATTTGGGTCATTTTGATGGTCCCTGATGATCTAGATATCCACTTGGAGGCTGAAATGATTCAAATAGATTATATCACTAGAATAGCTGGACCTGATCTGACAGGCCTCAGAGGTCATTTAGAAGACATATTTGCCAAACATCTAAAACACTGCAGATGAGAGAACTAAGGTGGTTTCTTTTTAATTTTTATTTAATTTTTTTCTCAAATTGGAAAACTATATATGTTTCAATTGGATAAAATACCATGTGAACAATGAGTGGATATCATATGCTCCTCTTGAAAAAAATAAAATAAAGTCAAGTCACCATAGCCTTTACTAAAAGAGGAGATACCTCACTAGCTAAAATTACAGTTTATATAGGGCAAACTATGATTACATCTGTGCACATGACAACTTCTATTCAGTCACATCAAAACTCCTTTGGAATTCTAATGACCATTTTGACATTTTCCCAGTTTGTAGGCTAAAATAACATTTATTTTCCAAACAAATTGGTTATCTCATTCATAGTCTCCAATTTCAATAGAGTATATGAGCAATCAGCTACAGATTGATTTTGAAAAGTTCTTTCAACTCTTCTCACTTCTTTCTCATGTTGAATTTAGGATTTTTGGTTCTTTTTAATAAATATCTGCAATCATCCCCCATTATCAACTACCCTGAGTTTTTTCACATCAAACTGGCACAACCATCCCTCATGTAACCAACATATGAAGTGCTAAAACCTTAAATACATACCTCAAAAAATCTTTGCAAAAAGAAAACATCAGTGTAATCATCACCAATACTAAGAAACAGAATTTGAGCTGTTCTGTAGAAAAGCCCCAATACTCCATCCCAGTTGCTACCAAAAAAAAGGTGATAAATTAATTAAACAATTAACTAAAGATAAGTTTATATTTAGTTTGAAATGAGATAAAATAACTTGCATAGAAGGTGGAAAAAAAGGTCCTATATCATGTAATCATATTCCATATTCTTTAATGATTTATTTATTTGAGACAGAGAGAGAGAGAGAGCACAAGCAGGAGGGGCAGAAGGAGAGGGAGAGATAATCTCAAGCAGACTCCATTCTAAGCATGCAGCCTAACCTGGGGTTCCAACTTACCACTGTGAAATCATGACCTGAGCCAAAGCCAAGAGTCCAATGTCCAACTGACTGCACTATCCAGATGCTTCTGGAAGTATATTCTTAAAACTATGATAATTCTTTGTTTTGGTAGAAAAATGTATTAAAAATAAATTCATTTAATATGTGAATTTTTTGGAGCTTGACTAGAAAAGTTGTTATTTCAAATATCATAAAGGCTTGCTTGCTTTTGTCTGGAGTGGTGTTTTTTGTTTTTGTTTTTGTTTTTTGGGTTTTTTTTTTTTTTTTTATCCTTACATTGGATTCCCATATCTTTGGGAAATTTAGAAAGCATGTAAAATCAATTTAATTTCAATTCATTACACATTTCATAAGCCCTTACTTTATGTCAGATTCTAAACTGTTTTACAAATATACAGTATGAAGTGTCCCTATCCTAAGAAGAATAGTTAATTCAAAATTCTTACATTATCTACCACCAAAAAGTAACATTTTGCAATCTGCTGAAAGTTAATGATCTAATTAGATGTTCTTTTGTCTTTTCTGATACCTACAGAAAACTGTACTTCTTTCAGGCTTAATGAAAGCCTATCTTCTCTTATAATCTCTTCTCTTATAATCTTCTCTTATAATCTCTATTCTTCTCTTATAATCTCTTCTTTTATAATCTCTTATCTTCTCTTATATCTTCTCTTATAATCTCTATTCAATTGCCTTACTGATCTACTTCTCTTATAATCTTCTCTTATATCTCTCTTATAATATCTTCTCTTATAATCTCTATTCAATTGCCTTACTGATATCTTCTTATCTTCTCTTATAATCTCTATTCTTCTCTTATAATCTTCTCTTATAATCTTCTCTTATAATCTCTTCTCTTCTCTTATAATCTTCTCTTATAATCTCTATTCAATTGCCTTACTGATCTACTTATTTGTTTTTTTAAGATGAATTTATTAATTTGAGAGAGAAAAAGAGCACCAGCAGGAGGGGAAGAGGGAAAGGGAGAGAGATCATCTCAAGCTGACTGACACTGAGGACAGAGTCTGACCTGGGGCTCAATCTCCCAACCTTGAGATAAAGACCTGAACCAAAACCAAGGGTCTGTCACTTAACTGACCGAGCTGCCCAGGTATCCCTACTTAATTTTTTCTATAGTGCATTCTTCTTTATGTTTTAGATGTATGTCATAACGAAGATCTTTTCAGTTGGCTGAATGGCTTCAGAATCATTAACCAATCATTTTTATATAATATTAACTCACATTTTTGCCCTGAGATTGAGTTCTGATACTACAGAATTAAGGGTAGAAGATGGACAACAAGAATGGTGGAGTACCTAACAAATTCGGTGTCTGGAGCTTTGTGAGGGACTTGCAGAGTGGAAATGTTCCCCAATTGAATCATCCCATCACACATATACCTACTACACAATTAAATCCTCCAGAACCATTTTCGCTCAATTAAGATTGAGGCAGAGAATGAATCCATGTTAAATGATCTAGTTATAACAATTTCATGATTAAGATAAATGCGCCCATACAAACTCTGTTTTCTCTCTCATTCTGGTTCATTATAGACTAAACTGATGATTATAACAGAATGGAAATAGGCCCATTAAGGCAATAACCCACAAGTACATTAAATGGGACACAATTGCATTTGCTCTTTCCAAACTGAAAATTAGTACAAAAAGTCAGAGCTTTTTAAAATAGGTCCTTCACTATATTAGGAGAAATGATTATTTTCTGGCTCCTTAAAAACATACACAAGAAACAAATTATTAAAATGAACGTAATCAAGAGAACATTTATTCATGGTAAAAGGTTATTGACTTTTTCCTATGCTTTCTTACTTTTCTCTCTCTCTCTCTCTCTCTTTTTTTTTTTGCTAGTTTTTTACATTGCCTCATTAACTGAGACTCACTTATGCCTTAAGTGTAGATTTAATAAAATTCTATCTGGTCCCTGTGTTGACACATTTTGGGGAGGGGGAAAGATTCTATGTCAGAGAAATCACATCTTTATTGAATCCATCTAAAAAGAGTGTTTTCTTCCCCTTAATTGTGAAAAGAAATGAGTTTAAATTCTGAAATCTGGTAAATTGTTTCCAACAGAAACCTTAGAAAATTAGCTAACACAACACACTTTCATCTGAATAAGTACTATGTGAAAAAAAAAAATCTATTGACAGAGATAACCAAGTGCTTGTTATTTTATAGCTGAGATATTTTGTTCAGGAGAATTGACATCTGACAATTGACAGTTTAAATTTAGAGGAAAACTTGATCATATAGCAGCAGTGCAGTTTAAATAGAAGGATTTACAACCACGGAAAGGAAGCAAAATTAGGAGACAGATCAATTCAATAAAACAAATAAGTATTAAGATTAGTGAAAAATTCTTGATGATATATGCTGAGAATCTAAATTATGGCAGTTTTGTAGTCCTGCAGAGGTGAGGAGTAGGAGAAAAACAGTTAGTACACATTTAAGAAAAAAAAAATCAAAATGTTATGCAAATTTCAGTCGCAATTAAAAGGGAAAATGGAAAGGAAGAATAAAACTTACTATGGAGGGGAGCCTGGGTGGTTCAATGAGTTAAAGCCTCTGGCTTCGGCTCAGGTCATGATCTCAGGGTCCTGGGATCCAGCCCCACATCAGGCTCTCTGCTCAGCAGGGAGCCTGCTTCCTCCTCTCTCTCTCTCTGCCTGCCTCTCTGCCTACTTGTGATCTCCATCTGTCAAACAAATAAATAAAATTTTCAAAAAAAAAAAAACTTACTATGGAAAAAACAAGTGGAATTTCAAATAAAATGTTAGAAAATCCTAAATGTCAGGGGATGATTTTATGCAGAAATAAAGGTTTACAAAAAATAATTTATAATTAATCACTGGCATCAAAAGCAAAATACTATGGTTATCAGAAAATGCGCAGGTGAGATATAACTAAGGGCAAAATTGAGTAATACCAATATTTTCCTTTGGGAGAAGAGAGAAAATTTAAAGTGCTTACTGAGAATAACTTTGTTATTATGTAGTGGGAAAAAACAAACAAACAAACAGGAGAATATGGGGCATGGAAACTGATGGAGACAAGATTCAACAAGAGTTGTTAAAAATGACAGATATCACCAAAAAGGTCAGGTGTGGTTAAAACTGAAAAGCGAACACAGATGTGGCAATCAACGAATTATTAATGACTTTCACAAGAACTTGCACGATGAATAGCTTGAAAATCTTGGTTCTGAATCAAAGTGAAGAAAGCACATGCCACACCAGGGCAGATCATACATAAAAGAGTAGAGAGGCTTTATTTATTTATTTACTTATTTATTATTATTATTATTGTTGTTGAGAAAGGACAAAGATATTGACATCTGTGGAGTTAAAACTATGTCATTGGAATATGAGCGAGAGGAGAACATAAGTTCTTACCATAAATATTTGAGAGCAAGTGGTTTCCTCAGAGAAGAGTCAAGTCAAGAGTCAAGAGTGGGAGAAGAAATCTGTCAGAGATCATTTCTGCTGCACCTGAAACATTTATAAGACTCAATAAGTATGCATGAATGAATGAATGGCATCCATAAAAATAGAATGCACTTGCCTGGCAAAGAAAGGAGAAATGCAGAAGAGACACAGACTTCAGATTCTTATCATTCTAAGTATTGGTGAGATATTCTTCTGATGTCATGAAAGTCCTTCTCTCCATGGTATTGGAAGAGAGTCCTCAGGATATTGTCCTCAGTGAGGTGCAACCTGGGGGACACAGAAATAGATCATGCTCTAACCTTCCACTCCCTCTTTAACCAGGAAGCTTCATATGTTGATGCTTTCTCCAAGGAATTTTTTTTTAAGAAAATAAATATGACTTAATAAAAATAAGTAACTTCACAAGCCACTTTAAAATTGGTCCTTTATCCTTATCATGGCACCCCTTATAGGTTGAATTTTGACTGATGATTTTGGTTTCTAGTAGAAGTCTCTACTGGCCATGCTTCAGTGAAATTGTGACTGTTTTTGTTTTATATACAACTATGTGTATATATATATATACATACATACACACATATATATATCTTTATGTATATAATTTATGTCTATAATACGAATGAAATTATAAATGTGTAAATTAACTAAACACATAAATAGATATGCATAGCACAAACTCCTGATTTAATCTAAACTAACAACTGCTAATATTTGTAATATCATTCTCAATTGGCAAAAAGATATTCAATTTCTCAGTTGTACCTTACAATAGCATATCAAAATATGTAATAACAATGACAATATCACTCACACTTAGCAGGTAAGGAAACTCAGACTTACACAAATCAATTAACTTGCCTAAGTGAAGAGAGCTCTTAACAGAATGAATTTGGGACCAAAATAGGCAAGACATGGACAATCCCATGCGTTTCTGCCCTGTAGCATTCTGCCTTGGATAACTAGTAGAGGTGGTAACACAAATGTATGTATTGAAAGGAATGTAACTTCAATTCTGATATCCTTTTTTTCTTTCTACCCCCTAGGATGTGTTATCCAGGATTTCTTTTAACCTTTTTTTTTTCTTTGTATTCTCATTTTTGCTCTAATTTACCATTTTATTTCCACTGCTAAATCCTGACTCTTGCTCCTGATCAATTCAAACACAACCAGTCCACAGTGTTCTCTGTTCTACATCTAAACCCCTTTCAATTCTGGCCGTTCTGACCATGTATTTCTTTAGTCGGGCTTTTGAGTGCTTTCCCAATGTTCCCTGGATCAAATAGTAGCATCTAACTATGGCCTTCAAAGCCGTTCACCTTCTGCTCCAGTCCTGTGCAGCCTCTCCACCTTCACTCAGACACAAACTATATCTTCAAGCTTACCTTTTTGTGTTCTAAATCTTTTTGTTTGTTCCAAATCTTTCTTCTTCATGTCTCTTACTCTTCATGTTTATGAAACGACTTTCCTACTTAACGTCAAAATAGATACCTTTTGTTCTTGGTATCATGAGGTGAGTAACAGCGGCTTCAAGCATATTTCCCATATTATCCCTATAATTTCCAGATGTTTTCATTTTGATGTTAGTCCTTTTCACTATTTTTTGTTCATTTTTGAATTAATTGCATATGTGAATGCCTACTGCTTGTTATTCATGCTTTTTGCCACCCTTGTTTTAAGTTTCCCAACTGTAATGTGATGCATGCTGGGAAAAAGTATATATATTGCAGATATTAAAGAATATTTGCCACCACCAGAGGATGGTCACAGACATAAAACACCTGGTATTAATAACAAAATAAGAAATAAAGAATAGAAGTATAAGAGCTTCGAATTATACTTTAAGAACCGATAGGAAAACGTTCAACACATTGGGAATTACAGAGTAAGAGAAAAAAATATTTTGAGTGTTTAAGTGTATAGAAATTAACTTTTGATTTCCTCTAGATAAGAATATGTGGAGTATTGTTATTACTATCAAAGTCATTTGGAAATTTATGTAATGACAATATTTCACATTCTATCTTTTATAATTCACAATACAGAAACACTCTGCTTGGTGTTTTATTTTATAGTACTTTATTTTATAGAAAGAGTACTTGTTTTCCGGGTATATGTTACTCAGATGGTTGAAAGTCCACGTAAAATATTTGCTGAATAATTCGAAGGGCAGAGACTGGAAATAAAGGGAAAATTTTTCGGTATATGTTTACAAATGTATCTGAGAAGTAACAGTGGTATCCTAATGTTTAACCACGTTTTTCTCTCAAGGACTTGTTAAATTCTTTAAATCCTAAACATATGTGAAGTATATATGAACATTTTAGTTATTCTATAGTTCTGTCACTCCCAGAGGCCTTGCAGACAAAATTAGTATGAAAACAGAAAAATCATTTACAAGAGAAGATCAAAGAAAATATAAAAATTGTCAAGAAATGCCTTTATAAATAAAACATTTATCTCTGGATACACCTAACTTGTCTATTTATATTTTCACTTGCCACACATTATACCTTCATGTAGTATATCTTTAATACTTATTATAGAGGTAAAGTGAAATTCTTTGGTACCCTATACTCAAATGTTCTCACTGTAGTGAGAAGAAGACTTCCCAGAGGCAAACCTGTTCATCTAAGTCAGGGTGGGAGTCAGGGTGCGGGGGGAAAAGGGATTGCAGAATTGTAGAGGGAAAATGCAATATAGAAGTTAAATTATTTTTCTTATAGTGAAAATTAAGGCCATAGAGATAAAACATTCACAGAATTTAACTGAAAAGAGGAATGATCTTAGTTTCTTCCCCTGTATTTGAAATCATAAATATATAATTAAGTATTTAAAGTCGGTTTTATTAATTATAGGACCTGATGACTTTCATGAGGATGCAGCTTGGGAAACTATGCAAATATTTTGCAGTTTAAGAATTTTTCTCTTGAAATTATAAACGTAGTTGGATTTTTAAAAGTCAGTACTCCTTCCTACCTGAATATAGGGAGATAGCGTTACCGAATCATTAGCTCATTGCTACTTGTTATTGGTTTGTTTATTTTTCAAATTCTGTGGTCATGGTGCGCCTGGGTGGCTCCATCAGTTAACCCTCTGCCTTCAGTTTAGGTCATGATCCTGCGGGTCCTGGGATCCTTGGGAATCCCTGCTCAGTGGGGCGTCTGCTTCTCCCTCTGCCTCTGCCCCTCCCCTCTGCTTGTGTTCTCTTACATGCAATTTCTCTCTCAAATAAACAAATAAAATATATATTTTAAAAATATACATAAATAAATTAAGTATGTGGTCATTTCTAGACCTTAAAAATAATTTTCTTTTAAACTATTAACTGATGATATGCTCTTGTTTTTATTTTGAATGATAAAAAAGAAAAAAAAAGGGTTGGGAAAGACAATCACTACTTATCACATACCTAATTAGAGACAATAAGTGTCTTAATTACTCAACGTTTACATGCTCTTCTCTCCCGGTCCCTATTCCTCTCTCTCTCTCTCTCTCTCTCTCTCTCTCTTTCAGTCTCTCTCGTGCATGGTGTGCCATCCGTCTGTTGCATGTGTTGTATGTTGGAAGCCTCTGAGAATATGTGGGAAAAAGAAGTAGACTTTTTATGAAATCTTAGAATTCACTAATAACCTGGCCTTTTTAACTAAAAAAAATGAATACTATATGTTAATTAATTGAATTTTAATACAATGAAAAAAAAAAAAACACTTGAAAAAGAAAAGTACTCCAACCCCTTGTGAGGCAGTTATGCGCTGGTTGTAGATAGGTAGAATGGCTACATGTGAGTTAAATGCTGCATTTTAACTTAGGAGAGGAAATAGAGCAGAAAGAATTGAAGTTTCTGGAAAAAGCTGTCTTTTGCTTTAAATATACACAAAAACAAGCCTGAACTAATCACAAGCAGTTACATCAGCCACTGCCATTATCATGATTAACTATCATTAAAGCTATCACTGAAATGAATAAGCTCCTAGTTAAAAGAAGCACTATTTTCTTTCTGTTAAATGACAAGAAAAAAAATCAATTTGAAATGATATGTTTCCCTATTTCTAAGTGCAAACTAGCACATTTACAAAATATTTTATTGCTAAGCTAATTGTTACTACACTAAACAATGTTTCAAGACAGAATGTTTTCATTATTCCTTGCAATTCTCATTTCCCTTTCTATCTTTCTCTTCCCATACTTCATTTTTTGCTCATTTTGAATCTTCATTGTGTATCATTTATAAATATATCCACCTCATTGGTTTCAAAATGCCTCTCTTTTCTCCATTTGTTTTTCAATTGGAATGAATAACTGAAGCATGTCTTTCATATAAGACACACACTTTTGGTGTTTTTGAAATCTTTATTAACTCTTCCTCTTTTCAAAAGGATCATATAGCCTAACTGTATTTTCTTTTTTTTTTTCTTTCTTTTTTTTTTTACATCAATATCTGTGCCTTTATTAGATGAGTATGGAGATGTCTCATGACATGATGTAACAAAAAATGATGGATAAAACTATCATTGAACTATCGACTCCTGTTAAAACGGAAAATATTCTTGTAAGCTCTTGCTTTTCTGTAAGTATGTGGTACATATGCATCTAAATATTCAAATATTTTTACTATGTTATATGTACCACTAGTAAATTTTTTTGCTTCCAAGGTAATCACTTGGGGTATTTCCTTTTAATTTTTATTTGTCACAGTAATTTGGGGATGCATTGATGGTACTATTATGCCAAGCATTTTTATCTTTTATATCTAGAATTCCTGTTAGTTTTTTTTCTTGCCTTCACTTTCCGAAAATCTTTTCAATAGTGAATGATTGTTATGGTAACAAATTTGCTAAATATTAGATGAATAAAGAACACGATATTAAACTATTTCGTGCATTTTTTTTTAACTGGAACACCACCTCCCCTCTCATAGCACATACTCTCCATGCAAGCACACGCACACTGCTGAGCTAACTGTTCAATATACTCTGTGCCAGTGCTGGTTTCCAGCCAGACGGTGTATTTCTAATTAGTTATTTTTTATATTTCTTGTATTTTTAGAGTTTGGATTACCAATCCTCTCTGTTTATATCAAGATATCCTCTATTTATTTTAAAGTCTAAAAAAAAATGGATGTATTCCATTATTTGACTTTTTGCTGTATATTATTATAGTTACATTCAAATCTCTTTCAATTATTTTATTATCTTAATTTTGAGATCATTTATCAGACTCCTAGGCTTGAATTTATTGGATATCCTTCTTAGGGTCAGTTTCTCCACTTGTTTTGGAATTTTTACAACTCTTTCTCTCTCCTGCTCTCTCTTCTCCTCTCTATCCTTCTCTCTCTCTGTCTCTGTTATTATTTCTGTGTTCTTATAATTTCTAATAGTTTGGCATTTACTTTCACCTAGCACTTTTGGGCTATCTAGCATTAAGTCTTAAATTGGAATTTCAAAATGTCTGCTCAATAGTTACCTTAAGAAAATCAAAGATATTGGAACCAAATCTTGGTTCAGATCTTGTCTGCTCATTTGTAACTATGTTTTCTTGCTTCCTTTCTTATCTAAGGCTTAGCATCAATGTTCTGTAACAGTTCTTTTTTATTAACTTCCTTAAAAAAGGAAGGAGGATACCAAATCAAAACCCTAATAAGTAAAAGATGGGGAATACCTTTCATCTCATTACCCATATGAGCCAAACTCCCAATTTCCTTTGCTGCTTCTGAGTCAATAGACACATTTTTTTCAGCTGGGCTCACCACTTTTATTCTTTTTTTCTTATTATTTTTTGTTTTGTTGGAAGTTATGACTTTTTAATGATTTTTTGTTATAATTTATCTCTCATTTGATGTGTTTTATCTCTCATTGCTATTTGTTCACCCCCAAGGGAAAGCTTCAAAGCATGAACTTTGGGGCATCTTTGTGGCTTATTCAAAGTATCTGACTTTGAAGCTAAGCAGGGTCGGGACTGGTTAGTACTTGGATGGGAGACAAAGTATCTGACTGGCTCAGGTCATGATCTTGGAGTCCTAAGATGGAGCCTGGCATTGGGCTTCCTGCTCAGTGGAAAGGGGTGGAGAAGTGGGGAGTCTGCCTCTCCCTCTGCCCCTCCCCCTGCTCACACCTCTTTCAAATAAATGAATAAAAAAATCTTTAAAAAAAGCACCTGAACTTCAACACTATCTTGATTGCAAAAATTAATAGTATTTCTAAGGGTAGGCTATTAGGTTGGAAATTAAATATTTTAATTAACAGAGACATCATACTTGGGTAGGTGAGGTAGATAGTGTTTTCACTGTGATTCTATACCTAATAAACTAGAGTTTAATTTCAAAATGAGTAGGTCAAATTCAGCTTGGAGGAAAAGGAAAAGAATAGAATAGTTAATATTTCCCTAATAATCTCCTTTCATAATATATTCAATAAGCCACTCTCTTTTTCTATTTAATACTTGCCAACTTTTTTGGAGTTAGGTAATGAGTTTGCCAATTGCTATTGTAGATTTGAAGATGTGATCATCAATGACCCAAGAAAGGGCCACTTCTTTGTCTTTTTTCATGGATCATTTTGTACATCCATCAGATCAAAGCATTTTAACTTTTGTTAAATTCAGCTAGATTTGAACTGGTCAATAGGAAAGACTTCAGTTCTAATTATCAAACATCTTTGCCTTTCTCTTCCTCAGAAACTCTATTTCCTTATTTTATCTTCACTCCTGTCATTTTCCAATCGCAGTTCTAGTATTGCATCACACTTAAAATTTTTACTTTTCAAAAATTCAGGGATTGACCCTGAGATCATGACCCGAGCTGAAGGCAGAGGCTTAATCCACTGAGCCACCCAGGTGCCCTGAAAATCTTTCATTCTTAAAGACAATATATTTGTAGCTTAATTAAAATATATATCTATTTGATAAATACATCTATTTGATAAATCTATCAATTTATTATCTATCATTTATCAATTTATCTGTCAAATTTCCAATTAAACTTGTCTTTTGTTATTAGACAAGGGAAATATAACATATAACAATATACTTCAAATCAGCAAACTTATAGGATAACTAACATTGAAGAAAATATTAGTTAAACTTAGTCATACTATTGGCAGACTAACATAGATGGACATAATACTACAGTGGGTGAAAGTCAGACCCAAATCTTAATCTAAATCTCTAGACTTAAGCACTGAACATCCTTCTCCCATTTTCTCGAGAAATCTCAATATCTAGAAATAAGGTAAAATTTCTAATTTCAAATTTACTCTTTTACATTAAATAAACATATGAAACTTGGATCTCACTGCTCTTTAGTAATTAACACCAAGCTAAAGGTAAGCAACCTGGGATAGAGAATGAGCTTTTATTAGGCTTTCAGAGTAGAGAGATATGACAATGACAAATAATGGTGGAGGGACTCTTCCAGATTTAAGAGTATCTGAATTCACCACATAACAAAGAGTAGTCAAAGAAACACAAGTGAACAATAATGAAGGAAAGAAAACTGAGTTTTCTTGGGAGTAGGCTGACATTCCCATACACATTGCCCCTACTAGAACACAAACTAAGATTATCCAATATTTGTTAAAAATCTCTAACTTTGGGACTATTACCCAATACATCCCATTTCGTGTCTATCATTCAGGCTACAATGAGAATTCCAGGAAAGAGAAAACTGTCATGTTTCTTTAATTGGTAAGTCTTCCATACCCAACTCCATACTTACCTAATAGGAAGTGGTAAGTATATATTTATTAAATGCTTGAATAAAGGACTAATCAAGCTATTTAATGACTTTCTTTTTTTTTTCTTTTTCTTTTTTTTTTTTTAATTCTTAGTGTCAACTCACTTTTGTGCATTTCTACTTTGGTAAAATAAGGTGATAGTATACATATCCATAAAATACTGTCTTGCCATCATAAGATTCCTTTTAGCAATGCATTATAATTTGCTTATTGAAGTTGCTTTCAAACTTTATGATAATGGCCAAATATTTTCTTATATTTTCAATGATATTGAAGTTAGAAATATTCACTTGTGGGACGCCTGGGTGGCGCAGTTGGTTGGACGACTGCCTTCGGCTCAGGGCGTGATCCTGGAGTCCCGGGATCGAGTCCCACATCAGGCTCCCAGCTCCATGGGGAGTCTGCTTCGCTCTCTGACCTTCTCCTCGCTCATGTTCTCTCTCACTGTCTCTCTCAAATAAATAAATAAAATCTTTAAAAAATAATAAAAAAATAAAAAAATAAAAAAAATAAAAAAATAAAAAATAAAAATTAAAAAAAAAAAAAGAAATATTCACTTGTGATTTGGTGTGTAGTATCTGGTAAAGTTCTCAATAAATTTGATTTACATGAATTAATTAATACAGAATATGTATAGTCAACAAAGCTTCAAAAATATTGTTTAAAAAGCAATTGTTACCTGTATTTCATATTATGTTGGTACTTAGCACAAGAGTTAAAATCAGGGAGTTTATTGTTTGCAAACTTGTAAATCTTAATGCCGTACTTCTTTGAATTTAGCTGCTGCTAAGTAACTATATAAAAACAACCAAAAAATAGTGACTAGTCTGATATACTTCCATATTAGGATCTCCTATTTTCTTTATAGTTCTAGCAATGTTACTGTGGTTTTAAGAATATTTCTGATTTTGTATGCTTGCTTCATTGAAATTTATCAAAACAAAAAATAATAAATCAAATCAAGCTTTCTCATAATGACTTCTTCATGGAACTCAGGCCTTCTAAAGCATTCTACTAGACAAGACACCTGGAAGTGCTCAGTAGACGGAGCCACTGCCTGGGCGTATAGCTCAGTCATGGTTCTGGGATTGAGCCCCATGGGGCTCTCTGTTGAGTGGGGGAGTCTGCTTCTTCATCTCCCTGTAACCCTCCCCCCTGCTCATACTTTAGCTCTCTGTCTTTAATGAGTAAAAAAAAATCTGAAAAAAACAAAGGAATTCCACTAGGTTCTTCAAAATTTAAGATGGTGAAAACTAGAATTTCATTAGTTAATTCCTGAATATTTACAATAGTTAGCATATCAGATTGTCAAAATCATTAAAATTAAAATCATTAAAATTATTTCTATCTTTACACAATTTACAGTGCATCCGATAACTTTATAAAATCATGTACAGTACATTTCGGTCCCACTCTTAGAAAGCTGAATTTAATTTTACTATTTTACAAAATTTTAGAGATTTAGAATCATGAATTAGCTTTAATACTATTTTATAGTAAGTCTTGTAAAAACTTAAAAAAAAAAAGTCTCCCATATGTAAATCTTTGATCTGGAGCTTTGCCAAATTTGTGGAAAGCAGGTGTGAAAAGACAAGACACTTTACAATGTAAAATAAGGGCAGAAAAGCAAAATATTTGAATGAACTATTGTTGTCAAGTTCAAGTGATCCAACTCAAGTGACAAATAAAAGGGAATTTTTTGGCACCTTTGATAGAAACCACTAAGTGGATCGCTAAGTGACGGCAACTATTTATATTGCCATTAGTCTATTATTAGGGAAGCTGGCTTACCTAGTGAACAGATTATGATCTGAACTGGCAGGCACAGGTAGTACACTTCAAAGAGATATTACTTTTCCAAGATATTTCCACACTTGAATATATTCTACTGAAGAACTGTTTTGTGGAAATAGAAACATTTAACAGGAATATATGCAAAGGGAAACTCATCTGGCATTCAATAAATGGAAAGTCCTGTTTTGGTCGTTTGTAATGGCAATGCTAATCTGAGATAAAATAAGCTTAGTTTATAATCCTTGAATATTAAATATGATTTATATGAAAACACTAATGATTTTATTCCTTTTTGTTTGTTTTACACAAATAATACATAATTACTCAGACTCTTGTTGTACTATTCATGGTCTTTTGATTGAAATTACATAACCAAAGTTTATTTTTGCAAGCATCCTCGTTGGACACCTGGTCTCGCTGATAGTTAGCCAGGACATTTCTGTGGGGCTCTGTCACTCTGATTCCCTCTGATTGGTTGGTGTCTGTCAGTTGATCTTTCACTCTGATTGGCTGGTGCCTTGTTGCTATTATTTGGTATTTGAAATTATCCTTTCACTAAACAACATGAAGCAGAGGTAGAAATTGCCCATGTGCTCAATGAAAGTTTGAAAAACTGTAGACATGTCAAGATCGAAGTTTAAGGCCAAGTGCTTTTGTCTATGGAAGCATGTTATAACCACAGACAATTTTTTTTTTTCCCTGCATTTTGGTATATACCCCAGTCCTTCTCACTCAAAATAAAATATAACTTGACATGTCTATCTAAGTAAATTGACTCTCTGAGGAATCCCTTTTTCAATCATTCAATCTTTTCTCTTATTCTATGTCAGTGGATTGATTTCTTTTGGACATTATATCTTTATTACAGATCAAATATCATTTATTTCACAGATAATACTATAATGAATGTTTCTTGGGGGACCTGGGTGGCTCAATTAGTGTCTGCGTTTGGCTCAGTCATGATCTCAGAATCCTGGGATGGAGTCCTGTGTCAGGCTCCCTGTTAAGCAAGGGATCTATTTCTTCCTTTTCCTATGGCTCCCCCTACTTGTGCTCTCTCTTCTCCCTCTCTCTCTCTGTCAAATAAATAAAATCTTTAATTAAAAAAAAGGAATGTTGGGGCACCTGGATGGCTCAGTGGGTTAAGTCTCTGCCTTCGGCTCAGGTCATGATCCCAGGGTGTTGGGATCAAGCCCCGCATTGGGCTTTCTGCTCAGCCAGGAGCCTGCTTCCCTTCCTCACTCTCTGCCTGCTTCTCTGCCTACTTGTGATCTCTGTCTTTCAAATAAATAAAATCTTAAAAAAAAAAATTACCTTGGTAATTACGTCTAAGTGCTTTCAAAATTTTAGAATCATCTTACCAATTTAGTTCAAGTATTTTTGTTGTTTTATTATTTTATTTTTATAGAAATGTTTATAAGTAAACATATCTGTCACTCTTTTAAATAACTCAATTATACACTGAAGTATGTATACTTCATTATTATTGTTTTTGAAAGCTAGTTGTTTCAATTATCTTTCTTCTTTTATCCAAGAGTTTTTGACAATTTTTAAAATTTTCTTATCTTAATTTCAATCTTTTGATTACTTTCTTGTTTTGTTTTGTTTTTGTTTTTGCTTTTTGTTTTTTTTTTTGTTTTTTTTTTTTACAATATTCTCTGTTAAGTTTTCATTCAAATCTGTCTTCCTTTGGTACTTTGTAATCAAGTTTTCATTTTTTGTATGACATCATTTTTTATTTCTTTTATAAATTCAATCAATTCTAACTTTACTTCTACCTTTGGTCAATTTGTTCCTAGGTTTCTTTTGTTGTTCCTTTTGTTTTTTTTCCCCTAGTTTCTTATGTCTAATTGTATCTACAATACTTTTTGAGTATAACTTGGATGTGGACCATCCTCTCCTTTCAGTATAATAAATTAAATTTCTTTAGTAAATGCTTCTTTTGGGGGATATAGAAGTAGTGGGGAGATATTATCTTTTGTATTTTTACATTCTTTTTAAATTTTTTTGTTTTAGCAAGACCCATCATTTTTCTTTTCTCTGTCTCTGTGGGTATGTGTGTCTGTGTACCTTTCTCTTCACAGTACAATTTATTTATGTTTTTGGCATCCTCTGCTTTCCAGTTATAGTGAAGATATGGCTCTACTTTTATTTTCTTTTCATTTTTAAACTTTTTTTTAAAGATGACTTGAGAAATTTTGATTTAAACAGTAACCACTCTCCTCCGGCATCTTTGAAAACCCCGTTTATTTGATTTATTTTTATTTGTTTCCTTTTGTTCTCCTGAGTATATCAACTCCTAACAAAAATCCCACAACCCATGCAGGCACATTCTATCTTAAGTCTGGAGGGGGAAAAATGAGTGTGTACATACACACATATGCATATATATATATATATATATATGCCTTCTCAGACCACTATGCTACTTACCAGATTATACCATACTTATCAGATTATACCATTATTTTTATACACTGGACATGAATGAATATATTCAAAATTAAACTAAGAAAGAGAATGGAGGGACAAAGAGGATATTTGCAGAAAGTCAGTTGGTGCTTTATATTTTGAAGTAAAGAAATCATTGACATCATTGTTCCTCCAAATATTCTTTCTGAAATGATCGGAAAGGAGCATACACCTAACAATAGATTTGAAATTTTGAACTTTTAGAATATTTCAGAAATATATCTTCATTTATGCATATGTTTCTACATTTTTTTTAAAGATTTTATTTATTTATTTGACAGAGAGAGATCACAAGTAGGCAGAGAGGCAGGCAGAGAGAGAGGAGGAAGCAGGCTCCCCACCGTGCAGAGAACCTGATGCGGGACTTGATCCCAGGACCCCGAGATCATGACCTGAGCCGAAGGCAGTGGCTTAACCCACTGAGCCACCCAGGCGCCCCATTTTTATATTAAAAAAAGAAGAATTTTAAGGAGTTTGTACCCAGAGGAAACGAAAATTTGGGGTTTTAACAGTCATAAACAAATGATGGAAGAATGGTTATTTGTCAAAGATTAGTATGAAAGCTTAAAAGAAATTGAAACAAAATGAAAGTTAGTGGTCCATAAAGACCTGGGACAGGACAAATGAAAATTTTGTTACATTTTTGAAGTAAAAACAAAAACATGGTAAGCTGACATTTTAAAGAAGATAGAAAATAAAACTAGTCACATCCATTTAGTTGGTTTTCTGTTTTTTTTTTTTTTTTTTCATATTTCTGTTACATCCATGTGTTTCAAGCACTGTAATAGGCACTTGGACTATGTTTTCATTCTCACAGAGATCCTCATGAAGCCTATGAGAATTTGTTACACACTGTGAATGTTTGCTATTCATTTGAATACATTGATAATTGAGTTAGAGAGATAAACACAGAATGTAACACTTTGTGCTGAACTCTCTAGAAGGATATATGGTTCCTGCTACTATACATACTTGCATTGGTTAGTTCTGGGCCCTTAGCATTTTATTTCAGAAAAGTGTTTTTTGTTGTGGTGGTGGTTGTTATCTATCTAGGGCAGATCTTTAAAAAAAGAGTAAAATAGCATCTTTGTGATTAGTCTTGTTTTGTTTATAATGTCTTGTTTTGTACCATATGCATAAAAATTTTCTTCATAAATCTTTACATATGACTCTAATTCAGGTGTTAGCTCTGTGCATAGTAAAATTTCATCACAAAAATTAATAAAATGTAAAAAGCGTAATTATATTTACCAAAGCTAATTTCAAGCTGGAATAGCAAAAATACAAAGCTTTTATAAATTTATCGTAGAGATACCATTATCACATTCTATAAAATTTTATGATTTATATTTCCATAGGTAATCTGAAATTTTAATAGAGTTTTCAACTGAAGTAATTAATTTTGGTTTTGTTATAAAAATATCACCAAATATCCACAGAAGTTTGGGTTTCTAAAGACTATTATGATTGAAATTCAGCTTGGTTTCTTTCAGCAGGATTTTTTTTTTTTCTTCTCTTTTGGATAATAGCTAAAGACTGAAAAAAGAACCACTCATCAGATTAACAAAGGAGTTAAACATTCATGGGAAGAATTTGCATTTTTAGAAGAGCCATTTCTTGATATACCCTCTGCCATGTTACAAGAGAGAAATACCTAAGGGAAATTAAATATTCATGGATTAGAATTTGCCACAGTAGTTACCTGCTTTTTGCAGGATAGTAAAACTAATTTGCCCCTTCTTTAGTAATTATGGTCTCTTGCTATTCATTGTAAAATGCTTTCCTGATTCAAATGTAAAATCAGCAACCATACATTTTCTTGCTCAAATCTTTTTTCCCCTTAACATCATGAACAATATATTAGGATATTAAGTGTTTCCATATAAGTCTGAAGAAAATAACTGGAGAGTTTTTTAAAAATAAAATAATCTGTCTGGGTGGTTGTAATAGATCTCTGGCCAGAGGTGGGGCTTGGAAGAAATAATCTGTTAGGGTTTCTTTAACCTCTATGATCAGAACAGTTGCCTAAAGGCTGCTGATTTTTTTTTCATGCATTTTTATAATTGCATGTGACTTTGATACAAAGTATAACTATGTTTAAAGGCCAAGCTTCATTTGAGGAAAATTATAGACTTGTACTGCTGAATTTAGAGAGACTGAGTTCATAAATGCACTTCAGCAAATTCTTTTTAAGTGGGGCATTTTTTGATGTGGTCCCTAAGGGTATTGGAATCTTCTACCAGGTAAAAATGTATGTCAAGAGGCTCTGAAATAAGCCTACTCTTGCAGTTGTTGAAATTTGAATGAGAGTTGAAATGAGGTGAACACAGTAATAGAGAAATAGAAAAGTTGAGAAAGAACGAGCTTCCCCGAAGACTCCATATTGACTTTCCATATGACTTAAAAATCTGATGGGTCTGCAATTATAAGAAAGGGCCCTTAGGGACAAAACTCCTGTCCTAGCAGGGTTTATGTTTTGATGGATTTAACTGGGACAACTTCTAAATACTATGTGAAACTAGGTTGAAACTAATGGGTATTAGCCATAGTTATTTCAGTTTTTAATACATTTTCATGCTTCTTTTAGGGCTGGGAGGAGGAAGGGCTTGTTGAAATACTTCACAACATTGTTAGATTATCTCATATTTACAGTTTTATCAGTTATATTTCTGAATTCTGTCATGTCAAGATGTTAAGAAAATCAGTAATGAAAGAATATCAGCAAGGTTAAGCAGATTTCTGTAGATTTGATATAAGCAATTCAAAAATGTCATTGCTTTTTTAAGAGAAATTTATGTTGAACATTTAATTCACAGAAGAATAACAATAAAAATAGAATTATTCTCTAAAATCATGATGGAATTAAAGAATATCTTGAAATTGTAAAGTCAGAAATATAGATAACATTAAAGTAACGTCCCTTTACTGGAGAATAGATAATTTATGGCAACTTAAACTAGTTTCCGCATTGTTACATGCTTAAAATTGTAGATATACAATTGATCCATTCCATGATTGTCCTTTTAGCTCTTGGATAATCTGATTTAGAATTTTATCTCACTATGGATAGTTAGAGGATAGAGAGGCAGAAACAGAGAGACATTCAGATGCATATTGGTATATCTGCATGCACACATATACACACGTACATCTCATTTTTTTTTCCCCCTTGGAAGTGTTATTTACTTGCAACTGGTTTTTCATATTTCATATCTTTTTAAAATTTTCATTATATTTTTATATGTTCACAATCTGTTGTCATGTTTATATTTGAAACATGAATTTTTCACAGATGGAATTGTGTGGAAGCCCATTTGGACATACATTTCTCCACCTACGAGCAATATTCAACAAGAGAATATTTACAATTTGAAGTCTCCTTTTGGTTCCATTGCCATAGAGGCAGACCATTCCTGGAATTACAATTTGTCTGTGCCAATCTTCACTTGGGTCTCACTCTTTGTTGTTTAGAAACAAGAAACCCAGAGAGCTTCTGTGATTAAGGCATGCTCCCATTCTTGTTGCTCCAAATAAGATATTTGGGTTTTGAGGGGTGCCTGGGTGGCTCAGTGGGTTAAAGCCTCTGCCTTCGGCTCAGGTCATGATCCCAGCGTCCTGGGATCAAGCCCTGCATCGGCTCTCTGCTCTGCAGAGAGTCTGCTTCCTCCTCTCTCTGCCTACCTCCCTGCCTGCTTGTGATCTCTCTCTCTGTCAAATAAATAAATAAATCTTTAAAAAAAAAAAAAAAGATATTTGGGTTTTGAATCTCAGCCTGTGCTCCTGAGCATAAAAAAAGTATGGGTTTTAGGATATCTATGAATACAAGCTCTTACATCTTCTAGGCTTCATCTGACATATAGCTCTCCTGATTTCCAAAGTTTACTGTTTTTCATTAAAGGTTTATTTATGTATTTACCTATTTGAGACAGACAGAGCAGGAGGAGAAAGGAGAAGTAGAGAGGGAGAGAGAGAAGCAAACTCCCCACTGAGCAGGGAAGCAATGCAGGGCTAGATCCCAAGATCCAAGGATTGTGACCTGAGCAGAAGGCAGATGCTTAATCAACTGAGACAACATGGGGCACCCAGTGTCTGTTGTTTTTAATTTTTTATTCTTTCTTTCCCCTTAAATATGGTATTTGGAATGTAAAGTCACTTCTACTTTCATAAAAAATAAGGTGTTTTTTTTTTTCTAATTATTTTCTTATCTTTTTGTGGCTGTATGACTTGAAGGAAAAAGGCTGAAGTTCCAGCTTAAACCAGAATGCTTGAACAAAAAAGTATAGTTTACATATTTTGAAGTACAAGGTTGAATTAAATTACTTTATTTAGGGGCACCTGGGTGGCTCAGTGGGTTAAGCCTTGCTTTCCGCTCAGGTCATGATCTCAGGGTCCTGGGATCAAGCCCCACATCAGGCTCTCTGCTTAGCAGGGAACCTGCATCTGCCTCTCTGCTTCCTTGTGATTTCTCTCTCTGTCAAATGAATAAATAAAATCTTTTAAAAAATTGCTTTATTTATGTTTTGTCATTGTTCTTTTTTTTTAATCTATGTCAGAAGTCTTATACAAAATGCCCATTGTATAGGTTAAATATCCTGATGATAATTTATCAAAGTTTAAAAGTGATGATAACAATTTATGGAGACATAGAAATAGTTGCAATAATTACCACAAAAATATCTTTGTAAATTAAAAAATGGATCAAGAGAAAAAAGATATTTATTTAATACTAGGTGCACAACCTAGTGAAAAGGATATATATACATATAAAATAGTAATGAAAACATATAAATGAATTCAAAGAAAACAGTTATAAATGAAATGTTTTTGTAACAGAAAAAAAAATGACTAATTTAGATTAAAAAGCCAAAAGAAGCATCCATTAAATTGTGCCATTTGAAATGGTTTAGCTTCAAGATCTGGATTTCGAAGTTGAGAAAGCATGTAAGGGAATAAAATATGAAATCTTGCTTGATTTATCTTTTTTAAAGTTTAAGCCATATGAAAAGTAAAACAATATTCTTATTTCTAAATATATTTGCTTGAAGTTATATTACTATGTTTTAAAATTATCTATCTATATTTTTACTGAACCGTATAAATTGTTCCTGACCATTGTATGCCATCTTGATATTGGGAAGCTTTTCAGACAATGGAGATGGGACTCACCATCATTACTATGTTCTTTTTTAAAAAACAGTTTTCTATTATCATCATAACAAATTACAAGAATCTTTGTGGTTGAAAAAACACAAATTTATTATCTCATAGTTTTGCAGATCAGAAGACCATATATAGCATGGAGCAACCTGATGTCCATGCAGACTTTCATGGGGCAGAATTCAAGGTGTAGTCAGAGCTACATAATATTTTCTTTTCTTTTTTTTTTTTATTTTTAGAGCTACATAATATTCTTGAGGCTCTGGGGAAAAATTTGCTTTCAAACTCATGTTAATTGTTGGCTGCATTCAGTTCTTTGTATTTCTGTTGGCCTCCATTCTCTGTTCATAAAGGCTGCCTCAGTTCCTTGTAGTGTCTTCCATTTGGCAAAGGTGGTTGGAATCTGAAGTCTTTGACTATGTCTGACTTTCCCAGCTACTATATTTTTTCCTGCATTCTCAGTGGAGAAAATTATTGGTTTTTAAGGTGAATAATAGATTGGGCCCAACTGGAAAATCTAGGATAGTTTCCTTATATTAAAGTGTGTAACCTTCATTGTATCTTCAAAACACTTCCCACTTTATCATGTTCCATATTCATAGATGTCAGGGACATTTTCTCAGATAGAAGGGAAGGACAAAGAGGAAGAATTCTGCCTATAATATGATTTCTATGCATTCATCCAACTTTAGTGTTTACTCTCATATTTCTTTAGCCAATATTTAATGCAAAATTATTTACCCTCAAATCCTAGCTCCATGGTTTCTATCAGAGATATAATTAGTAAATTACAGCAAAAAATTAAGATGAAATAAAATTAATTATATAGTTACATATTGAAAAACATTTTACAGAATTTTAAAATCAAACATCCAAATCAATATTTTGAACAAAATGTATTCCTTATTTCTTTATCCCTGCCCCAATCTCCGACAGTCTCTCCTTCCACTGCCTCCCAAACATGAACACACATACACATAAAACTGGGTTTTATGTAAAGTGCAAATGTATTTTAAGAAGCATTTCCTCAGAGGATTTTCATCAGCATTGAACACTTCTTTCTAAACACACAATGCTTAAAAGTTGAATTAACTGATTGGCTAGCTGGCTGTTAGCCAAGTTCTTGCTACTCAATTTAATGGCCAGTTTTACTTAATCTTATGAAATGTGTCTAATGTCATTAATCCATATAATTTATATAAGTAATTAATTTTAAATATTTTATGGGGAAAAATATCCCATCCAAGTGTGTGTGATCAGTCAGTTATGCTTTTTGGGGTTTTTTTTTGTTGGTTTTTTTGGGTTTTTTTCCTTCCAATTTCCAACACTCTTCTTCTGTTAAAAAATAAATAGCTGCTTATCGGGCCCATTTTCCCTTCTTTCCAAGTGTTCAGCTAGACAACCTTGCCTGGTTGGTTTTTGCAGTTAACTTTATAGTCCTTTGTGCCTGAGATCTAATGAAATGATGTAGGCCCACATCCAAACTTGATATTTTGCTCTTTTCTTTTCTGGGTCTTGAGGCAAACCAACTTGACCAACATGGAAACCACATGCTAAAGATGGAGGAAGCATTAGAAAGAAGTTCCCTGCTGCTTTTAATCACTGCTTAGAGGAAAGCCACTGCTGATTGATTGTACCTTACCTGTTTTACACTTTATAAGAGCAAGATACTATATTAAGTGACTGAGAGTTAGTGGTTTATCTGTTGTCACAAGTATCACTGTCATAACTAGTACAGATAATGTGATTTTAAAAAAAGCTCAGTGTTTTCCAATTAATAAACTGATATCTCTAAACAGCATCCCGCATGTTAAAACTTTGGGTCCAAATATATTAGATCCAGTGCCTATTATTTTCAGTTTGAACCAAATCACCTATAGGCCAGAGGTAGCTTCTTCTATGGCTCAGTCAGGACAGGTAGAATTCTCTCTTCATTCTGTGGCAAATTTACCATTTTCACACAGAGATCACAATCATGCGAATCATTTCAGTAGATTTACTGGGGGCCTGAAATCCTCCTTTTATTACTTTTAAAAGATATTTCCTAGGGAAAGAAACACACCCTTCCATAATTCAATGAACTGCTGGAGATCCATCAGATGAAGCTAGTATGATGAAAACCATTCTACTTCAAGTACTGACTATTCCATGAGAGGATTCAAAATTGGGGGGGGGGTGCAGAGAATGTCTGAAAACCATGCACAGATTGCCCTTCATACAAAGAAACAATTTTGGTAATGAATACTTCTCAGAAATTAATAATAAAACAATAAACAAATTCAATAATCTGAAGGAATTTATAATCTTAATACAAAAAAGTTTACAAGTAGTTTTAATTCCAAATTATTTCAGTTCAGGGGGCAGATGTACAATGCAATTAAAAACAGTGCAGGAAAGAGCAATTATGGAAAACTCGGTATAAGTGAGAAGGAAAAGAAAATGTAGACAGAAGAAGACTGAAAGGGGTATTATGAGATGTAACCTTGATAAAGAAAACAGAAAATAATGGACAAACAAACCCAAAGGGTGGACCATGAAAGTGTGGGATTGAGAACTGAGTTAGAAAATGACCAAAATCTAGACAAGATAAACTCATTGTACTTGGAGATAAAATATGCTTCAGGAAAATATTTCTGATCATACCTGAGTTATATTTGGACTAAAAATGTCAAAGTAATTGATCACGAATTACCATTGACTTGTAAAGAACCACAATGAAACTAATTCTTGTCCATCACTCTTCAGCTACCTTTTCTTCTTAAATATTTATTTATTTATTTATTTATTTATTTTGAAAGATGGGGGGGGGACTAAGGGGGAGGGAGAGGGACAGGCAGATTCCCCACTGAGTGTAGAGCCTGACCTGGGCCTCTGTTCCATGATAATGAGACCATGACCTGAGATAAAATCAAAAGCAGACGCTTAACCAACTGAGCCATCTAGGTGCCCTTTCAACTACCTTTGTTAATTCAAAAAAAAAAAAAAAAAATCTACAAAATCTGAGCAAGACAGACTAAGCTACATTAGGATAGAAATTATAATTGAATTTTGCTCATGGTCAGAGACATATTTTTTTAGCATTCTCCTGTATGCATAGTGTCATACTTATTTCAGACTGCTTAGTTTAAAATCAGTTAGATATTACATGACATGGAGGTGTGAGAGAAATTGCAAAATCTCTTTTATACATTTCTCTTAAACATCAAGAAATTAAAGAAGTTCATATTTTATGAAATTATAATTTTATGTGCTTTATTTGATCTTGTGTAAAAAGTTATTAAATAGTAATTATACTTCTCTTGAGCTCTTTCTGAGGGATTTATTTTTAAATAACATATACATAATGCCCTAGCTCTGTGTATTTTATAATCTGTTTTTAGAAGAAACTTTAAGCTGAAAGTAATTAGAGGATATTTAAAATATCCTACATTCCACTGCATTTCAAAACCAAGTTTCAAAGTAAGGAGAGTACACTAAATACTGAGCCTCATTTGAGCCCTGTGGAGAACTAAGACTAAGAACTAAGGAGCTCTGTGGAGAACTCAGGCTAAGAACTAAGGAGAACTTCCTCTGGAGAGTGTTTGTCAAGAACATAATAGAAGGAAGGAAAGACTTCCGTGTAAGATGTTCTGTTCTTAAAGACTCTAATATGAAATAAAAATAAGAAAAGACTAAAACAATAATTGCCCTGACAGATGCAAAAATAGCATTGTGTGAAGTATTTATGTATTTTAATTAGAAATGTATGTAAATTAGTGTATGTATGTAAATTGGTGTTTTGTTTTCTGCTTCTTTCAAAAACGGAGGTAAATATTTTCTGAACTACAAGTATGTGGGGAAAAAATAATGCTTGACTAATGCAAAAAGTTCAGGGAAAAAAAAAAAAAAGATAGAGGGGAGGAAAGGCAGAGGAGAGAGAAAATCTTAAGCAGGCCACATGTCTAATATGGAGCCTGATGTAGGATCATGACCTGAGCTGAAATCGAGTCAGATATTTAACAAACTGAGCCATCCAGACACCCCAAAAAAGTCCAGAAAAATTTTCAAAGTCTTGATACTTTAAAAGTAGTTACTTAAAAAAAAAATCTCTATAAGTTTTGTTCTGATGGAAAGAAATTTAGCAAATGACATCAGCTCTACATTCAAAGGTTTTAGTTATAAACTTTTATTCCTTTAAATTCTATTCCCTAGTAGAAAAAAAGAAGTTATCAATACACATTTTCATAAATTTTATATCTCTGTACCTATCTATCATATATATCTACTTTTTAAATTCTTAATTTATTTTTACCTATCTTATCTATATCTATATGATATCATATATATCTATATGATTTATATATATAGATCATATATATCTATATGATTTATATATATAGATCATATATAGCTATATGATTTATATAGAGAGAGGATAAATTCAAAATATAAATACATTTAAATTAAAAATATATATAATAAATGTTATTATTCATAAAATTTATGTATATTTATATATACAAATTGAAAAAAATATATGTATTCATGTATGTATTCATGTTTCTCACTCTTAAATTTCTATTTGGTTTTCTGATTATGTAACAGTTCAATCTTTCCTTGAGCATTCAACATCTGCTATCCAAAAGGTAGACTGGTCACAAAGTCAACTGTCTATTTTGAGAGAAGATTTTAATAATTTTTAAAAAATAAATATTTATTGTGTCTTATGAAGCAAATTGTACTTGAAAGGCACAGAAAAGCAAAAGTCATTTCTAACATTAGGAAGTCCAGGAATTACATGAAACCGCTACCAATTTCCTCAGGCACTAGAAGTGCTAATCCCAGTCATTCCTGTGATGATGCCTGATGCCCATTCAAAGTTTCACGTGTGACTTTTGCTAAAAGTCTGAATGCCTTTAAGACTAAGGAGTAACAAGTCTCTTCAGATCTGTCAAATTTGCTTGTGTGTCTTCTATGAAAATAACCAAAAATGAACCAAGCTTTTGATACATTCAGCTCCTGAAATACAGTAGAGAATGTGGAAGAAGTTGAAGATAGTACTAAGGTCTATTAACAGGGAATGTTCTTGTACATAGTGTTTCCTAAGATTAACACTGCTAAAGCCTGCTTTTCACCATTAGCAATGTAACTTCGTAAAAAAGCTTTTACACATAATTTAGAGTTAATTAATTTGTCACTTCCTTTGTGGGTACCATTTTAAATAATTTCTGACTCCAGTCCTGGAGTTTAGCTCTTCTGTCTTCTGTTCCTCATTTAGTTCTTGCAGGCAACTATTGTAGCTGGAGCCTTTAGATGACCCTAGAATTTGTAGGGGGCTGAATTCATCTTTATGTCAAGAGACTTGTCCAGTGTAGTATTCCCACCAGTATTTGATGAATAAATAATGAGTATGATTAAATATAGTACTTACTAAAATGTACTATGAAATAAAAGGGGAGTAATGATGATGCCAGGAAAGATTAATGAAAACTTCCCAACCAAAAATTTGAGCCAAACATTGAAGAATGAGGGGAGATTCTGTTAGGTAGGTCTGAGAAAGACTGGGCTTCCTGACAGTAATACCAGAGGCATTACCAGTGTGAATATAGTGCAATTAATTGAAATTGGGGGGAAGACTGTTGTCTTTCATTATCTTGGAAAATTTGAAATTTTAACTCAGTTTGAAATTTGGATGTAAAGACAATTTGCCAAAGCAAATATGTGTGCCTTCAAGAAGAACTAGAGAGAAAAAAAATCATCTTTAGATTCAGCATCTTTAGACTCTGTGTCTGGCACCATGTACTACTCAGTAGAACTAGTATTTTGAATTATTTTGATTTATTTAATTATTGCTTTTTCTTTATAACACATTTTATTCTAAAGATAATTTTTGGTGGCATTCCTGGTTTTCTGAATTTTATTTTATGTAATTGACACAAAATTATCAGCCTATATTTGCTTTTAGTTTGAATTTAAAGTGAATTTCGTATCACTGTAGACCTATTAACCTTAAAAAGATAAAATATATTCACCTGTGTAGCCTATAACTTATAAAGCTTAAATTACTACATAAATGAATAAAGGCATGCATTCAATTTATATTTCACTTATCCATAATACCCATTTTTAAGAATTCCAGTTATTAAGAATATTTAAAATTACTTAATAACATTTTATCTAGAACTGTGCCTTATTGACATTCAACAGTTTCATTTTTAAGGTAAATCTTAGCAAAGAAAAAGTCATTTTTAAGGTTTTCCAGCTCACACAAAAGCAGAGTGAAAGTGTTCTTAAGAAATATTAAAGCAGAGATCATGGGTTTCTTTCTGTTAAATTAATTGTCAGCAAGTGAATTTCTGATAGCTAGAAGAGGTCAAGAGAATCAGAGGGAAATTAAAAAACATTAAAAACTGAAATAAAAGCTGTTGATTTCCTCCCCTTGTAAAAGTTCAGTAGCATACTCACAATCCTTTTTTGAGGGGGAAGGCAGAAATTAGCAGCATTAACATTGGTTGAACAGTACACTATTAATTTGACATTGTTAAGACTTTTCATGAAGAATGAAAATATTCATTTGGGTCTCTCTTTCTCTTTTCCTTCTTGTGGCTTCAACCTTCCTTTCTTTGTCCCAACCACTTTATTGAGTAAAGATTTAAGGTATATGAATATTTCCATGGTAACAGAGTTTTTCAAGTAAAACTTCTTCTAAGGTATTTTGACTTTCTAAGGAATACAGGATAGTTTCTATTAAGTAGTAAAGGTATCCAAGACTTACTATGTCTTTCTTCTCATGCTACATTTTTTCCCAAGGAAATTTTTTTCCCCCTTCTAGGATTTTAACTAGGTCCTACATAGGGCTCCATCATATATTTCAGCCATAAATCTTTGTGCCAATCTCTAACACTCAACACCCAACTATTCACAAGACATATGCATTTCAATGTTTCAAAGAAATTTCAAACTTAGGATGAAGGTATTTAAATAATTATCTTTATCTTCTCATCAAAAAAAAAAAAGACCCTTTATCTATTGTTCCCTATTTCAATATTATGGTGTCATTTAGTTATTGTATAACAAATCATTCTAAAACTTAGTGTCTTAAAACACTCATGATTCTACTGACCAAATAGGCACTTTTTCCTACTCCCTCATCTCCTAAATCCAAATTTTCAATTATTGCTGGGCATTCAGGTTAATCCTCCACCCACAGTTTTCATCATTTTTGACCAATGAGCATTAGTTTTCAAGTCGATCAAAGCAATTAACTTCTACATAATCTCCGAGTCCACCTTTTGTCCATTTCCAATTATTCTCTACTGCAGGAGACATCTCGAAAAATATAATACTGTTTATAACATTACATTACTTAAAATCTTTACAGTTCTCCTAGGACTGTTCAGATAAACTTTAAGATGCATTAAGTTTGAGTCTGTATTATCCGACATGATTTGGAATATTTCCAAATAGAATAGAGAAGCTATTCATATACTTCTTTTATTGATTCTAATAACTATAAAATCACATGATATGTTTTCTCTGACAGTGGTGCCTTATCTTACTTTGATTTAATTTTTATCCTTTAGTCATACAACCTAATTTTTAGCTTTATCTTAACCATAATTTTCTCAAAGGAAATTTCTTTTCAAATATTATTTTCATATACTCAGACCAGCCATAAGCCAGTTAAATTTTTCTGAGGATTACTGTACTTCTAAAATGTCATGTATTTCTATTTCAATGTGCTACTTACAACTGCAGTTTTGAATTTCATTCTTATATTGTCTTTTAGTCTACTGATGCTCATTAAACCTTCTGCGATGATGACAATATTCTTTAATCTGAGTTCTCCAAAACAGCAGTCACTAGCCACTTATGAGTGTTAAGCCTTTGATACAGTTACATAGAATGACCAATGAACTGAATCATTAGTCCTAATTTATTGCAATTAACTTAATTTTAAATAAACACATGAGCAATGGCTAATGTACATCATAGTTCTAGACAATTAGCTTTTGAGTGTGAAATTCAAATATCTTTTAATGCCTTATCACCTCACTATCATAGTACCTAGTGAATATTTACTGATGTAAAGCTGTACAGCTTTTCGTGAGGACCTCATAATATCAGAAAGGACATGTAGGTACAGTTCATCATCGAAAAGAATACAGTCTTTGGTGCATCTTCTCAAGAATACACATACAATTCCTTCAAATGACCTTTCTTAACATGTAGAGTCAGTATCAATTATCTCTACTTTCCTTTTCTCTTTTGCTTATTTTATATTCCATAAGTCTTCTCCTCACCCCACTGCACTCCACCTTAAAACCTTCAACTACACTGTTCATGACCTAGATTGTCAAGGCTGGTAAGGTCTTTTTCTTGACTCTATCTTGAAGAGTTCTTTTGAATCTTTACAGATAATAGCTTTTTGTGTGTTCTCTGGGAGTACAAGATTGGTTTTTCTCTAAGAAAAGCAAAGCACATTGTTGGCACTATTGATAGAGTCTGAAGCATACTTTTGAAGGATTTCGTGCTAAAAACAGGCCGTTTCACAATAGGTCAGTATGAGAGGAAAGTAAGGGAATGTAGTGGGTGTTATGTGGAAAACAAAGACAAAAAAAGATAAATGTTCACACTGACCTTTTCCACACTGTATGTCATAGCATCAAGGAACATTATAATTTAAAGTGATATAAAATTGGATATTTTATTTTTAATAAAATATTTTCAAAGTAAATGTATATTTAGTTCCTAAACATATAATGATTGTAAACAGAGCTAGTTTAATAAGTGTCAGAGGGATGGCTAGTGAAATGATCACTCCCAACACTACCCAAATAAAACAATATGATGAAACTTCAAAACCTAGAGTTTGTGGCAGATAGTTTGAAAACACTAACCCAGACCACCTATCTCATTTGACAAGATAAGAAAGAGGTAAGAGGACAAATGATTTGCTTGAATTAGTCCATTAGTGCCAGATCTAAGACTAGCTAGAATCCAAATATTCCTTTTTTTTTTTTAAGATTTTACTTATGTATTTGACAGAGAGAGAGACCACAAGAAGGCAAAGAGAGAGAGAAAGAGAAGCAGGCTCCCTGCTGAGCAAAGAACATGATGCGGGTCTCCATCTCAGGACCCTGAGATCATGACCTGAGCTGAAGGCAGAGGCTTAACCCACTGAGCCACCCAGGCACCTCTTCCAGGACCCTGGGATTATGGTCTGACCATAATAAGGCAGATTCATAAGGCAGATGCTTAACCAAATGAGCCACCCAGGCACCCCACAGAATCCAAATCTTCTGACCCCTATGGCAATCTTTTTTATTTCTTTTCTTTCTTGTACTACTTTCTCTATTAAAAATAGTCTGCCTATTCCCATTTTTGTATAAAATATGTAGAAAGATAAAATGAAGATCTATCTAATTTGATGATGACATATTGGAAATCCTTAAATAAAAAGGAAGCCTCTCTCAATTTTCTGTTGGTCATTCTACCCCAGTTACTTTCTTTCCTGGTTATTTTTGACTATTCTTTCTAAAAAATTGTATTTATTATATTTTTTTGGCAACTGGGTTTTCATCTGTTTCTCCTCCTCAACCCCAAATGTATACTTAACAAAAATAAGCCCACTTTGTCTTGATACTTGTAGCTTCCTGCCATCTAACAGAGTCTCTGTTTCATAGTTATTGATCAATAAATAAGAGCCAAATGAGATTGAGTTGAGAAATGTTCTCAGAGGCAAGGAGGTAAAAAAGTAAAAGTTCAAAGTAAACTTATACATGAAAACATGAGATGGATAGTTAAAATGACTACCAATTTTCAAAAGAAAGGGGAGGTAGACATTTCATTTTTTTCCTTGAGTATCCAAAAATTGGCCAGAAAGGTAGATTTTATTTTTTCAAGGTAATAAATAAATTAGTAGAGCTGAAAGGATGTTCATTCTCTTGACTAATGAATCTTCTGTAAGAACATTCTAAGCAGTAAAAAAATAAAACTGTATTTTTTGACCTGGAAAGAGAAGGAAATAATCATTTTCTTTTTTTTAAAGAGAAGGAAATAATCATTTTTTTTTTTTAAAAGCTTTTTTTTTTTTTTTTTTTTTTTTAAAGATTTTATTTATTTATTTGACAGAGACAGATCACAAGTAGGCAGAGAGGCAGGCAGAGAGAGAGAGGAGGAAGCAGGCTCCCTGCCGAGCAGAGAGCCCGATGCGGGACTCGATCCCAGGACCCTGAGATCATGACCTGAGCCGAAGGCAGCGGCTTAACCCACTGAGCCACCCAGGCGCCCGGAAATAATCATTTTCTATTGAAGAAGGGAGACAGGACTCAAACTGAATCACATAGTGAAGATTGTGTAGTAAGGAAATTTTACTTGTTCTGTGTCTTTTGAGGCCTTGAGTGTGATGGTAAAATACAAAATGATAAGAAAGACCAAGATTCCAAATGTTACTTAAATGAACTGGGTGCAAAACATAGAGAAACAAAGTAAATTGTTAGTGATTATGGAATATATTTGCTATTTATGAAAATAGTATGAGTGAGTAATCATAGCAGCATACCTTTCATAACTAGTAGGGGAGTGTATTAGTCCGCTGCAGCTGCAACAACAAAATACCAGAGACTAGGTGGATTAAGTAACAAGCAATTATTTCTCACTGTTTTAGAGCCTGGAAAGTCCAAAACAAAGGTGCTGGCGGACTTCCTGTCTGGCAAAACACCACCCCCCACCACCGCTGCATCTTACACAGGCACTAATCCCATCATGGGACCTCCACCCTCCTGAATTTACCTAAACCTAATTACTCTCTAAAGGCTAGACTTTCAAATATCATCAGAGTGGGAACTGTGGCTTCCATATACAGATTATGTGGGGACACAACAAATTTTTATTGCAAAGCAGGGAGAATGCTTTATTTAATTCTGTGATGATCATGTGTCTCCATGGATACCTTTCCAGTACACACAAAGTCTTATTTTATACTAGCTACAGGCAGGAAAAAGTTACTAGAAAATCTAGTAATGGTTTTCTTCTCCTCTCATTTCAAAGTATACCTTCTCATCTTGTTCAGAAAGACTTGTATCAGATGAAATACTTTAAGTACTCTGGTCAAATAATTTCCCCGAAGACTTGGAAAAGTAAAATACTGCATCAAAATATGCAGTGTTTAAAGACCATTGTTGGTCCACATGAAAGCCCTAATGTCCATTCTAGGAAATATGGAAACTTCTGGGAAGCATATATGAATTGAAGGGAATAAGATTTCCATTTACGGATAGAACTCTCATGTAGTAAGGTCATGCAGACGAGCTTCTACCCACTCTCTTACCAATTCTGTTTTTTGGTGTAATTAAATTTAAATATATTTAGTGACTTCCCTCTAGGATGAGTTTGAATTTTAAATATTTAGTATTCAAAATTAATAGAAAAGAAAACTGACTACTTTAAAATGGAATAAATGTTCTATTTAAATGGCTATTTTTAAAAAATATTCTATTTTCAAATATGTTGTTGTGAACACTTACTGCTCACAAGTCCTGGTAACATTGTATTTATTGACTTCATCACAATTTTGAAAAATGTAACACTTTTATCATTTTAGCAATATATTCAGATGACCCAATCTTAATTTGCATATAGAGTTAAGCAAGTGGTATATAGTTTTAAATAGCTTATACTCTCACTGTTATCTCTTATTACAAAATTTTGCAGACTTTATTTTTTCTAATAACAAAGGAATGATCAACCTAATTAGTATTGTAAACACATTTCGGCCCACAATCTTATTATTTCCCAAATATTCACTAGAAAATTAAGAAATAGGGGTTTCAGTTGGTTAAGAAACCAACTATTGTTTTTGGCTCAGATCATGATTTCAGGGTTGGAATTGAGCCCCATGTTGCACTCTGTGTAGAATCTGCTTCAGACTCTTCCTCTCCCTCTGTCCCTCCACACTGCATACTCTCTTTCTCTTCTCTCTCTCTATCTCAAACAAATAAATAAATCTTTAAAACATTAAAAATAAAACCATAATGATGATGTGACAAAACCATCTAATTTTAACCTAGCTTTTTCCTTATATCTGCAGTGCTTACAACTATGAATTTTCTTTCTTTCCTGCTTCTCCTCTTGTACCTTATGAAATGGTCAGGTCTGAAAATAAAATATGGGTCCTGGAAGTCACATATCTGTTAGAGTATGACCAGAGCTTATCAAAAGAGTCGAGTGAGATGGTGAGGAAATCAGTTGCTGGAATGCAATATTCATAGAGTGAGGTGATTAGCCACAGGTCATAGTTTAGGTAAACAACCCCCGAAAGATTGAGAAGGCACCAACTTCAGCTTAGTGCTATAATGAAGGAATAGATATGGAATAAGACATTTAAGAGAAGACATTATAGGTATATCCAAGAATACTTCTCTTGTCATCTGGATCCTCTATCATATGTTACAGACCAAAATTACACTGTTTCCACAATTGTTTAAAATCACTAACCAGGAATATCAGTCAAACAGTAATTTGGGTTTGGAAAAAAATAACAAGATTTTAACATGAACCTAATCAGCAAGCATTCAGTGTCCACCTACTTAAAGCCAAGCAAATACAATCCTATGAATCAAGTACCATTACCATACAATTAATGTACTCATTTACCTGAGACGATATGTATTAGAAAAGGTAGTTATTTGTTGTATGGATAATTTTAGGCTAGATTATCTCACACTAAACCATGTTCACCTAACCTTTTTTGCCTTAATAACTAGATTTTTTTGCTTTTAGACTTACTCATTAACTTTGGGTTCAGCATATGAATATGGATATTCTCTATGATGAGGGCAAAGTATGAATTGCCATATTAACCATACTGACCCCACACCTCTTGAGACTGAGATATCAGATATAACTTATCTGAGCATATTAATCTGTGGCCACATCTGGTTGCTAAGTACTGAGGGAAGAGAAATGCCTAGGACTGGCAGTGGTCTTCAGCTTGGGATCACCTATTCATGTAGCAATGACAGGATCCATTTGTGACCTAGGAGAAGTATGCCTGAAAATCTGCATAATCATGTATCCAAAGGAAATTATTCTAGTTATGACACACACGGTTGTCTGTATAATTGCTGTTGATTTTTTTTTTAAGATTTATTTATTAGTTTAGAGAGAAAGAGAGGATGTGCAGAGGGGCAGGAAGCAGAGGAAGAGGGAGAAAGAAACTCAAGCACACTCAGTGCTCCCTTTCTGGGAAGAATTTAGTGCCCTGTGGTTGTTGAACTAAAGTTCTTGCTTTACTGACAGGTGGCTGGGCATCTTTCTCAAGAAGATCCTAAAGGCCAAAGCAGAGTACAAAGCCTATTAATAGCTGTGGCAAAGTACTCCTGATCCCATTCTTGGTTAAAACAAAAGAAAGCAACAACAGCAACAAAATAAAACCTACTTCTGTGATAGGAATAATTCTGAATTCTTGTATGATGGATCTTTATTAGAAATAGCCACAACACCCATGCATAGTGAAATATAAAAAGGTTCTGGGGTGCCTGGGTGGCTCAGTAGGTTAAAGCCTCTGCCTTTGGCTCAGGTCATGATCCTGGAGTCCTGGGATCAAGCCCCGCATCATGCTCTCTGCTCAGTAGGGAGACTGCTTCCCACCTCCCCTCTCTGCCTGCCTCTCTGCTTATTTGTGATCACTGTCAAGTAAATAAATAAAATATTTTAAAAAATATATAAATAAATAAATAAAAAATAGAAAGGTTCTAACATTATCATTAAGACAAGTATGATGGATATACATGTTTATTTAACCCTTTTTCTGGAAAGCATTAATCAATATTATCAAAAATATATTTAGATAAAGGAGCTAAAAAGACATTTCTCCAGGGCGCCTGGGTGGCTCAGTGGGTTAAGCCGCTGCCTTCGGCTCGGGTCGTGATCTCAGGGTCCTGGGATCGAGTCCCACATCGGGCTCTCTGCTCGGCGGGGAGCCTGCTTCCTCCTCTCTCTCTCTGCCTGCCTCTCTGCCTACTTGTGATCTGTCTCTGTCAAATAGATAAATAAAATCTTTATAAAAAAAAAAAGACATTTCTCCAAATATATACAAATGGCCAACATGAATATCAAAATGTGCTCAACATAACTAATCATCAGAAAAAATATATAAACAATTTCCCCAGTCAGAATATGAAAATATGAAATATTTTTATCATCTCAGAAAGTTCATTTATGTTTCTATCTAGACAAATTCTCTTTAGCCTTGGGAGAAACACTTCTGATATCTATCTCCACATTTTGGTTTTACCTATTCAAAAGTAATAAAAATGAAATCACATGAAATGTGCTCTTTTGTGTCTTGCTTCTCTTCCTCAGTATAACGTTTTTGTACTCTTCTGTGTTGTTGCATAATTTATTCATGCTTTCCTGTTTATTGCTGAGTAGTAGTCCATTTTCAAATATACTAAACTGTGTTTACATTTTAGGGATGGACATTTGAATTGTTTCTAGTCTGGGCCTATTATAAATGAAGCTGCTATAAACATTTGCACATAAATCTTTCGGTGGATATATGTTCTATCTTGGATGAATACTTAAAATTGCAACTGCTGGGTAATAGAGTATTTTTAACTTCATAAGGAATCTCATATCCTCTTCCAAGGTTGCTAAATGTAATTTAATACTCCCACCAGCAGTATGTCATTCCAGGTATTCTCTATCCTCACTGACATTTTGGAGGCTTATTGCTTTTAATTTTAGACATCTTAGTTTGTTTAGGAGTTGGCACATTGTGGTGTTGGTGTTGTTGTTGTTTTAATTTTATTTATTTATTTTGAGAGAGAGAGAAAGAGAGTGTGTGATTGGAGGACAGAGCAGAGGGAGAGGGAGGGAGAATCTCCAGACGCCCTGCTGAGCAGGCAGCCAGCCAGGGAGCTCAGTCTCATGACTCTGAGATCAGAACCTGAGCCAAAATCAAGAGTTGGACGCTCAACTAACTGAACCACCCAGGTCCCCTACACATTGTGGTTTTAACCTGTACTCTTATTATGGCAATGGTGATGAGTATCCTTTGATATAATTTTTGGCCATTTTTGCATCTCCAACTATGAGCATTCTTTTGAAGACTTTTGCTCATTTTTCTTAAGCTAGTTTTTTTGAAAACATTTATTTTTAAGAATTCTTTATATTCTGAATATAACTTGTTTACATGTACCGTATTTTTTTTCAAAATATGTAATTTGGGTTTTCGTTTTCTTTTTTTTCCCCCAATTTTATTGACGTATAATTAACAAATACTATTGTGATATATTTAAAATGTAAAACTTCATAATTCGACACGTGTATACATTGTGCAAGGATTCTCATCATCAAGTTAATTAACACATTCATCACCTCACACAGTTACCTTTTTTTTTCCCTCAATTTATTTATTTTCAGCATAACAGTATTCATTATTTTTTCACCACACCCAGTGCTCCATGCAAACCATGCCCTCTATAATACCCACCACCTGGTACCCCAACCTCCCACCCCACCACCACTTCAAACCCCTCAGATTGTTTTTCAGAGTCCATAGTCTCTCATGGTTCACCTCCCCTTCCAATTTACCCAAATTCCCTACTCCTCTCTAACGCCCCTTGTCCTCCATGCTATTTGTCAGTTACCTTTTTTTAATTAATGAAAGTCGTTGAAGAAGGCTTACCATCTGCTTATTTTAAGCAAATTTAAATTATATAACATAGTATTATCATTTTCTTAATGATAACATCTGAATTCAAAGTTTCTAATTTTGATGAAATTTGAATGTATCAATTTTATTTTTTATGGTTAATACTTTGTCCAGCCTGGGATATTTTTAACTAATCCAAAGGCATGAACACTTACTTCTATTTTTTTCCCATAGAAATACCATAGTTTTAGCCCCAATGGTTAAGCCTTTGATCCATCTTGATTTAACTTTAGCAAATGGTGTAACATAGAGTTAAAGTTTATCTTTTGTTGTTTTTCCATGTATATCCAGCTGTTCCCCTATCAATTGTTAATGGACTTCCTCTCCTCATTGAAGTTCCTTGGTTCCTTAATCAAAAAGCAATCAGCCATCAATAAAAGAGGATTGATTATACTGTGAGTTATCTTAGAATACAAAATTCAGATTAATAAATAAATGGCAAACATAGTTAGATAAGAATCATGTTAAATTGTTTTTACTTACATTTTAACAACCTGTAATATAACACTGTAACATGCAAACTTGAGATAGTCTTAGTACTAAACTTTGCTCGTTGTTGACAGTAATGTTAGTTCATGAAGTATGCCTGATACTCCTCTCCTCGATTATAAATAACATAATGGTCTTCTTTTGAATTCTAATACCTCTAATATTTCCCTTGATCATTGCCAAAAGACTAAATATGGAGAATATAATTCTTACAATTTCTTTTAAACGTATACAGGTGGAATAAAATTAGGAAACTATACCAATATTGAGGTCTCGAGTTGAAAAGAAAATTCTTTTAGGAAGTTACAGATAATTTAAAAGAGAAAAACACAAAATATCAATAAAAAACAAATAACAAAAAAGTATATTTTTTCTCCATTTCAGCTGGAGAGTTCTGTTTCAGTTCTGCACTTCTCTTTTTTCACAATAAAACCAAAATCCCATGTGTATGATGTGTTGGTGTAGCACCTTCAGAATTGTGTAACATTTGGAAAGTTCTATTCATACTTAAGAAAGACCATCAAACATTTCGCATGTAGGATTTGGCCTGGTGCCATGTAAGAAAAACTTAAAAAACTTTTAATTGCTGCATTTAAATTTCGGATGCCACATTAATGTCAGTGTAATGGGAAGTAGGCCTGATGATCCTCTTATCTAAACAAGGGCATGAGATTCATCCAGGGGATGTGACAGATCAGTGGTTAGCAAGTGTTCTACCAGCTAGGATATTTTAGCACATGACACTATATTGTCTGACTAATTATGGGATAGCTTAAAGTAGAGGTTTGTGCTGATAATCAGGAACCAGAGTCAGTGGAAAGCTAATTGTAGGGTCAGAATTGAACATTTGTAGGTGGTAGCTGTGTCCTGATTTATTAACTCAGACAAGACCATGGTAAGTAAGGATCAATCATGTTATTTAGCAGATAAATTACATCCTTGATTTTGCAAAGGGAAGAAAGAACATAGTCTTTGTGTATGTTATAAACAGACAAATTTCTCCCTTATTTTTAATCACAAATGGAATAGTTACTTCAATTTTGTATTTTAAAGAAACAGAAGATATAGTACAGAATGAAAGTATATTATTTTCAAAAACAGTATATTCTTTTTAAAAATGCACATAGTGAGTTATCAAAGAAAAAAAGTTGTAAACCTTAATGAAAAAGTGGCATCTTTTTGATGAAAGTTTTGGAAAGAATATGTTAATTTTATTATCATGAATTTAAACTAGATGAGAATATATTCTTCAAATACATTATTAGCCTAGTCATAGAGCTGGGTTGTGATCCTTGTTCATAGATGGGAAGACCCCTTCATGTTATTATATGTAAAAAGTATAAAAGTAAGCCCATGCTTTTTTGAATGATATTATAGACAGAATTAACCAAAAGTGTAGTACAGCCCAGAGATAGTTTATCAACTGCAATTATTATAACACCCAGATTGAGATCTGTATTGACATAAGTGCAGAACAGAGAATGCAAGTTCAAAATGACTGTCCTTTGAAACTTTATTTAGAAACTGAGAGAACTAAGAATGTTTTTAAAGAAAAACGAAAAGATGGGGCACCTGGATGGCTTATTGGGTTACGTGTCTGTGCCTTTGCCTCAGATCATGATCCCAAGATCCTGGGATCAAGTCCCTCATTGGGCTTCTTGCCTAATGGGGAGCCTGCTTCTCCCTCTGCCTGATGCTTCCCCTGCTTGTGTGTTTTCTCTGTGTGCTAAATAAATAAACAAATAAAATCTTCAAAAAAAAAAAAATGAAGAGCTAGGAAAGTGGGTTTACAAGCAGTGAGAATGGTGAGGTTTTTTTTTTTTTTCTCTTTTTTTTTTTTGTTTTTTTTAAGTTACAAAGCATCATTTTTGGCTAATACTACATTGCTTGAGAATATGTAGCACATATGAGTAGAAAAAAAAAAAAAAAAAAAAAAAACAAGGATACAGGTCAGAACTCTCTCCAATGCATTTTTCTAACAAATCTAATATTAAGAGGCTACACTTCTGTTAATGGTAATGAGTATGCTCCCTGAAAATTTCTGTTGGATTTTTTAATAAACACAGTCATGACATATTGAGATCAGTATCAGGTACTATATGCGAAATTAATTATGCCTAGTGGTTTTCACATTCTACAGGAACAGGAAGTAGGTTTGAGTCACTGGGTCTCTGAAGCTGACACAGGGAATGAAGTTGGAGGGAAGTTGGCAGATCTTTCCATTCCCATACCCATTCAAACTTCATTTCTGTCCTCTGCAGATAGTTTTCGCCAACTGGTTTTGGTTTTGTACATTGGACTCTACACACTCGCCTTTCAGCTGTAAGGTTGATCTATACCTAAAAATTGTACTAAGCAACAGGCCAACTTCTACAGCATTGCCCTAGTCAAGCAATGCACCCTGTTAATACAACTAATTGACTCACAGATTTTTCACATGTATGTAGAGAGTGAGTCATGAGCGAGAAGAATGGCTGGGGACTGGGCTTGCTCAGGCAAATCTTTTCCATATGAACCACATTGACTCCTATGTGTTTAGCCTTCTTTTTTCCCCACACTTTTCCAAGGTATATAAAAGCCCCAAACAAAACTCATTGTGGAAATTTGACTTCCAAGTCTGTGAATAGTTTAGAAATTTTAGTGTGCAAACAGATGCATACTTAGTTCCATGTTTACATACAAAATCCAAGTTATGTAGTTTTATATTTATCCCTTATTTTTTTTAGTTGCCATACGATGTTGCATTAGTTCCAGGTGTACATATAGTCATGCAACAACTGTATACATTATGCAATGCTCACAAGTGTTGCTAACATTTCTCCTGATACATCGCTATTATAATATTATTGAAAATGTTTGTACTTTACTTTAAAAATCTGTACAGAGATTATACCAATATTCAAACATTTTTAATAGATAAACTTGGAAGATTCTGTGGAATGGGTAGGAAATGCTCACTCACTTAACATACTTAGAACATAACAAGGAAATCTGGAACCCTCTTATTATATTTGACAGGTCTAATGATGAATTACAAAAGTAAATTTGAACAGAAAAATTCTCAAAAATATTCTTTATTCTAGATATTATACTCATCATAATCTATTGCATTATTAGAGGAATTGTGTCCTCCCAAAATTGACATGTTGAATCCCTAGCCCCCAGTGTGACCTATTTGGAGATAGGACATTTTAAGAGGTAATCTAGGTTAACGGAGGTCATGAGGACAGGACCTTAACCCAATTGAATGGTGTCCTTATAAGAAAAGGAAGAGACACCAAGGATACACATAGAGGAAAGGTCACGTAAGAACAAGATGAGAAGGTAGCAGCGTACAAGTCTAGGAGAAAAGCCTCAGAGGAAACCAAATTGACCAAGATACTGATCTTAGACATCCAACCTCCAGAACTGTGAGAAAATAAATCATTTTTTTGAGCCACCCAGTCTGTGGTGTTTTGTTATGGCAGCTCTAGCAGCCTAATGCAGTTACATAAAGAAAATAATTGCTTATTCAAGACATGCAATGGTGTCTGTTTGAAATATTTATATTGGCTTGAGAGACTTTGGAAAATGCACGAGGCACTGGAATAAATCCTAGATTCCATTTTTAGTAATGGCTGTAGACAACTTGATTCTAAAGCATGGACATTGGATTTGCTTTAAGTCAAGAACATGCAGAACAGGTTTAAAATCTTGAATTGTCATATCTGGTTCAGTTGCTGAAGTTGTAAACTTTGTGAATATTAATTATTTGGACCATGCCAATTCAAAGATGACTCTGCTAATACTTAGCTTACTATAATTAACACAGAACTGGCTAACAGAAATTTGACCATATACATTTAGAATTGATTTAAGATTAATTAGGTCTAAAGAGCAATTAAAGTATATATGTAGGAATATATGTAGGAAATATACATACATGTAAATATACATACATATTTATATATGTAGGAAAACTGTTGAAATGATATACCTATGCATATTATATTGGACCTCTATCTGTTATAAGTTAACTTTATCTTCTTGTTGATGAATCATCAAAAGTATTTTCCAAATGAAGTATAAAATCCAGTGTGTACCGAAATGCTCTAATAATTGTCCAATAATGTTGTATTTGTATCTAAAGAAAAATAAGACTATTTGTCAGGTTAATGATATCTTGTTTTCCTTTCTATTTATGTTATTTTATTGATTATTCCTGAAATATAATTCAGCTTGTTTTGCATAGTTTTGGTATATGTATGCTTATAAATATGTATTCAATAAATACCTTATATAGTCCTATGTGAATATAAAAGTCTAATTGGTCATAAACTGATGCCAACATAATGAATAAAAGGATATGCTTTCTGTTATTAGCTGAGTGGCTTATCACCAAAAATATATTCTATAAAACACAATGCAAATATTTGTTAGCAGTTGTAAATAATGAGAATTCAAAATAAAGTCTCTATCTTTTAATTCAGCAAACATCCATCCCAAGAGAGTACATATAACTATCCATATAACTAAGGAATTTGCCCCCCTGGATACAGAAAAACACTAGCAATATCGGAGTACAAACTACCCTTCCCTCATCCTGCTTTTCTCAGCATCCTGGTCTCTCACAGATCTAGATACTCCTGGAGAATTCAAAGCAGCAGTCAGAGAACTCTCAAGATTCCCAGGTAGCCCCATCACTACCAGCAGGTCTCTACATAGTCACACATCTCTAGGGCAATGATGACCCTAGGATTCCATCTGGCTGGGGATTTAGTCTGATAGTCAGGCAACTCCTGGCAGATGGCAGAATGCACTGTAGACATTTTGCCAAATACATTTTTAGCCAGTGGCACCCTAGGGCTTCTCTGATATCTTTTTACAAGAGATTAAAATCTTCCAGAGTCCCTAAAACACATTTTGATGAAAGAACAGAAGCTGTAGGGCATGTGAGTTGGCTTGATCACCTATTTTATTCCATATGAAAATTTTGGTTATATTTTTCTGGGTAACTCAGAGGTCCTAGATTCTCAAAAGTCCTTGGGGAATCTCTCACTGCATTACGCTTTTAAAACCAGATGAAACAAAACACTAACTCCTTCCCTGAAACTCATTGCATTATACAACCCCATTTGAAATCTCTATTTTATTCAATACCTGAACCAGCTCTTCCCCATATAAACTGCATTGATTCTTCCAAAAATCTCAGCTCTAACCCACAATCAGGGACTCCCTGAGATCCTGCTTTTACCTAAGGAAAAAAAAATACCTAAAAACTAAAGAAAATGAAAGACTTCTTTCAGAATTTACTACCCAAGTTATACTCTATAACTATTCAGAATGCAGTAACTGAGAATGCAAATTAATACAAATATCTTAATCATTAGACAAATTTAGTTCTCTTTTTCCTGGAATCTCTGCTAGGCTATATGCTGATACATTATAGTGTTTTAATAATAAAATGAAAAACTATTTTATTTACTGAGTACCCTATATATATTTGAATTTATAGAGGGAAAAAAAAAAAAACAGGAGAAGAAAAAAGGCTAAACCCTAACAGAAAACTACATTTAAATTGATAGCAATGGGAGAAAGTTGGATTCCTAAAATTGTTGTTTTTTTTTTTTTTTTAAAAGATAACATTGAAGGGGCTCCTGGGTAGGTCAGCCGGTTAAGCATCCGACTCGATTTTTACTCAGGTCATGATCTCAGGGTCCTTAGGATTGAGCCCTGCATCAGGCTCCTCAAACTATAGGGAATCTGCTAGAAGTTCTCTTTCTGCCTCTCCCTCTGTCCCTCTCCCCTCCCTAAAATAAGTAAATAAATATTTTTAAAAAAAAACAACATTGAATATGTTTTTTTAAAAAGTATTTAGAAAAAAAACTGATCATGCAGCACCATAAATATATATACCACTCAACCACAAAACAGAATCTACCAGAAAAGTTTGTGAGCCTACACTAAGATTCAATGCAAAATGTATTAATGAAAAGAAACCAGAAGATATTTTTACCTTTTTAACTAAAAATCTATAAGTCCCAAACTGCTTTTCTGTGAATACCAAACTGTGGCGAGAGGAGAATACCATGAATCAGATAATAGAACAATTGTATCTACGAGCCAAGGAACACGGGGATTGTTCACAAGCTCCTGAATCTAGGAAAGAACCATGGAACAGCTTCTCTCTTACTGTCACCAGAAAGAACCAACCCTACCGACACCTTGATTTCAGTCTTTTGGCATTTGGAACTATGAGAGAAATTATTTCTGTTATTTTAAGCCACCCAGTTTGAGGTGCTTTGTTATGTCAGCCCTTGGAAACCAATATGGACTTAGACTTGGTTGTTTTTGTTTTGTTTTGTTTTGTTTTGTTTTGTTTTGTTTTAAGCTCTACCAGAGAGGGGTTGGTGTTTAGGAAGATTTTATGTAATATTACACTTAATCTGAAACTAGTACTCTAAGTGGGAATCAAATTTAAAAACAATTTTCCCTTCTTCCAATCAGATAAAAAATTCATAAAATGAGATCACACAAATAATATTAAAACTTCCTAGATTTGTTAAGAGGAATCCATCATGAATTCTTGAATATGAACAGGGGTTATATTTACATTGATGTGGAGTTAGATCTCTTAACTCAGATCCTATTTTCTACTTACATCATGAAATTGAACTTACTTGAGGAGGTCACTGATACATTTAAGAAGGATGAAATTTAGGGAGATAGGGTTGGATGAAGGGGCATAGACAAACAAATGTTAAAAACACAGCTTCTCAGGGTACCTGGGTGGCTCTGTCAGTTAAGCAACCGACTCTTGATTTTGGCTCAGGTCATGTTCTCAGGGTCATGGGATTGAGTCCCATGGAGGGGTCCCCACTTAGAAAATTCTGCTTCTCTCCCTCTCTCTCTCTCTCTGCCCTTCTCCATGTGCTCTCTCTCTCTCTCTTTGTCTCTCTCACATAAATAAATAAATCATAAAAAAAAAAGAGAAAAAATACAACAAAAACAAACAAACATGGCCTCTCAACAAGGCAGGGTAAGACAGGTCCTCTGGAGTCCTGTTAGACAATTTGGAAAAGGAAAACTAGGTACAGAGGAGGCTTTCACTTTCTATCTTTCTACCTTACTATTGAATTTCAATGCCATTGGAGTTTTTTACATGCTTAATGTCAGTAGGGGTTTTCTGAATAAATGAAGAAATTAAGGGCCATTTTTGTTATTTCCACATCTGTTATGTTAACTGAATGATACTTTGATTTCTTGAAAGAAATCAAGAAAATGAACTAACACCATGGAAAGAGGAACAGATTCATTGTTTTCTTCTTATCCCCATCAACTGCCCATCCCAGGTACTATTTATAAATGAGTGAACAGTTTGCCTGTTCACTTCTCTTTCAGACATAAAAGGAAAGCACACACATCTAAGCTTAATGACAAGATTTGTGTGGGCTGGGCCGGAGGTCCCAAACCTAGCTGTGTATGGGATTACTATCTTAGTATTGCCTTTGAGGACATATGAGTTAATGTTCTTAAAAACTTTCCCTGTAATTTGGATTAGCAGCCCACTTAGGCAACCAGTGATTCCTAGAGTTCCCTGTTCACATTATTTATTCTGATGTAAGAACTGTTCAAGCAAATTCATAATCATAGTATTAAATGTTGAATAAATAAACTTTAAAAAGAATAGAGACCTATAAATATTAATTAACTAAAATATTAATGTATGGGTACACCACTTAGTTTTAAATAATGGTATAATTTATTAAAACTTAACATGCTATCTAAAGAAAATAAAAACAAAATAAAATAAAACAATATACTGACACAGGTACCCACACACTGTGCTACGGATGCCACTGATACATACGTAAACTTATTTAATACTGAGGACAATTCTTATTTTTTCTTTAATTTTTATTTATTGCAGTAATCTTTATATCCAATGTAGGGCTTTAACGCACAACCCTGAGATAGAGTTGCAAACTCCTCTGACTGAGCCAGACAGGTGTCCCGGTACCCAGGACAGTTCGGTTAGGTATTACCATGTCAGCTTAATTTGTTATTATACTATGTAGCTAATGAAGAGAAGAACTTGGATTTGGCTCTAAATTCAGAATCTTTTTCTGTTTGTTATATATTTCATTAAGAGTCATACTACTAATAATCAGCAAAGCTAGAGTTAGGATCAATTTCTTTCACTTAAAATTTACCATCCTACTGAATTGTTCTCCAAATTTGACTGCTTTACCCATATTATGCCTTGATAGAAAAAAAAAAAAAGGCCTTCCAATAGAAAATAAAAATAAATTTCACCTCTGAACAAAGCAGGACATCTCATTTGCATGGATACTTATGTAATAATGACATAACCTCTGTTCCCTACTTGCTTTGTTAATGATACAGTGAGTCATTATGAATTCCTTTTCAAACCCATAGTTACATGCAGCTAGTTTAATGACAGAAATCAGTCTGGAACCTCATGGAAGCTGTAATTGCACTCTAACTTTCTGTTTTTATAACTGAAAGGAATTGTACTCATTCCAAAAATATACCCAATTTCCCAATTTGACCTAGGACCTCTGCCCTCCCTCACAAAAGATGTGGTGAAAAAATAATGAATACTGTTTTTCTGAAAATAAATAAATTGGGAAAAAAAAAAGATGTAAGACCTAAGAAATATTCTGATTTCACTGTAAAATGTAAAGAAATTAAATCTTAAATAAATACACATTAATGAATACAATACAAATGTCCGTAAAGTTTCCCTATGGTATATCTTATTTACCTCACTGTATATTTAATGTTGTTTAGAGGAAACCAGGAAACTTAGAGGACAAGTAAATAAGATATTGTCACAGAGTTACATAAAAGAATTACTAGCAAGATGTGTGTTGATGTAAGAACCTCAACCACTGTCCGATTTATACTTTCAATTGTCTACAGTCTTGCACAGTGTTAAATTTCAGAATAACTCTTGTAGCACTTCAAGTCCTCCAATCTCTTTTGATTTCAAAGATTAATAATACCGGAATAACATATAAAAGTATTCTCTGCTAAAGTATTGAAGTCTTAATGATATTTTTACCATAAATTTAGGAAATGTCACATTACTTAAAAGTATATTAATTACTCATACAGATAATTGTAAACCATACATTTTACATTTTCTCAACCAGATTAATAAACAGAATTTTACTTCTTAAAATGTATATTCCATAAAAATAAAATGAGGAAATTCTTTGCCAGGAGAAAACATTCATAAACAGAATCCTTGAGTGCAAAATTAATTTGAAGAGAATCATTAATAATGCAAGCCCAGCAGTAAGTGTCACCTGAAATCTAGCAACAATACATTTGCTTTCACAATACTAGCTTTCTGTATGCTCCTATGATTTTGACCTTGGCATGCAATTATGCCACTATCCAAGGTTTTCTGAAGGGTGGAGCAAATAGATCAAAGATTATGAATGGGAAGGAAGAGAAAAATAGTATAAAAAAAACCAAAAAAAAGAAAAACAAAACCTCATAGATAATATAAAATGGGGCAAAGAAAATATGTTGTTCAACATAACAATAACGATAGCAATGAAGTCTTACCAGCATGATAGTCACTTTGCTTGTCGCTTTTTTCCACCCATAGTGACAGGTGTCTTTATTTCTAAAAGAGTTTATTATCTTTATAATGTAATGCTTTATGCTAGGAAGAAAAAAAAAAAAAAAGAATCCATGCCTCATTACTTTCAATCTCATTTGTTTCTCCACCTTACATTTAAGAAAATGAAAACACATTAATATGCTCACATATAGGCTTCACCAGTTAGGGAATTTTTAGCTGGATTATGCCTAAGGTAGTGCAACCTATTAAATCAATTGGGACAAAGAAATTTCTTTTACAAATGCAATGAAAAATATTCAGCATGTCTTCTGCATTTATTTCTTATGTTATTCCATAATGAATACAGATGCTTCTTAGAATTATTTTTTAATAAACAAGGTAAGTAATGCAAAAAAGTAATAATGTACATTACAAACAAAACTATCTTTCTAATCTAGTAATTACAAAATTTCAAACAATCATACAGTTTTGTAGTGTTTCAAATTACCAGAACACAAAATTTGTTTTGTAAATTATCATGGTGGATCTTTTACTCTTCTTTCTTATGCATGTCTGAACCGCATCATGACCTTATACCTGGATAATAAATTTTAGAGTTCAAGAAACCTAATATATTACATGCTTGTCTTCACCCAAGTTCAGAATTTCTTGTAATAAATGAATGATGAATGAAGCAGATAGATGCTCAATATCAATTTAAGTATATGTAAGGTTAATTTGGAGAATGTTGTGTCATCCTTGGCTACTCTGGGTCCCCCAGTATATCACTCCTGATTTTAGCTTGCCTCAAAATCTGCGTATTTCTTTCTCCAGGGATAGAAACTGTGCCTGCAAACCTTATCTACTGAGAGAAGAATACATAAGAATCATCTATCCACCTAATAATGGCTTCAATTCAAAACCTCTCCAGGTTTTGAATATCAAATGTGGTATTAAGTACCTCCTCAATTTCTTATACTGCAGCCATAAGTGTTACAGTAGTGAAAAAGTCAGGTACTACACATGTTTCAATATAGCTTTCATCCAGGGAAAAAGAGGAAAACAAACACACAAAGAATCTGCATTTACATAGGAATAGGTCCAGAGCAGAAAATGTAAATATAGTAACCTGGGGAGGGGGATACAGTGGATATATTGAACCCACCCCACCCACTGGGACTATGCCCCCTGAGCCTAGCTGAACCCTAGCCAACCTTATGATGTAGAAATGAAACATACATGTTAATTTTTTTCCAATTTATTTATTTTCAGAAAAACATTATTCATTATTTTTTCACCACACCCAGTGCTCCATGCAAGCCGTGCCCTCTATAATACCCACCACCTGGTACCCCAACCTCCCAACCCCCCGCCACTTCAAACCCCTCAGATTGTTTTTCAGAGTCCATAGTCTCTCATCATACATGTTAATTTTTGCATGCCCTAGTTTCATAGTGGTTTGTTACCCATAATTACTGTGGTAATACCTGAGCATTATATATCACATTTAGATCAGCATATAAGACATTGTCATGCCCTACAAAACCTTATCTATTGTTAGCTATCTTTCAAACATCATCAAATAGGGCTACTTTTTGCTCACTATGCTCCAGTCACAATGGTATGTTTGTGACCCTTGGATATATGTCCGTTGTACTTTTCTGAATAGAAAGCCTTGATTAACTCTGTGTAAGGTATTTTTTCTCCATGTAGCTTTCTGGCTCTGCCTCATTTCATTCATACAGGAGAATACATCTCACTGCATCAGAGGATAATTCCCTTACCAAACCATCTAAAAGAGGACACTTCTTACTCTCTATTTTTTTAATGTTAATCTTTGTAGTTCTTTTCAAAAGCGATCTGATGTTATATTTTTTGTTGTTTGTTTATTCATTATCTCTTCCACTAAAATTTTAATACCATAAGGACAAAGGCTATATTTATTTTTTTTCTCTACTTCTGCACCACAAAATATTGCCTAGAAATATGGTGGTTTGATACCATTTGTTGAATGAATAGATTAAAAAATTGCATTCTGATGCAATAACCAGTGATTTCTACTGGTGGTTTGGGTACTGTTATTGCCGTCCCAACAGTACTTTGGGTACTGTTATTGCTGTCATCTTCATCTGTGTGTGTGTGTATGTACATATATGTATATATATATGTACATATACATGTACACACATACATGTACATATACATGCAGTTCATACATTAAGTTTCTATTTAAGTCTCCCTTATTTTCTTCAAAATGGTTAAGGTTTGATGTATGATGAACTTATTTTCACTGTCCTGGATTTGAAGGCAACAATTTATGGCTATGCTTGATATTGAAGGAAAGCAGAAAACAGTCCATGTAAATTATATTTAGAAATGTTTGGTGGGAGGACACCTGGAATCACTGAAATTGTGCAAGGTAAGTTTATTTGTTGTTAAAGACTGACTTTGAAACACGAGTAAGCAAATATATCTATGTACATATAAAAGTCACCTGCTGTGAAAATGTAAGAAATAATTTTGTTAGGGAAAAATAGCATATGGTCTGAAAGAAAGTGGTCTTTTTGAATTATTCCAATCTCCATTCTGATATACCACAAAGGTATAACATGTTTATGAATCTGACAGGTGTTTTAAGAAGAGAGATCCGGTAGAACACCCAAAGAAACAATGAACAAAGATTATTTTAAAAGAAATATAGCACTGGATGTTAAATGCAACTACTGAGAATCATTGAACATTATATAAAAAACTAATGCCATGCTATATGTTGGCTAATTGAATTAAAAAAAGAGAAAATGATTTACTGATCAAAGTTTGCTAAGTCTCTCTTATTTGTATGTGTATTTTGTTTTGCACACAGTTGTTTACTAAATGCAATTATTCAAGATCTTAAACATTTCAACTTTGTCAAAAATATTTTACTTATCTGTCTATATTTTACCAAATATAACATCTTACCATGTGAAGAAAAAAAAAAGAATTATAGAGATTTAGAAAATAGTCTAGAAAGAGTAAGTGTTGTGTCTTTTAAAAACCTTAAATGTTGCAGGAAAGACTTTTTAAAGTAAATAACATAATTAAATTTAATGTGTGATTTTTACAGATCCCCAATCATGCTTTATTTACCAATGGAGAGATAACACAGCATTTTAGGGGACCATAATTAGATTTTTGTTTTTCCAATTTGGACCTGCTTGCTATTTTTAGGTAGTATAGTGTTTTACTCGTAGATCATGAGCTTTTAGTTTATATTAAGTTCTAAGGTAAATATTTACAAGTTTTGGAAGAAAGGGTATGGATAGTAGAAAATGATGGTTAATAATTAGTTAAGATGAAAAAGAAATAAAAGCTCTTTCAAGACCTATTCACCTTTAGACTCTCATAAATGTTGCAGCACTATGACTTCATTCCTAGAGCAGTTTGTGATTGGCTGTCTCAATGACTGACCCTCAGTGCATTGGTCTGGAGGCTATTGGGATTCTAAATTAAGCAGATGAGGCCAGTGAAATGTATTGACCTCACTGCTGTTTCTGCATCCGTTTACTTCAGACATATAATCCTAGTTCATGCCTGTATGACCCAAACACTGGATTGTAGCAGGGTCGATTCACTGTTTTCACTCATCGTAATGACTGATTTGGACTGTCACAAAGTCAATCTACCTAATTGATTCTATAAAAGTTGGCCAACAAAACTCAAAGTTGCCTTTCATGTTGGAAATCACTCTGTTAATTCAAATGCAGATTTGCAAAGCAGATATTTCTCTCCTAATCTACCTCCACCTCTTTCTCTGAGTGGTTTAGGGCACTGAATGCTCACAGCTACTGTAAGCCTTCTTATATGACCTTATGCCCAGGACTCAGAAAACTGGCCAGTCTCACCAAGAAATGCTATTCAGACCTTTGCCAACTTTTGGCTGCCTACTTTTTTTTTTTTTTTTTTTTTTTTTAAAGATTTTATTTATTTGACAGACAGAGATCACAAGCAGGCAGAGAGGCAGGCGGAAGCAGACTCGCTGCGGAGCAGAGAGCCCGATGCGGGGCTCGATCCCAAGACCCTGGGATCATGACCTGAGCCGAAGGCAGCGGCTTAACCCACTGAGCCACCCAGGCGCCCCTGGCTGCCTACTTTTGATGTTCCCACGAAATGATATGACTATGTTTGCAGATAACATTAATTTGATAGTTTGCTATTATTATTTATTCTCTCCACTAATCACAATCGTCACATTCTAATTCAGGACTCAAGAATAGCTATACTAAATAAAAGAAGAAAAAATAATTCTTAATTATATAAAAGAGATATTAACCACCAGAGCAATGATTAATAGTGACTTAGAAAAGGATTTTAAAGAAAATATTTTCAAATTTCAAGATAGAAGTTCCCTAGTTCATATCTGACCAGGTCACTTTTATTGGGAATTCATAGATCCTTAAGGCATAAAGCCAAAGAGTTCTATTTTCTTTTTCATTTTATTTTATTTTTTACAGAAGTGTAAGTATAAAGAATTATATTTTTATCAGACTTCCTAGCTTCCTTCCGATTAAAATGTGAGGCAGATTAAAACAGATCTGTACAAAAAAAAAAGAAAAAAGGATTATGTGTTCTTATGTTAATGATACAGCTTCAAGAAATTTATGTGATTTTCATAAGGCATAGATGAATAATGGGGACTTCTGGGAGCTGTCTATATGCTTTTATTAAAAAAGAGTAATTGTTAAAATTTTATGTTTGGAATTTTTTTTTACTTTTTTTCAGAGCAGCTTTATATTTAGAATAAATCTGAAAAAGAGGTACAAAGACTTCCCATATATGCCTACCCTTGCACATGCACACATGCATAGACTTCTCCACTATCAACATTATTCACTCTTCTTATTTAACCAAGATTGAATCTACACTGACACATTATAATCACCCAAAGTTTATTATTTACTTTAAGATTCACTCTGGTTGTTATACAATCCTTTATTTTGGGCACTATATAATGATAGATATTCCTCATTATACTATCATACAGAGTATTTTCACTGCACTAAAAATCATCCATGCATTGTCTACTCACCTCCTCCACCCCCCAGAAAAGTGATTAGTTTATATTTCATTATCCCCAGAGTTTTTTTTTTTTTTTCCAGAATGTCATATAATTAGAATCATTCAGTTTGTGGGCTTTCTAGATTGGCTTCTTTCATTTAGTAATGTGCAATTAAAATTTCTCTATGTCTTTTCATGCCTTGATAGGTCATTTATTTTTAACATTAAATAATATTCCATTTTCTAGATACACTATTATTTATCTATTTACTTTCTGAAGGACATCTTGGACGCTATCAAGTTTTGGCAATTATGAATAAAGCTGCTATAAACATACATACACAGATCTTCATATGGACATAAGATTTCAACTACTTTGATTAAATAACAAGAAGTACAATTACTAAATCATATGGTACGAATATGTTTAGCTTTGTAAGAAAGTACTAAACTGTCTTCTAGAGTGACTGTACTGTTTGTATTACTGCTAACAATATATGAGCACTCACACTGCCCCACATCCTAGTCAGCATTTAATGCTATCAGTTTCTGATTTTATTTTATTTTTTTTAAGATTTTTATTTATTTATTTGACAGAGAGAGATTACAAGTAGGCAGAGAGGCAGGCAGAGAGGAGGAAGCAGGCTCCCCGCTGAGCAGAGAGCCCGATGCGGGACTCGATCCCAGGACCCTGAGATCATGACCCGAGCCGAAGGCAGCGGCTTAACCCACTGAGCCACCCAGGCGCCCATTTTAGCCACCATAATAGGTGTGTAGTGGTATCTTATTTTTTTTAATTTGCATTTCTTTTATGGCATATGATGCAGCGTATATTTTCATATAGTTATTTTCCACTTGTATATTTTTGGTAAGGTGCCTATTACTATGTTTGCACCATTTTTTAATTGGGTTGTTTATCTATTGTTGCTTTTTAAGAGTTCTCTGTATATTTTGGATAATAAGCTTTTATCCAATGCATGTTTCAGAAATAATTTCTCACAGTCTGTGGCTTATCATCTCATTCTTCTGACATTATCTGTCCTAGAGAATACATTTTTTTTTTTAAATTTTATTGAAATCTAGCTTTTTGGGTCTTCTTTTAATGGATCATGGCTTTGGTCTTGTATTTAAAACGGCATTAACATCTAGGTTTTCTCCTATGTTGTCTTCTAAGAGTTTTATATTTCTGAATTTTACATCTAGATCTATATTCCATTTTTAGTTAAGTCTTGTGACAGGTGGTAGGTACCTCCCCAGATGTGTTTGTTTGTTTGTTTTTGCATGTGGATATCTAGTTGTTTGAGTACCATTTCTTGAAAAGACTACCTTTGCTTCAGTGAATACCTTATTCCTTTGTCAAAAATCAGTGGATTATATTCATGGGGATCAGTTTCTGAGCTCTCAATTCTGTTCCATTGGTCTATTAGTAAACTCTTTCACCAATATTATACTATCTTGATTATATATATTATCTAGCTTTATAATAAATCTTAAAGTCAGGTAGCATCAATCTTCCAACTCTATTCTTCGCTTTCAATATTATGTTAATTGTTCTGGGTCTTTTACTCTCTGTATAAAGTTTGTGGTCATTTTGTTAATATTAATTAAAAACAAACAACCAAAAGCAAACAAAAATTCCACACTTAAACTAGGATGTAACTGATAATGCATTGAATCCATAGTTCAAGTTAAGAGCTGACATTTGACAATATTGAGTCTTATTATCCATGAACATGGATTATTTCTTCATTTTCTCAGATCTTCTTCAATTTTGTTTTTAAGAGTTTTATATTTTCCCTTATATAGATCTTGTACTTATTTTATTAGATTTTTTACAGCAACTATTTCATTTTATTTTGGGGGTACTATTATACATCCTGTTTTGTGTTTGTTTAATTTCAAATTCCATGTATTCATTGTTAGAATACAGGAAAACAATTGGCTTTTATACATGAACCCTGTATCCTGTTTTGTTGTTGTTGTTATATTATTTATTAGTTTGCTATATTCATTGCTATAATCATTTATTAGTTTCAGAAGTGTTTAGTCATTTTTTTTCAGATTTCTCCATTGATGTCAGTTCATCTTTTAACAAAAACAGTTTTATATCTTCCTTCCCAATGTGTGCATTTTTTTGCTTCCTTTTCTTGTTTTATTGTTTTAGCAAGGACTTCCAGTACAATGTTGAAAAAGAGTGCTGGGAGGAGACGTCATGGGTTTATGCCTGATCCTAATGGGAATGCTTTGACTTTGTCACCATTAAGTATTAATTCAACTGTATTGTTTTCTTTTTTCTTTTCCTTTTTAGTTAGTCTTTGTCAAGTTGAGAAAGTTTCTATTTTTTCTTAGTTTACAGGGAGTTTTTAAATCACATATGGGTGCTGGGTTTTGTCAAATACTTTTTCTGTGTCATGTAATTTTGATTACATGATATAATCATGTAATTTTTCCTTTTTAGTCTGTTAACATAATGGATTAACATTAATTCTTTTTGAATATTAAAACCTTGCATACCTGGAGTAGGATAAATCCCACTTGGTTGTGGTGTTTAATTATAGATAGAAAGATAGATGATAGATAAATAGATGATAGATAGATAGAGGTGGATATTAAACATATTCAGAGAAGTTTCACTGATGTTGAGTGGAGGCTACTTTGTAGCAAACTGAAGAGAATATTTGAGCTACAGCTGAGAAGGCACACTGAGAGAATATTAGAAGCTTGGCTAACTTGAAGGGAAATAATAGTTTAAAAGGGACATTTTGTGGATACAGATGTTTTCATTTGTTTGTTCATGTGTTTGTTTTGTTACATTTTGAGTGAAAAAATATGTAAATGCTATTGGTAAGAAACGTGTAATGGGAAGGTGCAAATATAACAGAGTGCATAGAGGAGATTCCAGAGGAAGCTGTAGTTCATGCTACAACCCAAGACATTTGCAAAAGGGTAGCCCAAAGCAGAATTGACAGTTAGATAGACTTTTCCTCTGGGAATACATATGGAATGACTGTGACAAGAAATTCAGTTTTTCCAAGATATTTACAGACATCTTAAGCAATTATACTTTTGGCCTAAGTCATCAGTGTCCTTGTTTATTTCTAGTATTAGGATTGCAAATAGAAACTATTTTGTCTATAAATAATTTATTAATTTTTATCTAAAATTTGACAGAAGAATAAATATAGCAATATTCCAGTATAAATCTTTCTATTAATTGAATACATATCTAGCAATATTGGCTGTGCTCTTTACTTCTCTGCTTACCTCTTCTCTAGGCTCTGAATTAAAATCCAGCTGATTCAGATAGCTTAATTCCATAATAAGTGGATAAAATATGTTGAGAACTGTTGTTCTATTAGTGATTTGGGTCCTTTCAATTTCTGTTGAATTTTGGGATCATAATTTACAAATATTTGCAAAGAAAAAATATGTTAGTTTTCCTCTTGGCTTAGCTGTCATATATTAGCTCTATGGGTTTCTAGTTAGACAGCTGAGGTTAGAAAACAATTATATGTTTTCTGTTTTGTTTTTATTTTTTTCAAACTTGGCATATATATTCACACAATTTCACTTTTTCCTTAAAATATTAGCTTGGAATTTGTTTTAACTTTGTAACTGCATTTGTGATAGGTCAAAAAATGCTATTAGTTAAAATAGAAGGTTCAGTTATGGTGTATCATTCTGAAATGATTCTAAGTTTCTCAGATTCTTCATGTCCATAGATGTCTGGATTGACCTTGTTAAAAAAAAACTCAACCAACTAAATTTGAAGACCTAATTGGCTTTGTTAAATGATTCATGAATTGGACAGCATCCTATCTAGCAAATAGAGGGGAGCTCCCAGGAGTTGAGCAAAATGGAAGGTTTTCATAAGACGGAGGATAGAGTAAGAAAGTTATTGACAAGAGAAAATATTTGTTCCAGTCAAAGTCACTTTAACTTAGGTGGAAAAATAGGGAGTTTCACCATGCAAATGACCTCACCTTTCTTTGGGGAATAGAAAGGGATAACATGACACTGATCAGAAAATTCCTGGCTTGACAGGTTAAGACATCTCTGGGGGAGATTGCATCTGCAATTACATTAGGTATTAAGCCTATTTTTGTTTGTTTGCTTGTTTTGTTTTTTAAAGATTTTATTTATTTATTTCACAGACAGAGATTACAAGCAGGCAGAGAGGCAGGCAGGGAGGGAGGGTGGGAAGCAGGCTCCCCGCTGAGCAGAGAGCCCAATGCAAGGCTTGATCCCAGGACTCTGAGACCATGACCTCAGCTGAAGGCAGAGGCTTAATCCCTTGCACAACCCAGGCACCCCTAAGCCCTGGTTTTGTGACATGGCCTAAGTGATATTATTTTGGTCCTGCATTTTTCTTTTTAACAACCTGTAAAAATCTGACTTCTGTTTTTACTATAAACAAAACCTGGTGAAATTATAACAGTGGTGTGGTGTTATTGGTTCAATCAAAATATATATAGATAACATAAATTGTAAATTAAATTTTGACAATAATTTTTAAAGTTCTTCATTAATGTCTGTTTAAGGATTCACTTTCCAAAAGGACTACAAGGTCAATTAAAATAAAATAGACTTTTTTGAGTGATGGTTATTCACCTTTTGTGCTGAGATAAAACAAGAATAAATTATTTGCTTTCTATTATTGAGCAGTAAAAAAATCTTCTGGGTCATGATATACAGTAGTTACTAAAAAAGTGAGTGTTATTTGAAAGAAATGGACAGTTGGTAAGAGATAGGGAGTTATTTAAGTGTCCTATATATTTATATTGAGTATGATTAGATATTTTATTTTGATATGTAGGTATATTGCTTCTGTAAATAAATTGTAGAGTCATTGAGGGCAGTTATATATTTAAAGTTTAATAACCAACATGATTCTTCTAACATAGTATGATCAAAACAGGTATTTGTTGGCAGTCAGTTAAATATTGAGATATATTTCAAGATGCAATTGTTTTCTTCTAGCCAAGTTTTTCTTTTCCTTTTTCCTTTTAGTGAGATAGCACTTTTTTGTTTTCCTCTTTTGTAAAGACTTAGACCCATTCACATTTCCTGGAACATTAAATTTTGTACACCTGTGTCTATGTTTGAGTTGGGGTTATCGACTAAAAAATAACATTTTTAATTTAAATAGAATATTTCTTTCAAACAAACCAAAAGAAAACATATATGTAGATATGCAATATATAAACATCAAATTAATTATGAAAGCATAGCCAGGCCATAAAAATTATTTAAAACAATGTTTCAAATGTGAGAAATAAGTAGTACTTATTATATATTTAGTGATTTTTTTCCCACTCTTCCAAGAGAAAAGTTGTTTTAAAGATTTTGTTTATTTATTTGAGAGAAAGAAGGAGAGAAAAAGGACAAGCATAGGGGCTTTGGAGAGCAGAGGAAGAGGGAGACGCAGACTCTTCACTGATCAGGGAGCCAACATAGGGCTGGATCCCAGGATCCTGGGATCGTGACCTGAGTCAAAGGCAGACAGGCACTTAACCCACTGAGCCATCCAGGTGCTCCCCCAAAAAAATTTTTTTAAGAGATTAAATAAGTTAGAGTTTAACCAATGTTCTCAAATCAATAAGATAAAAATGAATATTTATCTCCAAGATCAGATTAAAATAATTGAAATGAGTGCAACATTTCCTTCTGTGTAATAAGTCTGTTATTAGTTATCAGTGTTTATTTCTACTTACTATACAAGAAAAAAGAAGGACTAAAGACACATAGAATTGGGGTGGCTGGTGCCTAAGTGGCTCAGTATGTTAAGCGTCTGCCGTTGACTCAGGTCATGATACCAAGGTCCTGGGATGGAGTCCTGCATTGGGCTTCCTGCTCAGCAGGGAGTCTGCATCTCCCTCTGTCCCTACTCCCTCTTCCTCTCTTGCAAAAATAAATAAATAAAATCTTAAAAAAAAAAAATGGAGTGGCTATTGGATGCCATCTTTGTTAAAGGATGAAAATATAGAGTCATGGGCACCTGGGTGGCTCAGTGGGTTAAGCCGCTGCCTTCGGCTCAGGTCATGATCTCAGGGTCCTGGGATCGAGTCCCACATCAGGCTCTCTCCTCAGCAGGGAGCCTGCTTTCCTTCCTCTCTCTCTACCTGCCTCTCTGCTTACTTGTGATCTCTCTCTGTCAAATGAATAAATAAAATCTTTAAAAAAATAAAATAAATAAAATAAAATAAAAAATACAGAGTCATACCCAAATCGTTTTTTAACATATGCCAAGTTGTAGGCAAATGGGTGTGTTCTGTCATTTCAGGCAGAGGATCCAGAAATACTCAGATATGAGGGAGGGCAAGAGGACATAAACCAATGTAGCGATATCTAGATACTGAGTAAAACAGAAGAAAACCTTCATTGAATGATCCCTAAGTTTCTGGTCCCCAAAATCCTCCCTCACTGATTATTTTAAATAAACCAAAATGCAACCTAGCCTAAGAAAGTAAAAGCACCCTTGATTAAAATTGCCTAAAACATTTTTTTAATAAAATTAGCACCATATACACATAAAGAACATTCCATTATAAAAAGAACACATAAAGATTGTTAATAAGTCAGCAGCATATTTAAAATTGTACTGTAGAGGGTTTTGTGGAGTACCAAAAAAAAAATAATAATAATAAGGTACTTATCATGCAATAATGAGAGTAGACTATGGATACATGTATGTACCTAAAGAAATATAAAATAAACAAAAAGGATAAGCACATCTTTAGGGGGGTGGAAAAAAAGACAAGAGACTAGCAACCACATCCTCATCTCTACTTCATTATTTTAATACTAAGGTAGTGGTACTTAATATTTTTGAGCATGCACTTTCAACATTAGGAAATGTTCTAGGTGTTTCCTTGAATTAATTCATATAAACCACACAACAAATATACGAAGCTAAGAGACTATGCAATATGATTACACCTAGTTTAAAGTAAAAAAAAACCCTGAAGTCTAGAAAAGTTGAGTAATTTACCCAAGGTTTCAGTTTGTAAATCTTACATCTTGTAAAGAAAGCTCCATTAATGTGATTTAAAGAATTAAATATAATAATTCTAGCTTGTTGATTAGTTTTGTCAAAAGAGATGTGGTGAAAAAAATTGACATTTTTAGGATTAATGGGAGAGGCTCTCAAATCAGAACTTTGCCCCTATCTTTCTAAAACCCACACCTATCCTCAACAGTTTTAGCCTCTATACCCCTATCAACTTTGAGTACAATAGGACTGTTTCTGAGGCCCCTTTTAACTTTCCTTTGTCAGTCAAAGTAAGAAGCCCTAGCCTCTCAGGTCAACCATGGTCTTTTGAACAGTTAATCACCTCATGTTAAGTATATCTCATTTTGCCCTACACTGTTGGGGGATGCCTCCCACCCCTTCCTATATAGCAGCTGTTCAATTATTTCTTGAATAAATTAGTGAATAACTGAATAAATGAATGAGAAAGATGTATATTTGTAAATTATGAATAAATTCAGGAACTTTTAGCATATGAAAATACAAAAAAAATGATCTGATCCACATTCATATTAAAAACTACATCAGAGGCACCTGGGTGGCTCAGTTGGCTAATTATCTGACTCTTGATTTCGGCTCAGGTCATGTTCTCAGAGTATGAGATAGAGCCCCTTATCATGCTCTGTACTCAACAAGATCCTCTGCCCCTCCCCCCATAAATAAATAAATAAATAAATAAAATCTTTTAAAAAACCCTAAGAGTATAGTAAATATATTAAATATAGTATATATTAGTATATATAGTAAATATATTAAATATAGTATATATATTAATATAGTAAATATATTAAAGAAGAAGAAGAAGAAGAAGTAAATGCTGTTTCCATCCTCTAGATAATTAAGATAGAGAGACAAAGAAAGTGACAGAGGGCCAGACCAAATAAAGTATTCTGAGACAGAGTCTGAAGCAAGATTTCAGGTAAAAATACTTGAAAAGCTAACATTTTCTAATTAATTCATTTATTTAGTGGAAAATTAATTCAAATAACAATTATTTAAAAATTTTATTGCTACTACTATTATTATTATTCACCAACTGTAGTACTTTGACAGTGTTTTTAGAAAATGTAATGTAGGGGGAGACAAGATGGTGGGGAAGTAGGAGGAGGCATTGTTTCAACCTGTACCCTAAAGTGAGCTGATTTCCTACCAAAGATCTCTGATCACCCATGAAACAGCCTGAGATCAGAATTATACACGTCTGATCTCTACAGGGACAGAAGACGCCAGTGGGCAGGAAAAGCGGAGTGGGAACATAGGACTGATATCAGAAGATAAACAAAAGGAGGAGGGAGCCACCAGAGGCAACCCACTGGAAAGTAATACCTCAATACGAGAGTGCCCTGCATCTGGGGACCAGAATTAACTTGGAGTCTGGTTGAAAGCACTCAAAAGAGCAAAGGATCACGGGGGGGGGGGGGGGGGGGATTGTGGGAATCAGGGTGGTTAGGGACAGGAGCTTAAGTCTCTGGACCCAGTACAGCCACCCCTGTCACTGAGCCAGAGAGAGTGTGGCGGAGAAACCAGGTCTTGGTCCATGAGCTGCCAGCACCATTGAGAGCACGTAGGGTCCGGCTCCCATGAGGGGATGGGAGCCTCGCCAGCGGGCAGAAGCACAGCCTTTTTGCACCCTCCAGGTGAGCGCCCTGAGGTGCTATCAGAGCCTCCAGGCAAGCACCCTGCGGTGCTATCAGAGCCTGAGATGAGCGCGCCCCACACCCTTCACTGGGAGCTGTGTACACAGGCGCCAGCCGGTGCTCTCGGACCCAGAAAGACCAGGCACCCCCAGCCCAGGCCAGCGGGGAAATCTCAGTGTGTGATCGTTGCTTGGAACCTCTCTGGCGGTCCGGAGCTGCCCAGACAGCACAGCTGGTGTGGTTTTGGGTAGAAGCAGGAGTTCCTGTGTCCCCAGGGACCGCAATTCCGAACGTGCTCTGCCAGCAGCCGAGGGGGATCTTATGTGCTTCGCAGCACTCAGAGGGGAACAGACTGAGGCTTCTCTCTAAGAGGGAGGTCGGGGTGCAGTTTGCTTTCCTCTAAACCTCCAAAAACCATCAAAAGCTGTCAAAGTGAGAGAAAAAAATAAATGAACAAACATAAAAACCTCCAGGGAACAAAAGCCTGAAAAACCAGTTTCCTCAGAGCCCACCACCTTGAGGGGGGCAGGAGGACTTAACTCAGGGAACATTGCCTGAAAACCCACGTGGCAGTCCCCTCCCCCAGAAAGCCAACCAGAAAAAAAAAAAAAAAAAGAAGACGACAAGAGAACAACCACCACTACTTCATAGATACAACTTTTATTTTTAATTCGTTCCCTGGTTCTTTTTTTTATATATATAGATAATTTTTTAACCTATTTACCATCACAGTGAGATGTCCATTACATCAAATTCCATAATAACTTTTTAACCTGAACTTTTTGATACATATACCAGTGTTTTTCTTTTGCTTTTCTATTTTTAAATTTTTTTTTGTTTCAAATTTTAGCTTAGTTTAGTTTAATTTATTCTTTTTTTATTTTTAATTTTTTAATATTCATATGGAGTTAAACTTCAAGTTAATCCCCTTTCCCCAATCAATGCTACCCCTATAGGTAAACCAATTTTTAATCCCCCTTTATCTTATGAAAGTTGAGTCCTTTAACAAAGATATCAAAATATATCCAGGAAGAATCAAAATAACCTTCCTTGCCCACACTGAGAATTTATACCCACTCTCCCATCTTTTTCTTCTGCCAGTGTTTCTGGTATTTGTGTTTGTTATGACAGTATATAAATCTTATACTTGGGGTTCTTTTTGATGGGGTTCTTTTTTTTTTTCTCTTATCAGTCTTTTCGTTTGTCTGTTTTTGTTTGTATACTTCATAAATGTTATCCTGGGGCCCTTTTGGGCTGAGCCTTCTCTTTTACCTTCCCTTTTTTTCCTGTCTCTCTCCTTTTTTTTTTTTTTCTTTTTCTTTCTTTCTTTCTTTTTTTTTCTCTCTCATTTGGGTGGGGACTCCCGATTGCTCAGAATCATTCCAGGATGCACCTTGATACATCCAGCTACATCCATTCAGTCATCTCTCACCAAAATGACTAGGAGGAGGAATGTCCAATAGAAGAAAAATTTAGAGGATGGGCCTTCTGCAACAGAGCTAATGGCTATCAACATAGACAATGTGTTGGAAAGGGATTTCAGGCTAACAATTATCCAGGAAATAGCTCAGTTGGAGAAAGCCATGGATGACCAAACAGAATTGATTGGGGCAGAACTGAAAGCCACTAGGGATTATGTACACAATGTTAGGGCAGAGCTGAAAGCCACCAGGGATGATGTTCACAATGTTTTCAATGAGTTCCAATCTAATCTAAATTCTCTAAAAACTAAGGTTACTAAGACAGAAGATAGAATTAGTGATCTGGAGGACAAGCAGATAGAGAGAAAGGATCAGGAGGAAGCCTGGAACAAACAGCTTAGAAGCCACGAAAACAGAATCAGGGAAATAAATGATGCCATGAAAAGTTCCAATGTCAGAATTACTGGAATCCTTGAAGGGGAGGAGAAAAAAAAGAAGTCTAGAAGATATAGTGGAACAAGCTCTCCATGAAAATTTTCCCAATCTCACAAATGAAACCAGCATTCATGTACTAGAGGCAGAATGATCTCCCCCCAAGATTATAGATTCTCATAAGTCCTTGAGACACCTAATAGGAAGAATGAAGAATTATAATTGTAGGCAGGCCCTCTTGAAGGCAGCTAGGACAATGAAGCTCCTTACGTACAGAGGAAAGCCCATCAGAATAACATCAGACCTGTCCACAGAAACCTGGCAAGCCAGAAAGGGCTGGCAAGATATATTCAGGGCACTAAATGAGAAGAACATGTGGCCAAGAATACTTTATCCAGTAAGCCTGACATTCAAAATGGATGGAGAGATAAAGAGTTCCCAAGACCAGCAAGGCTTAAAAGACTATGCAACCACAAAGCCAACATTGCAGGAAATATTAAGGGGGGGTTCTATAAAAGAGGAAATATCCTAAGAATGCCATTGAACAGAAATACAGAGACAATCTACAGAAAGAAAGACTTCAAGGGTAACATGATGTCAATAAAAACGTATCTATCAATAATCACTCTCAATGTGAATGGCCTAAATGCGCCCATAAAATGACACAGGGTTGCAGATTGGATAAAATGACAGAACCCATCCATATGTTGTCTACAAGACACCCATTTTGAACCAAAGGATACACCCAGACTGAAAGTGAAGGGATGGAAAAGAATCTTTCATGCCAATGGGCCTCAAAAGAAGGCTGGGGTAGCGATTCTCATATCAGATAAATTAGATTTTAAACTAAAAACTGTAGTCAGAGATACAGAAGGACACTACATAATTCTTAAAGGGACTATCCACCAAGATGATCTAAAAATTATAAATATCTATGCCCCCAATATGGGAGGAGCAGCTGATTACATAAGAAAATTATTAATCAAGATAAAGAGTCATATTGATATGAATACATTAATAGTAGGAGATCTTAACATGCCTATCTCAGTAATAGACAGATCATCCAAGCAGAAAATCAATAAAGAAAAAAGAGCATTGAATGACACACTGGACCAGAAGGACCTCATAGATATATACAGAACATTCCACCCTAAAACAACAGAATACTCATTCTTCTCGAGTGCACATGGAACCTTCTCCAGAATAGACCACATACTGGGTCACAAATCAGGACTCAACCAATACCAAAAGACTGAGATTATTCCCTGCATATTATCAGATCACGAGAATTTTCCATAGGGCTGTGTGATGACTATAATCTAAAACACCAATGGAAAATTGCAGTGAACACAGAAGGCAGAAAAAAAGACAGTTTACATCGACATGGATGGAACTGGAGGGTATTATGCTAAGCAGAATAAGTTAGTCAGAGAAAGAACTATTATCATATGGTTTCACTCATATGTGGAGTATAAGAAACAGAGCAGAGGTTCATAGGGGAAGGGAGGGAAAACCAATGGAAAGAAATCAGAGAGGAGACAAACTATTAGAGACTCTTAACTATAGGAAACTAACTGTGGGTTGCTGGAAGGGAAGTGGGTGGGAAATAGGAAAACTGGCTGGTGGGCATTAAGGAGGGCACATGATGTGTGGAATACTGGGTGTTATATGCAACTGATAAATTACTGAACTCTATCTGAAATTAATGATATGCTATATGTTGGCTAATTGAATTTAAATAAAAAATAAGGAAAAGAAAAAAAGAAATAGATTCAAGACGTCTTTCTTTTTTTTTTAGCTAGTTTTTTTTTTTTTTTTAAGATTTTATTTATTTATTTGACAGACAGAGATCACAAGTAGGCAGAGAGGCAGGCAGAGAAAGAGAGAAGAGGAAGCAGGCTCCCTGCTAAGCAGAGAGCCCGATGCGGGGTTCGATCCCAGGACTCTGGGATCGTGACCTGAGCCGAAGGCAGAGGCTTTAATCCACTGAGCCACCCAGGTGCCCCTCAAGACATCTTTCTGAACTGGATCAAAAGACTTTGATGATATGTTCTGACCGTGGTATAATTTATTGACTATGGCTAAGTAAGTAGTGATGATATTTGAATATATTAGAACACAAGAAGAGTAAGATCTTTAGAAGATTAGAAAATTCAGTTTTCAATATATAGATGCTGTATTTTATCAGCATAATAAAGTATAAATCTGTTTAATTATTGCATGGATTCTTTATTATCCAAGTACATTTACACAGTTTTAAAAGATGTATATGTACTTTCTATATAAAATTACTTATACATTACTAGTTTTATTTATATGACATTAGAGTTTCCATAATATTTTGATCAAAGATATTGCTTTTATTTCTTTTACAGGGGAGATTTTTTGTTGTTAATTTTAATATTTTTTATGACTAGGTTCATAATCCATTTGAGTACTTTGTGTTGATGGGTAACTGACTTCCTGATTTGAAATCCAATGACATGATTCCATTCTGAATCCTCAGGATAATGCTGTTCACTCTGTGTAACAGCTGATTAATTTCTCATATGATGTTTACTGTCATCTCATAAATCTCCTTGGATTTACATGTCTAACCAATTATTTTTTTTTTCTTTAGAAAGTTATCTAATTTCTATAAAATTCTCAAAATGGCCTATTTCTGTTCATATTAGTGTATTACTCAAGCTATGCATTCACTTCATATTTGGGTTTCACATACTTTCTAGTAATTGAAATATTTTCCCAGGAATTGAAATTTTATTGGAAATTTTCATATTTCTAAAGTGTAGAATTATATGAGGTAATTTTTCAAAATATACCAAAATTATTTGCATATATAGTATATAGTTGTAAAGATATTATTACTGTTATTTAAATGTTAATATGCATTCTGACAGTTCAATTGTCTGTCTATATTATTAGCAAACAGGCAGGCAGATGTGCCAGAATATGTTTCCTATTTTATAATTGTAAGGATGCATGATGGGAAACCATAGTAGAAACTTCTGCAAATGCAAAAAAAATCTAGGATTTCATCTTTTAAAATGGCTTCAATAAATTACTAAAATGGACTTGAACTATTTATTTTATGCTATACACAGGCAATGGTTTGTATTGAAAGCACACACTCTACTTTTGATGAACAGGATTATAGGAAAACCCCCATAATTTTTGCTCCTTGCTGTATGAACCTTTTATAATCCCCTCCTCATGAGTTCTGGCAGAATCTCTAAATATGATGGGACATCACTAGTGTGATCTTTTTTGCTAATTAGCCAACTTTGATTTAATTGAAAGAGATTATCAAGGTGAGCTTGATTTAACCAAATGAGCCCTTAAAAAAACTGGACTTTTTCTGAAGTGAGAGACATTGGAAGATGAAATGGTCTATGTTGGAGGCCAAGTGGTTTAGAACTGTGGATGGCTTCTAGGAGCTAAAAGTGGTTCCTGTTCAACAGACAGCAACAGAAAATGAGGTTCTTAGCCTTCTTGTATTGTAAATGAATGTAAGAGAGGGGTTTCTGCCCCCCCCAACCAAAATTTTTTTGAATTTGAAAAAAGATCCCGAGCTTCAGAAAGGAGAATAACTCTGGTGACACTTTGATTTCAGCCTCGTCATTTCTAGAGCAGAGAGCTCAATTCAGCCATGCATGGATTTCTGATGTATAGAGACTGTGAGATAATGAATGAGTATTGTTTTAAGTAGCAAGTAGCTAGGTTGGTGGTATTTTGTTAAACAGCATTGAAAAACAAATGCTCTATTTCCCTCTGGGAACGCAAATATATTTTGAAAGTTGTACTAGAATTTGAATATAAAAATGTAAACCCGCAAATCTAAAGGTGACCCTGAAAGTGTACTTTTGTCTGCTCATTTCAAAAGTATAATCTGGCCATCCAAAAAAAGTGCTTTCTTTATTTCTTCTTTGAGATGTTTTATTTCCTCTCCAGGTAATGTCATCGTGTTTTAAATTTCTTTTTTCTGTCCTGGTTGAATTAAGTATTCCATGAAAGAGGAAAAGAACCAGCAAGTCGGTTGAGTTTATTCAATGAATGAAAAGTGAACAAAAAATAAATCTTTTAACTTTAACATTAAATTACTTTCAATACTAAAAATGGAAGACATTTCTTAAGGATTTATTAACTGTGGAATTCACAAAAATAGTGTTACCTTAGCAACTCATGACACAGAAATTAAGCTGTCAAAATCTCGATCATTCAAAAAGGGTCACTGATCTTCGTGTCAACACAGCAGATGAAAAAGAGCTGTAGTGATGTACTTTGCCAGGTTTTTGAACTCTAATAAACAAGCCAAGCTGTGTTTATGAACTGCCTAAAATAGACAAGGAAAGAATACAGCAGTATCTCAATATGCCAAAGCAGATTTACAGGTAGTTGGGCATTGCACACACTGCCAAAGAAGTCTTCCTTTACTATCTCCTTTTGTAATGAGGGATACCAGATGTACCACAAAAAGCCAAGCAGGACAACCCCTGCACTTGCCAAGTCATGGCTTTATCACATTATCTGTCATTAAAAAGAGATCCATTAGGTCAGTGCTTCCCTTAGGGAACTCTAGAGTGGCTTTTGACTTGAAGCTTAGAAATTAGCATTAAATTCTCAAGTCCCTAAATAGATCAAGTAGATATATCACCATTGCCATTATGTTGAGATAAAAGAGAACTCCAGAAATAAAAGTTTAAAAAAAAATTCAGTAACTACTTTTTCCAGTGCATCTTTACATGGCTCCAGAAGTTCATTCTAGCTTACTTAGTTCATTTTTTTTTTAATTATTTTTATGATTTTATTTATTCTTATTTGAAAGAGAGAAACAGAGACAAAGAAAGTGAGCATGAGCAGGTAGAGGGACCCAGGGTAGAGGAAGAAGCAGACTCCATGCTGAGGAGGAAGCCAGGCATGGGACTCAATCCCAGGATCCTGAAATCATTACCTGAACCATAGACAGACACTTAACCAACTGAGCCACCGAGTCTCCCATAACGTACTTATTTCTTAATAAACCTGAACATTATTGAGGAAGTTGTTCCAGAATATGCATTTCACATGTCTTCTGTTTAGGCCAGCTTTTGACCATATCATACCATATACAATAATGTTAGTCAAGAAAGGTAGGGAGAATCAGATTTGTTTCTGATCAGTCATTTGTCTCTCAGAAGCATCTTATTTCTTAGGAATCTCTTGATGTCCTAAACAATAGAGTTTCACTAAGACTCTGGGCATCTAATCTTGGTGTCAGATGGATTAACAAAAAAAAGATTGTTTCAGTTTCAGCCCTACTCAATTACAGTTTATTTTGTCCACATTCCTGATTCTCTTTTTTATTCCATATTTCAAGAGAATGAATATATGGTCGTTCAATCCTATTAGCCTAATGTAGATTAACAATGGCTAAATAATGGTCTCTCAAAGATAGCCATATCCTATTCTTCGGCGGCTGTGAATATGATTTGGCTACATGGCAAAATTGACTTTACGGATGTGGTTACAATCACAAATGTTGAGATGGGGAGATTATTTTGAATTAACCAGATTGGCCAAATCTAATTACATGAACTTTTACAAGTGAGACATTTATCCAGCTAGATTCAAGGAGATGTGGTGGAAGAAGAGGCAGGAACGATTTGAACTGTAAGTGAGACCTCATCTGTTGTTGCTGGCTTTGAAAATGAGGAAGGTCAAGTACCAGGGAATGCTGGTAGTCCCTACAACTAAAAACGATTGCTAAGCCTAGAACCAGAAAGTGAACAGGATCTACAATTGTGTGAATCTGAATTTAGCCAATTATCTAAGTAAGTCAAAGTGCATTATGCTCAAGATCTTCTAGATAAGGCCTTAGATCTGTCAATACTTCGATTTTGGTCTTGTGACTCTGAAAATAGAAACCGAGATCCTACCAGATTCTGATGTTCAGAACTGTGATATAATAAATTTCTCTTGTTTAAATACTAAATTACTGGTAATTTTTATGGCACTAATAGAAAACTAATACACAACATAATAAATTGCTCTATCATGACATGTGGTATCTGACTCAGTTGGCCCAGGTCTATTTCTTAATGATTTACTTTACCTTCTTACTATTTTCTATGGTTTTTCTTGATCTAGTTGCAAGTGTGTTCCAATGTGCTGCACATTTCCTACACACTTGAAATTCTGTCAGTCACCTTCTCACACTTAAAGATTAGGGGAAGTACAGTTTTATAAAGCCATAAACTGCTGACCATACCTGAGAATCAAAGAGCTGTGATACTTGCCATTGTGCTCACGTTCCCAAACAAAATCTCTCCAGAGCATTCCACTGAACAACAAGATAGACCTGGGCCAGGAGCCAATTCTGGGAGGCCAGCCAGCACTAGATATCAAAAAGGAGGCTGGACTGTGGCCACAATCAAAGGAAACAGGCAGAATACTCTCATATTGTAAGTGGGCACATTCTATTGTTAGTTTACTTCCTTCCCTGAATCTTGATGAAATGGAGTCTATTCTGATTTGAATGTTCTTTTCAGTGAACACAAATAATGAAATCCGCTGGTGATGGCTGCTGCTTCTTCTTTATCTTCAGAATGTCCTCTTGTTGCTGCCTCCTTCTCCTTCTCCCTCTCTTCCCCTGAATATTGTACAGGGGTGTGTGTGTGTGTGTATTTAAACACATATATAACATTATATAATGTGTATTATGTTGCATAATAATATATAGTAATGTGTACTATGTACATGACGTATAATGTATAGTATGCTGATATTATGTTTAGAAGATTCAAACACCAAGCCAATATAATATATTAGATAAATTATTATGCAACTTAACTATTTTCATTTATTTATTCATTTATTTATTTCATTTATTCATTTATTTTATTTCATTTCATTTATTAACAAAAATTTATGTATTTTTATAGAATGGTTACCATGATAGATGCTATGGATATAGTATTCATCATATCCCTACTTCCATAGAGATTTAATATAGAAGAAAAGCAGATATGAAAAGTAGATATGAAACAGGTAAATACATAGTTAATATGCGATAGTGGAAAAATCTCCATTGTTATTGCAACATGTAGAAAAATCAAGGTATTTTGAGGTGAGGTAAGTAGAATCAAGACCAAAAAAAAGCCAGCTTTTGAATGAAGTAATATAGTATCATTGAATCAGAGATGTAAAGATTAGATAGGAGTTGATTAAAATTATGGAGAAAGGAATTATTAAAAAGAGAAAATACTATGGATATCTTAAGATGGAAAGTGCCTGGCACATTCAAAGTAAGGGAAGGCTAATGTGATTGGAGCCTAATGAAGGTGGGGGAGAATTGGCAAAAATGGAAAGTGTGTAGGAGCCAGATTATGATGGGTATCAAAGGAATTGTTAAATTTTATAAACAGTAACATAAGACCACTAGAAAAATATTAAACTGATCTAAGCAAGAAAGTGAAAGGATCATACACACACAACTAAAAGTAATGCTTCACATATACAGATAATTTCCTGATGAAATATGTACAGAGCTAAGAATTGTGCAATGTGCTATCAGAGGCTTGTAAACTCTTTTTGATATTTCCAAAATAATGGTTAATAAGATGTTGAAGACTCTCCACACCTTACATTTCATTACTTTGGCAAAAATTCTTGTTATAGGAGGTTCATTCTGATCAGAAACTCTAAACACAATATTCCAGATAATCTACAGGGAAAAATAATTTTTATATAAATAATGCTCATGGAAAGAAAATGAATGAGCAAAGTGTGAATAGTGTGAATGTTGGAATGACTCTTTAGTACTATTCAATATGATATTTTTGGCAAATATTAATTATATTCCATGAAATCTGGTGCTCCACCCCTTTCAGTGACAAAAAGGACAATCTCTTCTTTGTATTTTGTTAGAGGGCATGGCTATTAGACAAGTTCTCCAAATGGGCTGTGGACTTGAAATGAGTCATTTGCTTTTGGAAGCACTTATTGCTGTTGTGGGATCCTGTACCATCCTCCCCTGCCAAGATGGTGCTGGGGAAGGGCTTTAGCTGAGAGGGTGGAACCATAGAAACAAAGCATACTGAGCACTGGATCCCAACTAGAGTCCTTAGAGCCACACTAGCCTCTGTATGAGGAACCCTGGGATCATGACCTGAGCCAAAGGCAGATGCTTAAGAGATTGAATCACCCAGGCATCCTTCCGGTCTTTTTTTTTTTTTTTAAATGTCAGTCTCTATTTCAGTTGAATTTAACTATCTCAGAAAAAAAAAAAAATATATATATATATATATATATTTTTTTTTTTTTTCTTCATTTATGGCAGGTCTCACACAGTTCTCATCCATCTATTTTTCTATACTTCCAGACATGCTTTGTATGTTAAGTCTTCCAGGAAGGACTATACAAAACAATCTTGCTATTCTCTTTCATTGTAATTAACCCTCGAATATCACTTACAATAGAGTCCAGACAATTCATTATCTAATATATTTATTTCCTACAGCTATATAAAGTTATTTTCATATTAATGTTCACTATCAATGATAACATTGAAAAAATTGTATGATTTATTTATGATCAAATATGCTATATTTTACTTGCCTGATTTGAAGAGCACAACATTGTATTGTCCATTTTATAATCAATATCAACCAACAAAGAAATGCTGTGTAAGCCTTCCTCAGCTGCTTTAGAAATGCATCGTATCTGCTTTCCTGAAAGTTTTTCTTTTTGAAGAATATATGCTTGCCTGTGTGGTAGGGACAAAATAATAATTAGCATTTGGCAATTCTGCACTCAGACTTGGAGTCTCAAAAAGGCACTGAAGTAATTTATAAGGCATTTGATAAGGCGAGCTGGTGATTAGATGTAGGTTACATCTCAGCATAAACTTTCTCAAATTGTTCTACTAAATTTAAGGCACTGATTGAGAGAGGATTAAGTGGTGTTCAAGAACTACTTTATAATCTGCAGAATAACACAAGACCTGTTTTATTCCTTTATCTGACTTTTAAAAGCTATTTTAAGCAAGGAGTAGCTCATATATTTACCTTTTTTCTCTTTGAGTTTTTATTATATTTAGACATTATATGCATCTACAGTAATGTGATTATTTAGGACTAATGGGTATTTACTAAAGGTTAAACAAATAAGTAATTTTCAATTTATATTATTCTCAGACTCTTTGTATTCTCAGAAAAAGATTTAACAATTATAAAATTAATCTTTTTTTCTATTAATTGCAATACTTACCTGTAATGGATTACTGCATAATAATGGGGCTATCCAAATTGGCTTAATGATTACAAAATTAGAGTTTATAGTCCCAGGATTATGTTCCACCATTTTAATATGACATGATATAAAGTCTTTCAAAATCTGCTCCCACTAATTTTTCCAAATGAATTTTCCATGGGCTGTCTCTCATCTCTTGAGGATCACTAAACTACTTTCTCTCTGCAGAGTGCTTTTTTTTTTTTTTTCTATTTTCGCTTGCCTTTCATGACCTCAAATATTTGCATGCACTCTTTCCTCTATATGCTCCACCTGAAATGTCTTTTATTTCCTTTTATCTCTTTAGGAGATTTCTCTATGAGAAGTGCTGTCTATATACACTTAGAGTTCATTATTAGGCTATACATTATTTAAGATATGAGAATATACAGAATATATCACCCATCTATGACAATATGATAAATTGCAGGATACAAGCTAAGCATTTAATAAACACTTGTTGGCTGAAATGATTGATGGAGAAAGAATTACTTTATTCAAAAACAGATGTCTAGATGACCAAAAGATACAATAAGAGATGAAAGGTTGCTACCACCTGTACAGCTAGGAAGAACTCAGGTAATATTTTCATTGTGTTCAGTATTTTGTTTTTTATATATTTCTTACCTAGAGGTAGAATAACTATGACATGCCTATCAATTCCCCAAGTTAGAGATGCTCCTTTGACAAGTTTTAGAGAATTTAAAGTTTAAATATTGAAAAAATAAATCACAAGGCAAACTTATTTTATGTAGCATATGTTTTAATCATGCACGTGACTTCATGTGAATGATCTCTTGTTTTTTGTTAGTTCTGGAAGCAGTAAATAGTGTTCTAAGTCCAGAGTCCAAATGCTGATATTTTATTTTTTTTTAAAGATTTTATCAAATGTTGATATTTTAATGTAATCACCTGCCTTCAGTGTGTTTCCATGGTTCCTATGTGGCTTTTCTCCTTTTTGTGAGTAGCACAGTTTGTTCCCTAAAGGGAGTCTGGAGTATTAAGTGATGACAATTTGATACATAACAGAGTTTTTATTATTATTATTATTATTATTATTATTTAGTGTGTGATAATATTTCCTATCTTTCTGTCCATTTGAATATATATTTTTGAAGGAATTTTCAAATAGGTAAAATGTTAGTACAAATATATCAAACATGTTTCTGGTAGGTTTCTGAACCAGTTTATACTCCTTAAATATCTGTGACTCATTCTTGAAACATTTGAAACTTTTGGTCTTTATGTGAACTATGATATAATTGGTTTACATACCTACCAGCATACTGCCTGTTGCATTGCAGATATTGAACAAAATACAAATTAATAGATGAATGAATTAATGAACCAAACATCAGCATAAGCTAAGTGGTGGTAATAACTCCCTCAAATGCAGTTGAAGAAATAGAAATAAGGGATGTAGGTTATATACTGCACATTCAGAAAGTTTGATTGTTGTACCTGTCAGGGTCCCAGAAGGAAAGAAAAGACCCAGAGCAAGGGGTGCTGCAAGCTTCCAGGTACTGCAGAAGTCAGCCACAAGAGGGGTCGCATACTCTGCAGAAGTTTGGTCCCTGGAATGTCCCACACAGGACATTCTGAGTGCAGGAGCCTGGCCCTGGCAAAACCGAAAAACTATGAGGTTGCCTCTCCGCAGCTGCCTGTGCTGTAGAAAGAAGCCTGGAACTAAGTCCCTGCCTGTTTGAGAAGCCCAGCTCCAGAAAAGCTGCCCACACAGCCGGGGCCAGGTGCTGGAGAAGCCACACCACTACAGAAGCCTGTGAAGAGGAACACACCAAAACAAAAAAGAAAAGCCCTTCTGCCTTGTTGAATTTCTCTTCTGCTTTATTGACATATATCATTCCAGTTAGTGAAGGACAAACATATTAGTAGAACCAAGCTGTCTTTCCAATAAAGGGTAATAATTTGGTCACAGGCTCCCCTGTGAAATGAAAAATGAATATAGGGAGAAAAAAAAAGAGAAAGTTAAAGAGGATGCACACAAGAACTAGAGAAGTTTTCTGTGTGTTTGCTTTATAAGAAGGATCAACGTGTTTAAAAAGAAGGAATGGAATAAGACAAGAAAGGAAGGCAAATGTCCTGAAGTAGAAAATAAATGATGATCGTATCATGATTTTGAGCAGGTGAAAATATCATGGATAAAATTTTTAATTATAGGGGCGCCTGGGTGGCTCAGTGGGTTAAGCCGCTGCCTTCGGCTCAGGTCATGATCTCAGGGTCCTGGGATCGAGTCCCACATCGGGCTCTCTGCTCAGCAGGGAGCCTGCTTCCCTCTCTCTCTCTCGCTCTGCCTGTCTCTCTGTCTACTTGTGATCTCTGTCTATCAAATAAACAAATAAAATCATTAAAAAAAAAAAAACTGATACAGTTATTGGAAAAGCTTTAGGTATATTTAAAAAAATTTTTTTTAATTATATACCTTTATCTTGTGTTTATAACAGTGATTCTATTTACACGATTGCTTTTTCTTTTCATTTTTTAAAGATTGCTTTTCATTGTTCTGTATCTAATTATTCCTGGAAGATTATATTTGAAATACAAGTTTTACAGTTGCTTAAGATTTTGGATAGGAAAAATGTAGGGAACTTCCAACACAACACTAACAAAGACTTAAAAAAATTATAGTCTTTAAAAATCTAAAAAAAAATAAATAAAAATAATAATCTAAATATATCTATAAAATACCTAGTTAGCTGATATGGTTCACAGGCCTTGGCTTTAGGAATATCGTACATTAATTAGATTACATTACTTCTAAGCAGTATATACAGTATATTTTCACTAATATATTTATTTACATAAATAATTAATGCTAATCATTATGAGTCAGTTCTCTGAAATATGTGAAAAACTATGCACTGATAAAACCGATTTTTCTTTTTAATGGGCAAATATCACAAGCATGTTTAAATAGGAATTAGGTAGTATTGAATTGGATTCAATATGTATTCATTAATAAAGCAAAATTATAGAACACTTAACTTGGCAGCAATATCTCTTCTAAAAATTTAAAAGTCAGGCTTTAAGAGATTTCTCTTAAACCATATTTAAGATATGCCTTAAAGAAACAACTAATTCCTGACAACTTTTAGCAAAGCCTACTCTATACCTTCCAAAAAATGGATATACTTCTTGCTATTGTTTAAGTAGAAATGCTAACAAGTCTAATTTTAATCCCAATCATCTATATTTTCACTTTGTGCTTTTTCTTCTCATCATACAGATTATTTCTAATCTGATCCTCATCTAAATGGAGGGCATATCAAGGGTATCTGCATGAAAAAAAAATCAAATAAACATTTTAATGATTTAGTATTTGGTATTTATGCTATGTAAGTTAAGTATTTGAAAACATGAAAAGATATATTTGAAGTTATATTGATAAATTGTTAGTGGTTAGAACACATCATTGATATAATATTTATAGAAATTTTACTAATTAAATGATTTATCTAATAAAGTAATCAAAGGGTTGTTTTCATTATTAATTAATAAATATAGAGCATGCTATTGGGGAATAAAACATTGTTTTGACCACCGTTGGGCCATTGAAATAATTAAAAAATAACAAATACTAAAAGTGTAAAATAATTATTTTGTCTTGAATTTTTTATAAATGCATAAACCAAAATTTTAAGTATTTATCCTAATGAAATAAAAATAAATAGAAAATTAATAATAAATCTAAAATAGTTATATTTTAGTTTTCATATTTTATTATTTAGACAGATTGGCCAGCTACATAAAAAGTAGTGCTCCTCATATCCCTATAGGAGGGGTTTGAGCTGAAACAGAAATTTTGTTTGCTACTAACAGTGATGGGATAGATGGTTTCTCAACAAGTTATAATCTCCACTGACTTCAGAAATATAATTTTGTTGAAGCAGAACACTGTTGTTTCTATCCTTACCTGACAAAAAAATGTGAGCACTGCTTTTGTCACCAATATAAATCTAACTGTCCAAGTTGCAAACACATGGTCATTTTCTGTTTGTTGCAAAGCTAATGTGTTCTATTATTGCAATGTATTACTTGAAATGTACCAACATATGTATCCTGTGATTATTTGCCATCTACGCGTTGGTATTCAAGCATCAGTCATCTGGTATTTTATTCTTTTAGTGCTCTTTCTGATTCTATGCTTTGATTTATGGTAAAGTGTTCATCAATCAAACTGGCATTGCTTTTAGTCACATTTAGAGGTGGAAATGGTTTAATTTAATCAACAAATGCACATGTTCTACTCCTGTATATGTAACTATAGGCCCTCTTGCAGTTTTAATAGCTTGCTTCAGTGGTTGTCAGAAAACTACCATTATTTATACCAATGCATTTGAATGTTGTTGCCAATTAACTCTTGAAATGAAAAGAAGGATACACAAGGATCTTTCAGAAGTTTAGTATGTTCATACTTGTATAACGGCTACTTAGAACTGTCCTCAAAAATAGACTACTTGCCTGTTGCTGTCAGTTGGATTTGCTTAACTATTATTTCCCTTTAGCCAAAGGCACACAATGTAGAAAATCTATATGTAAGGGCTTTGGCAGAAGCTTAGCTATTTATCATTTGTGTGAGGATCAAGCAGGCCAGTTGTACTGTTTATTTTAATGAAGCCAGTATTGAGAAGGAAGTTCAGAATAACAACATAAACCATTATTCACTTTTCCCCTTGTTTGCAGTTGCAGGAATGTTGCAAAATAGCCTTGGCTTTAATTCTTTTCACAAATGCTCATAATAGAGAAACTACTTCTATTTAGATACCACTTACATAACATATATATACTATAAAGCTTCTTTTAAGAAATTGCTGTATTTTTTGATACCCAGGACCATAAGACAAGAAGAAAAAAAATACATTTTATTCTGAGGACAAGAGACATTTGAAGTCTAAATGAAATCCAAACAGACTTTGTAGTTGACTGTGGAATCAGTGTGCAGCTGTGATTTGAGGTAATTTTAAAGTACCTTATCTTCTTTTATGCATAAATGTTTAGCATGAACCCCATCCCTCCTAATGCTCCTAAACTCCAGTATGAGGAATGAGGGGAGAGTTATGGTTAGGCTTCAAAGTGACTAGCAATAATGCTGATTAAGTTAAAGATGACCAGTCTCATAGGGAAACAATTTGTAGGAATAGTGATGGTGAGAATACACAAGGGGGGCAGGCATTCTGCAAAATACAGATACTTAAACACCCAGGCCCCTACTGCAATCCCCAACCCAAATGGTTTGGGAATGTTTAGTGATTACTATTCCTTTACTGTGCATATTAGATATTAGAATAAATAAGGGAACACTTCAACATTTTATCAGAATGATAAAAAATAAAAGGATATATAGTAGTTCTTCTTATTCATGGTTTTACTTTTCATGATTTTACTTATTTGTGGTGAGTTGCTGTCTGGATGCAGATGATTCTCCTCCTGAAATTCCATCGGAGGGTCAATAGTAGCCCAATGTTATATCAGAGTGCCTACATCATTGTCATTCCCCTGACTTCATCTCATCACAGATGCATTCTATCATCTCACGTCAAAACAAGAAGGGTAAGTACAGCATAGGCTATTTTAAGAAAAAGAGTGAGAGAAACCATATTCACATAACTTTTATTGTAGCATATCATAGAAATTGTTTCATTTTATTAATAGTTGTTAATCTTTTAATGTAATAAATTAAACTTAACCATAGGTGTGTATATACAGGAAAGAACAAGTATATATTCTCTGCTTCTCATAGTATATATACATAGTGTATATACATAGTATATATACATAGTATATATACATAGTATATATACATAGTATATACAGTTCTCTACCATCCATGGTTTCAGGGCATTCACCAGGGTCTTGGAATGTATCCCCCTTGGATAAAGAGGATCATTGCATTTTCTCTTAATCCCCAAAGTCCAGTTGCTTCTGTGGTGTTTTACACAATAGTAGATTTTTTACTCCATGACATAGTGTCAAGAATTCTGAAGACACATGTGGCAAGGAAGAATATCATCCCTTTGTTCATCCATTTGGGTAGAATATCAGCACCATACTGTGTTCTAGACACTATGAAAGCTTAAACTCTGATAGGAAAAAAACCTGAGAAACATTGCAGTTCTTTCCAAATTATCCATATTATCATGACTTTTTATTTACAGAGAGTACCTTTAAGGTAAAAAAACCATTGAAGAAAACTGTACTAGGAGGGGTAGTTTGTTTTTGTTTTTGCTTTGTTTTGTTTTTTGAGAAGGGACAGTTTTGATGAGATAAACAAAGCTCAAGATTATAAGGTATTTAAAGGTATTTGTAAACATGGCAAAGCATCTTCTTAATTCAAAGCTTCTGCTCTATCTATCCCCCTCTTGAATTCTTTTTCTAGAGAGCTGACTGGGTCTCTTCAAATGCCATCTTGTCAAAGAAACCATTCTTGACCCATTCAATAATCCTATCCTGTGTATTTTCCCTCAAAGTGCTCTTACCATCATCTAGATACCCAAACACTTTCTTGTTCACACACATATTTAAACATATACCTGCTATTCAATGAAAGCTTGAAGACCTCTGGAGCTCTCTCTGTTTCTATCCTCAATGTCTAGAGCAATACCTATGTCTAGAACAATGCAGGACAGTTGATGATAGGTAAATATTTGCTGAATGGTTATCTACTTATATATCAACCATTTTCTTAATGAGAAAATCAGTTACATCCTTTCAATTTATGTGATGTATAACATAACAATTCCTAAAACTTTGCCTTTGATCTCAAAATATTATTCAGCTTTATTTATTACAAATCAACAAATCCACATACCTATATCCTTTTCCTGAAAAATACTAAGTAGCTACCATGATGAGTACTTGGCTATGAATACCCCTCAAACACATACATAAAAATAAGAATGAACACATGCAATTCTACTTTTTTTTTTTTAAGGTTTCTTTCCTGCAGGATTCCCAGAGGTTTTTTTGTTGTTGTTGTTTTCTTTTGTTTTGTTTTTTAGATTTTATTTATTTTTTTGGGAGAGAGCACATGCAGGGAGGAGGAGGGGAAGAAGTCTCCCATGCAGGAAACCTGACACGGTGTTCTATCCCAGGACACTGGGATCATGAACTGAGCTGAAAGCAGAAGCCACCCAGGTACCCCACAATTCTACTCTTTATTGACAATTGTAAAATAAAAACAAAACAAAACAAAAAACCTAAATACTTCTGTAGAACTATCAATAACTTGATCTATTATTGGCTGCTTTGCTATGTTTTGTGTCTTGACAGCTTTATTATGTATAATTGAACCTTCATATAATTAAGTTATACAGATATTGAAGTTTTGATATATAGACACACATATGATGCAATAAACACACTCAAGATAATGAACATATCCATCACCCAAAAATAACTTCCCTTATGCACCTTTGTTATCCCTGCCACTAGGGCTTCCTCATAACTCCCTTCCCAGGTAATCACTGATCTGTTTTCTCTTACTGTAGATTACTTCGTTTTTGTAGACTTCTATATAAAAGGAAACATATGTCATGCATTTTTATGTCTGCTTTTTGTTTTTCCTTAACCTACTTATTTTTGACTATCATCATTGTTGAGAACATCAGTTATTGCTAGGTATTATCATATGAGTTTGTGAATCCATTCTTTTTGTTGATAGACATGTAAGTTATATCCAGTTTTAAGTTATACAGATAAAGTCTCTATAAACATCTTAATTTGAGCATGAGTTTTTGTATGGACATATGCTTTCAATTCTGGTAACTAAATACCTATGAGTAGAATGATTAGATCACATATAAGGTATGCATTTAATATCTAAGAAATTGTCAATTTTTTTTCAAAGGGATTGTTTCATTTTACTTCCTGGTACTTAGTGAATGAGAGTTGCAGTTTCTATACACCCCCATCTGCTCTTGATATGGTCAGTCTTTTAAATTTTAGCAATTCTAATGGGTGTGCAGTAAGCAGCTCACTGTGTTTTCAATTGCATTCTAATGGCTAAGGATAGTGAGCATCTTTTCCATATCTATATAAGCTATTCCACAGTGTTGGCTCAAATTTCCTACTCCTTTTTGATAGGTATGTTTGTTTTTTCTTTTTTAAGATTTTATTTATTTATTTGACAGACAGAGATCACAAGTAGGCAGAGAGGCAGGCAGAGAGAGAGGGGAGCAGGCTCCCTGCTGAGCAGAGAGCCTGATTCGGGGCTCGATCCCAGGACTCTGGGATTATGACCTGAGCCGAAGGCAGAAGCTTTAACCCACTGAGCCACCCAGGTGTCCCTGTTTGTATTTTTTATTATTGAGTTTTGAGAGGTCTCTCTATATTTTGAATACTAGTTATTTTGCAGATAAGCGAGGCTGTGGCTTGTCTTTTTATTCTTTTATCAATGTCTTTTGAAGATCTGATAGTTTTAATCTTTATGAAGTCCAATTTATCAATTTGTTCTTTCATGGATTCTGCTTTTGGCGTCATATCTAAGAAGTCTCCATCTAACTTAAGGTCATAAAAATTTTCCCCTATTATATATTCTATAGGTTTATAGTTTTAGATTTTAATATTAGACATATAACCCAATTTAAGTCATTTTTTTAATATGATATGATGTGTGAATTAGAGTTCTTGTTTTGGATAACAGTTATCCAATACCATTTTTGGAAAGATTGTATTTTTTTCACTGGATGGCCTTTGCAATTTTATCATAAATATCATAAACAGTGTTTCAAAATGTGTACGTATAGTTTCCAACTCTCTGTTCTGAGGTATTAATGTGTTTCTTTGCCTTGTTGCTAGTATCAAACTCTATTATATTCTGTAGCTTTGTGAATTATGTAATGTTGCCTTTTCTACTTTCTTTATGTTTTCAATTTTTTATTACTCAATGCCTTTTGCAATTCCATATGAATTTCAGATTCAGTTTGTTAATATATATACAAAAAAATGCCAAGATTTTGATTGGGATGTATTGAATCTATAGGACAACTTGGAGAGAAAAAACAAACAAATAAACAAACAAACAAAAAACCTCTTAATAATATTGAGTCTTCTGAACTATAAACATGGCACTGCATTTAGGTCTATTTTAAGTTCTCCAACAAAGTTTTGTAGTTTTCCAATAATTCTTGCCTATATTTTATCACATTTAAATTTAAGTGTAAGGGAGCCTGGGTGGCTCAGTCCGTTAAGTGTCTGCCTTTGGCTTAGGTCATGATCTCAGGGTTCTGGGATCAACTCCTACATGCTCAGCAGTGGGTCTGCTTCTCCCTCTCCCTCTGTGATCTCTCTCACTCTCACTCTCTCTCAAATAAATAAATAAAAATCTTAAAAATAATAAATAACTCTAAGTGTTTATATTTATGATGCATTTAATTTTTTTATCATTGTTTTTAATATAGGCAAATACATTTGGCTTTTGTATATCAATCTTGTACCCTGTAGCCTTGTGAAATTCACTTATCAGTTCTAATATTTTAATAGATGTTATTGTATATTTCACCTAGACAACCAAGCTGTCTGTAATTAAGGCTGTCTAACTCTTCCTTTATAATTTAAATATCTTTTTTTTTCTTCTTGTCATAATTATTGTACTGCCTACCTCTTTCAGGATCATATTTAATAGAAGTGGTGATAGAAGGTATACATGTCTTTTTCCTAATCTAGGAGAAGAAGTCTCAGTCATTAACCATTACATAGGATATTAGCTATATACTTCTTCACAGATATCCTTCATCAGGTGTAAGAAGCCACTTTAGTTTCCAGCTGTTTGGATGTAAATATCTCCTAATTCTATTGTCTTTTTAAAAAATGTTTTATTTATTTATTTGACAGAGATAGAGCCAATAAGAAAGGGAACACAAGTAGGGGGAGCGGGAGAGGGAGAAGCAGGCCTCCCACTGAACAGGGAGCCCAATGTAGGACTCAATCCCAGGACCCCGAGATCATGACCTGAGCCAAAGGCAAACTCTTAATGACTGAGCCACCCAGGTGCTCTATATCATGAGTCATTTTTAAGTTAGTTTAATTTACTTATATACTCATGGCTGATTTTATTTTCTTGCTTCTTTGAGTGACTGGTAATTTGAATTTGATGCCAGACGTTATAGATTTTGTTTGCTTGGTGTTAGGTACTTTTGTATTCCAATAAAAAATTCTTAAGGTTTTTTCATGAACCAGTGAAGTTACCAGAAAACAATTTGATCCTTTATATACACATAAATTTTATATTTAGGGGCATCTGGGTGGTTCAGTCAGTTGTGTGTCTTTTTTTTTTTTTTTTAGGATTTTATTTATTTATTTGACAGAGAGAGATCACAAGTAGGCAGAGAGGCAGGCAGAGAGAGAGAGAGAGGGAAGCAGGCTCCCTGCTGAGCAGTCCCGATGCGGGACTCGATCCCAGGACCCTGAGATCATGACCTGAGCCGAGGGCAATGGCTTAACCCACTGAGCCACCCAGGCGCCCCTCAGTTGTGTGTCTTACTCTTGATTTCAGTTCAGGTCATGATCTCAGGGTTGTGAAATTGAGCCCTGTGCTGGGCTCTGGGCTCAGTGGGAGGTCTGCTTCTCTCTATTTTCCTCTCCCTCTGCACCCCTTTCCTCTGCATGCTCTCTCTTTCTCAAAATAAATAAATATATTTTTTAATTTGAAAAAATAAATTTTGTATATATAAATATTATATACATATTTTATTGATTACATTGGCAATGCTCAGTCTAGAGCTAATTAATTCTCAATACTTAAGCAATACTTTCTTGACTAGGTCTATCTAAAGTCCTGTAGATCATGATGTTTTCTATTTTGTTGGGTGAGAATAAGCACTGTACTTCATGTGAGAAGACAGAATACTATTGCATCTCATCTGTTTAGGGTGCATATCTCCTTGCACAAATTATTTTATGATATGCATGCACTTGTAAGTTCTCATATGAATATACAATATCTGCAGCAAATCTATGAGGTTCTCTCTGGGTTACTCACTCCTCACTAGTTAATTATTCCTCAAACCCAGCCTCTTTCACCCCTGAAAGACAAATCATCGAGGGAGTCCAATGGGCACCCCCTCAGCTTGCCCTTTCCAAATTATGTCTCATAAATTGTCACAAGGCACTAAATTTGGACATTCAAAGGTTCAAATTTTTCTTATTTCTAGTAATTATTACATTTTGTTTTGTGATGTCAGTGCTTTTAAAAAATTGTCACAGTTCTTTCATCCGTTATTTGATCATTTTACACATGAGGGCAAATCTCTTATTATTATTACTCCATCTTGTATGGAAAGAGAGAGAGATTTAGGAATTGGCTCATGCACTGTGAAGGGTTGGTATATCCAAAATCTTCACGGTACTAAGGCGGGCTGGAGACTGAGGGAAGACCTCAACTTATATCTAAAGACAATCTGATGGAAGAATTCCTTCTTCCCCAGGGAATCAGCATGTATTCTACTAAGGCCTTTAAATGATTGTGTAAGATCCCCTGTATTATGGAAGATGATCTGCTTTGCTCAGTCTGAAACTTAAATGTCAATCTCATCCAAAATAACATATCTTGAATACATAAAAAGTGGACACATTTAGAATAATGTTTTACCCACTGTCTGGGAACCATGGCCCAGCCAAGCTGAGTCATAAAATGAATCAACACAGTAGGGTTCAGGAGGTTTGCTTTCCATCTTTTAGGAATTGTTTTTTGTTGTCTATGGTCCAAAGATCTTAGACATTTTGAGAGCTGTTTTAAAATGTGTTTTTATTGTTTTTTTTTCCTTTCTTTTTCTTTTTTTTTCAAGGGGGTAACGTGAATCTGGTCTCTAACATTTCATCTTGATTGGAAGGGAAAATTCTGATGTGTGTGTGTGTGTGTGTGTGTGTGTGTGTGTGTTTTACTAACCCAATTTCCTATTTCACAAAATTAAGAAAATAATTTAATAAATGGGTACAAGGGTATTCATGTATGAGTGGAGAGTTTTTAATTTAATTTAATGTTTGTTATTCAGCTACCTCTTCATTTTTAAAAGGATATTTTATGTAAAGTTAAAATATATAAATACAATGGTATGTGCAAGGGAATAACTTAAAACTATTATTCACTACTTATTTTTTGGTTCCTTGACAATTTATTAAGGGTTATTATCAAAGAAGAAGATAAACACATAAACTCAATCATAATTTCTTAGGTGTCGATGTTTCATTTGTATATAGCAGTAATGCATAACTTTTTTTTATTAGAGAAAACTTAACTAAGCTCACATACAATTAGCTATATTTAGAGAACTGTGTATCAAATCTACAAATATAACTCTTGGTTACATTGGAAACTCCTTGCTCCACCTCCCTATTAGAAATATATAATTTTAAAAGTCATAGCTATAAAGAAATAGACAAACTACCAGTAAAGTTAAAATTATGTGCAGCCTCATTTGAGGAAAAAGGAGTGAATAGGATAATGTTACATCAAAACAAAATCACTGATCCAAATATAGAAGTATAATGAATGTAATTTCCCTTTCTTTAAGAAAATCTTTGTCAACAATCTCTTTCCTTTTGGTTTTCAACTAACTTATTTCTTGCAAAGTTAATGTATCTTTCACAGAAAAACATTCTAGTTTTTAATGTAAAAGATCAGTATTACATAGTCTACCATAATAGTTTTTGTTGTATAACCAGATTGTATTTTAATACTTTATCTTTGATCATAAAATCACAACTATATAATAGAGTGCAAATAATACAAATTAATTTTAATATGTAATTACATGTATAATGGCTCACTGAATAAAAGTTAAATACAAATTAATGCAGCAGAACATAAAAAAATATTAACATACCACAATGCCTTTACTAATTTTAGCATCATCCCTGTTATTTTTCAAGATAATTATATATATGATGGTTCCATTTTGTTTTTCATTTCTCACCCACCCATTATTAAAAAATAAAATGGTTATTTAAAATCTCTGAAGAATAAAATCCGTTGTTGATGGAACAAATCCAAACTTTATTACCAACATTTGTCATGATCCCTACAAGGGTGTAATCACAGATTTCCATCATTATCACCAGCCTCATCAGGGAGATAAATTGCCATCATAGATGATGATATGCAGAGTAAAACCAGGTGATCTGAAGGGAAGAAATCTTTACTGTGGTAAAGTTACTGAAACATCATTAGAAGAAGATTCTTTATTTGGCAGGTTCACATATGTATCACCTAATTTAATAATCACAAAACCTTGTCAAGTTGTAATTTTTTCCAACTTAGTCTCTCATGTTTCAGTCCTTAGTCTCTCATGGTTCACCTCCCCTTCCAATTTCCCTCAACTCCCTTCTCCTCTCCATCTCCCCATGTCCTCCATGTTATTTGTTATGCTCCACAAATAAGTGAAACCATATGATAATTGACTTATTTAACTCAGCATAATCTCTTCCTGTCCCACCCATGTTGCTACAAAAGTTGGGTATTCATCCTTTCTGATGGAGGCATTATACTCCATAGTGTATATGGACCACATCTTCCTTAGCCATTTGTCCATTGAAGGACATCTTGGTTCTTTCCACAGTTTGGCGACCGTGGCCATTGCTGCTATAAACATCGGGGTACAGATGGCCCTTCTTTTCACTACATCTGTATTTTTAGATAAATATCCAGTAGTGCAATTGCAGGGTCATAGGGAAGCTCTATTTTTAATTTCTTGAGGAATCTCCACACTGTTCTCCAATGTGGCTGCACCGGCTTGCATTCCCACCAATAGTGCAAGAAGGTTCCCCTTTCTCCACATCCTCTCCAACACATGTTGTTTCCTGTCTTGCTAATTTTGGCCATTCTAACTGGTGTAAGGTGGTATCTTAATGTGGTTTTAATTTGAATCTCCCTGATGGCTAGTGATGATGAATATTTTTTCAAGTGTCTGATAGCCATTTGTATGTCTTCATTGGAGAAGTGTCTATTCATATCTTCTGCCCATTTTTTGATATGATTATCTGTTTTGTGTGTGTGGAGTTTGAGAAGTTCTCTATAGATCCTGGATATCAACCTTTTGTCTGTACTGTCATTTGCAAGTATCTTCTCCCATTCCATGGGTTGCCTCTTTGTTTTGTTGACTGTTTCCTTTGCTGTGCAGAAGCTTTTGATCTTGATGAAGTCCCAAAAGTTCATTTTCACTTTTGTTTCCTTTGCCTTTGGAGACATATCTTGAAAGAAGTTGCTATGGCTGATTTCGAAGAGGTTACTGCCTATGTTCTCCTCCAGGATTCTGATGGATTCCTGTCTCACATTGAGGTCTTTTATCCATTTCGAGTTTATCTTTGTGTACGGTGTAAGAGAATGGTCGAGTTTCATTCTTCTACATATAGCTGTCCAATTTTCCAAGCACGATTTATTGAAAAGAATGTCTTTTTTCCACTGTATCTTTTTTCCTACTTTGTCGAAGGTTATTTGACCATAGAGTTGAGGGTCCATATCTGATTGCCAGTACCATGCTGTCTTGGTGATCACAGCTTTGTAGTAAAGCTTGGAATCAGGCAACATGATGCTCCCAGTTTTGTTTTTGTTTTTCAACATTTCCTTAGCAATTCAGTGTCTCTTCTGATTCCATACAAATTTTAGGATTATTTGCTCCAGCTCTTTGAAAAATACTGGTGGAATTTTGGTTGGAATAGCATTAAAAGTATAGATTGCTCTAGGCAGTATGGAAATTTTAATAATATTTATTCTTCCAATCCAAGAGCATGGAATGGTCTTCCATCTTTTTGTGTCTTCTTCAATTTCTTTCATGAGTGTTTGGCGACCATGGCGATCCCTGAGTACAGATCCTTTACCTCTTTGGTTAGGTTTATTCCCAGGTATCTTATGGTTCTTGGTACTATGGTAAACGGAGTCAATTCTCTAATTTCCTTTTTTGTGTTTTCGTGGTTAGTGTATAAGAAAGCCACTGATTTCTGTACATTGACTTTGTATTTTGCCACGTTACTGAATTGCTGTATGAGTTCTAGTAGTTTGGGAGTGGAGTCTTTTGGGTTTTCCATATAACGCATCATGTCATCTGTGAAGAGAGAGAGTTTGACTTCTTCACTGACAATTTGGATACCTTTTATTTCTCTTTGTTGTCTGATTGCTGCTGCTAGGACTTCTAACACTATGTTGAACAAGAGTGGTGAGAATAGGCATCTTTGTTGTGTTCCTAATCTCAACAGGAAGGCTGTGAGCTTTTTCCCATTGAAAATAATATTTGCTGTTGGTCTTTCATAGATAGATTTTATGAAGTTCAGGAATATTCCCTCTATCACTATACTTTGAAGTGTTTTAATCAGGAACGGATGCTGGATTTTGTCAAATGCTTTTTCTGCATCAATTGAGAGGACCATGTAGATCTTCTCTCTTCTCTTATTGATTTGTTCTATCACACTGATTGATTTGAGAATGTTGAACGATCGTTATAGCCCAGGGATGAATCCCACCTGGTCATGGTGGATAATCTTTTTAATGTGCTGTTGGATCCTGTTCGCTAGGATCTTGTTGAGAATCTTAGCATCCATATTCATCAGTGATATTGGTCTGAAATTCTCCTTTTTTTTTTTTTTAAGATTTTTATTTATCTATCAGAGAGAGAGAGGGAGAGAGAGCGAGCACAGGCAGACAGAATGACAGGCAGAGGCAGAGGGGGAAGCAGGCTCCCCGCTGAGCAAGGAGCCCGATGTGGGACTCGATCCCAGGACCCTGGGACCATGACCTGAGCCGAAGGCAGCCGCTTAACCAACTGAGCCACCCAGGCGTCCCTGAAATTCTCCTTTTTGGTGTGGTCTTTGCCTGGTTTGAGGATCAGGGTAATGCTGGCATCATAAAAAGAGTCTGGAAGTTTTCCATCTGCTTCAATTTTTTGAAACAGCTTCAGGAGAATAGGTGTTATTTCTTCTTTGAAATTTGGTAGAATTCCCCAGGGAATCCATCAGGTCCTAGGCTCTTGTTTTTTGGGAGATTTTTGATCACTGCTTCAATCTTGTTACCAGATATCAGTCTATTCAGGTTGTCAGTTTCTTCCTGGTTCAATTTTGGGAGTTTATAGTTTTCCAGGAATGCATCTATTTCATCTAGGTTGCTTAACTTATTGGTTAACTGTTGATAATAACTTCTAATGATTGTTTCTACTTCCTTGGTGTTAGTTGTGATCTCTCCCTTTTCATTCATAATTTTATTAATTTGAGCTTTCTCTCTTTTCTTTTGGATTAGTGTGGCCAATGGTTTATCAGTTTTATTGATTCTTTAAAAAAATCAGCTTCTAATTTCATTGATATGTTCTGTTGTATCTCTAGTTTCTACCTCATTGATCTTTGCTCTAATCTTGATTATTTCCCTTCTTATGTGTGGAGTTGGTTTGATTTGTTGTTGATTCTCCAGTTCTTTAAGATGTAGAGACAGCTGGTATTTTCTGGATTTTTCAATTTTTGGGGGGGAGGCTTGGATGGTTATGCATTTCCCCCTTACGACCGCCTTTGCTATATGCGATAGGTTTTAGAACAAAGTGTCCTCATTCTCATTGGTTTCCATGAATTATTTAAGTTCTTCTTTGATCTCCTGGTTGATCCAAGCATTCTTAAGCAAGGTGGTCTTTAGCTTCCAGGTGTTTGAGTTCCTTCCAAACTTTTCCTTTTGATTGAGCTCCAGTTTCAAAGCATGAAAACATAATCAGGCCTCTCTTAAAATTCTGACACAGAAAGCCTAGATAGGAGTCCATATATCTATCTGTTCTAAAAGCTTCGGATGTTATGCTAATGAGTCCTTTTGGTGAAAACTAGTGTTGGTTTTCTGGATTTCACTATTATATAAATTCCTAAGTGGTGTTCTTGTTAATAATTTATTTCTTCATCAGAATACATCATCCACAAGATTCTCAGAATGCCCAACTTTAAAAGTCATTGTTCTAGTGATTCTCCATTTGGCCATCTCTATGTTACCCTATCCTTAGATGATAGAGTTAGAACTTGTAAGAATGATACCTGAAAATTATCAAAATATATTTTTACTAATCTCCTCTTGCACCAGTTATATCCTCTCTTCTAAAAGTATTGAATTTTCTGTAGTCACTGGCATGACATACATTTTCACACTATTGTGACTTTTTGTATACTCCTATTTAAGTTGTTTCCATCCCCGAAATTTTATCTACCACTTTTTCTGTCCATGAAAACTTCTACTCATTCTTTAAGAGGTGGTTTAAGTGTTATCTTCTCCATGACATATCACTTATCCGAACAAAATTAATTTGTCATTCTTCTGTGACCCACCAAAATCTCTTCATACTTTAATAAAGTACTTATATTCTTATAACTGCTATATGCCAAATTTTTACTTCTTCAAAAAAAGAAGCTATGTCTTATTTATCTTTATGCCAGCCATATTCTGTAAAATTTTACAAGGACCACAGCTTTCTTTAATAAATATTTAATAGATAGTTAATGAATAAATGAATGAATATATGTTTCCATCTGTAGGAAGAGTGAGTTCTTTCCAGAAAACTTTCCCAGATCTATTTCCATAGAGTTGAAGCGATGGTGATGAAATTATGATAATTTTAAGTATAGAAAATAATATTCACCCCCAACTTAGTTGTGGGAGTACATTTGCTTACCTTTATCAATTTGTCAAGTGAGAAATATCAAAGGCTCCAGTGTAAAGTAAGAAAACACACTAGCCAAATGCTTTGACTTGATGCTCTCATATCAATTCATCACTATATTTTGTCAAGAACCCAGTTGAGCTGTGAAATATCAGAATAGTGCATTAAAGCAACAAGCCAAAAAATGGAAGAGATAAGCCTTTAATCATTTACTGCAATACTATAAGCAGGAGGCTAAAACCTGAGAAGACACCAACTCACACCTTTTCCTGTTCAACCTTAGAATGGAATGAGAGTGCAGCGTCAGGTAGATCAACAAAGACAGATGTGGAGATCATCTTACCACTAAGGCAGCCCCAAACAGAAGGCTGGGGCAAATATATAGATCTTGAGGTTGGGGTGAGAATAAAATGAAAAGGTTGGGAATGGAAACTATTAAGTTAGTGAATTCAGTGTTTTCTTCCCCCGCCTCTTCCTAATATAGGGGCCTCACTGGAGGCTTCTGAAGAAGACTCTGAACAAGGTCTCAGATAAAGGGGTCTAGGAATTAACTCCCAGGGAGTAGGACAACAAATATGCAAAAGAGCATGACTGGCCAAAAATCCTGGGTCCCTGACTGTAACTGCCTTGAGACTAGAAGATATTGATTGCCCAGGCAAGTCTAGGGTGAGACTGCAGCCCATGAGGCCTGCCTGTGAAAGCCTAGGTAACTGCCTAGAGAGTGGTCTGAAAGTCATATAGCATTTTTGCCTGAAGCTGTACTCCACACCTTTGGCAGGAAGTCAAGTAACAATTACATGCATGAGGAGTATGAAAGGAGAGTAGCAAAAAATATGTAGCAACAACTCTACTGGTATTTTGATAGGGATTGAATTACATTTGTAGATTTTGTTGGATGATATAGGCATTTTAACAATATTTGGTCTTCCAGCTGATGGGCATATAATGTCTTTCCATTTCTTTGCATCATCTTGAATTTCTTTCATCACTGTTCTCTATTTTTTGGAATACAGGTCTTTCACCTCTTTGATTAAGTTTATTATATATAGATAAAATATAGATATTTTATTGTTTTTTGTGCAATTGCAAATAGCATTGTTTTCTTAATTTCACTTTCTGCTGCTTCATTTTTAGTATATAGGAATGCAACAGATTTATGTACCATGATTTTGTATCTGGTGACTTTACTGAATTCATTTATCAGCTCTAGTAGTCTTTTGGTGAAGTCTCTAGGATTTTCTCTATTATGTCATCTGCAAATAGTGAAAGTTTTACTTCTTCCTTACCAATTTGGAGGCCTCTTGTTTCTTTTCCTTATCTGATTGCTGTGGCTAGGACTTACCGTACAATGTTCAACAAAAGCAGTGAGATGGACACTTTTGTCTTTACCTGACCTTAGGGGAAAAGATCTATTTTTCATCATCAAATATGATATTGGTTGTGGGTTTTTCATATAATGCTTTTAGTATTTAGTATGTTGAAGTATGTTTGCTCTAGACCTACTTGGTTAAGAGTTGTTATTATGAATGGACATTATACTTTATCAAATGTTTTTTTCTGAATCTATTGAAATGATCATGTGGTTTTTATTCTTCTCTTAATGATGTGATGCATCATGTTGATTGTTTTGTGAATTTTGAACCAGCCTTGCATCCTGAGAATAAATACCACTTGGTTGTGGTGTATGATATTTTTAAGGTATTGTTGGATTTGGTTTGTTAGTATTTTGTTAAGGGTTTTTGCATCTATGTTCTTCAAAGACATTGGCCTATAATTCTCTTTTTTTGTGGTGTTGGGGTCTTTTGTTTTGGTATCAGGGTGATAATGGCCTCAGAATTAATTTGGAAGTTTTCTTTCTTTTTTGTATTTTGGAGTAGTTTGAGAATAATAGGTATTAATTCTTCTTTAAATGTTTAGGAAAATTCTCCTGTAAAGTTTTCTGGTCCTGGATTTCTGTTTATTGGAAGTGTTTTGATTACTTATTCAGTTTCATTGCTGCTAATCACTCTATTCAAATTTTCTATTTCTTCCTGTTTTAGTTTTGGTAGATTATGTGTTTCTTGGGATTTATTCTTTTCTTCTAGGTTGTCCAGTTTGTTGGCATATAATTTTTCATAATATTCTGTTTCAATATTATTTCTGTGGTGTTGATTTTTATTTATCATCTTTCATTTGTGATTTTGTTTATTTTAGTCCTCATCACCTCTCTTTCTCTTTTTTTTTTTTCTTTTTTGTTGAGTCTGGAAAGAAACTTATCAATTTGGTTGCTATTTTCAAAGTCTAGTTCCTGGTTTCATTTATCTGCTCTATTGTGTGTGTGTGTGTGTGTGTGTGTGTGTGTGTTTTGTTTTGTTAGCTTCTATATCATTTATTTCTATTCTCTTCTTTATTATTTTATTATTTCCATAGGGAGGAAAAATATATGGCAAAATTTGGGGCAAAAAGTGTCTTTTGACAAAAAATAAATAATCCAATTTTAAAATGAGCAGAAGACATGAATAGACATTTCTCCCAAGAAGACATCCAATGCCCACCCAATAGACACATAAAAAGATGCTCATCATCAGGGAAATCAAATAAAACTATAATGAGATATCACCTCACACCTCTCAGAATGGATAAAATAAAAAACATAAGAAATGACAGATATTAGTAAGGAAGTGGAGAAATGGGAACCCTCTTGCACTGTGGTGGGAATGCAAACTGGCACAGACACTGTGGAAAACAGCATGGAGGTTCCCTAAAAAGTTAAAAGTGGAATGACCCTAAAATCCAGTAATCTCACTATTTAGTATTTACTGCAAGAATTAAAAAAAAATTAATTCTAAGGGATACATGCATCCTTATAACAGCAACATATACAGTAACAAATTACGGAAGTTCACTCAAGTGTTCATCCACACAGATAAGTGGATATAAAAGGAAGTTTTATATATATATATATATATATATATATATATACACATATATATACACATACACATACACATATGTATCTATATATATAATATTATTAATTTATTAAAAATATTGAGTCTTGGGGCGCCTGGGTGGCTCAGTGGGTTAAAGCCTCTGCCTTCGGCTCGGGTCATGGTCCCAGCGTTCTGGGATCGAGCCCCACATCGGGCTCTCTGCTCTGTGGGGAGCCTGCTTCCTCCTCTCTCTCTGCCTGCCTCTCTGCCTACTTGTGATCTCTGTCTGTCAAATAAATAAAATCTTAAAAAAAAAAATTGAGTCTTGCCATTTGCAATGACATGAATGTAGATAGGGAGTACAATGCTAAGCAAAATAACTCAGAGCAGGATAAATATCATTTCATTTCTCTCATATGTGGAAGTTAAGAAACAAAACAAATGAGTAAAATTAAGAGAGAGAGTGAGAGAGAGAGACAAAGGAAGAAACAGACTTTTAACTATAGAGAAAAAATTGATGATTACCAGTAGAAGGGAGTTGAATGAGGGTATTAAAAAAATGTACATAGGAACAAATGAATGTTTCATATAAATATGACATTTCATTAGTAATTAATTATGTCCATTTTCATGGTAACTTAGATAAATCTCCAGCGGGTGCATATCTATGGGAGACTGATGAATGACACAGGATCATTACACTTAGAAACTCCTGACGAAAGCCAGGGATCAGAGCAATGACCAAATAAAAAATATCCTGGAATACATTGTGAGAGAATGACTATATTGGTTTCTAACATTATTATAAAAGTATTAATAGGTGATTTTCCATGTGCCAAAGGCATAGTGTCTGATTTCAAAGACTGCAAATGAAAGTCTGTGAATACCAGATATTCCATAGTTGGGGATCATTATAAAACTGAGTTGAAATCTCAGTGGGGAAAAGCTGTAGTATAGAGAACAGAGTCTGGACACTTTTAATATTTGAAAATTTTAATTTTTAAATTTTATGTACAGATAAGAGTACTACAAACATTGGGGCACAGGGGTGGCTCAGTGGGTTAAATCCTCTGCCTTCAGCTCTGGTCATGATCCCAGGGTCCTGGGATCGAGCCCCACATCGGGCTCTCTGCTCAGCAGGGAGCCTGCTTCCTCCTCTCTATCTCTGCCTGCCTCTCAGCCTACTTGTGATCTCTATCTGTCAAATAAATAAATAAAATCTTTGAAAAAAAAAAGTACTAACAACAGCAATAACTTAATCAATTCTATTATATGGGCATTCAAAGAATGTTATCAAAATATACAACTAAGTGGTATAATATTATAATATTAAGATGTTGCCTTACAAAGAGTTTGGGGGCACCAGACTAGATTTCAGATACTCTTTCAAACCAAATATTCTTCAAACTAACTTAAAATACCATATATGATGGTTAATTTTGTGTGTCAACTTGACTAGGTTTTGATACACAGACATTTGTCAAAAATCACTCTAGATGACATGGTGAAGGTATTTTTTAGATGCAATTAACTTGAAAACAGTAAGCTTGGAGCAAACTGGACTACCCTTCATGGTATGGAGGCCCTTATCCAATTTGTTGAAGGCCTCAGGAGAAAAAAAGAAATCCTCTGAGGAAGAAGGAATTCTGCTTCTGCACTGCACCTCAGACTCTAGTTGAAGTATTAAATCTTCCTTGAATCTCCATCCTGCTGAACTTTCCTGCAAAATTCAGACCTGCCACCCTCCCTGCACATACTGAATTCCTTAAAAATCTCTTTCTCTTTCTCATCCTATCTCATGGTATTGGTTCTGTTTCTCTGGAGAGCCCAGACTAGTATACCATCCTTTTAAAAGGATGTTTTTGTTTTGTTTTGTTTTCCCTAAAAATGACTGGTCACATTCTCTTTTTCTATTCAATCAAATTATTTACTCTGCTTATGACAAATAAGCATATGCTACTTTGGATATTTCTTGAACTATTACTTAAATGAATGCAAACTTTATAATCTTCTAACCTCTTTTTATTTACTCATTTCTCAAAGAAAGATAAATGATTCTTCTAAGTGGGTATTATAACTCATACTGTTCTTTGCAGTGTTCCACAGTTTTAAATGTAAAAAGCATTCAATAAGTGGATTATAATTTAATTTGATAGCTGTTTAGATGTAAATTTGCTTCTATTTATTTTCCTGATCAACGTTGCTGTTCCATTTGGCTGCCACATGAAGTTGTATAAGGCTTTATTTATGCCCCCTACACGGTGGCCCTTGTAAACAGAAACATCAATGATAAATTTAAAAATAGGATATGAATATAGTCATGATACATTGACTCTCAGCAAAAAAAATAATAATAATAAATTAATATATGTTAATATAATGTTACTATCATAGATATAATAGAGAAAGGGAGAGAAAGAGAGACAAGAGACAGAGAAAAAAACCTAAAGTACACCCAAGTGCATTCAGATATAGAAAATATTTTCTACCGAAATTCCAGGTTTAGTTTAACTATACTACATTTTATAAAAAAATCAAGCTATTAGAATGCATGTCTTGAATTACAGTTGCCTCAATTTCAATAGAAGGAAAACAACCCTACAGACTGAATAATTTTTTTCCCTATATCTTTATGGGGGAACATTTCCTTGTATATTTTCATAGCTACAAAATCAGGTAATAAGGCCACTGATTTTTTGAGCTACATACTTAAATCATAACAAAATCAAGTTCAGTATTTATTAATACAAATACTGTTTATACCTAAATAATGACTTTGGAAAAGTTTCTAAGGTTCTTGAAAATTTTTACCTCACTCTATATGGAAAGTAAAATAACAACTCACATATTTTCTATTAAAACTTCTAAACAATTCTTATTATATTTTCCTTCTTTTATAGTGTTTTTAATATTTTCATAGGCAATTAGACTTCCAGATACTTGTTGACCATGTAAAACTCCCAATAGAACAAAATAAATTTATTGACCAATTTTGTATTTAAATTATTTTAAACTTAACTCACTTAATTTAAAAGAATTATATAGATTTATATTTATTCAGTCCATGTTAAAATAATCTAAAACCCAATTCATATCTTATTCCACTATATATTACTGTAATTTTAAATTTTTAGTTATAATTTAAAAGATACCATCTTAATTTACTTTTGTATGCTTTAGTTTTTCAAAAGTATTATAATCTTAAATATGTATGTGTGTAATATATATAACATATATATCACTATATATTATATATAATATATTATATATAATATATGCAATATATATTACATATATTATACAATATATAACATATATAATATATATAATATATGTAATATATATATTACATACACACATACACACACACATCATAGCCTGAAAAATATGTCAGCCTCGTAGTAAAAACTCAAGTTTGGCTTCTATTATAATGACATCACTGTAAATCAGGTTTTCTTATATTTTATCTTTATGAGTGGAATACCATCTTTACCGAATTAGGTCAATTCCATTTCCCTTGACATTCAAGTGTTTTCAAAAGCAACTTATATGATTTTAAAGAGAGAAAAAAATTTCCATACACACTTATGAAAAATATATATTTAAGAAATACTGTTTTGGGGGCGCCTGGGTGGCTCAGTGGGTTAAAGCCTCTGCCTTCGGCTCAGGTCATGATCCCAGGGTCCTGGGATCAAGCCCCATGTCGGCCTCTCTGCTCAGCAGGGAGCCTACTTCCTCCTCTCTCTCTGCCTGCCTCTCTGCCTATTTGTGATCTCTGTCTATCAAATAAATAAATGAAATCTTTAAAAAAAAAGAAATACTGTTTTGGGGCACCTGGGTGACTCAGTGGGTTAAGCCTCTGCCTTGGGCTTGGGTCATGATCCCAGGGTTCTGGGATCAAGCCCCACATCAGGCTGTCTGCCCTGCAAGGAGCATGTTTCCTCCTCTCTCTCTCTGCCTGCCTCTCTGACTACTTGTGAGCTGTCTGTCAAATAAATAAATAAAATCTTAAAAAAAAAAAAAGAAGAAATACTGTTTGTTTTGAACATATTAGTACTTAAAAGCCTGTATATCAAATATTACCAAATATGTGTTATTTATATAAATTTTACTTTATTTGATTCACATTTAATTTTCTCTAAGATAAACTCTAGATAGATGTATATTTGGAATTTTTTTTTTTTAAGATTTTATTTATTTATTTATTTATTTGAGAGAGAAAATGTATGTGCCTGAGAGGGAAGAGGGACAGATGAAAAAAAAGAGGGAGAAGCAGACTTCCCACTGAGCAGGGAGCTCCACACAGGGCTTAATCCCAGGGCCCTGAGATCATGACTTGAGCTGAAGGCAGACACTTAACTGACTGAGCAACATAGATACCCTGAAATAATTTGTATTTACATTGTAAGGGAAGAAAGATTTTTCCTCTACTCTTCTATATTCTTTTGGTTGTTCTATTATTTAAATTGACATAAGATGGGGTGCCTGGGTAGCTCAGTGGGTTAAACCTCTGCCTTCGGCTCAGGTCATGATGTCAGGGTCCTGGGATCGAGCCCTGCATCAGGCTCTCTGCTTAGAAGGGAGCCTTCCTCCCCACCTCTCTCTCTGCCTGCCTCTCTGCCTACTTGTGATTTCTGTCTGTCAAATAAATAACTAAATAAATCTTAAAAAATATAAATTGACACCAGGCAGATTAAAAGGCAAAATAGTTTTCATGTATAGAAGTCCCACAAAGACAATGAAATGCTCCCCCAACAGTAAGACAATTAAGGCTTATATACTATTCTGAGCTAAGAAGAAGGGAGTGAGGGTCTGGGGATTCTAAAGGAAGGAAGAAAGTTCTCAAAAAGTTGGGAAGAGCAAATATTTGGTAAACAAATGTTTGTCATTCAATGAAGAGACAATGAAAAACAAGACTTTGATTTTATTTTATTTTTAATTTAATTCATTTTTTTTTTAATTTTTTAGAAAGGGAGAGAAGACAGACCAAAGGAGAAGAAGAGAGAGAATCTCAGGACGCTCCACACCTAGCACAGAGCCTGATGTAGGGCTCAATCTCACAACCCTGAGATCATGACCTGAGCTGAAATCAGAGTTGGACTTTTAACTGACTGAGCCACCCAGTCACCTTGGGGAAGAAAGGACTTTGAACAAACAAAACCTGTTGGGCTCCCACAGTTTACCCACTTAGTCTATACTCTATAGTTGTCTCTGGTGATAATTCTCTTTATTCCCAGAAGGGGCCCTCTATCTAAATTCTTAGAGGCAGTTGAGGTAAAAAGCTCTTCCAGAGTCTGTGGGGCCTTAATCCCCTTCAGTTCAAAATAATTAGCATGCCAATGTGGCACATTCTGGGGAAACTCATTCTTAACCCCTTCAACATCTTCACCTTCCCTTTTTCCATTTTCTTGATGTTGTGATTTAAAAAGCACTCAAAGTGATCAGTGATTTAATGTGATTTGAAAAGCACTCCAAGAAGCTTTGCCTAACTGACAACTGCCTGGATCATATGTAACTAGACTGAAAAAGGCCTTACAGATCAATGATTATAAGTTGGGCCAGCAGACTTACATTTCATGGAATCTTAAGAGAATAATAAAGTAGCTTCAAACTTATATAAGTGGAAAACTGTGCCTACAGCACATTCTTAGCTATGGCAAATGTTTCTCTAACAAAAGAAGAAAAAAGATTGAAAATTGGAAAATGGTATTTTATAACAGAAAATTTGTAAAGAGCTGAGGAAGAAAAAGAGACACTTGATACAACTTCACAAAAATCAATCACACACAAACAGTGGAACATTTTTTTTTAATTTAGCATATATTTATTTCCTTTAGTATTTCCTTTTTCTTAACAAAGCCTCTCTGACATGATAAAATCTTTGGTTTTGAAACTATTGTCCTAGTTTCTCTAATTCTAATTTTATTCCAGCAAAAAATACATTTTTAATCACATAAAGAATTTAATCAACTAGATCCACACTTCGATTATAAAGCTCACACAGCTTAATGGATTTTTTGTTTGTTTGTTTTAATATTGATATCCATCCTTTACTTACAATGAACACATTTCTAATTGTTTATATGTATGTTTATTTATTTTACCATACACTGCTCAAAAGAAAGAACTATGTCTTATTCATACTTACATCTCCATCACAGAGTACCATCCCATCCAAAGACTCAGGACCTCATCAGGCTCAGGACCTAGGAAGAATTGATATTTCAGCTCCAGTCTGAAGGGAGGAAAAAGCTGATGATATCTTAATTCAAAGCAGTCAAGCAAGAAAGATTTCTTTTATTCAGGGAAAGCCAGCCATTTTATTCTCTTCATACCTTAAATTGATTGGATGGGGCCCACTCACATTAAGGAGGGCAATCTCTTTTACTAAATCTGTCAATTTAAATGTTAATTTCATGCAAAAACACCATACCAAATACACCCAGAATAATATTTGACCAAATATCTGGGGACCTTATGAACCAGTGAAGTTGGCACATAAAATTTACCATCACAGTAATAAATAGTTTCTTTTTCTTCTCTGTAGATTAAATTCATAAACTAAGGATAGATTTTATGAAAGAGCAGTTCAATATGATATGATGGTCCAAGTATGATGGTATGACAGTTTTAAATGGTTAACATATTTGACAGAAAAGCAATCTTTTTCTTTTTCTTGCTTGCTATCTTTCTTTCTTTCATAAAATCCAATTAGAGCATTCCCATGTAACTTTTAAGTTGAATTACAATTGTGTCAAAAAATTATCTGTTTGTCCTAATACATATACATGCTTTTTATATGTATAGTAATCATATGTATTTGCATGATAGAGAAATATTAATTGAAAGAAGCAATTTCTTTCTTTTTTTTAATTAGAAAAGATTATACTGCCCTAAGACACATTTTGATTGATTGATATAGATTTATTTCTGAGTCTTTACCCCAAATCAAATAACATAAGTAAGTAAAACACACACACATACACACACACACACACACAAAACACACATACATGCAAATTCAATGATACTGAACAAGATATCATCAAACAAACATGTAAATTATACAAATGAAATGAATGAAAATGAGAGAGAAAGGGAACATAAGAATGAACTGAGGAGATGGTATGGTCACATCAGGAAACAAAATGGCATGGGTCAAAAACAATAATGGAAGCTAGAAGACAGTAACACAAGGGGGCTTGAAAATTCTGAAATACTGATTTCCAATAAAGAACTTACAAAGGATTTTCATTTTCTCCAAAATAGCATTTAAGTTAGAGAGTGATTTATAGAGGTATTTTAAGGCACATAAGATTTCAAAAATTCACTTCCCACTCATTTATTCTACAAATGCTACTGAGTCAATCCACAAAAAAAAATAAAAAATAAAAAATAAAGGGGGGCCATATTTGTGAAATAGGAGATAAAGAATCTAATATAGAAATATGATTCTATTTTCTGCACTAAACTGTAACATCAGGATAAAAATTAAAGGTACATACTTTTGAATACTAAACTAATTAGCAATTATAAGATGGAATTATTTGTTCTATAATGTTTTAAAAGTGTATCTATCATTATGTGATGTAATTTAAAAAAGTAATTAAAGGAATATTTATACAGTGAACTTTAAAGTTTTCACACTTTCAGCAATATGAAAAATGGCAAAACAACTTTCATAAAGAATTCATTGAAATTCATGTATGCTGTTCAAATTTAAAAAAGGACTATTCTGAGACTTTACTGCATTACATATGTTACTTTAAGTTAATATTAGAGTATTAGGAATTTACATAGAGAAAATAATGTAGCTGATCATGAATGTATACTAAATAATAAAGGATGTATTAAATTATATGTATTGAAATTGATTTTATTATAGTAAAAATCATGAATATACATAGTTTTAAATCAAGCAGAAATATAAAGAATATATCCAAATTCACAGAGTGTCCTATATCTCTCCAACCCATCCTTAGTACCACTGATCCAGCAACTTTTTGTTGTTGTCAACAATTGTATTTAAGGGCACTTGGGTGGCACAGTCGTTAAGAGTCTGATTTTTGGTTTCAGCTCAAGTTGTGATCTCAAGGTCATGGGATCCAGCCCCACCCTCAGTGAGCACAGGGTCAGCTAGAGATTGTCTCTTTCCCTATCCCTCTGACCCTCTCCACTTTCCTCACTCTCTCACCCTCTCAAATAAATAAATCTTTTAAAAACTATTTATTTATTTATCTATCACACAAGCAGGGAGAGGTGCAGAGGGAAAGAGAGACTCTCAAGCTGACTCAGCATTGAGCTGGGAGCTGAGGCAGAGCTTGATCTCACCAAAAGATCATGAACTGAGCCACAATCAAAAGTCTAATGCTCAACCAACTGAGCTATGCAGGTGTCACAATTCAGCATCTTTCCTATTCAAAAGTTTTTTCATTTTCCTCATGGTTTTTAAATAACATTGTTTATCTGTTATTTTTATTTGTTAATTTTAGATGTTATGATTTGTTTTCTATTATGTAAAATGGGATTTTCAGGTTATTGTTTTTTTTTTCTCAACCATCTTGACATTTCCTCAAAAGTTATTGCATTTGTTTAAGAAAATATGAAATTCTTGGGACACCTGGCTGGCTCAGTGGGTTAAGCCTTTGCCTTCAGCTCAGGTCATGATCTCAGAGTCCTGGGATCGATCCCCACCCACATGGGGCTCTCTGCTCAGCAGGGAGCCTGCTTCCCCCCTCTTTTCGCTGCCTGCCTCTTTGCCTACTTGTGATCTCTGTCAAATAAAATCTTTAAAAATATATATATATATATTTCCAGTGCAGTGCTATTTTGCCTCTCTCTCTCTTTTTTTTTTTTTTTTTTTTTTTTAAAATTCTAGAGACTTTTTGGTGCCCTGTCTCTGGAAATATGTCTTTTCTTTACCCTTAAAGATGTTCAAGGGAAGGAGCTGGTATAGGGAAGATATGGGGACAACTGTTGTATAAACATTACTTCATATTTCATTCCTGTGCCTTAACTTCTATTTTCTGGAGTACCTAGTGTTGGAAATATGCTTAGGGAATTTACATATGCAATAATTTCCTTTTCTTTCCTTTGTTCTTCCTTGAATTACAAATAAATAACACAGTAATTGATTTCCCTTTTGCTTTGGGTTAAGATGACAAAATGTTGAAAATTATTTCTTGGGGAGAGTTTATATACAACTGTTTGTTCCTTTACTAAAATAATTAGCTCTGTCCATTAGTTATCTTCTTCACTTTATGCTAAGATTATTTCTTTTGAGACACTTAGATTTAAGAAATAAAGATTCAGTTTCCATGCAAATAATATCTAACTGTATTCTGTTTTCCAGATATTGAGCTAAATGAAGGATAACTTTGTTATCTCCCTTAGGAGACTTAATAGTCAAGTTCATGGAAAACTACATATATGCACAGAAGATAAGTAATAAAATACAATTAATATATACTTATGTTATTTGGGAATAGGTAGATATTAGTGGGAATTAGAGTGACTAAAACGACTTTATTGCAATGGAATAAAGACTTGGGTGAAAAGAAAGGAGCAAGAAGGTTATTCCAGGGAGGTTAAATTATTATCAGATGATCTAAAGAAATTTAAAAGTTCATGTAAATATTTTACTTTCCTTCTCTAATATCTATAATAGCACTTTGATATAGCTCATATTATGTCTATATTTATGTTTATTTATATATCATTTTATATTTTCTAAAATATATATTTCTATAAATAATATATTTTCATAATCATATTTCCAATATAATTTATATATACTAAGCATATGTTTTCATACATTCATATGTGTATGTGTACATGTTTGAGTATGTATCTGTAGATGTAGAGCACTGATTATACCTTAACTTTTTTTCTCATTTAATCATCAACACTGTTATCATGGAAGTACTATTATTATTCTCATTTTTCAGATGTAGAAACAAACTTATCCAAGGTTACACAATTAATTAGTTAATGTAGGAGGAGGGTTTCACACCCCACCAGTTCAATGATAAACTAGAGTGCTCACCACAATTGCCTCTCATTCCAATTAACCATATTAAATAAATACATAATTTTAATACTTTATCCCCCAAAGATTCGGAGTGACTTGTATTTTGGGAAACTAGGAAAATTAAGTTTTCCATCAAGTCATAGCTAAGTGAGAAAGTAAAGCGTATTTTTTTTAAAGAACTTTTGAGCAGGTAGAGAAGTGTGTACTCCAAAAGGCAATTACTTGGGGAGAAGCCAAATTAAAAAGGATAAACCTGGATGAGTCATAAATTGAAGTGGTAGGTGAAGAGGGAGAATCTGGGTAGGAGCCAAAGAAACAGAGAATAGAAGAGAATAGAAACAGTCTGTACTGAGGCAAAGACAGGGATGGACAAATCCCCTAGGGGTTTTGCACTCAGCAAAAGCATCTGGAGATTATCTGGAAATTATTCTTTCTGAATAATTGAAAAGGCATGTCATAGAGTCTTTATTACTATGAATTTATTTCAAATTATATAATTTGCTTCTTATAAAATAAATCAACATCATTAATTTTAACCAGGAAAAAAACTGCAATCTGAGATGTTGAATGCCTATTAAGAATTTATGTCAAGATTATTACTAACTCTTCCCCCACTTTTTTAAAAAATATTATACCTCAAATACTAATTAAAATGAAGGAATATGACAGAACTACTATTTCTGGCAAAATTACATACTGACTAACTATTCTGAAACCTACCTCAAAATACTGAATACTTTTTAAAAATCTTTAAGTGTATAGCTTAGTTAACCAGAAAGATTTTAAAAATTAAAATAAGTTAAATTAAGAAATAATTATTTAGAAGAAAGCAAAATTTCAAAGAAGAAAACTCACAAAAAAGCTACCCTTGCCCTGAGGAAATATGCAAATTACAGGAGGTTTTAGTTTACTATTTTAATTCAAGTGTAAAGAAAAACAAAAAGTCCTTGGACTGAAAGGTAAAAAGTCAGACCAAGAATCTTTCAATATAAAGCCATGACTCCAAAATATGAATGCTCGATAAATATCCAACTAGGAGAAACATGCCCCCATACAGGGAGAGCATAATTAAACTTGACAAAAGAGGAAGTTGGGTCAGAAAGCTTTCCTTAATGAATCATGATCTTCAGTCTATCCTGCAGTGGATTTGAGACGGGAGATATTACCTACGGAGCCCAAAACCTAAAGTACAAAATGTATATAGAACTTCTGAATGTTGTCAATACTCAAATACACTGTAGAAATAAACATAGCCTCATTATAGCAGCAGATGTTAATCATAGCCCTTCAAGTTTTCTAAGTAATACAGTAAAGTAGGCATGGACTAATTATAAGCAAATAAAACAACCAAAGAAACAGGCTCCTCCATGCAAGACTTAACAGAATATACAAAAACAAAAAAATCAGAATCAGCTGTAGAGTATTAAAAGTGTGAATGATATGCATTACTAATAAAAGGGAATGTTCAAGTAGATGAAAGAAAAGAGACTATCAAAATGCTGAATCTGATTTGAAAAATAACAAAATAAAAATTTTAGAACTGGAAAAAGAGCTCTTCAGATGAGATAACTAGAAATACACAATGAGGAAGAATGAATAAAATGGAATCTAGATCTTGATAGAATCACTAAGAATTCACTATGGAGAAATAAATGTTAAAAAACAAAAGGGAAATTGAGAGGCTGGAGATCAAAATGAGAGATTTTTAGCACTTATCTACTGAGATGAAGAGGGTAGATATAAAGATATACTGGAAAAGAAAATTTCAAATTTGATTTATGATAAAACTGTACAGATTCTGGGAACTACATGAATCTTAGGCAAGACAAATTAATAGAATCCACACCTAGAGTCATCATCATGTAACTGCAAAATGCCGACAAAGTAAAGATCTTAAAATAATTAGCAAATACATATATATGATATTCAAAAGGAACAAATGTAGGTCTGAGCACTTCAACCAACACTATTAGGGAACATCAATGTAATAAAATCTCAAAGCGTTAACTTCAAGTGACTTTTATCTAGACTTCCATAAAAGTCAAATATGATCAAAATCAAGAACGAGGGGCACCTGGGTGGCTCAGATAGTTAAGTGTCTATCTTTAGCTCGGGTCATGATCCCAGGCCATGGCCTGGGGTTCCCTGCTTTGCGGAGAGCCTGCTTCTCCCTCTCCCTCTGGCTGTTGCTCCCCCTGCTTGTGCTTTCTCTCTTTCTGTCAAATAAATAATTTTTTTTTTTTTTAATCAAGAATGAAACAAGGTCACTACAGACGAAAGTTGAAATTTATTGCAACACAGCTATATTGGTAAGAATAAGCCAAATACCCTAACTGGAAAGTGAGCCAAAAATATGAGTACATAAATGTTATTGGTTCAAAGCATAGGAAAAGCTAGGAACAAGGTGGGGGTGGCACATGCGAATGACTGTCTAATAAATATGGAGTTCCTCTTTTGGGTGATGAAAATGTTATGAAACTAGAGATTGGTAATGGTCATACAATGACCATTGAATGACCTAGATTCTATTTAAGTGTACACGTTGAAATGGTTGGAATGGTCAATTTTGTTTTATGTTAATTTTACCACAATAAAAATAATATTTATAAAGCTATATTACTAGGACAGTGGTAGTATGTAAGTGCTTAATGTTTACCTCATGAACTATGGTATTTCAAGAGTTTTTGAGTTCAACTCCTGGCTTCATAACCTATTTGCTATGTATTTTTGTGCAATTTATGAGCCTGCCCTTTGCTTCAGTCTTTATATATGGTAAAATGGAAATGATTAAAGCAGTAACTACACTGTGGAGATTAATACTGTAATAAGGCATAAAGAATCCTAATATAGTGAGTTCTCAATTAGGTTTATGTATCTTTAACTATAATTTATTATGATCATTAACCTCATCATTGTTATTACTAAAATCTCGCTTCTAATATTTTCACAGCTTGAAGTATTCATACTCAATTTTTGCACCATCCTTCACTACTCGGGGTTTGGACCAACTGTTCCAAAATGCCTTTTCTGAACCCTCAGGTTACATTTATGTTTTCCCTTTCCACCTCCCTGGGTTGCTGTTTATAACACTATGACTCATATCACATTGAAATTACTGGTGTATTTGACTGTTTTCTCCACGAAAGAGTCAATTTTGCAAAAGCAAGTATCATTTTATTTTGTCTCTTGAGCATATTCTGTAACATAACACACACAACACACACACATACACACATGTCCTAGACTTCTATTTGCTCAGCTGAACAATATAAGTTATATGATTGACAGATACTTTATTTTGTTTCTTTCGGTGTATATTTTTTGTTATTTAATGTCTACAAAATTTACAACACTGACAGTTATTAATCTCTCAGGGTTTCCAATATTAAGGTGAAGGAATTTTTTTTTAATATTTTATTTATAAATTTGACAGAGAGAGCATAAGCAGGAGAAGCAGCAGAGGGAGAGGAAGAGCAGGCTCCCAGCTGAGCAGGGAACCTGATGCAGGGCTTGATAGCAGAACCCCAGGATCATGACCTGAGCCAAAAGCAGACACTTAAGTGACTGAGCCACCCAGGGGTCCTGTGAAGGAAGAATTTAATAATCAGTGTACTCATTCAGCAATAAGACAGTAGCACTAATTGTATGCACAACACTAGGGCTATAAGTATTTCAAATATTAATTCTTAAACTATTTTTTTTTTAGTTCTGTTGTTTGTATCTATGTTTAGATTTAAGTACTGTATGAGTCAAAGTAAGACTTCAGACACTGACTAAAGTTGTATATTGACTGGGAGTTGCACTGATTCTCAGCCAGTACTTTATTTCATGAAAAAAAAAAAAATTCCCCTAAATAATGATAAAGAAATGGAAAATTAAAAGATTGGGCACACACGTATGCTTTTTGCAAAGGGCTTCATTGTCTAACCACATGCTTGTTTAGTACTTAGAATATGACTCAATAAGCAACTGGCATGATTAGAAATGGTAAGAGCTATAGTACAGTCAACCTGAATATCCATAATATTCTCAGTTTGGCACAAAAGACCACAGAAATGCTGAGTTTCATCAACATGCCGTTCATCTGTTAAAAAAGAAAAGCTGAGATAAGAAACCACAAGAAGCCATCATCCACACCCTTATTTGGAAGATAAAAATACACATATATTAGCAATTGCTTTTTATCCAGATACTGAAAATTATAATGACATATAATACTATGTCTGATTTCATTTTGATTTCTTTTTTTGAGTTTTGAGTAGTGCTCAACAATTTATTTTAGTAGATACCAACTAAATTGTTGTCAACACATTTTAATTGTTATATACATGCACAGCAGTCATTTCACAAAGCTTTAGGGGGTAAGATGCATCCATTAGTGATCTTGGTTTGACTTTATTTAAACAAACGATTTTCCATATTGAGATACATATAATACATAATTTGTACTCTCTTTCTTGCCATTGCTTTTAGGAGCTTCTTAACTGGGATACAAAACATTTTGTCTTAATGTTTTATGATAGAATCAAAGCAATAAAGAACACTGTGATAAAGAGGAATCCCACAAGTTCTTTTAAAACCAACATACATTTGTAGTAATCTCCATCAATCTAGTCAGTGAGGAAAGTGATGTATTTACTACTTTAGCCCCAGGCATTTGAAAATTTTGATACAACAAAAAAACCATTTTTATTTGGCAAACTTGAATTAGAGTTTTACAGCCTGACAGAATTTATATTTTTGGGAATGGCTTACCGATGTACCAAGAAATCAGCTAGATTAGGAACTGCTTTGGGCATCTCAAAGATGCCTAGATGGCTATGTTATGTCTCAGATGTGTCAAGTCCAATTATCCAGTCTTTTGTAGAAATAATATAATTTCCTCTGTGAGGTATTAACCTACACCTTGCAGGAGTCTACAGACCTGCTTGCTGTCTTCTGCACAAAAGAACCAGTAAAATGGGCAACAGGGAACTAAAATCCAATCCCTATTCTGCTATATCCACCAAGAAAAACAGATCTTTCAGTAATTTGTGTGTACTTTCCGCCCAGTTCATCATCATACCGAAGTGGACTATATCTGCTCTTGCACACAGACTCTCTCTCTTAAAATAAATAATATTTTTTTTAAAAGTTTTTATGTATTTATTTGAGAGAGAGCATGAGCAGGGGGAAGGGCAGAGGGAGACTGAGAGAGAAGCAGATCCCCTGCTGAGTAGGGAGCCAGATGTGGAACTGGATCCCAGGAACCTGAGATAATGACCTAAATCCAAGTCAGACACTTAACCAAATGAACCACCCAGGCACCCCATAAATAAATAAATCTTTAAAAAATAATAATAATAATAAGAAGAAGTCTGGGCTGACTCAACTGGATTCTCTGCCCAGAACCTTATGATACTAAAATCAAGATTTAGGGGAGGCTGTGTTCTTATCTGGGAGCTCTGGCTCAGGAAGAACATTTCCAGATTCATTCAGGTTGTTAGCTGAATGTAGTTCCTCAGGTTGGAAGACTGAGTTTTCCATTTCCTTGCTGGCTTGTCAAATGGGGGGAAGCCCTCAAGTTTTAGAAGCTTCCTGCATTCCTCCTCATGTGATCCCTTCACACTGGAGCATACTATGCAAAAGTCCTGCTTAGAATCCTTCTAGTGCTCCAAATCTGTGACTTCTGTGTTTTTAAAGAGTTTATGTGATTAGGTTACACCCACCCAGATAATCCCCATATTTTAAAGTCAACTGATTTAGGACCTTACATCTTTAAAATCTCTGTAAATAGCACTCTGATTAGTATTTGATAACATTATCAGGGTTACAAAATCTGAGAGAACCACCTTTAGAATTCTGCCTACAGCAGGTAACAAAATTATTATGGTTTTCAAAAATGAGTTAGTTGCCATTTTCTATTTTCTCAAAGAATTAATACATACATATATTAAAAATTATAAAAATCCATTAGTCAATTGTTAATAGAACTTACTGTTAAAAAGGGCTATGGTTCCTGTTTTATTTAGTTTATTTAGTTTAGTAAGTAGATTTCCATTTCTTTAATGATTATATTTCTTGTGCAGGTTTGCTATTCTTGTTTTAGTTCTGGCAAAGTTTTGAATTAATTGGCATAAAGTGACTGAATATTCATTGATTTTTAAATTACTTCCTATATGTAATCATGCGCCCTTTCAGTTCTAATAAGGTTTATTCATGGTCTCTCTCTTTTCTCTCTCCTCTCCTTATCTCGTTTAAAATCTATATGGGCAGGATCTTTCCTATTTTATTATAATTGTCAAATAAAATGCTTTTGGTTTTGTTGATACTCTAAAATTTGTTAAATATTCATTTAATTCTGAGCTTTTGCTATCTCTTTCCTTCCAATTACTTGGATTTATTTTATTTTTATAACTTTTAATTTGGATCATTAAAACATTCATTTTCAGACTTAGTTGTTTTTTTCCCAAGCAAAAGCATTAAAAGATACATTTCCCCATATTTTAAATACATTGTACACATTTTGCAACATGGTATTTTGATGACAATTGAAATCATGTACAGAAAATACATGTTTTTTCTAATCTCAAAATAAGGTTACTTTTTGATACATGAGCTATCTCAACATTATTTTACTTTAATTTACAAATATATTTAAATTTTTCTATTGAAATCTAACCTGTTTGCAATTTGGTCAAGAAGGTAAATATGATCAAAATTAATTTTATTTTTCTTGTTCAACATTTCTGTACATATGCTAGTATTTATTTTATAACCAGATAAACCAGTTTTGAAAATAGTCTACTACATCTTAAGAAGAATGAACATTTTAGGGTGCATGGCTGGCTTAGTTGGTAAAGTTTGTGACTGTTGATCTTGGAATCGTAATTTCAAGACCCTCACTGGGTGTAGAGATTATTTAAAAATTTTTTTAAAAAGTGAGTATTTTGGCACTAGAAGAGTTCAACAAGTATTCACCACATCCAGCTTGTTATTTTTCTTCTACATGTTCCTATTCTTACTTTTCTTTATTAATCACTAGATTTCTTAACTTTCTTTCTTTTTTTCTTTTTTTAGGTGAAAAGGAAGTATTGTACACCTGAAAAAAAAATAAAATAAATAAAGAGAGAGAGAAAGAAAAGAAAAAGAAAAAAATAAGAAAATTCAAATGAAAATTCTATAGCAAAAGTTTATAATTCAGTAAATACATAGATTAAATACTTAACCATGACCACTTCCAACAAACATGCACATTTCGAATCATCTAGAAAAGATGATGGTATATGAAAACCTCACAGTGTCACTGTGGATTTTGATGACTCCTCTTATGTTAATTATTAATTTCCATAATTTTAGTTAGGGACTAATTTCTTTTTTCTTTTTGGCCAAATTCTACTATTTTGTTATTATTTAGGAGCCAATCTTTTTCTTTAACAGTACTTTTTCAAGATATAGATTTACTGATATTAATACACCTGTACTTATTTTTAATTATTTTGATCTTGCCTGGTATAGCCTTATAGCTCTATTTTAAAAAACCTTTGTTCTCTATGTTTTAGATATTTCTTCTGTAAGCAGCATATAACTGGATTTTTCATTCAATTTTAAAACTTGTCTTTTATCAGAATTTCATCCATTGGTACTTGTTCTTTTACTGGTACTTCTTGGATCATTTTTCCAACAATAATCTATCCTTTCTGTTTAATCCCTTTTTACTATATTGAAAATTCCCACTAGTTTTCATGTTAACTGGCTATGCATTTCCATTTATGACCATAATATTTTCCCATAACTTCCAGATGTACTGAGTGGTTAGTTAGCATATCTAACACATGAAATTTTGAATTGTGAATTCTTGCTCTGGACTTTCATTTAAAATGTTTTATGGCATTTTATCTCAACTAAAATTCCAAGAAATATATTTTTTTAAAAAATACTATCTCATACAAGGTAATAATGTTATTTTAGTAAAAAGTCTATCAATTTTATTAATGCATGCACTATAAATAGGTCATCATAATTCAAAAAAGTAAATAAGTTATATAAATAAATGTTGCAATTAGTATGCAACTTTATAATATTTATTTAAATAAAATACAAAAAATAATACAAACATAAAAATCAGGTTTATTATTTAAATTGTAAAACAGTAAGACAGGTATTTTTCTATATTTGCTAAAGAAATTAATGACGAAATCATTCAATTGTCAAAAATAAAAATGTGCTTCCTTTAAAAAATATCCATTCTATTTAAACATGTGAATTATAATGTTTGAATTTTCATTTTTACATGATTTCTCATGTACAATTGACCCTTAAATGATATGAAATTGAGCTGACAGGGACATTTTTATATGCAGGTTTTTCCAATAGTAAGTAAAATCCTGTAAATATATTTCCTTTTCTTATAATTTTTAAATAACATTTTCTTTTCTCCAGCTTCCTTTTTGTAAGAATACAGAATACAATACATATAATATACAAAATACCTGTTAAGTGCCCATGTTATTGGAAAGGTTTCCAGTCAACAGTAGGCTATTAATAATGAAATGAATACTCAAAATTTATATGTGTAATTTGACTGCATGGGAGGTCTGCACCTCTAACCCTTGCATTATTCAAGGGTCAACTGTAATATATTTTGCAGCTGCTAAAATTGCTTCTGAAAACACTTAAAGTTAGGAAAAATACAATATAATATTAACTAGGAAAAAAGGGATGATAATTTTAAAATATCAAATTAATCACAATTAAATTAATAATAATCATAGCATCATTAAATCAATCATATGAAAGAGCAGCCAAAATTGATAATATATCTTGAAAAAGTTTGGTAACAGTATGTTAAAACTAAGGGTAAATTATCAGGTTTCTAATTCCAAAATATTGCATATTTGATTGATAACTTTTAGTATATAAAAAAAAGAATTCCTATTGATAGCTTTACTATCAATCATGTTTGAGATCCAAATAGTACTTTTTTATAGAGGGGTCATATTAAAATTCTCCTAAAATCTCTTTCAGCATGTCAGTGTTGAAGAGAACCTAACTTACAGATTACTCTCTGTAGGTAACTTTTCTTTTTATTTTCCTGAAAACCCTGTAGACATCCCTTGAATTTACCCCAGGCTGGAAAGGAAATCTTTTTTTTATATACTGTAAGTTATCAATCAAATATGCAATATTTTGGAATTAGAAACCTGATCTTTTACACTTAGTTTTAATATACTGTTACCAAACTTTCTCAAGATATTTTATCAATTTTGGCTACTCTGTCATATGATTGATTTAATGATGATATGATTATGATTAATTTAAAATAAGTTCATATGCCTTGCAATATATACGTGGTTCATTCAGTTTCTCTCTCTTGGTATCAGCAATTATCTGAATCAAGTTAATTTTGACATAACTCTTCAAAATTTGACGGTAGACATAGTGCCTAATTATTGTGTTTATTTTTTTTTTAAATATTTTCTTTGTTTATTTTATTTTATTTTCCAGTTCTAATTATTGTGCTTCCATTGTCTCTGCCAATGAATAATTGGCCCACCAGGAATAAATGTCTTCTTTTTTTTTCTTATCTCACTCTCTTCCGCTCTCCATGATATAATGCCTGGCCCTGAAAAAGATTAACAAACAAATACATGTAAAGACTTTATGCTAAACTAAATTTGTAAAATGTCTATGGACATGTCTGCATTGAAATAAGTCTTAAGAAAATTATTTGTCATTGATCATATGAGGGTTTTGAGTGAATCAATGAATTATTTTCCTCTCTTTTGTTTTCCATTAAGTGGAAATATTTAGGAAATATCATAGCATTCATATGAGAACAATTCTCCTTCAGAATAACAGTGAATCAATAACTTGTCACTTTTGAGAGTCAGGAGGTCATGATGCTGTTGAATAAAGCAAATATTTCTACTGCCAACTCTGATAAGAGAGTCTGTAAGTTATGACCAATCCAGTTAGGTTTTTTTTTCAGTCTTTTATATTGTTTATAATATAGCAAATGTCAATAGTTATACAATTAAATGTTTATTACATGATTAATTCAAATTGTATCATAAGAGACTGGAAGAACAAATATTAATATTAAAATGTCTATACTATCCAAAGCAATCTACACATTTAATATAGTCTCTATCAAAATATCAACAGCATTTTTCATAGAGCTACAAGAAACAATCCTAAAATTTGTATGAAGCACGAAAGACTCCAAATAGCTAAAACAACCTTGAAAAAGAAAAGCCAAGCTGTAGGCATCACGAGTCTCTATTTCAAGTTATATTACACAGCTGTAGTAAACAAAACAGTATGATACTGGCACAAAAATAGACACCTAGATCAATGAAACATAATAGAAAACCTAGAAATGAATCTACAACTATATAGTCCATTAATCCAACAAAACAGGAAAGAATATCTAATGAGAAAAAAAGTGTCTTCATCAAATGATGTTAGGAAAACATGCAAAAGTATGAAATCAAACCAACTTCTTATACCATACAAAAAAATAAATCAAAATAAAAGACCTAAATGTGAGACCCAAAACCATAAAAATCCTAGAAAAAAAATGCAGGCAGTAACTTCTTTGGCATAGGTTGTAATGACTTTGTAGATTTGTCTCCTGAGGCAATGGAACCAAAGGCAAAAATAAATTATTGGGACTTCATCAAAATAAAAAGCTTCTCCACAGTAAAGGAAATAAACAAAATTAAAATACAACCAGGAAATAAGAGAAGATATTTGCAAGTGACATATCTGATGAAGGGTTAGTATGTGAAGTACATAAAGAACTTACAAAACTCCACATCCAAAAAATGAATAATCCAGTTTAAAAGTGGGCAGAAGGGGAGACGGGGGGCTCACTGGGTTAAAGCCTCTGCCTTCAGCTCAGGTCATGATCCCAGAGTCCTGGGATCGAGCTCCACATCAGGGTATAAGCTCAGCAGGGAGCCTGCTTCTCCCTCTCTGTCTCAGCCTGCCTCTCTGACTACTTGTGATCTCTGTCTGTCAGATAAATAAGTTAGTTAAAAATAAATAAATAAATAAAATGGGCAGAAGACATGAATAGATACTTTTTCAAAAATGTCTATTGGCCAATAGACATATGAAAAGATGCTCAACGTCACCCGTCGTTAGGGAAATGCAAGTCAAAACCACAATGAGATATTATCTCACACCAGTCAGAAAAGCTAAACTGAACAAAGCAAGAAACAATAGGTGTTGAAGAGGATGTGGAGAAAGGGGACCACTCTTCCACATTGGTGGGAATGCAAACTGGTGCAGTCACTGTGGAAAATAGTATGGCGTTTGCTCAAAAAGTTAAAAATAGAACTGCCCTACAGTGCAGCAATTTCACTACAAGGTATTTACCCAAAGAACACAAGATACTAAATCAAAGAGATGTATACACCCTGATGTTTATAGCAGCAATATTTACAATTGTCAAATTATGGAAATAGCTCAAGTGTCCATGAGCTGATGAATGGATAAAGTGGATGTGATATATATATATATATATATATATGTGTGTGTGTGTGTGTGTGTGTGTGTGTGTGTGTATACTATTATTCTAAAATGAATACTATGAATGAATGAATGAAAGAAAATGAATGAAAATGAAGTGAATGAAATCTCGACAATTGCAGTGACATGGGTGGAACTAGAGATTATTATGCTACACAAAATATGTCAGTCAGAGAAAGACAAATACCATATGATTTCACTCATATGTGGAATTTAAGTAATTAAACAAATGAGCAAAGTGGAAGGGGAAACAAGAAATGCACTCTTAACCATAGAGAACAAACTAATGGTTACCCACAGAGAGTTGAGTGGGTGATGGATTAGATAGATGATGTGATGAAGGAGTGCACTAGAGAGAGAGATAAGCACTGGGTGTTGTATGAAAATGTTGACTCACCATATTGTATACCTGAAACTAATATTATACTGTATGATAACTAATTGGAATTTTAAAAAGTAGGGGAAAAAAACCCCAAATTGTACCATAAGACACTGAAAAAATATAATTCTTATACAGATATTTAGAACTATATCCACTTAATGCATGTGATCAAAAAGGTCTGAAAAGATACTGTTTGCCACTTAGTATCCAGTTAAAATACAGCATTTCTTCCTTTTCCCCTGAACCCACAGATTTTCCCCAAAAAAGAAAAATATATATTAAATGATGAAATTTTACAGATGATTTAAATCATGTATGTATCTGCTGAAGTGGAAATGGTGTTTATGGAATATATGATTATGAAACAAGCCATGAAGCATATCTTATTTTATTATTTTAAATATACTTATGTTTCAAAAATTTGTCATTTTTGTGTTCTCAAATGATCCTGGCTAAAATAGTCTATTAATAAAGTACCTTTTCTCTTCTATGCATAAAAAATATATATGCATATTAAGTATAAATATTTTATTTAGTTTCAAATATTTTCTCCAGGAAGAAAGTTTAACCAATATGAAAATGAAATTTTTCTGTGACCCAAAGACCTCAAAAATACAGAATAAGATTTTTTATTTTATAAATTGGGAACACAGGCTTGAGAGATTCAGGGAAAGAAACATAAATTAGAGAAGTCAATTTTGTTGGAAGCAGTGCCTTTGACAGATTCATGACAAGATGGAAGAATAATTTTTGTTTTGAACAGTAGGTTGAAAGATTAATAGTAAGAAATAGAAAAATCATTTTTATTGGGAGGTGTAGGAGTATAAGATTTGTGATTTAAGAATCTTATTTTTCTTTATTTTAGAAAATGGAGGGTCTAAGAGTTTTATTTTTTAAGAAATATATTTAATTATCCATAGTTTTTCCTAAATAATTCAGCTAATGAATTTGTAAAAGTGAAAGTCAAGTCTGCTGATACTTTTCTCTTGTACTAAATGTATGTTGCATATCATAAGAAAATTAGTTTACAGATATATTTTTATTTTTATATGTTCATCTCTTTATGTCAAGAAAACCATGCAAATATTTGGAATCTTAAGTCCTCAAAAGGTCAGCTTTTGTGAATATTACATTAAATTCTCTATTTTTCAAGCTATGGTAACATATGAAGAAAAAAACTGTGTCTCTGTTGATAGGTAATAAATATATAAATATATATATATATATATATATATATATAAATATATAAATTGTTCTGTTTTTTTGGAGATAAATTTTGGTAGTAAAAAAGTATAAAATGTATTTACCAATAGTATCACCTGATATTAATTCTTTAATTACTGGACAGATTCTTCTCAAAGGACAGTTGACAAATTATTTTTTCACCCCTGCATTATTTAGATATTAGAGTTTGAAGTCATTGGATCATATCAATTTAGAAACAAAAGAAGTTATATTTTATTATTCATATTTTCCTGTTTACTGTGGTGGTCTGGCAAAACAAGCCCTAATATAGTGAATGTGTTCACAGTACACCTTAATCCCTATCTTCAGACACAGTACAACTGGACTTGAATTCTTCCTCTTTCAAAATCTTCCTGTAGAATTCAACCATGTTATTTAAACTTATTTTTAAGTCTTTTTTCTCATGTATAAATGGAAATAGTAATAATCATAACTCATCCTCTTGTTATGAGCTTGAAATCAGGCATTTCTTGAAAATGATCATTATGGTGTCTAGCATGGTATAAAAGCTCAATAAGAGAATAAAATTATTTAGCATTATCCGTTGTCAGTAGTGCTGTAGTAGTGATAAGTAGTTCAGAACACACTTTGGAAAAGAACCCACATTTTTTTCACCACACAGATCTCTTTTAGATATATCATTCAGCTGGATCTCTCAAAAGACATTTTGAACATATTAGCTCTTACTAATATTCCAGAAAGAGGAAACTAATTGAGGCTGGTTCTCCATATGGCAAGATTCTTAGCTTAGTTTTTTGTTTTTGTTTTTGTTTTTATTTTTGTTTTTGTTTTTCCTTTCAAAGGCCAACTTTGCCAAATTTGCTTATTGGAACAATATCCTGGAAATGGTATTTACTTGACCTTGAAATACATAATATCAATATAATTAACAAAATGGTTGTAAATCATCTATAGTCTGAAATTTATTTTTGTACCTGCTGTCTGCCTTGAGTTTATATTTATAAATCCATAAGAATATCACTGAAAAATGAATGACAAAGTTTATTGAGTTCTTATTATATACCAAATAGTATTCTGTGCATTTATTTGTATGTTATTGAATCACTACAACAATAATATATCTTAGATAAACTATGATCCCTCTGTTAGTTTTCTAGACCTGTCATAACAAAGTACCACAGATTTTGTGGCTTAAACATCAGAAATCTACTTGCCTTTTTTTTTTCTTTTTTAAGATGTTATTTATTTATTTAATAGAGAGAGAATGAGAGAGAGAGAGAGAGAGAGAGCATGAGAAGAGAGAGGTCAGCTGGAGAAGCAGAATTCCTGCCCAGCAGGGAGCCTGATGTGGGATTAGATCCTGGGACTCCAGGAACATGACCTGAGCCAAAGGCAGTCGCTTAACCAACTGAGCCATCCAGGTGCTCAGAAATCTATTTCCTTATAGTTCTAGAGATTAGAAGTCTATGATCATAGTATTGGCAGAGTTGATTTTTTTCCAAAGCCCCTGTGCTTCTTTGATGGGTGGCCCTCTTCTTTCTGTGTCTTCTTATGATAACTCCTCTGTACATATATTCTCAGCAATTCTTCTTAAAAGGACACCAGTTATATTGGATTAAAGCCCAAACTAATGACCTCATTTAACTTTAATTATTTGTTTAAAGACCCTTTCTACTAATAGAAACACCCTGAGGTACTAGTGAGAATTATGATTTCAACATATGAATTTTGGGAAGATATAATTCATTGTAAAATAATTCCTATTCCTATAAATGGAGCAAGGAAAGTACAGAGAAATTAATTTGCTTGAAGTTGCATGAATATCTATTTGTACACTTGGGATTTTAACTCTGGTAATCTGACATCAGAGACCAAATTCATAGTGACAGTTATACTACCTCTGATAGAAATAGCTCAGAAAATAGTCATGTCTGTGAGGCATCTAATTGTTTTCTTTTTAATTTAGCTGCCTAATTTTTTTAGTCTTTTCATATACTGTTTTGAAAGGTGACAGTTTCCCAGAATATTACAGTGAATAAACCAGAAAAAGAAAGTGGACAACTAAAAAAGTTTTGGAAATTGTTATCCATAGTAAAGAAGTTTATATTGCATAGGGGGTTAATCATGTGGATGAAATGTATGCAAATATATAACATAAATTAAAAGTTGACCTTCATATATCAAAACAGTTTATAGATACAGATGATAAAATTACTAAACCCTTACTAGATTATAGAGAAAATGATTTCAATAGGCAGCCAAATTTAAACCTAATAAAGGTAAGTTAATGTTCTATCTCAAAAAAAAAAAAAAAAAAAAAAGAGTTACAACGTCTCTTTTTTTTATTTAGAGGAAATTAGGTGTTGGTTGTCATAAAAAGAAATCTTCCTTTAATATCAGGAGAAAGTGTATATTGGTCAAGTATGAGAGGAAAGAAAATTGGAAATGCAGAGCAAAATCTTTAAAATTTCTTATTAATTTTACAGTCTTCTGGAGATGTGTCATGGTAAGATAGTATTAAATAGTATATCAAAATTGCATAAAAGTATTAATATTAATATTAGTTAAAATTAATTGGAAATAATTTCCATGACAAAGAAAGGAAATGACTTACTGAAATTTCACATTCCTATAATATGATTTATCATGTGACTTAAGGAATTTTGTTAGGAGAGTAAAGATGGTGGAGAGGTAGGGGGACCTTGGCCCTTCCATCCCTCTAACATAGCTGTATTGAAATCAGATCATTTGGAACCAAGGAAGTTGAACTGAGGATTGGAAGGAAGACTTCCACTTTTCCAGAGAGACAGCAAGTCAGGTGACAGGTGCAAGGAAGTTAATTTAGGAAGAGAAAAGCTGCCAGACAGCTGAAGAATGGGAACACTTAGAGTGGGGAGAGAAAAGGGAGAAAGACAATGATGGATTGAGGAGTGCAGCATCAGGTTCACAAAGAAGAAACACCCCACCTCCTGACCTCAAACCAGGGAGCTGGGGGAACTGAGTGGTTCAGGTTTTTTGCAAACAGTGAGTGCTGCTCAAGCTCTGAGTTTGGGAAGTGTACAACTTTCACCAGAGCAGAGCTGTAGCCTGCAGCTCCTGGAGAGGAAGCTGTGTCAGAGGAGCTCATACAAAGTGGTATAGAGATCTCCCGGGTCACCCTGGGAGAGATCATTCCCCTTCCTGGAATACATTTGGAAGAGGGCAGATTGCCTCTCTAAGGACAAAAGACTCTGCAGTTGCCAGCAAATGGCCTTTCATTGGTAGGGGACAAAGTTGTGAACAGATAGGGTGGATAACATAGTCACTGCTTTTTGTGGTGATACACTATAGATTTCACACACCATGCAGGGATGGGTCAGTTTTTCTAGGACAAAGGCACTGGTCAAAGCACAGTGAGTCTCTAATCAGAGAAGGTAGCAGATCCCAGTGATGCTGACTCCTTTAAGATCTGGAGTTTTGAATCCCAATCACATGCCAGAGACAAAACACAGGAAAACTGCTCTCAGAGTGTGTTGATAGCCCTTGATTTTCTTTTCTTTTCTTTTTTTTTTTTTTTAAGATTTTATTTATTTATTTGACAGAGAGAGATCACAAGTAGACGGAGAGGCAGGCAGAGAGAGAGAGAGAGGGAAGCAGGCCCCCTGCTGAGCAGAGAGCACCATGTGGGACTCGATTCCAGGACCCCAAGACCATGACCTGAGCTGAAGGCAGTGGCTTAACCTACTGAGCCACCCAGGCGCCCGGCCCTTGATTTTCTGTGAGGGCTTCCAGAACACCAAGAAATGTGAGTACCCCTGTCCGGGATGGGCGTGGGTGTTGCCATTTTATCCCATTACTAACACAGTCATACATCAGAGAGCAACACAGTGGCCCCCAGTTGAGGTAGGAGCCATTTATATCAAACCCCCTGTGCTGGGGCTGGGGCAGGATTGACTCTGATCCAGCACAACAGACCTCTGTCCCAGAGGAGCAACACAGGAAGCATGTCACATGCACAAAGTCTACTGATTGTCCAGTGCCTCACAGCATTCCCTTCAGTTCTGGTGGAAATAGGACCAAGGTGATTTTTGTTTGTTTGGTTGGTTTTTGTTGTTGTTGTTGTTTTAATTTTTCATTTGGATTCAGGCTTACAGTGTGTGTGTGTGTGTGTGTGTGTGTGTGTGTGTTTTCCTTCCTTCATTTCCCTTTATTTCATTTTTCTTTTCTTTTCTTTTTTTTTTTTTTCTTGTTTTGGTTTGGGCTTTTTATTTTTTTTTCTTCCCCTTTTCTTTTTCTTTTTCTTTTACCTTTCCTATTCTTTGGTATCAGGCTTATAGGTTTTTAATTGTCTGTTAATGGTTTTGTTGTTGTTGTTCCCTTTCCTTCTCTCTCTCTCTCTTTTGTTTTTTGAAACAGGCTTTTTTCTTCTTTGCTTTTCTTTTTCTTTCTTTCTTTCCTTTTCTTTCTTTCCTTTTTCCCAGACTTTTTTCAACAAATAAATCAAAGCACTCCTAGATAAAAGTAAAGCACTTCCCACTGCAAGAAAGAAGGAACTCTGCAGAGAACTGACTAGTGGGAAAGAACAGCCCAATGAAAGAGCCGGGTACACACAACATGCACGAGAAAAACTTCCTGAAGTTCTAGGCCTTAGACATAGAATGACTTCTTCCTCCTCTTCTCCTTCTCCTCCTCCTCCTCCTCCTCCCCCTTCTTCTTCTTCTTCTTCTTCTTCTTCTTCTTCTTCTTTTCATCTCATTTTAATATAGCATTACTATGAGATGCAGCAAATGTTACAAGCTTTCATAAGATGCAACTCATAGAAACTTAGTCAAAATGACAAAACAAAGAAATTCTACCCAGAAGAAAGGCCAGGAACATATCACAGCAAAGGACTTGCTGAAAAGAGATATAAGCAATATATCTGAACAAAAATTTAGCTCACCAGTCATAAGATCAAAAGATAAGACTATGTTTTTTGGGGGGGAACAAACAAAAACAAAAACAAAACAATAACAACAACAACAAAACCATAGAGACCAGAAAAATCCTTGCTGCAGAGATAAAAGACCTAAAAACTAGTCATGTTGAAATAGAAAATGCTAGGGATGCCTGGGTGGCTCAGTGGGTTAAAGCCTCTGCCTTCAGTTCAGGTCATGGTCCCAGGGTCCTGGGATTGAGCCCTGCATCGTGCTTTCTCTCCATGGGGATCCTGCTTCTCCTCTCTCTGTCTGCCTCTCTGCCTACTTATGATCTCTGTCAAATAAATAAATAAAATCTTTAAAAAAAAGAAATAGAAAAATGCTATAATTGAGATGCAAAATAGACTGGATATAATTACAATGAGGATTGAAGAAGCAAAGGAGAAAATAGGTAATAGAGAAGATAAAATTATGGAAAATAATGAAACTGAGAAGAAGAGGGACAGAAAACTATTAGCTCACTAAGGAAAATTTAGTGAACTCAAGGATTCCATGAAGGGAAATAAGATCTGTATCATAGGATTCCCAGAAGACAAAGAGTGGGGGAAAAGGGACAGAACATTTATTTGAACAAATTATGGCTGAGAACTTCCCTAACGTGGGGAAGAAAACAGGCATTCAAAGCACAGAGAATTTCCCTCAAAATCAATAAAAACAGATCACCACCAGAACATATCAAGATAAAGAGGTAATTCTGAAAGCATCTAGGGAAAGAAGGTTCTTAACCTACAAAGGTAGACATACGGTTTGCAGCAGATCTGTCCACAGAGATCTGGCAGGGCAGAAAAGAGTAGCATGATATAGTCAATGTGCTAAGTGGGAAAAATATGCAGTCAAGAATACTTTATCCAGCAAAGCTCTCTTTTGAAATAGGAGAGACAAAGAGTTTCCTGGACAAACAAAAACTAAAGGGGTTCATGAACACTAAACCAAGAAATATTAAAGGGGACCCTTGAGCCCGACAGACCAAAGATTAGGAAGGAACAGTAACAATCTATAGGAACATAGATAATACAATGACACTAAATTTTTATCTTTCAATAATTACTCTGAATGTGAATAGATTAAATACTCCAATCAAAAGATTGGAGTATCAGAATGAATAAAAAATAAGACTCTTTATAGGTCACTTATAGGAGACTCATTTTAGGCCAAAGACACCTCCAGATTGAAAGTGAAGGGGTGGAGAACCATTTATCATGCTAATGGACATCAAAAGAAGTTTGTTAAAAACATGGTAGCATGAATGTTGTAAGGTAAATGTAGAGGGGAAAACCAAAGAAAGCACTCAAAATGTAAACATATATTTCTTTTTTGTGGAAAATATTAATAACTTTAAAATTTAATTTATTTTAAATTTTTTAAAGATTTTTAAAATTTATTCATTTAGGAGAGAGAGCTCCATAACAATTACTTGTGAAGAATTAAGTCTTGAAGAGTACTATTTATTAATTTCACATTAAAGTACTTATTCTCTTTACTTAAAAACATTTATGGTGAAATGCCTCTCATATGATATAAATGTATCCCTAATTTATCTCCAATTTGAATGTATAAATGTTAACAGTAAATAAATACCCACTTAGCCCTTTAAAAGATAAAATTATATTATTAAGTATCCCCTAATATTTTAATAATTTATATCACTTATATACCATGACTTCCTTACCAAAGTTAAAGTAATAGAAACCATATAATGTCTGTTCTATGTTGGAATAGAAATAGAAACCAACAACAGAAAGACAACTAAACCTCCTCCCACTCTATGAACATCAAACAACACATAGTCTAAATAACACATGGGTCAAAGGAGAAATCTCAATAAAATTGAAAAATTCTGTAGCCCATAAATGAAACAAAACAAAACAAAAACAAAAACCCTCACCAGTTAACAAAATTTGTGGGATACAGCAAAAGCAGAGCTTGAGGGAATTTTATAAAAGAAGAAAGTTCTAAAATCAATCGTCTAAGCTTCCATCTTGGGAAACTAGAAAAAAAAAAAGAGAGAGAAAGAGAAAATTGGAAAAGTAATTGAGCTCTAGCTTCAAAGAAAATGATCATTTTATGAAATTTTGTTTAATTAAATACTTAACTACAATATATGTAAAGCTCCTAAGTGTGGCAACAAATGAAGCTGAAAGTTTTTGTGCAAAAATTAAATTATTAAAGAGAGGAAAAAATTTGTATGTCTTGCATAGGAAATTAGTAATTACTAATTATTACTAAGAACATGAAGAAAAAATAAAATATAAGTAAGGGGGTAGAATTTATTAGTAAAAATAAATAAACACATTAATTAACTAGTTAATAAATTAAAAATGAAGTAATGATCCCCCAACTTTAATTAGAGTTGATAAATATAATAAAGGCAAAACAAAACAAAACAAAAACACACATACCCAAAAGGAGAAATATAACTACCAGTTGGCCAAACACCCCAGAAGATCATTTATCAAAACTAAATCATAAATTTCCTACCACTTACAAAAGGAAAGTTATAAGCCTGGCATTATTCTTGGCACTTATTTTGGCAAGAATTTGTCTAACTTTACACATCTCTCTACATAAAACTGCTTAAGTCAAACCATTATAATTCTAATAACACTCTACTAATTCTGCATGTTATGTTTATTTTATGCTACTGCAAATATTCCCGTGATTTTTCTTCTTCTTCCATTGAAGTAAAGTCACTTATCTTTGGGAGTCTCCATTAGTTCTAACTTTTTCATTTATGTTTCACTGAAACCTTAGTTTCTATTAATCCCCATAGCTGTGAAGTTGTTTAGAAAATATCATGTATTGTCCAACCACTTGATGTATTATCCCTCATCTTGAATGATAAAAACTGGTCATTTGTTTCAGCATAAGTGCTTTTCTTTCAACTCAATTTGAAATTTTTGAAGGACCTAAACCTTAAACTGATTTAGGCAAACCTGGATGAGGCAGATTTAAATTTGGAATAGAGAATTTATAGATCAGTGTAAAGAATTTGTTCATTTACATTTTTGTTAGAGAATATACACTTATGAATTCATTATTTTATTTTAAAGGAGAATAGTTACACATTTCAGTTCCTGTTTACATTTTGGAAACAGAAACCAGGTCTAGAAAAGTATCTGCTGTCATGAGGCTTAGGCCTAAGTAGAAACATAGGCAATATGTCTGTGATAAAAAATAAATTTAAAGATTACATATAGTGATTTATGTGATAAAAAAAGAAAGAAGAGAAAAAAGAAAAGAAAAACTTCTGTGAAAGATAATGCCTAGAAGCCGATGAAGAGCTACTCCTTAAGAGCACCCCTCTTTTTATTCCCTAAGGAATAAAATAAGTATAATACTGGGTCTCTACAATTTTTGAAAAATGATCAAATGAATGGAAGATCCAAGAGAATATTTAGAGTGGACAGCAATGTCACTGCCTCGTACATACCAATTTAGGAAATCTTAAAAATTTTACATGACATTTTTATATCTTTCCATATTATCTATCTACAGTGAGTTAGAAAAATTATATACAAAAAATGTTAGACAAGGAAGATTAATTACAACAAATAAGAATTTTGAATTATAGAAATCAAAACTTAGAAGTTGGTATAATTGCAAATGATATTGTAGGTTACATTGGGTATGTTTATTACTAAACTTATGTTAATACTATATTCACCTGGGTGGCTCAGTCGTTTAAGCATTTACCTTCAGCTCAGGTCATCATCCCAAAGTCCTGGGATAGAGTCCTGTATTGGGCTCCTTGCTCAGTGGGGAGCCCCTTCTCCCTCTGCCTGTGATGCCTTAAGTTCTCCCTACTTGTGCACTTTCTCTCTCCCCCTCTAGCAAATTAAATCTTTTTTAAAAAATTCTGAATTACAATGTCTATAGCCATTCATTTAAGATCATCACTCCTGAGATTACACTTTCTTAAAAGAAGTTGAGACTAACATCTCATTTCTGAGGCCCTGATAAACTGGAAACATCAGTTTCACCTTGGCATCACCCCCTAAAATCTATTGAGAAGGTGGTAAGAGATTTTGACCTGTGTCCCTTAGAATTTGCTGACATATGGGAAAATAGAGACTGATAATTATTTTGTTTTGTTTTCCTATCCCATTCTCATATCAGGAGTTTGTGTGGACATCCTTTACCATCAAGGTAAGTAAGAACTGTGGTGTTGGAAGCCAGAAAGAAATAGAGAAGGGTTTTAGCTTTCATTCTTCTGATAATACAGAATTTGCCACAGTGATTCCTGCAACTAATATGAAGGAGCATCAAGAATAGAGAAGAAAGAAACAGCTGCTCGAGTGTCAACTAATCAACGGATAAAAGGACATTTGAAGGCCTGAATATTTTGATGGCGAAGGGTCATGTAACTGAAGGATGAGAGGGTTTTGTACTCTAAGCAGTCATCAGTGAGAGAGGCTTGAAGTGAGACCATCTACTATTCCCAAAGGAATCTCAACTGCCTGCTGTCTTCGCGCAATCACATCCCTAAAACCAGCGTAAAGAATGAAACCCAGATGCTTGAGAGAGTGAATAAAGAGATATGGAAACACTGTCAGATAATACATGAAACTATTCAAAATTCAGACATTACACCCAGAATAATCAGATGTTTGGAGTTTTTCGAGAATATCTGACAAGAGTCATGCCCACTGGCAGGACAGGATTCACAATGGATTCAGAACCACACCAAATAACACTAAGCTCTGATCCATTCCCCAAAGTACTTCTGAAGCTACACACATTTCATTCAAAAGCATTTGCTGGAGAAATACTGAATAGGAAGAAAGAGCATCAATAGATTAGTGCAACTCATTACGTTATTAGAAAGACAACACACATGTTTGAAAGCGGCTCAGTCGATAATCACAAGATGTTAAATATAATTCCTAGAAAAGCACACATATCTTAATTAAATTAGAACTCTAAGTAATCACTAAGATTATTTACTTTAATTCATATTCAATTTGGGTTTTGAATTCAACTTCATAGGGTCCAGCTGCCTTCCAGCATTTTAAAAACGGTTTTCAGGACACTAGCGTCACAGTGTAAAGAGGACTGGATTCACATCTCACTTTTTTTTTCTTTTTTTTTCCTATTTATATTACAATTACAAAGAAAATAAGCTCCACTAACTTATGTGTGCATCATCTAGTATATAAGGAGAATGTTTGAGTTGCAAAATAAGTATATGATTTTTGAGATATAATGCAGTCCCTTTTGCTTTTCAAAGAAGTTTACTGTCATCCTGAAGTAGACTCTTGGCATTTCTCTATTGGAAAAAGAAAAGTGAGCTTGGTAAAATCTTACTTTACAATAATTGGAAAGATATATATGTAGAGATAAATTCACAGCCACATTGTTAAAATATCTTGGTAAGTTATACAAAAATGCCCAGAGTTCATTATACATATATGATAATCAAATATGGTAGCCTGCCTATCCAAACTAGACCTCTCGCAAGGCAAGGTAAATAAGAACCACAGTGGGATCCTTTCACTTGCAGAGTCTTGTTAAGTTTGTAACAAATCAGTGATTTTTTTACCTTGTTTGCACAGTAGTTCATGACTAAAAGGATTATTATTTTGGAATAGTTTAGTGTGATGCTTCCACTTCAGTGGAACAACTAAGCAGTAATAATGAGCAATTAGAAGACTCATATTGGTATTGCAGCAAACTAAAACATTTTACAGGGAATGTAATGATTTAATTTGGACTCCAGAGAATAGAGAATTAAGATCTGCCAGACTTCAGTAGGTTTATCTTTCAATGTCTAAATTATCATCATGTGCTCTTTCTTAAATGTGGTAATTTTAGGTCTCTAACATATGTGCTCTAGAGGAAAAATAAAAAAAGAAAGAAAGAAAAAAAAAAAAGCTTGTTCTATTTGGAGAATACGTAGATATTCTGAAGCAAAAGCAAGAATTTTTTCCATAAGAAAATAGATACAATAGAGATGCTGGAATATAAGGAGGAATGGGACTTCTTTCTCCGTTGTAAGTGTAAACGCAATCTGGAAAAAAAACTGGATTAGCACGCAAACTCTTGGAACCTTAGCTGCTGTGCCTTCCCTCTCAGGATGTTTGTTCCACAACATCATCACTTATCAAATGGAAGCAATGACCAAGGAGATCTCAAGCAGATGATGTGTGTGCTCATAAATAAAAAATAGATTCATCAGAAATGTGACAAGACAGAATAAATATATTTGAAGTGTATCTTAGTAAGTTAAAAAAAAAAAAAAAAAGGCACTGAAGAATAAGAAGCTGAGGGAGACTGCTCAGAAAACAAAGGTAAATTTTTTGACTAGACTGTAAAGAATTATAGATAAATCAAGTAAATTTAGAACCACATTTGTTAATTCATAAGCTGCAACTTACATAGTGACTAAAAAATTCATTGGGAAAATAGGCTTTTCCCTTGAGGTAGAAAGAGTCAAGAAGAGGCTAGAAAAAGTTTCTGCCTTAAGTGTACCCTCTAAAAATTTTTTTAAAGATTTTATTTATTTATTTGACAGAGATCACAAGTAGGCAGAGAGGCAGGCAGAGAGAGAGAGGGAGAAGCAGGCTCCCCGCTGAACAGAGAGCATGATGTGGAGCTCGATCCCAGGACCTTGGATCATCACCTGAGCCGGAGGCAGAGGCTTTAACCCACTGAGCCACCCAGGTGCCCCGTACCCTCAAAAATTTGACATGTTCTGAAACATACTGTGATTACCTCAGTCATATTATGAATACTGATAGAGAAATATCTACCCATTTAGTTTATTTCAACCTAACTCAGTTTATATCTCATCTGTTTATTCCTTAAAGTGTACATTGTCCTGAATTCCTTGTTGTTTAATGTCTAGAAATATGTTTTGCATATTTATTCTAATTTCTAGTTGTCTACAGTAGAAAGATAACTTTAGTCTCAATCAATTCATTATCTGTCGAAACAGAAATCCTCTTTAAAAAAAGTTAGATAATCAATGTTATTTTCCTTTAACATGTAGTGATATATTCTGTTTTTTAGAAATCATTTATTTTATTTTTGAAAATTATTTTTAAATATAGCCAGTTTATAATTCCATCAATATAATAAAAACTATCACAAAATTTGCATTTCAAAAAATTACACAGCAATTATTTTAATATCTCATTCCACTCTCAAGAATGTCTCTATGTAAATAGTATGTTCTATTTTGAGTAGCAAAATAGTATATGATTTATATAAGTAAGTAAGTAGTATATATAAGTAATATATAAGTAATAGTATGTGATTTATATAAGTAAGATAACTTCTAAGTCTATTAAAAGTAGCTCCACATCTCATGTATTCCCATGTAACAGCTACAAATATAAACTGTGGATGCAAAACTGGCAATTCAAATATAAGACAGTCATACATGCTTTATGTGGTGAATAATAATTTTATGTGAAGTTCTGATGGAAGTAAGGTACAACTTCTTTTACATAGTTGCAGGAAAATTAATAATATATAAAACGTTAAAATATTTAGTCTTCATGTGTTAAAAAACAGATTATAGGCTCTGTACATTATGAATGTTTCTGGTGTTTTTTGCTTATGTTTGCTTCGTATTGTCTCACTTGCCGGATTATCTATTAAGATTATTGCGAAGGGAATTCAAAAGTTGTGGTATGCAGGACAATTTTGTACTCTGTTATAAAGCCTATGCATAAGGGAAATTTTAGAACCCTGGTCCCACCTACTGAGTGCCACAGACTCTCCTAATTATTAGGAAAAATTAAAACACACACACACACACACACACACACACACACACACATACACACACAGAGCAGTTTCTGAAAGCAATACTGCCCTTCGGAAAACCACTGCCTGGATTTTGTGGATTTTGTGTTACCTTCAAGTAGATAGATTTGTTACAGTTAGTAACTCCTGGAAGTAAAAGTATGGTAGGATGTGATATAAATAGTATGTATTTCAGTGGTACTGTGTTGATTAGCAATGAGAATTTGGTAGAATAATGGCCATGGAGAAAGGGAGTAGATCAATTTAGAAGTTATTTAACTGCATAAATTTATTTATTTAACTGCAGAAATTTAACTATGAAGTTATGAATATCTATGTAACCTGTCTAGTATATCATCATGGAGCGGAAGGCAAAAATGAAAATAAAAGATCTGTTTTCTAGATTGAGATTCAGAATTGCAGGAAGAAAAGTGAAGGTAATAGAGGGAAAGAGAAGTTTGAAATGAAGACAAAGGTAAGAAAATAGACTGATACTTTATGAGATGTTACAGGAAAACTCCCTATATTCCCTATAAAGTAGTAAGGTAAATGTGACATTTTGAAAAGAAAAAAATGATGTTCAGAGAATATAGTACATTCTAAGAAAGCAATGTTGTAGAAAGATCTAAATAAATGTACGAAAGTAATTTATACATTTAAATAGAGGCAGCATTTGAATTGGGTATAAAAAGGGTTATTGCTGCTTTGTGATTATTGATAGCTGATGTGCTTTCCACTTTCTTGTCAGTGGAAAAGTAAATGGAATGATTCAAAATTAATTAACAGATTTTTTCAGTTCCAAACCAAATGTTCATGTTTTTAGGAAGAAAAACATAATAAAAACCTTGGGATTCATGTTAAACATTATTATGTAATATATATTGAATCCCAAATAATCCTAGGAAAAATTTAACCCATTTTTTAGCTTTTGTGCATTCCAAGTGTCTAGTGTAACATTCTATGAAGATTTGGCAATTCCATGGGATGAGAAAGATGTGGCAACAGAGCTGAATACACAAACATCTACTTATTAAAAATAAGTGGGTAGGAAAATACTGCTGAACAATTACAGGTACCAGATTTCAAGCCTTTACTGATCAAGTTTCAATTATTGTTAAGAATCTGAAGTTCTAGGGGCACCAGTGTGGCTCAGTCAGTTAACCATCTGCCTTCGGTTCAGGTCATGATCTGTGAGCCCTGGGACCAAGCACTGTATCAGGATTCCTCCTCAGCAGGGAGTCTGCTTCTCCCTCTGCCCTTCACTCCATTCATGTTCTCTCTCACCTGCTCTCTCTCAAGTAAATTAAAAAAAAAAAAAATAAAAATTTGAAGTCCTAAAAGAAGAGGAGAAAGAATTGAAAGTATAGGAGATAGAAGAAAAATTAAAGAAAAACAGGAAAAGGAAGAGTTCAGATCTTAAAATTAATGATAACATGGGATACAGAAGCTGACACTATGGGAAATTGACCTTATAATACTGTGTCTGCATAATTTCAGCAATGTATCTCTCAAAAAGACTCACATCTACATCTGAAAAAAATATTAACTGAGATAATACCAACATTGTAAAATAAAACAATGAGGACTAACATTTATAAAGTATTTGCTATGTCCTAGGCATTGTTTAATAATCTTTCCAAATGTTAACACATTGATTCTTTTTTTTTTCAAGCTTTTATTTATTTATTTATTTATTTGACAGACAGAGATCACAAGTGGGCAGAGAGGCAGGCAGAAAGAGAGAGGAAGGGAAGCAAGCTCCCTGCTGAGCAGAGATCCGGATGAGGGGCTTGATCCCAGCATTATGACCTGAGCAGAAGGCAGAGGCTTGTGGATTAAACACTGAGCCACCCAGGCACTCCTAACACATTGATTCTTTAAAGCTTTGAGGTGTTTATCTTTCTCTCTCTCTCTCTCTCTCTCTCTTTTTTTTTTTTCTATCTATACACAGGAAAACTAGGTACATAGATGGTGTTTTTATTGGTTGTCATTGAATATTTGTGGATGTACTTAGCAATTTTTAGCAATGCATTTTTGAGTAAATCTTTAGTGTGTATAACAAAACCTACATATGTTCAGTTTAATTGATTCATTATTGATGGGTTTTATCATGTTTAAACATCCACTATATTAAATTTGAAGTCATATAGACTCAGATTCAAATTGTATCTTTTAAAATCTCCCATGAATTTTACTAGTACTCTCCTAATTTACTTTTGTCCTTTTATAAAATTAGAATAACAACATCTGTCTCATACGATTTTTAAGGATCAAATGTTTTAAGGATCAAATGTATTTGTTACATAATTGACCTTGTTTATCCATTCATGATATTTTAAAATTCAATTTAATCTAACATGTGAAAATGCACAAAACTGCAAATTATTGAAAATATTAGTTCTTTGAGATAGACAAAAAATAAGGAAATTGATTTCAAAATAATGAGAACTATTTTAAAAAGCAGATAAAAACTATTACAATATTTGATTAAAATATTTTAAGTCCCATTTACTTACATTTATGCTGTTTATTTCTGGCTTAGTCAATTTGGGCTCCTATAACAAAACATGATTGATTCAGTGACAAATAAACAACAGAAATTTATTTCTCACAGTTCAGGAGAATGGGAAGTCCAAGGTCAAGACACTGGCAGATTCTGAGTGTGGTGACTTTCTGGCTTATAGACAGGGATCTTCTCTCTGTGTCCTTACTTGGCCGAAAGGGCAAGGGAGTTCTCTAGATCTCTTTTATCATGTGTTAATACAGTTCATCAAGGGTCTGCCCTCATGTTCTAATCACCTCCCAAAAGGCTCATCTCCAAATTTCATCACATGGGGAATTAAGTTTCAACATATAAATTTTAGGGAGACACAAACATCCAAACAACAGCATTGTCTAATAATTTAAGTCATGTAGTATCTTACTGAAGCTAAAGCAAATATTTAAGATTTTTTAATTTATATAATAACACTATCAAATAAATTGAATGTATGAATGAAAAAGGGGTAAAATACATCTCCAGTTCAGATATACATGAGTCAAAATATGCTCTGAGTAATAGCATAGCATCTTGGTTTGCCAATATTCTGAACTTTTGATTCTCAGGGTTTTTGTTTTGTTTTGTTTTGTTTTTTAATTTCAATAAAGATTTTATTCATAAGTTCAAAAGATATTTTTGTGCCTGCTCCTTTTATTGCTTTTTTAAAGTGGTTTTTTCTTCATCTATATCTCTAACTCCATAAAAGAGTGTATTATGAGTAATAGCCTACAGCCAAACTCTACATCCTATTCCATTTCCTTTTATCCTACTACATTCCATTGCTTCTCTTTAGTGTGGTAACATTTTGATAAATGTTATTTAAAAGCTAAGTTAAGGGGTGCCTGGGTGGCTCAGTGGGTTAAAGCCTCTGCCTTCGGCTCAGGTCATAATCCCCGGGTCCTGGAATCCAGCCGCATCGGGCTCTCTGCTCAGCAGGAAGCCTGCTTCCCTCTCTCTCTTTGCCTGCCTCTTTCCCTACTTGTGATCTGTCTCTGTCCAATAAATAAATAAAACCTTAAAAAAACTTAAAAAATAAAGGCTAAGGTAAAGATTTTTATTATGGTAAATAGTGATGTGTGTATAGAGGTGTATTTATTAAAGTAAATGAAAATAGGCTCTGTTTCTAAATATACTAGATATAACTTAATTTTTTATTTTTGTTTTTTAAAAAGTATGATCCCATATTATAGAATTATTTGTAATCCCCTCCTCAGTGATATCTTTCACTTCTCTACTTTGTGACATAAATATAGCTTTAATTGTTAATTATTTTTGTGTGTGTGCTTGTTCTAATGACTTTCCTCAACTAGATTGTCCGGTCTTAAAAGGAAAGAATTAGGCTTGGTTTGTTCTCTAACTACACAAACATTAAGAAAGCTACTTGCCCAGAGAAGAGATAAGTATGTGCCACTGCTTTGGATTATTTTCATTAGGGAAGTCTAGATACATATCTAGATACCTAGAATCAAACTAGTACACTGGTCACATACAGAAATCAAGAACTAACTTTATTATCTAAAACAATTTAGAAATGATTTTCTGTAGAAAATAATTTATATAACAATTTTACCAGTAAATAGACCATAATCCATTCCATAGATTGAAGAATCAAGGTAAATACTTACAGTATCAATATAGTGATGAAAATAACTTTCATCTGTCTCTAAACCAACATCTAAATGGTTGCTAGCTTATCAGGGTTTTCTGAATTAATATTGTAGCCATATTTTCTTCTGGTTTAGAAGATGTCTAAATGCTCAAATTCTACATTTCACACTTCTCCATAACTATTCCTGGATTATCTTGTTTAGTCTTCTGCCACAGCATATCCCTTCTGTGTGTTCTTCTCTCTGTTGCCACATCCTTTGCCATGCTACATCACCATGGCATACATATACCCATCGGTCAAGACCCACTAAAATCTTAAATCCTTAAGTCAAGATGTTCTTTCCTTTCTATGATCTCCCCCAGAATTATGTATAGTTATACTATGAAATTGTGGTTCTTTTAATGCCCCTTGGGTCTTTGAGGGCAGAGTTCAAGTCCTATTAATCATTTATTTCCATGATGTGGAATTGTGCCTGACATGAAGCAGGTTCTTAACAAATGTAGGTTAAAAAACAATGAATAAATAAAGTACTAACAGCGTGGAGCAATCAGAGTGTGTTAGAATGATTAACAAGCTTCCTATGGGCAATAAGTAAAATGAAATATTTTTTTAAATAAGAATTAAGCGATTTTCGACCCATAATATATACACTCCTCTCTCAGCAAGACATGAGGTAAATAGAAAGAGATTGTTTAATAGGGATTACATTTTTTAAGTATATAAGACATGTGGGAGACATGTATGGTAGAAGAAGGATCAGATGTGTAAATAATAAATGTGCAACATTATTATTCCTCTTAAGGGAGATAGTCTAGTAAATTGACTCAAAACCAGAAGATATAGAATAACTGGAGGTAATTTAAGATATGAGAAAATCAATACATTCATCAGTGAAATAAATCTATCTTTAAATCACCTATCAAAATTGTTCTAGAAATTCTAACTTAAAATTTGAAGAATATGGTTGTTAACAATTCAGAAGAAAGTAAAATAAATTATTATTATTATTATTATTATTATTATCTATGTATTTGTCAGAGAGAAACCACACAAGCAGGGAGAGCTGCAGGCAGAGGGAGAAGCAGCCTTCCCATTGAGCAGGGAGCCTGATGCAGGACTCAATCCCAGGACCCTGAGATCATGACCAGGGCCAGTACAGACACTTCACTGACTGAGCCACCCAGGCACCCCTAAAATAAATTATTTGTAGAGACAATACTATGTTTTAACTGCTTTTTATTTATATAAGGAAGTCTTAATCTCTTTGATGATTTTTTTTTTTTTTTTTTTTTTAGTTAAAGCACATGCAGGAAATTTAGTAAATACCACCACAATTAAAATAAAAAACAGTTCTATCCCCAAATTACCTTATGATGCCCTCTGGAAGTCCATACCTTCCTTTTAAATCAATCCCTAGAAGTCATTGATCTGTTTTTTTGTGCTTTCATGTTTTCTTTTTATAAAACATCACGGAAGTGGATTAATTAATATGTAGCCTTTTGGGATTGTCATCCTTCACTTAGAACAGTGCCTTTTAGATTTTGTCCGAATGGTAGCATATACAAGTAGTTCTGTGTATTGCTGAGCATTATAAAGATTTTTGTACTGCTGTTTGTGTGTCCATTCATCAAGAATCATCTTACCTTAAAAAAAAAAAAAAGAATCATCATCTTACCTTAATGGACTGGACAAATCCTACTAACACAAATAATGTGATAAAAAGATTCATTCTAAAATTGTTTCCAGCAGCTACATTTCAGGTCCTAATGTTGTTATTTCTAGTATAAAGAAAAAGCTGAAAATATCTAGAACTTACAACATATAAAGTGGGATGTATTTTATAGTTTTAATTTATATAAATATTTGATGACCAGATCTAATTTAACAATTTAAAACATATTAGAAGTCATTTCAGTGCATTTAAATAACATCAAAGTATTATACAGAAAAGCTAAATAGATGATAGATAGAAAGATAGATAAATGCATAGATAGATGCTTAGATAGAAGTAGATTTATTTTACTTCCTAAGACAGCTATATATATATATATTCCTTCCTGTCTTAAGAAAATATATAGATACAAAAAAAAGAAAAAAAAGAAAATATATAGATATAGATATATATGTATATATCTTATATATATAAATATATAAAATATCCATGTAAAATATATATTATCCTAGATATAGATATATAAAACCATTACTGTTACTAGCTAGATATGAATATCACCATCATTCTTGCCCATTAATTTCATCAATTTTAAATCATAAATTTGTTGTCTGTTTTCTTTCTTTAGCACACATTTCATCCAGTTTTGCTAAAAGCACAAGACATAATTATTGAAGATTTATTAATATTATACATGTAGTATTGTAGTATTTTAATCTGCATTATTAAACCAGCTGAAAGTCTTTGCAACTTAAGTGCATTCAATTTAATGCACACTAGTTAACAGAATTTCCTCAAAACCATTATTGGGGACCATTTAAAAATGGCAGGTAGCCAGTAACATACTCAACCAAGTTGTTTTTTAAATTAATCTGTCCATCTCTCAAATTAGATTAGACAAGTTATGCAATAATACAGTACTGCTGCCTGCAGAATTTGAGTTTCTTTAGAGAAATGCATGTGGATGGAAATTTAGACATCTAATTTTAAACTTTACCATGATATATTATCCCACATATATACTTTATTCAGATGTCTTTGTCACATTCATACTTTTATCTTCTTTATATATAAAATATATATGCATATCATAAAATAGTTTTCATTCTCAATTCTTAAAGTAAATTACAATCAGTTAATCAGATTGCTAGATCAACTTTCTGAACATTCATCATCTACAAGATAAATGTCAAATAAATAATCATATATAATATAATCATATTAAAAAGAAAACATGTCAACTTTTAATGGAATTAAATACTGGATCATAACAGTCACAGCTGGTTCCTAAGATTAATCATAATGCATAAGAGAAGAGGAAACAAAGTAGCACTACACAAGGATATTAATAAAATTTATTTAGGGCAAAGCACCTACTAAGTAAAAATGAGAGCAAATTTCTAAATATATTCCAACTACATTATTCCAAGTATAATTTTACCAAAACAAAACAAACCAACAATGAGAGAATGGAATGGAGTATGGCGAAGAAAATATTAGCAGGAGTGATTACTCATGAAGAAAGGGCAGTTACTAAAGTTGTAACACCTAAATTTTTATGTGAACACAAAATTATGGACATATAACTTATTGTATTGACTCCTATTGACTCCATGTATTTTCTGTATGTGTCAGGCTCTGTTTTAGGAAATTAATCTCATAGAGGAAAAATAAAGATTAGTAAAATTTTGACATGGGTATATTGGGTGCTTGGGAGTTAGGAGAACACAACAGAAGTGCAGGAACATATGGAGGGGTGAGGGGGAAGACAGAGCTTTTTCCCAAGGAAGGCTGGATATGAAACAAGGAACAGAACTTAGTTAATAGGAAAGGAGGGAGAAAGTCATTCCAGAAAAAGCAAAAAGGACATGCAAGTTATGACAATATAAGAAAGGCAGAGTGACTTCAAGAATTTCAGTGGGTTCACAGGGAGTCTGCTTCTCCTTCTCCCTGTGCTGCTCCCCCTGCTCATGCTCTCCTTCTTTCAAATATATAAATAAAATCTTAAAAAAAAATAAACAAATAAAAAGAATTTCAATGGATTCAATATGAGTGAAGACCACCATGTTTTTTTTAATTTTTATTTATTTATTTTTTATTTATTTATTTGGCAGAGAGTGAGAGATCACAAGTAGGCAGAAAGAGAGGGGGAAGCAGGTTCCCTGCTAAGCAGAGAGCCTGATGCAGGGCTCCATCCCAGGACCCCGAGATCATGACCTGAGTTGAAGGCAGAGGCTTAACCCACTCAGCCACCCAGACACCCCAAGGTAACCGTGTTTAAGAAAGAGTCATGGGAATTAAAATAAGATGCATGAACAAAATCCAGATCACGTAGAAGTTTTGAACTTTTCCTAAAAACTATAAGGAGCCATTTGAGTGGTTTAAGTACAAGAAGTGAACAATCATTATTACACATTAGAACCAAAACTTGTAGGATGTTTTAGAGGAAGTCAGATTGAAGAGAAAGCAAATCTGAGGCTATTGCATTAAATCCTAGCCTTTAGAGTTCACAAAGCACTCTTAGGAGAATAATTTACCTGTGAGATTCTCAGTAAGAAACATTTGGTTAAATATTCCATATTTATAGCATTTTTGGAAATTCTCAAAATATTCTGCAGTATCCTGGATACTGATTCTCTACAAGATTCTCTACAAGTAGAAAATGTATCTAAGGTTTCCCTCTCTTTTTCTTTCTTCCTTTCTTTCTCTTTCCTTCCTTCCTTCCTCCTTCTTTCTCTCTCCTTTCTTTCTTTTTCTTCCTTTCTTTCTTTCTTTCCTTCCTTCCTCCCTCCCTCCCTCCTTTCTTTCTTTCTTTCTTTCTTTCTTTCTTTCTTTCTTTCTTTCTTTCTTTCTTTTTCACCAATCACAGAGAGTTCTGATTTGTCTCTGAGCCAAACAGAGCCATTCCTCTAAACGCTAAAGTTCTTAGCCTATGGACAAAGTTAATAAGATCTTAAAATCCTATACCTTTTTTATTTCAACTTCTAGTAGTTCTTTCCCTCTTCTCTAAGCTCTCTGCTCTCATACTCAATTCACTTCAGCCATCCTAAGTGTGTACCTGTCCTTTCTCTCCACTAGGCTCAGAAGCTTTCCAGTTGTTGTGCATCCTCTCTATAATGCTCTGGACACCTGCATCACTACATGACTCAAACGTATTTCACTGGATTTGTACTCAGTTGTCACTGTACCATGTAGTTTTTGTTTTTGTTTTTTCCTCAATGATTCTATCATGAACTGGTATTTCTCCCTCCACATTCAGAAATTCTCTATGTTAAAATTATTTTCCCTAAGGACCATCAGAGACCTTATATGCTGTATCTTTTTTTTTTTTTTTAATGAACTGTCTCCTCTTAACTGATTGTAAGTTCATTGAGAGCGGTTTTGTCTTTTGGTTCAGTGTGTTAATCTTAGCACCTAGAACTGTGTATGACTTATGAAAAGTGTGCAAAACATTTATTGATTCAATTAATATATAAGTATAATAAAAGGAAAAAACAAAGATTTCAATTCAATAAATATGAGACAGTTTAATTCTTTAAGAAATTTACTGGAAAGAGGGAGCCTGAGTGACTCAGTTGATTAAGCATCTGCCTTCAGCTCAGGTCGTGATCCTGGGATCCTGGGATGGAACCCCATGTTGATCTTGCTTCCCCTCTCCCTCTGTCCCTTCCCTTAACTTGTGCTCTCTCTCTCTTATCACTCTTTCTCTCAAATAAATAAATAAATACTTTTAATGAAATTTACTAGAAAGAGAAAAATACTCGAGTGTATCTTAGCAATAAGGAACTCAGAATAAAGAAAAAAATTTAAAGATGTGATGCAAGAGTGACTGCAAATGAAAACATTTGTGAACTAATTGATGAATCTCAAAAATCATTAACCTAAAAAAATATGAGGTGGAGATTCATTATGGTTGCTGTAAAAAACCAGGTGAAATTAAAATAGTAAAGTTATGTGAAGAGGATAATTCAAGTTCCTTTAATATGTGGCAGAATAATAGAGATATTGGTTACCTTCAAGTTAAAATGGAATATCTAACTTCCCAAGAAGAAAATTAATTTAAAATATCAACGCACGGGGATTCAGCAGATAATAAAATAACATTAATAAATAAATGATGGGTTCAAAGATAACTTGTTTGAAAAAAGCATCCCTAATATGTCAATAATCATAACCTATTTGCTATACAATGTTATCCTAAAAGTCCTAGGCAATAGAGTAGGTGTAGAGAAAAAGATTATAAGATTGGGAATCAAAGAGATAAAATTATTGTCATCTACAGATAATATAATTGTGCATATAGAAAATTCAAATACCTCTGAGCAACTATTTAAGAATATACAGAGTTTTATAAAGTTGATTGAATGAAAGCAAAAATTCATAAAAATAAAACACAAGTTTAAAATGGGCTAGAAATTTGGGTGCCTGGGTGGCTCATAGGTTTAAGTTTCTGCCTATGGCTCAGGTCACAATTTCAGGGTCTTGGGACTGAGCCCATGTTGGTCTTCCTGATCAGTGGGGAGCCTACTTCTCCTTCTACCTCTCTGCACCTTCCCCCATGCTCACCTTCTCTCTGTCTCAAATGAATAAAAAAAAAAAAAAAAAAAAAACCTTTAAAAAAGCAGTTACTCATTTAATACAGAACTAACACATGTGTACACAAACTACTCTAAAAAATGGGCAACCACTACCTTTGGGATATCCAGATGCAAAAATGCTCTTACAGTGATCATTAGAGTAAAAATCGTACAACTTTTGATATCAATTTGGCAGCATCTACTAAAGTTGAAACATTATTATAATTTATGAATCAGCAATCAGGCTTCAAGATATCCACCCCAAAGAAACACTTGCACATGTGCAAAAAGAAGGCTAATACAAAATGACCTTGCCTTATTATTTGTGAAATAAAAATTGGATATATCCTCAATAACTAGAAAAAGCAAAAAAAAAAAAATGTAAATATGATTATCTATTTATGCTATGGAACACTACATAGGAATTAAAATTTAAAACCTAGATCTATTGGTAGTTATATTAAAAAACCAAAAAGTTAATATATTGAAAGTGAAATTAAGTTTCAAAATCATAATTATAACTCTAAGATAAAATATGTAAAAAGCAACAATATATGTTGCTATAGATAATACTTACCTAATAATAGGATCAAAACCTGGAATTCAGGTTTTATATTGGTTGCCTCTGTAGCAAAGGGAAGGAAAACATGACTTCGTATATGTAATATCTTTTTCTTTAACTTAAAAAAAAATGGATGCCAAGTGTTTTTCTGTTATTCTCCATGCTTTTTTAAATTTTTAATATTTTAAAATAAAACAAAAAAGATAATTAATCAACCAAAGACAAATTCAAAATATAAAAACAAACATATAAGCAACCTTAAAGCCCTCTATGATTTATGCCAGACCGCTCTTTTTTTTTCCACTTTATTTTTATTATAAGGTTATCTTTCCTCATCTGCTCCAGAAATAATTTCAGCAATGCTTTTTTCCACTAGCATTTTTCGACTATTTACCATTCCACTCCCACATTCCATATCATTCCACTAATTCCATTTTCCTGGGGAGCATGTGCGTATGTTTGTGTACATATGTGTACATATCTGTGTATATTTGTGTGTGTACACACACGCACACACACACACACATATATCTAATTTTCAGAAAACTAAGTTAATAAAAATGGTTCTCATGTAAAGATAAAAGATTATATGTAACTCAGAGGCGTGTGTGGTGCAGTCGGTTAAGTGTTTGAGTCTTGGTTTTGACTCAGGTCATTAGATAGAGCCCCATGTCAGGCTCCACTCTGAGTGTAGAATCTGCCTAAGACTCTCTCTTCTTTTCCTTCTGCCCAACCCCTCAGTGCACACTCTCTTTAAAATAAGAAAATAAATCTTTAAAAAAAGTTATATGTAACTCATTAATTAATAAATATAGTGACCAGTGCAGTTCTATAAACAGTTCAAAGAGGATTGGAGAAGACATTGTTTGGGATAAATTAAGTAAAATATTAGGAGGAGGTTGTTGCATTAGGTACAAAATTGGTTATTTTTGCCGGGTAATAATCCTTTGGTGTTATCTGTAGCATAATGATTTGCATGCCTAATGAACAGAAATTTATGTCAACAGGTAATTTCACTATGTCTGAAGTATTTAATCACAGTAAACAGTGAACTCATCTAAGTATATTCTGCTAGTTCATCCCTAGGTAGCCATCACCACCACACCATTGATAAGAATTGATGCCAACTTTTTTGTCTTATTTCTATCACACATAATGATTCTTATAATATATCCCTTAATTTGAATATGCACACACATTTTCCTATTCATAAACACCCTAAATTGTGCTCATACTTCATTCCTCTTAAGTAGAGGTCATTGCTTAAATATAATAACCCTTAAAGCATTATCTTTGTTCATATTTATATTGTTTTTTCTTGCATTTTCCTTATTTAAATTTATATTTCCTCTTTCTTTCTCTCTAACATAAATTTCTCAAAAGGAAAAACAGAGACAAATCATTAATAGCCCATTTTTTCAGGCATGACACAATGTATGTATTTTATATTCAGTGAATGAAATTACTTTGCTATCATTTAAAAATATTTTTTTGAACATGATATAATTTTTAATCATCTATTAAAAATTAAAAATCTTATCAATGCAGCTTTTAGGTTCAGAAGAAAATTGGCAAAGTTCACTATACAAACTATAATTTGTTTCAGTATATTCTAATATACAAATCCTACTACTTAATCTTTGATTTTTAATTTATCAGAAAATTTGAGATTGAAAACAGATTCTTAATATCTTCTATAGATCAAATAAACCAGAAAACAATATTATAAACCAGATAATAAATAAACCAGATAATGACTATTTTAGAACTTGGCATTATGGCCATACCTTTTTGGGTCTACAGAAAAAATCAGAGACTCCACATAAAGGCTCTGAGTACTTGTCTAGATATAGTGGCTTATCATTCACTTACTACTAGAATATGTGTTTAACAAAGAAACTCTCGTCAGCAGATGCCATAGGCCTTTCTAAATCACTTAAAGGAGAGCTTCTGTTGCTATATGTTAGGAAGTTAATTCTGGTTGCAAATCGACATGCTTAGATAAGTCTAGACTTTATTGGAACTCCTGCAAAATGGGAGAAGAGTAATTCAGACTTAAAGTCAGCATATTAAGAAAATCAATTGTTCAGCTTTAAAATGTTTAAAATGCTGGAAGAAATAAATCAACTGACTGCAAATATTTCACCATCAAACTAAAATAATAACATAACAGATTATTACACACATTAAAATGAGTCAAATGAAAATATATTTATAATATGTAACAGCATATAGTGAAAAGCATATAATACATATATACATACATATATAACATCTACATAGTGTCAAAAGATTTACAACAATAATAGGAATGGAATAAAAGACATTAGAGGTTAATTAATTTCAAATTAGAGGGATGCATTTAATCCAGGGAACAAAATTAAAATATAAAAAGTATGAAAATGACGTTGTTTAGAAAATTGTGCATTAAGAAAAGACATTTTGTTCTACTCTCTTTTGAACATTAACCAAGTACAAAACAATCCCCCAAATCTGTCATGTTGACATCAGCATTGACAAAGAAATAATCCTTCACTTTTTTTTTTTTTTTTTTTGATAAAAATAAGCTGAAAAATTCCCAGGAGCACAATTTTGAATAGATTTCAGATTGTTCAGTCCCCCAATTAAAAAGGTTGTTTAAAACAATTGTTATGGTAATTTTTATGTATAGTAGATAATAGGTAAATAAATATAGCCAAATTTCAACAGTGGTTATATGTTTGCCTTGGACTCATCCATCATTCTCTTTTTTCTGCTTGTCTATTTTCTATTTTCTTTGTAATTGCTGTGATCATTATACTATCTTTTCTTTATCTGATTTATAGGCAGGAAAAGTATTCAATTAAAGCAAATTAGATAATCCAGTACAGTTATCTATGTAACTGATACAACAATTTTATTTGGATTTTTAAAAAAATATTTTTCAAAACTTTAAGGCAATAATGAGTAATGCTCATAATTCCAGTCAGATAATTGACAATAATACCTATTTTGTACTATAACTATTATTTAAAATCACACCCACACATACTACTCTTGAGACTGAGCCACAAACAAGGCTCCCATTTTTAAGTGAAAACCTTTATTTTATTGATCACCCTTAGAAACAAAGATACCTTTTGTGATTCTCATCCCAAAAGGTTTCTCATATCCCATGACATTCTTTATAACATACATATAAAGCTATCTCACCATCACATTATCTGAATAATTCAGTCATCCAATAAATACCTAGTAAATATTTATTGGGCCAGACCTGGAGGTACACACAAAAATGAGCAAAACAGTTGTGATTGCTCTCATGGAGGTAAGTAAAGTCATAAGAAGGACACACATTGAAGAAGTAATCATCTGCCACCTACTATCCTTGTCACCTTGGACAAGCAACTACAACCAGTATCTAATACTTAGTTTGAAATGGGGGATAATAATATGGTGGTATCTTCCTCCTAAAGTTGATTTAACGACCAGAAGAGTTTCTGGGAGCCTGATATGTAGGGGGAGCTCAGTCAATATTAGCTGCCAAGTTCTCATCCTTGTTTCCCCTCCCCTTAAAAAGGCTTTGGAATCCTAAAACAAAACACAAATAAACTGAGATTAAGGGAAGACTTCCTGAAGAAACCACACTGAAGTTGGGACTTAAAGGGAGAAAAGGAGTCAGTCACTCTAGGATACCACTGGATGAAGGACGCTATTGTTTGAAGGCCCTGGGATATGAGAGAAAATGACAAAATCAGAGAGAACCTCAAGAATCCAGTGACAAATGAGAGACAAGGTAGTGAATGAGTTCACTGCAATGTTAGGCAGGAAAATGTCCATTCAAGCCCTTGACTCCATGTATGCTAAGTAAAGCCCTTGTGTTTTATCCAAGAGAAAATAAGATTCTGAGACAAGATTTTGTTAAAGGGAAGTGACATGAATTGCATCTCTGCTTCTAAAATAACTGCCTTGCCATCACTTCTGTGACTTGTAAGCATAGGTCACTTCGAATTCAGTGTACTTTTGTCAATAGTTTGTTAGCACTGGAACTCTAGAAGTGCTGTGGGGCACTGCCCCTTTAACCTCTTTTCTGAGGAACATTAAGATTAAAATTATTTTACTCTAAGGGTTCTGGAAATTTTGCAAACCTGGCCACTTTTCAAGACAATTTTCTTTGGCAGCTACTTTTAGTGGGTAAGTAGCCCAGGCAACTTACCTTATTTTGTCAATAACTCTGCTCCCTGGCATCCTCCTATGACCGTCTATAATCTGATTAGGAATGGCTGATGTGAAGGCCATTTCCAGGTTGGGAGGGGGTATACTAAAAACAACTATGATTATAAATATGGGCAATTATAATAAAACATATAGTCCCATGCCCAAGAAGAAATAATTTCTAAAAACAGGTGTTAATTTTATAGTCCCCTATTTCTTTTAATTGTAGTGAAAGTTGAAAGAGTATGGGATGGAGATATACATGTTGCAGATAAACAAAAAGTAGATATAAGAAATATATATTACTTATCTACATATAAGTAATATATGTGTATATATAAGTATATACATATATGTAAGTCCATGAATCTTTATCAGTGCTTTTTATCTCACACCTTTCTTCTGCTTTCCTCTGAGATATGCTTTGGGTTCTGAGCTCTAAGTCCTTCATACCTTGCATAGGGATTCTGTGAATTCTGAGCTCCAGATTAATTGCTTACTATGGTGTCATCTCATTTGGGTTATCATGTTTTCCTCACCTTCTAAACTTAACAATATTCTGAAGAGCTGCATTCCAGGAAAGATTAAGTGGGAAACAGTGTCGCCTAAGTTTCAGGGCCCTTCATTGTTTTAGACCTCACTTGTCTAAGCTGGAGGAGAAGCTTTAGTAACTTTTATATTCAAAATGTTGTATTATTTTCTGTAATAAAAGCTTCAAAGATTGTATGAGGTTCAGAATTCACAAAACCTGAATCTGTTCCTGCTTGTGCTTGGCCTATTGCTTCCACACCATTCTTCTGACTGACACCTACCTAAATTTGAAACAGATTTTATTTTTGTAATGCATTTTTCGAATCTTCGTGATGACTTCTTGATGAAAGGTGATTCCATGATGTTACAGAAGAAGCTGGGAAATGAAATAAAAAAAAAAAAAATGGATACAACTGTCACCAGCCCCAAGATCCAGTCTTCATATTCTCTTGAAATTGCACATCCTTAATTAAACAACAGGGCCTTTGTTTTTAATAAAGAAAAACAAGAAGAAGAAAAGATGTGCTCTTGTTTCTTCCTGGTCAAACACATTCTGGATAAAGAGAGTCACTGGGATCCTTTTATGACATGTTTTCTTTCAGCAATTTCAACAATACAAAATAATGTCGAAGAAAAATTGCACCAAATGGAGTTAGACAAGCAAAGAAGGCTTTACTCAGGACTGTTGCAACAGGGGAAGAGCTTAACCCAATTTTGTTAAAGTAAAAAGCAGGGAAGTTTTTAAGCACTTCAGTGAGCAAGTGGAAAAGTAACAGAGGGCAGTTAGGGAAGGGTTGGTCAATGTGTCTAGACCCTGTGTGTTTGCAAAAGGGCGCTTATCTTAGACTCTTAACCATCCCATAGAGTCGTGGCGATTGCAGCCTTATCTTTTTGATGATGACATTTCCGAGGGATGACTTTTAGTTCCTGGAGAAAAACAAAGGCAGTAGGATGGGAGAAGATTTACATCCCAAAGAGCAGGGAAAGAAGTTACAAATTGCAGGTTGTCTAAAGTAAATGCTCTAAGAAAAGGGAGGTCTGGGGGATTATAGTCAACCAAAACCTGTACAAAGCTTAGTCCTAAATTGAGAGAAATGTTAGACTGTCCTGGTAAGCAGCTTTGAAAATACACATGCAATATTTGGAGTTTCTCCTTCAATAATAAAAAGCATAGTAGTAAGTATTGAAAGATGTTCTTGCAAGAGGCTTAATTAGAGACTTAAAAATAAATTTGGATATGGATATGTAGAGTTGAAATCATTTGTGATTTATTGTATGTGGCTAAAAAAATAATTACATTAAAATGAATTATTGTGGGATTTGGTTAGGGTGAGTAAGAAATAGGTAAGGATCTCAAGATCATCAGAGAAGACCAGCTTTTAATACAACAGACAGTGCAGAAAAAAGGAAAAAAAAAAAAAAGTTCAGTTGATGATCATTCTAAACTCAAAACTTAAGCAGAGTTTCAATACTACAATATTTAAACATGACAATCTCTTTCCCTTATATCGATGGTGTATTAATTAGAAATACTCGGGTGCTGCCTTTGTTAGAGCTGGAGTCAAAACTCTTGAGCTAATGGACAGTTTTTAAGATTCAGCCTCACTTTGGCACATGTGAAACCACACATGCAGTTTTTTGAAATGAATCATGATCATTGTATTAATAGAAAGGTACATCCACAGGTCTTCCAGATCTGTCTACAGTGAGATTCATATGTGACTAATAAAATAAAGCCCAGAGAGGTGTTAGAGAAGAGTGTTTAAAAGATGCACTCAGAGTGTGTGCTATTTGACATTATCTTGGGCCATTTATTTTCTTAAATTATTTTTTAAAAGAAACAATTCAGCAATCAAAATTAAAACATTTATCGGAGAACTGTTAATATTGAATACAGTTTTACTCTTAAAGATAAAAATTGCACCCAATAGGTTTTGAATATCATGAAAATAAATACTAAAGTGTATAGTGAAATTCTTGATGAAGCACTGCCATCTTTTGGTTGTATAAATTAAGGATATAGAAACTACTCAAAGGTTAAATATCCAAGAAAGTGATGTGTGTGTGTATACACACAAATATATCTTGACTATTCGTAATTAAAATGTTTATAAATGGCAAGGAGAATAGATGATAAAAATCATGTTTTAGCCAAGTTAAGCACAAATCTCAGCAATGGAATTCTCAAAGGAAAATTGTCCTATTAACAAATTTCAGGCGTGGCACCTGGGTCGTTCAGATGGTGTGTATTCCTTCCACTCTGGTCATGGTCCCAGGATCCTGGGATCGAGCCCCACATCAGACTCTCTGCTCTACGGGAGTCTGCTTCTCCCTCTCCTGCCTCTCCCACTGATTGCACTCTCTCTGTCTCTCTCTGTCCTTCAAATGAATAAATAAAATTAAAAATAAGAAAAAAAGAAGATAGAGTTAATGTTATTTGGAACTCTTTTTACTTGATTCCTGTGTACCATAAGAGGTAAATTTCTTACAACTGAAAAATTATTTTTTAAATAACCTATTTATTAAAAATTTGGAAGTAGATGTCTGATACAATGTGTATAGCAAGATAGTCACTTTCCAATTATCAAGTTTTTCAAGTCAATTTAATGTTATTAAATTAACCAATAATAGTATTTTTCAAAGATAATCATTAAATTCAAACTATAATTGCAATACAGGTCATAAATTGAACTAAAAAACCTTGAAATTTCATATTTTCATTTTTTTCCAATGGGTGGCGTAGAATATTGAAGCATTCCCAGTCACTCCAATGTTTGCCTTTGTTTTCAGTATTTTAATTAAGCTTTTATGAGAACAATGGAACATGTTTAAATTCCTTATTCACAATGGTAGACATATGGTAAGATCACATCTATATTTGAGAAATCAAGGTATCTTTCTAATAAAGCTTATATTTACAAGAAAGTCAATATAAGCAGATTGCCTCATTCTATTTTATCTGAGCCTTTCCTACACAGATTAATTAGCTGTTCAAGTTATGACAATCAAATACTTGGTATTATGCATTTAATTGGTTTGTTAAATTATATAAAGAGAGGGCTTATTGAAAAATTATCTAGAATATATCATTGTTAGTATATATAGAACTCATGTTTCTAAACCATTTATATACTATTTGTGATTTCAATATATTTAAGGAGAATATAAATTAAAATGTCTATAACATAGATGTTTTTAAAGTAGAATAAAATCTAAATGATAATTTTTCCTTAGAGTAGATAAATTTACTCAATCTAAAACCAAAACTTAGTTTTGTGATGTTTTTATATTACATTCAGTAGTTTAGAAAACTATTCATTTTTAAATTTTTGCAATTATAAATTTATTTTTCTCTTAAAAGCCTTTTTCACCTTAAGATTATAATTAACAAAACCTCACCATATTTATTCAAATACTCATATTTCTAAGCATAATATTTTTAAAATATCTGTTCCATTTTAGTTCAGAATCTGAAATTTCCCATTTTCGTATTATTACATTTCTGTTTTGTAATTCATATAGCAGTGATAGATGATCCCAAATTACAGACATTGTTGAATTTTTTTCCAGGAGTTGTACTAGTTTTATTAGTTTGATGCCTTGAGTATATGTATGTCTTTTAAAATAAAAATAAGTTTTTTTCCTCATTTTTTGTCCCCCCTCCCTTTTAATTGCTCTGTTTTTTAAATTTTAAAAAGTCCTTAAGACAAATCTTCCCTGAAACATTATATATTTAATTTGTTAATAGTTAGAATTTTTCAACTTTTTAAGCATTAATTGAGTACCAAATGAGATCATTTGCATATTTGGTTTTTAGGTAAGTCTATAAAAATAGTTAAAATTGCCCTATATGCATGTATGAAAGTAAATAATAAATAATAACCAGTGATTTTATTTATTTCAGGGAATGTTAATATTTGAAAATACTTACATCCTCCCTGTATACTTAAAATTTATTAAATATATTTAACCATTTGAATTGGGTACAGAGGTTAAGGAATTCTAGTTCAAGTATCTGAAGACAAAGCATAGAGTCAGCTTTCCTTTAAGACGTTCTATGACTCTAAATGCATGTGGCTTTTACAGGATAACAAGTAGTACAAATAAATATTAAGTCCTGCTTCCAGAATTTGTTTTTCCCTGTTGGTTTAATCAGTCATTACTAGTGTTGGGTTTCTTTGTCATGTAACTCACTTGTGTCATATAAATAGGAGTGGAAATATTCAAAGCATTTTCTGAAAAAAAAAAAAGATGTATTTTATTAAGGAATAGAACACATGGAAGATGCAACGTATTGGCTTGTTAGGCTGCGTTACTAGGTGCTATTCTGTCTCTCTTGGTACCATGAGAAGAACTGGCCTACACTGTTAAGAATATCAGGGCAATCTCTCTCTCTATCTCTCTGTCTGTCTCTCCTCTCTATTTCACCTTCTCTGCTTTACTACTTTTTTATCTAGTGTCTTAAAATATCTGCTATTGATCTATCTTGTATGTTTTCTGCTTCCTCAGCGAGAATGTAAGCTCCATGAGTACAGAATTTGTGCTATTCAGTGCATGTTATTTGGTTATGGCAACATGATATAGAACAGCAAAATTTAGTTAAGTAAAAAACAGAGAGAGGTAGGGGTGTGTGAGTGTGTGCGTGTGCGTGTGCGTGTGTGTTTGTGTGTAGCTATCTCTCAGTTTTATGTGCTGCCGGGCTTAAATGGTTGATTTTCAGTTGGGATCTCATATGGTTGTAAGTCAAAGATAGCTGGGTCTGGAGTCCAGTAGAAACTCGTGTTGCTGGAATTTCTCTGCAGACTTAGTATGAACTACTAAATGGAATATCTTAATGTAGTCTCTACATGACCTGGGCTTCTCTCAGTGTGTAGTGAAGGACACTGGGTTCTAAGATAACTGTGCTGAAAATGAGCACTACAAGCACAGTAGGTGGAAGCCTCACGGATTCTTATAACATTTTCTTTGTAGTCCCAAAACATCATCCCTGACCTTTGTGTGGCTGAGCAAGTTGGTAGAGACAGACGGGATTCAGGTTTAGGATAATTGGATTCCATCTCTATTTGAATGGAATGTCAAAGATTTACAGCCACTTTTAGCACACCATACTGCAGGGCCTGAAATATATTTGGTGTTTAATAAAAGTTTGTTGAATGAATGAATAACTTAACTCAGGTCCATGATGTTATCTTTATTTTTATTTTATTTTTTTTAGTGAGAAATATGATAGAAGTTTATTAAGTGAAGATACAGAAAAAAAAGCTCTCAAGAGTGAGAGGGGTCCCAAAAGGGTTGCCCCCATGATGTCATGTTTAATCAGAAGAATTGACTAAATCTAGAACCATCTTCCCTCTTGTCTTCCTGCTATGAACTATTACATTTCTTCCTTTGTTAGCTGTTTGAAACTGGTTTTCTCATACCTATAATTAAGCAGTCTAATTTATGAATGGATTATCAAGAGCCTATGAATCTCAGGTGAATTCAAAATATGTTGAATGTATTGTGTATACTCACTGAACTTGACTAAACCCCTTAGCTCTCTCCTTTCAGTAAGATATTTTCTTATTTAAATCTGAATTATATACCAAAAGTTTGTCATAATAATTGTCTCTTTTACCTGAATTATGGAACACCCAAATGATGAGCACAACGTTAATTTTATAGTGCTTTATTTCTTTTATCTTAACTGTAGTAAAAGTTGAAAAAGTATGGTATGGAGACACATACATGGCAGGGGTTATCTGTAGTAGGGTAAATTTACACTCAAGATTATAAATAGTATTCCATGTATAATCCCTGTGAACAAATAATACCTTGTTCTGGACAGTTCTGTATTATTCACTAATTTTTCATTGCCCTGTTCCACTGCAGACAACACGCATGACATCAATTCGGTGAATTTATCACTTCCATAAAAGAGAACCTTTCATACTATGTGCAGAAAATTTTCTGCTTTATATATACCGGTTTCATCAACCACCTCTATAGCTCTAAATAATCTCATCCAGACTTCCTACTTCAAGAAATGTGTTACGCTGTAAATTGAGGACCTTTTCCCTCCAATATCTGCCGTGTAAAATACCTTCTACATGTACCAAATTCTTGTGACAGATGTCTTTAAGATGTTCAGAGATGAGTGATACCTGGACTTTCATACAAATAATAAAAGGAAAGTTTCCAGATTAAGTGGCATCAGAGGAAATATATTAAAGCCCTCAATCTTGGTTTGTCCCCTTCGAGAATCCCCTAGGTTAAAGTCCATTGAGATCCTGTAATTTTAGCTTAAGTGTCCATATAAAGGGACTCCTTATAGATATTTTAAAAATAAATAAATAAAGGATTTACAAACTGCTCTGTAAAAAATTGTTTTCAGATCGCTGAGGGTATTTTTTTTTTTCCGCTGAGGGTATTTTTTGAAATATGCTTAAGGATGATAATTTGTAGGATGCATTTGACTCGGGGAAGTGAGCAAAAGTTAATCTGAATAAAGTGTATTGATTGTTTTATGTGGTTTTTTAAAAGAATTATGCAATGCAACTTCATATAATAGATTATTATTACTATTTTCAAATAATTACCATAAACCATTTCAACTAAGTATATTCACTGGGACCAAAAAATAAATAAATAAATAACATATACGATCCCCTGCGCTCCTGGAAAAAATTGCTGGTCTCCACTGTTTTTTTCCTATGACAAAATAAACAACATAAAAAAAATAAATAAGTATGTTTTCAGATTCTGAACATAGACAATGAAAACAAAGAAAATAGAAGAATAAGAGTTCTGCTTAGTCCTGTCACTGTTTTCATTGAACTTCATGCTAGAGAGACAGAGAAATTTGTCTTTAGACAACAGATAACAAGTAGGTATAGTTGTGATTTGCAAAGAACTCATGGTAGCAGATCTTTCTTAACACCTTTGGTAAGTAAGAATTTTGACAATGGTAGAAATAAAAAAATAAATTATACTAAATGTGAGGAGGTAAATTCAAAGAAATTATGCTACAGTTAAAGGTATGTTATGGGTAAAATAGAAAGAGATTACTTTCAAGAAAGAGAAAAATAGTACTTTCAACTACTAACTGAAATATTTGAAGGTGAAAATTTTCAACAGTACACCTTGAAGAAAAAAAAATATTATTATCTACCACATATTCTCTGAAATTCAAATAATTTTATCAATTTGCTTCATCCATGCTTAATTCAATGTTTAAAATATTTTCTTCAAAGTATCTAGACTTTCTACTTTTTTATAAAAGTCTTTAATATCTCTAGGGTTTAAAAATCACTTATCATAAACTATGTGTTTCACTGAAAGGTAATTTTAAATGGACCAAGAATATTTAAGAGTTGCTTTTAAGGTTAAAATGGACTAAGATCTATCTAAGGAGCAAAGGGCTAGACATGGCAATGTGTATAAATGATACAATTTATAGGTTGCAAAGGTGGACTGGGGTCTGATTTCCAATACAACTGCTGTTTTAGAGTATGGTTCCTTAGGGTCCTAGGGCATTTTTAAAACATTATGTTAACTATCCTTCAGTACCATCACGAGGGAGACTGAACCTATTATATCCAATTTGCAGGTAATAAAAATAAGTCAATGAGAGGTTAAGTAGATTGTTCAAGGTCACCAAGCAAGTTCTAGTGGAACTAAAAATGAAAGTCACATCTCATCCATTTGAAATGATGTCATCTGACCAGGGGCCCTTATTCAGAACTCTTTATGCTAAACAGAAGATCTGATTAAATTACTGACTTCGTTGAAGATAGAACCTAAGAAGGTAAAAACACAAATATATTTCTCATGCAGAAAAATTTTAATTTGGCACATTCCTGCTTAAAATTCCTAATTCCAAAGCGCACCTCATTTCTACAAAGAAGAAAATCATGATAGATTCAAATTATGAAGAAGTTAATATTATCACACAGCAGTATTAGTTTGCAGACATCTAGAATATTTGGGTCTATGATTGCTTGCTCTGTAAATGTACAGTAGGGCACCAGTAGTTGTCTAATCTATGTAGACAAATTATTAGTCTTTGGGAAATTAAAGTATGATTATTTGAACTGGACCCAGAAAATGAGAGTGCACTGTTCTGCTATCATATGAAGACAAGAATCACTGAAAGACATTCCAGCTGTTCAAGCAGCAACAAGACATAGAAACAAATGAAAGTGCCTTGTGGTTTCTCATGCCAATGTCTAAAATGACCAATTATTGACAGTTTTCAAAGCACAAAGATCATTGCAAAACAGCTAATTGATTTTGTGTGCCTCCTTTATGCACCAAAATAAATTACTTCCCACTAAAATCATATTGACCACTTAGGAAAAAACAAAAGAATAACACAAGTTCAGTATTATTTACTTTTTAGTAGATAAAAGGTTTATTGTCTTACTTTTCTTCTATAAAAACTCAAATGTCCTTTCTAAGAATTAAGTTGCAGTGGATGAATTTAAAGATGCAAAATATATTAAATGATATGAGACTTGTAAGAAGGGATATTTTATTTTATTTTATTTTTTTTAAAGATTTTATTTATTTATTTGACAGACAGAGATCACAGGTAGGCAGACAAGCAGGCAGATAGAGAGGAAGGGAAGCAGGCCCCCTGCTGAGCTGAGAGCCCAGGGACTCAATCCCAGGACCCTGAGATCATGACCTGAGCCGAAGGCAGCGGCTTAACCCACTGAGCCACCCAGGCGCCCAAGAAGGGATATTTTAACACATAAATAATAACAAATGAGAGACTTAGTGAGAAAAACTAAAATTGGTAACACCTGCACACCTTCGGTGCTTTCACAAGTTAACTGATCTATTTCTCCAAATATAATGATAAACTGCACATATATTTAAAGCAAAAATAAGCATAAGTGTTTTTGTCACTTCTCAGCCATGATCATAAATTTTATGGATTTTTTTTTAATACAAGCACCTCCTGAGAGCCAATAAATTCTCTGTCTTTTATGCCTATCTGAATTAGTAATGAAATTCTCATTTTGTGCTAAACACCATGGGGGTTAGCAGATCTGAGACCTAGTGTTTTGGACAACATTCAGTTTCACAATAAAACAGGTTCTCTTGTGACTGCTGTGCACAATTGGCATGTACATGCCATCATATGAAGCATATGGCTGGAGGTGATATATTATGCCCCTTGATAAGCTAAGATGCCATGAAGACATTTAATTTCTCCTCATCCTTTGGTGTTTCAAATACTTGTTTTTTCCCCTCTATGGTAATACATAGAATCCATTTATAACAATGTAAAACAGAGACTTTGTCCACTCTGATTGATGTATTTTATTTTTAAAGGCTTACCTGCTTGCCATACTACCATTTTTTTAATAATAAAGAGCAATGCCAGAGGCTTTATAACCAGATATGTAAAACTTCTAATTTGCTTTTTTCTCAAACTACAATTGTCAGAATTCTTTGTGAATCAACCAAAAAAATATCATATCTAAAGTGATGAAGCCAGAGTTAGGCATGTACATTTTCCTGCCCTACTCCTGAAATAACGTATAAGAAAGATACTTTCAAGTTCAGACGGTAAGCAAAAATCATTCAGAGGAAAATCAGAAAGACCCTTTAATAGTTATTTATGGCTTACAAAACAAAATGCATATTCCTAATCTGCTATTCAGTGATTTTAATAGTCTAAATATCATACACTTCCCAGAATTAACCTCATATCACTCCTGTTTATGAATTCCTCACTTGAAAAAACAAGGATAATCTTAAAAGTCCATAAAATCATGTTCTTCTACCCTTTTGTTCATGCTTTTCCTTTTTCTTTCTCCTCCATTGATCTAATCCTCCATAAAGTTTTCCTGAAATCCTTCACCATCTAGTTATCTTGTTTCTCTTGTTCTTTTTCATTAAAGAAGAAGTAACAACAGAATCTCCTAGGGTATTTTTCAAGTAACATAATAGTAATATTTTTAAATAACTTGGTATGGCTCCTACCTCTTTAGGTTCTTCATCATATTTTAAGTGATATGTGTTGGGATTTAGTCATAATGGAGTAACTAAAACCAAACTGGCATTAAAAACAAAGAAACATATAAGACTAGAAAGTTGGACAAAATATATAGAAATCTTTAAGAAATTGGGGGAAAAGCACAGCAGAACTGTGGTGCTAAGAGGAGAAAACCAAGCAAGGTGAACCATACAATCAACTTGACCTTATGTCTGGAGGATCTTCAAGAATGAAGTATAGTCAAGAAGGAGTTAAGCCGATCCCACAGCCTTGCTTAGGCAAGAACAGATCGTACTTCAGTGGGAAGCAAATCAGGAGGCTGGAATTTGCAGCACATGTGAACATATGAAAAGAGTTTTGGTTTTGTTTTTTTTGAATTTAAGAAATAAAACAGAGGATCATAGGGGAAAAGAAGAAAAAATAAACCAAGATGAAATCAGAGAAGGAGACAAACCATAAGAGATTCTTAATCATAGGAAACAAACAGGGTTACTGGAGGAGATGAATTTGGGGAGATGCAGTAATTGAGTGATGGATATTACTGTCATGTAATATAATGAGCACTGGGTAATTATTCTGATGAATCACTGATGAAAAACTGATGAATCACTGACCTCTCCCTCTGAAACTAATAATAAATACATTATATGTAAATTAACTGAATTTAATTTTTAAAAAAAGAAAGAAAAATTTAAAAAATGGTGAAAAATGAGGAAGAAGATATCTTACAATATTTTTAATCTACAAAGTATTTTTTGTTAATTACCAAAAGTATCATGTCAGATGAAGAGGGAGAAAGAGAGAGAGGGACAGAGAATGAGAACAAAGATCCATCAAAGCAAACAGTGCTGACTGCTGATGTTCTCCTGAGTACCTGCATCTAAGAAGAAATCCCTTGAAGAGTATGCCTAATGAAGTACTACTGTGGCCCAAGGGGGTATTTTAAATCACTCTCAGTGTCTCTTCAGGTCTTTTCCTCAAATTGTAATATTAGAATTCAAACTGCTATAGAATTCAAACTGCTATAGCAGAAGTGATTAAAAAGCTCACGTTTACAAGAAAGAAAAGAGCTTTAGCTATAGTTTCAGAGAACGAGCTCCAGAGATATGCCTAAGCATCACTTTGAACCCTTGCTTAAATATGAAGCTGTGCATGCTTAGGGAGAGAATCCAATAAGATGACAAGAGAAAAACTAGGAAATTAGTAACTGCGCAGTAGCTATAAGCTGAAGATCTACAGAGCTCATACAAAACAGAGATATTCAGATTTTAACCACTTAGAATAGAAAGATCTCACTGAACAGTTAATGTTTCAACCAGAACACTAAAGAGAGGATTTCTTGGTAGTAGGGCTATAAAAGCTCTGGCATAAATTCCACATTAGTATTAAATTAAGAGTATTTAAAAACAACTCTCAAAAAGATAAGATGATCCACCACTAAATGAATTGTCTGGATAAACAAAACTCAACGTGTTTAAAGAAAGACAAGAAAATCTATGTGCTCAATAATATAGTATTCACAATATCCATTACCCATTTAAAAATCATTAGGCCTTCCAGGAATGAAAATTAGATAAAAAATGAGAAGATAATGACTTAAAAAATAGACTCAAAATTGGCAAATATCAAATTAACATACAAGGACTTTAAAATAACTTATGAATACACTCAAAAATAGTAATAACATGAATACAATGGAAAGAGACATTAAAGAAACAATTTCCATCCATCTTTTTCAAAGAAATGGAACAAATAATTTTAAAATTTATATGGAACCAGAAAAGACCTCGAATAGCCAAAGGGATATTGAAAAACAAAGCCAAAGTTGGTGGCATCACAATTCCGGACTTCAAGCTTTATTACAAAGCTGTCATCATCAAGACAGCATGGTACTGGCACAAAAACAGACACATAGACCAATGGAACAGAATAGAGAGCCCAGAAATAGACCCTCAACTCTATGGTCAACTAATCTTCGACAAAGCAGGAAAGAATGTCCAATGGAAAAAAGACAGCCTCTTCAATAAATGGTGTTGGGAACAATTTGAAATTTTAGAACTGAAAAATAAAATATCTGAAAACCACATTATTTGTGTTTAACAAATTAGACCCTATAAAACTAAAGGAAGTTTCAGTGGAAGTCAATATAGAAGAAAACATTTGAAGTGAAGTGAGAAAAAAAATAAATAATAAAGCTTGAGTGACTTTTGAAAAAATAAAATGGTAGTTTACCAACACATAATTTTACTGAGGGAAAAGGGTGGAGCAGGAACATATTTTAATGCATAACAGCTAAAATTAGCCCAATTTTAATAAAAAAATATAAACTAAAAGATCTTAAGAAGCTCAAATAATGAATGTATGATAAATGTAAAGGATCACATCAAGACTTATCATTATCAAGCTATTTAAAACCATTGATAATAAGAAGAAAATTAACAGGAGATGTAATCAAATAGAGCTAGATTACATTAGAGTGAAGACAGTCACAAGAGAATGGAATGAAATTGTGAAATTGTGAAATGAAATTCAAATGTGAACATAAAAGCATTCTATAATTGATAAAAATAAACCTAAAAAAACAAAGGGAAACAAACACCAAGTGATCTGTAGGTAGAGGATTACAACTTAAAAAAAGAGAATTTTAATAAGAAAATTAAAAAAAACTAACTAAAAGTTAATAATATGAAAAATATTCAAATTGCTAAATCATAGCTACATTAATAAAAAATAAGCAAAAATGGAGCTTAGTAGAACATGAAGTAAATAAGCATTATTATACATCTTTCATACATTAGAAATGATAGTTAAAAAGACTTCACAAAGTTAGGCTGATAAGTTTAAACCAAGCTGAAATGTACCAATTCCTTGAGTGATACAAATTACTAAAATGAACACAAGTAAAAAAATTTTAAAATCTCAACTACCTTAAATTTATTAAATAAATTATATTTGTAATTAAATCTTCCTACAAAGAAAATCCCAACTACATATTTCTTTGCAGGTAAATTCTACCACAACTTAAGTAGGTCAATAATTATAGTCTTTTATATAAACTTTCAGGAACTACAGAAAGTACGGTAATACTTGTCAACTGATTTTACAGTTCAACATAACATTAATATTTAAACTATGTAAGAATAACCTCCATCCCCCCAAAGAAAAGAAAATCATATATGTGTATATATATACATATATATATATAACATAAAACCAAAAATCCTTAACATATTGATGGAGTTTTGGAATATAGGTGAAGTTTGGTGGGGTGAAGTCTGGAGTGGAAGACCAAGAAAGAATTCTTGAGACATCTTTGGTGCAAAAAGGTAGTTTTCTTAAAGCATGGGGACTGGACCCATGGGCAGAAAAGGTTGCCCTGGGTTTGTGAAGTGTGGCTGATTGTATACTTGGGAATTGGGGGAGGTATGGAAAAGAAAGATTTCAAAAGGATTTTGTATGTTAAAGAAGACTCACAGGGTACCTGAGGCCTTACCATTTCCAGTTAAGTTTGTCCTCCCTTCTAGTAAGTCATTAATATTAAGGTAGTTGGGAGCTTCTTGGAAGAACATTACACTTTGTCCTTCAAGTATCTGTCAATGGGCTGCAGGTTGTAAGAACATTTAATTGTATTTACATTCCCTTCTGGAAGCTAGATCACTTATAGCAGTGCTTTGTTCTTGTAATTTGCTAAAATTTTGTAAACTGAGGGAGACTCCTATCTTGCAGAATTGTAATCTCTGTAAATTAACTATCTGTTTTTACTTTAGGGCAACCAGGATAGCCTGAGGAATGTCACATATATCCTATTGAGGAGCAGAAGTTGTGGGGTGTCAGCTTCTGCCTGTCCTCAGCAAACCTTCTGCTTCCTTATCATTATTAGCAAACCTAATGTGACAGTATATCAAAAGATAAAATATCATTATAAAACAGGGTTTACTCAAGGAAATAAAGGTTTAGTTTAATATTTAAGAAAAGCACTTAATAAAATTTAAAATTTGCTTATCATTAGTAATAAAAAAACAAAGAGAATAAAGAAATTAAACAATTCTAATAAAGGTCATGTATGTAAAAGCTATAACTAGCCTCATATCTAAGTGGAAAACAGAAAAGTTTTCTCAGTTGGGCCAGTAGAAGGTAAGTCTGACAGCTCTCCTCATTGTCCTGAAAATTTTAGTGCAATAAGATAGGGGGAAGGGATAAAAGGGATATAGCTTTTTAAAGATAGAGCAAAATTGTGTTCTACAGACAATATGATTGATTATGCACAAAATCATATGTCTTTTAGAAAGTTGACTAAAAGTAATATTCAATATAGAATGTCATAAGTTTGATATAAATAATTTTATTTTTTTATTTCAGCAATAAATAATTCCAAAATAAGCTTCAAAACCCAATATATTTATAATAATATTATAATACAGAAAAAAATAATAAAAACTAAAGAAAAAACAAACAAAAAAAAACAACAAAAAAAAAGCAAGACCTGTCCATATACATATTGTAGAATACCAAAATAAATGTACTTCTATTACTGGTTGAAAAACTCAAGATTTTCAAGATGACACTGTAAGGTTTTATAGGCAAGATAAACACAATACCAGGTGAGGTAGGCACAAGGCAAGATTTATTAAAGGCATTCTCCAGCAATGTTTCAGGGCTCAGGAGAAGGGGAGTCAGGAATGTCACGCCAGGAGGAGGTGGGCACCCTCGGGTGAGGTTCTGGGACTCTGGAAAGCAGAGTCGGGGAAGTCACACTGGGAGAGAGTTGGTGGGGTCTTTTATCGGGCCATGGCAGGGCATAGGCTCACATCCATATATGGTAGGGTATTTGGTAATCGGAGGGTATGAGGTGATGGTTCTGATACTTCTGTTTCCTGCATAGGTATTGGGTTACCTATGGAGATGTGACCTGGGCATATATCCTCTTGGCGGGAGAGTCAAGGGTTGAGGAAGAGATGGGAGGGGGCTGGAAGATGGCTGCCTGGCGGTCATTTCTATTGTTCTGCATTCCCAGAGCCACCGACTCAACAGACACTATTACCAAAAATTGATCAATAAATTTAGCAAATTCCCAAATTCCTAGTGTTTTTGTTTTCCCTATAGATAATGACAAAGCTGTTCTAAAATGTATATGAAAATGCCAAAGATGAGACTAGCCAACCATATTTTTAAAAATTTAAAAATTAAAAGAGACCCATATAAATGGAAAGACATCCACGTCTATGGGTGAGAAGAAATAATATTGTTAAAATCTCCATACTATCTAAAGTGATCTACAGAGTCAACGCACTCACTATCAAAATCGCAACGGTAATTGTCACAGAAACCGATAAAACAATACTAAAATATGTATGGATGCACAAAAGACCTTGAGTAGCCAAAATAAATTTGAGCAAAAAACAAACTTGAAACCATTACATTTTCTGTTATCAAGATATATCACAAAACATGTAATAAAAATATATTGTACATTTCTTGATATTGACTATATGATATATTATAAAATACCAAAATATTATTTCAGTAATCCAAATAATATGATACTGGCATAAAAACAGATATATAGACCAATTGAAAGAGAATAAAGAGCCTAGAAATAAACCTATGTTTATAGGATCAATTGACCTTCAAAAAGAATGTCAGAATACACAATAGGGAAAGGAGACCCTCTTCAACAAATGTGTTGGGAAATACAGATATCCATATGCAAAACAAAGAAAATTATCTTACGTCATACACAAAAATGGATTAAGGACTTAATTTGACACCATAAGTATCTTACAATAAAACACAGGGGAAACACTTCTTGGCATTGCTCTTGGCAGTGACGTTTTGCAAATGACCCCAAAAGCACAGGCAACAAAGGCAAAAATAGAAGGTCGGACTACATCAAATTTAAAAGCTAGTACAAAGTAAAGGGAACAACAAAATAAAAGAGTCAAGCGCTGGGTACTGAATGTAAGTGCTGAATCACTAAATTTTATACTTGAAACTAATATTACACTGTATGCTAACTAACAGGAATTTAAATAAAAATTTGGAAGAAAAAAAGGGAAAAAATCCATGTACAGATTAGAAGAAAATATTCACAAATCCTATAACTAATAAAAATTAATATCCAAAATATAGAAGAGACCCTTACAACTCAAAAGCAAAAATAAACAAAAAAGAACAAACAGAAAATCCAAATACCCAATTGTAAGAGGGGCAAAGGATTGGAATAGACAGTTTATCTAAAGAAGATCTACAAATGATAAATAGGCATGTAAGACACTCAATATCACTAATAATCAAGAAAATGCAAATCAAAACCACAATGCAATATCACCTTGCACGTATTAGGATGGCTATTATTAAAAATAAATAAATAAATAAATAAAATAAATCACAAGTATTGTCAAGGATGTGAAGAAAAGGAAATGTTTGTACATTGTTGATATGGAGATATGGAGGTAAACTGGTGCAGCCACTATGGAATACAGGATAGACTTTTTTTTTTAAATAATTAAAAATGGAACCACCAAATGACCCAGGAATATCATTTCTGGGTATATATCCAAAGGAATTAAAATCAGGATTTTGAAGAGATATCTGTACTTCTATGTTTATTGCAACATTATTCACAAGAGACAAGCAAAGAAAGCAACTTAAATACCCAATGACAGAAAAATGGATAAAGAAAATGTGTTATATGCAAACAGTGGGATATATTCAACCTTCAAGAAGAAAGGATTGCCACCATTTGCAACAACATAGGTGAGCCTGAAAGAAATTATGCTAGATGAAATAAGCCAAACACAACATGGTACTACTTGTCAGAAGAATCTAAAATAATCAAACTCATAGACGTATAGAGTAGAACTGTAGTTGCCAGGGTCTAAATGGTATTGATAGTATTAGTCAAAGGCTATAAAGTGTCAGTTTTACAAGACAAATAAATCTTAAATATGCACTGTACAGCATACTGCTGATAGTTAATACTGTAATACTTATTTTTTTTTGTAAAGAGGGTAGATCTTACATTAATTTTTCTTGTCACACACATACACAAATAAGAGGTCTAGTGGAAACTTTTGGAGGTGACAGATATATTTATGGCATAAATTATGGTGATGATTTAGTAGATATAGATTTATCTCTAAACTCAGCAAGTTACATATATTATCTATGTACAACTTTTATATGCCAATCATAGATCAGCAAAGTGGTTTCATGTTTTTAATTTTACAATTTAGTCTCTCATTTATAATTTCATTTTCAATACTCTATCATAACGGTACGAAATTCTTATAAGATTAAACATATAAGTAAATGAAGAAGAAGAGAAAATTCAACATTTGATATAGGTGTCCAACAAAGACTTGATGAAGAATGTTAAACACTATTTTTGGAACAATCTGAAATCTGTATTAAGAAATGCTAATTTGCAGGAGCCTGGGTGGGTTAGTCAGTTGTCCATCTGACTCTTGGTTTTGTCTCAGGTCTTGATTTTTTGAGTCATGGAATTGAATCCCACCTTGCGCTCCTTGCTCAGCAAGAAGTCTGCTGAAGAGTCTCTCTCTCTGCTCCTCTCGCAATTCTCTCTCTCTCTAAAATAAACAAGTATTAAAAAAAAATAAAGAAAAAGTAATTTTGACTACCATCTCAAATCATATACAGAAATGTCCAAGTAGGTCATGGACATGAAGTTAAATTTGAAATGATAAAACTTCTAGAAGTAAACATGGAACAACTTGATGACCTGGGTTAGGCAAGAATTCATTAAGACATCCAAAACACTAACTGAAAGAAAAAAAAAAAGACAAATTGAATGCCATTAAGATTAAACTCTTCTGCTTTAAAAAAGACATCATTAAGAAAAGGACAAGACAAGTTTCATGCTGGAAAAATATATTTCCCTCATATATATCTGAGAAAGAACTTATATTAAGGCCATATAAAATATAGTAAGTGCTTAATAATGACTAATAAAAAATTAAAATAGACTAAAAGTTGAACATATATTTTATAGAGAAAATATGAATGGCTTACAAACACTGGAAAAGATGTTCAAATCATTAGGGGAAAACAAAACCACAATGCAATATCACTACACACCCATTAATATGACTACTACTGAACCTGGAAAGGATACAGAGCAATAAGAGCTCTCATATATTGCTGGTGGAAGGCAAAATTCTACAGCCACTTTGGTAAACAATTGATAGTTGGTTTTTTTTTGTTTGTTTGTTTGTTTTTTATCAAGTTAAACATACACTTACTATAGACATAGCAATTCCATTTCTAGATACTTCCTGAAAAGAAATGAAAAGATGTGCCCATGTAAATACATACATATATATATATATATATATATATATATATATATATGAATGTCTGCTGTATCTTTATTCTTCAGCCAAAAATTAAAAAAAACCTAAATTTTGCATCAATAGGAGAATTGATAGACAAATTGTGATATACTTATACAATGAGCTAATGTTCACAATAAAATGCAACGTACTATTTATACCCGTATAAGCATTAGTGCAGCTCACTTGCATATTAAGTGAATAAAGACAGACAGGAAAGATCACATTTCATGTTACTGTTAAATGCAATGGCTCTGAGAACTACTTATGCAGTCCATTTACCTAAATCACCATTTTCTTTACATGCAAAATACTTCGAGCTGGCTCCTAGCAAGGACTTATAAAACATGTACCTTAAATTGATAATTAAGCTTCATATAAATGAAATCTAAGTATATATTTAATGGAAAATAAAATATTGTATGGTATAATTTCTAAAGAAAACTTTTGAAAAAAGTAGAAATCAAACGAGTGCAGTAGCTGCTTTTTCATTTGCAGACAAAAATGAGATATTCTGGGACATTGTTTAACTATTTAGCTATATTAGTGGGTAAAATGTTTAGGGCATTGTTTTTCAACCTCTGAGTTATTGGCATTGATCATTCCTTGTTGGAAGGATATTGTCCCGCTCACTGTAGGATGGTCAGCTCTACTGACCTCTACCCACCAGATGCCAGGAGCATCTCCCCTCTGCGGTTATGACAACCAAAAATTTCTGCAGACACTGTTCAGTTGTCCCTGCTTGAGAACCAGATTTAGAGGGGTTCACGTACCAATCCAGCAGAATTAAGAAAGCACACATATACAAAAATAGAGAGAAAACTCCACAGACGTTTTTTTTTATACAGGGCCACTCTGGTTTTAAGTCAAGGGAAGCTCTATTTCCAGGTCTCCTTCAATTCCTAGAACCCCAATTGAATAATTATGCAATGCTTCCATCTGTAGTTCATGTTGTCCAATATTTCTCTAAGTGCTTGGATCCTAGTATTGATTTGTGAGGCCTTTTTATTCCTCATGAAAGTGTGCCTTTCCATTTTAGCTGCTCACGAATCTGTCTCTGGTTTTGTTCTTACTGGAAAACATTAGTAACTGATATTCTTTTTTCTCAAGGTACTAGGAATCAATCATTCTTGTTTATAAATTTCAGCAACTGAATTGTAACAACATTTTCTCTAGTGCATACAGAAATAAATATCATGTGCTTTCACAGACAGAATGCTACATTTTAAGTGCCACGTGAGTATATTACAAAATATTCTACATCTTTAAAATTATTTTCCGTGGGTAAATTTATTTTGAACAAGTAAGGCAAGTAAGTCACTTAATCATATTTATTAAAATCACCCTACCAAAAGTTCAGGGGAAAGAGTAAATTAATACTATAAAGTTAACTAACTCTTTAGTACTGTGACTCATCTGGAATTAAAATTTAAATTATGCAATCCAAAAGGGAAAACTTTTCACCAGACTTGCCAAAAAACTTTATAACAGAAGTCCTCAACTGGAGGAATTTTGGCGCATGAAAATCACATACAGATATATTCCTAATTCATATGATTCTTCTATAGCACATATTTGAGAACCACTGCTTTATGAGAATAAAATAGTATCCTTAATATTAGATGTTTATGTCCCTTAAAATGGTTTTATATAATAAACTATTATACTATTTTGTTATAATAACTCAGAAGCAGCAATCTAAAGATGTAGTTAAATGAGTTTATGGATCAGGTACAGAAAAGTTTTGGCTAAGTTAATTAGTTCTGTTGGTGTAATTAGCTAGATAAAAATTGAAAGATGAGAAAAAATGTGGGACTTATGAATATATATTTTGGACAAATTTATATTTCTATAGAAGATTAGGCAAGGGATAAAAAAATAAGGATTAGGACAATGGCAGAAATAAATATTTATTGGATAAAAGTATTTTACATAGTGGTTTCACTTACATTACAAAAAATATTTCCCAAACATCAGTCATAGGGCAATGTTGATACACGACAAAGGACCAAGGACTGAGAACAAATATGAAAAACTGATTTGGTTACCTGTGTGTGAGTAGGAAACTTGTTTACTTTGATATTATTTTGTTAATGTGGCAGTGTTAAATATATTTTTCTTTTTTGAATTTTAATATGAGTATATTAGCAGTTTTTGTTTCTGGTGTATTAGGTTATTTATTATGTCTCTTTTTTAGTAATTAAAAACACTATTCTCTTTTGGTACCTATAAATTATTATTGAAAGTTTGGTCTTTTAGAAAATCCAAAAGTTTGAGATGCCTGGGTGGCTCAGTGGGTTAAAGCCTCTGCCTTCAGCTCAGGTCATGATCTCAGGGTCCTGGGATCGAGCCCCACATCAGGTTCTCTGCTCAGCAAGGAGTCTGCTTCCTCCTCTCTCTCTCTGCCTACTTGTGATCTCTGTCTGTTAAATAAATAAATAAAATCTTCAAAAAAAAAAAAATAAAAAAAAAAAAGAAAATCCAAAAGTTTGAAAATAATTCATTTTAAAACTTTCATTGAAAATATATATGGAAAAAAAAGTGCATGCCGCTTTCTTTTAGAAGTCACCTTCCCACTTTAAGAAACCAATGAAGAAGAAGGACTTGTGGGGGAAAAGATTTGCTTCACAGTCAGTTTTTCTGAGATGCATCTATTCCCTAAGGTGTGGGATAATGACCCTTGAAAGTACTTGAAAACTAAAGAGATTTAAGAATATTAACAGAAGAAAGGAAAGCTAAGCTGTTATAAATTGCTGTAGGGATCACGTTTCTGGATATCACTCTTGGCAGGCTTCTGGAGTCATTAATATTTCTTTTGAAATTGTTTAAAAATGTGAATTAGAATAATAGTCCGTAATTAGACAATACATCACTATGTTTCTAGAGCAATTTGTATAATGTATTGAGACAAAAAAATAAAACAAAAAAACAAAAAACAACCCTGAAAAACAAAACAAAACAAAAATCATTAACATTAAGGCTCAATTTTAGAGTAATTTAATCAGAATATTGGGATTTATTTGGTGAATCAAGTGAATAGAATGGATGTAATTATGACCAAGATTTGATTTGAACATGTAAATTACAACAAAGCAAAAGTAAAATTTGTACATTTATTCTTACTTCAGTTAACAATACTTTTTGGGTATATATATTTGTTCTATCACAGAAGTAGTAAATCATAGTGTTAGGAAACCATGATATAGGGGTGCCTGGGTGACTCAGTTGGTTAAGCGGCTGCCTTTGGCTCAGGTCATGATCCCAGGGTCCTGGGATCAAGTCCTGCATCTGGTTCCTTGCTCAGTGGGGAGTCTACCTCTCCCCTGCCTGCCACTCCCTCTGCTTGTGCTTGCTTTCTCCCTCTCTCTATGTCTGTGCCAAATAAATAAATAAATAATATTTAAGAAACCATGATACAGTGTTAACTCTCTAGTTTGAATTATGCCTCTTCGAAATTTTATAGCTGAATGAACTTGAGCAAATTTCCATTTCTTTCTGTCTTAGTTTTTCTAGTGGAAATTATCACAGTAGTTGTTACTTCACAGAAGTGTTAGGATGATAATCAGTTCAAAGTATTAAGCATACTGCCTGGCTCATTATTAAGTGCACAATACATATATGTCCATTTCACTTTGTTTTTGTAATCATCTTCAAGACATTTGATGCTATTTAGAGAAATTGTTGAATGCAGAATTTTCAAAAATATTTTCAGGAAAATTTTTTTGCCAATAACAGAAAAATTAACTAGTCACAAAAGTGTTGAGAAACTTAAGGCTTGCACAGGCAATGTGGCATATGAAGAATCATGCAAATGCTGAAAGAGATTTGAGGTTTTCTGTATCCAGAATTGGGTCTATGCTATCCATGTTAGAAAGAAGGCATCTGCTCCTGAAAGGAAAACTATTACTTTTAACCACAATTCACTGTCTTACCACCTCTATTACCTTGAAACAACTAGGATTCATAGCAGTATGCCTTGGATCTCTATCTCTAACAGTCACCACAATGAACAGCATGTGCATTCAGACCTTTATGTGTTTCCCCCCGCCCACCAACTTTTTGGAACCATATTCTATCCTACTCTCAGTCACTGAAATGCTCCCACAGATCTTGGGGAATTCATGGTCCCTCATCAGCAAAATTCTTCATATATTCAAATTCCATTCTTATTTCTGCTTATTCAGAAACAGTCTCTTGAGGATACCGTTCTTTCTACAAATCTCTCAAATCGTAATTGCTTTGCTTTCATACTGTTTGAGCCAGTAGATATGGAACTTACTTTCCAACTCCTCACTGAGGCTTCCATACCATTCTCCATTTTTTTCTTTATTTCTCCACCTAGAATCTCAATGAGTTAGATTCTACACTCCTTATCATAGCATTTTATTCACAAAAATATTTATTTTTTTCATGGTCATTCTGCAAAATCATTTTATTTTTACCATTCCTATTATTCCTTTTTATGTATCTTGATTTCCGATGAAATGAACTTTTTATATGTCCATCTTCAACATCCAGATCATTTCAGATCCTTTTTTTTAATAATAATAAAAAAAGAAACTAGTCAGCTATCCATTCAATTACTTATTCAATATATCTTTATCTATTTGCTTTCATGGAGATAGAGATCACAAATTTCAGCCTGTCAAAATCCTGACTAGATTAAGGTGATGTTTGGGTAGGAATGGGTGTTTATAAGCACAAGGAAAAGTTTTTTGGAGCCTTCCCCAGAGTCTGGAAATAGGTCTAGCTGGTGAAAATGGCAGATATTTATTCTAGACAAAAATGAGAATATGAACAAAGAGTATTGTACCTTCAGGAAACCATTGCAGATAAAGATCAAAATGGTTCAAATAGATTAAATTGAGGAAAGTGAAGATATATGTAGAGGATAGGATAGAATTGACTAATAAACAATCAAATAACATGCTAATGAGCTTAGTTTTTCTCATTAGACATAATAACCTTAAAAAAAAAAAAAGCAACAACAACAAAAAAACTTGCCAGTTATTTTACCCCAAAATGGGTTTATTTGGGAACAGCAGAGAATTCCATTCTGGAACAAGCAAGCTATGTCAGAACAAAAGAGAGGATGCTCTTTTACAGAGGAGGGGAAAGTTGGGATGATAGCTATGAACAAAAAATCCATTAGTGTAACCTGGGAATTTGAAGTATAGTGGGTTTTTCTGGCCGAGTTGTGACAGTCTCTCATTGGCTAGCCTGTTTCTTTTCTGGCCTTAATATGATAGTCAGTGAGTTAAATACAATTAGAGGTGGTAAGCAGATATTCTTTGTCCTTCATATTAAAAAGTATATTTCTAGCATTTCAGCTTTAGAATTCCCTCTTTTTGATTAAGGGAACACTTATTTTTGTGTGAAATAACAAAGGTTTTTGCTTGCCTGTTTGTTTTATTTTGCTTTTTATCATTAATGAAAATACACTTTAAAATTTATTCAGAGGGCATATATTAAAATGGTCATGTGATTTTTATCCTCTAAAAAATTAACTTGTCAAATTGCAATGACCTATTTTCTAATGTAAATAAAACCAGCATTTTATTCTTTGTGTAAATAGAAATTTGGCTTTATGGAAGGTTTTGTTTTGTTTTGTTTTGTTTTTGGTAGATTTTTAGTCACATTGCAGTGTATCTTTTTTCATCTTATTTTCAAACTAGTTACATTGCAGTAAAAAATACTGTCAGTTCAAACCCAATCTTAATATTTGATAAAGGTAGATTTTCCTAGGAAATACTTTCTTTTCATATATATTTAATGTATATTCTCCAATTATTAGGTGCAATATTCTATATTTATTTCTATTTCCAAAACTGTTATGTGCACAGTCCAATTCATATGTATCCTTATTGATGTTGAATTGCTTCTTCAATTAATTATCTAGAAAATGTGCTAAAATCTCCATATTGATGTTGCTTTGTCAGTTTCCTTTGAAACTTTATTTTTACCTTGTCTATCTTGAGGCTAGATAAGGGCATACAAGTGTAAATTTTTATAGTTCCTGGAGAATTAAAGATGTTATTAGGATGGAGTAAACCTGGTTATTTCTAGAAATGCTTTTGGCTATATGGTCTATTTTGTCTGATTATTATAGATACATGATCTCTTTTTGGGTATTTACTTATTACATCTTTTCCCAAAGGCAACTTCCCATGTCTTTGACTTTCAAAGGTGTCTACTGCATACATAATGCAAATTGAAGGTCTTAAAATGAAGGCAGGACTTGGGTTGGTCATGTGGGGCATGAAGGGGCTACCAGGTGGTAGCTGGTAGGAGGGAAAGCTGGTCAGGTGCATTGTGTACATCCTGGTGGTAGAAACCAGCTGGCTTTAAGAGTTGAGAAATGCAGTTCCAAGCTTTGCATTTCAGAGATAAAAATAAACCAGGTTGCTGGACAGAGAAGTGGTCACAAGCAGGGTCCAAGATGAGGCTGCTTTCTGTGTTTATTAAATAATGGTGGTTTACATTAAAATGAGAAAATTATATAGACACAAATACCCACAGACTGTTGAAAAACTTTCTGATTTACCCACAACAAAAGCATTGGGTTTCACTTACGACTTTCCTGTTCTCCTTAACCCTCCAGTTTACTTTGGAGTGTATTCAGCTGTTTCAGTAAAAGAGGGGTGTGTGTGTGTGTGTGTGTGTGTGTGTGTGTTTTCTTCTGTTTTTATCCTGACTCCTGAACCAGTTAGAGAGATCTATTTCCAGTGAGAGACTGCAGAGTCAAATTTCACTAAGACTGCAGTGCAGAAACAAATCACCTCAAGAAGTTCCCCAACAGCTGTGTGTAAAAGTAAAGAATCTTTTTCTCTTGCCCAGCTATGCAAATGGTCTAATGTTTTAAACAGAAATGTCCTAGATGTCCTTGTTTAGTACACAATTATCATTGGTTGTAGTAAATGAGATATTCTTTTCCTGGGCAATAGAAATTGGAAAGACATACTTCATGTCTTTATATCTTATAAAAAACTTATGTCAGCTCTTTGTCATAAAGATGAAAATTTTAAAAAATATTGAAAAGTATTATAGACTGATTTGTGTTCCTCCAAAATTCATGTTGAAGCACTAACTCCCAATGTGATTGTATGTGGAGATAGGGCCTTTCAAAGAAGTAATTATGGTTAAATGAGGTAAAAATGGTAGTGCCCTAATCCAGTGGTGTCTTCACAAGAAGAGGAAGGGGCATCATGATATGGAAGCACAGAGGAAATACTATGTGAGTACACAACGAGAAGGCAGCTGTCATTAAGCAAGGAGAGAGGCCTTAGAAACACCAAATTTGCTGGAATCTTAATCTTGAACTTCAAGCCTCCAGAATTGTGATAAAATACATTTCTGCAGTTTATTCCACCAAGAAGCAGCCCCAGTAAATTAATACAGAAACCAAATGTATTCAGAGAACTAACTAAAGAAAAAATGTACTATTATTATCATCTTTGGGTGTTCTTCATGTGTCTTTTAGGAAAAATGAGGTTGATAGTCCCAGATCATGCAGCAGCTTGCACACATGTGCATTGTTTTAATATTGCCATTTGTCTACAAATGAATAAGAGCCCTTCTTGTGCTATGTAAATTGGTTCTTGTGGAAATTCCCAGTGAGTTTTCATACATTGATATGATTAAATTCCAAAGAGGTGTTTCTCATGGTGTTCAATGAAACTGAGGTTTAAAGCTATGAATATAGCCAACCAATAACACACAAGTATAGACAATTCAAACTTTCTCAACTAATCTTGTTCCATGGATAATGAGGTAAAGAAAAAGAAAGTGAATGTTACTAATCTAACAGTAGAAAACTCTTCTGATAGAGAAGGATTCTCCTGACCAAAAAAATAAAAAAATTAAAAAAAAAAAAAAAGCATCTTTGTGTTGGAAACACAAAGTGTTCCTACTTAAAGGGTTTTGTATACCCATCATCTTTTCTAAGGATACTTTATGGGGATTCAGTTTCTGTTGATATTATTCCAGATTTGTTGAAAGACAACTTGGCATCATTCCATTACACTCTAGTATTTATCATGTCTTGAGCCTTACCAGGTTTGGAATTTTTTCCCTTTATTCTCTTTGATCCCCAACAATATTGCTATCCTATGGTTTGAGATAATTTCTCACAACTACCAGGCTCTGTGTAACATTTCTCATGTCAGTTCATCCAGCAGCAGGAGTAAGGTAGGTATCAAAGACAGCAAAGGAATTAACATTCTTGACATAATTCATTGGATGAAAAAGAATTCACTGGACTCTAGAAATCAGCCAAAGTGGTTTTTCATTGACTCTCTGATCTATGAAAACTATTTTATTTCCAGTAACTATGAAACACAAAGGTCAAACAGATGTTTTTGCTTTTAATTATTAGCCATACCACATTTGGCATGAAATACGTTCAGCCATATCTGTGTTTCCAAATAAATGGATATAATTTGAGAGCTTGTTTGGAGGTTCTAGCAGGGGAGCGCAGCTACTCGTATACCCTTGACCAAAGAACGGTCCTCTCCTCTATCGGGGATGGTCGTCCTCTTCGACCGAGCGCGCAGCTTCGGGAGGGACGCACATGGAGCGGTGAGGGAGGAAGGGGACACCCGCCTAGCCAGCCAGATCAGCCGAATCAACCCTGGCGATCAATGGGGTGACAGATGTCGCAGCCAGATCGCCCTCACATCCAAAATGGATATAATTTGATATGTTACTTGATGATTTCTACAAATGTGCTTTAATATTTTTGTGGTAATATATATCAATAAAATTATTTAAATGTTCAAGCAATATTTTCTAATAATGTAGTTAATAATTCTAGAAAAATAAGTATGACATTTAAAAAATTAAATTTAACTAAACATTTTAAAAAATTGACAAAAAGGACTTTTGCCTTTTCATCTTCTCGTCCATCCTCCATCTTGGGTGGATAATCTTTATGAAGTCCACAAAAAGTCTCCCTTGACCACTGGTTTCTAGTTGGGTCAACCACTGGGGAGTCCAAGTTAATCATAGAGGGATGAAGAGAATGAAGTCAAGATATTTATTCCCTTGGCTTCCTTCTTTTAAAAGACAACCCTGAACTGCACTCAAGAAGGTCTCCCCAACATAACCTTTCTCCTACCCTAACTGTCCCCATCCCTAAGCCTTTGGACCTAGAGGTAAAGTAATAATTCTTCCAATGATACTAATTCAAACTAACTGCACTATTCCTTTGTTTCCCTATATTAATAAACAATGTGTTAAATTATCCACTTATAAACAAACCCTCCTGAAATTTTCATGAGTTGAGATACCATTAACTCATAAAATTGGAAAAGTTATTACATTTGCATTAACTGCAATTTCTATATCATTCAGTTTTATTTCTACTATTTTATTATGTGCTTTCCATTGTCCACTTTTTCTTCTTTTTTATCTTTTACTCTTACAGATTGAGGATCCCCCTCCCTTTTTCTCTCATTCCATCTATCCTCACTTTTTTTAGAAGTTAAATATGCTGAACCTAATATTCTCCTGATAACCCTATTTTAACATGAATACTTAAACTTTAAAATTGCCAATAATTTTATTGATGACAGAATAATTTTATTCTGTCAACTTTCAATAATTTTATTGAATTATTGTCTAGTGTTTTGTTCTGTATCCTGTCCTCTCACTGCCAAAAAAAGTCTGATATTATTATGTTTTATATTATCATTCTCTGAGTACTTCTGTGGATATATTTAGCATTATCATTATGTTCACTGATCCTATTTGCATATCAGGTTTCCATCTGGAATCATTTTTCATGTGCCCAAAGGATAAATTTAAGATTTTCTCTTAGCTCCATAAATTGTTTTTATTTTCTGAAAATATTTATTTTGCCTGTATATATGAGACATAGTTTTGCTGTTCATTGAAATCTAGTTGGAAAATTTCTTTTCCCCCAATGTGACAAAAATATTCTTCCTCTGTGTTCTGGCCTCTATTTCTGTAATTGAGACTTTATCCATTAGGCCGTCGTTCATTTGTAAATAATCTAATAATCTATCTACCTTTTCTTTCTAGTAACTTTTAGTTTGATTAAGTGATTTTTCATTTGTTCATTCATTCATTCATTTATAATCCCTGGTATTCTGTAGTTCTCCTAAGCCACCCATAGCTCTGTTGATTTATTGTTTGTTTGACTATCCTGTTTGTTATTTATTGGATTTCCTGGATTAAATAATTGGTTACTTCAATAGTTTTTTCATTAGTTTTTGTTGCTTAAATTTATACTTCTTTGTCAGGTTATCTTCTTCTGGATCATCTTCTGTCCTTCATGTGCAATCATTTTTCCCCCCACGATTCCATTTTTTTCTCTTTTAACTTTCTGGGTAATGTATTTGGATATAACTTTCAGATTTCTAAGTCCATCTAGATACATCTGCTAATTAATCTACCATCTTTTATTTCTAGGATTCTTTCTGGTATTTTTTTTAAAGAATTCAGTGATTTTGTATATTTACCCTTATTAATGTATTCCAGCACCTGTTTTGTTTCTTAAGCACATTAGACATCTGACCTTGATTATTCAATTAGCAGAAAAAATATTGTATACAAAATTTTATTTGTTGTGCATATTTTTCCCTAATACTTTCTCCTTTTGTATTCCCTATCATATGGAATTACCTCTCTACATAAATTCCTAAGCAAAATCTAAGAATCCATCTTTGTCTTTTACTTTTAATTCTTCCCCACTCAATAAAGCCAAAACAATTCTGAAGTCTTACTACTACTTGAGCTTGTCTAATTCTCTCCAGACCTACTAGCAATTTTACTTCTTCTTTTTCAAATCTTGTGCCTTTTGTTTATTGATTGATTAAATGCTCTGGATAAGACTTCCAGTACTATGTCAAACAAAAGTGGTGAAAGTGAACATCCTTGTCATGTAGCTGATCTTAAAGGAAAATATTTCAGTTTCTGCTGTTGAGTATGATGTTAATTGTGGGGTTGTCATATATGGTCTTGATTATATTGAGGTACATTCCCTCTAAACCCAAGTTGTTGAGCCCAAGAATGTTGAATTTCAACAAATGTCTTTTCTGCCTCTCTTGAGATGATCATATAATTTTTTATTGTTCATTGTGTTAATGTGGTGTACCATACATAGTGATTTACAGATGCTGAACAATCCTTGCATCCCCGGAATAAATAACTTTCAATCGTGGTGTATTATCCTTTTAATGTAATGTTGAATTTGGTTTGCTGGTATTTTGTTGAGGAATTTTGCATGTGTTCATCAGAGATCTTAACCTATAAATTCCCGTTCTTATAATCCCCTTCTTTGGTGTTGGTATCAAGGTAATGCTGGCCTTATAAAATGAGTTTGGAGATATTCACTCGTCTTCAGTTTTTTGGAAGAATTTGAGGATTAGTGATAATTCTTTAAATATTTGATGAAATTCACTAGTATAGCCATCTAGTCCTGGGTTTATATTTTGGGGGAAATTTTGGTTGTGGATTCAATCTCCTCATGCGTTATTGATGTATTCATGTTTTCTACTTCTTTGTAATTCTGTCTTGGTAGGTTGTATGTTTCTAGGAATGTATTCCTTTCATCTTATTAGATTTGCTGGAATATGACTCTGCTGTCTTGTCTACATATTTTTCTTAGTGAGAGAGTTTCTTCCAAAATGGAAAGATTTTCATGTCATTTAACTGTGTGAAATCTTCCACACCAATTATGATTTTTTATGAGGTATTTCATGATAGCATCAGCACTAATAACCCAGCATTGGAGCTATATTATTTTTACTCTCAGATTTCCAGCTCTATTTATAATTAGCAATTCTTCTTTTGGGAATGCACATGGTATTTACTCTTTCTTGAATGTGTGCTTCTTCTAACCCTATGCAAACCTATATATTCATTTTTATTAAGTTAATTCATATATTTAAGCAGCTTTGCAACATCATCTCTAATTTCACAGGTGCTGGCTATATTAGGTGTTTTTCTTATAAGTTACTAAAACATTAGATATTTTGCTTATCATTATCCTTATCTGAGTTTTGATTTTTTTTTGTTTGTATTTGTTTTACTGCTTACTTACTACCATGCCTTCCCTACTATTTTCTGAGCTCCTGTGAATAGTAACAGTGTCATATGACATGGAATGGTCATCCTAGGAGATAAGAAACAGCTATTTTAATTAGTAATCCATATAACTTATTGAAGAATTCAGGAATTAGTTAGAAATAAGCAGCCACTTAGATATATCTACCATTTTTTATTATTAATGTGTGGTATATACATAAAATTAAGTCAAAATTTGAAATCTCTGAATTCACTTCAAAGCATATGGGGAGGAAACTGAAAAAAGGTATACAAAATAATGCATCTTGAGTTTTGTTTGTCACCCTTTGTGAGCCCTGCCTGACCTAAGCGCTTCATGTTTGTGTGTAGAAACAGCCTCTCAAATTGTTTTTCTCTATTGTTTCTGTTGAGGTAAAAATAAATAAATAAATAAATAAATGACATGATCTACTTCAGAAAATGCTGCAACTGTCATTTACCCCTTGGCACACAATTTGAATTGATACTGTAAGCACTGGTGCCTCCTCAGAATTTCTATTTTTTTTTTCCTTTTTAGTGTCTGTCTAGCCTTAACTTTTAAATATCTGTGCTGAGAATAATTAGATGTCTAAATGGATGGTTGTATTTTTAGATAGGAAAAAAATATCACTTACAAAATAAACTTTAAGAATAGAAAACATGAACTTAACTTACAGATCATTGGTTAAAATATACCCTAGTTTGTTTCCTATCAATATAACCATCATGTCACCTTAAATATGTTTGAGTAAAGGTAAACTATAAATGTTAGTATTATAGATTGAAAAGAAATGAGTTTCTCACTGTAAAAGCTATGGGTAAACTCCCATCTTTTACCTCTCTCTTAAACATAACATTAAAATAATATTAGAGGATTTCTGTTAATGATGGTACCCTAAAACAAAGTACAATAACCAAAGGAATTAAAATATAAAAAATGAAAAAAATCATTAGTACTAGAACACAGAGAAAAATGTCTTTCCAATTTTACAGACTTTACAACTTTTCTTTCTACTTAAAAGACACAGAACCAGAGAAAATAGCAGAGAATCTGTAAGAAGAATCCTACATCTTACTAGTGGCTCTAGTTGGTCCATTCAAGCCAGAAGCCAGTTGATAAAGGAGTAAATAAATGTTGTGAGTAAATGTTGAGACCTGTATTTGAAAGCAAACTTTCAATGATCTCCATTATTTGTCCACATATATTTATGAATTAAATAAATTATATAGGTCAAAAATAGAATAGTACCAGCTATATTTTTAAACCAAAATATAAGAAAATAAATAGGTATAGAAGAATTTCTGCTGTCATATATAAATGAACATTTCTAAATACCAGAGAAAAAGAAAAGAATTTATAATTAAAATACAAGATTTTAGGAAATCTAAAAGGTTTTCTAAATATGAATAGCTATAAATTCAAAGCTATAATATTAAGGACAAATAAATTAATTGGAAAATGACTTGCAAATTTAATTAATTATTTTAAAAGATTCTATTTACTTATTTGTTTATTTTTGGGGGGAGAGAGAGAGAGAAAGAGAGCACAAGCAGGTCACGGTGGGTATATAGAGGGAGAGGCAGAAGCAGACTCCCAACTGAACAGGGACCCGACAGAGGTTCCACCTCAGGATCCTGAGACAATGACTTGAACTGAAGGCTACCACTTAACTGACTAAACCACTCAGGTGCCCTGGACTTGCAAATTTATTACAGGAAAAAAAAAAATGTTATGTAATTCCTATTTGAAAATTTTAAGAAAAATATAATCATAAAAATAAAATGTGTTAGAATTCACAAATGCTTTTAAATAGTAAGCATTCATAAAAAGAAAAAAAAACAAGATGAAACAATATTGACATATCTTACTTCTTTTGAATTGCATGTTTTGTGAAATAGAAAACACCCAATATTGTCAACGTGGGAGTAACAAAGTTTCTTTGTATGTAACTGATGAGAATGTATATGTGACTGATGAGAATGTAAATTAATTCAACTTGTTCCTCCCAAAACTGGCAATGTACATCAAAGGCCATAAAACTGAGTATGCTGTTTTATTTTTAATTCATTTTATAGGAATTCCTGGGTGGCTCAGTCGATTAAGTGGCTGCCTTTGACTCAGGTCATGATCCCAGGGTCGTGGGATCGAGCCCCACATCGGGCTCCCTGTTCATCAGGAAGCCTGCTTCTCCTTCTCCTTCTGCCTGGTGCTCTGCCTACTTGTGCTCTCTCTCCATCTCTCTAATAAATAAAATATTTTTAAAAAATTCATTTTATAAAAGGCATCATAAGGAAATAGCCATGAAAAGATATAAGTATTATACTAGTTTGGTATTTGTTTCAGTTCACTCTTTTTATTTATTTATTTATTTTTTTGCATTAAATTCTAGCAGACCAATTATTCTTTATTTTTTTATTTATTTTTTTTTAATTTTTTAAGGCTTTTTTTTTCCAATTTATTTATTTTCAGAAAAACATTATTCATTATTTTTTCACCACACCCAGTGCTCCATGCAAGCTGTGCCCTCTATAATACCCACCACCTGGTACCCCAAACTCCCACCCCCCCACCACTTCAAACCCCTCAGATTGTTTTTCAGAGTCCATAGTCTCTCATGGTTCACCTCCCCTTCCAATTTACCCAAAAGCACATACCCTCCCCAATGTCCATAACCCTACCCCCCTTTTCCCAACCCCCCTCCCCCCAGCAACCCACAGTTTGTTTCGTGAGATTAAGAGTCACTTATGGTTTGTCTCCCTCCCTATCCCATCTTGTTTCATGGATTCTTCTCCTACCCACTTAAGCCCCCATGTTGCATCACCACTTCTTCATATCTGGGAGATCATATGATAGTTGTCTTTCTCTGCTTGACTTATTTCGCTAATCATGATACGCTCTAGTTCCATCCATGTTGTCGCAAATGGCAAGATTTCGTTTCTTTTGATGGCTGCATAGTATTCCATTGTGTATATATACCACATCTTCTTGATCCATTCATCTGTTGATGGACATCTAGGTTCTTTCCATAGTTTGGCTATTGTGGACATTGCTGCTATAAACATTCGGGTGCACGTGCCCCTTTGGATCACTACGTTTGTATCTTTAGGGTAAATACCCAGTAGTGCAATTGCTGGGTCATAGGGCAGTTCTATTTTCAACATTTTGAGGAACCTCCATGCTGTTTTCCAGAGTGGTTGCACCAGCTTGCATTTCCACCAACAGTGTAGGAGGGTTCCCCTTTCTCCGCATCCTCGCCAGCATCTGTCATTTCCTGACTTGTTGATTTTAGCCATTCTGACTGGTGTGAGGTGATATCTCATTGTGGTTTTGATTTGTATTTCCCTGATGCCGAGTGATACGGAGCACTTTTTCATGTGTCTGTTGGCCATCTGGATGTCTTCTTTGCAGAAACGTCTGTTCATGTCCTCTGCCCATTTCTTGATTGGATTATTTGTTCTTTGGGTGTTGAGTTTGTTAAGTTTCAGTTCACTCTTAACTAGTACCTCAATATCGACCTCACTCTACTCATGGTTAAGAGGTATTGAGAATGCTTCATTTTTCAATTACATTGCAAAGCACTTTCTTTCTCATCTTTCTCTTTTCATTGGCAGCCCTAATCCTGAGTCACACTCAACACAGCTTTACTGGAGGGGATGCAACTTTTTTCCAACATGCACACATACACAAAATGATTAGGTAAAACAATGATTTTTAAAAATGGAGAACTGAATGATTGAGTGGTTTCACCAAACTGCTGTTAGATTTGATTTCTGTCTTATGAAAAATCAATAATCTTAACTACAAAGCTATCATACTATCATACTATCATACTATCCTGAGATTTGGTTAAATGTATTATGAGACACCTAAGTGATGAATGTTATGCAATCATTGAATAAACTACTATAACAATGTGTTAATTTACATAGGGCATTATATGTTATAAATTTATAACTATAAAAAAACACCTGAACATAGTATAAGGATCAGTGCTTCAGTTTTGTGTTCATATGTATACACACTTACATATAAATGTATAACCCAAAATAGTAACAGTAATTATCCTATGTAATGCAATGGATTTTCTGTTACTATTCTTCTTATGATTTTTTTAACTCCCTATTTGTTCATTTTCAACGTTTCTTACAATAGGTATTTTAAAAAGTAAAAACTAATTTTAAGAAGAGAGGCCACAAGAGGCTTACACAGTAAATTATCTGTACATAACTATTATATATTAACAGCCCTTTAAAATCAATTACAAGCAAATACAATAATGGAAAATGAAAGGACCCTCAGAAGTAGAATAAAGTGCAAATAATTCATTGGAAATAATATCAACATGAAAGAAACACAAGGTTTCCCAGACAGATGTTTCATCTGTGTTGAGGATTTATGCATAATTCCTTGATGGGAACTGGCTAATCTAGCCACTCAGGGTGTTCTTCTCAGATCCCCTGTCTCACTTTTAATCTTAATATGTCCCTCTCCTTTGATTTCTGAAAGTGTTGTCCCCAAAGTGCATGCTTTCAGTTCTGCTTGGAGAGCTTCCCTAGAGCCACTGGATCTGCTTATGTGATATTTCTGGGAGTTTACATCTCCCTCTCCAAATGTTTTTGGCCCATGATTGAGTTGCTAGAGAATATGCCAATAGTTTTTCCTCAGACAGCAACAAATCTTAGGCATAATTTATGTGAGAATTCCCCTGAATTTGAACTCTTATATTACTTCTTCCTCTTCCATGTTTTACTTTTCCCACCTTATATTGGCATCTATTGAGAGTACTTTTAGCAAGTCACTGGCACATTATGGTCAGAGATCTTCATTTCAGACTTCACATTTAAGGACACATTCTTCAGGAAGTAAGTGTGTGACTGATTTGAAGGTGGCTTGGTGAGAGAGTTCGTGGTCAGACAGAAGCTGATTCATAATAGCAACTCATAAGCTACCCCTCATCTAATATTTAAAGGGAGAGGTAAACTGAGAAGTTCATTAGTATCGAGGTCATCTTAAGGATGGTGGTAGGTCATTCAAGAATCTAAGAAGGGTGGCTTAAGTGTAATAACTCAGTTTCTTTCTTTTTAAAGAAAACAAAATAAAAGTTGTTTGTCAGAAAAGGTGACCTAGTTATAATGATATGAATGGATGAATGAATGGAAAAAAAGCAAGACTGGTTTCAGGAATATGATGTGAGAGTTTGTTGTTAATATTTGAGTGAAAGATAATAGCAAACTAAAGTAGCTTTGTTGATATAGAAAAATGGATTCAAGAAATGCAAAGGAAGTTGATTTCACCTGAATTGATCACTGATAAGAGACAAAAGAGCAGATGATTTTGATGAGGGCTGCCTTGCCATTTATAAATTGTGAGACCTTAAACTAAGTTATTTGACTAGTCAAAATCTCACATTCTTTGTGGGTAATAATAAGATCTGACTTGTCTTGATAGTTTAAGATGCCATAATGAAATACCATAGGGGTGCCTGAATGGCTCAGTCAGTTAAATGTCAGACTCTTAATTTCAGCTCAGGTCATGATCTCAGGGTCTTGAGATTGAGCACTGCGTTGGGCTCCATGCTAGACATGGAGCCTGCTTAAGATTCTCTCTCCCTCTCCCTCTGCCCCATCCCCACTTCCTTCACACACTCTCTTTCTCCAAGAAAGAAAGAAAGGAAGAAAGGAACAAAGACCATAAACTAGGCTTATGAAAAACAGAAATTGATTTTTCACAGTTCTGAAGGCTAGAATCCAAGATCAAGGCAGGGCAGATTTAGTGTCTAGTAAAAGCCCACTTTTGGTGCATAAATGGTCATTTTTCACTGTGTCCTTACATAGTGGAAGGAGCAGGTTGCTTTCTGGTATCTCTTTTATAAAGGCACTAATCTCATTCATGAGGGTTCAGCCATGAACCCAAATGCCCCACTTCCAAATAGAAACACACTAGGGATTATATTTAAACAAAGAGACTTTGGAAGGACAAAAACATTCAGTCTAAGGTATTCCCTCATCAGTTCTTTGTGAAGATGAAGCAAAATAAAATACTTGAAGGATTTAGCACAGTGAATGGCACATAATGAATGTTTAAGTGTTAAAATAGGATTAGATGTATGGAATATGTGAGAGGGTAAATAAAAAGAAAGTGATCCTGAACATCCTTCCTTAGGTAATGGACCAATAAATAATTATAAACAGAGCTAAATATCTACTCCATCAAAAGTTTAAACATGATGTTTTTACAATCTCTGTTCTTTTTTCCTCTGACCTCTGCTCTTCATATCTGATTAACATTTTACAAAACCTATCAAAGTTTTGAAGATCAGCCCAAAACAAGTGTATGTGGTTAGTTATGGAGGGGGTGGGATGTGTAAGATAGATAAAAAGAAGAACACTGCAAAAATTGTAAGCCAATGAAATTTATTGTCCTATTGATATTCAAAAAAACACATTTTTACATGAAGAAACAAATGTGCTGTTGACATTCTGAAGTATGTGTGTTATTGTATACACATGGATTTTTATATGTATAATTAATATACTTTAATGATCCACTTGTATTTTACTTGATGATAAAGACTAAAATACCTCAAAATTTAGTTATAAAATCAAGGCTCACAGAGGAATGTCATTCCATCTACACATGTCTTTCTGACATGTAATTGCTTTGTGTTGACCAAGCAACATTTTTCTAACAGTGTTCTTGCTGCAGTGTCTGTCAAAGGCCCATCATGCTTCCCTATAATAAACTCTATTTTCTAGAAGCCTATGCATTGGTCAGACAAATAAACAGTGCCCTGACATTTTTCTTGCAGAATGTGGTCTTGTTCTGAAAGCAATTTTCCTTGTATAATTTCTATTTGAAAATCCATTCATTTGTGACAGCAGTGTAAAGAGAACATTAATTTTAGTAGTTTGGGGATTGTTTTCCTTAGTGGGCAATGCAACATTGCCTATGACAGTGGGGAAATAGTAAAATTGACAGCCTGCTGGCAGCCTTTAAGGAATAGGGGTAACAGAGAGACTAAAAAATGGGCTTCATGCAACTTTGATGTGGCTAGTTGGAGATCCCATGTATCAAAAACTAAACACGTTGCAGAACACCTTGGTACCATAATTGGAATAACCACCTTTATCAAGTGCCAACCACTGTCTGTGGAGTGAGCCAATTTCTTTAATTTATAGGGGTTTCCAGTTGGAATTTGGGGGCTTAAAAAGATTAGAAATGGTAGATAAAGCTAGAATTTTCAGATCTTATAATAGCTTCCCTTCTAAATGCAATTACACAGAGACATAATTTGGTAGAATTGAATTTCTTGGGAATCAGGGAGACTGCATTGCAAAATGCAAAATATCTCAGATGCTGTACATAATATATACCAGAGGTAATTGTTAAAATACAGATTCCTAGGAGCACCTGGTTGGCTCAGTTGGTTACGAGTCTGCCTTTGGCTCAGGTCATGATCCCACGGTCCTGGGATCCAGTCCCACAATGGAATCCCTGCTCAGCTGGGAGTCTGCTTCTCCAACTCCCTCTACCCGTCCCCCTCTCATGCTCTCTTTTGCCCTTGCTCTCTCTCTCTTTCTCTCTCAAATAAATAAATAAAATCTTAATACAAATAAATAATAGATAAATAAAATACAGATTCCTAGATCTCAAACTGAGGCCCTTCTTTAAAAAATGAAGTTTGCATTTGTTTGTTTGTTTTTTATAAAAGAAATTGTTATATGTTACTCATAAGAGGTGATTTGGGAAAATACTGGTATCATATTTAAATATATGAGTTTTACTATAAACAAATTGTGAATGAATACCATTTCCGCAATTTACTACTTACGAACTCAAGAAAGTATTTCATCTTTTTTTTAATTATAATTGACACACAATATTACATTAGTTTCAAGTGTACAACTTAGTAATTTGACAAGTTTGTACTTTATGTTCTCTGCAAGTATAGCTACCATCTGTTCCATTATAACCCTCTTACAGTATCATTGACCATTCTGTTCCATTATAACCCTCTTACAGTATCATTGACCATATTCCTTATGCTCTGTTTTTTTTATTCCTGTGACTCACTGGTTCAGTAACTGAAGCCCTGAATCTCCCCTCCTTTCTGTCAACTATTGGTTTGTTCTCAGTATTTATACTTCTGACTCTGATTTTTATTCATTTTTAAACTCCAATTATGAGTGGAATCATATGGTATTGTCTTTCTTAGCCTGACTTATTTCATTTAGCATAATGCCCTTTAAGTCCATCCATGTTGTTTCAAATGACAGGAGCTCATCCTTTTTTATGGCTGCGTAGTATTCCAGTATGTATATACCCCACATTCCCTTTTTTATTCATCTACTGATGGGTACTTACATTGCTTTCATGCCTTGGCTATTAAAAATAATTTTGCAATAGAAATAGGGGTACATATTTTCAAATTAGTATTTTCATTTTTCATTTTCCTTGGGTAAATACCCAATAGTGGAAATATGGATCATATTGTATTACTATTATTAATTTATTGAGGAACCTCTATATTGTTTTCCAGCATGTTGTACTAATTTTCATCCTGACAAACAATTCATAAAGGTTCTTTTTCTCCACATACTCACCAGCACTTGTAGTTCCTTGTCTTCTTGATTTTAGTCATTCTAACAAGCATGAGGTGATATCTCATCATGGTTTTGACTTTCATCTCCCTGCTGATAGTGATTTTAAGAATCTTTTCATGTGTCTGTTGGCCATCTGTATGTTCTTTTTGAAAAAAAAAAAGCCCATTTTTAAATCAGATTGTTTATATTTTTGCTTTTGAGTTGTAGGATCTCTTTATATATTTTAGATATTAACCCCTTATCAGATATACAATTTGAAATATCTTCTACCATTCAGTAGGTTGTCTTTTGCTTTGTTGCTGTTTCCTTTGCTATACAAAAGCTTTTTATTTTGATGTAGTCCCAGCAGTTTATTTTTTACTTTTATTTCCCTTGCCTTAGGAAACATCTAGAAAACTATTGCTATGGCTAAGGTCAGAGAAATTACTGCATGTTCTTTTCAAGGATATTAATGATTTCAGCTCTAAGTTTAGGTCTTTAATTCATGTTGAGTTTATTTGTGTGTATGGTGTTAGAAAGTAGTCTGGTTTCATTCTTTTACATGTAGCTGTCCAGTTATCCCAGCACCATGTGTGGAAGTTTTCCCTACTTCCTCATTGTATACTCTTGTCTCTTTTGTCATAAATAATTGACCATATATATATGGATTTATTCTGGTGTGTCTAGTCTGCCCAGATTGGTAAAGAAGAAGTTAAACTGTCACTAGACACAGATAACACGATACTATACACAGAAACACAGAAAATACTAAATATTCCATCAAAAAACAATAATATATAAATTCAGTAAATGGACAGGATATAAAATGAACATCCAGAAATTAGTAACATTTCTACAAACTAATAATGAAGTCCCAGAAAGAGAAATTAAAACATATGCACACACACACACATACACACACCCCTTACAATTGCATCAAAAGAATAAAATAGCTAGGAACAAATTTAACCTAAGAAGAGAAAGATTTGTACCTCTAAAAACTATAAAACAGTGATCAAAGAAACTGAAGATGACACAAACAAATGGAAAGATACCAATACTGTCAAATGTCCTTATTACTCAAAGCAATCTAATGACAGTGAAATTCCTATCAAAATACCAACAGCAATTGGCAAAACTGGAACAATAATACCAAAATTTGTATGAAACCACAGAAGACCCTGAATAGACAAAGTAATCCTGAGAAAGAGCATAGCTGGACGTATTGCAATTGTAAATTTCAAGATATACTACAAAGCTGTAGTAATCAAAATAGTATGGCACTAATACTTCATCTTTTTTAATCTCAATTTTCTTTGTGAAATAGATATATTCAGTAAATTTCCCATTGTGTTATGGTTTCAAGGCATCTTTTCTTTCAATAATTTATGTATTTATTTTGGGGGGAAGGGGCACAGGGAAATAGAGAATCTCAAGCAGACTCCCCACTGAGTCAAAATCAAGAGTTGGACACTTGACTGAGTGTCCAGTTTACCTGAGCTACCCAAGCACACCAACAACAAATCTAGTTTTTATAGAAGATCCCAACATACTTTATTCTTAAAACTGCAAGAACAAAAATAATTTCTCAATTCTTGTAAAATTTGATATTCCATAAAATGAAATTTAGAACCTCTTCTAGGTACTGTAAATTATGAAATAGTTGAAGACAAAGCTGAGGTCACAATTTAATCTTTATAAGCAGATTTGAGTTGTTATTATATTTCAAGTAAGAGATGTCATTTTTTTTTCTACAGCAAATTGCACTGGGTTGAAGCCAGTATACTAAAAAGTCCATCAATTTTTTAAGATTTTCTTCTCTTTCTTTGTTCTTTATCGAAGTGCAAAGATTCAGTGATTCAAGATAAAGTGAGAAGTTTCCTGATGTGCTATTCTTAATAGAAAAAGCTAATATTGCAGCATCTCATCCAATCCCAAACCTCCCATTGTGATAGACAGAATAACATTCCTCTCCCAAGATCTCTCCCAAAATGTCCATGTCCTACTCCCTGGGCCCTGTGAATATGTTTTGTTGCATTTCAAGAGAGAACTAAACTTGAACTAACTTCTAATCAGTCAGTCTTAAAATAGATTACTTGGATTATACAGATGAATCCAAGGTCATCAGAAGAGCCCTGATCATGGAATAAGGAGGCCAAGAAGTTAGCGAGAATCAGAGGTGAGGGTGGGAGAGAGACAGAGAGTGAGACAAAGGAGGCTATGGTAGGGTAGGGGAGAGTGATGTTATGCTGCTGGCTTTGAGGATTAAGGAGCGGCCATAAACCAAGTAATGGAGGCAGCCTCTAGAATCTGGACAAGGCAAGGGAAGAGAGTCTCCCCTAGATCTTCTAGAAGAAACAGCCTTGCCAACACCTTAATTTTAGCCCAAAGAGACCCGTGTGACACTTCTCACCTTCAGAACTATTCTACGTTAAAGTTGTGTTCTTTTAAACCACTAAATCTGTGCCAATCTGTTACAGCAACAGTAAGAAGTTAAACATCTACCCAAAAAGTGCCAACCTCACTGCTAACTTTCTTCCCTAAATGGCTTTTGCTTATGTTCCTACATCCCTGGCAGTTAGTGCTAAATTATCAATAGACACTCAGTCTATGCCCTCTTCACTCCTTCCAGTTTGGGAAAATTCCCTTCCTCAGGGTTGATCTGCTTTTCTCTTTCTTTCAAATTACCAGGCATCACTTACTCAGCTGTAGAAAGTCAGCTTAATTATTTTGACAGGCTTCCAACTTTGAAGACTATAAATCTTTGGGATGATCTCTAGGTTAAAACATCTAGATTATAAAATGAATCTTGGAACAGAAGCCCTTTACCTCTCTTATGATGGCTCTAAAAACCCTAACATTTAGAAACAAAGTTTCCATCTTTCCTTCTTCAAATGGCCATGAAGGGGAAAGGGATAAAGCTACAAAGCAAAACTGCAAAAGACAAGACGATACTTATTATTTTTTTTAATTGACCATTACATGGTTAAAAATGTATACTTGCTTGCCTGTTTTTAAAAAGTGTTTATTTCCAAGGTGCCTGGCTGGCTCAGATGGTTAAGTGTCTGCCTTTGGCTCAGGTCACAATCTCAAGGTTCTGTGATCCAGCACCCTGCTGAGTAGGGAGTCTGCTTCTCCCTCTGTTCCTACCCCATGTTTGTGCTCTCTCTCTCTCAAGTAAATAAGTAAAGTCTTTTTAAAAAAGTGTTTATTTCCTACATATTTTCCACAGAGTCAGGTTTTTTTTTTTTTTTCCTGAGTAGAAGGGAACTAAAGCGGAAAAAACAAATATTCACCTAAGGATTCAATCAGATCTTAGAAACATCTGTTTAGCAATATTGCTTTGTTTTGCATGGCATTATCTTACTTTTATATTGTGATTAGAATACTTCAAAATATATTCCATGAGCCCATATTGCAATTTAACCCTAAATAAGATAGATCAACAAATAATTTTTTTAAAGATTTTATTTATTTAATTGACAGAGAGGAAGACAGTAGAGAGGGAATACAAGCAAGGGGAGTGGGAAAGGGAGAAGCAGGCCTCTGGCTGAGCAGGGAGCCCATTTGGGGCTCCATGTAGGGCTAGATCCCAGGACTCTGGGATGGTGACCTGAGTTGAATTCAGGCAGACGCTTAACAACTGAGACACCCAGGCGCCCAAAATTAATGCTTATTAATGACTTGTTATATTCTTGGCATTAAATGCTTTCTGCCCATTGTCTCATTTAATTTTCACAACCACTGAATTAAGAGATTATATTTTTATTCTCATTTTGTAGATTAGGAAATTGAGGTCATAGATATTAAATACATTGCCCTAGGTCATACAGTTCCTGGATAAGTAACGTGCATCATGGTCAGCTGCTTACTTAGATTCTGAAAGACTCAAGGGTTCCAAACCATGGTTAAGATGAAACTGAGGAATCTTACTCTCTGTAACTTCCGTATCTACACTGTAAAAAGAACAATCATATCTACCTTACAGAGTCATTTTATTACAAATAAATAAATAATAATAAATGTAAAGTATCCAGAGAAATTCTTAAATTATTTTCCACAAATTTCATCATTTATGTAGAACTGTGTCGACAGAGATGGTGAATCAGGCTAAATCACCAATTAATGACCCAAATGACAGCTCCAAGTTCCCACAACACATGGATCCAGGACCAGAGAATAAAATGTCAGACCCAAGATTAAAGGGACCAATGCTCTACATTTTCCAAGATGAAGAAAATCAAGAAAATAAATGTGATTACTAAAAAACAAAAACAAAACAAAAAACAAGTGGGTGTTCCGGGTTTTTTTTGTTGTCGTTCTTTTTTGTTTTTTTTTACCAGTCAGACTAGAGATAAATAAAAGGCATACCTAAGAATTAAACTAACACTTTGTAACAGTGGACTTTCCTTAAAAAGACAAAATTTAACTCATGAATATTGGCAGAAGGAAAACAGACAACTTGATTGCTCAAAGATGAGTGTCCAGGACTGGTCCTGAGTCAGAATCAATCCTTCTCTCCATCTATCTCTCTGTCTCTTGGTCTCTGTCTCTGTCCCTATTTGTTTTTCTGTCTCTGTCTTTCTCTGTATCTCTGTCTCTCTGATTCTTTCTCTTTCTCTCTCTACATATGCACATAGATATCTTTATTTACATATTTATATAAATATTACATATTTATGCAGAACTGGCACAAAAGACTTTTTCTTCTTGTCTAAGTGTGTTCCTATGATAACTATTGAAAAGTTGATGCCTCTCCCTTTGTGAATAAGACAAACACAAAACCATTCATTTCTGATATTATACTTTGTATAAAGTGCTCTATTTCTTCCCCATCCCCTTGCAGTTTCAACTAAGTGACCTCAACTCTTCCTTCTTTGGCTTCTCTACCCACCCTCTCTTCTCAAATTATCCTCACAATTTTAAGAATAATGATTATGTTTATTGCCCTATTCAATTATGTATTTTATTTGAACATGTATTTAACCTATGTATATGTGTGGGTATATTATTAAACCTATGTTTATGTGTGGGTATATTATTTTTCACCTAAGGATACTAATGAAATTACAAATTTTTGTTCTGGCAGCACAAAGGGAGTAATTGTAAAGGGATATTGCAAAGACACTTATGGTGATAATAAAGCTATTGCTTAATGAATCCATCAGTTACATCAGATCTGCTGGCATTCTATTTCATTCATTTTTTGTTGAGTGGGGCAGCACTGAATAACAGGTACATTTTATTCTATGAAGAGCCTGGGCTCCAGTGTTCAAATATTTTAAGATCTCCAGTAAACACCCCTCTTGAAATACTGTGATTGAAATTTTTATACTGTTATACTGTTAAATTGTTATTTCTGAACATTGTACAGAGACTTCTTTGCCTTGGCTGCAAAGGCTGGTATAAAGAATTGGTCTATACTCAACGGTCAGGATGGTCTTTGATCTTTCATGATGTCACAGCCCTGTTTTATTCCTCACATTTCTGCTGCAAACATTAAAGAAAAAAGAAAGAAAAGAAAAAAAGGAGGAAGGGAAGGGGGGAGGGAAGGGTAGAAGAGAAGATAGAGGAAAGGAGAGAAGATGAAAAGAAAAAAAAGAAAAGGAAGGAAAGAAAGGGAAAGGAATGAAAAGAAAGGAAGGAAGGGAAAGGCAAGGCAAGGCAAGCCTAGGGGAAAGAATAGAAAAGAAGAGAAAAAAAAAAAAAAAGAAGAAGAAAAGAGAAAAGAGAAGAGCTATTGCCCACAGGTCTTTTCTTGGAATCCCTTGAAAACCTCCAAATACTAATGCCATGGTTATCAAACACATCTCTGTGAAACCATCATGGATATCATAGGACATAACGTGATCCAAGTAGACTTATACTTCTGGCTCAATCAGTAGTCTATTTCTGTCTACATTTTTAAAAAGTCTCCTATGTTAGATTTTGAGTATGAATGAGGGAAAGAGGAAAGCAACTAACCTGTGGTTTCAAATTAAAATTGGCCTTTTATGCAGAATGACCCCCAAATTGGTCCTCAACTTATATTTCAAGTCTTAGTTTAAACAGAAATCTCCATCTACTGTACACCATTCAGATAAACCCACTATACTTATTATTATAAAATTTGCTTGCTTTCTCCTTTATCAATATTTTCATAAGTGTTGCTCTTCACATCCAGAATTTTCTTCTTCCTAAGTCAATCTATCAGGACAGGCAACAATGCAAATTGTGTTACCTCTTTTGATGCCCTCCAGAATTAAAAAAATGTCATGTCTTTTGTCCTTCTCTTTCCTTGCTTCTTTGTCTATAATGCTTTTAGAGCTCTTGCTGAATCCTCTTTTTTTTTATGTGATAATATGCCTCTTAATTTAACTTTCTATTTTATAGAATCAGCTTTGCAAGAAAAGAATGTTGGGTATTTGTCATGGAGTATAGACATACTCCAATGAACCAAGTGGAGCTCCACTTTGCACGGTTCATTGGCTCTAGCTAGAATAGAATATTCAAGGAGAATACCAACCATGCAATTAAGGGCAGGGGAGAAAAATCTTCAGCTGTTCGCTATCTCAAAATGCATATTAAAGAAATGAAAACATATTTGGGGGTGAGTTCAAGCTTTGAGAGGGAGATTGGCATAATTCAGAAAGGACCAGGTGGCCCCTGGGTGGCTCAGTCATTAAGCGGCTGCCTTGGGCTCAGGTCATGATCCCAGGGTCCTGGGATTGAGCTCTGCATCAGGCTCCCTGCAAGGGCTGGGCATCTCCTTTTCCCACTCCCCCTGCTTGTGTTCTACCTCTAGCTGTCTCTTTCTGTCAAATAAATAAATAAAATCTTAAAAAAGAAAGAAAGAAAGAAAGAGCAGGCCTCTGTTGTCATGGGGGGGCCACTGGGGTTTTAAAGATTATCTGAATGGACATGCATGGGTATCTATCCAAAAAACAGCTATTAGAACAGGTGTGCCACAGTGAAAAATAGTTCAGGAATGAGGCAGCCGTCCATTTATCAGAACTGAGAAATAAAATCTGCATATTAAATAGATAGAGTAACGTGATACTTATTGCAGATCTGTAAGTTTCTCTCCCTGGTTCTGAAAACTGGGGCAAGGTCAGATTCTGCAAATGGGAGAATTGAAAAGTGAGTTCCCTATGTATGCCTCTTCACCAATTAGAAAAATGCTACTACCAACATAATACTAGTAGGCAAACAAAAACTGATGGTTAAAAAAAAGTATATATATATATATATATATACACACACACATATATACTTTATATGTATATAATTATATATTTTTAGATTTTATATATTTATATATTTTTTAAGATTTTATTTATTTGACAGACAAAGATCACAAGTAGGCAGAGAGGCAGGCAACGAGAGAGAAGGAGAAGTAGGCTCCCCACTGAGCAGAGAGTCCAATTCAGGGCACAATCCCAGGACCCTGGGATCAGGACCTGAGCAGAAGGCAGAGGCTTTAAACCACTGAACCACTCAGGCACCCCAGAGAACAACATATATTTTGGTCATTTCTGATTTGGTCACTCTATTGTATGGGGGAGATTTCTTTCCTTCCTTCCTTCCTTCCTTTTTCTTTCTTTCAAGAAAATTAATCAAACACCCAAAATGTATGGAATAATTATCGAGTGTGAAGTATGTGTAATCAATAGCCCCAAATTTGAAGTATAGCATCAATGATAAGAGCACATAAAGGTTTAAAAAGAATTAGGACCCAATGCACATTTTTTTGAATATGGTGAAGATCGTTGAGTGGATATTTGTGGAAATTTTCAACAGTTCTTACTTCTTTCAGGATATAATATAGAATGACAAGATAAGCTTCTCCCGCTGAGATCATTCACACTGAAGATATCATTTAAAAAAATAAAAAGAAAGAAAGAAAAGAGAAGAAAAGGAAAAACAGTTTTGTTTAACAGGGCCAGGCGAGGAATGACAGCAGGAAACGAAGCAGCGAGCCAGCTGATGATGAGTTGACGAGAGGTGACTGTGTGCCATATAGGCAAAAGTGACACAGTCAGAGAACACGCAGAAGCCCAAGTCAAACAAAGTATTAACTTTCTGAAAGGACTGAACCGGACATGCCATCCCAATATAAAGCCTTCAGAAATGAGGAAACTGTTTATCAACAATGTTGTGTTACAGCTCACAGGGTGAAGAGGTGAGAAATTGGAGCTGCCAAGAGTGACAAGAGAGAGCATATCTAACGTTTGATCTCTGTTCTACACGAGGATGGTTGCACTGTCAGGAAAGAGATATTATTAGTGTCTTTCCCGGAAGCTTTAGCTTTATTACTCACCATTGCGTGGAGCTGCTTTCAACTAAAACAAGTCAGTGTTCTAGGATTGATTACTATTATCACCGGTATTGACCTTTAGACTGGAATATTGCAAGATATCAAGACTATCCCAACTATCTAAAGTCAACAAGATTAAGCAAAATTTTGCTAGGACCAAGCATAAACTTAAGTCCATGATTAGCCAATTCTTTTTTTTTTTTTTTTTAAGATTTTTATTTATTTATTTGACAGAGAGAGATCACAAGTAGGCAGAGAGGCAAGCAGAGAGAGAGAGAGGAGGAAGCAGGCTCCCCGCTGAGCAGAGAGCCCAATGTGGGACTCGATCCCAGGACCCTGAGATCATGACCTGAGCCGAAGGCAGTGGCTTAACCCACTGAGCCACCCAGGCACCCTAGCCAATTCTTAACAACATGAAGTGTAGGAATATTAGAAACCAACTCCTCCAATGCTATTATTTTAACTATAACTATTTCTTCCTCAGAAAGAAGGCTTGATACAATCTTTCTTATCTTCTGCTTAAGATGTTCTTGGATATAATCAGATAAAAACAACAATAGGGAACACTTCTAGTTATTTTACATGTATTAACTATTAACTCATTGAATCTTACAAATCTTGGGGTGTACATATGGTTGTTTTCTCCTTTAACTCTCAAGTATGCAGAGATGAAGTAAATTTCCAAGGCCACACACACCTGTTAAATGGCAGAAATTACCTATAAGCCCAAGGATTCTGATTCCATCATTGGCAAATATAACCAACACATTACTCTACATGCTACCTTTGGCCAGTTGCAAAACTGTTTGGAAAATAATGAGTAAAATAAACGCAATAGTTTATTCTTCAGACTATCATTAAAAAGCATGTAGTAATGGCTGGACCCTATGCAGCCTTTTATGTGTTGCTTTATGGTATGATCTGAAAAAGAAACTGACTTGAAAAAAATAATAATAATAATTTTAAGATGTACATTAGCAGTTGATTATTAAACACATTTAGGAATACTTAATTTTTTAGAAGATTTTATGTATTTATTTGACAGACAGAGATCACAAGTAGGCAGAGAGGTAGACAGGTAGGGGTACCCACTGAACCACCTAGGTGCCCCTAGGAATACTTAATTTTTAACCACGGGAAAGGAGGAATGCAGGCTATTTTCAGGGAGTGGAAGGAAAATATAAAAAGCCATCAAAAACTCAGTTTTATTCCTCCTTGTTGACCTAAGTTATCATTCTCTCATAGGCATTTTTTTTCTTGAATTCTTGGAATACACATTATCCAGAAGATGACCCATCAAGAGTCCCAGATTTATTTAACATGACATAGTCTATCACTCAAGAAGAAAAGCTGGCTTCTGAAAATCTAGGCAAAGAAATGTGTGTGTGTGTATACACGCTGATACCTGTACTTAAGATTCCTGAATATCTAAAAGACAGAAAACAACCACTTCATGTTTAAGGAAGAAAAATCATATGTGTCCTTAATATGCGTTGTGGGGTTTTCTGGTCTTTTGGTTGATGTATGCAGATCATGATAAAGATACATTTAAGAATGTTAAATGTAAAAATGCTGATCTATTTTATGTTTGGTATTCTGGGGTTTCACTGCAAAGTTTTTGCTTATCTTGTGCCATTGTCCCAAATCAAAGAAAAAATCTCTCCTGGAGTTAGAAATTGCTCTAATTCTTTGTTTGAAGGGTTATTTATTTATTTTTTATTTATTTATTTATTTTTCAAATTGGCTTTTTTACTTGGTTTAATTCGACTGGTTCTTATTTGCTTTTTCTGTCTCTCCTCTCTAGGAAGCTATTTTGGCAGCCACTTTATGGAAAAGGAGAAGTTTAACTCAATCACCCTGATGGTTTTGTTGGATAACGGCAATCTAAACTTTCTGGAGAGAGGACCAATAGCGGTATGGTGTAATCCATTACTTCCACCTGGGAACAATTCAAGCAGTTGCATAAAAATACGTTTGGAATCATTGGTTCAATAGCTGTCGTGACTTGACCCGGGGAGCCAGACTGCAGCATTTTGGGTGATGCTGGCCTCTTGGCACTCAAGACGGTGGAAAGCTTCAGAGACTGCTTGATAATGAGGACATTTCACAAAACTCAGCTCTTCTAAGTATTCCAGTCTCTACCTAAATGCCACCTCTGTAGACAGCCCCTTCCGAACCCACTAGCTTGCCCTCTACTAGCCTTTTTTTTTTTTCCTTTGTAACACTTAACACCCTATAAGCTTTTATTTCTCTGTCATTTCCTATGTTTATTATCTGTCTTCTCCTTGACAAGGTAAACTTCACAGGGCAAGGACTACATTTACTGTTGTGTTCCAGCACCTAAAACAAAGCCCAGTACACAATGATAAGCCCTTAATAAAGATTTGTTGAATGAGAGGCGCCTGGGTGGCTCAGTGGGTTAAGCCGCTGCCTTCGGCTCAGGTCATGATCTCAGGGTCCTGGGATCGAGTCCCGCATCGGGCTCTCTGCTCAGCAGGGAGCCTGCTTCCCTCTCTCTCTCTGCCTGCCTCTCCATCTACTTGTGATTTCTCTCTGTCAAATAAATAAATAAAATCTTTAAAAAAAAAAAAAAAGATTTGTTGAATGAATGACAAAAAACGTTTTCCATGACACCTGAGTTGATATTAGACTATGTCCCTCTTGGTTCATCTACCTTATTCCTTAAACTTTTATGGAGCATAAAAGCACCCAGTCTCAGCATTTGTAATCACAGCTGCCATATGTCTATTAAGCAGTTACTGAGTGCTAAGAAAGGAAATAGAGATGTTTCAGATATTATTATTATTTATTATTTAGTTGGCTTCACACCCAGCACTAAGTCCAATGCAGAACTTGAACTCACAACCCTGACAACAAGACCTGAGCTGAGATCAAGAGCCAGATGCTTAACAGACTGACCCACCCAGGCACCCCCTTTAGACATGATTTCTAATCTTCATAAAGACTCACCTGACACAGGATTGATTAATATTCCCATTTCCTAAGTGAGACAACTAAGGTGTGAAATGATTCATGGTAATAGGTACTTATGCTGTGCAGCCTATGTTGCAAGTATTGTTCTAAGTGTTTTCTATAGTGTTTGGCCCCAGTCCCAAAACTAGATCTGCCTGTTCACAGATCAACAACCTTCCCTCTGCTTCCCATTGCTTCAAAATATCCAGCCTTCCTTCAGAAACTTCCCATTTGGTGAAGTAGACAAACATAAAGAGGAAAGGTTTAAGGAACAATAAAGGTCTGAAGTGATTTAAGTCTAGAAATTGAAGGGAGACCCATGTAGACTATAGCTTCATGCTGATGTTGAGAGGACGTAGAGGACACGAAGCAGGGCTTTGGAGAGTGGCTGGGTTTTCACCAGCAAGAAGGGGCGTTCCAGGAGTGAGGCACAGAGCACAGGCCTAAAAGCATTTGAGCTTTTGTTGAATCAGCAAACATCTACTGAGCATCTACTATGTGCCAGGTACTCTGATAAGCTGAAATGAGCATGGTTTGTCCCTCCTGGAACAAATAAGGAAACAAGTTTGGTTGGGAATGAACATTTCCTGATAGTGAAACAAGATTGGAAAGGTAGATGGGGGCTCTATTACCTTAAAGGTCCCCCCCACCCCGTTCTGTAAGCTATGGGGAATATTTAAGATTTTTAACAAGTTAAGTGACATAGAGAATATTTCATTTGTTTAGGAAAATTAATCTGGTGATATTCTTTTATCTCAAACTCTAATTAAAAGGAATTTTTTATTGTTCTTGGTTTTATCCATTTTTTCTGGACTCATCTTCTTTCTTGGTCCAGTGGTACTTTGAAAAATACCAAGGCTTTTCAGCTTAAAATTGAGTTATGTGCTGGCTCCTAGGTGACTCAGTCAGTTAAGTGTCTGCCTTTGGCTCAGGTCATGATCCCAAGAGTCCTGAGATCATCCCTTCTTAGGCATCCTGGTCAGTGGGGAGTCTGCTTCTCCTTCTCCCTCTCCCTTTGGCCTTACCTTCCACCTTCACTTGTGTGCACACTCTCTCCCTCCTCTCAAATAAATAAAATCTTTAAAAAAAAATCAGTTGTATGAACTAATACTTACCAACTACCCATTCTTTGATTTTGTTACCCCAATTTACACTATATTGACAGAGGAGAAAGACTCCCCATCCCTCTCTTTAGAGCCAGGTAAGAACTGTTCCTCACTCATCAGAAACCAGATCATGCTTGAAGCAAGTCTCTTTCTTTTCACATGGACTTATCATTTTCATAAGTTTCCTTCTTTCTGTATTCTCTCTTCTAGTATCACCTGACACAGGATTTATTAATATTTCTAAATTCTAAATATTCTAAACTATTATAAAACTATTTTATAATAATTTATATCTACATATATTTATATTTATTTTTCACATGTATATTTAAATTTTGACCTTTTAAGGCCATAGAGATGATTTTAAAACAATACTTTTTTAGGTTCATTTTGAGGTTTATGCTAGCTGACAAACTTTTCTAAGTCTCTCTCTATCTCTATTTCTCTTGAATTGAATTATAATTAAAATACAAGGTTATATTAATTTTAGGTAGCTACATAATATTCAACAATTTTATACATTACTCAAAGCTCATCACAGTAAGTATGCTATTAATCCCTTTGCTTTATCTTATTTTATTTTCAAAAGTCTTTTAAACTAGAATATTCTATGGCCAATTCATAATCCTGATAGCAAAAATGCTGCTGTCCCTGAGTCCAATCCTGTCCAACAAGCCATAGCTAAAGAATTTAGTCACCCAGAATATATAAACAATTGCAGGTTTATTTGCTAAGAATGGACAACAGTCCATTTGCTGCCTACAGCAAAATAGAAATAATATAAGATGAGATAATGGTGGGCATGGTCAGCATCTTTGTTGGAAGAGTGAAAGGCATTGATAGACTTTTTTTTTTTTCCCAGATGCTGACTCATTCTCATCTTAGGTAGACATTTCCTTATAGAATCAAGTTTATTCCTTGGTTATAACTTCAGACCAGTTCAAAAAGTCTCAACATATACAGAAATGGTAATATAATTTTTAAGAAGGAAAAATAAGTTTGACCATGGCCAGGTGGTATCATAGACTGATATCATTAAAACCATGAATTTTGTCTCTCTCCTTTTTTTTTTTTTCCATCTCATAGGTCTTATCCTTGAATCTGATGACTTTATTTCTTTTGTTATATTAAGTCTTTCACCTCAGTTTGGGGATGATGGCATTAATGTTCCTTTAGAAAGCTGAAAATTATTTTCACTCATTTATGCGTAGCTGTGGACCATATGAACCACCTGCGTCTCAGCAGCATTAGAAGGCATGAGGAGCAGAATAGAAAAGGAAAAGAAGAGCTACGCAAAGGTACCACAATATTAACCTATGTCATTTAATCTATTTTGATTTTCTGTATGTTCCACAAAGAGAACTCAGATAAATTTAAGGCATTTGGGTATAAGTCTGCTTCTCAGTTCAAAAATCCTTTACAAACACTCTGCATGGATGTATGATAATCAATGAGGGATACAGAGGCCATATGGGAGTGACTTAGATAAGCTCTGTAAGGGGAAACAGAGATTTAGAAGGACCTTGGCATTAATCTTTCTCTCAGCTCGTAGCCTCTTCTCCCACATCTTTCCACCCAATTTGGTGAAAGAAACAGGCTGTGCATTGAAGAGTGGCACCCTTAGAAAAAAGAGGGTGCAGTGAGGAGAAAGGCATTAGCCCAGATGTCAGTGTAAATAAGACTGTGGATTTATAGAGAAAGGGAGTTCCCTTGAAAGATACATATGGAATATGGCACTAATCCTCTTAAATGTTCTATCATGAAGAAATGCAGAATTACTCACTAGATACGGGTGAGGTTAAGCCATGTTGTGAGGTATGTGTTTGGGTTCAGTTAGGTACTTGTGTGTCAGAACGAACCAAGCTGTCTGTTAAATAAAATGAAAACAGAAGTGATGCTCACCTGATACTCTAATAACCACTTAAATCAGAGACAAAGCTAGTTCCCTAAGGAGTGAAACATTCTATGACTCATTGAATATAATCCTGAAAGAAGCAATATGCACTTTACCGCCAAGGGCTCTTGTAATCTTGAGAGACTGGTTGATTGCTCTAATTTTCATCTTCCATTCCACACTTCAGGAATTTAATTGAAAATATCAAGTGTTAAAAAAAATCAGAAAAATAAAACTGAATGGCAAATAAATCATGAAAATAAGATCCATCGTATGCAAGATACAAAGTCACAGATATTGATGAGTTATAGTCATAAAACAGATATAATTAACCATCATAAGAAACCATCTTAAATATGTTGTGGCAGAAAGCTAAAATCTAGTTTTTGTTTTTAAAGAAGAAGTGTGTGTATGTGTATGTTACAAGCACATACATATACAATAATTATATATTTTTCAATTCAATGAGAAAATGTGGATAAAATTCATACAGTTTTGACAATAGCTTGTTTATATAGACCATACTTGCTAAAGCTTCTCCATCCTCTTAGCTTAGGTCAACCAACATGCCTTCATTCCCTTGGAAAGAATGGCATCAGGAAGTAAGTGTCTGGTTCCAATGATATAAATGACAAAAACTTTAAAAATGTATTATTATCTCAAATTTCCACACCCTTACAAATCATTTTGCATATAAGTTGGGGGAGGTGACATATAAAGAAATGGAAGTATTAAGAACAGTAGGTAAATAACTCAGATACATCATAGGATCAAAAGAATCCAAAGAAATTGATCGATTAAATAGAATTTTAACTTGGAACTAGGTAGACTAGCTTGATTCTATGTTCATCACTTCAATTCATCTTTTTCAGGTTGTTTTGTTATCTGCCTACAATTACCAGTATAATTTATTTCAGTTCTTAAACCTTCTAAATATGATAGGCATTAGGAATCCAAAGGAAGAGAGATTACACTTTGTTGTGGGAAATTTAGAAAATACATCATAAAAGATAATAGTATTTAAAAATTATTTTGAAGTAAAGTTATTTTATATATACTTTTTAGAAAACATTTATTTATTTATTTATTTGAGAGAGAGAGCAAGAGAGCACCATGGGGAGGGGCAAAGGGAGAGGGACAAGCAGACTTTTCCTTGAGGGCAGAGCCTGATGCAGGGCTTCATCTCACAACCCTGAGATCCTGATCTGAGCTGAAACCAAGAGTTGGATGTTCAACCATCTGAACCACCCAGGGACCCTTATGTATACTTTTTTTTTTTTTTTAAGATTTTATTTACTTATTTTACAGAGATCACAAGTAGTCAGAGAGGCAGGTGGGGGTGGGGGGGAAGCAGGCTCCCGCTGAGCAGAGAGCCTGATGTGGGGCTCGATCCCAGGACCCTGAGATCATGACCTGTGCCGAAGGCAGAGGCTTAACCACTGAGCCACCCAGGTGCCCCCCCTTATGTATACTTTTAAAACAAGTTCAAAACAAATCTTGGAAGAGTAAAACTAACTTGAATTAACTTAAATGAATGATGGAAATAAAATATAAACTCCCCAAAGAAATAAACGAAATTCAACATTCAGTTAAGTTCAAAACGAAGATACAGAGAAATTTTTTTGTGATCTCTACCCAGCAGAAATATCAGACAGTAGAAACATAGCAAAGAATGACAGAATGGATAGTATTAGCAGACAAGGATTTTGAAATATCTAATATAATATTTGGCATAGGCTCAAGGAAGGTTGTGAAAGGAAATATGAACATAGTGAGGAGTAAAATGGAAGTTATAGAAATACCTACATTGTACTTCTAGGATAATGTATGATAACTAAAATTAAAAATATGTTTGTTGAATAAACATAGAAGACTAGACATTGCAGAAAAAAAGATCAGAGAATTTGAGGATCTAACAATAAAACCTTTGCAAAATGAGTCACAGAAAAGGAAGAATAAAAGAACAATAGAACACAGTGTCAACCATTGTTGGATAAAAATGTCATTGGAACCCCAGAATAAGTGTGGGGAGACATATAAAAAGATATAAAGATCTAAAAAGATATACCATGGAAACAATGATCAAAAATGAGCTGGAACAGTTATATTAATATCAAGTAGACCTTAAAACATGGAATATAGTAACTAATCATGAAAGACACTCCCCAATGATAAATGGTTCAATTCTTTAAGAACATAAAAATTCTAAATAAAACACATAATATAAGAGCTTTGAAAAATGTGAATAAAACACTGAAAAAAATGAAAGAAATAATATGCAAATATATAATTATTATTGTAGATTTCAACACTATAATAGAACCAGTAGTTAGTAAGATACAAAAGAGTTGAATAATACTACGAACCAATGAGATCGAATTTATATTTAAAAAGCTGTTGAATACACATTTAAAATTAAGTACAGGATTTATCATGATAGAACATAATCTGGGCCATAAACCAAGCCTCAAATACAAAAATATGGAGGTTATACAAGTATATGTTCAAATTCTAATGGAATTAAATTAGAATTTATTAACAGCAAAAATGTTTGGAAAATATCCAAATATTTGGAAATTAAGTAATACATTTCTCAATAAGTAAGAATCAAAGCAGAAATACCAAGGAAAATTCAAAATTATGTTGAGCTGAATGAAAAGGAAAATCTAGCATGTCAAATTCTGTGGGGTGCAGCTAAAACAATGCTTAAAACCTTAATAACCTGAGAATTACCTAATGGGCAATTAGAACAGAAATAAATAAGCATACTACAAATTACCTCCATTTAGAGGTCTGGAAGGAAATGTGGAATGTGCACACCAGCCTGGGGTTTGGACTTCTTCAGCTTAGTCCCATTACAGAATACACTCCTTCCCCTCATAACTTCTGTCCTGTGCCATTGTCCTCATTAGTCATCGGGACACTTCTGATGCCAAACACTGTTGAACTCTGTCTTGATGATCACCTCTGCTTTTAAGTATCTCAGATATGAGAAAATGTTTGCTGAGGGAAGTTAAAATTTTTGAGCAATGCTCATCTGTTAGATAATGGGTGATATTTACTGAATGATATGTGGACCTTTTCACAATGCTAAATAGAAATATTCTTCCCCAGGAAGTGGATTTAGGAAAAATAAAAGAGTAAGATTATAAGTAATAGTCTCCAATCATGTGCTCAGTGCTGATTTAGGGATCTGCATTTATGTCTTTAATCCTCATAACAATTCAGTGAAGTCAAGGACATTTGTGAGCAGGTAATAGGACATTTTTATTATGAGAAGACTCTCCAGGAGTTTTGGTGATGATTAGCAAAATAAAAATAATGGTCCAGACCTTAGTGGAAAAGCTTTCAGTTTTTCTCCATTGAGAATGATATTTGTGGTGGGTTTTTCATAGATGGCTTTGATAATATTGAGGTATGTGCCCTCTATCCTTACACTTTGAAGAGTTTTGATCAGGAAGGGATGCTATACTTTGTCAAATGCTTTTTCAGCATCTATTGAGAGTATCATATGGTTCTTGTTCTTTCTTTTATTGATGTGTTGTATCACATTGACTGATTTGCGGATGTTGAACCAACCTTGCAGCCCTGGGATAAATCCCACTTTGTCGTGGTGAATAATCCTTTTAATGTACTGTTGAATCCTATTGGCTAGTATTTTGGTGAGAATTTTTGCATCTGTGTTCATCAAGGATATTGGTCTATAGCTCTCTTTTTTGATGGGATCGTTGTCTGGTTTTGGGATCAAGGTGATGCTGGCCTCATGAAATGAGTTTGGGAGTTTTCCTTCCATTTCTATTTTTTGGAACAGTTTCAGGAGAATAGGAATTAGTTCTTCTTTAAATGTTTGGTAGAATTCCCCCGGGAAGCCATCTGGCCCTGGGCTATTGTTTGTTTGGAGATTTTTAATGACTGTTTCAATCTCCTTACTGGTTATGGGTCTGTTCAGGCTTTCTATTTCTTCCTGGTTCAATTTTGGTAGTTTATATGTTTCTAGGAATGCATCCATTTCTTCCAGTTGGTGGGAATGCAAGCTGGTGCAACCACTCTGGAAAACAGCATGGAGGTTCCTCAAAATGTTGAAAATAGAACTGCCCTATGACCCAGCAATTGCACTACTGGGTATTTACCCTAAAGATACAAACGTAGTGATCCAAATGGGCACGTGCACCCGAATGTTTATAGCAGCAATGTCCACAATAGCCAAACTATGGAAAGAACCTAGATGTCCATCAACAGATGAATGGATCAAGAAGATGTGGTATATATACACAATGGAATACTATGCAGCCATCAAAAGAAACGAAATCTTGCCATTTGTGACAACATGGATGGAACTAGAGCGTATCATGCTTAGCGAAATAAGTCAAGCGGAGAAAGACAACTATCATATGATCTCCCTGATATGGGGGAGTGGTGATGCAACATGGGGGCTTAAGTGGGTAGGAGAAGAATCCATGAAACAAGATGGGATAGGGAGGGAGACAAACCATAAGTGACTCTTAATCTCACGAAACAAACTGTGGGTTGCTGGGGGAGGGGGGTTGGGAGAAGGGGGGTAGGGTTATGGACATTGGGGAGGGTATGTGCTTTTGGGTAAATTGGAAGGGGAGGTGAACCATGAGAGACTATGGACTCTGAAAAACAATCTGAGGGGTTTGAAGTGGCGGGGGGGTGGGAGGTTGGGGTACCAGGTGGTGGGTATTATAGAGGGCACAGCTTGCATGGAGCACTGGGTGTGGTGAAAAAATAATGAATACTGTTTTTCTGAAAATAAATAAATTGGAAAAAAAAAATAATGGTCCATGACACATGCAGACAGACCCCAGTAAACTGAAAAGGTTTTCAATGAACCTAATAGAAACCCTGATCTTTTCAATTAATCACAGAGAAGGCATACTCTTAACAGGAAATGGAAAGCATATTTGTAGTTAAATTGTGTAGATACTTGAATGAAGTCTAAATACTTCTTGATTTCTAGGTGTAGCCAAACCTCATGTTTAGTTCGTTCTTCTATAGGGAAAAGAGACATAGCAGGAGATGTATTTAACACATTTATGTATTTAGCACATTTTTTTTCTTTTAAAGATTTTATTTATTTATTTGACAGAGAGAAAATAGTGAGAGAGGGAACACAAGCAGGGGGAGTGGGAGAAGGAGAAGCAGGCCTTCCGTCCATCAGGGAGCCCAACACAAGGCTCCATCCCAGGACCCCGGGATCATGATCTGAGCCGAAGGCAGATTTTATGACTGAGCCATCCAGGAGCCCCAAAGATTGATTTTATTTATTTGTTTGTTTGTTTGTTTGTTTAAGAGAGAGAGGGAGAGAGAGAGAGAGAGCAAGCACAAGCCAGGGAGAGGGAGAAGCATTCCCTGCTATGTGGGGCTCAGTCCCAGGACCCTGGGATCATGACCTGAGCCGAAGGCAAATGCTTAACCAACTGAGCCCCTTAACACAAATTCTTAAAAGAAAGAAGCATCTCATGTGATGCAGAAACAAATAGCATGAAATACAATATCAAGTTCACATTTCAAAGCTGGTGCCAACAAAAACTGTGACATCACACCGTTAGTTTCACTCTTTCCATATCTCGCCACCATAAACGGCTCATTGAATAATGCCTTTTTATTTTTTATGGCTCTTTTCCTCAGTTATCTAGTTTAAAATGCTCTTTCTGATACTTCTTGCAATAAAGTAATTGACATTAATAATGCACATTGGGCTTATATTTTTATCAAAATACTCTCTCAATTTAAGATTTGTATTAAATTGGAAAATGAGAAACTTTGCCTCCAGTAAAGAAATATAAAATTATAAGGACATGTGGATGGCTTAGTCGGTTGAGCATCTAACTCTTGGTTTTACCTCAGGTTATGATCTCAGGGTCTTGAGATCAAGCCCCATGTCAGGCTCCACGCTCAATGAGGAGTCTGTTAGTGATGCTCTCTCGTCCTTTCCCTCTGCCCTTCCCCCACTCAGGCTCTTCAAATAAATAAATAAAGTCTTTAAAAATATATATATATATATAATTAGGGTAATGAAATGGGCAAAGTTTGTTTATAATGGCCCTAAAATCTAACTTTAGGTGTCAGTTATGTCATTCCTGTGGTGTCTATTCACAAATCATATATTTTAAGTTTTAATTCTCATCTTAACCAACTGTTCTGCAACCATTTCCTAATTTCACCTAACTCCTTTTCTATCTTCCTTGAAATCATTTTAGAGTTTTAAAATTTAAGGATATCAAAATACAGTATTTTAAAAAAATATTCACCCTTTTATGGAATAAGTTATTTAACTCAGTGAACTAAAATAAAATGCAAGGTTGCTTTGGCCATAAAATATTAAACAGATAGCTATAGTATTGCTTTTTCTTTTATTCTCTTTAGATCCAAAAGATAAGGTATACAAAGTAGGAAAAACTCATTGTAAATAAAATAACAAACTAAGTATTATTATTTTTTATCTGTATTTTATCTCATCTCTCTAATAGCTTAAGCACATTTGAAGGCCAATAGTTTTCACATACACAAAACAGCTTCTTAGTCTAACACTGAAAGAAAGTTGAGTTATTTACTCTTACACCTGTTTTAAAGCCTGTTCCGAGAAACAGCTAATGTTCTATTAAGAATGTTCCAAAGTTTTCTGAAATCTGAACTTGAACAACTTTTCTACTACATATATTTCCTAAGGAATATTATCGAAGAACATTCTTAAAACATTATCAAGTTTTCTACTACACATATTTGCTAACGAACAGAAAACTTCTGACTCATTGTTATGTTATGCCCATAAGCTGGAGAGTTTCATAATCAAATCTGATTTCTGTAACCGTATTGCTCTGGCCATGTCACAAAAATTCCCAGTTACATTTAAACTAAGACTTTAACAAAATGTAGATGGATGTCAGTAGAGTGTGCGGCAGTTAAAGTTAGTAATTCTTCTCAAGTTGCATCTTTTAGCCATTCATCTTACATGATTTCATGGTTATTTAAAGCTGAGTTACATTGAGGAGGAACATGAGGAGGAATTGTGGCATGATTTTGAGAGCTACTTTGACAGACTGTGGACACCCAGTAAATGCTTCCTACTGTTATTACTATGTTATTATTAGCTTTTACTGTCTTAACTTGTAAAACAGTTGACTTCAGATAATGTCTAAGGATATTTACCCAATTCCAGAATGATAAATTCTCCAATATTATTTTAAATTGGACTATTTTCATAGACTTAACAATGATATCTAATGTTATTTTGTGTTTTACTGTTAAAGTATTATTTACAATTAAACACTTGAACTTACAAAAATTTCATGACTTGAAAAACGACACTTCACAATGTCTCTTGAGTAGTAATAAGAGCGCAGCAACAAAGCATATGAAAATTTTGTGTTAGATAAAAAATAAATTGGTATACTATTCAGGGAGAGACAATTACAATCCAGACAGATCAGACAAACCTGCTAATTTCACCTAAATGGGTGTTAAGCTAATGACCTTGACAGAAGAAAATTATTTTATAGTTCATATAATACCAATGACCCTCAAGCCAAAGGCATGGCTAAAAAGGTAGTAGAGACTCTATGAGAGCCATTACATTTAAACCAGAGCAATCTGTATGATTCTGGACATGGCTGGAACATGTTGTAAAATACCAGTTGGCGTACTGCCACTTAAAGCTGTAATTACCCTTGAGCGAGTGCAGCCCACAGTGTAACAGAATCAATGATGTTATTTGAGAGAGAGGTTTGAGGAAATTGGGCTTATTCATTTTAATAAAGGAGCATTAACCTTTCATGACCTTATTGAAGTTACAGGATTCTGAAAGCGATAGATAAAATTGATCCTAATAAATTCTTCTGTCCACTCTAAAAGTCAATAAAGAGAGAAAATGATCTCAAAATTGGGAAACTGGGGGCTAGAAATGAAATTGAGATACAGGTGTTTCATTCACAGCGTGGGATAAATTGCGACTAAGGCTGTCAGAACAGAGAAGCAGTGTGTGTGTTGGTGAAATGCAGCAGAACTTTAGAAGAATAGAATGCATGGCTCCGGATGTACTGACCCACCTAAAACCTCACTACCCAGGAGATACTGTTTCAAATATTTATATTGAAATCTGTACGTGATGTGATTGAATTAATAAAGCAGAGGATGTCCATTGTTACAGTAACCTCCTGGGCTCTTGCTAGCACAAGCCTCTTCCCTAGGGGTTCTCTCTACACACTGATGCTGGATTCAGCTGAAATGGGACCCTATTGCCTATGTAGTTGAGTGGAAACTATCTTGATACTCAACCATTCTCGGTCTGATCCCAAAGTACCTTTACATAGACACTTCTTTAGCGTCCCTACTAAAGGGTATAGCCAAATTTGCATTTTTAAACACTAGTGTCCAGAGAGACTCAAGGCAAAAAAGGATGAAAAACAAATGTGTAAATTCCTACAAAGGAAATCTTCAAGATAAAAATATAGTATGCACAGTATGTCAAAGGTATTTGACAAGTCTCTTCTTGTGCAGGCAGCCAGAGGAGCAGCACATGTGCAGACTTGTAATCATGGGAGACATTTTACTAATGTTAAATTGGGATATGAGCTTAGGTCACTATTTATTAATCAATTTTAGTGTCACAGAGCCAAAAATAAATTTCAGGGAGGAAAGTTCTGGACCTTATCCCATCCCCCAAATTCACATACTTTAATTTGGACATAGTGTACGGGAATTCACAGACCCTCTGACAACCATCCAGTCTTAAAATTCTCTTTTTTATACTATGAACTGTTTTCCATAGAAGAAACATATTATTGACTGTATTCTAATGATTAATTCTGATTTGAAATTAAATGTCAACCTAAAAAAATAAATATAAATAAGTAAGTTCATTACACTTTTTTTTTTCTCAGAAAGAACATGGAGTAATTCTGTGTTGATAAGAATTTAAATGATTCCTGAAATATCAATGTTACACAGATTTTATATTGTGATTAAAAAATAAAAATAAAAAGCTACTTGTAAATGATTTTGGTTATTTTTACCCAGAGACTGTCAGAATATTTTAACTGGAGGAATGTTACTCAATGTCTATTCCATAATGTGTCCTTTGCTTCCAAGATATGCTTCTAGTCTTTGGTGTGTCTTAACTGTATTCTTGACTGGTTTAAGAACTTTGTAAATTTGTATTTTCTCTAGAACTGTGTTTCTTTCATCAAAATAAATATTGATTTTTGAAAACTAGAATCTATTAACCTTATTTTGAGGAAGAAGGATATGACAACTGGAGATTTTATTGATTTAAAAAGCATTTCTTTGAAATCCATACCCTTGATAGTTTTTATTGTTATGGCTCCAGAAATAATCAATATTGGTAAGTCTGTTTGGTAAATCTATTTATGACTTTTTTCAGTATTCTACTGACAGTAGATAAAAAACAAATTCATACTTAGGTCTTCGAAAGTACTTAGTGCAATAAAAAATGTTGTATTTGTCATTAGAACTGAGAAGTATCTTGGGATATTAGGTATATATTATAATTTTTGTATATTGGCTTCTACATAAGATAGGGTGCATAATTTTCATAGTTTACAGATACTTGCCATGGTTTACATAATCTTTTAAGGCTTATGAATATTATACAAAATAAAAATTGCAGAAATAAACACATACCTACTGCCTATATCTACCAATATGATATATATGACAATATTACAAAATATATGAGTATATATGTAAAGAAATGTAAATAGACATGTGCATGTACATATCTGTATTTACATATGTGTTGATATAGATAGACACACAAACATATATACAAACAAAATTTACATTGGTGTTAATATTAAACACATATAAACATACCTGTACTTGTATGTATATATACATACACACACATATATGAAACAGAATTTTTCTGAAATTCCATGATGAAATGCTGAATTTAAAAAATATAAATCATGAGGGCATTTTTTATCTCTTGAAGTAAAACAAAACAACTGCAAATCTGTTTCCAATGGATCCTTACAATCTACATGGATATTCTTTAAATCAATGACTAAAAAGTGTTGCAGATCTTAATAAAGTTCATATAGGACAGTTTAGAAGACCTGTAAGGAATAGTTTTCTGTTTTCCTCTATGAACCAGTACCATTTGCAAATCTAAAAGCAACAAAAACTTTCCGTGTTTGGGCACCTAGTTTCAAGACGGCTTTCCTCTTTATTCTGGGTTGTTCAAATTTTGATAGGGAAAGAAGGCCAATTACTGACACATCATAATGGGACATGATCAAAGACCAAACTTAGATATATTTAAAATATGATTAGGAGCAATCAGAGCAGTAAATTGGATTAAAGGGAAGTTGAATATGGCCGAACTAATTTAGTGACACTCACTAGCACAGACAAAGATCAAAAGCTTAAAGTCAACAGGCTTAAGCTCCACCTTTGAGATCCACTGTCATATAAACAAGATTTGAAGTGTTATTTTATAATTAGTCTAAGAACTTATTCCATCCCTAAAATGTTTTTTGTTTTTTTGGTTTTTTTTGGTTTCTGGGTTTTGGGTTTTTTGGTTTTTTTTTTTTTGTTTATTTTTGCTTTTTGTTTTTTTGGTATCCTATGGAAGAGACCCTTCTTGAGTGAGTAGAATTTGCAACAGAGTCCATTATGCCATTCAACTTCTAGACTCCTCTTTATTATTAGGAGAGCCAGTTTCTTGAATCTCTCTGAAGTGGTATGTTCTCCTTGATTCATCTCTTGGTCAATCCAAACATCACTGATTTTTCTCCTTTACACTTTTATTAAAACAAACAAATTATTAAATTTAATTACCATATTTCATTAGCTTGAGGTGATTTAAATTTAGGTGTAGAAAAATGCTGAGTACAGGTGGGATAAGCAATGTAGTAAGAATAATGAAAGAGTGTGCTGTAATATAGAAGCTTCAGTTATATTATCATAATAGTTCTTTTCACTGACCATGTTTTGTGATTAATTTATTTACTTTTATGATTTTTTCCCCATGAAGCTGTATACTTCATGATAATGGAACCCTTATCACTAGATCACTGTTTGAAAATAAGAAACTTCAAGTATTTGGTCAATGAACAGATTATTGGGAACAGCTCTGCATGACCCATCTAGAAGCCTAAAAAGTATTTCATATAAACTAAGAGATATAGGAAGGATATGAGAAAAATATTAAAGAAGTTTCAGATGTAATCAATTTTTACTTAGGGTCAATTTTCCAGGTAATTTTATACAAATAGTTTCATTTTCACAATTTGAATGATAAATGAAATTGTGGTCATTGCCATAGGTGAGGAAGCCAGGACTCTAATTCTGCCATGTATAAAAGTAGAAAAATAGTCCAAAAGCATGTTTTTGAATGCTAATATGTTTTCTCCTTCATCACAGTAGTATACTGTAAATCCAGAAGTGAATTCAGAATATTTAACAATACCTGATATAAAATGGGCATCTAACAATTAGAATGGATACTAACTGGGGCACTTGTATGGCTCAGTTGGTTTAGCACCCAGTTCTGGATTTTGGCTCAGGTCATTTTCTCAATGTCAGGAGTTCCAGCCCCACGATGGGCTCTGCATTCAGCACAGCATCTGCTTGAGATTCTCTCTCTCCTTCTGACCCTCCCCCAGCTCACACTCGCAATAAATAAATAAATAAATAAAGTCTTAAAAAAAAAAAAAGAATGGACACTAACATTTTGGTGGTGGAGTTGAGGACTTCTGTGTAAGGCATTGATTCCCTCAATTAAGTAAATTATGGGGAACTCCAGGGAAGGGCCAAAGCAGTGGTAGCAGTCATTGTGTGGCTCAGAGCAGTCAGTATTTATAAACTGCTATGAGAGTGCTGATAATTTCCTAACTGATATAGTGACGACAACTGCACAGTTGCGGCACACAAGTCCTTTGTACACAATGATGTAAAACTTAGAAGTCATTGGTCATTTCCATTTATCACTTATTTTGAATAAATTTGTAAAATATCAAGAAAATAGACTACATTCATGTGTTTTTATTTTATTGAAATAATATTGGTAATTATATTTGAGGGATTTGAGTACTAAGTTTCCTTTAGCTTCTTTAAAATAAAAGTGGTCTATACACATTAAATAATTCTTTGGTAACATGTTACATTGACCATTTCTACAAGTATTTTAATGTTATGCCTATCAAAGAAAAATTCTGAAAATACTATAACTAAGCTCATTTCAGGGTGTGAAACTGAAATGTTACCATTTAAGTCTCAGTCAGATGGTTGCCTGAAAACTCTTTTCAAATCGGCAAAGTAATCTTTGGTATTGAGGGAAATAATGATGTCATTTCACAAGGAAAATCTTTATATTGTGGAGGGCATGCAAACTCCTCTCCATGTGCTTATTTTATGAGGACCTTTTACACATTTGGGTAGAGAAAAATAAAGTCAAGAGATACTCTTTACCACTGATCTATGAAAGAAGCATCTTCAGTAGATTAAATCAAAGTCAAATGTTTGCAAATCAGATTGGCATTGTGGAAAATTGAACTCTGAGAAGAAAATATATAGTTTTATGACAAAACTGATTTAGATTTCAAATCATAAGATCTGAGCTAAACCATGGAGTCTCACTTTTTTTTTCTTTTTTTTTTTGCACTGAATGTTCCCACCTCTGAAAACAACTTTAGATTTTATTTATTTATTTGACAGAGAAAGAGAGATCACAAGTAGGCAGAGTCAGACAGAGAAAAAAGGGGAAACAGGCTCCTCACTGAGCACAGAGCCCGATGCGGGGCTCAATCCCAGGACCCTGAGATCATGACCTGCGCCAAAGGCAGAGGCTTAACCCACTGAGCCACCCAGGCACCCCTGAAAACAACTTTAATATAGAAAGTTAAGTTTAAAACTTTGATGATTCAATATATATAACAATACTCATATTTTTCATTTATCAACAGTAATTATATAAATTAGTGTGTTCTGTATTGTTTTCATGTAATATAAATTTATGATCAGTAATATGCCAGTTGTGATTTATAAACAACTACAAAACCATATTATTTTTTAAATGGCAATAATTGTTGAAAATTAGTGACGATCAAATGAAATATTTTCAACTCCCTCTCTATTTTGGGTGTTATTTGTCCTTATTATCAACTTTTTTTTTTTTAATATTTTATTTATTTGTCAGAGAGAGAGAGCTCACAAGTTGGCAGAGTGGCAGGCAGAGGCCGAGACAGAAGCAGAATCCCTGCCAAGAAAGGAGCCCAATCTGGGACTCTATCTCAGGACCCTGGAATCATGACCTGAGCTGAAGTCAGCGGCTTAACTGACTGAGACACCCAGGCGTCCCCTTATTATCAATGTCTATGAAAGTTGTATATGTATATTGCTTATGTATCTTGAACTCATCTATACTTTCCTGAATGAAGAGATTGAGGTTTATTTACTTTTATATTCCCAGTGTAGACATAGTAGTGAAACATAATAAGCATTAAGATATTTTTTCGAGGTCGGAGCCACTGCCGCCACGTCCGGATCCAGTCTCGCGTGCTGCTGACGCCCACCCTCCCGACCTGCACTCCCGATTCCTTTGGTTCTAAGTCCAAAATGGCAACTCTCAAAGATCAGATGATTCAGAATCTTCTTAAGGAAGGACATATTCCCCAAAATAAGATTACAGTTGTTGGGGTTGGCACTGTTGGCATGGCTTGTGCCATCAGTATCTTAATGAAGGACTTGGCAGATGAAATTGCTCTTGTGGATGTCATGGAAGACAAACTGACAGGAGAGATGATGGATCCCCAGCATGGAAGCCTTTTCCTTAGAACACCAAAAATTGTCTCTGCCAAAGATTATAACGTGACTGCAAACTCCAACCTGGTTATTATCACAGCTGGGGCACCTCAGCAAGAGGGAGAAAGCCATCTTAATTTGGTCCAGCGTAACCTGAACATCTTTAAGTTCATCATTCCTAATGTCGTCAAATACAGCCCAAACTGCAAGTTGCTGGTTGTTTCCAATCCAGTGGATATCTCGATCTATGTGGCTTGGAAGATAAGTGGCTTTCCCAAAAAACGTGTTATTGGAAGTGGTTGCAATCTGGATTCAGCACGGTTCCCTTACCTAATGTGGGAAAGACTGGGAGTTCATTCGTTAAGCTGTCACAGGCGGATCCCCAGGGAGCATAGAGACTCCAGTGTGCCTGTATGGAGTGAACTAAACATTGCTGGTGTCTCTCTGAAGAATGCACCCTGACTTAGGCACTGATGCAGATAAGGAACAGTGGAAAGAGGTTCACAAAACAGGTGGATGACAGTGCCTATGAGGTGATCAAGCTGAAAGGCTACACTTCCTGGGCCATTGGACTGTCTGTGGCAGATTTGGCAGAAAGTATAATGAAGAATCTTAGGCGGGTGCATCCGATTTCCACCATGATTAAGGGTCTCTACGGAATAAAAGATGATGACTTCCTTAGTGTTCCTTGCATCTTGGGACAGAATGGAATTTCAGATGTTGTGAAAGTGACTCTAACTCCTGAGGAGGAGGCCCGTTTGAAGAAGAGTGCAGATATACTCTGGGGGATCCAAAAGGAACTGCAGTTTTAAAGTTTTCTAATGTACCACTTCACTGTCTAGACCACGACAGGGTCATAGTTGGAGGTTGTGTACATTGTCCTTATTATCTGATCTGTTACTTAAATATCAAAATGGCCTAAGAAAAAAACATCAGTTTCCTAAATTTTTAAATACGAATGGTTCAGCAAACCCTGCAGCTATACCCTAATGCTGGATGAGACCTGCCTTTGTAGTCCTAAATGGGTTCATCTCAGAGGCACCACTGCCAGTATTGCATATGCAGCAGGTGCTCTTCAAACCAGATGAGTATTTCCTGTGTGTTCTGTGACTTCTGGTTCCTTCACCCAACATGCCTAGTCCATCTTTTCCAGTCAGTCACATCCTGGGCTCCAACGTATAAATTCATTATTGCATGTATTGTGCATAACTGTTCCAAAGGATCTTACTTCGTGTACCATGTATGTCAGAATATAGTGTACATTGCCATATAATGTAAAAGACCATGCAACCAACTAAGTGTTGTACCAACTAAAATACCAAATAAAATTTGAACAGTGACTTTTTTTGAAAAAAAAAAGATATTTTTTAACTGAAGAATTTTAATTAAATTTATAATATGAAACTACTAGTTATAGACAATTTGTTAGGAAAATAATTTAATTAGCACCTCCCTCCAATGACACAAAATAGCACTGAGCTCTGATTCAGTTTAATGACAGATGACTGAACAACGCTTTTTGGTTTTGCTTTTATATACTTTGGCCTTATTTTACATTTACATTTAACTATGGAATTGTGGGATACATGGTAACATTGAACTATAAAATGATGTTGACTTTCAATTTAAAGTAGTAAAGTAATAAATGGCATCCAAGAATATTCTACAGTGAACAAGGTCTGCATACAAATGTGTTCCATTTATATTCAATTAAATGCAGAGAAATTGGGGAGTTTTATAAAGAAAGAAAAATCATATTAGAGTGAGTATCGATAAATGCCGGATGCATCCATCAAGTATCTTGGCAGTCATCATGCAGCGGGGATGGTTTGCCCTGTAGTTCAAATCAATATGTTTTTGTTGTAAGGTACAACACAAAGTAGTTAAGTGTTGCTTTCAAAACTCTAGAAATGTATTAGTTTACAATAATACGTCTAGGTCTGCAATGTAAGAACAGGCATTTTTCCCTAGGAATAACATGTATCTACTAGATAATAGAAGTTTGAACACAAAAAAGGTTATGGAGGAAATATTGGTAGAATTACTCAATAAGAACTTATGACTTGGATTTGCTATGTGGGTATAGAAAGTACATTCAAGTAAGGTCTGAAATAATATAAAAAACATGTGACACATTCACATGTATCAGTAAAATTTGGACAGCTCACAGTTTAGAGTCAAACACCTTTATGCAGTCCAGTTCTCTTTTTCACAAAGGAAGGTGATAGCAACAGGGTTTGTGGTATAGAGGAAAGGTTATATTTGGCATCCCTTTTAAACTGTTTTTTGTGGGCCTGTGCAATCCCCATTTAATTCTAACAGTGATTGTTCTTGGAACATATGTGAACAATTAGTTTTCTTGAATGAATGTAAGCTTAGTTTCTACCTGCCTTGAATGTTAGACTCTCTTTTTAAATTGTGGGATTAGGAAGGAAAAGTGTTCCTTTATTTTTATCTTTTTTTTTTTTTTTTTTTTTTTTTTAGTTTGTCAGGGAGAGAGAGAGAGAGCACAAGCAGGAGGAACAGCAGGCAGAGGGAGCAACAGGCTCCCTGCTGAGCAAGAGCTCATGAACTGAGCTGAAGGCAGATGTTTAACCAACTGAGCCACCCAGGCATCCCAAAAATGTCTCTTTAAATTTTGCAACTGAATGATCCCTTTTTTTGTGTATTGTTATGAAGGACTATCTCATTAATTCTGTTGCAGACCTGAGTTAATTATTTCAAAGTATAGGTAAGAAATACAAATATTTTAGAATTGTTTTTCTTTAATCCAATCTCCCTTCACAAAAGTCTTTAAAACCCATGATTTTTAGCATGACACAAAGATGTGTATTAAATTATTTATGTTGTCACAGGAAGTATAATATGTATATCCATTTAATATATTTCTTTGAGTTTTGACATATTTGTTCACTACATCTCCCCACCTTCATTGACTTCATTGTGAAGAAAACAAGACTGAAACATAGTTAATATTTCTGACAACACTAAATACCATATCAAAATTCTAGGACAAGATGAAATCTGAGACTGTCATGTTCCAATGATTAAAGGACAAATAAGCTTTTTAAGTTACAAGATAATATTCCTTAACTATGCTCATTTTTATAAAATATAGTTAAACAAATTAACAAAGTCTACCATCTAGAGACATTAACTGGCATTCTGTTTATTTACCTTTTTTTTTTTTTTTTAAAGATTTATTTGTTTATTTATTTGACAGGTAGAGATCACAAGTAGGCAGAGAGGCAGGCAGAGAGCCTGATGTGGGGCTTGATCACAGAACCCTGGGAACATGACCTGAGCCAAAGGCAGAGGCTTTAACCCATTGAGCCAGCCAGGAGCCCCTATTTATCTTTTTTAAAAAGATTTTTATTATTATTTTTTTAGTTTAATTAAGAGAGCAAGAGAGGGAGAGAGCTTGAGCAGGGGGCAGTGACAGACAGAGGGAGAGGGAGAAGCAGACTCCCCACTGAGCGGGAAGCTTGGTATGGACTTGATCCCAGGACCCTGGGATTACAACCTGAGCTGAAGGCAGATGTTTTACTAAATTCAGGTACCCCAGAATTCTGTTTATTTTTATACACAATGAATAAAATAAGCGAACATGCAATATCGATTTTATAATCTATTTAATGCTTTAACATCATTAAAAATTAAAAGTTTTTAAAATTAAATCAGTAAGATAATGAAAGTACCAATAGAAAAGTAAATTCAACTTAAAAAAACAGTAGTCAAAGGTGATATTTGAAATATTTAAAATCAGTGTAGAAACTTTCTAATCAGAATGAGCAACTTAATAAGAACAGATCTACACTGAGCTATCATACTACAGTGAGAATACTAATTACAATAAGAAACTATATTGTATGATTGACAAATGGAATTTAAAGCTACAATGCCTTGAAATAGCATGTCTGTAGGAAAATAGAGTGTCATACATATCTCTTGTCAATGTAAATATATTCAATTTTGGGTGGAAATAGGTATAAATGTATTTATATACATTTATATGTATTTATATACATTTATATGCACATGTATAAATGTATTTATATATGTGTGTGTATACATATACACACACACATATATATGCGTACACACACACACACACACACACACACTTATTTGGGTTTGGTTTTGGGTTTCTTTTTCCCCAAAATTGTTTTATTTACTATTGACTAAATGAAAAAGCAATATTTATAAGACATACATAAAGAAAAAAGAATGATGCAGTAAAATTGTGAACTTGCTATCTTATTTTAAATTTTTTTATTTTTTAATATTTTATTTTTTATTTTTTTATTAAAGATTTTATTTATTTATTTGAGAGAGAGAGAGAGAGAGAGAGAGACAGTGAGAGAGGGTATACAAGCAGGGGAAGTGGGAGAAGGAGAAGCAGGCTTCCCGGGGAGCAGGGAGCCGGATATGGGGCTTGATCCCAGGACACTGGGATCATGACCTGAGTGAAGGCAGATGCTTAACAACTGAGCCACCCAGGCACCAATTTTTTAATATTTTAATTAACATATAATGTGTTATTTATTTCAGGGCTACAGGTTTGTGATTCATCAGTCTTTCACAACACCCAGTGCTCTCCACAACACATACCGTTCCCAATGGCCATCATCTAGCCACCCAATCTCCCCACCCACCTCCCCTCCAGCAACCCTCGGTTTGTTTCCTAAGATTAAGAGTCTCATGATTTGTCTCCCTCTCTGGTTTCATCTTGTTTCATTTTTTTTCCTCTCTTCTCCATCTTGTTTCATTTATTCCTCTCTTCCCCTCTTTTCTGTCTTGTTTCTTAAATTCTGCAGTAATAATTGTCTTTCACTGATTGACTTATTTCACTTAGCATAATACCTTCTAGTTCCATCCACATCATTGCAAATGGTAAAAATTTCATTTTTGATGGCTATGTGATATTCTAGTGTATGTGTGTGTGTATTATACACACACACACACACACACCATCTTTATCCATTCATCTTTTAATGCACATCTGGGCTATTTTCATAATTTGGCTATGTGGACATTGCTGCTATAAACTTTGGGGTGCAGGGGCCTCTTCTGATCACTACATTTGTATCTTTGGGGTAAATGGATAAAAACATTTTAAAAAATCTTTCCACTAAGGGTGTCTGGGTGGCTCAGTCAATTAAAAATCTCTGATCATGATCTCAGGGTTGTGATTTCAGTTCAGGTCATGATCTCAGGGTTGTGAGACAGAGATTTTTCTTCCTCTGCCCCTCTCCCCCTTTGCCTCTCCCCACTCTCATTCTCCATCTCTCTATCCCTCTCTCTCAAAAAAAAAAACAAAAAAAAAAACAACAGTTTTCCACTATATGATTCTACTCTCAAAAGTTTATTCTAAGGAAATAATCATTGTAGTTAATTGTTTCTTTCTTCAATATATCATTGTTCAAAAAATTAAAAAAACATCTAGATGTGCAACAAATATGCAATAATAGAAGTTAATGAATACAATATTGTGCAACCATATAACTGTATATAATATATTGAGCTAAAATGATGAGTTTAAACATCAATTTTCATGACGAACATTGAGAAAATGGCTCATAATTTTGACTTCCCTGGTTAAAAAATTCTGTACATAAAACACCCAAGTGAATTCCAAGAAAAATAACTGGCATATATAGGATATACAAGGAAATCAGTATGGTGCTGTATTCAAGACAAATTCACAGAACTCATTTACATATGCATGTGTGTATACATACGTATACATGTATGTATGTGTCTCTCTCTCTATATATATAGAAAGACTCTCTGTCTCTCTATATATATAGAGAGAGAAAGTTTTACAAAAGTTATGTAAGTTGTTCATTGAGGACTTCAAAAGATCAAGGGTGAATAAAGAGAGAACTATATTACTTTTTTACATAGATTCAATTTGTTAAAAATGTCATTTTTTTCCAAATCAGATTAAAAACTTAAAAACTGGAGGACTTGATTTTGTAATTTATACTAAAGATATAATTTAAAGAATAGTTAAAAACATCTTTATGGAAAACAGGATGAGTAGACACAAAGGAATTTGACAGTGCAAGTTGTTTTTGTTTTTGTTTTAAGGAAAAAGAGGAAGAAAGAAAGAAGGAGTGGAAGGAGAAAGGAGGATGAGAGAAAAGGAGGGAGGAATAGGTAACTTTTTGGTCTTTAGTGTTCCATAAACATAATTGAATGCCATATCGTTCTTTGCTATTCTCCTTTTGTTGTACAGTTTTCGTGCATTTTCTCAATGTTTTCCATGCAATGCAGTAAATCTAAGAAAATTTATAGCTGAACACTTAGCAATGTCAAAGTTACCAGAAAAATCTATGGAGGTATATTATGTATTTTGACAATATACAGCTTCTGGAAATTTGATGCGGGTACATGTGTTATGAGGAGATTTCTGCCTATGCAAATTGTTTAAATTACCTGACTTTAAGTTTTTACATTTTAAAAATCTGCCTTCCTATCTTATAGGATGTCTGTGAGTAATAAGTGTTTTTTTTTTTCCTCCCAAAAGTATTTGTAAATAAAAAGCAATCAATAACACATAATATTTTTGTCACTTTTATGTCTATGTGGTATAAAAGAAAAGAAAAGCAGCTATTTTTTTGTGGTTTTCGGTTCACAAAAGAGTGAGAAATATGCAATGATCACTTCCAAATAAATATTTTTGTAATCTCGTTAGAGTACAATTTCTGAATGTACAATACACTTTACATTGTATTTTAAAAAATATAATTTTCTGAGTTTTGACATATGTATGCACCTATGTACTAATCCTCATGACCAAGTTTCCCTCTTAAATGTTATAATAGTTTCCATTTATTTCCTTTATGTAAAAGATTATATACAAATTTATAAAAAACACAATAGCCCCACAAAATAGGAATTTTCATTATTTTACACATTAAATTCTAGCTGAGAAACATAGATGGTTTGCTCCTGATTCAAAGATAGTAATAACAATAAATACATAAATACATAAAAAGCATTCAACATTGAAGCTTTGTTTCCTATGAATGCTATTTTACCCTAAAATACCTGCTTTTGCAATGGCCACAGTCGCCAAACTATGGAAAGAACCAAGATGCCCTTCAACGGATGAATGGATAAGGAAGATGTGGTCCATATACACTATGGAGTATTATGCCTCCATCAGAAAGGACGAATATCCAACTTTTGTAGCAACATGGACGGGACTGGAAGAGATTATGCTGAGTGAAATCAGTCAAGCAGAGAGAGTCAATTATCATATGGTTTCACTCATTTGTGGAGCATAACCAATAGCATGGAGGACAAGGGGCGTTAGAGAGTAGTAGGGAATTTGGGTAAATTGGAAGGGGAGGTGAACCATGAGAGACTATGGACTCTGAAAAACAGTCTGAGGGGTTTGAAGTGGCGGGGGGGTGGGAGGTTGGGGTACCAGGTGGTGGGTATTATAGAGGGCACAGCTTGCATGGAGCACTGGGTGTGGTGAAAAAAATAATGAATACTGTTTTTCTGAAAATAAATAAATTGGGAAAAAAAATAAAAAAAATAAAAAAAAAAAATAAAATACCTGCTTTTTCAATTACATCAAATTTCACACCCAACTTATTAATATGAAGTTGACTCAAGATATACAAATCATCATGATAAATTTATTACCTAAAAATGTTAATTAGCTCTTTATTGCTTATTGTTTTAAAGTTACATTTAGAGGTATTTTAATTTGATATTATATAATTGATAGTTCTTATTTTCTGTTTCTAACCACAAAGGTAGTAGTATTAGTGTTGGAGGCCACAGCACGGTTGGAGTCGTGGACCAAACCAGGCCCTGACTTGTGTATCCCTTTAAGCCCAAATACCTTAATAAAGGGTTATAGACAGGTAAGGTTGAGTAGCACTGAGAAAGGGTCTATGCTACCCATGGTGCACTCGCCTACGTGACTTCCCACACATTCCCCAAACGGAAGGGAACCATGTGGTCAGGGTCATGAATTCTTAGTCCGTCCTTGTTGTTCCTGTACTTCCCATAACCCACTCCCTGGCTGATTGTAACTTCTTGCATCAATAGTAGCTAATGGCATTAGCCGTGACTACCTGGCATCACAAGATTTGTTTGTAGTTAATGTAAACTTGTTATAGGAACTTGCAGTTATCTGACTAGATACTGATGTATTACTCCTCCTATTGTGGTCTGCCTTATAAATGCTTATAAGATGTGGAATAAAATTGGCACTGTTGGACATCCTCCTCAGTGCTCCTCCTGCCCCCATCTCTTTGTCTCTTAATTTCTTTTCACCATCCTCTTACGTTCTGGTCGATTTGTCGCGCTGGCCATGACATATTAGGGAACAATATCATATGCATTTCTTTAAAAATTTAATTTATTTATTTGACAGACAGAGATCACAGGTAGGCAGAGAGGCAGGCAGGGGGCAGGGGGAAGCAGGCTCCCCACTGAGCAGAGAGCCCAATGCAATGTGGGGGCTCAATCCCAGGATCCTGGGATCATGACCTGAGCGGAAGGCAGAGGCTTAACCCACTGAGCCACCCAGGAGCCCCTATCATCTGCATTTTTAAATATGTTTGCTACATGAGTCCAGAATCAAAATATATTTTTAATTTAAAAAATCCACTTATAAATTGGTTATAATCACTATCATCACCAATAATCACTACTGGTAATAATCAGCATGGTGCTTGGTGATTTTTTATCATCATTTTATTGGGCTTTTTGTACTTTTTCTCTTAAAAATTGTCATATGCAAAGATGTGAGGTGAAATATAATTGTTAATGATGAAATCCCTGACATGCCCAGCTTTATGTAATGATAAACAGCATAACAAAATGATTAGTCACCATTGATGTCTATGAACTTTTGATATAGCTTTTTATCTTGCTGGGCTTCTAAGGACATATTCTGACGTCCTTTAATGCCAAGAGCAACAAAGCAGTCTGGTTCCCTCACTCTACTCCTAAACTCCGCTTCCCTCTACCAGTATTCTGACCTTTGAGTCAAGTACGCTCAGGTAACAAGATAATGAAGCTATAAGGCCAAGGATCCTTCTTGACTTTTTGTTAGTACTATGCCTTTGGTACATCATTATGTCTGCCGAGACAGCTGAGTGTTTTATAACATTTTAAATAACATTCTGTATTGCTGACTCATAGGCAATTCATTGCTTATCATGAGCATCACATAACAGATAAGTGAATCACAGAAGAGCTCTAAAGAACTATGCTGGGAAAACAGCCTTCCTAGGCAAAGCAGGCAGAGTGCACTTCCCCATTCCTCTGTAGAGTCAACTCTTAGCATATTTATATATTACTTCATTTTTTCTTTATTCTTTAAGTGCTCTCACCATCCCGGGCTTCTTCATGTCTATCAGCCTCCCGGATATTGTTAAGCACAAGATACAATGGTCCAGTCAGAGGGGCAAGAGACAGAGGATGTTTCAGAGACTTAACAAATTAAAAGCTACCAAGAAATCCTCTAGTTTAGGATTTCTTCCCAGCTGACTTTCATATTGTGCTAACATTATACCAAATGTTTCTTGGACCGGAATAGGACATACAAGGTTTTTTAAAGTAATCATATTTCATATCCAGAAAAAGAGAAAAAAAAAAAAACAAAAAAACAAAAACACTGCATGAAAATAAAAATAATATTTAATTTTAACAATAAAGATAAGAAAATAAATAGATTTCCTATGATACTTATGATGGTATAACGCAAAATATATATGATTAATTTTATTTTCATTTTTTGTGATGATTTTGGAACATAATATTTGCCAGTTACTATACTATTTTATCTTCACAACTATTCTATACAATTGATGCAGTTATTAAATTTTATAGGTGAAAAATTTAATTTCAAGAAGTGAAGTAACTTTTTATTCTGTAATTAAGCTGAAGCCTTCCTAATGACAAAGTTTGTGCTCTTTCTAATAATCTACCAATTTTTAAAATTCTGTTGATATTCAGATTGAATTTCCTTTTATTTTTTTAAGATCTACTTTATTTACTTTTTACTAATTTGTCTAATAAAATATTACAATAATACTAAGAAAATAAATGCATGGTTTGATCATAATAAAATGACCATTCTGTCTATAATTTATTTCAGAATGCTACCATATTTGTTGCAGTAATAGCCCATATTCCCATATCACACTGACCAGTTTTTACTTATCTAATCAGCTTTTGTTTAGGAGAATCTCATATTGAGTTGTACATATCTCTACAATAACAGTGTATTGATAATGTCCCTGATCCTTCCTTGGCTGTGTATAAAACATGTATTGGCATAGCTACATCTGTCAACATGTCATTATTAATCAAAACACTTGCTAGACCCAGTAGATATTTTGTGGACTTCTCTATTGATAATCTAATATATTGATTACTTCACTGGTACTTAAACATCTCTGAGCTTCAACATTGAGAAACAGCCATTAACATTTCCCACTCACCCATGTTTTGTAAATATTGCAGCTAATCTGGTGGTTTGCCTGCAAGCTACCCATTTCGATCCCACTTTAATTTTTAATTTGTTGTTTTTTTAACTAAGAAATAAACTGTTTTGGGAAGTGCAGCAAACTTCAGTATGTTACCCATTATTAAAGGAATGAAAGAATGTATGTATAGTAAGAACTTGCAGTAAAAACACAATATATTTTATTAAAGACCTGGTAAGTTTGTATTCAATCATGTGTAAAACAATTCTAAATAAACATTATACCCAAATAAACAGCCATTTCTGGGTCCTTAGCAAATATTTAGATTTGAAGTTATATAGAAAGTTCATATTTAAACTTGTCACAGAGTTAAGATGCAGCATTTTTATTCATGACCATCAAAGGGATCCATCCCTAATCAAAGTCATTTTTTAAAAAGCTGTTAAAAAAACCACATTGGATATAGAAAACGAAAAGACAATCTCATGAGAAATGAACGAAGACTAGAAAACAACCCAGGAGGCTTTTCTAAATGTGGTTGAGGGCAGAGTTTAGACAGAAAAACAGGAATTGGCAAAGACTTGTCTATAACTGGTAGAGGGAAGAGTTCATAAGGAATTTGAAAAGTGCCCATTGGTGCTGAAAAAAAAAAAATAAAAAGAAAACAATATGAGTGAAAACTCAAAATTGAAAAGATTAGGAGAAGACTAACTTATTTAGGCAACAATCCAAAAAGTTAGTTGCTCTCCAGAATGAAGAAATTATACTCATTGTTCTACAATCAATGGAATTTTAGAGCTACATCTAAAAACAATACCTTTATAGAGAAAAATACTCCCATATTTTCAATAAAAGGGGGACCCCAAGTGATGAAGACGTCGTGAACCTTCTATCATGGGATGGAGTTGGCTGGGCATGAAACAGGGAAAAAATTTTAATTTAAGAGATAATTAAGGGGGCGCCTGGGTGGCTCACCCAATGGGTTAAAGCCTCTGCCTTCCGCTCAGGTCATGATCCCAGTGTCCTGGGATCGAGCCCCGCATAGGGCTCTCTACTCTGCAGGGAGCCTGCTTCCTCCTCTCTCTCTGCCTGCCTCTCTACCTACTTATGATCTCTGTCTGTCAAATAAATAAATAAAATCTTTAGAAAAAAAAAAAAGATAATTAAGAACTATACATCACAGATTGCTTTTCTCAGATTATTAAAAGATCCTCAAATTTGTGTCTGTTATTGTTGTTAGTGTTTATTGGTACTGATAAACAGAAATATAATTAAAATGAGAAAAAGTGCATATTAAAGAATTATGTGTACAGACAGTCCCTGACTTCATTGTTTCAAGGTGATTTTTCAGCCATATGGTGGTATGAAAGGGATATGAATGCACTTCAAATTTTGAATTTTGATCTTTTCCCAGGCTAGCAATATGTAGTATAATGCTCTGTCACAAGGCCGGGTAGTGGCAATGAGCCACAGCTCTCAGTCAATCATGAGATCATGAGGGTAAACAACCAATACACTTACAACTATTCTGCACCTATACCACCATTCTGTGTTTTACTTTCAGTACAGTATTCAATAAATTACATGAAATATTCAACACTTTTATTTTAAAGTAGGCTTTGTGTTAGATGATTTTGCCTAATGTAGGCTAATACATGTGTTCTGAGCACATTTTAAGTATACTAGGCTAGGCTACAATATTTGGTAGGTTAGGTGTATTAAATATATTTTCAACTCATGATAGTTTCCATTTATGATGAGTTTATCAGGACTTAACCCCATTGTAAGTCAAGAAGATCTGTGTACTTGTTTCCAATGCAGTTGAAAAGCAAAATTTGAGGAAAGTGTATGTCACTAGACATTCAGTCTCAGGTGCTTTGAGAGAAGAGATGCATACAGTGCTATTCATGGATGTGTGGTATCAAGCTACTCGGAGGGAAGGTAGTAACACTGAGGTCTAGACACTTGCTTCAGTAAGAAAACCATAAGCTAAATCTGATAGGTGTGCCATCATGGAAGAGCACTACTGGGATCTCATTTTGAGAAAGACCTCGACAATCCACAAGGAGTATATTTAGCGGACAGCCTTTAGTTGTGGAATACTTGAAATCTACTTCAGTGTTTTAACTGAGGTTGTGCTCTTCCCAAACAACTAGAAGGCAACGGCAGTCTAAGATGATGGTGCTTACCTAGGTATTCGTCCCTAATGTCACCTCTTCTATGGCAATTATCAGAGCTCTCTCACTGCCTGTCCAAAACTTTCTCAAAGGAGCACTGCCACAGAGCGTTCTCAACTCTGTGTTCTTTCTTGCCATGCTCCTCTCATGACGTCAGACCTGCTCTGCGGTCTGCAGAATTTTCCTGCCTCCATCTTTTCCTCCTCCCTTTATTTTTCATAGACATTATGTACAATATTTTCTTGCATTTCTTACTTTGTCTTGATGTCTGCTCCCAGAACACCAGTGACAAGTGGGGTTCCTGAGGCTCAGTCATAGAAGGGTCTAAATGTGAGTTCCTTATCCTTGAAAGAATAAATGCTAATATATTCTTATGCACATTGACCTCAGTAAAGCGATTCAAGAAGACTGCCTATAAGCAATTGAACTTATAAACACATAACATAAACATATAACATAAAAACAGCAAGCTGAGAGGTCACCTCATTAAAAATAAACCAGATGCCAGTGGAACATCTCTTCTTACTCTCATCTTGGCATCTGTTTCAAAAGTATTTCTCTGGGACCTTGCTATCTCAAAACTACTGGACCTACTACCACAAAAATCAGAATCTGTTTAAGAGCTGTTCCACACCTAGTGCTGTAGTGCTGGGACAGATGATGACGTTTTGTTTGTTTTCTGTTATGTATTAGCATGCCTGCTGGATATAAGCTCCATAAGGGCAAACAGTGCTGTTTATTTTGTTCACTCATGTATGACATGTGCCAACAATAGTGCATCATCTATATAGTAAGTGCTCAATTGATATTAGTTGAATTAATAAATAGCTTTTTGTAGATGATGTACAATGGAATTTGAACCCCTAACACTCTATACAAGGTACATTTTAAATCATAACCTGCACAGCTTTGGACAGGGGATGTGAGGGAATATACACAGAGGAATATATGATGGCAGGCAAAATGAACAAAGCTGGAACTAGCAAGTCTGGGACTGAGTTATTCCTTTGTGTATAAGACTGACAATGTGGGAGACAACCAGAAATCCACTTTAGATTAATCATAAGAACACAAGAAGTATATTTGTTTTAAATTTAAATTGGGAACCATTCACAAGGGATTTTTTATTATATACAAAATACTTTCAGAACTCTTTATCATGACATACAAGTTGCTCCAGGATATGTTCCCAACCTGTCTATGCAGACACATCTGACGTGCTGCTTCCAAATTTGCATTTTAATAATACCAACTATAATCTCCTTTCCACAACCAGCTCATTTATGTCTATAGGTCTTTTAATTGTGCTTTTTGATATAAAGATATTGGTAAATATTATGTCAGTCCAGTTAATATTGTTTAATGAAATAGACCCAACACACACACACACACACACACACACATACTTGTATGCATATCCAATTACTGTCTTATTTTCAGATTAGCTGTTTGGAAAAGTTGTTTGTGATACCTTTTCTCATAGAAATCATGATGTTAATTGTAGATATATGTTAAATAGTGTAAATGGCTATTTAATTAAAGGTGTCAGTCCTTGGATTCTCTGGCTCTGCTCCCTATCATCTACTCTCAGTTCCTGTCAGTCCTGAAATCTCTTCTTTCAAAATATGGAAATATACAAGCAGTTATATATCACCAGTGCAGAAAAAGAGATATGTATGTTAGGAGGTGATGGCAGAATGGACATCTAGTCCTTATTTTATGGGGCAAGATGAATGGGGGTTAATTAATGTAAACATCTAGGTGCTCTTGGAATACTGAATTTTTCTTCCAAATCTTGCCTTATTTTTCAGTGTAAAAATAGAGCTCTAAATCCATTTTGGATTTAAACTTTTATATTACTTTCTCGAGACCCTTTTTACCTGTGCAATTATTGCCAGTCTTCTTGAGATAATGGTCTTGGGCCTTTAGTCATATTTTAATGATGAATCAAAGCACCTATACCACCCTGAAGTCAAAATATACACAGTGAGATCTTAGACACACTAGCTTCTTTGCCATGCCAGGTCAATTACAGGAAATTGAGTTCCAACTGTGTAATAGCACTGGGCATGATAGTGAGCTACAAAATTCAATAAAATATATATCCTGCCCTTGAAAATCTTATAGAATAATTGACGCACACACGTGCGTGTGTGTGTTTGTGTGTGTGTGTGTGTGTGTGTGTGTGTGTGTGTATAGTTTCGCAACACCCAAGTCAATGCTTTGACTGAGGATGTTTTCACTTTCATCTGTGGACATGTTCAGAGTAGAGGTTTAACAAAGCAATAATCTTTCTGCTTTCTAAGTTTAGCTCTCCTATTCTAAATAAGCATGCTTTTTATAATCTATTTACATGTGTTCCATTTTCTGTGCTTCTTGAAGACGATTTTAAAAGATTTTACTTATTTATTTGACAGAGAGAGACGCAGAGAGAGGGAACACAAGCAGGGGGAGTGGGAGAGGGAGAAGCAGGCTTCCTGCCCAGCTGGGAGCCTGATGCCTGGCTTGATCCCAGGAGCCTGGGATCAGAACCTGAGCCAAGGGCTGACACTTAAGGACTGAGCCATGAGGGTACCCCCTTCTTGATCATTTCACTGTTTAAATTGGCCCCTGAGCCTAGTGCTGAACTGCTGTCTAGTGTTCCTAAGTACAAGAGGGCTGTGATGTGCCTAATAGAAGAAATATGTGCACTAGGTAAACTTTGTTCAAACATGAGTTGCAGTCCTGTTGCCATGAGCTCATTGTTCATGAATCAACGACATAGTGCATCCAGAAAAAGCAAGAAGAAATTTGCCAGTCTGCACATGAGGCTACTCAGAAAGTGCTAAAGTAACATCTATAGTGCATGATGAAGCTATGGAAAGATGGAGAAGTGGTTAAGTTTGTGGTTGCATGAAATGGCAATTGGGGTTTTGAAATTAGTAGTGGACAGTAATTTTTGTGAAACAGGAAGCCTAAGTAATTTATGGTTTTGTTTCCCAGAGGCAGGAAAATGTTAAACCTTCTTGGCATGTGCTGGCTGGCTTGCATGTTTCAAAAGGAGAGGCGATATGAAAAATGTTAAGCTTGCTGGTGAGATAGGTTTTGCAAATCAGGAAGCTGTAGAAGATTTTATTTTTTTTTAACATATCTGATAATTTTTCTATAGGAGAAAGGTTATGTGGAAGAGCAAGTTTTCAACTGGATGAGACCGGCTTGTTTGACAAGGATGTGGAGAAACAAACCTACATATGCAAATGATAATTTTGTGGACAAAAATGTGTCATCAGAGGCTTGCGGGAACCTATCTCTGTAATCCCCCTCAGAGCAGTGGCTCAGGATTTGCTAATTCAGCATCTGTGGCTACTTTACAGAATATAACTACTGCAGAGAATGTCAATCTACTATATACACATATATGCATACATGTTTCTATATATATGTATATATGTACATTTTATATATTTACAGAAGTGATCAAAAGAGAAAAGATGCCTGACCTCATGCAATTTATACTCTAATAAAAAGGAAGAAATATAATCACCCAGTAAACAAATAAAAACAAAATAACTGTTAGTTACATCATTCAAAGAGAGAACTAAGACGGTGTGATAGTGACTAGAGCTACTTTATATAGACAACCACCTAAGGCCTTGTGAAAAGGCTACATTCTAGTCAAGGTGTAAAAGAGAAGTAGAAGCTAGCCCTACAAAAAACTTACCATAAAAAAATAATACTTTTTTCAATATGAGATTTGCAGTTAACTTTGTGTAAAAGTATACTGCTAATTCTGAAATGATATTTGAAGATACAGTCAGTGTATATTGAAATAAGAATTGACTTCAAAATATTTTAGCAAATGAAAATGCAAAAACACATTTATCCTATCAACTAAATTGTGTCAATAAGAATGATTTTTTAAAAATCACATGAAATAGAAAAGGAAAGACATTATAAAAATCCTCTCCAGATTTTGAAACATTTAGAGACTGGAAGTCTAGATTCAAATTCTTGTAGATATTGGCACATTTGAGGTTTGCAATTGGATAGCATTATCGTAGAAACAGCTTTTCTAATGCTGCTAGCAGTTCTACTTCCAACCCAAGTCAGAAACAGGAAATAAAAAGGCATACAAAGGGGAAAAGTAATGAATAAAGTTAACCAAAACTTTGAGGCTCTCACATTTGATGTAGGTCAACCTTGAATTTTAGATGAATGCTTGATTCACAATTCATATAAATTAGGTCATTCATCCCCGGTGACATATGTGTTTCAAAAATTAGCATTGACTTTCAAGTCATTGAAAATGTTTCCATGAATCTTTGGAAGAGTTTCAAATAATTAAATATTTGACATCTATTTTAGATAAGAATTAGAAGACTATATTCCAAATCATTTCAAAAAAATGTATCTAAATATATTCCAAATTGTAATCTTTCCATTCATCATGAAATTATATTAATGACATATTTGCTATATTATTTTATTTGTTATATTATTTATTAGAACCTGGTCTTAAAATAGGCTAAGCTATAAACCAAAGTTCCTATTTGGTGATTCCTCAAACATGGTCAAACACCCTATGCTGGTAATACATTGTAGGGACTCTTAAACAAGTGTACTCGTGTTTCTAATATGGGGTGGCCCACCCTGACCTCACTTTTGCCACCAACTCTGGTCTAGGAGAAGAAAGAAAAGGTGTCTTCTTGGTGAATTTGGGAGACAAAAGTAATTCTACCACCCCTTCTTTACCCCACTGGTGAGGTCAACCTGCTTCCTCAAAAGGTAGTTGTTGGGGTGCCTGGGTGGCTCATTTAGTTAAGTGTCTGACTTTTAATTTCAGCTCAGGTCATGATCTCAGGGTCCTAGGATTGAGCCCTGTGTCAGGCTCTGCACTCAGCAGACACTCTGCTTCTAGATTCTCTCTCTCCCTCTGCCTCTTTGCACATGCTCTCCCTCTCTCTCAAATAAATAAAAAAAATCTTCAAAAGGTAGTTGTTATAATCCTACATCCTGCCACAAGCTTAGAGGAGAAGCACTCTCCCTGTGAAGGAGCTAACAGCTGCCACTTCTGTCTCTGATTGGGTTTGAGAATCTCTGTACTTCAGAGGTGACAGTTGAAGAAACCTACTTCACAGTATAAACACAACCGTATTTTCCAAAGCTGATATCTTGATCTCCATTATCTTGCCTCTTATGTCTTATTGCTCACATGGTTTTGAAATCAAGTTGTAAAGAAGAGGCATTACTATTGACCTTTAAAAACCCTAGGCATACAGAATAACTTTAGGAAGAAGGGAAATGTGGTTGCAGGAGAGGGTCATAGCCTTTGGAGTCAGAGAAATTAGAATTCAAATCTCAGCTCTTCCACCTCCTGGTGCATATATGCATGTGACAAGTTACTGATTTTTCTCCAAACCCACGTTTTCCTAGTACAAAACGGAAACACTTCTGGTTAACTTGCAAGGCTTAGATGAAGATTAAAGATAATGGAGATAAATTTCACAAGACAAAGAAAGCTCTAAATGAATGTTCATTATTAATATTAATATTATTTTAATTTCATATTGATACTTTAACAATTCAAAGTTAATTAAAAGTTATGATGTGATTAAATATTTAAGTCCAGATTATTATAATTGCTATTTCTCAATTGTCACCATCTTCATTAATTAATTCGTATTAATATCTTAAGAAAACCTATCACTATTATATTAGGAAACATATGAAATAATAAAATCATTTTACTTTATAGAATTATTACAAAATCCAATTTATTTTAAGTATATCTGAAAATTATACACTTAATCTTCAAAGAATAAATAGATATTATCTATTAAACTTCCTGATACAAGTCTTATATCAAAGTTACCTCCAAATCACCAATAAGTAGTTATACCTTATGAAACCATTGGCTTTGCTTTCAAGAAAGCAGACATTGTAGGGAAAGGAATTTGATTTTTTTCTCACTGTAAGTGAAATCTGTTATTTCTGATTCTTAAAGAGGGTTTAAAGAAGAGATTTGGAAATTAGAGGGAGTAGGCAGAGTGCATTGCTTTGCTTTGGAACGTATGACACAGTAGGGAAAGTTATGGCTCAACAGTTAGGAGCCCTGGCTAGTGTGGCTAACCTCTTAGGGCCTCATTTTCTTTAACTGTAAAACAATACTTTGAATCAAATAATCAACTGATACAATCCTGGTTTTGACTCAATATCAAGTTGATGTCCATCTAAGATATGAATGGCAAGTCGAACAGCAAGTTTTGAAGGATTCTCTAGATACTGTGTCTCTTTCATCTCGTTGAACATTTCAGAATCTTTTCAATGTTTTGACAAGGTGCCAAGGAATTTCTAAATCTTTCAACATATCTATATTAAACTGTAAGCCACAAAGGTGACCTCAAATATATTATATTCTATAATGTTTTGAACTATTTCCTTCAGTATACAAGTGCAAAGACAGGTCCTCAAAACAAATGTCATTACCAAACTATTTTAAATCCATCATATTTGCTAATTAGCCACTGGATAAAAACAACCACTTTGGTCTTGGCATCTAAGACCTTTTTTATTCTGGACCATATGTACCCATATTTCACTCTTTTCTGCATGAACCATCTGCTCCAGAAATATAATTTTCAAATAATCATGCCCCGAATATATTTAGCATGTGTTGTGTTCATTCCTCCTTGTATGTCTTTCCTGAATTAAGAAATTGCCATCTCTTCAACTAAACCTTTTTTTCAAGAACCAAGTCAAATCCCATTTCTTTGTTGAACCCTTTCTTGATTCTTCTTGCACTTATTTAGCTAAAGAATTTATTATACAGTTTTTACATGATATCTAATAATACGTATTTGCCTACCTCTCTCTCTCTTCTTTTTCTCATTTTCTTTCTCACTCTTTCACCTTACTACCACAATTTTAAATTCTGATGAAAAGGAATCAGCTGTTATACCACTTTATAATTTCACAATATATAAAAGTTGGGATGGTTAATTTTATGTGTAAATTTTCTGTCACAGGGTGCCCTTATTTGACTAGATATTATTTCTGCCTATGTCTGTGAGGGTGTTTTTAGATGAGATTGCCTTTGGAATTGGTAGAATGAGTAAAAGAGATTACACTCCCTAATGTAGATGTGTATTATCCAATCCATTGGAGAACCTGATTAGTAAAAAGATGAGAGAAGGGAAAATTCACACTCTCTGCCTGACTGAAGCAATCAGCACCCCTGGTTTTCTGGTCTCAGGACTAAGAACTAGAACTTATACTGCATGTTTTTCTGGTTCTCAGGCCTTCAGACGCAGATTGCAACTACAGAGGCAGCATTTTTGGGCCTCCAGTTTGCAGGTACCAGAACATGGGACATCTCAAACTTCATGATCACATGGGCCAATCCCTTACAATAAATCAATCCCTCTCTCTCTCTCTCTCTATATATATATATATATATATATACCAGAACATGGGACATCTCAAACTTCATGATCACATGGGCCATTCCCTTACAATAAATCTCTCTCTCTCTCTCTATGTATATATATACACATATATATTTATATACCAGAACATGGGACATCTCAAACTTCATTATCACTTGGACCAATCCCTTGCAATAAATCTCTTTATATATATATATATATATATATATATATATATATAAATATATATACACACACACATATATATATATATAAATATACACACACACATATATATATCTCCTATTGGTTCTGTCTTTCTGAAAAAGTCTAAACAAGAGTCAGTTTACAGATACTTTTCAAATCAATGAAAATGTAGAAATAAAGCTCTGATTTTTAACGGAAAATAGAAAAAATATACTCTGCATTCATGAGAGAAATAAGATATTCAAAGCTCTTGGCACATGTGATATATTTATTATTGAGAATTACAGCTGTGATGAAAAACAGATACTAATTGTAATGTCTTTTTTTGCAAGAGACAAAATGATCCAACACTTAGAAGGATTGACTCTAGATCTTTAATCTCTGATATGTTTCCTTGTCATGTATGAATTGTTTTAAAATGTAAGGATATGATATCTAAAAGTATATCCAATACTGAAAGAAAAAAAATGGAAATATAAGAGGCAACTTTACTCATATATATGTGGGTATATATACATATATAACTTGTGTGTATATACATATACACATTACTTAAGTGTATATACATAATCACTACACTTAACTTATGTGTATATATACATATATAACTTAACTCATATATATATATGTATATATAGACATATATATGAATTTATATATATGTGTATATATATAGAATGTATAACTGCTCTTTTAAGTTTTAGATAACTAGTCTGCTAGTTGTACATTGCTTTTTCATTGGTAGCTTGAAAACTGATTTACTTGGGGGCGCCTGGGTGGCTCAGTGGGTTAAGCCGCTGCCTTCGGCTCAGGTCATGATCTCAGGGTCCTGGGATCGAGGCCCGCATCGGGCTCTCTGCTCAGCAGGGAGCCTGCTTCCTCCTCTCTCTCTGCCTGCCTCTCTGCCTGCTTGTGATCTCTCTCTGTCAAATAAATAAATAAAATCTTTAAAAAAAAGAAAAAACTGATTTACTTGGATTCACTATCTTTTTAGCTGCTTACCACTATGATACAAGCTGACCCTAGGTATTAAGAAAAAAAGAACATGGAGGAAGCTATAAAATGCATTCCCAAAGTAAATTCATGATTTTAGACGTTTTTTCCAACTATTTCTTACCTTACTACATAGTCATGCATTTCGCTACCCAGAAAGCAGTGAATTACATAAAGAAGGGAATTCTTTTTCCTTCTTAATAAGTGAAAGTATTTGAGGTGTTCATACTCAGGCAAATGAAGGTAAAAACAACAACAAAAAAAATGAAACAAGACAAAATGAAAGTTTGAAAATCACTTCTTGAATCTAAAAACTCTAAAGGGAAAGCATGTGGCTATGCAATGAAGCATATGTTGTATGTGTTTGCAAACTTTATAAAATCCTATGTTAGGTTTATGTATCAAAAGCATCTTCCTAGTATTTTGGGACTTTCTGGGATTGTAAATTTAATTCAAAACTGTGTTCATCTTCTTCCTGGTTTTCAGCCTTAACACTTCTCCAAATATCCACTCATCTCATCTCCAGGAATGGTTGATTCATTATAATGGGTAAATACTTCATTGTTGTTCTATACTCTTCCTCTAGCTGCTTTTAGAAATTCCTCATTATTTTTCAATATAGGTAAGGAACAACTTTACATTTCTTTCTTAAGTTGTGAGATAGATTATATGCATGCCCAAAAGACATGTTCTCTTACTCATGATTTTGCATTTCCCTTTTCCCTTAAACATTGCTGTGTTTCTTACCACAATCCCCTCTAGGATCTTCCTTCAAAATTTGTAATCTAAATGTCTTCAAGTCTCTCTTCTGAATCCCTGATAGATTTTCTATTCTTGCATTATCAAAAATCCTCAGAATATAAGCTACCGTAACATGAATAATCTATAAGGAATTCCCCAGGCTTGGGGAAAAAGTAGTTGAATAAATATCATTATAATATCTGTTTTCTTTCACCAGAAGTGTGGCTTTTTCTGACATCAAATTCATGGCATTTTCCCACATCAACTGGGGACCCCCACTATTCAATTCATTTCTAACACTAATACTTGAAGTTAGTACAAACCCTACAGATTAAGGACCCAGTCCTACATACAAGACTGCCCCTACTTAAGAAACCAGTCACAAATGAGCAGCCAAGCTATCCACACTTTAACTGTGTGACTCACAGAATTCAGGAAAGTGTTCTACTTACTCTTTCAAATTATTATAAAGGATACAATTTGGGAACAACTAAATGGAAGAGATCCATGAGACAAGGTATGGGGGAATGGGAGCACACCACCCTACCAACTCTTTCATGTGTTCACCATCCCAGAAACTTTTTCTTTTTTGTGTGGGGTTTTATTGCAGAGTCATGACTGATTAGAATCATTGGCTATTGGCGGTTGATTTCAATGTCCAGTCCCTCACCCTCTTTCTAGAGGTTGGGGGTGGGGCTTGCATTTCCAACCCTCTAACTCCATGATTGTTTCCTCTGGCTACCAGCCCCTATTCAGAAGACATCATTGGGTTCCCATCAACAATCACTTCATCAGCATAAATTTAGGTGGAATTTTAAAAGGGGTTGTTACAAATAACAAAAGGCATTCTTACAATTCAAGAGGGTTTTAGGAATTTATAACATGAACCAAATCTAGAACAAAATTCATTTATGTATATTATATAATTATTATCACACCACAATATAAAGGCTACTTCTTATGTACATTTGCCTCCACGTTCTTCTTCCTAAACTACTGAAAGAGTTCTTGCTGACTCACTTACACTGAAGACAGATTAGATGACTGAATAATTTTTAGCTCCCCATTATCTTCCTCTTCTTTTTAACTTATGATAACAGTAGTTTGGCTTCCCTCCCAGATGTTATGGAATAGAACTACATTTTAAATCAGATGATTTTTTATTTTCTTAGTAACTGTCCTTGAAAGGTCAATAAACAATTATAATTACTAGAAAAATAAAGTCTAGGACTTAACTATACAACATCCGTATATCCAATTTGATAAACTATATTAGATTATTTTGCCGTTTTCTTTTCTGCATATATCTCTTTACTCTGCAACCAATCTTAAAGCTTTTTAAGGCAAAGTTGCTTAGGCATTTGTTATATTTCCCAAAGCAATAAAAAATCGACTTTAAATTAATAGATATTATTTAGAATTTGTATTGTATGCATTTAACATCTAAATACACTTGACACTTTATAATGCAAAAGTGAGTTTTTTGTGAATTTATAATTGAGTAATGAATAAAGAAATAAAGATAACTGAGAAAGGAAAAAAAGAAGCATATGTAAGGGAAAATAGGAACTCTTTAATAGTTATTTTTAAAATAGATTTTTAAATTTATTAATTCATTTTTAAATAGATTAATAAACGCACTGATTCTTCTTTTCTTAAAAAAAAAAAAAGGAATATAAGGAAGAGATTAAGTGTCCACAATTCAGAAAATCTTGAATCTTATTTCAAGCATCACTGAATTGTACTTTTAAAATGTGTTAGGGCACAGCCCAGTGTCCTTATCAGTAAGAAATATGGGTGATAAAAAACTTCATGTACAAAAAAAAAGTCTTCATGTACATTTTATTTTTAGCATAAATGGACTTTCATACAGAATTGTTATAAATAATAACCTCTCCCTAAATATTCAAACAATAAATAAATAAAATACCACCACAGATGAGTTTATATAGTTACGATTATCCAATGATGAAAACAAACCATGGAAATATAAAGATTCAAAATGACTTCCTTTTGTGTAACAAAGTAATTAATCACTTAATTGATCTGTCAGATGATAGCCAGTCCAATATTGCCACTGGTGATCTTTGATTCTCTGTATTTATCAGCATTGGTTCAAGGCTGACTTATGAGGTCAAAGTTTAGAAAGTGAGGGTGTGGAACACCTGGGTGGCTCAGTTGGCTAAGTACTTGCCTTTGGCTCAGGTCAGGATCCACACCCATTTCCTGCTCCTTGCTAAGCAGGTAGCCTGCTTCTCCCTCTGATTACTACCCCCCCTAGTGTGCTCTCTCTCTCTCTCCCTCTGACAAATAAGTAAATAATCTTAAAAAGGAAAAAAAGAAAGTGAGGGTGTGTGACTCCTGAAGAGCAGTCATTAAATATACTGCAACTTTCACCTTGCCCTTGATTGCTCTTTTTGAAAGAAGCTAGCCTCCATGCCATGCAGACACTCAAGCACCCTCAAAGATAGGCACAATATGGAGAAGAACTGAGATTTCTCAGCAGAAGCCAACATAGACAACAACAATTTGTCAATGATAAGAGAGAGAGCCATCATGGAAGATCTTCCAACTTCAGGTAACACTTTTGGTGACCAGTTCTAGCTCTCATCCGAACACAACCTCATTAAAGTTCCTGAGTCAGAAGAACCAGCCAAGTTACTAATAAATTTATCATTCACAGACACTGATAATGATGATAAATAACAATTGTTTCAAGTCACTAAATTTTGAGTTAATGTGTTACACAGAAATAGAAAGCTAATACATTCATTACTTTATAATTTTTATATTTTGAAAGTAAAGTCCTTTAAGATAACAAAATTAAAAATAATTCACTCTATAGCTTAAAAATCTTTTTTTTAATAGCTTAAAATTTTTAAGAAGATAAATGTATTAATGGCAAATACAAATACATTCCTACATATGCACTAACATATTACACACATTAAATAGGGTAGAATATTTATTTTAATCTCTTCTATACATTCTATTCCAAACAGAATTTAAACCCTTCTGTAATCTTGGGAAACCTCCATTTACACCTGATTATTCCAACTAGTATAAAACTAAATCACAATTTTCTGCTCTACCATGCCCCAAGTTAACACCCCCCAAATAAATAAATAATTGGCTTGGAATTGTAATTACAATAATCCTTTAGTCAAATAAACTACCTGATATTTCTTTTCCATTTCTATTCTTTTCTTTTCAGTGTTCCAGAATTCATTGTTTATGCACCACACCCATTGCTCCATGCAATACGTGACATCCTTAATACCCACCACCAGGCTCACCCAACCTCCCACCTCCCTCCCCACCCAAATCCTCAGTTTGTTTCTCAGAGTCCACAGTCTCTCACGGTTTGTCTCACCCTCCAGTTTCCCCCAACTCACTTCTCCTTTCTGTTTCCCAATGTCCTCCATGTTATTCCTTATGCTCCACCAGTAAATGAAACCATATGATAATTGATTCTCTCTATGCTTGACTTATTTCACTCAGCATAATCTCTTCCAGTCCTGCCCATGTTGATACAAAATTTGGGTATTCATCCTTTCTGATGGAGGCATAATATTCCATTGTATATATGGAACATATTCTTTATCCATTCATCTGTTGAAGAGCATCTTGGCTCTTTCCACAGTTAGGCAACTGTGGCCATTGTTGCTATGAACATTGGGGTACAAATGGCCCTTCTTTTCACTACGCCAGTATCTTTGGGGTAAATACCCAATAGTGGAATTGAAGGGTCATAGGGAAGCTCTATTTTTAATGTCTTAAGGAACCTCCACACTGTTTTCCAAAGTGGCTGCACCAACTTGCATTCCCACCAACAGTGTAAGAGGGTTCCCCTTTCCCCACATCTTTTCAAGCACTTGTTGTTTACTGTCTTGTTGATTTTGGCCACACTAACTGGTAATATCTCAATGTGGTTTTGATTTAAATCCCCCTGATTGCTGATGATGATAAACATTTTTTCATGTATCTGTTAGCCAGTTGCATGTCTTCTTTGGAGAAGTGTCTGTTCCTGTCTTCTGCCCTATTTTTTTTTTTTTTTTTTTGATGTGATTATCTGTTTTGTGTGTGTTGAGTTTGAGGAGTTCTTTACAGATCTTGGATATCAGCCCTTTGTAGTGTCATTTGTGAATATCTTCTCCCATTCCATGGGTTACCTCTTTGTTTTGTTGACTGTTTCCTCTGCTGTGCAGAAGCTTTTGATCTTGATAAAGTCCCAAAAGTTCATTTTTGCTTTTGTTTCCTTTGCCTTTGGAGACATTTCTTGAAAGAAGTTGCTGTTGCTGATGTTGAAGAGGTTGCTGCCCATGTTCTTCTCCAGGATTTTGATAAATTCTTGCCTCATATTGAGGTCTTTTATCCCTTTTGAGTTTATCTTTGTGTATGGTGTAAAAGAATGGTGGAGTTTCATTCTTCTACACATAGCTGTTCAATTTTCCCAGCACCATTTATTGAAGATACGGTCTTTTCCAAAGTATATTTTTTCCCTGCTTCATCAAAGATTATTTGACCTATGACTTTAGGGTCCATATCTGGGCTCTCTACTCTGTTCCACTGGTCTATGTGTTTGTTTTTGTGCCAGTACTGTCAGGTATTGGTGATCACAACTTTGTAGTAGAGCTTGAAATCAGGCAATGTGATGCCTCCAGTTTTGTTTTTCTTTTTCAACATTTCCTTAGGAATTCCAGGTCTCTTCTGGTTCCATACAAATTTTAGGATTATTTGTTCTAACTCTTCAAAAAATGCCAATGGAATTTTGATCAGGAAAGCATTGAAAGTATAGAGGGCTCTAAAACTGCCTGATAGTTTTATGTAATTACCACATATTAAAAACATAATTAGGTATAAATTACTAATCATTCCTATTTATTACATATTTCCATCTAGTATTAATAGTGTATATACTATTAATGATTTCTTTATTCATTAACATTTTAAGAATTTTTATTATCAAAGTTTAGCTGACAATGATATGTTAATTTCAGGAGTATAATAGTAATTAAGCAAGTCTATACATTACACTATTCTCATCACAAATGAACCTACCATCTGACACCATACAGTGATAATATAATTTCACTGGCTAGATTCTCTGTGTTGTACATTTCATCCCATACTCATTCCGTAACTAGAAGCCTGTGCTTCGCACTTCCCTTCACCCATTTTCCCACCTTCTTACTCTTCTCCCCTCTGACAATTATCAGTCTGTTCTCAGTATTTATGAGTCTGTTTCTGCTTTTTTTTTTCTTTTTCTGCTTGTTTGTTGTTTTTTTTGTTTGTTTGCTTGTTTTTTAGATTCCATATGTAAGTAGAATCATACAGTATTTGCCATTCTCTGACTTACTTCATTTAGCGTATTACCCTTTGAAGGTATTTGCATCATCACAAATGACAAGATCTCATTATTTTCTATGATTGAGTAATATTCCATTAGATGATAGATGATAGATAGATAGATAGATAGATAATAGATAGATAGGTAGATAGATATCCTCCACATCTTCCTTATCCATTTATATATTGATGGACTCCTGTACTGTTTCCAGATCTTGGATATTGTAATAATACCACAATCAACATAGAAGTGAGTCTATCTTTTTGAATTAGTGTTTTTGTTTTTTTTTGATAAATATCCACTACTAGAATTTTTGGATTATATGGTATTTCTATTTTCAATTTTTGGGGGAACTTCCATATTGTTTCTCATAGTGGCTGCACCAATTTACATTCCCATCAAGAATGCACAAAGGTCCCTTTTTTCCTACATCTTTATCAACATTTTTTTTTTTTTTTGGCATTTTGATTCTACCCATTCTGACAGGTGAAAGGTAATATCTCAATGTGGTTTTGCTTTGAACTTCCTTGATGATTACAATGTTGAGCATCTTTTCATATGTCTATTGGCCATCTGTACACCTTCTTTGGAAACATATCTATTCTGCCCATTTTAATAAGATTATTTTTGTTTATGGTGTTGAGTTGTACAATTTTTTTATACATTTTGGATATTAACCTCTTATTGGATGTATCATTTGCAAATATTTAAGAATTTGTTATGTGTATTTGCAAACTGTTGTGATTTTAATGCAACAAGTATGTATTGATTGCCTTTTACATAGTGGGACATTGGCAAATACAGTTAAAAAAATGAGGGAAGTGTCCTTGTTCATTCTCTTCAACTTCTAAATATGTACATATAAGTACACAAATATAAACTGTACTATAAATTATCTATTAAATAAACAACTACATGAATAAATATATAATTTCAAAAGGGTAAAAGATATACTGGAAAGCAAAACAAGTTAACTAAGTTGACTAAGGGATAACTAGACAAATGAGTAGTGGAGGTGGGTATTTATTACAGTGTTCTTAGCAGTAGACAGTAGGTGATGAGATACTAGAGTTAAAATGTTAGATATTTAATTGTTTTCAAATTGCTTAATGTTTGGAGGGTATTAATGACACTGTAAATAATAAATTGATTAAATTAAGAATTGTAACATATTTACTTAAAAACAATAAAACAGAATGGTGTCAGGCAATGCCTGTAAGGAGCTAACATTTGTCTAATTAGGAGAAAGATACCTAAATATAATTAAAATAACTGTTAGAGAAGTATAAAGTGCTATAAAATTATAAAAATAATATATTACAATTATCAGTTGAAAATTAATCCACTTTGGCTTATTTAAACATAAGAAGAATTGTTAATGCACATAATCTACAGGAAAACTGAAATCATTGCTATAAAAAATGTATGAGGAGCAGATCCAAATCACCCCAGAAAAGAGATAACCCATAAATTTATCTCACCGCATCTAAGCCAAGCACTAAAGCTCATGCCACAGAATGATGAAGGCTATATACTAATGGTAACATATTTCCTATTGATGCCTCCATGAGCTTGATAACCCTAATAGACTTCACCTGAAGCCACTAGAAAAAGATTCCAAGAAATGTCTACTTTACAACAGTGTTCTTTTTTAAATTGAAGTTTCATGAATGTATCTCTGATTGTCAAAACCTAGGTCAGTCACATACTTGTATTTTAGGTACAAAGGAGCCTATGTAATTGAATTTTGCCTTTTACTGCAAAGAGATGGGATCCATGATTTGGGAATTTCTTCAGATGAAAGCAGTGTGTAAATGTTACTGTGAGGTATGACATAATAAAAATGCCTATTGTATATGTTTTACAGGCCAAAAAAAACCCAGTATTTCATGGGAAAAAAATTAGTTTTTGGAAAATAAATATTATTGAGACATTATTGAGGAGGATTAATCACAGGTAGAAACCAGTTTCACCATATATTTATTGATGAATTCATCTCTATTTTTATTTTTATTTGTATTCATTTTGCAAATATTTATTGGTTCCCAATAATGTTCAAGACACCATTCTAGATGAAGGGAATAAAGCAGCAAACATAAACCATAAAGGAACTTATATTTAAAAGAGAGTTAGAAGATGAACAAATGACTAGGTAGTAAAATTAGGATATAAGTTCCATGAAGGAACGTTAAGCTCTATAATGGAGATAGAAAGTGAAGTGGGAATATCAATTTTGTCATTAATGGTGGACAAGATATTTTGGAAGTACCCTGCTTTTCCAGAACTAGACAATGGACGGAACTGACAATTTGAGAAGCTAGTCTCACAAAATATAAATAAGGTCTATATAGAGTCCCAATCAAAGGAAGAGTCTTGTGCTCTGGGGTTAGAGCAATGAATGTCCAGGGTCCTATGAAATGGACACCTGAAATGGGGTGACCCTAGAGCAGTTGCCAGTAATAGTATTACAATCCAGATTCTGAAATATGGGCCAGTGGTATGTGACATTGTCTCTAAAGCTGGGATTCTCAACTAAGTCAGTATCCTCAGGAGGATCTAGGAGGATCCTAGAGGAGATTCTCAACTGAGCCAGGAGGACTAGTGTGATCCCAGGTTAGTAGGAACCTTAGCTACTGTCAGAATTAGAAGCAAATTCTGGAGGAAAGTTTTCACAATTCAGATCTTTGGGTCTCCTGCAAGTAAGGATGCAGTGACCAGGTCACATTCAAAATACATTCAAAGTCCTTTCACATTCAAAATGCATTCAAGGAACATATAAAACTCAAGAGAAGTTTCTGGATGGCTCAGTTGATTAAGCATTTGACTTCAGCTCAGGTCTTGATCTCAGGATCCTGGAATCTAGCCTGGCCTCACGCCAAGGAGTCTGCTTGTCCCTTTCCCTCTACCATCCTTTCTGCTCGTGTTCTCTCTCTTCCTTAAATAAATAAATAAATCTTAAAAAATGAAAAAAAGCAAACTCAAGAGAAATTGTACCACTAAAAGTGACAATCAGCAAGGAAATACATCAACAGATTTAAACCTGAAGATGTTAGTATCATCACATATAGAATACCAAACAACTATAAATAAAATATATAAAAAATATGATGTTTTAGATATAGAAAGAAAAAAGAAATGCATAGAGAGAAATATTTGCATCAGTTTTTTGAAATTCATTCATTTTTCCTCAACTTCTTTTTATTTATTTATTTGTTTGTTTGAGAGAGAGAGAGAGAGTAGAAGGAGGGGCAGATGGAGACAGAAAGGGACAGAGAATCACCAGTAGACTTCCCAGTGAGGGTAGAGACCAATGCAAGTCTCAATCCATGACCTCCTGAAACCAGGATGTGAGCTGAAACCAAGAGTTGAACACTTAACTGACTGAGCTACCCAGATGCCCTTTTACTTGATTTCTTTATATAGACCTTTATGTAGAAATTGAGGAAATATGAATGAATTTCAAATGACTATGATAAATGAGTAGTTAAATTTAAGAAAAAAAATTTCCAAATGAAAAATGTAATTATTGAAAAAAATTAAAAATCAGTCAGTAGAATGGGATATAACAAAGGATTAACTGGAAAATACTTCCAAAGAGTTTGTTTATAATGCAGGCCAGATGAGACCTGATGATGAAATTGTGAAGATGCTACAGAAAGGTATTGAGAATAGATTGAGGGCATCTAAGGAAAGTTTCAGAAGAAGAGAAATATCTAAAAATTTAATAGCTAGGGATGCCGGAGTGGCTCAGTCGGTTAACGGTGTCTCTCTCTCTCTCTTTTTTTAGGTTTTATTTATTTATTTGACAGAGAGAGACAGCATATGCAGGGAGGGTGGAGAGGAAGAAGCAGGCTTCCCACTGAGCTTGGGTCCCAGGACTGAGATCCTGACCTGAAGTGAATGCAAATGCCTAATGATTGAGCCACCCAGGAGCCGCTAAAGGAATGACTCTTGATTTTGACTTAGGTCATGATCTCAAGGTTGTGAGATAGAATGCAGAGTCAGACTCCACTCTCAATGGGGAGTCTGCTTGAGTTGTTCTTGGTAACAGCATGCCGCATGTACACACTAGCCACTCATCACACGGAGCACTAGTACCACTACAGCCGCAATAAGAGGTTATGACTATGACCTCACTCTTTAGCAGTTCAGCGGCTGGCACCAGGGCATACAGGCCATCAAGCAAAACTGTGCTTTTGCTTATGTTCCTCAGCTAGTGATGACATAAACAATAACTCAAATGAATGGTCTATTTAGCAACATCTTTCCCTAGTAGCTGATAAATTATAAAAGGCAGAAGAGAAATAAATAACAGAACAGTACAAGCACACATTTCCCTCCTCTAAAGGAGCAAACACATGTATCCTTTCCTCCTCTTAAAAAGACTTATTCAAAGAAAATTAGATTTTAAACTAATCACCTCTGAAAAAGACAAGGTACTAAAACAAAAATTTTTTTAAAAAGTATTTTTCTTAGAATTATAAACACTTCTTATTATTTTTTATGATGTTGAGTTTCTTCAAGCATGGGAGCAAACACAGTTTGAATTTGAATGTCTATATGGAAAGACCCGAAAAATAGAATAATGACAACAAACAAACAAACAATTTTATGACAGAACATTTTTTATTTACGTTTTTCCAACGTAATGAATTTCTCACAATCTCAAGACACTGAAAGTCTAGTGTTGCCTTCTTTTAACTGCATTTCCTCTACAACTAAAGTATTTATAATTTAGTACAGATTTAATTTTGAAAATGGAAACTGACTTATAAGGAGTTTTATGCGGCAAAGGAAAGTGGATTTTCAAACTGAAAAAAATATATATACATATATATTATAAAGATGAGAGAAATAAAACATTCTATACTTTGACAGAAAAACAGAATCAAACATATCTCATTGCAATCTAAGTAAAATGCATTCTTGTGGAATTCCAAGACATAGTCTCCACAACTCTGCAAAAGAAGAAAGACTTTTCACAACATGTCTCAAATGCAAAAGTTAAGGGTGATGCAGAACACATGAATTGGGTTAGTAAAAGCTGAGGTTGACAGCAAGTTCCTACAGGAGATCATGGCTCAGTCATCTGAGTAGCTCTTTATGTGAACCAGATCCTTTGTTTTCAGGTGGCAGAATTCTTCAAATCCATGTTATCAAAAAAGCAAAATTATTTTATGTAGATGAAATGAAAGTTCTAGGAATGGATGTCATGTATAGATGGATCTCGGTGCTCAAACTATTTAGGACCTGTGTTTGTCTGCTATTCTATCTTTTTGTGCTCTCACCCTGATTACCTCACATGGGCTTTATTCTCAAACATTCTCTTATTGTTCAATGCCAAAATAACTGCTAATGTGCCAGACCCGCCTTGGATCAGTTTACCAAATCTAGAATTCAGAAAATTCGTCTTTTTGAAACAACCAACAACACTTACGTGTTCTTAAGTTAGTAACTGAGGACACAGGGAATGGAACGCAAATTGGGCTGGCCAGGATCTTGCTTTGCTTATAAGAACTACAGGTGTCTGGTTAGTCCATCCTAAAACACATGCACCTAGAGTTGGGAAAGGTTACCCTCTTACCCCTTTCAACTTGGATGCTATTGCTAGAAGATAAAGAATAGATATTTGGGTATAAGAAATTAAAAAAAAAAAAAAAAAAAGCTCTTACTAACTATACTTCCCCTGTCTTTAATTCTTTAATGCATAGTACTATGCATTAGAAAATATTTCTTATGGGGTGCCTCAGTAGCTCAGTCCATTAAGCATCTGCTTCAGCTCAGGTTATGATCCCAGGTCCTGGAATTGAGTACTGCACTGGCCTCCCTGCTCAGTGGGGAGGTCTGCCTCTCCCTCTCCACCTGCCTCTCCACCTCCTCATTCTCTCTCTCTCTCTCAAATAAATAAATAAAATATTTTTTAAAAGATTTTTATCCATTTATTTGACAGACAGAGATCACAATTAGGCAGAGAGAGAGAGAGAGGAGGAAGCAGGCTCCCCGCTGAGCAGAGAGCCAGATGCGGGGCTCGATCCCAAAACCCTGGGATCATGACCTGAGCTGAAGGCAGAGGCTTTAACCCACTGAGTCACCCAGGTGCCCCGATAAATAAAATATTTTTTAAAAGAAAATATTCCTTAGTTTTTATAGACTGTAACTGTACTGATTACAATTAGTCTTTCTTTAGCAATACACACAAGTATGTGCATGTGTAAATGTAATAATAGGTCTTTCCAGAGACGATTACCTAACTTGAAAATATTACTAAAATAATGAATAATTAAGGATTAATAAATTCTATTAACAAATTAATAAATTTATGCACTGGAGAAAATAGGTAAGCCTAAACAAAATCCTGTGCCTGTCCATCCCCACCTATTCCGACTCATGCCTAAAATCATTATTATGCATACTGTACCATGATTAAAGTTCTAGACCACCCGTTTGAACTAATAGCCTAGGAAAATACTTTATTAGGAAATGAAACATGAAAGTTTCAAGGGCAGAGTAAAATAAATATAAGGCAATCAGAAAGCAACTTTTTAACAACAATAACAACAAAAGCATGCTAATTCTTTCCTGATAATTTTGCTTTGCTGATGCCTTTGAAAATTATTTTTTCCAACTATTTCCTTTTACAAATTGCCCTCAAAATACTTCAACCACTCAAAATCAAATGCTGCTTACCATTGACTGCTTTCCTTAGGAGAATTGGTAGATGTGTGCATGATGTTGCAATAAAGAACCACAACAGGAAACAGTAAGGGGTTTTTTTTCCCTCTTCTTGTTCACCTCAAAATGTCAGCACTGTCTCTTTTAAGAGCTGATGCAGCACTTTAAAAATATTTATTTTGTTGTTTTTTAGTTCTTTCAGACTCTCTATGAAAAAGAATACTTTTAGAACTTTCAGAAGAAAATCAACTATTTTGATGTTTATTTCTCATTTCTACATTTCTGGAATTTTATATGTAGTTTAAAATAGAAATTGGCTAATCAAGTTTATTTTGTTTAATATCTCTGCCATATTTTAATTTAGTTCTTCCTTCCTTTCTTCCTTCCTTCCTTCCTTCCTCCCTCCCTTCCTTCCTTCTTTCCTTCCTTCATTTTCTTCTTTCATTTAATACAGAATATAGTTTATTTACTCAGATTAACTGCAATCTTAAGTCTTCAAATATTTCCTATATATTAAAATACATTCATACAATGAGGAAAATGAGTAGATATCATCAATGAAAATTAAAAACTAACCAGCATAAGACTGACCTATGAAATATTCAGTGAAGTAAAATCCTATTTTCCAAGTCCATCTGCTTAGAAGTCATCTTCAAATGTTGAAAAAGGTCTGCAGAAGAAAACTTACTGTGTTCTATAAAAGGCTATATGGGTAGGAACAAATGCAAGGCTTTATGTAGGTCCAAATTCATTATTCAATATGTAAAACAAAACAAAATATAAAATATTAATGATTTCTAATATATCACATTAACTATGCTTGGTTAGGATTAGTGGAATGTATTGCTATACAAGTTAAAGCTAAGTACCAATCTAAGGGCTGTTAGTTAACATTTGAAGTGCTTTAATCAGGAATTCACATCTAAGGGGTATTTGGTAAGCACTTGAAAGTCTCGAGTCAGAAATCAATACTCTAAAGGTTATAGTGAATGGCCTAAATAGTTTCATCTAACTCTGCACAGACGATTCAGTAATTAACATGAGTAATGTTATACCTAATTTTTGTTAGTGAAATAAGTTCAAGAAAAAAATTTGCCTAGAAAATCTGTAGGGATCTTGTTATTCTTGTATAAAAGAATATAAGAACCCAACAGACCCTGCAGCTTGGAACCTCCAAAACTAATTTCAGGGTCAAAATTTCTGGTTGGTCTCATGTCTGTCATCCTCCAGTGACTAGAGGAGGATTCTACTGTCTGATCCCACCAGATACTTGCCTGACCTGCCATCAGAAAACGGTTCTTCCATCTCAGACTGAACTTCCTCACAAAGTACTTGTCACAATGCCTGAGGGAAGAGGGCTGGGATAGTTTAGGAAAAGCAGGTTTATGATGGATTTGTAAATGCTTCTTTGCTAAGAATTTTTTTTTTTTAAGATTTTAATCATTTGTTTGACAGACAGAGATCACAAGTAGGTAGAGAGGAAGGTGGAGGAGAGCGGGGAGGAGGGGGAAGGGGGTGGGAAGCAGACTCCCCGCTGAGCAGAGATTTTTCCCCACAGGGTTGTCGATCCCAGAACCCTGAGATCATGACCCGAGTTGAGCTGAAGGCAGAAGCTTAACCCACTGAGCCACCCAGATGCCCCTTTACTAAGAATTCTTCAACATGCATTGGTGTCAGCTTGAAACTTGCTTTCACTTAAGACCATCACCTGATTAAGAAGAGACACAATCCCATCTATATCTAATTGTGTGAAGTGATATGATACTATTTCCTAGGACAATTAGACACTTGTTTAAAGGACAACTTTTCTTAAGTACAATAATTTTACTTGAAGATTTGATTATTTAAAAGTGAATTATATTGCAGGTATCATGCTAAGTGCTTTGTTTACATCATCTCATTTAATCTTCTTAAAATTTGAAATGATGTAAGGTGTTATCTCCTGAAAGACAAAATGCAACAGAAAACAAGGAAATGATTTTATGTAGGCTACTAGGATGGCAAAACATTCATTAATGAGGAAAGTCTCAAAAAAAGGAAGAGAGACCTCGGATTTTAGAGAGGCCAATAAACAAGGAAGTCATCCTTTACATTAGGGCAGACATGAGAAAGAAAGAAGCATCTTCTCTGAGTCCTTGAGGAAAGGTAGAGATAGATTTTATCCAGAATATGCAGGGTAACCGTGACAGCCTTAAAGTTCCTCTCAGATTAACTACATTTTAAGCCATTTGCTCTTATCTATAGGACCCTGACCTCCCTTTTCTTAGATAATTTACTTTAGAAAACTTGCAATTCTAAATTCTTTTTTCTGTTGAGATGTAAATCATCTCCCAGACTTTTGAAAAGCAGTCATCAAAAAAGAAAGGACTCCAACCCCTAATCTGTGTAGAATCCCAATTTAGATAAACATCAATGAGCAAACACAACCAATCACATTGCCAACCTCTCCCTAAGGTCCTCCAATAATTTTCCAGTAGCTCACTGGATACTTAAAATCTCTTTTGTCTTTTGTTTCAGTGGAGTTGAATTCAGTTTCTCACCCTTTTTGCAATGGTCTTAAATAAAGTCTTCCTTGCCTAATTAACTCCACGTAGTACAATTTTTTTTTTTTTTTTTTTTTTTTGACAAGGACAAGGGTGCTCTTTTGGAACACAGTAAGTTGGGAGGGTTCTTAACTGTCCATTTTGCTGTTTTCCTGATAGCATAACTCAGGGAAAAGTAAACATCATGGAAATACTTAGAGAAGTAGGAAAAGCAAAAAAAAAAAAAAAAACTACAATGTAAAATTATTTAAGGAGAGATTTGACTAGATTATAACAATAAGGGGTGGGAGGGGCACCTGGGTGGCTCAGTTGGTTAAGCATCTGCCTTTGGCTCAGGTCGTGATCCCAGGGTCCTGGATCAAGCCCCCCAGATCAGGTTCCCTGCTCCTTGAGAAGCCTGCTTCTCCCTTTCCCACTCTCCCTGCTGGTGTTCCTGCTCTCGTGTGCTCTCTCTCTTTGTCAAATAAATAAATAAAATCAAAAAATAAAATAAGGGGAGGGAAACTATTGCAATAGGGAGATAATTTTTTTTTAAGATTTTATTCATTTATTTGACAGAGATCACAAGTAGGCATAGAAGCACGCAGAGAGAGAGGAGGAAGCAGGCTCCCTGCTGAGCAGAGAGCCCGATGTGGGGCTAGATCCCAGGACCCTGAGATCACGACCCAAGCCGAAAGCAGAGGCTTTAACCCACCTAGCCACTCAGGTGGCCCCCCCCACCAAAAAAGAAAGGGACCTTTTGAGAGTTGGGAGCAAAAAGACTTGAAAGATTGGATGTGGATAAGTAGAATGAATGGGATAAACAGATGGAGATAACAGTGGTCTGATTGCAGATCAAAAAGTGTTTTACTCTGGGATCTAGAGAGAGGCCATTAAGGAAGGATTTATGTTGGCCTACACTGAGGATGGACCAAAGTTCCTAGCAAGGGGGAAGGAAAGAATCTTAACCAAAAATTAACAACTATTCTATTCTAATTAATCAGTGAGGACAAAGAGTTCATTTAATCATTTATGAGGCAAGGTTTGGAAATTTAGAGCTGCTTTGTCTGGTATTACTACAAGCAAACAAATGGGACACTAAGACTATCAAAATTATATGAGGAAGGGTGGTATTTCCCATTTGTTGTACCCTGGAATAACAAAAACAACATGTGGGAGATTTCACAAACTTTGTTTTTCTCCAGGATCATGGCTTTGGTAGACTTCAACATTATCAAGAGAAAACTGAGGGAGGTTAATACTTGTTTAGAATCCTGCCAAAGGATTATAGATATTAAGGATACTTGTGATATAGACCCTAATCACCATCCTCTACTACCTCCTGATATTCAGGAAGGGTAGGTGAATGAAAAACAATCTGAAATAGACCATCAAAATAATCAAGATAACTAACTTGACTTTTGGTGTCATAGACACAATCTTTGAACTGGAGTAGTTACATATTCAGGAACAAATTTCTTTTCCTATGTTTGAATGTCCACATATCTTTTAAGACATACTGCTTTTAATTTAGTATCACACTGCCTGCATACGTGTCACTTTTCTTCTAGCAGAGTTTGAACTTTTCAAAATACCAACTTTGTCAAGTTTACTTTTTATACCTATGCAGTTTGTGTGACATTAAATGCATAAAAACTCTCAAAAGGCCACAATAGGTAAGCCTGTTCTTGGGCTTTTGATTTCCCAAGAGATCTGACAGACAATGCTATGTCCTCAGAAATCTGCCTACATGTTGTAAAAAAGAAAATTTTAGTTCTTTGAAGTCCTTAGCATATTTTCTGTTGTTATTGTTGGCGAGGAAGTTCTTTCTCTGCCCTTTCTCTAAGCTGGACTTAGAATCAAATTTACATGAGACAGATTAACAGGAGAAAACCAAACTTAGTAGACATAAGTACAGGGAGTCCACATTAGATTTCAAAGGCAGTGAGGCAACATGAAGTTTACCTGAGTTAAGGAGAAAGGCAGGATCTGAGGATACAGAGGGTAGAAAGCTCATTAGCAAGGTGAAAAGGGTTATTTGGGAGGAAAATAAGGTGGCTCTATTATGTAGGCAAGTTCCTTCCTTAAAGGGGAGTTTCTGTTAATAGTTTTCTTCCTGTTGCAAAATCTCGTTTCCAATGTAAATGTCGGCAGTAATGGGGGAAGCCTGGGCTTTTCCTGCATCTGCTGCATTTTTATTACCTTTAAGTCAAAATCATCTTTATGCCAAAATGGCACATTTGGGGGCATCTAATCCTGCATGCCTTCATGATAGCTTGACATTTATCAGAATTTACTACTTTAAACACTTTTCCCAAACTAGATTTTGAAATCTAGTTTCAGAAATCATAGCTGTTTTCAGATTAAAAAAAAAAAAAAATGGTCTTAATGCAAAGCTCTTTGCTTCAAAACCTCAACAAAAACTCTAGTACAGTTAATTTTTATCTTTTTCTGAAGTTAGATATCAGTTCTTTCTGCTTGGTGGCAGTGCAAAATCTTCAAAATTCTCAGGAGTCCTGTGTAGCCCTCTTTGATGACTACCCTGCCTTTGTATCATGAAGAACATTGAGGCTATCTGATACTCATGGGGAAACAGAAGGCAGGCTGAGGACAAAGCAGAAGCTGACACCCCACAATGGATATATGTGACATTTCTCAGGCATTCCTGGCTGCCCAAAATGAAAAACAAACAGTTAACTTACATAAATCGCAATCCCATAAGACATGTCTTCCTAGTTTACAAAAATCTTAGCAATTAACAAAAACAGATTATTGCTATCAGTGGTCTAGCTTCCAGAATAGAATGTAAATACAATCAAATGCCCTTATAATCTTCAACCCATTGACAGATACTTGAAGTGGGCAAAGTGTAATATTCTTTCTGGAAGCTCCCAAATATCTTACAGTTAATGCCATACTAGAAGGAAAAACAACCTTAACTTGACAATGGCAAGGCCTCAGTATCTTGTAGGTTCTTTTTAGGATATGAAAGTTTTTTGCAATCTCCCTTTTTCCTTACCTCCCCCAGCCCTCCATGGTATATAGTCAGCCACACAACCAAGGGCAACAACTTTCTGCCCAAGTTTCCTCTCCCTGTGCTTTAAAAACCATCATTTTGTACCAAAGATGTCTCAAGAATTCTTTCTTAGTCATTGGCTCTGGACCTAACCCCAATGAACCTCACCTATATCCCAGAACCCTATCAATATCATCACCCTCAATTTTACATATTCCTTCATTTTTGCAATTATCTACATTTACCCACACCTTTTTTCTTTCATCAATCTCTACATTCCCCCATCCTGAAAAATAAAAACAAATTGAAAAGTAATGACTCCTCCATTTACCCTGTATCTTATCTACTCTATCTTTAATCACACCAATCCCTCTTTTCTTCAGGGGTTTTTTGAAAGTAATGCAGGATGGAGGAAGTGAAGTAGTATAGAGATGTGAAGAGCACTAATCCCCCAAACACATAACAATTTGCAAATCTGGAAAAGAAAAAAAGATCTAGAGAATCTACTTTAAATAAAATGGATTCAAGTTCAACAGCAATACTGAGAAATGTAGATTTAAAGAAAAATTAAGAGCAAGAAAGAGGAAGTAATAATGACTCCAATTGCTGAATCCTCATAGTGTACTAGACAAGCATCATGTTGAATACTAGGCATATAATCATGCAAATAAGACCTGGAACTTAATTAGTAATATAATTTATAAAGGTTGGCCACGCTGTTTCAGGATTTCTTTTCCTTTAGCGCCTTGTTTCTTGGTCATGCTACACTTAAGAATGAAGAGGTAGTCTAGACAAAGAGTGATAGGTAACAAAGCCAAGTTTATTGAGTGTTAGTCAAGTTTATTCAGTGATAGTACAAATCTCCCAAAGAAGAAGACCCAAGAAGGTTGCCCATGCAGTGTCTAAGTCTAGGGGATTTTATGAGATTGTTGGTGGGCTGTTTTAATCTAATTAACTTTCCATGCACCTACCACCCAGTCAGGTTTTTGGACACATGCTCATCTACCTACTAGGTAGTTGGTTTACAGGGAAAAGAGTGAAGGGTTTATTTCAGGGTAGTGCAGAATAACAGGATGGTGTCCTTTTCCTTTTAAGTGTAATTTCTTCTTAGGGAGGAAGTGCCCCTTGTCCCTGCCTGCCTTTCTTCTGACTATCCTCCATTAATGAGGTAGGAAAGGTGATGTTAGGGTTGAAGCTAAGAGCCAATAAAGAATTCTTGAGACATCTTTGGTGCAAGAAAGTGATTTTATTAAAGCTGGGGACAGGACCAGTGGGCAGAAAGAGTTTCACTGGGGTCATGAGGAGTGGCGCATTATATACTTTCAGGTTGGGAGGGGTTTAGGGATAGGGTAAGTCTCTAAGGAATTTTGGAAGCAAGGTTTCCAGAATCTTGAGGAGGCTAGCTATTGTTGGAAAAATGTCATTTATTACTGTCTAATAAAACCTTACTCATGACATCCTTCAGATGTATATCAGTGGATTATATGCTTGGGGGATGATTGCCAACACATATCTTGGGGAGGGTTAGTGATAAAGGAAGTTTCCAAAGGAATTTTTACACATTAAAGTAGACTTACAGGGCTTTGAAGGGTGGGAGGTGAGGGCTCGGGCTAGGATTGCCTTTTTGCCCTTAGCAAAGTATTAATATTGAGGCAGTTGAGTCCCTGGAGGAATGTCACTCTGTTTCAAGAACTTGTCAATGAGGGCACCTGGGTGGCTCAGTGGGTGAAAGCCTTTGCCTTCAGCTCAGGTCATGATCTAAGGGTCCTGGGATCAAGCCCCACATCAGGCTCTCTGTTCAGCAGGGAGCCTGCTTTCCTTCCTCTCTCTGCCTGCATCTCTGCCTACTTGTGATCTCTGTCTCTGTCAAATAAATAAATAAAATCTTAAAAAAAAAAAAAAAGAACTTGTCAATGGGCTGTAGGTAGTAAGGAAATTTAATAATTTTTCTTTTGCCTTTGTTTCCCAAATCAATTAACAATTTCCTCTAACTATAACTGTGGGAGATAGAAGAGAAAATAAAATAGGTTGTTCCTTCCCTCCCAGAGACCATAAACTATTTGGTAGTTAGACCTAACATTTATGAAACAAATAGAGAAACAGATATGAACTTAAATAGCTCATTGCTGGACTTCACATGTCTGATTTCAATCTCTACATGGTATTGGAGAATGAGGCATCCAGTAAGGTAGCCACAAATAATTCCAACAGAAATGAGACAAAAGATCTTGAAAAATCAGTATGATTTAAAACAGTTAAGTGCAAAGGGAATTCTAGACAAATGTAAAACTTGAGCATTAGAAGAAACTGGAATGACTACAATCCACCATCTTTATGCAGAGGGACAGAGTTCCTAGAGCTAAGGAAACTGGAAAGTGGTAAGAAATAAATATGAACAGTTTGGTTGGGACTAGACTGCAAAGGAGTTAAAAATTCACAGAACATTTGCTCTTTATGAAAATCAGACAAAACTTAAGACTTGCAAACTTGTTTTCAGACAATCTAGAACTAACTAATCTCAATTAGAAATAGTGCCAAGATATGAGTCATAGATTTTCAATAAAATAAGGTTGAAAAATAACAAATGGAAAGAGCTCAGAACACAATTTTCTGAATTTATCTTGAGAAAAGGAACATCAGACTTTTTTTTTAAGAAATCAGAGTTTGATGCCTTTATTACTTACCAAATAAGTACACTACATTTTTCATAAAATATAACTTAATTATAAATTGTTTGGAATTTTAGTACACAATAGTTCCTGCACACACCAATATGGAATTGCATTATGCGCTTTACAAAAAAGTATTAAGTCTTTGTTATTTTCCACTTATACAAAATAAGAAAACTAAAAATACTTTTAAACTTCTCTAATCATAGTTACCTAACTTTATTTTAAAGGAACATAAAAGAAAATTGTTGGGGTATGTCTAATGATTTTTACAAATGGGGAGAAAATTAAAGAACCAAACATAAAACAAGATATTTGAGAAATTTGATATTTAAATTATGATTAACTGTAAATTAAGTTTAAAACTTTTCAAATATGTAAAATTATTTCTATATATCAAACAACCTAACCAAAATTGGGTGTAGAAAGACACCTGGAAAAAATTACAGAAATATGTTATTTTTTCAAAATAAATTTACTGCTTATAACAAAATTCTCAACTAATTGTGAAGCTGACAAACTATGTTAATTCCTAATGCAGCCATTACATTTCTTCTATAATTAAATGTATTATGTTTTTAAAAGAAAACACTGTCTTTTTGAGTGGTGGTGCTAAGAGGATATGAAATAAGGATGAGGAGGGGACTATTATATGCAAACGTTAATTACCATTTTTGTGTGATAAATTTATGGGATCAGTAATAATATTACAATTTCATAATAATGAAGAGAGTTTCAGAGAAGGTACTTAAATTGACCAACATGAGGTGCACCTGGGTAGCAGAGGACAGTAAGAGACCAACTCTTGCATTTGGCTCAGGTTGTGCTCTCAGGGTCCCATAATTGAGGCTACATGAGGTTCTGCACTCTGCAGGGAGTCTACTAGAGACTCTCTCCCTCTCCTTCTGTCCCCCCATGTGCGCTCTCTCTCTCTCTCTCTCAAAATAAAAGAAAATCTTTAAAAAATAAAAAATAAATTGACTATCATGATAAATCTAGGAGATAAAAGAATCGTATGATACTACAATTCTGTGCTACACTGATTCTTTAACAAAACATTTTAAAAACAGTCATATTAACAAAGTACACATCAAAGAATATGTAACACAAAAGATTGGAGTTCATAATTAATATTAATATAGACCACCTCCATATGTTTGTTTTTTTTTTTTTTTAAAGATTTTATTTATTTTTCAGAGAGAGAGGGAGAGAGAGCGAGCACAGGCAGACAGAGAGGCAGGCAGAGGCAGAGGGAGAAGCAGGCTCCCTGCGGAGCAAGGAGCCCGATGTGGGACTCGATCCCAGGACGCTGGGATCATGACCTGAGCCGAAGGCAGCTGCTTAACCAACTGAGCCACCCAGGTGTCCCATATGTTTGTTTTTTTAATAAAGATTTTTTTAATTTATTTAACAGAGAGAGATCACAAGTAGGCAGAGAGGCAGACAGAGAGAGAGAAAGGGAAGCAGGCTCCCTGCTGAGCAGAGAGCCTGATGCGGGACTCGATCTCAGGACCCTGAGATCATGACCTGAGCCACAGACAGAGGCTTAACCCACTGAGTCCCCCAGGTACCCCTCTCCATATGTTTTAATGCAGGTTAAATACAGCCACAAATCCAAGATCTAGAAATGATACTGAATTACCTCAGACTACAAACTGAATCACTACAATCTTTTCTGTTTTTCATCAGTATAGGTAAATAATATTTCATAATGTCCACGTTTTTCTATATTTTTTATTTCCTAGAACAAAATCCCCTTAAAAACAAACAAACAAACAAACAAAACATCCTGCATTCCCTGGGATGCTTAGATTTCCATTAATTCTTTGTCAATCAACAATAAGGAACTTCACTGAAATCTGACAAGAATTCAGAAGTCTGTTCCCTTCAACAGTTTTCTCTTCCTCAGGTAAAATGTTGATTGTGTTGCTTATTTGTAGGAAAGGAAAGAGTTGAGGGAGTTAAAGGGATTTTATGAGTTAAGACTTGGCTCCAACTTAAGCCAGGGGATTCTGTGGGTGGATACATTTGGGAGTCTAGATAATTAGAAATTGGGAGTAAAGATTTTTCTCTAGAAGTTCATAACAGACAAAAACCTGAAATGGCAGCAGTTATTTATCATCGACTGAGTACACAAGAGAATTTGCACAATGTCTGCAACTACTGTCTATAGAAAACTTTTTTTTTCAACTTTCTGGAATTAAATGTTTACTAACATTTACAGATAAAGAAGTCTATTTTCAATATAATTTATTTACTCAGGTTTTTTGTTTGTTTGTTTGTTTTGTTTTGTTTGTTTGTTTTACATAGGACCATTCGATCTGACACATGTCAGGGGCAATTAGCAATCTTCTGCTAACCCAGTACCTGTCCTATTTAGCAGGCATTTCTTGTTCCTCATTAACCGAATTATGTTCAGGTCATATATCATATCGCTGACAATAATGCCACTTTCATGCTTAATTGGTTAAATAAATGTGTAATTATGGAACTATGCTGAGATACTACAGTAAATTATTGTAACCACGGCATTTGCCTGATGTACATTGGGATGTTATTTGATCTACTATAAGATTTAGTAACACTAAAAGTTAATGTAGCATTTGTTCAATATCAGTGACAATATCTCCAGGTATTATTAACATTTTAGATAAAATGTTTGAAAACTAAGTGAACATTTTGAATATTCTATAAAATGAAGGCATAGTATTTTTTATGAAAAATATTATCTCTGGTATCAAGTCCAGAAAAAATAAACTGATAACTTGTTTCTAACATGACATACGGTAATTAGTAGAATTTATATTTTGCTGTGGGATATTTACAGTAACGACTACATTTTCAGAAAACTTTGGATCACAGCAAATATTGGCTCATTGAGAATCAAGAAAATCATGTTAGAGGAGAGGAAGATATTAATAGTTGTCTCAAAAATTCTTGTTCTAACTTTTTTCTAATTAACACTTTCCTAATGAGTGTTAACAAAATGAGACTTTGACAGCAACTAACAAAAAGTTCTTTAAACCTCCTTGAAATGAAAATAAATGACATATGGCAAAATGTTGACATGGTAAACATTTAAATGTATTCAGTTTTAAAATAAAGAACTTCTAAAGTATTAGGTATCTAGTCTTTCCTAAATACCAGATGTATTACTAAGGATTAGATTTGGTTTCATTTCTCAGTAAACAAATGAATTTAATAAAAAAATAAATAAAAATCACAGTGGTTTGAACAAGTTGGAAGTATGTTTTCTATTCACTGAAAGCAGTTTGGAGGTCAATAGTCCAGGGCTGGTACCAAAGCTCCACAATTACCAGGAACACAGACTAATTCTCTTACCTCTTCTATCATTATTGATTAAAAGATTAAGGAGAGGGAAACTTTTCTTAAGGAAAATATTTTAGGCTTTGCAGGCCACATATGTCCATAATGACTAAACAAAATTAACTCTGCTACAGTCAGGAAAAGTAACTTTGCCATTGTAGCAAAGGGTATATTTGGACAATATCCACTGAAATAGGTCTGACTGTGTTTCAAGAAGACTATATAGACAAAAAATGGTGGTGGGCTGGATTTATCTCATAAGTCATAGTTTAGCAAGCTTTCCTCTCGAATGTGTCTTTTATCTTCAAGGTAAACTCATGATCCAAGATAGCTGTTAGAATATAGACATAATGTTCAGGTGAAAGCCAGAAGAACCCCAGATGGTGGTAGAAGGGCCAATGGGACCAAAGCTGACAGTTTATGCTAATGAGATGACCCAGAAAGGGGACTGTCTATAACCAACCAAACATGTGATTAGAGGGTTAGGACTTTGAGTGAGGTGATAATCAGTCTGGCTTCCAGAGAGAGGAGAGGACAGGGACTGAATTCAACCATATGGACAATAATTCAATCAACCATGCCTATTAAATGAAACCTCAGTAAAAACTCTGGACACCGAAACTTGTATAAGCTTCTTGGGTTGGCAATACTCTGCATATTGTTACATACTGGTGTGTCAGGAGGCTTACACATCTTGAGGACATCTTCCTTCAAAAGACCAGGAGAATTAATTCCATTATTTTTCACTTTTTGATTTGGCTCAGTTATATCATAATAACAGCAAGACTACATGATAACCCAACAATTCCTGCCATTTGCCTCTCCTTGTAAGTCAGCTGAAAAAGTAAGAAATCCTTCATCTTCCTACCACCATGTCTAAAATCCACTTCTGTCTATACTCATACCCCCCTGCTCTTTTGTATTACAAAAGAAATATAAGAAGTCTTTCCTTAAAAAAAAAAAATTTTTTTTTTCTTTCTTTTTTTTTTTTTTTATTTAACAGAGAGAAAAAGAGCACATGAGTGGAAGGAGGGGCAAGGAGAGAGGGAGAAAGAGAGAGAATCTCAAGCAGACTCCATGAGTATAGAGTCTGATCCAGGGCTCAATTCCACAACCCAGAGATCATGACCTGAACTGAAATCAAGAGTCGGACACTTAACCAACTGAGTCACCCAGGTGACTCCAAAGTCTTTCTTTTAATTAAAAAAAAAAGAAAGAAAGAAAGAAAAGAAAAAGAAAGAAAGAAAGAAAGGAAGAAAATAAAAAAAAGACAAAAAATCTCCATCACTTGTAACTTGACAGCAACTTTGTCTGTTATTAATGTATGTTACCTCTTTATTATAGTAATATTCCTCCAGCAGGTAAATATCCTCAACTATCTCCTATTAGACAAAATAAAATAAGTGAAACCTTGAATTCCAGGCTAATATTCTATTGCAATTATTGTCCCAATTCTCTAGTACTATTCTTAATAAATCCTCTTAACATATTTCTGTGGACTTGTTGCTTGCATTTCTTTCTTCCCACATTACTGTGGCTTCCATTCATATTAGTTTATCAAATTGCTCTTGGTAACATCAAAACTGATCTCCATTATGCCAAAAGTAATGGTAAACTTCTATTCTTGTCTATCTTGAAATTTTATCTGCTCTTGACAGTATGGCCAAATCCTTATCTCTTGAATGAGATACCACACATTTCTTCTTTTTCTCTATTTTCACTCATCTCTTTGCTTAATTTCCACTGCTGCAGTCTCTTCCTTATTTACTTATTCTGTTTATGCAAGAGAAACCCAGATAATTATAATTGGTTGTGAATATTTTCTACTGTCTATCTTTCTATATAGATATCTAGATCTACCTATATCTATCCCATATATATCTAAATATATATTATTTTTATATATAGGATATATTTTATATATGTGTGAGATGTGTATATATATGTACATATATATGTTATATATATATATATATATATATATAATTTATTATTTTTTTTAACTAGAGAGTTTCATTCATACCTCTGACTTTAAATACAATCCCAGGACAGATTGATCATAAACTTTAGCTGTAGTTCTGACTCCTCTCCTGAACTTGAACATCATTCTAAGCTTACTTTTTATAATCTTCATTTGTAGGTCTAACAGACATCCTAAACTTTGCATATACAAAAACCGAGTTTTTAATAACCCCACAACTAAGCCTTTTTTTTTTTTTTTTAATTCTTGCTTTCTTCATTTTAGGACTATCAGAATCATCTTACCTTGGATAAACCCTAAACTTCAGAGGTGTGCTGGAGTCATCTCTTTCCCTCACCTCTCTTACCCAACCTATTACCAAGTTCTGTTGAAATAATGTATAAAATGTTGAATGTTTCCAGTTCTTCCTCATCTCTACTGCCACTACTATTGTTCAAGCTACTTTTATCTCTTGAATTTGTACTAAAATAGACTCCTTGCTTTGTTATTCAGAACTGCAATCTATTCTCTGTTTCTATTTTAAAAAATTAGATCGTATCAGATTACTTGTTTGATTAAAATCCACCAATAGTTCTTCTAATTGATTCTATATAAATCAATGTCTGTTCCCTTTTAATGCCAAAGGCAGATCTACATACCAGTTTCATGCTTACCTTTCTGACCATTTTATTTGTTTTTACCTAGCATATTCAATTCATACTAGCCTTTCTATTATCTTAACATGTCAAATTATTCCTGTTTCAGAGACTTTATAGCTGATAAATCTGCTAAGATATTCTCCAGATCTTCTTATGCTTGTATCAGTAAGACTATTCCAGTCTCAGTTCAAATATTAGAACCTCTAAAACTCTATCCTGACAAATATATTTAAAGTAACACCACCCCGTTCCATCACTTTGTAATACATCATCTCCTTGTATTACCTCCCTACCAATTATCACGAAATATGTTTCTTTTGCCTCTTTATTTTCTCTCTTTCTCTGATAGAAATAACTGCTAATTGAAAATCAGAAAGATCTTGTTAAAATGTAGATTCTGTTTTAGTATGTCCAGAGTTGGGTTGGAGATTCTGCATTTCTAACAAGCTCCCAGTTGAAATTTATTTGTCTAAGGATTTCATGTCTTCTGTTTCTGTGTGTGTGTATGTGTGTGTGTGTGTGTGTGTGTGTGTGTGTATGTGTCTATGTGTCTTCACTTAGAAATTTGACATAGCTTATTAGTTAGGGTTTAATTATAGAATATAACTAGATTAAGCATTGGGTTATAATTGACTTGCAGATTCATTTAGTCTGCAACATAGGGAAAAGACACCCTATATAAACCCCATAGGAATGACTTCTAGAAGCTCAACTTAGAAGCACATCCCACAGGAGCTTATTATACTGAGAAGATCAGGGTGTTATCTTTGGAAAGTGGAAGTACCACTACAGTGGTTGGCTCCAGAATCATACCATTTTGGTATGATCTGCAAACTGGGGATGCCATATCCACAGCTTCTGGCAGAACTGCTATGCTAAACACTTGGATAATAAGTGGCTCATGCCCTGTTTCTCTACACAGCAGATTTATTTCCAAATCAAGACCTACACAATTATATGAAAATTACATTTAGACTTCTAGTTGTAAGGGAATCACAAAATTTGGTTATTGGTTTTATAAACTCCGCAATACAAAAAAGGCATAGTAGAAAGAAGTCAAAATGAATAAGTGAGTTAATCCAAGTCATCTGTCCAAAATAGCCCCAAAGCATGGTTATTTCTGTTTCAGGGCCTTAAATAGTTCTCATTAAAATATCTCTTAAATTTTTTTTTCTCTTGCAATTTTTATTTACTGTGCTTCTATTTTTCTCCCTCTAGTTTCCATGACTCAAATGAGAATCTAATAATGGTTTAAGAAGGAAAAAGGTAATTGACTGTGAAAAAGAACGTGTTAAGTGCACCCTTGCCTTCCAACAACTTAGAGTTTTGATATGTTAAGATTGAAGTGAATTATGTCATAGGGGGAATTATGTCATTACTCCTTCTCTAGGTGAGTTCTCATCAAGTTGCCCATATCTACAAGTTTATCCATTAAAGTTTAAGAGTCACAATAATGATTTAGGCATCAGTCAGGGAGTAGTCCCCAAAAGGCTGCCCCTATTTTAACATCAGCTGCACATTTGGGTTTTTCTAAGGCTACCCTGTTTCGGACTAGCTGGCTATACATCCAAATCTTCCCAGAGTTACTCTCAGGTTCAATAATTCACTGCAACAACTCAAGGAGATCAGAAAAGTACTATACTTGCTATACTTACCTAAAATTGTAGGATACAAATTTGAACTGGCCAAAGGAAAGAAAACACATAGGACAAAGTCTGATAGCATTCAAAGGATAAGCTCTCATGTCCTCAGGAATGTGTTACCCTTCTGTCATTCACATATGACAGGATGCATGGAGTACTGCCAACTCAGAAATTCAATTGAACATTGGTTTCCTTCGTTTTTACTGGGTCTTCACTTAGATAGACACAACTGGTTGATTCATGTGGTTGACCTAAACTCCCCACCTTCTAATTACATGAATCACTTTTCTGTCATAGCCAGCTCCCAGCCTGAGTCACCTGGTTAGCAAAAACGATTGGATATGGTCCAGGAGCCCACCATAAATAACAAAGACAATCCTGTAACTTGAGAAATTCTAAGGCTTTAGAGATTATCTCCTAAATCTGGGACACAGTAAAGAACTCTCTTTGGTAAAGTTAATTTTTCACTACAACACTTTTCTTTTCTGCAAAGTCGTTCCTTCCTTCCTTTCTTCCTTCATTTTCTTATTCCTTAGGAGAATTTATAATGCCCTTCTCCGTGCTATTAAAGCATAGATCATTCTGTTATACTAGATAAACTCTTACAAACCAAAGTTTAATAGTTTTATGTTCTTGTCTCTATCTCCTCTGCCTGATGGTGGGTTCCTAGAGAACAAGAACTAGTCCATCATGATATTTTCAGAACCTAAAAATGATACTTGGCACATAAAGGGATCTCTTTTTCTTTCATTTTCTCATTCTCTTGCTCATACATACACACACATATGGAAGAATGTAGTCTGATCCAAGTAATTTCATCACTCCCACATATATCATTAAAATAAAATCTTAAAAAAGTAAGCCTTATTAATAGGCAATTATAAATTATATCTTTATATATAAAAAGGACAACATGTTATTTTGTTATTTGGCTGCTAACCATACCAAAAAATATGTACAAAGAATGATTTATTTCTCTATTTTGAGCATTCAAAACTTATATCTCCCACTTTACTGACAATGTTAAATGAAAAGAGGCACAAGTATGGAAAAATGGAAAAGAAAGTGCATGCATCTGGTGGCCCAGTGATACCAGGACTACATGACCAGCTCACATTGTGAAAGAGGCCCTGAAGCTTCTAAAATGGATATAAAGTTCTTCCCCAAAATCCCTAAGCAGAGTGCTTTCCTTTCAAAACACAATTTGACCAAGGTAATTGACTTACTGGCAATGAGTTTTGATCTAAAAATTGAGTGAGCTCTTCTATAATTGACTTTAATATAGTTGTAAAATAGGAAGGTAAAAGCTTTCTTCAAGAAGTCTTGCAAAAGTACTAATGCGGTAAATAGCACATTTGATGCTTCTATTAAAGCTCTTTGCTTAAATGGAAATTGACTATATAACTATGTTTTCACAGTTTGAGCTTTTTAACATTTGAGTAGTAACATGGATAATAAGATTCTGCATATTGAAGTTTTATGAAAATAGAACACTTTCAGTTCAAACACTAGAATTTCTATAAATGGGAATTTAATTATAATAAGATTATGCCAACAATTTTATAGTTTTTGTGACTATAACAAAAACAATCTCTACCTAATGTTATGAGAAAACTCAAATCTAAGTACAGATATCCCAAGGCAAAGCTAAGGAAGTCTGATGTTTTAATCATTATAAAAGAGTTAAGACGTACATATAATGTAAAATTAGAATTCATTCATTATAATACATTTTAAATTATACTTCACATTGTTCTTGCTTTCAAGATTTCATATTATCTAAAATAGATCATTTTATGTAAAAAGGGTAAGAGTCAATTTATGAGCTAAACTGAGCCCCCCCCAATTCCATATTTTGAAGATTTAACCCCCAATGTGACTGTATGTGGCGATAGGACTTCAGGTGGTAATGAAGGTTTATGTGAGGTCATAAAGATAGGTGGTAATCCCAGAGGCTTGGAGACCCTGTGATAAGAGGAAGAGAGCTAGATCTCTTTCTTTCTCTGTCTCTGTCTCTCCATCTCTGTTTTTATTTCCCCTCCTGCAGGCTCCAAGGAAAGGCTATGTGAGGACATAGTGAGAAGACGGCTGTCTAGAAGCCAGGAAGCGGGTACTCACCAGTAATCACACTGTCTGCCACCTTGATCTTGGACTTTTCAGTCTCCAGAATTGTAAGGAAAGAAACTTGTACTTCTCAAGCCATCCAGTGTATGGCATTTTGTTATGCAACCCAAGCTGATTAAGTCAGTCATAAATATTTTTAAAGGTATGTAGCACAGACTATTCACATGTTACACAAAACACTAATTATTTAGCTTATTTAAAAGGGAAGCATAAACATCTTTTAAAATATTTATTACAATAGTAAACAGATAATTTTTTTATGTGAGTTTAGTTCTGATTGCAGTTGTGAGGATTAGTCATAGATTAGAGTACATAATACTGATATATGTCTTGGAAGAGCAGGAGGTCTTTAGGAAAATTATAATATCGCTGAGTATTAGAATGTGCCCTTTCAATGTCAAGCCGACAGGACGTAAGGGGGAAAAAAAAAAAACAAGAAAGCATGTGAAGAAGAGGTTCACAGGGAGATGATTTATAAATGCATTATCTTATTTAATTCTTATTAAAAAAATCTTACAAAAGTAGTGTGTAATAGTTCAATGCAGCTGGAGATTCCTTCTGTTTATTAGATGTGTGACCTGGAGCAAGTTAACCCACCTTCATCTAACTCAGGTTCTTGGTCTATTAAAAGGGATTGATAAGATTAACCTGCTTTTTATATACCCTGATTTTACAGAAATTCAATGTAACCTAATGTGTCAACTTCTTTTCAGCAGAGCACAAATTCTGTATCAAATCTTTTTGAATCCAGACTTTTAAATTTCTACTCAAATAATTACTAGCCCTTACAGTTAGATCATTTCTTTTTCTATAAAAGACTCAAACTTTTTATATTCAGACATAGAAGGGTAACCCATACGCTCGTCACCATTCATATGTATTTCAGCAGGCTAGTTTAAATTGAAGTTCTTGAAATCTTGGCAATCAGAAAATAGTATCACTTGTATCAGTTTTGAGCAATAAGGACAAATGTCTAAAATGTGTATGGAGACAGCAGAGAGGGTGATCTGACAGACTGGGAGAATGCTGAGATGGCAGGGTGAGAGAAAAGGAAGAAGAGGAAAGATACAAGAATGTGTGAGACTGAAGGAGGAATATGCTAAAAAATTCGTGAGGTGGGTTTGGAAACCAGACTTCTTTGGCCCAAATCCCTTCTGTTGAAACTTGTGGTGAAAATTTCATGAGCTCATATAGGGAAATTGTATAGCAACTCGCATGACAACGTATTAACCAAATTATATATATTTTTTCTTAAATGGGTATTGGAGGCCAAATTATTGTCTAGTATTATTGTGAAAAAATGTTTATTTTGTAAAAATAACATTATGGGTTAAATTGTGTCTCCCCAAAAGATATATTAAATTCCTAAAGCCCTGTACCTATGAATGTGACCTGAAGATTTGGAAGTAGGGTCTTTGCAGATTTAATTAGGATAAAACAATGTCATTAGGGGGGCTTTTTATTTAATATAACAGGTATCTTATCCTATACAAAGTGGGAAATTTGGACACAGGAACATGCAGGGAAAATAGCATGTGAAAATAGGGGTAGAGATTGGAGTAATTCATTCACAAACAAAGGAATGCCAGAGATTGTTGGTGGTCATCATCAGAAGGTAAAGGAAAGGCTTGAGATACATCCTCTTTTGGAAATCTCAGAAGGAACCAACACTGCCAAAATGTTAATTTTCAACAAGTAATAGCTTGCAGAACTGTGAAAGAATGACTTTCATTGTTTTAAGCCCCTCAATTTTAGATACTTTGTTAAGAAGCCCTAGGAAACTAATACACAAAAAAAACCGATGTTAATCACTGAGTTCTGATAGGACTAGTACTTTTTATTCCAAGACATGATTTTATATGATTAATGCATTTTATATATTGCAAAAATAAAGGCAAGTTCTGGATAATAATGCCTTAATTGCAAATGCAGAAGAGAACTAAGTTGTAGTATTTTGCTTTTGTTGTCAACATGTTGATTACCTGTATTTGGTTACTGTACATAGATTGCTCCAAAATGAATGTATTCCTTCTATGAATTAGAGCAAAGATTCTGAGTTCTGACTCACTTTCCCGGATTGGGAATTTAAGGTAGTGCTATGGGTAGTGCATATGGGTATATGGTAATGTTTCATGAAACAGAGTCACTGGGGATGTAATTGGCAAGTGTGTGTGTGTGTGTGTGTGTGTGTGTGATGGAAAGATTCTAAGAAGACTGGCAGATATTTGACATTGGAGAGTTTATGACCTTGAGCAAGTTAACTGTATGTGTTTCAGTTTCCTCTGTGTTAAAAATGGTGTTAAGATGAGAACTGGTTTCATAGGATTGTTGCAAGGCTATAAAGTGCTTTGAATACACTTTATGTATTAGCTGTCTTCACCACCATTACAATCATCACACCATCTTATGGATGGTGCGGTGCAAAGATTTTCTTATCCTGAGACCCAAATTTGCTGAGATCACACCGGTGAGGTGCTTCTTCCTGACAGGTGGATTGAAAGGAAATTAGTTCTTTTTGTTTTGTTTTGTTTTGTTTTTCCTAATCCATGGACACGTTAAAAAAAAAAAAAAAGGCTGGGATAAAAGAAGATTGGTTTTATTATTAATGGGCGAGAAGCTCTATTTGGTGCTCATTCATTAATTCATTTATTAAAAAAAAATACTGAGCACCTAGCTACATGTTATACATTTTCTAGCCTGAAAATCTGTGAATGAAACAGATAAATATACCAGCTTTCATAAGGATTAGTCACCTCCTCTAAGTATCATGTCAATTATGTTGGTTTTCCTGTGGTTTAAAACCTAGTGGGGACAAAAAGACAAAAAAAATACACAATCTGTAAATAGATGCAATAACTTTAATAACATGGTTATCTTCTTTTTTTAATTTATTTTTTATTTTCAGCATAACAGTATTCATTATTTTTGCACCATACCCAGTGCTCCATGCAATCCGTGCCCTCTATAATACCCACCACCTGGTACCCTGACCTCCCACCCTCCGCCCCTTCAAACCCAGCTTTCTTTAAAATGGCATATTGGGTTTTTGTACCCACCAATATGTTCATTACGTGTAATAAAAAAACAATGAAATGTGGTATGATATATACATATAGATATATCTATGTATCTATTTATAGATATAGGTATATAAAATACATGCATATATATACATGCACATATATACATATGCATATATATGTATACACTCACCACAACTGTCAAATAAAATAAATAATTTTAACAAAAAAATGTAAAAAGACCAGTCCAAAATTTAAGAGAGTGTAATTAAATCTATGAGGAAAGTCTATACTTGTGTGTGTGTGTGTGTGTGTACACACACATACATATATATGCTAAAGTAGATCTATCTTCTCTAGTAAATAGGGTTCTGTGGCATTCTAGGATATGTTAAAATATGATTATAGGTAAGTAAAAAAGACCTTGTACTGGAAGATTCATACCACCATCGTGTTGCTTCAAAAACCGCTGTCCTAAAGAGCACCCAGACTTTTTTCACAACTTATCTTGTTTGGAAATACTACCATAATTAATATCAAGAATATAGTGACTTATTTTAAAATATAAATTTTGCACTCAAAGCAAAAATTGGCGAGTATAAACCATTTTGCTGGTATTGCAAAAAGTTGTAATAAATCATTTTGCACTGGCAGAGAATGCTCACTCTTACCATAAGAAATAAACAATTTACACCAGCAAAACTTCTTCCAGTGAATTACACCTGAGTGCTTATTAGTGCAGCAACATCCCCAGAGAAAAGTCAGACGAGCTGACTTTCAACGCTGTGAACTGGAGCACCTGAGGGTAGTAAGATGAATGAGGTCTCCTCACTTTTGGTCTTATTAAACAATAGACATAGAACCCAGTTAGACAGAGGAACACAACAAATTTTCTCCCCACAGTTTAAGAAATAAGAATAATGATTATAACACTGAGGAGAAAAAAGAAAGCAAAACCAAAAACCAATAATAAAGTTCATTAGAATGACTTAGAAGTAGAAGTACTTAAAAAAATAGATAGGAATTTGAAAGTCACAGAACTAATAAATGGCTTAAGCAACTTTTGTGCTGATTGTATTTTTTATGTCCTGAATATATAGACTTTGTGGAAAAAGTAACGTTTCTTTTTACCTTTTCATTTGATCTTAGGAACGTGCACATCTTGAACACAGAACAAAATGCATCACTTTGTTTTTCTCAAATATATCAAATCTATGTAGAATGAATATAAACCCTATGATAGCTGCAGAATACAGTTTTATTCTGTTTAATAATGTCAGATTATCTGAAGAACACATTTACTACTTAGAGAATTTTATAAACATTAGAGAAATGATAAGATACCAATTGTATTCATCCTCACTTAAGCAGTACATATTTACATAATTAGCTATATAAAATAAAAACTATTTACATATTTCAAAAGAATTTATTATGGGCTCCTACTTTCACATAATTATGCATTTCTAAATATATATGTGAAAGTAGAAGGTGTACCAGTCAAAAAACATGTTTGTTCATTAGAAAATAGTTTCTATTCACAATGAAATAAAAGAGTACAAAAATTATATCTTGGATTTTAAATGCAAACACTAATGTTACTTTAGCATTTTACATATGATCTTGAGTCTGATTCTTTTTCTTTATATTTGAACACAGAGTTGATAAGCTGAGCTCAGTTAGGGTCTTGATTTTAGGGTTTACATTTTCACAAGTTTTACCATGCTTAGTTATTTCTATTTTTGTCTAAAATGTGATGCATTTATGAACACCAAAAAGAAGAGAAAATTTGATTTAAGTCTAAAGAACAAGAAAAAATGTAACTGTTTATATTTAAAAAAAATAATAGAAATAGGATACATCTAAGACATTTTTATTAGCAACTCAGCTAAGTCATGTCTCCCAATGGGCCATGTATGGTTTTCTTTACACCTTCCTCAGAAACACAAGATGACTGCAGCACATTCCAACCAATATATTTATTTAGGAAAAACTAAAAGCCTCAAGACAGAAAAAAAGGAATGCTTGTACCTGTCCATTTTCCCAAAAGTCCTTCAGATTTTTCATCACATGTTCTGCATATACCTGGACCACATGACCATGTATAAACTACTATTTAGTTTATAATGAGAACACCACTGCAGACTTCTATCAAACAAGACTCACATTTGACTGGGTGCCCCAGCTCTCCTGAAAGACACAACTTTGGCTCTGATAAAAGTGAGTGAGCTAAACTATTATAGAAATAATAGGGGCACCTGGGTGGCTCAGTGGTTTAGGCCTCTGCCTTTGGCTCCGGTCATGATCTCAGGGTCATGGGATCGAGCCCCGCATTGGGTTCTCTGAGCAGAGAGCCTGCTTCCCCCCTCTCTCTGCCTGCTTGTGATATCTCTCTCTATATATATCGAATAAATAAATAAAATTTTTAAAAAAAGAAATAATACTTAGATCTAGGATGCTGGCATTATCAAGTTCATTTTTCAACGGAATTTTTATGAGATAATAAAAGCAAAATATACTAAGCATTCAAGTAATCACATAAATAAACCCAGACCAAGAAGTCACCCTGTGAAATTAAAAACTTTGGCTGACAGAATCACCTTATGTTAGCTTGAATATTTGTACACCTGATGCATCCAAGTTTAAATTGCATTTATCCTGGTGAGTTAAAAAGTGTGTCTTAGGGCCACCTGGGTGGCTCAGTCATTAAGGATCTGCCTCTAGTTCAGGTCATGATTCCAGGGTCCTGGGGTAGAGTCCCATATCAGGGTCCTTTCTCAGCAAGGAGTCTTTTCCCACTCCTTCCATCCCTCCCCCTGCCCATGCAAACTCTGCCTCACTCTCTGTCAAATAAATAAACAAAATCTTAATAAATAAGTAAATAAATAAATAAATGTGTACTACATAAAATACAATAATAAGAGAAACTATCATACCAGTAATTACGATATCTTAAAATTTTTTGTTATATTATTAAAATATATTTTCGAAATTTAACATAAAATAGGTGAAATGTCAACTGAAGCTGTTTTTATTATCTCAAGCATATTTCTCAGAATAAATATAATATAGAAGTTAAGAGTAGACAAATGCTGGAGACTTTCTGTGTTTTTTTTTTTTACACATAGCTATTTATTCACCAAACAAACTGATCAGTATGGGTGAGGTATAGGATAGGATCACAGATGTGGCCTCTGCTCTTATGGTCCTTATAGTCTATTAGGAGAGACAGATTAGTACACAATCTGATTAGAATAAATTATGATAAGTGTTATCATGGGAAATGTGGAGTGTGCTGTGGAAACACACGGTGGAAGCCACTCATCTGGTCTACAGGGTGTTAGAGGAATCATAATTTTTTTAAAATATTTTTATTTATTTATTTGACAAAGAGAGATCACAAGTAGGCAGAGAGGCAGGCAGAGAGAGAGGAAGGGAAGCAGGCTCCCTGCTGAGAAGAGAGCTCCATGCGGGACTTGATCCCAGGATCCTGAGATCATGACCTGAGCCAAAGGCAGAGGCTTAACCCACTGAGCCACCCAGGCACACAGAAACATACTTCAGAATGAGTTGCCAGGTGAATGGAGGAGTTAAAGAACATTCCCAACAGATAGAGTAACACAAGCAATATTCTGGAAGCAGAAAAGAACACTGTTGTTTTGTTTTGTTTTGTTTTGTTTTGTTTCTGTTGGAGGGAGAGGGCCAGAGGGAGAGGCAGAGAAAGAGACTCTTAAGCAGGCTCCACATCCAGTAGGTAGCCTGGCCCAGGGCTTGAACTCATAATCCTGAGATCATGACCTGAGCCGCTATCAGGAGTTGGATGTTTAACTAACTGAGCTATCCAGGTGCCCAGAACATTGTTGTTTTTAGTGGAAATTCAATATGGTTGGAGGGTAAGGTTTTTAGAAGAAGATGTAGAAATATGCATAGGGATACAATCTGAATTTAGATACCCAAGTGCCTTTTAGACCTCCTAAAAGAATTTAGATTTTATTCTAAAAAGTGTGGGAAATTATCTGATGGTTTTAATTAAGGGAATAACATAAATAAATTGCATATAGAGATTTCTCTCTGTGTGAGGGCAGAGTTAGGGTACTGCAGGTAAAGTTGGAAGGCTGTTTTAATAACCCATCAAGACAGACATAATAGTGTTCTAAACAAGGCTTGAGGCAGGGGATTATGGAAGTGAATTGGAGAAAATGTTATGTGAAAGCATCCAAAGACTTCAGAGGATAAATAGACCTACAGGGTGGAGAATTAAGGTTAATTGAATTACATGGTTTGGGTTACTGGTTGGATTTTGGTGTTAATCAGTAATATATGGGACTCAAGAGAACTTCATTGAGTATAACCCATTCTCTTTTTTTGTTATGTTAAGTTTATGGTACTTAAATGATTTCAAAATGTAGTTTTCCTTAACTTGTTGATTATAAGTCTCCAGAGCCCAGGAGAGAAGTCAGGACTAATGATTCATTTGTTTGCCATCCAGTATGGATATATTTTGAAACTAAAGAATTAGATTATATTGTCCAGAGTTACATGCAGGTGTAATGCAAAAGACAAATAACTGTAAGATAGAATTATAAAGAGCACCAAGTATTCCCATACTAAAACAAAACAAAATAAAAAGATCTTCGCCTACTGCATTAGCTTTCTACTGCTGCTACTAAATAAATAAATAAATAAATAAATAAATAAAGAGCAAAAAACCCCCAAACAAACAAACAAAAAGCCCCACAAACTTGGTAACATAAAACAACAAAAAATTATTCTTTTATAGTTCTGAAGGCTAAAGTCTGAAATCAGTATCACTGGGCTACGTGTTTTGGCAGGGTTATACACCCTTCAGAGGCTTCATGGCAAAATCCATTCCTTACTTTTTCCAGATTCTTAATGCTTCCAGCATTTGGTCTTTTAAGGTTGCATGACTCCAATCTCCCTGGTTGAACTGACTTTCTCTTCTGTGTGGTTAAATATCCCTCTGCTTGCTTGCTTGCTTGCTTTTTTAAAATTAAGATTTAATTTATTTATTTGAGAGAGAGAGAGAGAGAGAAAGCACACAAGCAGAGGGAGGGGTAGAGGAAGAAGCAGACTCCCCACTGAGCAGGGAGCCCATCTGATGTGGAACTCCATCCCAGGACCCCAGTATCATAACCTGTATTAAAGACAGATACTTAACCCACTGAGCTACCCATGTACCCCCTGCTTTCTTCTTTTAAAGGACATATGTGATTCAGTATTTAGGGCCCACCCAGATAATCCAGGATCATATTCCTATCTTAACACCCTTAACTTGATCACATCTACAGAGTTTTTGTATATAAGATTTACAGTGTACAATAGTTTGGGTGTTCATCATTCAGCCTATCACATCTACTAAGAAGAAAACGATACTTTCTTTGCTATATGGAGCTCATAAGAAAGATTGAGATAAGAATAAAATTAATTGAGGCTTCTGGGTGACTCAGTGGATTAAGCCTCTGCCTTCGGCTCAGGTCATGATCCCAGGTGGGATCGAGCCCCACATCGGGCTCTTTGCTCAGCGGGGAGCCTGCTTCCCTTCCTCTCTCTCTGCCTGCCTCTCTGCCTACTTGTGATCTCTCTCTGTCAAATAAATAAATACAATCTTTAAAAAAAAGAATAAAATTAATTTATGGCAGATAGTGTCAAATGACATTTAAGTTATGTAAAAATAATTTAGTGATATAGAAATTTAAAGATGGAAGAACCCTATCTGATTTGAGAATTTACACGATCAAAACAATGCAAGAGGAGAATATGTTCTTTTAAGAAGCTATATTAGAGGACTCTGGGAAGATAGCAAAATAGGCAGCACCAGGAATCTGTCTCCCTACTTAGACAGCCATGACACTGACAGGTCAGTCTGATGTAACCATTTCAGAACTCTGGAGTCTATTGAAATTTGTAATTTCCAGGTGAAAACTTGAACCATAAATTATGACTAACTTCCATCAATTTCAGCTCTAGCAGAATAGCAGCAACCATTTCCCACCTCTAGTCACATGGAAGATAGTTGCATATGTATTTCCGAAGCAGCTTTCTTTCAGACTGTGGAAGCTAGGGTGGGCAAAAGGACTCTGTTTTCCAAATAACAGAAATCTGTGCTCTACTTTCTGATTGCTCCTTCTGTTAACAGAGGTGAAGACAAAGGTGGGCAACAACAACAACAACAACAAAAAACACATTCAAAATGATTAAAATAGTTGTATAGACATTTCTTTAGAGAAGATCTATAAATGGCCAATAAGTACATTCAACAGTGCTCAACATCATTAATCATTAGGAAAACATAAATTAAGACTACAATGAGGTATCATCTCACCACTATTAGGGTAGTCATTTTAAAAAAACAAAACAAATACTGGTCAGTATGTGGAGAAATTGGAACTCTTATACACTATTAATGTAAATGTAAAATATAGAGCCACTGTGGAAAACTGTTGGAACACAACTGGGATCTTTGCCAATGTGACTGGGATTGTGTGGAATCCTGTGAGAAAACTCCAGGAGATGGAGGGCAAGAGTATTAGGATCCATGGAGTGTTTTCTTGTCTGCTTTAGATAGATCTGATAAGTGTGGAGAATCCTTAACTTGCTCTTGTCATTTAAAGCTAAGAGATATTGTCATTTAAAGCTAAGAGGTAATCACTGTTGTTCACTGGTCTCACTTGATTGCCTGCACTTAAATCACATCTCACACTTAGCCCTCACCCTGCACGTAAATCTATATCCTGTTTGTAATCGGATCTTGTGGAAGGTATAAAAGAAGTGATTGCAAGAAATAAAGACATCTACTGATCATCAGTCGGTAGTCCCCCTACCATTTCGGCTCCCATCACCAGGATCCCCACCTCGCAAAGGTGATGGAAAACAGTACAAAGATACCTTAAAAAATTAAAGATAGGGTTAGCATATGATCTAGCAATCCTTATTCTGGGTATATACCCAAAATATTTGAAAGCAAGGCTTGAAGAGATATTTGTATGCCCACATTCATAGCAATATTATTCACAACAACTAAAACATACCAGTAACCCAAGTTTCCATCAATGGATGAACAGATAAGCCAAATTTCAGTAATATATACAATGGAATAGCAATTAGCCTTAAAAAGGAGGGTATTCTGCAAAGGGCTACAACATGGATATAGATACATGGATAAACTTTGAAAATATTATCCTAAGTGAAATAGTTCATTCATAAAAAGATACATGTTGTATTATTTCACTTACAGGAGAGACTTAAAGTAGTCAAAATCATAGAGACAGAAGGTAGAATAGTGATTGCTAGGGGTGGGGGGAGAAAGATATAGAAAGATACAGTTTAATAGGTATAGTTTCAGTTTTACAAGATGAAAAGAGTTATGAAGATGGATGGTAGTGATGAATGCACTGCATTATAACATATTTAATAACAGTGAATTATACACTTAAAAGTGACTACAGTGGCAAATTTTGTTATGTATATTTTACCAAATAAAATATTTTGAAAAAAAAAAAAAAAAACACTACTGTAAGGACCTATTTTACTATCTCTGCTCCCCTCCCCCAGGGGACTTAAAAACAGGTCCCAGAAACCAGCTCCAGGTGTGAAGGCCAAGAAAAACAAGGCTGTACCCACCTCGAGTCTAGCCCTGACATAAGTACAGCCATCTGGGCAAAGCAAAAGCTGGCACCTTGCACTGTAGGAGTGGGTTAGCATAAGAATGGCCATCCTGGAGGCCCGGAAGCCATTTTACTGAGCGTCCCTAACCAGACCACAGGGCGCACGTAACTTGAGATAAGAGAAAGTAGCAAAAACCTGAAAAACAACTTAATTATACACCACCACGGAGGTTAGGTGATGGCGTCATAGGGACCAAATGTTAAAGAAAAACAAATAGTTAACTTGCAGAGATCACAATCGGCAAGACAGGAGTCTCCCTTGGTTTGCAAATGTCCTGGTGATTTACAACAAAAAGGGCGATCTCTTCAATGGCCCAATTTCCAGAGACAAAGGGCTCAGTTCCTCAAGGCCTAAGGTCCACCATAAAATGGAAGGAGGCTGAGGCAGAAGGAAATGTAAATAAAGTTAAATTTCCTCTAAACCTAAATCTCAAATAACTACCAGGATGCCACCAGGGTGACTCCGGGGTGGCAAAAGGTTAAACAAAGTCAAACTGTCAAAGTGGGGTGCATGATATGTATGTAGCTATGAAGTGCCTTGAAAATGCTATATAAACCCTTGGCTTTGAGTGCTTGGGGTCCTTGTTGAAACCCGCTGCGCCAGGCGGATACTTGGACCCCAGCTAGCTGGAAATAAACCTCGCTGTGTGACTTGCATTATTGAGAGTGTTCTCTGTCTAATTGAGGGGTGGTCGACTCCGTACCCTAACACTACATTATATACGATGGGGTTAATATTTTTCGAGGTGATATTTGCAGCACCATATATGAATTTCACCTAAAAGTATGAAAAAATATTTCAACTACATATTTCCTGTGTTATTAAAACAGATTCCCCCCTTAATTATGTTAATCTATATTTCTAAATTAAAGAGGAAACAAAATCGTTGGTTCGTTTATAGAGCACACACTCATACACAAACACACACACAAAAAACTTTCCTCAGTGTCTCTCCCTATTTTTATGGAGGAACTTTCTCCTAAAGGAAGTCTAGAAGGTAAAATACTAGCATGTTATATGACTTTATCTGATGGCTATGAAAATCTACTACTTATTACATGTATTAAAAAGAAAAAATGTATTGAATATCAACAGAGATTGAGGAATTTTTTTTGAACAATTTCATATAGGACTCAGCCAAATAATATATATCTATTGAGCACATATATTGTTCCAAAATTTAGACCCAGTGCTAGAAAGGATTTCAGGGAATTTAGTATGCAGATTTTACAGTATTTTTTGAGACAAGTATTACACAGCTAACATTTTGCACATTAATATATTATTTTTCCTCATACACCTATCAATATACATAAAATTTCAGGATTTTTTTCAATTAATTTTTAGAGATTGAAAACCATAGCTTCAAAATTTTTAAATGATAGGACTGGATTTTTTTTTTTTTTTAAGATTTTATTCATTTATTTGACAGACAGAGATCACAAGTAGGCAGAGAGACAGGCAGAGAGAGAGGAAGGGAAGCAGGCTTCCCGTCAAGCAGAGAGCCCAATATGGGGCTCAATCCCAAGACCTTGGGATCATGACCTGAGCCGAAAGCAGAGGCTTTAACCCACTGAGTCATCCAGGCATCCCTAGGACTGAAATTTTAAACTATGTAACAAGACTTCGCTTCTGGGACTTTATACAATAGTGTGTCTTTGCCAAGTACTACAAGACATAAATAGTAAGATAATGAGAAAAATGTACTTATTACAGTGGGCACTGGTATTCCTGGACCACTTTCTGGAACAAGTGGGCATCATAAACCAGCATCAGAAAAATAACAATCAGATGGGACAAGGGGAAAAAAAAAAAAAAAAAAAAAGAATGGGGGGGCGGAGAGTGATTTTAGACTAGACAAATAAAGTAAAAGGACTTACTTAAAAGCAGTAGCATTTATGCCACAGAAAAGGAATAAAACAAAACAAAATTGATTAATCACCCTAAGTACAGAGTGCACAGCATCTTATTAAATTTTCCATGGACTTTTTAATGGAAACAACTTGACCAAAAATCTGTCACAGAATTTTGAGACCCATTAAAACAAAAGTTTAATGAGAAAAAAAAAAATTCCATGAAAAATAAGGTCTTAATGTGGTTACTAAAATAAACCAGATATTCTTTTTGTAATTTATGCTATTTTATTAAACTGATAACTAGTGAGCTTTCCTAAAGAATGCTCTATAACACTGTATTGAACTTAAAGATTAAAGTTAGAGAAAAAATACTAAGCTATCAACTCAACAGTCATTTCATTAATCTTTAAAATAAAATGTTCACTTTATTCATAGGAAATCTAGTGTTAGTAGCAGAAAACATATTGTTAACTGGACTTTGATTTGGATTCTAGTTAGATGAGCTGTGAGTTCTACGGGAGAGAAAAAAAAAAATGTTTCCTCTACCCTTCTACGTTCTTGGCTGAGATCATTCAGTAATAAAAGATAGATTAACAGAAGAAAAACAAACAGAAGTTTAATAACATATATACCTCCTGTATACATGGAAGAACCCAGGAAAACAAAGCAACTTCTGGAAGTGGCCTAAACCACCATCTTAAATACTATCTGTAACTAAAAGAAAATGTCAGGGAAGGGAGAGGCCAGTTACAGAAGGTTACTAAGCAAAGCACAGTAAGCAAGTGTATGGCTGTTAGGCAGATCCTTCTACACTGTTAAAAGAGTTTCTAGAGATTTAAACAACTTCCTCTCTCTGATACAGAGAGATACCCCCCCTTATTCATTGAGATTTTCTTTATAAATGTAAATGTCTCTTACAAAAGGGTAACTTCCAGTGGATTTTCAGAGATTTTCCTGTGTTTAACATTTCTCTAAAATAATCCTATGCTAAATACACATGTTTTGGGGTGGTATATTCTGTCCCACAGCAGTTCAGTGCTCCTCTGAACTCATGGTTCCTGCCTAGAATCTCTGCCAGAGCTTGTTTTATCTTTTCTTAGTTCTACTAGAACATACAGTCCAGAGACATTATTGGCATCTAGTCAAAATAATGTGTCTTTTCCTGCCAACATTTTATCTTGGTTGACCTTATGTTATGACGTGCTGGGTTTTTTTGTTAGTTTGTTTTGTTTTGTTTGTTTTTTCCTTTTTTGTCTGTTGCTCTAAATTTTGCAGTGGTGTTCAAAACATTGAAGGACTTAATGGTGATTGCCCTATGCAATGCATCAAATGTCTTTTAATTGCCACCTTTACAGGCTGGACGATTATGATTTTAGTTTACTTCTGAAGTCTTAGAAATGTAAAAGTCTATAAAAATGTATTTAGAATCTGAAAAAAAAAATAAGGAAGTAATCTGAAGAAGACAGGTTTAGATGGAGGGAGGGCAGCAAAAGTGGTTGTCTGTTCTTAACCCCCTGAGTACCGAATGGATAAATGTTCAGGGAAATGGAAATACAATTGAAAATCAAACATGAGATAGAGAACTGAGAATGTAGAAAGAATGGATTTTCCCTTGAAATTAAACAGTAGAACTCATACCGCGGTTATATCTCTCTTACTTACTAAATTTAGGGCTCCTTTCCTGGAGCCTCCTGGGCTTTCCCTACCTGCACTAAATGTTTTCCCCATTAAAACTCTCAATCTGTTCAAACTGTGGGGTGAAGGAGACTATGTTATTATTACTCTACTGCTTAAAGGGAAATGAAATCTGCAGTAGCTTACAGAAAAGGAAAAAAAAATAAATAAATAAAACCAAAGACTCTTTTATCACAAATGAGAACAACACAAGGAAAATAAGTCAGTATAAGATTGCTCTGAGCACAAACATCATTTTGCTGAAAGCTTCTTTTACAAGCAACCATAAAAGAGCATTCATTAGTTAATACTGCATTCTTCAGATGTTAAGAATTGAAAGGGTTGGTACTGTAAGGGCCTATTTGGTCAGTACTGGCTTCATCCGCATAGAATAGCCATCCCGATATATAGGTACTGAACTTAGATTGAACCTGCCCCTTCCCCCAAGAGGAAAGCGCTTAGAAACAGAACCAGTGAAATATGGCCGGCTGGTGAAATATGGCCAAATAGCCCGAATAACGGAGCACAGATACCAGGACATGTCAGGCTGAGCAGAGATAACAGAGTCCAGATACAAGGATGTGTTCAGCCAGGTGGAAACGTCCAATCAAGGGAAAGCGCAGGTATTACCCGCCAAGGAGTGTGAGCCCCGCCTATCAGGCGCCAGACAAAGGCACCAATTCCAGCCAAGGTCATAGGCTGAATTAAATGACTATCATGGGGTAGAGTGTAATCCGATTGGCCGCCTGTGTGTAATCTAGCATGATTGTATGACGTTTTCTGTGCACTACATTCTCATTGGCCAGGCTCAACTATATGGCTTTTACTCTATAAAAACTGGTGTATGAGAATAGAAGGTCATTACTTTCCTTTGTGAAAGGTGACCCCGAATGTTTGGTTTTGGTTCTTGGTGCTGGCGCGAAATAAAACCCTGCTTAACTTTTGCCTTGTATCGGTCTCGTCCTTTTGTCCACAGACCCTTTCAGTACTACTTATTATAATCAAAGAACCTAAACATAAAATGAGTTCTTAATAATCACTTAGTTTAATTCCTCCTTTAACAGATAAGTGTACCGCATCCTAGGAAGATGAAGAATAAGAACCCTGACCTGCCAGTTCTCAGTCCTGTACTCTTTCCTGCATTGGCTATCATAATTTTTTTTTTTAATATTTTGCTTAGACTACTTCTCTGTCTAGATAGATAGTTCCATAACTGCCTCATGCAATTTTCCAGATAGTTTTTGTCTTTTGCAATGTTTAAATATTTTACTCTCTTGGATAATATATTATTTTGCATAAGTTTGCTTTGACAAAGATCCACAAATAAATGCTAAAGCCACAGAACAGCATGCTTTCAAGGGAGGATGAAGACTTGACAAAGACATGTAAAGAAATGGTAAATGTTTACAAAAATCCAGAAAGTCCATTAATAATTTTTTAGTGTCAAATCAGTTATGGTATCCCAAATAAAACAGAAGTTCCCAATTATGACTAAGAAGGATCTATTTGCACAATTATGAGATATTCAATTTGTTAAGAACAATAAATGTCTAATGACCAATTGTATTTATTAGACTGATAAGATTGCCATAACAATATATCACAGACAGGGCAGCTTACACAACACTAATTTACTTTCAGTCAAGTATACAGGCTGCAAATACAAGATCAAGGTTCCAGCAGGGTCGGTTTCTAGTAAGATCTCTCTCCTTAGCTTGCAGACAGCCACCTTCTCCCTGTGTCTCTTCCTCTTTTTGAACTCATTTAATCTTAATTTCCATTAAAATGTCCTATCTCTGAATACAGTCAGTTCGGGATTTGGTCTTTGAACTGTGGATTTGGAGAGGACATAATTCAGTGCATAATATCCAGAATAGCTTAAATGAAAGTGTTTAACTTGTTTCCATCCAAAGGAAAAGCAACAACAACAGCAACAACAACAATAACAATAACACACACACACACACAACCCACTTTTATAATAAAAATAAAGCTATACGTCCAAAAAGAACAGGAAAATGTTATGGAGTTGTACTAGATGAGCAATGTCAACAAAACTAAAAATTGGAAAGTAGACAGATGTGTGGTAATACACTAATAGAGCATAAGATGATCATGTTCAATTGTTTATAAGGCAGAAGGCAACAAGAAGTCTCAAAATACTCCAGATTTGGGGACACCAGTACCTCTGAAGGTGAAAAACTGGATGCAGGAGGGCTGAAAAGAGTAAGATTGACTGCAAGTGTGCAATTTAATTAAAACTTCACATTTTCCTTCTCTCCGTCCCTACCTTTCTTCTGCTCTTTGGTTAATTTAAGCTAGAGATATTTCAGACATGGGGATAGCTGACTTCACCAAAAATGACATTAATGCATGAAACTGAAGCATGGAATTGTCTTCTAAATAATGAGAAGCCCCTTTCTTTTTCTCCTTCTCATATTTCAGAATAGTGACATACAAGATTGTATCTATAATAAGAAACTAAAGAATACATTCTGGAGCAATGAATTGACTTAAAAAAAAATGGCTAAAAAGATCAGGTGATCTGTGCATCCCACCACGAAAGGACTGAGACACTATACAAGAGAAACATTGTTAAAGATCATCCATTCAACTTTTAGATATCTTCTGAAACAGGAAAAAACTACTAGGCATTAGAGGACAATTTCCAGGAGAACTGTTGTTTCTTCACCATTCCGTAGACTTCCTTCCCACTGGAGAGTTTCACTGAAATAACACCTAGCTTTTCTGTTCCTTTCTTCTCACTTTTCCCCATACCAGGGGAGATGGCTTTTATAAGCGGTAAGTTGGGAAGAGTAGTGCCAATGAAAACACTTCTCTCCCCTGTTTCTTGGGAAAGTGAAATTGCTTTCTTCTCTAGTATTTCAGCCTAGGCTGAAGCAAGACTAGGGACTTTTAAGTATGGAAGTACAGAACCGTATTTGTTTCATATATATATATATGAAACATGTTTCTCATATATATATATGAAACAAATACAAATAACCTATACTGCTTTGTAGCACACATGAAAATCAGCAACTTTCTAACTAAATAATATATTACGTATTACTGTTTTATATATATATAATAATATATAATAATATATATTGTTTTATATATATTTATATATTATATATAAAACATGTAATATATAAATGAGCAACATCAACAAAACAAAATAATATATTATTATATAATATATAATAATATATATATTGTTTTATATTTAATAATATTATATATAATATATATTGTTATATATTTATATATATAACAATAATATATATAAAACAATAATATATAATATATTATTTAGTTAGAAAGTTGCTGATTTTCATGTGTGCTACAAAGCAATATAGGTTATTAGATTTAAGCCAGGTAATCAGCCCTACAGTAGCTTCTGAAAATTAATTACATTTCCCAATAGGCAGTTTTCATCAGCCCAAGCCATTCTATGGGAAGAAATAGTAGAAATAGCCACTGTGGCATACTGGTGAAAAGTTTTCTTATACTACAGTGTGGATGCTGTGTTATTAGTCCATTCTAACTACAAAACCAAAACCAAAACAGTACTACTGTGCCAATAATATGGATTTCATAGGACAAATAGTGAGTTTTGAATAGGCTAAACAGGAAAGGTTGGCTCTGTAGGAACACCTAGGGCCCAGGCTGGCAATCAATAACATGTTCTAAATTTTGCAACAGTGTACCAATAACTCAAATATCCCCTTCTGACATTGAAAGTGTTTTTTTTTGTTTTGTTTTGTTTTTTTTAATTTTAGGTAGTTACTCTTTTCCATTCCACACTTTCTCAGAATGATATAGTAAATACAAAATGCCCTTAATAATCCCTTAATGAGAAAATTCCACAATTAAGTTAAAGTTTAGGGTCATGGGTCATAAGCAATATGCATACATTTACTGATATCTGTTGAAGCTGAAACCTACATTATTTTTTATTCGCCTTCCTACACTCAGATATAATGGAATCATTTCTTCATATTTTGCCAACTGTAATTAGTGAGTTCTGAGAATATATTTTTACTTTCAATACATATCCCACAAACAGGGAAATTATTTGTTTTCTAAATGGGTTGTACTAAGGCCATTGCTTATAACAGCATGGAAATTATTAACTGTTTTTACTATTTAAAAGTAAAGTCTGTGAGAGAGCATGTCTTGATTTAATACGACACTGGCTGGGGTGCTTGGGTGACTCAGTCAGTTAGGCATCTGCCTTTGGCTTGGGTCATGATGTTGGGGTCCTGGAATCAAGCCCCATGTTGTGCTCCCTGCTCAGCAGGGAGTCTGCTTTTCCTTCTCCCTCTGCCTTTCCCTAGCACCTGTACTCTCTCTCATGCTCTCTTTCTCTCTCAAATAAATAAATAAAATATTAAAAACCAAACCAAACCAAACCAAACAAAAACAAAAACAAACAAACAAACAAAAACAAGACACTGGCTTTCTTGAATTAACTGTGCCCTTTTCAGTAAAAGAGTTCAAGTTGCACATCCCAGAGGAAGCCCATTTCTACCTAAGAGTTTAAAACCCTTCTAAATGAGATTTAGTAGAAAGAGAAGTTGGGACACATAGCTCTTTGCCTTTAATTTATTGACATTCAATTCTTAAGAATGAAGTAATATGATTTAGGCTTTAATTTCAGAGGAATTTATTTATTTGGACTTTAATTTGCAAGAGGCTCTAATTTTAGAGTTTAGATTTTGTTTTTCTGTATATTCTACAGTCAGAGTAAGTTAATTTTCAAGTTTAAAACACCTCTATAATGCTAAAGTTTTATCTCACTGCTTAACCTCTGATAGGCTACATTGGAAACTTCAGCTGGATCTAATCTGGGTTGCATAGCAGAGTGAATTTTCAGATTAGGTAAAGGGTTGACTTGAAGTTGATTTATTTTATGTACAATCCTGATGTAGTTGATGTATTTCATAGGCTTTCAAGGGCAAAATCTATGCTTCCAATCACTTTCCTGGATGGGTACCCAAAGCGAATATGTTGCCGAAGGAAATTTGTCATGAAGCATATAAAGCATAATCTTAAGGGCTCCTCACTTGCATGGCCTCCTTCCAAGGCCTTGGGAGGGACCGCACAATGTGTTCACATGGACATATATTTTGACAAGATTTCCAATATTAAATATATTGTCTACAATTGGGTAAGACTCTAGTTCCTTTTCACTCTGGCTTTGTTTCCATTCCAGTTTCTCTCCTGTTAGATGGTACTTAAGGACCTGCAGGTTATTTCTTGAATCTAAATATAGAGAAAATGATTTGGGAATACATTTAGTGTAAGTTTAGAGAGATTGCGGGTATGTGGTACGTGGTAATATTTGTGTTAAATTGCTACTAGTTGCCCTCGTGTACAAGTGACTTCCAGGAATACTGATATTGCCTGCTGAGCTGACTCACTAGGCATGGCAACAGTCACAGAAGCAGAGGTAATATAATTAAGATATTTCCAATGCTGTCAAAATCAGAACAGGTGGACAATGGAGGGGAGATATATTCAAATGTATTGAATTGATGACCAATGTAGACAATTCAATTATTACATATATGGGAGGTTTTCTTCGTATAGTTATCTATTCAGAATTGAAGTTTTCTTATGTCAGTAAAATATTTAATGATGAAATGTACTCAATTATAATAACATCACACATTTTCCTTTTAAAAATATAAATTACATCAAGAGAATTTATCAAAATTTCTGTTTGCTCATAAATGTAAAAAATGACTGCCTAAGGGACATATTCCAACTAAGAATATTCAAAAAAATTCTATCAACTATGAAACAAACAAAAAACCACTAAAAATACTTCCCATTATTTCTTTTAAAACAAGATTTTATTTATTTATTTGAGAGGGAGAGAGAGAGAGAGAGGGATGAGTAGGAAAAGGAGGACAGCGAGAAGCTGACTTCTTACTAGGCGGATATCCTGATGTGGGTCTTGATCCCAGGACGCCAAGATCATGACCTGAACCAGAGGCAGATGATTAACCGACTAAACCATCCAGGTGCTCCTTTCCCATTATTTCTGTAGAAAATTATACTACAATTATAAATGTAAGAAGGAAAACTCAAAGAGAACTAAAGAAAAAAATCAGTACAATTAATCATAGCATCCTTTTAGAAATGTGAGAGAATATATTTCCAACATGAAACAAGAACAAAGTTTTCTATAAAGGAAATACTCAAAAGATCTACCCATACAATAGAAACTTCTTGGGATTAAAAACATGATAGCAGAAATATAAATGGTAAAGGAGTATTTTTAAGATAAGTCTAAGAAAAACCTCCAAGAAAACACAACAAAGGATAAATACACACAATAGGAGAGAAAATACTTAAAATATTTTAGTGTATTAAATGAGACTATCCAATTCCTCATTAACTGAAAAAGGAAACATAGAAATAAGGAAAGAAAAGTATAAAAGAAATAATTTGGGGCACCTGGGTGGCTCAGTTGGTTAAGTGACTGCCTTTGGCTCAGGTCATGATCCTGAAGTCCCAGGATGGAGTCCCACACTGGGCTCCCTGCTCAGCAGGGAGTCTGCTTCCCCCCCCTCCGAACCCTCCCCCTTATCATGCTCTCCCTTTCTTTCTCATTCTCTCTCTCTCTCTCTCAAAAAAATAAATAAAATATTTTTTAAAAAAAAAGAAAAGAAATAATTCAATTTTTTCTAGAATGGATAAACATAAATTTTTGTAAGGAAAGGGCTAGTCAAACAGTAATCATACTAAACAGAAAAAGTAATTTCAATAAGGTACAGTTTAGAAAAATTCAAACATAAACAATGAAAAGAATGGCCTCCTGCAGCACAAAAAATCTTGGGAAGAGGGATAGAGACGAAAAGGTTTCATACAAAGGAACCAGCATGGAAATGGCATTGAACTTTTCAATAAAGCTAGACTCTGTTTTTCACTATCCTTAAAGAAAAATTATTTTCAAGCCAGAGTTCTATAATCAGACAACTCCTCAATCAACTTATTTTGAAGTGTTGATCAAGACTATTTTCAGATAAGCAAAGTTTCAAAAATAAGTTTCTTCCAAGGTTACTCTCACTCTCAGGAAGCTAATGAAAGATGCTCTCTACAAAAACGAAAGGTGAAAAGGAGTTCAGATGGTTTAGTAAATGAAAAGTGACCATATTGTATTATGTATCTCAATCATGAATGCATGAGGTGTCTATTGCTGTTCTAACAAATCACCACAAACTCACCAGCTCAAAATGCCACCCATTTATTATCTCACAGTTCTGTAGATAGAACTGTACCATCTCAGATAGGGCCCAAAGAATCTGTTTAGAATATCTCTGGGCTAAAGTCAAGGTGTTGGCTTGTCTGAACTCAACCTGGAGGTTGTGGGGGAGAATCTCGTTTCCTGGTTCACTCAGTTTGTTGGTAGAATTCAGTTCTTTTTTGCTTGTAAGGCTAAGGTCATGTTTCCTTAGTGGCTTTTGGCAATGTTCATTCTCAGTTTCTAGAGCACATCCACATCCTTTGGTTCCTAATCCTCTTTGCTCAAAGTCAGCCTTGGTGGGTTAAGTCCTTCTTACACTTCAAATTTCTCTGTCCTTGACTGTTTCTTCACTTCTCCTCCCTTCCTTTCTGCCACATTCTTTTGACTGAGGCTTCTGCCTTCCTCTTCTAGTTTTAAGGGCTCATGCAATTGCATGTGGTTGTCCAGATAATCCAGCAAACTCTTCCTATTTTAAGGTCAGCTGATTAGCAACCTTAATTTTGTCTGCAAAATCATTTCACAGCAGTAGCTAGATTAGTGTTTGATTGAATAACCAAAGGACAGGAATCTTGGGGGAGCAAGTTTATAATCTATTCTGCCTTCCACAGTGATAGTAGTTAAATCATCATAATAATGTAAACACTGATTAGTGATTTGACTGTAGTTTTACAAGTAAAATTCTTGAGAGGATTAAGGGAGGGGTATTTTTGCATAAATTTTTAATGCTTTTGTGGGGGAACTGTAGGAGACCTGCAGTATTTTCTTGTATAGAAATACCTTAATTTGAGAGCGCTTGGAATAGAAGCAAATCATTCAGAAACATGGAGATAAATACTAAGACAAATTGGCTAATGATTTAAAAGTGCAGCTTTCAAGAGTGGGACAGTAATGATGGGGATAGAACATGACTTTTATAATTATAAACCATGTAATACTATTTCATTTTAGTAAATTAAGTACTTAGCTTTCTAAATTATACTATTACTTTAATAAAAATTAAAATAAGCAGAAGATACATTAGAACTTGTGTGAATTCTATCTTAAGTTACTGACTCATCTTTTTAAGCATGATATGTGGGTTTCTTTTGAAAAGATGTGGATTATATTTTGTCTTTTCTCTGATGTCCCTTTTGCTCATGAGTATCAGTATCCATTAGTAAAAATGGGTGAGGGGGCTGAGTTTATCTGAGTACAAAATTAACACATTTAAATAAAGACTCAAATCTTGCTCTCATTAGCTTTCTTATAAATGAGCTATAATCTAAATTGGTTGACTGAGTTTGAGAGCATTGAACTAATGAACCAAAGTGGTATATTTGGCTAGTTTACTTAAATAATACAGTTTGCTTAAAATATATTTGAAGACATTTACCACTAATTGGCCAAAAATTTAACTCTTAGAACCAATTAGTGTTTTGTAAGTGCTAATGGCCACTATAGTTCCATGATAAGGAGACCATGTCTCTCAAGGGAAATAAAACCCAGTCCAGGCTCTATCATGAAACTCCTTTGTAAGAAAAGATGATTGCTATGGTATCTTTCCTAGAGTGGGAGCTTTTTGATTAATTTATCAATTTGGAAGGCATAATCTTTTGAGTATGATAGTAAATAATTTTAGGAAATCACTATTTTACAAGGAAGAGAGAAATGATAATTTTCCAAGGTAATATAGTGGAAGATACGTTAAATATTTTTGCAAAGGATTGTTTTTGCCTAGGCATGTATTTTACCTTTTTAACTTTTCTTTTATCAAAAATTGATTGGAACATATACAGCTGCCTTCTTATTGACAGGTAAAGTAAGCCATTGCATTCTAGACCATTATCTGTACTATCGGAGAGTTATTATTCACGGTTTCAAATAAAATTTAAATTACTAGAAGTGGTAGAAATTTCTTCAGGTAAATTTCTGCCATAAATATTTAATGCCTAAAAATGAGCAATTAGTCATATTTAGTAAAAGAAAACAGATGCAGTAATTAATTACTTTTTAAATGGGGATTGAAAGAGTAATGTAAAATTGTAGATGACTTTCATTGTTTGGTATCTCAGTAATATAGGAACTGTAAAAAATTCAGACTAAGCATTAATCATTCATGGGGCAATTAATTTTAATTAAGGCAAGTACAGAATCCCATATGGTTTTAGACATCATCTATTCATTAATGCAAACAGTCTGAGAGGAGCAGTTTGGAACATTTTGGTTGACAGCGATGGTGGACAGCCCTGGAGACACCTGGTTAAACATCCTCTAATTTTTATCCTGCTGTGCATCAGTGGGCAAGAATCCATGTTTAACAGTCTTTGGCATGATAGAGTATGTGAGAGGAATTTATCTTGTCCATTATTTCTTTGAAAAATCTGTATCACACAATGTGCTTTCTCCTTGGGAAGCAGGATGTGCTCACATCACACATTGTCCTGAAATGCACTCTCTTGGTGTTATTTTGAATATGCATATATTTCTCCTCCCCATGTATCCACAGGTGTATACATACACACAAACACATTTGTGTTAGTACCTGAATACTAGTGTACCTTTTTAAATATATGCCATCCTGTGTACATTAGTATTTTGAAGGTTTAATCCAACTATACTATGCATTAAGTCTCCTAATTTCTGTATGTCAGGAATTCAGGAGCAGCCTAACTGGTTAGTTTTGGCTGAGGGGTCTCTCAAAAGACCAAAAAGAATTGGTCCCAAAAAGAGAGACCAAAAAAAAAAAAAAAAAAAAAAATTGGTCTTTCACGTTAAGATGGCTGCTGGGACTACAAATATCTGAAGGATTAATTTTGGCTGCAGGACTCTTATCTAACGTTCGTGATGGTTGTTAGTAGAGGCTTTGGTTTCTTACTGGACATTGCCAAGAGACTTCTGTCCTTCATCATGTAGGTTTCTTTTTAGGGTTGCTTTTGTGGACTCACATATGATAGCTGGTTTCTCCTAGAGCAAGTGGTTCTAAAGAGCAAGGTGAAAGCTATAATATCTTTTATGACCTAGCTTTGTCATATGTCACAGTAGCCTATCAACAGACAAAGAGTGTAGGAAGGAATTACACAAAGCTGAGAATTCTAGCAGCTGAGATTTACTAGAGGCCATCTTGGAGGCTGGTTACCGTGCTGAACTGTATGGAGTTATAATGAGATTTTTAAGCTCAGGGGCCATGCTTTATTCCTCCCTTTTTTTTTTTTTTTAAAGATTTTATTTATTTATTAGACAGACAGAGTTCATGAGTAGGCAGAGAGGCAGGCAGAGAGAGAGGGGGAAACAGGCTCCCCGCTGAGCAGAGAGCCCAATGCAGGGCTTGATCCCAGGACCCTGAGATCATGACCTAAGCTGAAGGCAGAGGCTTAACCCACTCAGCCACCCAAGTGCCCTATTCCTCTATCTTACCTCAGCATCTGTTAAACAACAGCCAATAAATGAGGAACTTTTTAATAGCAAATAAATTACTCACAGTTATTACACCAGTGTATATGTTTCTAAACTTCTGCATTTACGTTAATAACTAATTTTATTATCTCAATATGAAACCTAAGAATCACATTGAATAAGACACATTTTAAGTGGTTATTGTGTAAAAGGTACTAGATTTTGGCTCTACCAGCCTAAAACGCATTGTTTTTTTAAGACGTTTGTTAGCTTTTAAGGTCTTGAAATAGCTAAACTCTTCTACAGAATCAGTGCACTGGAAAAATATTTTCTTGTGAAGGCAAGGTTAAAAAACACTTTGATATAGGGACGCCTGGGTGGCTCAGTTGGTTGGACGACTGCCTTCGGCTCAGGGCGTGATCCTGGAGTCCCAGGATCGAGTCCCGCATCAGGCTCCCAGCTCCATGGGGAGTCTGCTTTGCTCTCTGACCTTCTCCTCGCTCGTGCTCTCTCTCACTGTCTCTCTCTCTCAAATAAATAAATAAAATCTTTAAAAAAAAAAAAGAAAAACACTTTGATATTAATCAATAGTCTTTTCTTCTTAATAAGCCATGTCTTGGGGCACCTGGGTGGCTCAGTGGGTTAAAGCCTCTGCCTTCGGCTTGGGTCGTGATCCCAGGGTCCTGGGATCAAGCCCCGCATCGTGCTCTCTGCTCAGCAGGGAGCCTGCTTCTTCCTCTCTCTCTGCCTGCCTCTCTGCCTACTTGTGATCTTTGTCTGTCAAATAAATAAATAAAATCTTTAATTAAAAAAAAAATAAGCCATGTCTTAATAGACCTGATGTCAGCTTATCTTGCACATCAGTAAGTACTGTTAGAATTGCTTTCAATGATATTACTTTGACTCTTTTTTTTTTTTTTTTTTTTTTTAAGATTTGCTCATTTATGTATTTTAGAGACTGAGAGAGAGCAGAGCATGAGCACCAGGAGGGGCAGAGGAAGAGGGAGAGAGAAACTTTAGCAGACTCTATGATGAACTGAATGCAGGGCTTGATCTCATGATTCTGAGATTATGACCTCAGCCAAAACCAAGAGTCAGATTCTTAACTAACTATGCTACCCAGGGACCCAAATGAATTTTCTATTTCTGAAAGTTAAAAAATCAACTCAAAAATTTCATAAATGACATTTTTTGGTATTAGTTGTAGAAAGTGTTACTCTGAATAGTCATTGCCTTTACTTTCTCTCTCTCTCATCTAAAGTAATGTTTTTATATTAAAAAAAAGTAATGTGGGGCACCTGGGTGGCTCAGTGGGTTAAAGCCTCTGCCTTCGGCTTGGGTCATGATCCCAGGGTCCTGGGATCGAGCCCCATGTCAGGCTCTCTGCTCAGCAGGGAGCCTGCTTCCTCCTCTCTCTCTGCCTCTCTCTCTGCCTCCTTGTGATCTCTGTCTGTCAAATAAATAAATAAAATATTAAAAAAAAAGTAATGTTAAAATGATATAATTCAATGAGTGTTGAAGCCCTTTAAAGCATCAAAGATAGTACACATTTTGGTAATCTTTTTAATCTCCTTTGGTTAGGAGATTTACTTCCTTTAAATGCTGATATGAAAATAATTAACTAATTAAAACAACAACAAAACTTAGAGTTATATAACAGAATATATTATGGATCAATTGCAGAACAAAATTGTTTTGTCTGGATTAACTAGGTGGATTTTAATGGCACTAATTAGAATAGCTAAGAAAAGATGAAATTTTGTTAAACTGAAAACAAAATAAAAGCTATTTGATTTATAGACTCAATCATCATTTTGTAATGTATTTATCTCTTTTCTGCATTTAAAAAAATATTCTGGAAGAAATGAGTCTTTTATTCATTCATTCATTTCTTTCATTCACATATTTGTTAACATTTATCACTCAAGAAGTAGGTGATTCCTTTACCATAAACTTACTCTTTAATTGGTATAAGGGACTCTCAAAATCCATGGTTTATCTTTGTTAAGCCAAATTTTCATGTTTATGTATATGAATACAGAAACTTTAACACTATACAAGAATGGATACCCCCATGTTGTTTATTTTTCTCAATATAGTTTCATTATAAAACATTATGAAGTTCTGAAAAAAAAATTAATCCATTTATTATAGTATCCTGGTTAATTTGATTTTGGTTAAAATTCTGGGTTTTATTATTTTCTAATAAGTTTAATACTCATGGTCAGAAAATAATATTCAGAAGCACCTGGGTGGCTCAGCTTGTTAAGCATCTGCCTTCATCTCGGGTGGTGATCCCAGGATTCTGGGATCACACCCCATATTGGTCTCTCTGCTCAGCCGGGAGTCTACTTCGCTCTTCCCCTCTTCCTACTACTCTGCCTGCTTGTGTTTTCTCTCTCTCTGTCAAATAAATAAATTAAATATTTAAAACAAAAAAGAAAACATTCAAAATATTGACAGACATTGTATTAGTAATCTATTGTGGTATAAAAATTTTACACAAAATTTAGAGGCTTAAAAAAAAAAAAAAAGTATTATCTCAAAGTTTCTGTGGGTCAGGAATCTGGTTTCTGAAGACCTGGTTCCTCTGGCTCAATATCTCTCATGAAATTGCAATCAAATTGCCAGGTGGGGCTTCAGTACTCTCAAGTCTCAACTGGGAAAAGATTCATTTCTAAGATCACTCAGGGTTCAGTTCCTCATGGGTTATTTAGACTGAGAACTCTAGATCCTCACTAGTTGTTGAGACAAGAAGTCCTTACTTCCTTGTCATGTGGGATCATCTATAGAATAGCTCACTATATGCCAATTGGCTTTATTACACTGAAGAAATGAGAAAAAACAGAGAGAAATGATGACAGATATTGGAAGTAAATAATCTGAAGAAATAGGTCCTGTGGAAGAAGACTTCCTCACCTGAAACAGTAGCAGGTTAAGTAAGACTTAGTTCTCCAATGCCCTGACAGTGTATGAAATGCACATCTTGTGCTGGAGCTAGGGCTGATAACTGTGGAACCCTCATCAGAACATTCTTCAGGATAACGTTGGCTGTCGTTTTTGACCATGTTGTTCTTTACCAGATTTTTCAGCTATACCAACAATGACATTAACTTACCAAAATCCCATCATGTCTGTTTAAATTACCCAAAGTCAGGCTGTGTGGCTTGCAGCTAAGTGCCCTGATGAATATAGTTATTTTTCTTACTCATTTTCTGTACTTTCTCCAATAAACAAGAGTTTTAACATAATATGACTGTTAAAAATTAAGTCAGAAACTCAGATTTACTTTTTCTTTACAACTAATACCAATTTTCATAAGTTTTTTATGTATTATTCTGTAGATACAAAATTAATAATGAATACTGTTTTTCTGAAAATAAATAAATTGGAAAAAAAATGTGAAACCGAATAAAGGCTCCAGAAATAAAAAAAAAAATTAATTTAAATTATATGTAAGTTTACATTTATTATGCAGTTTTTCTATATGCCAAACAATGTTTTATGGATTTCAGGTAGATTATTTAATTTAACTTTTTATAACTACTCTCTGAGATATGTCAGATTATTTTTTAAGATTAAAAAAAAAACCTCAAATCTTGATAGCTTAAATAATTTCCCCGAAGTTATAAAGTTGACAAGTAAAAAGTAGGATTCAAATCCAGATGGTCAAAATGCCTGAGCCTTCCTCTTAGACATAAGATTATTATGCATTTTTTTCCAAAGTCCACATGAAACAGTAATAGTAACATATGAATGCTATTCAAAGTGAGATGAATATATGAAATAAGGCACAAAAGGAAAAAAAAATAAAAGATAATTATTCATTGGAATACAGTAAGAACTACTTCTCATCAAAAATCACCACGAAGAGAGTGACAAATGCACATTTCAGGATGACAGAAGCTACTTAAAATGCCTATATCTGACAAAGTCTCATATTCATAATAAAGACCTTCTATAAATCAACAACAATGACAATAGTAATGATATATAATAGAATAGAGCAATGGATATGAACAAATATTTCACAAACTATGTTACATGAATATCAGAATAAAAGTATTCAACTTTATATTTCATTAGGGAAATATAACTAAGACCACAATGGGATGCTACTATGTACTCCATCTCCTAACAGCTAAAATAAACATAAATGACACTATTTGTAAAATGTGGACTAGCTAAAGTGTTTATGTATTGCTGCTTAGGGTATATATTTCTACTTTGGAAAAGTCTTTGTGACTAAGACTCAAAGATAAACAAATGTGGGGTGCCTGGGTGGCTCAGTGGGCAAAAGCCTCTGCCTTCAGCTCCGGTCATGATCCCAGGGTCCTGGGATAGAGCCCTGCATCAGGCTTTCTGCTCAGCAGGGAGCCTGCTTCCCCCTCTCACTCTGCCTGCCTCTCTGCCTACTTGTGATCTCTGTCAAAAACAAAACAAAAACAAAACAAAAACTTTAAAAAAAAAGATGAACAAATGCAAACCCTTTGACACAGAATTAAACTGCTAGACATATAAAAGGAAGAAATGCTTTCACAGATTGACCAAAAACATAAAACATAGTGATTTATAACATCACTATTTTTAATAATCAACAAAACCTAAATACTTATCTACCTATCAACAGTAAACTAAATGAATATTTTGTGATTTAATACCATTGTACACTGCTTGGCAGTCGGAAGGCACAGACTATTGTTATTAAAAACAAACATGCAGAAAAGTGCACAGATTGTCAGAGTACTGAATTTTTTGCAATGTGAACACATCTGTGAAACCAGCACTGGATCAAACCTTAAGGTATATTGGCCTAACGAGAACCCGCCCCAGTCCTTATCCTTTCGAAGGCCACGATTATTTTGATTTTTAACACCGTAGTACCTCCTTTTGTGAACTTTATGGATACTGAATCAATAAGCACATACTGTTTTGTATTTTGTTTCATGGATAAACATTATACTTGGGAAATTCTTTCACAGAGATGATGTTTTTGCCTGGGGGTTGTAGGCGGTAGTTTCTCAAGCCAAGTCAAGGAATAGAAATCATATAAAAATCAATTGCTTAATTATATCAACAAGATTAAAATTTGTATAAAGTTACCATTATTAAAATAAAACAAGTAGAGAAATAATTTGCATCATATAAAACAGGCAAAAGATATTGTAAATCTATAAAGAATTCCTATAAGAGATAAATACTTGATCAACATATAAGCAAAGGATTTTAGCTGGTAATACATGGAAGATTAAATCTATTTACCTAAAAAAAATTGTAATAGTTTTCCTTTGTTGTATAACTAATTATCATAAATTTAGCAACAGAGAACAACCTTTATCTTATAGATCCCATGGGTCAGGAGTCTAGGTACTAGTTAGCTGAGTCCTCTGCTCAGACTCTCATAGACTAAAATCAAAATGCCAGCTGAGCTACATACAGTTCTCATCTGGAGCTCAGGGTCCTCTTGCTTTCTTCATTCTGTTTAGAAGAATTCTGTTCCTTGAAGGGAAGTCCCTACTTTCTTACTGTTTGTCCACTAAGGACCCTTCTCAGCTTTTAAAGATTGCTCTCTGGTTTTTGCCTCAAGACTCCCTGCTCTCACAACATTGCTGGTGTGTTCCAAGCCAGCAGAAGAGCATCTCTGACTCTGAGTCTCTCCCTTTTAAAAGAGCTCCTACCTAATTAAGCCCAGGACAGATAACCTTCTTAACTCAATGTCAATTGATGAAGGACCTTAATTACCTCTAAAAAAATAACTGACCTTAATTACATCTACAAACTTTTTTTTTTTCCCCAATAGTAACTGAGTGAGTTCCTCTACAAAGAGTTATAAGAGATCAGAGGTGCTCTATTGAGATTGTTGAAAGGGCCTTGTGCTTGCCTGTTTATTTTAATATGTTAGTAGTTATATTTAGTTAAATGGGTATTCGTATCAAAATATAAAGAAACCATAAATGCAGCATTTATTATTTTAGTGTCTTACTCTCAGTGGAATTACTTCATGTTTAAAAGTGGTTTACTACCATCACATTATTTCTTCCACAGAGGTTACCACTATTCTTTCCGAACCATTAGCTAATAGTAGAAAGGATCTTTTCATCTCTGTATCCTAAACTTGTCCACTTAGAATAAAAACCCAAATGCTTGGAGGGACATCAGTAAAAGAGTAGAATAGGAAGCCCCAGACTTTTCTCTTCCACTTAGACACAAACTTAACACCGATATATGATCCACAAAGCCTGTATGAGAACTCTAGAAACCAGTTAGAAAGTCGCAGTGCTTCAAATAAAAACATTGACATAAAAATGAGTAAGAAAATCTGTTTTATTTCAACCATCAGTTTTTCACCAAGATCCACAAGAGGAGAAGCCTAATTTGTAACTTTTCACATGGAAGGAAAAGAGAAGAATGCAACATTCACCTAACATTTTGACTTTTCACAGACCTCCTTGAGAAATTGGTTTCTATCTCATGTGACTCTGAATGGTAATGGGGAATCCAGACTTTGGATGCCCTGGAGTGGTCAAAAAAAGAGAGCTCAGTAGTTTGTAGCAGCATTGGAACACTTGCAGTACTGCAGACAGACATCAGAGAGAGCAGAAGACTACAAGCTTCTGATAAAGCAACGGGGAAATTATATAAATTATATACATATATCTAAAGAAGATGTAATCTCCCCAAAAGTTTAAGAGTTCCTTCCCCAACACCTATAGCCAGGCTGATTGGTAAAGGTCTTTCCTTGCATGAAGCCCTTCAGAAAAGACGGAGAGTCGCTGTTTTCTCAAATGTAAAAATTACAACAAAACATTACAAGGCACTCTTAATCTTACAAAACAAACTGAGGGTTGTTGAGGGGAGGGGGCATGTGGAGAGGTGGTTGGGTTATGGATATTGGGGACGGTATGAGATATGGTGAGTGCTGTGAAGTGTGTAAGCCTGATGATTCACATACCTGTACTCCCGGGACAAATAATACATTATATGTAAATAAAAATAATTAATAAAAATAAAAGAAATAAATTTAAAAAATTACAAGACATAAGAAAGGAAAATGTGGCCCAATAAAAGAAAAAAAACAACTCTAGAAACTGACTTAAAGAAATAGAGATCTACAAATTACCTGACAAAGAATTTAAAATATTTGTTTTAAAATAGCACAGTACTACAAGAACAAAGAGACAATTAAGTGAAATCAGAAAAACAATGCATGAACAAAATGAAGTAAAAAAGGGAAAAAGCTGTAACAAAGAACTACTTAAAGATTCTTGAGCTAAAAATCCAATAATTGACTTGAAAAATTCACTATAGATTTAATTAAGCAGAAGAGTCAGTGAATAGGACACAAATCATTTGAAATTATTGAGTTAGGAAAAAAAAAAAGAGTGAAGGAAAGTGAAAGTGAAGATACCCTAAAGGAATTATAAGACTCCATCAAGGTACCTTAATCTCTGTATTATGGGAGTCCTGAGAAGAGAATAAAAACAAAAAGAAGAGAAACAAGAGATAAACAGATGTCTTATTTGAAGGGGAAAAATGGCTGAAAATTTCCCAAATTTGAGAAAGGAGATGGACATTTCTAGAAGCTCAAAGGATTCCAACTAGGATGAATTCAAAGAGGACCACATTGAGACAGATTATCACCAAACTTACCAAATTCAAAAATAAAGAGGTCTTGAAAGCAGAAGTGAAAAGTGACTCATCATACATAAAGGCTGCTCTCATTGGTTATCAGTGTTTCTCAGTAGAAACATTAGAGGCCATAAAGAAGTGGGATAAAATATTCCAAGTGCTAAAAGGAAAAAACCAACAACAAAGCATTAACCAAGAATACTACATCTTGTCCTTCAAAACTGAAGAAAAAATAATTATTTTCTGAGATAAAAGCTGTGGAAGTTTCTCATCACCAGCCTTGACTTTCAAGAAATACCGAAGGGAGTCTTTCAAGTTGAAACAAATGACACCAAGCAGCAACATGAACACAAAGGAAATACAGATCTCTCTGGTAAAGGTAAATATATGGAAAAGTACAGAATTCTATAATACTGTAAAAGTGATATAAAAATCACTTTTAATTCAGCTATAGAAATTAAAAAATAAAAGTATAAGAATAGTCATAACTAGAGTACTATGTTAATGAATACAAAATACAAAAAGGTATGATTTATAGCATAAATGACAAAGTGGGGGAGATAAAAGAGTACATGTTCTTATATGCAACTGTAGTTACATTGTTATCAGTTTAAATAGATTGTTATAATTATAAGATGTTTTATGCAATCTAAATGTATACTCATGGTAGTCCCATGTTAATCATACCAGAAAATATCTATAGAAGATACTTAGAAAATAATGAAAAAGGAACCAAAACACATTGCTACAAAAAAAAACCCAAAAAACAAAACCAAAAAACAAAACAAAAAACAAAACAACAACAAAAACAAACCAGAAAACAATTAATGAAACACAAAGGAAAATAATGAGAAAGAAAAAGAACAAAAACCAAAAGGCATACAGAAAAAAAAGTTAAAAAAATGGTGTAGGAAATTTTTTCTATCAGTAAGTACTTTAAATGCAAATGGATTAAGCTCCCAATCAAAAGGCATGGGGTGGCTGAATAGATAAAAAAAAAAGAGGATCTGCTTATTTACTGTTTATAAGAGGTTAACTTTACATCAGGGATGGCCATCCTTAAAACAGACAATGGACTTTAAGGCAAAAAAACTGTCTTGCATGAGAATTATCCAGAACAGATCATATTAGGGGGCGCCCGGGGTGGCTCAGTGGATTAAAGCCTCAGCCTTTGGCTCAGGTCATGATCCCAGAGTTCTGGGATGGAGCCGGCATCGGGCTTTCTGCTTGGCAGGGAGCCTGCTTCCCCTCCTCTCTCTGCCCGCCTCTCTGCCTACTTGTGATCTCTCTCTGTCAAATAAATAAATAAAATCTTTAAAAACAAAACAAATTTTAACCAAATTTAAGAAGATTAAAATTGTGTCAAATATCTTTTCTGACCAGGATGGAATAAAACTAGAAATGAAGAGCAAAATGAAAACTGTCAAGAGAAAGAAATAAGAAATATCCAAATTTGAAATGAAGATGTAGGAAGCTGTCTCTTCACAGATCATATGATCTTCTATATAGAAAACTATAAAGATATCACACACACACACACACACACACATATCCCACACATAATTATTAAAACTAATAAACAAATTCAGCAAAATTATAAGGTAGAAAATCAACAGACAAATATAAGTTGCATTTCTATATACTAATAATGAACAGTTGGAAATTAAGTAAACAATTTTTTATAATAATGTCAAAAAGATAAAATCCTTAGGAATTACTAAGGCATTAAAAAACCTGTGAATTAACAGTAGAAAACATTGCTGAAACAATTTAAAGACACAAAGAAATGGAAATACATCACATGTTCATGAAATGGAAGACTTAATATTGTTAAAATATCCCTACTGACCAAAGTGATCAACAGATTCAATGCAGTCTCTGTCAAAATATATATGACTTTTTTTTCAAAGAAAAAAAATAATTCACATGAAACCTTAAAGAACCCTAAGTAACCAAAACAATCTAAAGAAAGAAAAACAACACTGAAGGTCTCACACCTTCTGATTTCAAAATATATTGCAAAGCTACAATAATTAAAACTGGACAGTACTATTGTAGAGACAGACATGTAGATCAATAGAAGAGAAGAGAATCCAGAAATAAAACATTTGTACATCCAATAAAATGACCTTTGGCAAAGATGTCAAGGATACACAATGGAAGAAGGATAGTCTTCTCAACCAATGGTATTGGGAAAACTGGGCATTGACAAGCAAAATTTAAAAAAAAAAATTGAACACCAACATTACACCGTATAAAAAATTAACTCAAAATAAATTAAAGACCTAAATATAAGACCTGAAACTCTAAAACTCTCAGAAAAAAAAAAAAATACATAGGAAAGAATCTTTATGACATTGGGCTTGACAATAATTTCTTGAATAGACATTACATGTACAGGCAAAATTAGGCAAATGAGACTACATTGAACTAACAAATAGCAACTATAGCAAACACTCTGCAGCAAAGGAGACAATGGAATGAAAAGGCAACTGATGGAATGGGAGAAAGTATTTGCAAGTCTTGTATCTGGTTAAGGTTCACTATTCAGAATATTGAAAGATGTCATACAACTCAACACAACAACTATAACAAAAATAATGTAACAATAACAAACCACAAAAAATCCTATTCTAAAGAGTGGGAAAATATTTCAATAGACAATTGTCCAAAGATCAATAAGATCAATAAGAAAATAAGAAAAACTGATCAATCAGAAAATCAAAAGTTGTCAAGATCAATAATTTTCAAGGAAATACAAATTAAAACTACAAATATATGTCACCTACACCCACTAGAATGGTCACCATAAAAAAAAAAAAGAAAATATCAAGTATTGGCAAAAATGTAGAGAAATTGGAACCCCTGCACAGTGGTGGGGGGGGAGGTGGAGGTTCAACGACTATGAAAAACAATATGGAAGTTCTCAAATAATTGAAAAATAGAGTTTAAATGATCTAGCAATCCTACTTTTGGGTATATATCCAAAATAATTGAAAACAGAATCTCAAAAAAATATTTACATGCTGATGTTCATATATCATTGCAGCAGTATTAACAACAGTCAAGAAGTAGAAGAAACATAAATATCGATTGAATGATGAATGAATAAAGAAAATGTGGACATACATACAATGGAATATTAAAAAAAGGAAATCCTGTCATTCGCTGAAACATGGATGAAACTTGAATACGTTATTTCTAGTTAAAACAGATAATCACAAAAAAGTGAATACTGCATGATTCCAGATATATGAAGTCTAAAATATTCAAAGTTGTTTAAATAAAAAATAGAATGGTGGTTGCCAGGGTCAGTGTGGAAAGGGAAAAGGAAGTTTTTGTTCAACAGGTATAGAGTTCCAGGTTTTCAGGATGAAAAAATTTCTAGAGATCTTTTATACAGCAGTATATGGATGGAAGATACTATTATAATGCACACTTAAACATGGTTCAGATGGTAAATTTCATTTTTTTTAAGCTCACACACATACATGAAAACTAGAAAAGAAAGCAATCTTTTTCATTCTTTCCAATTTCTTTCTAAATGGGGGGGCAATTTTTGGAAATATAGATTAGTCACCAAAACAATGACAAACAAGGACTTCTGAGACCAAATGTAATCTCTGTAATTCCAGTTAAAAGAACTTTAGCAAGTTTTGTGAGTACTCTTTGAGCTAGTATAAGACTTAAGGGAATGAGTATTTTGTATGTATCCTGTCCTTAAACTGTGTCTAATCTGGATTATAATATTTTCAAGGACAATTGTGTGTTGTAATTTATTTTAATTTCTATAAAATATAGCATGCAGCGTTACTGATTACATGCTTTATATTTTTAATGTAAATTTAGAACATTCTTATTGTACAATAATAATTATTACTTGACCAAAAGTTTTATGCAGTGGACTCTGCATATCTGAAAAATGAGATTCAGAATAAAGTTTTCAAAGATCCAATTTTATTAATGCAGATAAATGGCAAATGTTTTTGCAAGGAAGAACAATTTTCACAGGTAAAAAGAGTAAATGCGTCTTATAAAGAAAGAACATTTTAAGATATCTATGGTGGCCTGAGGATTATTCTTAAATTTAAAATCAATATGCATTCACTTTCTGTTTTTTTATTAAGGACACTAAGACAACATCCCTGCCACAGTGGAGTGTACAATGGGAGTGACAGAAATAGATATATAAACATTTTACTGCCATACAATGAAGAATGACATGATTGTAAAAGATTACATAGTAAGAAAAAGGAAGCACTGGGGCACCTGAGTGGCTCAGTCAGTTAAGCATCTGACTCTCGATTTTTTGCTCAGGTCATGCTCTCAGGGACCTCAGATCAAGCCCCACCTTGGGCTCTGTGCTGAGCATGGAACCTGCTTAAGATTCTCTACCTCTGCCTTTCCCCACCCCCTACACCAGCTTGTATACTCTCTTTCTCTCTCTCTCTCTCAAAACCAACAAACAAAAAAAGAAGGAAACACTAATGCTTTGGAAAGATAAATTTGATCTAGGACTGAAAATATTCTAAATATTCAGCATAGAAAGAAAAATAAAGTCAGTGATACTACAGGATGAAAAAAGAGCAGAAATTTTTCCTCTTTTTGCAATAAAATAAATAAAAAGATAAAAAAGGAGGTTGGTGCTGGACAACATCATAGGCAAATGTCATTGTGAAAATACCTGGGACATATACGTCACAGGAATTCTGGTTCAACACGTCTAAACAACAGCACGGCTAGAATGTTAATTGAGGACCAAATGAAGGATAGGATTGATTGCTTTGAAAAAAGATGGAACTTTAGAACTTTTAAGTGCCAAAAATTTGCTCCAAATTATTCTCAACTGCAAAACCTTGAATAAAAGAATAGCTCTAAATTTTGAAATTCCAGGAAATGGTGAATATCAATGCCAATACACAGAAAAGCAAAATTACAACTCAAGGAACATTGTGCTTTTTCTCTTATCTCTTACCAGTTCCTTGGCAGTTCCTTTTTTTTCTTCATCACTTATCAGTTTCTTTTTTCCTGATTTTTGGATTTATTTACTAAGAGGCTTAGTTGATATCAAACTACAGCCAGAATTTTGAATCTGAAATCCAGGCATTTCGACAAGAAATTTTTCAGGGAAAGAGATAATCTGTAGAATTCCTGAAATCATACTACTAAGAGAAAATACACATATTTGTGTGTGTAAATGTGATATATATATATATATATATAGGCACACACATACATATATATAGATATATATGTATATTTATAATATGTGTGTATGCATATGTACATATATTAATTTTTTGTGTGCATATGTATGTATGAGTGTGTGTGTATGCATGTGTGGTGTGTGTGTTTAAAAGTAAACCGAGAAAACCATGTTTTTAAATATAAAATTAAGTAATTAAGTTGTAGACTGGAAGATAAAATCAAAACGATAAGTAATAAGCTAATAAATTTAAATTTTTGAGCATATAGAATATAATTGTTAAGAAGCAAATTGGAAAATTGACAACAATGTATTGTGTATCTACTATATGCTAATTATATTAATAATTTTCTTGAAAACAATAAACTCCAGCTGCATAGAGACTTCAGTGAATTTATCTATACCTGCTCAAGTCTCCAACAACTTGATGGAGGTAGCTTTAAAAATAAATCATCAATATGAAATTCAGCTGCAGAACATAAAACAATGTTGCCAAGCAACTAATGGAAATCTATTATCCACTTTCTAGACTTCAGACAACATAGTTGTGTCTGATTTTCAGAAAATTTAAAAGAAAAATGTAAGTATGTGTGTGTTCTTTTCAATGTCCAGAATTTTAGAAATGTCAAATGATAAATTTGGTCTTTCACTATATTCAAAAAAAGAAAAAGGTAAAAGTACATCTTTTAGTATATGAATTTGTAAATTATCAATAATTCACATAAAAGCAAAAAGACACCTTAGTGCATTATGAATTTCATTAACCTTACTTCACTTAGAAAGCTCTTACACTGCCATAGAAGAAAATTATCTTCAAATATGATACTCAACTGATCAAAAGAAGGATTTTAAACTAGCTACCTGTGAATCATTGTTTTGTGAATTTTTGGCCATACCTTTTGACCATATCACTTCATTATTTTTAATTTTTGTGATAAAGCATTAAATATGAATTTATCACCTAAAATGAATAGCTCAGTTTTCATGCTATAAAGGTTCTGTTTATTATTTTTAACATTACACAGAATGCTTAAATCAAAAAATATTTTTATTGTAAACTCCCAATATTGTATTGTCATTATATATATATATTTTTAAAGATTTTATTTATTTATTTGACAGAGAGAGATCACAAGTAGACAGAGAGGCAGGCAGAGAGAGAGGAAGGGAAGCAGGCCCCCTGCTGAGCAGAGAGCCTGATGCGGGACTCGATCCCAGGACCCTGAGATCATATCATGACCTGAGCCGAAGGCAGCGGCTTAACCCACTGAGCCACCCAGGCGCCCGTATTGTCATTATATTGATCAAGGATCAAGAATATATTGTATTTGTCTTTAAACTGTTCATATGTAGACTTGAATTTATGTAGGCAATTGAGTTCTTGTGATTTTGGAAATTTTTTGTAATTATATCTTGTGATATTCAGTTCCAAATATTCAGCATTTTAAAAACTACCATTAAAACATGTGGTTTCCTATTTCTACTCTTCAATTAGTTTATAGATACCTTCCTCTTGGATATTTTAAAATTAGTGATGAAAGAGATGCTTTATCACTTTTACATTTGACATTTTACATGTTAATAAAAATTAACAAGGGTTAATAATGGTAAAGTTCTATCTTTTCTCTGTCAATGGAATATCAGTATCAATGTATTATTATACATTGATTTACAATGAAAATGTTGAAGAAATGTTAAATAAAAATCATTATGTTCTATCAATTCCATAATATTAATATAAGCAAATAATGTGTAAGACTGTCCTAAAGCAGATAAACATGGAGATAAATATGTCTATGTATATGGATATATTTGGAGAAATAATTCTATACTTGGATGATTGGAGACTCTAGAAGAGAGTTGTAATGATAACTAGAGAAAGAAAATATCCCTTCCCTTGATTCTCACTTAGGACTTCTGTAGAGCAACTCAAAAGCTGGATCCTCATATCTCATTTGTGAGAATAGGATCGAATGCGTATTCATGAATCATTCAACATCAGTAGGGCTTTAATTAACAGTATTAGTTTTGATTATTTTAGGTAGACTCTCATGGAGTAAAACATAATTTCTACTAAAATGGCCATTTCAAAAAATATACATGTACACACACACACAAAATTCAGGTACAACTCCTAGTCTATCTTTATTTGACCATATTTCACCTCTATATGAGAGATTTTGTCTCATTCATTTTGAAATTCCCCATCTTTCTATCAGTTCATAGCATAGTGAATCTTAAGTACTGAATTAATAATTAAATAATAGAGTCAAATGAAGAAAGATGAAACAAGGAGTATGTTTGAAGCTGTTAGAAAGGTTGGCTGATATATTAGTCAAGATAGAGGAGAAGAAATAGGTTATATCTCTTGAGGGATTGGCTGCCAGTGTGTCACTTTTTGCTTTCTAATTTTGAGGTGCTGCAAGATATTTGCATGCATTTGAACAGAAGAATGATAAAAACAACCTCTTCAATGTAGGAAAGAGGCTATGTTTGAGTAAAGATCTGATAATCATTGATGAATAATATCATTTATTTGTGAAAATGAATGATTTTTCCTAAGGTATCTGAAGAGATTAAAATGCAACACATTAGCATGTAGGATGTCAATCAAAGAGAAAAACCTCTTGGGGAAAAAAGCAAAAAAACAAACAAAAACAGAAAATCATCTCAGAAGGGGTATGTGAAACTTTTACGTAAGTACTAATGAGTGAATGAAGAAAGGAAAATTGAAAGCATTCAGAAAATCTTTATTTAAGAGTGACTATGGGAACAGAAAGATAAAGAAGGAAAAAGGTAACTTACTTTGTATTTTTGAAGCCATCAATAAAGGTATTGAGAATATTTTAAGTTTTAGTGAGTAAGAAGTATGAGCAGCAATGACAGACCATGTTTGCAGGAAGTTTGATGTTGAAGAGGAAATGAGTGATGAAATGTTTATGAATAATACAGAGATTGTTTACTTTTAAGGGAACAAAATTAATGTGTTTAAAAATGAAAGATATAAGCCATTTCAGAGGCTGAATTCGAGACTTAAGTTTGAGAGATAATGATGGATGGATCCTTACCCCAGGGAAGTCAAGACAGCTTAGAGTAGAGAGCGTAAGTGGATAGGGTTTAGCTTTTGTTATGAATAGGGACACCCTTCCTCTTGACACAGGAGGGAAGGATTAGGTACATTAATAAACCTGGACTACGGAAAGACAGTGGAGATGTCTGTGACTAAAAGTATCTGTTTTCTCTGTGAATTAACATATTATGTCAAGAAAATAATTGTAAAGGAGTTCTTTTTTTTTTTTTTTTTACTGAGCTCTTACTATATGCCATGTTCACAGTAATTAATTTTTAAAATTTTTCACACTAATTATTGCACTTACTTTTCAAAGACGTTTCCACAAGATAGTGAAAGATAGTAAAGATAGTTATACTCGTTTTACAGATGAGAAAGCTGAGTCACGAATACATGAAATAATTGATCCAAGGTCACTCAATTTGCAAGTGACAACATCAGATTTAAATTCAAGCAGTTTTACTTCAAATTACATACTTTTAACTTCATGGTGTTATGCCAGTTGAATAGAACAGATTGGTCCAAATATCTCATAACATATAAAATGAAGCCAGTGCAGGCATAAGTAAAACAGATTTTAAGAAACATTGCAATGTCATTTCAGATTGAAAATTCACAATTCACAATGTAATGACATTTTAGGTCAAGATGTGAGCATGTGCACATATCCAAACTATCCCACTCTTCCCAACCACAAAAACAAAAAGTGAAATATTTTCAAAACTTTAAATTCATATCCATAATCCATAGAAGAGGAAAACCAATTGTTATTCAATGAGACTGGAAATCAATAGTGAAGTAAACAGCCAGTCCCTTCTCTGCTGCTATAATACTATTCTTACTCTTCTAGCTGGCACAGTTATTGTCAAAAATAGATTATGTCAACTCCAGGGTACTAGTCAAAAATGGATCATTCAAGATTGATAAGTGGTTGTAAGAAAACAAGGGGCAAGTCATCAAAGATACGGATAAGATCAGTGTGATATATAAATTTCCTTTTGCTACTATAACAAATCACTACAAACTCTGTGGCTTAAAACAACACAAGTATATTCTTAAGGTTCTGGAAGTCAAAAATACAAAATAGGTTCTTCTAGGTTAAAATCAAAATTCTAAGGGAGAGTCCATTTTGTCTTTTCTAGCTTCTAGAAGCTATATGCATTCCTTGACTTCTGGACACCTTCCATCTTCAAAACCACCAAAGGTTGCTTGAGTATTTTTCTCATATCACATCATTCGACACTGACTTTTCTTCTGCATTCCCCTTCCACATTCATGGATTACATTGGACTTCTGATTACACTGGACCCACTCAGATAGTCCAGGATAATATCCCTATATCAAAGTTATCAGATTGAGCAAGCTTAATTTGATTTGAAATCTCAATTCCCTCTTGCCATATAGCCTAGTGTGTTCATAAATTCCGGGTTTAGAATGTGTACATTTTAGGAGGAAACATTACTCTACCTACTACACATGCTTAATTATAAAACTAACATTGTTAGGTGCAGTAAAAACATCATAAAGAGCTGAAAAACTGGGAGTATAAGTGCCTCAAATATCTTGAAATGAGAAAGTATGGAAGTCCTAATTTTATAATGACTCTTTCTTCTGATTTTCCTTAGGTTTTTATTTGCCTTCACTAGGTTCAGTTACCATTTATATGGCTTAATGTCTGAAATTTAAAATCCTATTATTATTAATGGGTAGTACTCTTTGTTTTCCATCATCCTATTTTGTTGGACAAGATTATTAACAGTTGAAACAACCAGTGAAAATAAATAAATAAATAAAAGTATCATATGTGACCACTTTAGTGTATACAATGGTTTGGATTATTCATGAATCAACCTCTTTGACAACAATTTAACCTTATTAGATGACTGCTTTTACAGACCCCAACCATGATGAAACCACAGCCACATCTTGATAATGGCATTATTAAATTATCTCTAGTTTATTTAAGCATACTTTATTTGTATATAGTTGAAGCCTAATATTCAGTGTAAATAACATATATTTTACTTAATGATTTTTATAGAATTAATTAAAGGGGATACTGATAACTCAAGCTCTGTGTCTTCTGTTGGTTTACATTAATGTCTTTCTTAAAGTCTCATCATTTATTCTGTCTGATATCTGTAAAACATGTGTAGTCTTTGTGTGTGTTTCCACACTTAAGTACAAACCATCAACTCTATGTTAAATATACTGGGTACTATAATCAGAGAATGAAAAAATTTAGGTACTAAAAAGAAATAATGGAGTATTTAAGTAAACTTTAATTTAGAGAACTAAAGTTGACTGTAAACTAAATTTAAAAAGCTATGCCTCATTTTTAAACCTATATTGCTCCTTATTTTCAGTTCCCCTTAAAAAGTAATATTATGGTATTCATTTCTTTCTCATTTTACTGTGCTTTAGAGATAAACAGGTAGGAATGATGAGTCACAGAGCTTTATCATCTCCTCTCATCTGTCAAAAATAAGCATAGCTGAAATACAAGTTTTTTGTTGTTCAAATGAATATTTTCAGGAATGCAGAATGCACAATTTAGTCATTACAGTGTTTTTATTTCCTTTCCAAATGAATGCCACCATTGTCTTCCATAATCAAAGAATTCATTCCATTTGAATACTGTCAATTCCAAGTCATTGTCAAACCTATGTTGCCTTGATAACAAGTGCAACCAGCCCAGAACATCAAGACATTTTAAACAGAATATTCTTCTTTAACTAGTTGGTTTTTGAGATCAGCTCTGAGCTTATAAAAAAAACAAACAAACAAACAAAATATTTTAGGATTAACCTGACACACTTCTTGTGCTTTCATTAGAGAGGGGAACAAGTATTAAACAAGTACATATATTAAGGTACTTTATACATATTATCTTATTTAATCCTCACAACAAAGATGGAATATGTGTTGTTATCCTCATATGTGTAAAAATGAATTGAAGACTAATGTGAAGTAATATACTTTCTCATAATGACACAATTAATTCAAAAATAGATAGGAAGTTTTATACAAGTGTCAAAATTCAAAGTCTCTATCTTCATTTTGTACCATCCTGCCAACTTTCACATGGTTAAATTCATCCTCCAGGAATGTAAATAACAATAACAACAACAACAAAACACACCCAAAATAACTTTTCTGTTGACATCTCTAAGAAAGATATTCTCAGAGAACAAACATTTATAAGCGACATGAATACAAAGGTAATTCCCAAGCAGAGTCTTTCATATTGGTTTCTGTGTTACAATAAGTATTATGTTCTTATTGTTATGCCCGAGTTTTCACTTCGGAGAGACCACTAAGGAGCCAAGCACAAGTTTGTTTATTTAACAAACTTAAGCTTGGGCCCAAGTATACCCGACACAGCAGAGTAGGGACTTGGACTCCGAGCCAGATTACAGTCAGAGGTTTTATTTTTTTTTTTATTTTATTTTTTAAAAGATTTTATTTATTTATTTTTCAGAAGGAGAGAGAGAGAAAGCACACAAGCACGCAGAGAGGCAGGCAGAGGCAGAGAGAGAGGCAGACTCCCCGCTGAACAAGGGGCCCAATGTGGGACTTGATTCCAGGACCCTGGGATCATGACCCGCGATGAAGGCAGCAGCTTAACCCACTGAGCCACCCAGGCGTCCCTACAGTCAGAGTTTTTAAAGGCAGAGTACAAAACTTGGTGGTGGGTGAGGACAAAGGGGGTTATGGATGATGTAAGTCTCTAAGGAATTTTGGAAGCGAGGTCTCTAGGACCTTGAGAAGCTAGCTGTTGTCTGAGGAAAAGGTTATTCATTACCTATAATAAAAATCTTCTTGTGAGACCCTTTAGATGTATATCAGTGGGTCATATACTTGGGAATGATTCTCGACACTATCTTGGAGGTTTAGAGATAAAGTTTTATAAAGGAATTGTTAAAGTAGACTTACAGGATTCTGGTCCGACCTGTCGGGGTAGGGGGTCAGTAAGAATAGGATTGTCCTTGGCAAAATCTCAAGGTGAGGGCAGTTAAGTCCCCAGGGGAGAGCCACTCTGTCTGTTTCAAGGGCTGGTCAATAGGTGAGGAATTTTACTGATTTTCTTCTCCCTCTGTTTCCCACATCAGTTAAACTTGGGGTGGGATGGCCTTAATTTTCTCGGCCTCCACACTTATGTCTGCTATAGAACATGGAAAATTAAACTAAAATCATTTCGCACAAGTGTGTAAGCCTGAGGATTCACAGACCTATACCCCTGGGGCAAATAATACATTGTATGTTAATTTAAAAAAATTCACACAAATTTGATTATGTTTGTCCTCTAGTAGACTACTATGGTTCATGAGAGGGTTCATAGATACTACTTCCTCACAAATTCTTGGCATAAATTGTAACATTTTCTACTAAATTCCCCCATGTAAGTCTGGGCTTATAATTTATAAAGAAGAAGAAACGTAGGGGACAGAAGAGATTCAGAGAAATTAACTAGTACCCAGTGTGGGGCTATATAATGATGATTAGCGAAACCAGTGACTTGATAGACAATTGAATGTCAGTATCACAATGGAGAAGGCCAACTTTCTTATCTGTGATTACGATTGCTCATTATGAGTGGTAGAAACATAGAGTGGCTAGATGGGCCTGTGGATTTAAAAGGTGATTGAGAAAATATCTTAAAACCATCCTAAGTTGATATCATTCTCTATCAGATTTATGAATTCACCATTTTGCTTGTGGCTAAGAATTACCCAATTGCAAAGATGATGCACAGAGAAATTGATTTCTTTCTGCAAAACAACTCAATTCCTTAGACAAGGACCAGGCTGTTAAGAAATGCTATCTCCTGGATACAAGTGAATGGCAAGTGTGAGGGGCTGTACTCTCGTGACTGGATCAACATCACTTAGGACTTACCCTGGGGCTGATTTCTCTAAGGATTCAATGCAACTTGGGCTTGATGGTTACAGAAGACACTGGAGGAATAGTAATTAGCAAATTTATTGTCACAGAACTGACAGGCTGAACAACTTGGTGAGAACTTATTCAAAATAATAGAGGTAAACAGGACTTAGACTATTGCCTGACCTAAAACTGTTTGCCATTGTAAAATCTGTGCAACAACAACAAAAAATGTTTAGTGAATTAATGAGTTGTCCACAGATTTCATGAGCTTAATGAAAACTTACAGGGCTGTATTTAGTGTTCTCACTGATCAGAGAAGAGTTAGGGAAGAGTGAACACTTTGTGAATCCCTCCCATCACCCCTTACTCAGATATTGTGTTGAGTTCAAGGTTACAGAGAGATTTTCCAATCAAAACTATTTGGAGAGAACTGAACTGAAGGTAGTACAAAATTGACTCAAATGCTCTTTTCTTCTTTACCCAAGTGTTACACTTATCCCAAGACCAATAAATCCAGTATATTCCTGTGTTTCCTTGTAGAGGTATATGACATTAGGGAGTGGGAATCTGAAGGCATTTTAAAATTTTCTTGGGTTTGACTGCCCTATGACCCAGCAATTGCACTGGGAATTTACCCTAAAGATACAAACGTAGTGATCCAAAGGGGCACGTGCACCCGAATGTTTATAGCAGCAATGTCCACAATAGCCAAACTATGGAAAAAACCTAGATGTCCATCAACAGATAAATGGATAAAGAAGATGTGGTATATATACACAATGGAATACTATGCAGCCATCAAAAGAAATGAAATCTTGCCATTTGCGACAACATGGATGGAACTAGAGCGTATCATGCTTAGCGAAATAAGTCAAGCGGAGAAAGACAACTATCATATGATCTCCCTGATATGAGGAAGTAGTGATGCAACATGGGGGCTTAAGTGGGTAGGAGAAGAATCCATGAAACAAGATGGGATAGGGAGGGAGACAAACCATAAGTGACTCTTAATCTCACGAAACAAACTGTGGGTTGCTGGGGGGAGGGGGGTTGGGAGAAGGGGGGTAGGGTTATGGACATTGGGGAGGGTATGTGCTTTTGGGTAAATTGGAAGGGGAGGTGAACCATGAGAGACTATGGACTCTGAAAAACAATCTGAGGGGTTTGAAGTGGCAGAGGGATGGGAGGTTGGGGTACCAGGTGGTGGGTATTATAGAGGGCACAGCTTGCATGGAGCACTGGGTGTGGTGAAAAAATAATGAATACTGTTTTTCTGAAAATAAATAAATTGGAAAAAAAAATTTTCTTGGGTTTGGTTAAATCTCCTAGCATTAGGTTATAGGTAATAAAAAGGTGAAAACATTCATGTTTTCCCTTCCCTAGAAGATCTTGATAATTTATGGTTTCTAATGAAAGGATGCCAGACAGGAAGATTTAGAAAGGAATCACATTTCATATCTGCTTCCAGGAAGGAACAAGTCCCATAGGCCTCCTGAATTTTATAGCATAAGCCTGTGATTTGGTAGATAATAGAATGGCAATATGACTCCAGGGATTCCAGAAAAGGCAAACTTTCTTGTATGCAACTCCTGTTGTTCATTATGGACTGTACAAAGATATAGTAGCTAGATAGAACTTGTAGCATGAGAAGGGATTGAGAAAATAATTAAATATAGGAAAATAATTATATACAAAAGCTTCATAAATTATATTTCCTAGCCTGAGTCAGGTTCGACCCAGAGCAGAATCTTGCCTATGAGTAGGCTGGTAGGCTTATGTGGTCAATTACCTATGCTAAGCATTCCTTAAACAGAATATTCTTCTTCATTTTACCTCAAAGTCCCCAAGGACAGTGGCTGGAAGAGTGAGTTCTGGTGTTGATAATAAGTAAGCAAAATGAAGATGTTATTGAGAAAAATGTACTTAAATGGACATTCAAATACTTAATAGTTATGCATCCTTACTCCATTTACTGTTTTTCTTTAGGCCTCCCTTCCCTCAGTATATATATTACAGAATTTTATGAGAATTAAAGTTGATAGCTACATAAAACTGGTTCTGAATACACACATATAAATATTTGTTCTATATTCTTTCCTCATTGTTAGAGAAAATAATTAGAAAAATACAGTGAGTTAAGGCCTAAGGATCTCACAGGGCAGAGGAAAATCATTCAAGAATAAGTAGGAGGAATTCATAATAAATTATACACAATTACAGGTAAAAGTCACGAGAATTAGAAAGTAGAGAAAGTAATTTATTTTTATGAATTCTTCCTGCATTTTGAGGGTGATAAAAGTTGAAAAGAAAATGATTAGAAGAAGAAGAAGAAGAAGAAGAAGAAGGAGGAGGAGGAGAGGGAGAAGGAGAAGGAGAAGGAGAAGGAGAAGGCAGTGAGGAGGAGGAGGAGGGGTCGGGGGAGGAGGAGGAGGAGGGGGAGGAGGAGGGGGGGGAAGGGGGATAGGAGGAGGAGAAAAGAACAGGGAGGAGAGGAAGGAGAGGAAGAGAAGAAAAGATGTGATGGATTAGATACCGCTGAGGGAATGACTTCTAAGTAGAATAGCGATACTCACCTACAATAGAAAGAGTATTTGGCAAAATAATTAGAAACCAGGTTGGGGCCAAATTGTAAAACATCTTGACGGCGAATACATAGGCCAAAAGTATGTCCTAAAAGCTGACTACATTATGTGAACATGAAGCAAAACAATATCCAGTTGTTTCTTTTTCCATTAGGCTTCAGAGTATGCTTTGTTCCATCCCACTAACTAGCACTGTTGGGCAAGAAAGGATAGGCTCAATGTAGTCCTGGTAAATGAGTAAACAGGTACTAATTAGAAGAAAAAATTTTCCTTCAAAGGAAAGTTATTTGGATCTTGATAGATGGTATTTCATTTAAATAGCTCTATAATCACCATCTGTTCCAGAAGTATTGGTATCCCAACGCAAATATCCATACATGGCTATTTATATTTATGTTTAAATTAATTAATGGCATGTTACTTAATTTAAATGTAAAAAAAATTTAATGTAAATATCTATTCTTCACTTGCATTGCTCACATTTCAAGTGTTCAGTAACCACATGTGTTTCATGCCTACTGTATTGGACAGCTCAGATTATATAACATTTCCTTTCTCAAAGGAACTTCTATTGGATAAGATTGGATCTAATCCAGATAATCTCATGGATGTAGATGTATTCCATAATACCTCTGTATGCTTCTTTACTCACTCACTCATTCATATATACGTGACCAACTTAGCCCAGGTTTCCTTGGACTTTCCCTGTTTTAGCAGGGGAGTGACATGTATTATCCTGGTTTCCATGAATATTTTGCACTGGGGATTTGACAGTAATTAATTCTTGAGTATGTTCTGTATAATTTTATGCTGGTTTACACAGAGTTAAGAGTTTACATTGATTTCCTACCTTATATCTTGGTCTTTTATCTTGTGTGATACTACGTCATTTCTCTACCACTCTCTAAGAAACAGAGCTTTTCTCCAAAGATAAGATTGTGCATGGGATGTAACATCAAATCCATCCTCTTTCTCACAGGGCTTTTAATATTTTCTGTATTCATTTCATACAGTGGTATATTAGTTTTTTCATGAACAAATTCATCTTCGTAGATTTGATCATTTCCTCGTGTTTACTTGAAATATTTCATGATCATGGGCGGCTTGAATGATCACTATTATAGAGAAGATTGCCTTGTGATTCCAAAGTGCTTTATTCCCATGGAAATTAAGACCTTGGGACTTCCATTTGGCATTACCTCTGCAGAACTTTTTTTTTTTTTTTTTTCAATCTTTCTTGTGTCAACTCAAAATGAGTTTTTCACTGTTTCATTCTGATGTGACAGGGACAAAGTGTTCTATCACTGTACTAGTTAAGTGGGCAATTTCACTTGTGATTCTACTTGTTCCATTTTGGTCACAGGCAAGACTATTTTATAATTCCAAAAACATATATAAGGTGTTTAAACCCTCATACCCTATATTCTGGGAGAAGAAGAAGATTTTGAGATGTCTTAAATCACCAGAAAGTAAGCAGCCTAATGGAATGGGATGGACAATGCCTGAGCAGACTCTAGAAACAAAGTCTGACCACTGAAAATAGGAGCTTTTATTTTTAAAGTAGATTGGATTGCAGGAAAATCATATACAACTATGTGTGAAATTGCTCAATAGGATAACATCTTATTTCTTATTGTTGTTATTTACTATCTTGGGGATATCTAAGACTAAAGTTTATCATCTGATTCATTCAGGTCATACAAGTAGATAGAGGCTCCACCATCTTCAAGTATCTTCCAAGGTCACCATGGTTGCTTTGGTTCCCTACTGCTATATAAACTGCCACCCCCATTTAATGGCCAAAAAAGAAGACAGGAATGAAAACCATGTTCATAATTTGCCAAAAATCTCTGGATTTACCTGGAAGATGCTTTACATGGTCCCATCTGAGCTCACTCATGTGATTAGCAACTTCTGAAGCCTCAACTTGGTTTCCCTTCTCATGTCCAGAAGTTCAGATGAAATAGAATAATTACAGGCTTGATAGAAATTCATGATGGCTACATTCATATGTCTGACAGCTCAGAATTGCTGAAGTTGAAGGTTGATAAGAAATTTCTCTCTCTTCACATGGTCTAACAAGTTGGATGCAACTTTACATGGTGGTTCAGGGTTCCAAGAGTGTAAACGTTGAATTTTTCACGACTTAAAGGCTAGGCCTGGAAATGAGTCACACCACTGCAACTGCATTTTATTTACGCAAACAGCTTACATGGCCAGTAGAGATTCTCACCCTGATGAAAAAAGTAACAAGGAACTTGTGACCACATATAATACCCCAAAACAATTGTTCCTATCCAGTTAATTTAAGGGTGAAAGGCCATGAAAAAAGCATGGGAGATTTTAATGAGTAGATGTGGAAGTTGCACACATTGGCTTAATTCATTTTTCTGTAATATATTACAAAACTGGTCACTGATTATTCCCATTGTTGTCTGCATACCTTTTTGTAATTGGATTTATCAGTTCCTTCCATTATAAGGTTGGATATGTTTTCATGAAACTTAAATTTGGACCTCAGTATTTTTTTTTTTTAATCAATAGGAAATTGGAAAAAAAAATGAGCTTTGGGGTTTACTTTCTTTTGTTGTTCTTGGAAACTTCTGTTATGTGATGTCCCAGATAATCTGTTGGATGATGAGAGACAGATGGCTCAGAATTCACCCACTGTCTTAGCAGACAGCTAAACAACCCCTGGAAGTAGATCCAATGATGAATGAGTGGGTCAAGCAAAATAAAAACAAAAACAAAAACAAAAAAACAAAAAAAAAAGAAACAAAAAACAAAAAACAAAACAAAAAAACTTCCAGATAACCCCTGTCCAAATTGCTGATTTATAAAACCATTAGCTAAATAAATGCTTGTTATTTTAAGCCACTAAATCTCAGAGTATTTTGTTATATAGGAAAAGCTAAATGCATATATTCTATTATTTAGAACCCAGTCCTAACTAACTCCAAGTGAAACTGAAATATGTGTTTTAGCTGTGTGTCAAGGAAAGAGAGGAGTTAGATTTTGAAGAGCTTAGCAGTGCAAGAAAAACTTCTGTTCACCAAACTTTGGTGAACTTCTGTTCACCAAATATCCATTTGTACCCTAATTTCCATGCACTCAAATAAAACATACTCATCCTACTCTACCAGTCTACCCAGTTACTGCATTTCAAAAGTCCCGAGTTTCCTGCTATTAAAATGATCTTCTCATATTGCCCGAATGTTTTGTTTTTTTTTTTAAGATTTTATTTATTTATTTGACAGAGAAAAGGTCACAGGTAGGCAGAGAGGCAGGCAGAGAGAGAGGGGGAAGCAGGCTCCCTGCTGAGCAGAGAGCCCGATGCGGGGCTCGATCCCAGGACCCTGAGATCATGACCTGAGCCAAAAGCAGAGGCTTAACCCACTGAGCCACCCAGGTGCCCCTGTTTTTTGTTTTGTTTTGTTTTGTTTTGTTTTAAAGTAAGTCAGTTTATAAAATGAGAATGCAAAGTATCTCTCCCTGAAACTTTCCCACTTCTAATATAGAAAGGGGGGACAAGGAAAGATGATGCATGATACAATTTTCCATTAATTGAAGAAGTCAAAGTAAACACATAGCAGTCATTTATCCAGAGACATGATGTATTTCTGCTGGGAAAATACTGTGGGACCCAGAAAAGCAGTGCGTTCTTTTATTATAGCCTGGATCTTCTGTGTGGAATCTGCCTGCCCATGTTCTATGTGACAACTGGCTCCATCCTCTGGGCAGTTCTATTTTGTCCATTGTGTGGTGACATTTGAAGTGGTCTTTAGATAATATAAAGTACAATAGGTTACACTCTGTTTACAGCTGAGGTTTTTATATCACAAGTCTTTTAAGTTCAGGCTCATGGTTCTCCTCAAAATCAACTCAATAGTCCTCTGATCCTTTTTGCTTCCATTCAGTTATGCATGCCAGTAACATCCACTTAGTTTATTTCCAAGAAAGAGTTCTTTGGACTGTTTTTAATCTTTGTCTCTTTGTCCTCATGTCTGCATTATTTTCATAGAAGTTATTCAACTTTGAGACTGTATAAAGCAATATGATTGGGTTAAAAAACCTTATATTCTATGTATGGGGTTCCAGGAGCAGCTGACATTTCATTTTTATAAAACTAAATTTCTTGACTCTTACTTCCTTTTAGCTCTGCTCTCAAATAACCAGTTCTTGACTAAGCTAATTTGTTTTTATTAAAATCTTACTAAGTGTAGCAATGAAGTCAACACATACTAAAATTCTATCTAGATCTCTATTTGATCCCTTCCCCTATAACTACAGTAATAGTAGACTACTTGCCTTCTGAGTTATTGAAAGCACAGTATTGCAAAGTGTTTTCAATCAGCCCTGGGAAACCTTTCCAGTCTCTAATACCAGTTTTGTAATTGCTTACTATATAGTATCAAATACTAATTCTGATTTCTATATTAATTAGTATAGGTTAGACAACAATACCATTTATATTCAAACTCAATATGAGTCTATGAAACAGAAATTTGTTTCTTGCTTGTCTTGGGTAGTATGCAGGTGAATGAAGTGGTTTGCTTCACATATTCAGAGACCCAGAATGAACCGTGTTTTCTCATCTCATCTCATCTACAATATGTGACTTTCTAGATTAACATATTTATGTGTTAATATATTTATTAACATATTTGTTTGTTTGCTTGTTTCATTCAGTAAGAAGGGGGAGGAACATGGAAAACTTTTTATGAGAAGTTATTTACTTGTGGAGAGGGTAGCAGGAGTCAGGTAACTTCATCTTATATTTCACCAGCTAAATCAGAGGGACATGATCACATCTAACTTCAAGGGACCTGAAAAATGTAGTCAAGTGTGTGTCTAAGAAAACTCATATATGATTATTATTAGCAACCTCAGTTACAAAAATCCTCACAAGTAGGTAACAAGAAATTACTAGTTATTAGGTAACAAGTAGGTGACATAGTAACATATCAACTCAACACTTTCTGGGATTCCACAACATCTATCAAATGTTCTTTCTAGCTTATTCTTGCTGTGGCGTAAGGTCATGGTTTCCTAGACTGTTACTCCTTTGGCTACGTATTCCTTCTCTTTCTTCTTGTCTTCCAATATTAATTTTAATCTTTTACTTGAGGTACTTATCAACAAATACTTATAAACTTCTGATTTGTTTATCTTGGCTTAGCTCAGGGGATTTTGTTAACAGAATTTATCATATTATTTTGTCTATGGGCTAACAATAATTAATATACCTATCTGCTTATACTGAGGGAGTTTGAACTGAATTTGCTGCAGTTGAAGTGATAATCTGCCACACTGTTTCTGTCTTCTTTGGGAAAAGCAATGGTGATCCTCTTGAGCAGAGGAATCAACAAATATTTTTCTACCCTTATACACTGTGGATTAATGTACCTTGTAACACAGACCATGTGCCTCCCTGGACTATGAAATTAGGATTCACAGGAGGATAATTTAATAGTATTTGAGTTTACTGGCTACTTATTGAATCTTTGAACTTCTTAGGAATTAAAAAAAAAAAAAAATCCACACTAGAGAACTAACCACCAGGTTCATGCAGTGAAAAAAATATGGCTTTGCCAATGAAAATGTTTCTACCTGAGACTATAAACCAAAGCAACTGGGTAAAATAATGTGGAATGTTAAATAGCTTGAAAACTCTAGAAGGTGAGATTTCAGAAAGGGATAACTTGAGATTCGAAGAGAAGCCTACAGCCAAGGGTCTCTCACACTTAACAACTCTAATAATTTAATTGATAAATACCATTATTTATGATAAATAGGATCATTTTCAAAGGGCAACCTGAATGCCACATAGGGATGGGTACAAATTATTACACTTATTTTAAATTTCCTCTAGGCAGGAGGAGATTAAAATGGCAAATTCCAGGGAAATTAAGTCTGAAGAAATAGACAAAAGACCAAAAAAAAAAAAAAAAAGAAAAAAGAAAAAGAAAGAAAAGGAAATTAATCCTTAAAAAAAAAAAAGAAAAAATTCAGCATGCCTTGCTCTAGACCAAAAGTAATAACTGAATACCTCAGAAATGAACAGAACAGAAATATATTTAATTTTTCTGTATATATTATAGGCAGGGGCAGCTCAATTCAGGCTGTTAAAGTATGTGATTGCTTAACTCCTAAAACAATTTCTAAACCTAAAATTCAGACAAACAAGTAGTGGTCTATGGAATAGTAAGAACAATGGCATGGAGATGGAGGTAGTTATTTAAAAACATTTCCCCAGGAAAGGACAATCAGTAAGAATGAAATGCAGTGGTCAATGCAGATTTTTTTTTAAACCAAAAAACAAACAAACAAACAACAAAACACAGTGAAAACTCCATATTTTAAAACCAATAAAATATACTTAAATGATAGCATAGAAATAACTATTAGTCCATTCCATTTTTTTTTTTTTAAGATTTATTTATTTATTTGAGAGAGAGAGAATGTATGTGCACCAGTGCACCAGCAAGGAGAGAAGGTGCAGGAGAGAGTCCTCAAGCAGGCTCCCTGCTGAGTGCTGAAGCCTGAGTGCTGGGAGCCCTGTGCACTCCCTGCTGAGTGCTGAGCGCTGAGTACTAAACCCTGAGATCATGATTTGAGATCATGACCTGAGCCAAAACCAAGAGCTAGCCACTTAACTTTCTGAACTACCCAGGAGCCGCTGCTTGTTATTCCATTCTGACATGATGTGTGTTATGAACTAGTGGCCATTCTGTGTTTCCAAAGGGGAATTTTTATTATTCTTGCATTATATACATTGTTATATGAATATATTGGACATCTTAGGCTTTGTTACATTTATCATCTCATGTTAAGTTGTCAGCCATTGGGGGCGCCTGGGTGGCTCAGTGGGTTAAAGCCTCTGCCTTTGGCTCAGGTCATGATCCCAGGATCCTGGGATCAAGTCCCGCATCCGGCTCTCTGCTCAGCAGGGAGCCTGCTTCCTCCTCTCTTTCTCTCTCTCTCTCTCTCTGCCTGACTCTCTGCCTACTTGTGATCTCTGTCTGTCAAATAAATAAATTTAAAAAAAATCTTAAAAAAACAAAAAAAAAGTTGTCAGCCATTGGGAAATTATAGCCAGATTTCAGAGTCCTACATATCATCCAGAGATCCTCAGTATAAAATCGAATGTAATAACATAACAAATTTTGTCTTCCTTTTAGGAGGAGTTTGGTATACATATTTACATCTTTTGACATAGCTTTTAGGAGTCAGTCATTATTGACAAGAAGTGATTTTTTTTTTAATTGGGTGGTTAAAGAATTGGACTGAGATTGATATTTATTGACAATCAAATCTTGGTAACAGTTCATATTTTCCAGCCATGTAGCTTTGTTGAGATTAATCCTCCCCTCCATACTCAGAATTATGTTTGATTGTCATAATACAATTAAAATGTCCCATCTCATAGTTTCAAACTTAGATTTATGGAACTTGTTTTTCTTATGTGCTGGATTTGAATATAGGAACATGTCATTTGGGAAGTACTTAAAAGATATTTCTCAGAAACGTGGATGTTTTCCAAGGAAGGACCTAAAACAAAGCTACTCAGCTAAGAAATGTAGATAAAACTGAGTCCTGATTATTTATTTGACGTAACCAAGTTATAATTGAGCTTTCATTTGTTTTATATTTTAAGTTCCCATTATTTCTAATTATTTTTTTAATTTTAATTCCAAGTTCCCATTATTTTTAAAGATGATTTGAAACCAGAAGTATTATAAATGGAAGAACTAATGAGAAAAAGTAAATGATTGCGGTTTAGACAGGGAAAATACATATTGCTAAAAATTTACATAATGAAAAATACTTAGAATTTTAATTAATATCATTGAACATGTCAAAAATTTGCCAAGAGAAAAGCATCCAAATCTAAATGTCATGCACATAATTAAGGTTTCTCCTCCTTATTCCAGACAACACAATTTTAGACAACCTTATGAACCAATTTTGTAGAAATATGATAATCTGAATCAAAAGAAATGGCCAGGAAAAGGTGAGAGGAGGGTGGGCAAAATGGGTGAGGGGGAGTGGAAGGAACAGGCTTCCAGGTATGGAATGAAGTCACTGGGATGAAAGGTATAGCACAGAGAATATAGGCAATAATGTTATAATAGCTTTGTATGGTGACAGACGGTAGCTGTACTTGTGGTGGGCATAAAGTATACAGTTGTTGACTCACTAGGTTATATACCTGAAACTAATGCAACATTGAATGTCAACTGTGTTTCAATTTAAAAAACAGAGAAATACAGAGCCACAAGTGTAGACAATGCATATGGATGCATTAATCTCAGGTCTATGAATAAAAACAAAAAATCCAGGATCTCAAGAGTATTCATGACAGAAGGTACAGAAGAGAAGCAGATCTAGTGATTGCTTTCAATTGCCATGCATTGTGTTAGGTTATTTCGCACGCTTGATTTCTGATAATTCTCACTAATCTTCAGGGCAGCTGAGAATTTTCTTTGCAGTTGGATTCAACGAAAACCTGAGCCCTGTTTGTGTCAGATAATTTTTGAGGCTATATAGCTGAGTACACAACAGGTGTCAGTCTCTCCCCTTTGCTTACTAAGTCAAACTTTGGATGGTTAGTTACCTTGCCCTGAGGTGCACCATTAATAATTAAAGAAGCTCAGATTTGAAGCTAGATCTGAATGATTCCAAAGCTAAACATCTTTTTCTCCGTCTGGAATACCCCAAGAAAGCTATGAAGAATATTGAGAGAGTCCGTCCAGAGTCTATTCCCCCTGCCCCAGATCACCAGAAGACTAACCTTAAAACAACAAACACTAAAGCATATGTTTTAAGTATAGACTTCAAAGGCAGAGAGTGACTATGAGAATTGAATGCACACTATCCAGAAATGACTTACAATTTTGACTTTTTAACCTAATAATTGAAAAAGAGTTCAGGAATGAATTCTAAATATTATCATTTTTACTCACTATATGGTTTCACTTTCGCAAAGTAGTTGCATATATATTTATTTGTGACAATTATAGCTATTCTTTCTTAAGGATAACACCAGTACTGAGCATTGTAATTAAACTTTATAAGCAGTTTTATGATGATTTCACTAATATCCCTCAATGGCAGGTGTGCTGTTATAAATATCTTATTAGAGGCAAATGATTCCGATAGCTCATATGGCTGTTGAGATGTTAGGGAAAAATATAAATTTCATGAATTTTTAAATGTTTGGAGCTTCTATTTTTTTTTTTAGATATTTGATGAGGAGGGGAATATTATTACAGTGTATGTGAATGTCACTGATTCAGCAATGTCCAGACAATCAACACAACTTTTTATGTTTGCATTTGCAATTCAATTCCATTGTCAATCTAGAGCAAAAGCTAAAAATTGTCATCTTCTTGATGTTCCTCAGGAATTTGTTCTAAAAAAACCTTACCAAAAACAAGTAAAAATCACTTGTGGTGGTCCTATAATCTTTCAAGTATCACAGAAATAACCCAGTATTTTTATCTGAAAGACTTATTTTACTTTTATTTTTTTAAGATTTATTTTCTTAAATTTTATGAATTTGCTAGATTCCCTAGTAAAGAAGAGAATCAGTCCAAGGAAATGAAATTTTAGATTTCAGAGAGTGTATTTACTGTACATTTTTATAAATATCAAAACAAAAAAACTCAATATTTTACATTTACAATATTATAGTTTATGTAAGTAATGGGTATTTTATAACACATTGTGATAAATTTAATAATTATATAAATTGATTTCAATATGTATAAAGGTCCTCATTGGGTTATATTTATGATTGCTTAATGTCTGGATGACGTAAATATTCTTGTCACTGGAAATCAATTTGAAACAAGAATTCTCCATGAGGTGACAATTTAATGTGGACTAGCATACACGGTATTTATGAAGTGTTGAGGTGGCCCCTGAAGAAAAATGAATGGGCAAATCCTAAGCTGCACACTAAGTGGCTGCATAGTTTTGGACAAGGCCTTTAACTTTTCCAAGCCTTAGTCTTCTCATATGGTAATGATATTGACCTTAAATGGTTGGGAGAAGGGTTAAGTAAGGAAGCACATAGTTGACACAGTGCCTGGGGACAAGAAAACACTCAATGAGTATATTTTCATGTTTGCATTTGGATGAACAGATTTATATTTTAAGCGATGAAATTTTATTGGACCAAAAAAAGAAACAAATGGTGTCTTTAAACATTTGATGTTGAATTAACTCAGGCAACAGAATTACTCTGTATTCTAATTCAGTGAAATAAATTATACCTTAATTCAATAGGAAAAGAAATTCTTATTCATTTCCAGATTGATAGCGTCACATAAATTATATGAAAATATTCTAGGGCTTGTAAATGACTATAAAATGTGAGAACTTTTTAAAATTATGAATAAACAATTAAGTGTATATGAACCAGAACCTGCAACTCTTTGGCCAGAGGACAATGAGTAACAGATGCCCTAAACAAGAGAAATACTTTGATTTTTTTTTTCCTGTTTTAAAAATCATTATCCCTAGCTGCTTAATGCAGAACAGAGAATAGTGGCTCCTTTTGCAAACGAGCAGGACAACTTATATATCTGAAAGGTTAATATTGTCATTCTCTTGGAATCCACCTTTCAGAGCCCTGAGCATTCTCATTTACATGTTCCTTATTATTCCTAGATTGCTATTGTTATCTGTGTCAATGATTTGGAAATCATAGAAGGAAGCCTTTTCCTTTTAAAACAAGAAGTCATTGCTTTCTGTTCTATTTTAGTTTTCATTAATCATGAACAAAAAGGAAAAAGGCAAAAAATTAAGGTCACTGATTTTTGCATTGAGGAACTATCAGTATCAATGATTTATATCACAGTGTTATTATTAAAAAGATATCAAATGATGTCTGTGAAGTGAGACAGAATGGTTTAGTCATTTTCAATTTCCTGCTATATGAGGGTGATGTTCTTAGTTAGAATAAAGGCTAAGTAGGGTAGACCACACATGCTGATTTCCTGTTTCTGGAAAACTCCTTTTCTGACACTCCTAAGTCATCATGGCAAGAGAAAAAATAATAATTTTCACAGGAAAGAATGGCAAAACCCTCATTAATAATGGATGATGATTAATTCCTAGTGTCAGCTGGTGCTATTTGCTCTGTCTGAGTCACAGATTCTAAGGGTTGTTACTCTTTTCTACATTTATTAGCTTGTATAGTTCATATCCATTTGGCAAGTTGTGCTATGAGTTGGTCTGTCATTACAGTTTGGCACCTTGAATAAATATATTCACATTAATCCCTGATGTGATAAAATAGTCTATTGGGCATATCAGATTCCAATGAGACTAATTAGATACCATTCTCAGAGAGATGTGATTTTGAACTGACAAAACATAAGAAATTGACTTTGGGAGTAAGTAGCTTTTATGTCAAGGTTGTTACACAACTTTTTTTCTTTCACCAGTTCTTGGCTTGAATTTTTCTGTACACCAGATGGCTTTGTTTTTTAAGATGTTTATGAATATAGTAGAGAAGTATTCCCCCTTGGAATTTGTGTGTGTGTGTGTGTGCCTTTTCCTATGATATATTTTATCCAAGTTTCTAAATAAATGGGTAAATTAATGTGCTCCTATAAAGAGTTCTTAGCTTATTTTGCACTAAATTTAATTGTATCATCATCTACTTAATTCAAAGATAAGTTTAATTTATTGATTTCTGTAGTGGTATATTTGTGGTTCTTGTTGTGCCAGTCTTTGGAAATGTAAAGATGAAATGACATAGCCCCAAGTTATAAACTTCATGCACAGAGAATGCTGTAATTATAATACATATGATAATTCCACAGTAGCACTTTGCATTGAATTTAATACATATATTGAAGACTAAGAATATACAGTAAAATATGGAATGATGAAGAAATGTCTCATGGGAAAGAGCTTAAATTGAGATTTGAAAGATGAAGATATTTAACAATACAGACTGTGGAAAGGGTTGGAAAGGAGCAAGAAAGAGTAGGAAATATATGAATAAATAAATAAATGCATAAATAAGAAAAAATCCTTGTCCTTTAATACTCTTAAATTAGGCATATTATTAATAAATGCAGAGGTAATCTATTGAAGTTCCCATTTCTATAAGGAAATACAATTTACTAAGAAATGACTTCTTCAGAATTGAAACCTTGGAATTTAACAATGTTCTTTGGGTACATTTATAACTATGACTTCATTATTTAAAACTTATTTTACATAAATTGAAACTTAATAATTATGATTAGTAAAAATATTCATGATGATCCAACTATATTTGAGCTTAAATCAGAATCTTTCCAAAATATTTTTGGAAAGAAATCTTTTGGAAAGATTTTTGTTATTCTGTGTGCATATATATTTCTCTCAAAGAATAAAAAGAAAGAACAACCAAACTATCCAAGAGGTCATGAATATCTTTTAGTAGGAACAGGAAATCATATGACCATTTATGAATATTACATAAATTAAGCTTGTGCTAATACTGATAGAATTCACCTGAATCTCTTGGTTCAGGCTGTGTTTTATTCAGTTTTTTAGTGTTACAATTTAATTCTGTAATCCTAGGCTTATGTAAGATATAATATATACTTTAGTAGCTTAAAAGAAAAAGTGCTCTTGTTATCTTGTTTGTTACAGTTTGGGGGTCATTTTCTAACAACTTTTCCTGTATTCCCTATAAAGAAATTTAATAGAAAGCAATAAAAAGCTAGGAAAAGCAGAGATTACTGAAATTAGAAATTAGACCAGTAAATAGAACAGGTGAATAGCCAAATCTCCAGGAAATTAAAAATGAAATTTGCTTATGAGATTAAAATCAAAATATGTCTGATGAACTTATCATTTCAAGGGCAGTCATTTCAATGTTGGTTATTGACTACAGTTAATTATGATAAAATTTTACTGGTTTTATACCAGACAAAAAATAAAAATAAATTTAAAAGATAAAGTTAGATTATTTAGTAAAAGAATATATTATGTTTTGATTTTATTTCTTTCTTATTAATTTGGTGTTAAAATGTGGATATTAGGTGGCATTTGCTGGCTTACATTCCTGCTCATTATAATACCATGTTTTATCCCACATTTTAGAAAAAAAATTTTTTATCCAAAAATTTCCAAGCATAGAGAAATCACTCTCATAAGAGACAGAACAACAAATCATAAAATAAACTATTTTAAAGTCTAATAAAAGTGAGCTGGTTTTAGTGTAAGAAATCTATAACTTTGTTTAAAGATATAGAGCACAAAAAATAAACATAAAAATAAATAAAAATAGAGAACACAGTTTCCCATTGTCATTCAAAAGCCCTCTTGATCATAATTGTCTGAGATGCTTTCTGAGAAAGATTCCTGAGAACTCCCTCAGAATTACTAAATCAGCAGCTAGTTGTGTGTAGTCTATTACTTCGAAGCCTTGCTGCATGATTCACATCATACTATAGTATGAATACTAGTGATGTGGGAAAATAATTTTAAATTAACACAATATGAAGAGGACATGTTAACAAAGATATCAGTGTGAGACCTAAATAACAAGATTTGTCAATACTTTCTAGCACTGCTATAGGACGAGAGTAGAAATAGCTTATATGCATATTTATATCCCACCTTATTTTGGGACAATAATAAACCATTGAGCTTTTCCAAATGTATAATATAGATTCATCTAACTCTCTAATGTTCATCTTGCTAAGAGCAACTAAGTATTAATTTATTTTCTGTTTGTTTAATATAGAAAAGTAGATATCCTATAGATTAAAATGCAAACGTGTGTTACTATTCTAGATTAGGGGTTGGCAAGCTCTTTCTGTGAAAGGCCAGATAATAAATATTTTAGGAATTGTGGGTCATAAGGGTTCTGTCACAATTACTGAATTCCACTCAGGGAAGGTGAAAGTAGTCATATATAATATGCTAATTAAGTTGTAAGATTATGTGTCAATACCTTTGTGGATTTGTAAACTGAAATTTGAATTTCATAAAATTGGCATGAACTTATACTCTTCGTTTTTCAAGTAACTTTAAAATGTAGAAATAGGTTATTTTTGAGATACAAAAACATGTGGTGAGGCAGGATCATGGGTAGAAGTTCTCCATTCCATGTTCTAGATTAACAAATCAGCATGTTTTTAAAATAGTTTCCTAAGGTTGAATTTAGAAGAGTCTGTTTTGAAGTGATCAAGTTTTCCTGATAATTAACTAATTTTCTTAACTTAGCAACTTTGAGATAAAAAAATGTGAACCATCACAATGAAACAAAGTCTACCTGTTTCTGGGCATGGGAGAGAAGTTTGTGTTTATAAGACACTGCCACCCAACTTCCTCTTGAATTCAAATGAGAATTAAATATTTCTGAAAAGGCTTCACAGTTATATCCTCACTTTATACTGAATAATTAATATATTATAAAAATTTCACTCAAGCTAACATTGAAAGCCTCTGGGACATTTTAGATATCATTAAGTGTCTAAAGAGTGGGGAGTCTCTTAAGGCATTTGATTCAGGATCTCACTATTATAACATTAACCAAGTAAAAATAAACGTTCTCAACCTTAATTTTATCATTATAAAATATTGCTATTTTTCATAAGTAGCAATAAGGTACCCATAACTGATCTTATCATAAGACCCAATTCAAGTATCTACATAAAAATGTTTGTAAACTCTTCTTCAATATGTATCTCATACTTTAGTTCATGGCCTTATTTTCCTTCTATTCACAGACTTCAGACATCTATGGGTAGTTCTAGATCTGTTCCCTTTACTCCTCCATCACATGCAATCCATTATCAAGTTTAACTAAGTTTACTTCCAACATTCTTCTCAATTATATACTAAATTAACTAATTTAGCAAAGTCATGACTCCAAGGACATTACAGTAATATAAAGAAGGGAATTAAGTAACCACAAAATTAAATTGCAGCATATGAATACTTACATAATGGGTTATATCAGATGAAATGGGGATATGCAGGTAGAACACTTGACCATTTTGACCCAGAGGAAATAGGGCCAGAAATTTTCAAGCATTAGATATCCTCCAAACTGCCTCAAGGGTGGTTGTGGGGTGGGGAGTATAAATAAATAAACAATAAACAAACAAACAAACAAACAAATAAATAAGAATTCCAGTGAAGCTACTATAGTATCTTCAAATTTAATGTAATCAATAACTACATTCTTTATAGGAAAAACAAAAAGCATTAGTTTTCCTCTCTTCATTCTAACTTATCAGAGTAAATGAAGGGTCCCTGGTTACGAACAGGAAACAATACAAAAAGAACACCTGTTTTTATAATATATTGAAGATGTAAATGAAATTAAAATGAGTATCAAGATGATCATAAGTGGAAAATATAATACATTAGACAAAACAAACTACCAGATAGAAAAATTAAAGTCAGTTGAATTGGTGTTCAAAGTATCTATGGAAAATGTACGTACTTATCTTGGTCATTAGGAAAGAGAGTTATAGGAAGAGACAAACGTGAGAGAAATATGCCTCAGAAAGACTACTGGGCAATTTCATAGTTTGAGACTGGAAGAGGTAATGGGCCTCAAGAGAGCTGAGAAGCTCTCAAAAACACATTTCTGTTTAAGCAATTATATTTTGTTTTTATGATAGAAGAAGAGAAGTTACCTTAAAGCAATATATGAGAGGCTGGGGAGCTCTCCAACAAGTACAGCTTTTGAAAAATTAAGAGAAATGTATAAAGGATAGAAATAAGAATATAACCAAAGACAAATATAAATGAGAAGCGCATGTCTCGAAATAAGCAAACAAACAAAAACTTAAGAACAACAAAGAAAAAGTTACTTTAATCTCTGCTCAGACAATAAGGTTGTGGGGGGAAAGTAACAAACCTGCTCTCAGAACAAGGTTGCACAGTTAATGGATGACAAAGAATTTGTAGAACAACTAACTAATGACAGTGTTCCATCTGTTGTCACCTGACTAGGGAAATGGACTATTAAAAAAAGAAGTCTCAGAGGTGAAAATCACTGCTAAAATAACACCAGTATGTTCCAGATCCCTGATCCAAATTTCTTAACTCTAGTCCAAAACCAGCCTATATTCAACATTTAGTCACATAAAGGCAACAGAAGTTATATTTTGTTAATAGAAAAATTAAGAAATTTTGACCTAGTACAAAGGCAATGATACTTTTTCAGTTATGTGTGGACAATCTGAGTACATGTGAATCAGTTTCATTATTTGTTAGGATGGAGAGAAAGTTTTGAAATAGCTCAGTTACCTAGAGTCACGGTATTTTCCCTTCCTTTTCCGTAAAAGAACCCCAAATGGGTGCTACAAGACTTTTGTTGTTGCTGTTATTTTGTTGTTAGTAGAACTACATATTGAGTATATAAATGAACTTGGCTATTATATAAAAATACTTTGCAATGTTTATTTTAATATAAGCAAGTATCTCATCTAAATAATTTTAATTTTTCACTTATATTAAGCTATTTTTTCTTATAGTACTGAAGCAATTATTTTAGCTGTTCATATGATGACTTCTGTAATAAAATTTTCCATTTTCAGCCAAAATACTATAATTTAAAACCATATGATAGGACAATAATACCGATCTAAATCTAAGACTTGAAGTAAATATAAGAGAAGAGCTTAGGAATTACCAGATAATCTCCTAGTGCCAATTATTTGGTAGTATTTTTAAAGTATTTATTTTTAGAGCATTTAATAAAGTGGTTTTTAGATCAGCTCCTTACTTTTCATTTAATTAAAAGATAGTGAGTTATAGGGGCACCTGGGTTGCTCAGTGGGTTAAGCCTCTGCCTTCGGCTCAGGTCATGATCCCAGGGACCTGGAATCAAGGCCCCGCATCGGGCTCTCTGCTTGGCAGGGAACCTGTTCCCCCCCTCTCGCCTGCCTCTCTGCCTACTTGTGATCTCTGTTAAATAAAGAAATAAAATCTTAAAAAAAAAAAAAAAGATAGTGAGTGAGAAAAATATTATAAGAAAATGTAACACTCTAGAGCATTTGGGTGGCTCAGTCCATTAAGAGTCTGCCGTTGGCTCAGGTCATGATCTCAGGGTCTTGGGATGGAGCCCCATGTCAGGCTCCCTGCTTAGTGGGGAGCCTGCTTCTCCATCTGCCTCTGCTCCTTTCCCCTACTCATGCTTTCTCTCCTCTCTTTCTCTCTCTCTCTCACTCTCTCAAAACAAAACAAAACAAACAAATAAAAAATAAAACAAAAAACAAAGCAAAACAAAACTTTAAAAGAAAATGTTACATTCTTTTAGGTAGGGTTTCCTATTAAATAAAAAATACCGAGTAGTGGCCAATATTGGATTATTTTCTTCTAATAACCTACTTGTTTCTTATAATTTTGTAGGTTTTGTAGATTTTGTAAAGGAGAAAAAAATGACTGGAATTACTTTCAGAAGAAAGCCACCAAAAGAGTTTGAATCAATGTTCAGCCAGAAAAGAGCCTATGATTTTTATTTTTAGTTTAAAGTTAACTTTTCAATTTCCAAAATATGGTATCTTAAGAGCATAATAGAAAAAAAATAATAATAACAGCTAAAAACTCTAACTTACACATGAGTGTTGATCATTTATCCTTCCCAAAACCCACACTGGACAAAAATATTTCTCTATTTTTTGGATACCTGAAGTAATTCAGGTAAAAGAGTGATAACTGACTTTAGAGTGTGAAGAAAGGTACAATTTGATTGGCCATGTAGGCAGAAAACAGTGTGAACTAAGTCACTTTGTTCCACAAATCCTCTTTAGGATCTTTAGAAACTCAGCTTTTACACACACTGGCCCCACAGAGGGCAGACACAGGGCAGGGGTTTGAAAGTAACAAGACTAGTTGAAGCTTTTCTGGCTGAGCAGTGGGAAAGTCAAGTGGACTGTGGGATATTGGTCTGTTGCTCTTATACCAGAAGCAGCCAGACAACTACGATCACCTCTCTCCACCCACGCAACTCACTTCCAACTAACTCGCCACCTAAAAGACCAGAGGCAAATTCTCTGGAAAAAGCAAACCAGAGAGGCACAGCATGCCTGTTTCAGCAGAGGTTAGGGAGAGGCAGGGGACTACAAATTAAGAATTCAGAGAGGATGTCTGTCACACACACACACTGAAATTAGGGGATGGAACTCTGAAGAAACTGAAACCTTCCATCATTGTCAGAATTTGCCTAATTGCCAACTCTATTGCTCTCTTTCCTGCTCTGCTATTACAACACAAGCTGTAGGAATATTGTTCTCAAAATAATAATAAAATTATTATTATTATTATACTATATATTATATTTTATTATAGTATACATTATATATTATAATATATTGCATTTGATATCACATAATATTATATAGCAATATAATTTTAATATAAAATAATAATATATAATACATAATATATAATTATATTATGATTACTATAATTTTTTCAGACAGGCAGAGAGGAAGTGAGGTATCAATTTTCACTATTCTTGGGTGGTTTCCCTTCACTTGTATCAACCCCACACATCTGCTCCAAAATACATTTATCATGTATGCATCCCACATGGCTTCATGCTGCTTCTCAATACCTCAGTTCCCTTTGGAAAATGCTGTCTACTCTTTCATGAGAGAATAACCTCACCTTATTCTTTGCATATCTATGAAAATCACTTCTAGCTGGGTGCTAAATTTTGCACTGAGTCTAATCATGTGAGGTCCCTTTGGTGGATTCCACATGGGAGTACGTGTCGTCAACATAACTTCCATATGCTGTAGAGTCAGAACTTACACCACATTGAGTGGGTGATTTCAGTGTTATCTTCTAACGTTTGTTTCAGAACTCAGAAAAAGAAAATATGTTCGCATTATTTCCATGAAAACAATTACCAAGAAGTAGAGGGAAAAAAATAAGTTGGTGTGGAACATATGATATTTCATGAAAATTAGAATAAGGTCATACTTTGGAGGTATTGCAAGTTCAGTTGCAGACCACTGCTATAAAGCAAATATTACAACTGAGTGAGTCAAATGAACTTTTTGGTATCCCAGTGCATATGAAAGTTGTGTTTACACTAGACTATAGTCTACTAAGTGTACAATAGCATTATATTTTTTAAAGTGTACACACCTTAATTAAAAATATACTTTATTGATAAAAAGTGCTGCTCATCCCTGAGCTACCAGTGAGTCATAGTCATAGATCACTGTGACAAATCTAGTAATAAGGAAAAAGTTTGAAAATTTGTGAGAATTACCAAAATGTGACACCAAAGTAAGCAAATGCTTTTGGAAATGGTGTTGATAGACTTGCGTAATGCACAGTTGCTGTAACCCTTCAATTTGTAAAAAAAACACAGTATCTGAAAAATGTAATAAATTGAAGTAAAATGAGATATTCCTGTACATTGACCTGCAAGGAGAATGGATCCTGTGCAGGAAAAGTAATGGCATATGTGTAGTTAATTGTCTTGCTTGTTAAACCATATGCTATTTCTTCTCCTCCTTTCAACACTTTGCCCATTCTGGAAGATACTTGGAAAAAGAGTCTTGAATGATCCCCATGGTGTCTATTTTCCTAACATGCCCCCCAGTAAACTGTCATTACTAGAATTTACCCCACTGTTTGTCCCTTTCTGCAGTGATTTGTTGGATGACCCAGTGACTTGCTTTAACCAATAGGAGGTAGTGATAGACACTGTCAATTTCATTTCTAAACTTTAAGAAGACTTGGCAACTTCCATTTTTGGGCTATTGAAATTCCTTCCTTCATGTGTAAATAGTTTAGCTATAACAGAGAAGTGACATGGAGAAGCCAAAATACTACACAGAAAGGAGGAGAAGCTCAGCTGCCCAATGTCCAAGTGTCCCAATGGAGCATTTAGGAGACTCCATCATCAACTCCCATCTGAATGAGAGACTCAAGAAATGCCCTCCAGTGTGCAGCCAACCACTAAATGTTAAGGCAATTAGTTATGTAGTAATAGGTAACTGACATAAGTCCACAAATCATAATTGCCTTCTTAGTATCCTGATAGATTGCCAACCACTCCATAATAAATAGAACCTTACCATTTAAACTCAATATTGTTTTCAGAATTTTATTAGACAAATTATAAATATATCTGCATTATTGCAATAATGCTACATTAGCCAATGTATAATTCTGACACTTAACTATCTGCTTGGGTTCCTTTTCTCTACACCAATATTCATTGTAACAGTGTTTCTGATATAAACAGCAAGTATGTGTAATTTAGACAATTTCTGGATTGAAGGGTAGAGGGAGAGTAGAAGGCATATATTTGAGATTTTGATATGCCTATCTTTACTCTTCCTTCTTCTCCTGCTACAATTATACACAGACAAAAGTCACTGCTAGGTTTTTGCCCCAAGATAAGGCCAGATGAAACCAGACTTAATAATTCTGACTTGGGCACAGTCATCCACTGGGGACAAAATTCCTGGGGCAATATGTTTCTAGTCACGCTAAGTACTGATGCTCAAATTCCATCCAATTTAGCAAATATTTACTGAGAATTTATATATGTTGGTACAAGATCTACATTCAAAATAAGGTTCAAAGAGAATAAGGCACCATGTATACCTTCAAAAAAATTCAAAATATAACCCAAAATTCCTTAAACCTGTGAGCCATCATCGTGTGACTTTCTCATAGATCCTCAGAATTTCAAATGGGCAGGGTGTCCTAACCTTGAGGGAGAGTTGGAAAATATAATTGATGATATTTTTACAACTCTTAATAATCACTTTCACACACTAAATTTTACTAAGTACCACCATAACACAAAATACAAAAGAATCACACTTAGTGATGTTACTAAAGGTGGAGGGAATAGATTAAGACTACTAAGGTTCCCCCTCTTTTACACAAAACCTATTTAAATATTCATACGCAGGTTCAAAACAAGATAGGTGAGAAATACGGGTAGACAGCATGAACACATTGGAAACTTTAAAGCCATTCAAACATGAAGATGAAAAATTAAATATAATCATTATTATAAAACTCTAACTTACACGTACAGTACAGATGCTTTCTTGGCAATCAGCCGTGAATGGACAGTCAATGTGATATGAATCATCCCACAATGATGTATTGTTTGGCCAAACACATAGAAGAATAATTACCGAACCTAAACTATTCTGAGTTCCATTTTTTTTCCCCCACCAGAATCCTGGCTGACTCCCCAGTTTTTTCTGCAGCAATAGGCATAGTGAATGACTGAAATCATCCTCTGAGTCACCTTAATTCTACACTATTGCTCCCTGTGCCAACACTTTCTCTCTTGAGTCTTCACTGAAATTTTTGGGCACTGCTGTGCATCATCTTGGTATGCATTTACTGGATGCGGTTTCTCTGTGCCCTGTGCTGGGGAAGAGTCTCTTTTTCTTCCACTGCTTCCCACACCAGGAGCAGAAGAGTGCACCAATTCTCTCCTTTCCTTGTGGAGTGGAAAATAACTGAGAAAGTCTCTTCTTTTCTGGGGAAAAATAGTTACTTCTTGTTTCTTTTCTGTTTCTTTTCTCCTTTCGAGTTTAAAGGGACAGAAGTATTTCCTTTGGGAACCAGAGAATTTCTCTCTTTTTCCCTCTCTGTCTCTCATTTCTGTATCTATCTATTTCTGTCTCTCTGTATCTCTCCAGCTCTACCAAGGAACTTCTCCATTCTGGTGCATTCCATTTTCCTCTGGCTCTGTTTCCCCTATCTGTTTTTCATTTTTATACAGGTGAAAATTTATTGTGTTCTCACACTCCTTTGTGTTAAATATCAAGCAAGGTACATTCTCAAATATAAGTCTTAATTAATCTATGCAAATTTGATGGAATGGGAGTCGGCCTGCACTGCAGAGAATTTTTCATATTAGAAATAAAGCATTTGGGGGCACTTGGGTGGCTCAGTGGGTTAAACCTCTACCTCTGGCTCAGGTCATGGTCTCAGGGTCCTAGGATTGAGTCCCTCATTGGGATCTCTGTTCAGTGGGGAGCCTGCTTGCCCCTCTTTCTGTCTGCATCTCTGCCTACTTAATGATCTCTCTCTCTCTCTGTCAAAAAAAAAAAAAGAAAGAAAGAAAAGAAAATCTTAAAAAAAAAAAAGAAAGAAAGCATTTAAACATTTTACAGGATGGAGTCTGATTCAAGCTAGGGAGTATGGAATCCAAAAAGGAAGAAAAATATGTAGTTTATTTAAAATTGTAAAGATATCCATAGTTCAAACCAATGTACTTTGATAGAGCAGATGAAGAGGAGTCAGTATGGATTGAATTGTACAGCAGCCATTAATACAGCTTGAGCTCAAACTTGAAGAATTAGTAAGATATGACAGAAGAGGGCATTGAGATGAAGTGAGATGTCTCATCAATTAGATTTGGAATAAAACCCCACAAACAGTAAGGGCATTGTAAGGGAGTGGGGATAAGCTTCAGCCTTAATGAAACACAGAGGAGAGATTAAATGTTGATTATGTAGTTATCAGAGAAAGGACCTCAACAATTTATCTATCAATCTGACTCTTCCTTATCTTAGCTCTCAAGTGAAGATAGTTTTATAAATATTGATTCTCAGCACCTTTTGGGCAGCCTTATTATCACAGGCTCTACTAATAATTTTAGAATATTGGAAAACATCGTCTTTATTAAATATTTGGAGGGGGTTGTTTTGTGGTCTCCATTGTACTATGAGAATGAGACCAGCTAGACTATTCCACACATTGTGCAAAGTATCTGTCATAAGGAGACAGCTTGGGAAATCACTTTACCCCCTCGCTCCCACACAAACTTATCTATTTGACTCCCCTCACTTCACATGCAGCTTCTGTCTGTCCAGATAATAGATGGATGGATCAATCCATTTTCATGTTGACCATGGGCAGGTTTCCAGAAAAGAGAAACCAGAAAGTAGAACTTAATTTCTGATAATCCTAATAATTATTATTTATTTTTTAGTTTGCCTTCCTCTCATGTACATCACACTATCGCCAAAGGATGTTGTGCTTTTCTCAATACATAATATATACTTAATAATGGGAATTGGACAATAAAGTGTAAAATGCTGGTTGGAGAAAATTCTGAGAAACCCATATTGCCTCTTTAAAATTGCCTAACACTAACATAAAATCAAGGGGATAATCAGTCTTTCTTCCTTCTGTTACTCTTTATCTTTAAATATTAGAAAGATAAACTTGGTTATGAAGACAAAAAATCTTATCTGAGGCTGAATTAAGTCGGCAATTATTTTTTAGTCTCTACTAAATCTTGCCTTTTAGACTACCTTTGGCCAATTAGTATAACATATTTAAACTGCTGACTCTCACGTTCTTAGCAGTGAAGATCCCTGGCTTCATCAGAGTCCCTAATGCCTCTAACTCTTGGAAAGTACTTCTTTGTGTTAACATTTTCAAAGTATGATTAATAAGAAAGATTCCCCTGAACCTTAGCTAGCAGTATTTGAGAAAAAGTTGAGAACAAATATTAAACAGTTTTCTTGTTTTTCATGATAAATATTTAGTATTGAATTGAAATCTCTGTGATGCAGTTCCACTGTGGTAATCATTTAGTATCTTAGCATATTAGATAGTGGCTGGGGTAATTTCATAAGGGAGATCACTTCAAAATAATTTTGAAATAAGTACATTTCTTGAAGTAGGATCTATTAATTAAAACATAAATTTCTATGTCTATACTGATCTCAAAACTTCCAGTGCAGATGGGAGAGCATGATAACTCTAGATAGGGATTCATCAACCATACTAATACTAGCACTTAGGTTTGGTAATACTTTATGTTGGGAAACTATATTGTGCATTGCAGGCTGTTCAACAACATCCCTGATCTTTAACCATCAAATACTACTAGGATTCCCTTTGTAGTGACAATCTAGTGTCTCCAGATACTCAAATATTCCTCAGAGGGCAAAACCTCCCCATTTTAAATAACCACTTACCTAGATAAGAATATAGATATAAGATGCTAAATCTCAAAATTATCCTAAGGGATAACAATCACTTATTAAGAATAACTGTAGACTATCCCCTATGCTAGGCATTTTATATATAATAATTGTCACGTGGAAAACACAAGGGTGGCTTCCACATAAGATATACCACAGAGACAGATCAGATTCATGGACAAAATTAAAATGCTTGTTATATAGTTAATTAATTCAAGATAAAAAAGTTGGTGAAGAAATAGTAAAATAAATGAGATATGCAAACATATTTCCTATGGACCAAGTGGGCAGATCTGAAGACAAGGTTATGCAAAGTTCTCTAGTACTGTCTTTTTCTCTGCATATTGCAACCTGACCAGCTGATGTTGTGGCTAATAGGATAACAGCTGAAGTCTGAGCCAAGGGCTCACAGATAGTATCGTGTGGGTAAGACACGTGACCATGAATGCAGAGCATAACTTAGCTGCTAAAGAGTTTATGGGATATTCTTGCATTTTTTGAGCAGCATACATATGGATGCCCAATGGAACTATACTGGGCATCATCTATAGTTGACCAATTTACGAACAAAGATAGCATCTCAAATCTGGTATGATAGAATCTTACTTATTCCATCACTTTCTATCTAAAAGCTATGCATTTGTTTGTTGCATCAGAACTTTAGTCTATCTGTAGTATGTCCTACCAATTATTAACTTACTTATTATTTATACTTCTCAGAAATTACTTATTTATTATCTTTACTTTTTAACACATGGATTAGGTTTATGATAAGCTACAAGCTTGACTATGCTTAACATTTCCTATAAATTCATCTATACCATTAATTTTCTTTCCGTTAAACAAAATTCTAGAAATAAACAAAACTTCATATTATAGTAAATTAAAAAAAAAACAGATTTTAGTGGAAAATTAACTCATCTTGCTTAATGTTACACAAATAGAACATTTTGTGGAGAGGATTCAGGTCCATCTGTATCCAAATTCATTTTTGTTTCTTTGTTTTCCTTCTGTTATTTCAACATATCATCTTTTTGAACAAGGATTCCTAAAATAAATCCTAGTAGTGTTTCTCTGGGTTTTCCCATCAAACACTTTTTTGTTCTATATACAATAATTAAGAAAGATCCTGAAAGGAAGAAAATCCACAAGATAAATAGAACATATGCATAAAATCGAATCTTACAACCAATCCAGCCTACCTTTATGAATATATATACTAAAATAGCCTCACCCTTAAAGTTTTCTTCAGCTCTCCCAAACTTTACTTAAAAAATAAAAAAAAAGATTTTATGAATTTATTTGTTGGAGAGAGCGTGTGCACAAGCAGGGGGTATGGCAGGCAGAGGGAGAAGCAGGCTTCTTGGGATCCCAGGTGCCTGGGATCATGACCTGAGCTGAGAACAAATGCTTAACTGACTAAGCCATCCAAGTTTCTCTTCAGCTCTCCTAAACTTTAGATTAACCTTCCTGGCCCTTGGCCCTGCCCTCCCTTTTCTTAGAGCATTTACTTTACAATATTTATAACTGTAAGTTATTTCTTTTCCCCCTTAATATATAAATATTTTAAAAAGATTCCTTCCACTTTTATAGGCTAGGGATGTTTTTGTTAAGGCCTTGGGAGCCAACCATTTGAAATGTAATCATTCAGGAAGATAGAGTCCCTATTTCTAAGTTTCTGTGGGAGGGTAGGAGTCTAACTTGGTGGGAATTCTACTCCAAACTCAAAACTACCTCCTCTCATGAAGATAAGAGAAAGTTTGCTTTCCCTTCGGATAAGGTCCATTAGCAAATACAGACAGTCTAAGATTTCCCACCACACCCCATCCCAGTTTTTTAAAATTCTTGCCCATTGTTTCAGCAGAGTTAAACTCAGACTAAATTCTGATCTCTTTCCCCTATTGCAATAGGCTTGAAGAAAGTCTTTGTTGCTTTATTAGACAGATAGATGATAGATAGGTGATAGATAGATGATAGATAAGTAATAGAATACAGTAAGAATGACTTGCCAGAAGCACAAAATCCCCAAGTTCAGGAATATCAGGAGATTAGATTAATAGTAATGATTGTCTCCAGCTGCTACTGGACCAGGAGGTTGGAGGAATGACCCAAACTCAAGGCTTTGCCTCTCCTTCAACAGCTTCATGTCTTCAACCAAGATCTGATGGATGGCTCATGAAACATCACAATGACTAGCAGACATACTAGCACCTATAGTTCATACAGAGGTGGAGCTGCACAAGCCATGCACCAGAGAGACTCTCATCACTGCCTAGTTGCTGCTGCCCTGTGTCTTCAGACTGATATCCAGGATGGAAACAGCCTTGAGTGATGAAGCTCTGAACTCAGCATTCTGGAGTTCCCTGTGTCTAACCCATCACTGCCAACCATGCTGCTAAGAGGCATCCTCGAATGTATGTACCAGGTCTTTCTAGAGCAGATTCTAGCCAATGAGGATCAGAAACAATTGGTACAGATAACCAGTCACCTAGAGCAGAAACAGTGGTTATAACTCCTTAAGGATCTGCTGAAGCTGGACCACAGCCATGCAATGCCTTCCTCTCAGAGCAGAAGCAAGAACTCATTGTGAGCAGCTAGTGCACTTCATGAGTACTACAAAGGTGGAGAATCACATGCAGCTTGGCTCTGAGTCATTCCCAGGCTGCTTCAGCCTATGCCGCATCTTCCCCTACATCTACACAAAGCTGGAAGTCTCCAGCCTCATGGGCATCACTGTGCTACTAGCCTGTTTTGTCCAACAATAGTTGCCACATGAGCAAACATCTGAGGTGGATGCTTGTCATCCTGAGTGCAATTTCTTGCCTGTGTTTTAATCCCCTTTATTAATGTGATGCACTTTACTCTTCCTTGTTCAGAGTCCCCATGAGGGTCCAAGGTTGGATGTGGTCTCCTGGTCACAGATCCCAGAGTACCTTTCCACAGTCATGGTGAAGGGGTTCATGAACCATGGGGTTCATGACAGATGTTGATGTTAAACAGGTTCCTTTTAGTGTTTAATATCATGAAAGATGGCAGGGTAAAATGTAAGATTCAATCTTGGTTTAAAATTTTCACTTAATCCATTTAACTGAAGCTTGTTACAATCATCTTAATTCATATTATGTACATTAGTTATTACTCAGACTCACAATGAAAGTCAAATAGCTCAGGAGGAGAATAAGTGGTTTGTAAAAGAACTCGTTTCTTTCCTTTACCCAAGTATCCAAAGGTATATTTGCTTTTATAATGCAACTCCAATTCATCAATCTGTATTTCCTATCAGCATAAAGGGCTAGGTCAACAATTAATTTCTGATATGCAAATACCATTAAATTTGGCCAAAATATATTCTATCATGACTGTTTTCCATAAAATAGCAAAAAATATGATATTTCACATGGGTGCAAAAATGTACTGTGACCCCTTTTATTTAGAATCCTGAATCAGTACATCTATTTAAAACATTCATGATTGCTTACCATTGGGTTATGGACTAACTTCTGAGAAGGCTACTAATACTTAGCCAAATTTCAGAAAATAAAATGTTCAATTGGAACTCCTCTTCTCCAATAGTATGAGTCTGTTTGAATACTGATTACAACACTGAGATGAATTATACAGTTATTTATAGTTTGTATTCCTAGTTTTCCCCTTAGGGATTTTCAGTGTTGTACCAAATTTCTATCTTATGAGCTATATAGATTAAAAATGTTGGCAAAAAGTAGAGAATGTCCTTAGTGTCTTCCACAATAGTGGAAGCACAAGACTTTTGCCAGAGAAGATTTAGGAGAAGGCTGCCAGCAAAAAAATAACTCTGACATTCCTTCAAAATGCTGAAATCTTGCCTATGATATACCAATTAATCATCCAACTTTGCATTAAGTACCTATTTAATTACATTCACCATTACACTGGGCACGGTGAGCAAATCTGAAAAGAAAAACAAAACACAACAAAACAAAACGAGTGAAGTAAGTCCTCCACTGAGATCCTTAAAACTGAATTCAGGAAACAAGTTACATATTTAATAACTAACCTCACTTTTATGATCCTAAATTGTTCAACATGAGTTCCAAGGAAATAGGTGTCAGCATGCACCTCAATAGTTTTCTTCCAAGACAATAGCTCTACTGGAGTGCAAAGTATGGACTACAGTGGAGAAAAGATGAGTAGAAGAGATACTTACCTATAAAGGTGACTGTTGAGAGTTCCCAGGAAGTGATAATGAAGGCCTGAACTAGGGCATTGGCAGCAAAAAGTGGAAAGGAAAAGCCAGATTCAAGAGATATTCATGAGGAATTATTAGTAAGTGAATGATTGGAGGTGTGATATGTGGGAACATCAGGAGTCAAGGTTAGCTCTGAAGTTTCTATCTTGGGAAACTGGAGTCTTGATGCTTCCTGAGATAGAAATACTGACTGTCTTCAGGATTTCCATGATGTGCAGGTTCCCAAGCAGTTACACTGGGCTTATAGGAAGAATTCATCCTGATGTCTCAATTACTGTAAGTGAGGCAGAATATGTCAGTTACGGTAAAAACGACAGTATCAGTTTCCAGGTCTCCGCTTACAGAAGGCAGTGTCTTGTCACATTTGCAGAGCTTGAGGTAAGCATAGAAGAGCAAGCTTTCACATCATTTGACATGAAGATCTCTTATTTCATTTTCCTTCTTTCCTTGCCATTCATGAGTCCAGAGTTTTAATTCATCAAACGGATTTGCTGGACCTACATCATTTTATTTATTTTATGGCTACGGGTGCAGATTGAGCCAAGGTTATAGTCCTACAATTACATGACCACAATTATATATCAATTCCTACTGGAGGGTGTTTGTTTATTTTAAGGATTACTTACAGAATAAACAAATAAATAACTCAGATTAATCTGTGGCTGCAGAGGGATAAGCCAAATGCTTATAGCATGAGAGTAAAAGTCAGGGTATTTTGGTGCAAGTATTACTTCTTTTACAACTCTCTGTGCCATTTGGATCTCAGCCATCACCAAAATCCTCTAGAGCTTCAACTTCTTCTCTGAGCATTCTTTTTCTGGTATTGAATGGAATCCGGATCCACCTCTCCAAACATTTTTTTAAATCTCTGCAGTAAGCCAATCACTCATTCCAATAGTTATACCATAGACCTAGTCTAGATATTGCTTTTATTAGTCATCACCAATTAAATTCTGCATTCACCTCTCCAAACATTTTTATCTCTGCACTACTTTAATTACTCATTCCGATGGTCATACCATAGACCTATTCTTCACTTAACGAGGCAATATCTCAGCTTCAGGCATTCACACTCCTGAACCATCTCTTATATTTTGTCTCACTCCCTGAAAACCTCATTCCACAATCCTCTGCTCAAAATTCAATTAATATAACTCTTTTTTTTTTACCATGTCATGTCTTCTTTACCTTTCATGGACTTCATATTAAATTATTCCTATGTATACTCAATTCTTTTTTCCCATCTTATTTTGGTATTTTCACTTAGCAAAGTCGTAACTCTGGTCCCATCAAACTCTTTTCTACTCTTCATTTGCAGTCATGTAGATTAAGTTGTTTGGAAGAAACACACACACGTAGACACACACAACATGCAAATGCTGACTAGGCTCACAAAATATTAAATCACTAATAACAATGGGATGTCCAGCAATACTACTGGAGTTCCCTGATTTTCCCCTTCCTACTTTCCAGTAGATTTGTTTCATGCCTTTTTGTCCCTACTTAGATTTCCTATACTCTCTCATCCTCACTCACATAGGATGAGTTGGCCCCATAATCACTGAAACACCCAGAAGAAAACTTGCTAAAGTTTCTATCACATATTTAACAACTCTTTTAAATTTATGCCCTTTTTAAAGGAACACCCATTTGTTTTCTTAACTAGTGTTACCCCTATCATTAGTTAACTATACCATCTAGAATATAAAAACACTAACTTGAAAAGATATATGCACCTCTATGTTTACTGCAGCATTATTTGCAATAGCTAGGACATGGGAGGGAAAAGGATAAGGAATATGTGAACTATGTATGTAATATATGACATAATTATATGTGATATATAACTTGTAATATTACACAGCCATAAAAAGAGATAAGATTGTGCCATTTGAGGATGGACCTAGAGAGTATTATAGTAAGTGAAATAAGACTGAGAAAAACAAATACCACATGATTCCACTCTTAAATGGAACCTGAAATTTAAAAAATAAATAAACAAGAAGCAGAATCAGATGTATAAGTACGGAGAACAAACTGATGGTTGTTAGAGGGAAGGGGAATAGCAGTTAGACAAAATGGGTGAAATGGAGAGGGAGATACAGGCCTCCTGTTCTAGAATGAGTAAGTCACAAGAATAAAAAGCTAAGCATAAGGATTATAGTCAATGATACTGTAATAGTGAAGTAATGGGATAGGTGGTAGCTTCAATTATGGTGAACATAGCACAATGTATAAACTTATCAAGTCACTATATTGTACACCTGAAACCAATGTAACAATGTGTGTCAACTGTACTCAAAGAAACAAACAATAATAATAAGATACGTCCTCTATCAATTTCATTTAGATTTCAGAAATTCTCTTTCTCTTCTACTTTTTTTTTATGAACATGAAAATATGTTAAGATTTCTCCCTTGTTAAACACAACAACACAAAGCAAAATTTTGCTCTTGACACCAAGTCCCCAGGAGCTACCACCTTCTCTTTTTTATGGCAAAACTCTTTGAAGCAGTTGTACCTAAGTGTTCTCCTCTCATTGTCAGTTGCATCCATGCCAATTAGGCTTTGCCTGCACATATTTCACTGCTGATGTCTATTTCATATAACAAAGACATTCTGTAATCTTCTTTTCTAAAAAACAAATAAATAAATAAAACCAGATTTCTTCCAGGCTTCTTACTAGACACGCCTCCAGAAGCAAGAGGAACAAAAGCAAAAATGAACTATAAAGCTTTCACACAACAAAGGAGATAATCAACAAGACTAAAAGGCAGCCTATGGAATGGGAGAAGATATTTGCAAATGATATAACTGGTAAAGAGTTAGTATCCAGGGGCTCCTGCATGGCTCAGTCAGTTACACACCTGCCTTTTGCTCAGGTCATCATCCCAGGGTCCTTCATCATCCCAGGGTCCTAGGATCAAGACCTGCATCGGGCTCCCTGCTTGGTGGAGAGCCTGCTTCTCCCTCTCCTGCTGACTGCTGCCCTGCCTAGTTGTGCTCTCTGTCAAATGAATAAATAAAATCTTAAAAAAAAAAAGAGTATCCAATATATAAAAAACTTATCAAACTCAACATGCAAAAACAAAAATCAAACAAACAAACAACAACAGCAACAACAAAACCAATCTAATTAGAAATTGGCAGAAGACATGAAATTCATTTTTCCAAAGAAGACATACAGATGGCTAACAGATACATCAAAAGATGCTCTATGTCACTCATCATCAGAAAAATATAAAAACCATGAAATATAAATCAATACCACCCTATAAATGTCAGAACAATTAAAATTAACAACACAGGGAAAAACAGATGTTAGCAAGGATGCAAAGAAAGGGAACCTTCTTACATTGCTGGTAGGAAGGCAAACTGGAGCAGCCACTCTGGAGAACAGTATGGAGGCTCCTAAAAAAGTTAAAAATAGAACTGCCCTATGACCCAGCAATTGCACTAGTAAATATTTACCCAAAAGACACAAAAATACTGATTCAAAGGGGCACATGCATCTTGATGTTTATAGTAGAATTATCAACAATAACCAAATTATGGAAAGAGCCCAAATATCCATTGACTGATAAATGGATGAAGAAGAGGTGGCATGTATATATGAATAGTTTATATAGGAATATTACTCAGCCATCAAAAAGAATGAAATCTTGCCATATACAATGATGTGAAATAGAGCTAAAGTGTACTATGCTAAGTGATGTAACTTTGTTAGAGAAAGACAAATACCATATGACTTCACTCTTACATGGACTTTAAGAAACAAAATAGATAAACATAGGAGAAGGGGGAAAAAGAGAGAGAGAGGGAAACAAACCATAAGAGACCCTTAACTGTAGAGAAAAAACTTAGGGTTCTTGGAGGGAGGTGGGTACGGGGTGGGCTAAATGGGTGATAGGTATTAAGGAGGGTACTTGTTGAGACAAGTACTTATATATAACTGATGAATCACTAAATTGTATACCTGAAACCAATTTTACCATATATGTTAACTAAGTAGAATTTAAATAAAAAATGGAAATTTAAAAAATGCCTAGGAATGCATTTCCACACTTTGAACATTCTTGAAAATAATTTCTAAATTTTATAACATTTAACGTTTTAATTTCAAGATTTAAATTGTATTGAAATTATTTATACTCATCTATATATTTTACTGTTTCCTTTCCTGTTCAGTCTTTTTTTAAAAGATTTTATCCATTTATTTGAGAGAGAGAGCAAGAGAGAGAAAGCACGAGTGGTGGGCAGAGGGAGAGGAAGAAGCCGACTTCTCATTGTGCAGGGAACCCAACATTGGGTTTGAACCCAGGACCCTGAGATCATAACCTGAACTGAAGGCAGATGCTTAACTGACTGAACCAGTCAGGTATCTCTCAGCTTTTTCTTTAAACCACAGTTTCCTACTTTGTTAATATTGTGGATGGTCTAACCAGATACAAGAACAAGAAAAATAAATAGAAACTGTGTAGATTAGAAAGAAGGAAAACTCTCATTATTTGTTCATGGCATGGTTACTATGTAGAAAATATTAGCAACAGGGGTGTCTGGGTGGCTCAGTCGTTAAGCATCTGCCTTCAACTTAGGTCATGATCCCAGGGTCCTGGGATCCAGCCCTGCATTGGACTCCCTGTTCAGCAGAAGGCATGCTTTCCCACTCCCTCTGCTTGGGTTCCTTCTCTCACTGTCTCTCTCTCTCTCTCTCTCTCTGTCAAAAAAGTAAATAAAATCTTAAAGAATATATTAGCAACAAAATTAGATAGCATCATTTAAATATAAAAACTAAATTCAACTACAAATACAAATATATGGTGCCTGAAAATGAATCTGATAAAAAGTTTTAAGATTCTTATACAGAAATTATAACATTTTGAAAGACTTTTAAGAAGTCTTAAGTATAAGTGAAGATATATAATGTTCAAAGATAGAAATACTTAATATAAAATGCATTCATTTACTGCAAATTTAACAATAGCTTGAATGAATTTTCAATTAAAAAATCTCAACTTTTTAAAATAATAGAACTTTATAAGTTGATGCTAAAATGTACTTAAAAAGTGAAAATTCAAAAATAGCGAAGGCACTATGTGGAGAGGAATAAAAGATTTTCTATAAAAAATAAAAACACCAAATTCATAAAGGTATTTTAATAATCAAGGTGAAAGTTACTAACACAGCATGGTCAATGTTTCTGAATATTGCCTAAAATTATCCAGAACAGACTTCGTTTATGATAACCAACATTACGCTACAGATTGTATTGTGTACATGCAGAGAGTGCAGATAATTACTGATAATTTATTATCTATATATAAACAAAAATTAAATTAGACCCCCTACTTCACACTGTAAACAAAAATATAAATTACAGTAAATAAATGAATTAATTTTGAAGGCAAATTATGGTATTTGAAGAAGTGATAAGTTAATATTTTTGTTGCCTTTGGATAGATAATTAAAAAAAAAAAAAAGTACCAGGGGCTCCTGGGGGGCTCAGTTGGTTAAGCATCTGCCTTGGACTCAATTCATGATCCAAGGATCCTGAGATCAAGCCCACATCAATCTCCCTGTTCAGGAGGGATGTTTGTGTATCCCTCTCCTTCTGCCCTTCCCTACCACTTGTGCTATCTCAACCTCTCTCTCAAACAAATAAAATCTTTGAAAAATAAATAAATAAATAAATAAATAATAATGAACAACCTAAAGATTTAATATATTAGTGTTCACTAAAATTAAGAACTTCCATTCACCAAGAGATATTCAAAGATATTTGCAAAACATATAATAAAAAGAATACTGATCTTCATAGAAATCATTGTGAAATACAAGTAACCCAAAATCAAATTGGGGAAAAGACAGAGCCTTAATTTCATAGAAGTGAGCTGGTCAACAAGTAGATTTAAGTATCATTAACTCACTAGTCATCATGGAAATGCAAATTTAAAATATAATGAAATGCCATTTTACAAATTTCTAGGTTGAAAAATATGTCTGTATCAAGTTCTGACAAGCAGATGAAGTAGTGGAACATCTATACACTGCTGGATGCAAGGTAAGTTGGCATATCAATTTTGGCAAACAAACTCAGTGCTATCTAGAAAAATTGACTATGTGCATCATCTAACAGGTAGTGGTTTCACTTTTGAATGTATGCTGTAGGGACCTCTTGCATATATGCTCCAGGAGAATAACTAAGAATGTTTGAATAATAAGTCTATAATAAACCACAGATGGGAGAATGGATAAAGTAATCTAAATTTGAGCAAGAGATAAAGCAGTAAAACTGAATAAATAAGAACTAGTATGTGTTTTCCCCCACACCACCAAGCAGTTCTCAGACATCAGCTAAGCATCCTACCATTCAACTGAATTCTGACACTATCTACCTGGAGATAGCAGCAGAACCCACGTGAAGTGCATAGTCCCATAAGACTTGCCTCAATTCAGATGCTAATGACAAACCTAGGTTGTTACTTGTGCTTTTAACCAAGTGGATATGCTCCAACTTCAATGGTTCACTTATGTTGCTAGAGTGGCTCACAGAACTCAGGAAATCAGTTTACTTGCTAGGTAACTAGCTTATTACAAAAAATATTAAGGGACACAAATCAAAGAGTCAGATGAAAAGATAGATGAGAAAACACAAGAGCTTCTGTCCTTGAGAGGTTTGGGACACTCATGTGGATATGTTTTGGTTCATCAACCTGGAAGCTCTCTGAACCTCCTCTTTTTAGGTTTTTAATAGGAGCTCTATTACATATTTATAATTAATTAAATAATTAGTCTTTGGTGATTGATTCAAGCTCCAGGTCCTCTTCCCTGCCCAGAGACTGAGGATTGAAAATTCCAACATTTTAATCAAGGTCATTTCACTTGACAACCAGCCCCCTCATTCTTTAGGGATTTCCCAAATTCACCTCATTAACATAACAAAAGACACCTTTATTCTCATTGCTTAGAGAAATGCTAATGATTTTAGGAGGTCTGTGTCAGGAACAGAACAAAGACCAAATGCACATTTCTTATAAATCACAATCATGCACATACATAAACATAATGAATCTCATCAGTAAGCTTTTGAGAGAAAATAAAAAGTTCTGAGAAATTCATGCTATATGACTCAATTTCTGTAAAATTAAATTGTCTTATGCCTTGGGATAAACTTAAGTGTATGATAAAACTCTAAAGGAAAGAAAACAAGTATTAACATTTACTTTAGGATTGCGTTTACCTGGCGTGGAGTTATGCATTGGAATGATTTCAGAAGGTTCTTCAAAGTTAATGATAATATTCTGTTTGTTGTATGGGAAGATTGGTGCACACATTTTAAAAACATATTTATTTATTTATATTATATATAGAGAGAGCGTCCGTAGGGGAGGAATAAGCGGGAGGGAAAGAGAATCTCATGCAGGCTCCCAGCTGAGTGCAGAGCCCAATGCGAGGGCTTAATCTCACAAGTTTGAGATCATGGACCTGAGTCAAAATCAAGAATGGGAAACTTAACTAACTGAACCACCCAGGCACCACCATAGATTTTACTTTTATTGCTATTCTGAACTTTATGTATTATATACATTCATATATTTAAGCATTCTTATCTATATACAGCATTCACATATTTATAGATCATATCAAATATATGTACATCTGTAAGTATACACATATATGCATGTATACACATGTGCAATGGGTATGATACACCTTGTATTGTAGAAATTTAAAAGGGATATTAAGCTAAGAAAAAAAAATATGTGCCTACCTGATGAGGGAGCAGGAGGCTGGCTGAGGAGGGAGCAGGGGCTGGCGCCTTGCACCCCCTCTCCACCCACTCCCCTTAGTAATATGTATGACATTCCTCAGGCACCCCTGACTGCCCTAAAAGAAGAACAAATGGTTATATTGCAGAAATCACAGTCCTGTAAGGCAGGAGTCTCCCTTTATTTGCAAATGTCCTTGAGATTTACAAAGAAGTTACCTTATCAATAGCCCAATTTCCAAGGACACATAACTCAGTTTCTCAAGCCCTAATGCCACCCTCCCCTCCATAAGAAACCAAAGGAGGCGGAGGTAAAAAGAAAAGTAAATAAAGTTAAATTTCTTCTAAACCTAAATTTCACTCACAAGGACGCTTGATAGCAGGAATGTAACATTCCACCAGGAAACTCCCAATTGTCCTTATGTTAGTGCCTCATTAGAAGGGAAGTGGCCTTGACTTGATAGTAACCAGGCCTTCAATATCCTGATAGTATTCTTTGCCCCAATAGCTCTTCTGAACACCCCTTTGTCCTCACCTACCCAACTCCTGTGTATATAACCAGACACTCCTCACAGGCCCTGGGCGGCTGCATCTCTGCCTGCCCACGGGTCCTGTCCCCGTGCTCTAATAAACCACCTTTTTGCACCAGAGACGTCTTAAGAATTCTTGCTTTAGCCGTCAGCTCCGAACCTCACCCCACCGAACCTCACCTAGGTTCAAGAACTTCATCATACCCTTAATTTAGGATTGAGAAAAGATTAATATTAATCGAACAGAGATTCTGGAACATTGAGATGTGAATTTGAGGTCAATTGGGTGGCCAAAATGCTACCTTCCTTGGACACCCCTGCCATTTCTGAGGGAGCACTACAGGGCATAGCATAGCAATGAGCAGGGAAGTGAAATACGGGTGAGGGAGGACTTGTTCTTTATGCAGAGATAGTGCAGTGTATATGAAGGAGCACAAATTTAAAATCAAGGAGATCTGGATTTTCATCCTGACTCATACTCTTGAACAAGTCATTTAATTTCTAACTATGTTTCTTCATCCTTAAAGTAGGAGAGCACTTGTCATGATGAACACTGGATGATGTACAGAACCATTGGATCACTATATCGTGTACCTGAAACTAATATAACACTGTATATAAAACATAATGGCATTTAAAATAAAATAAAATAAATAAAATAATCAAATAGGTATCACAATACACAATGTTATAGAGTTATTTTGAGGATTCATTATAACTACTAGTATGTATCTTACATTGTAGAGCCTCAAAGAATGTTATTGCTATCTACATTCTCCATAATCTGTGACAAAAACAATAAAAATAAGGATTGATATTTCCCGCTTAGAAGTGGGAAAATGTTTCTAAACTTCCCGTTTAGAAGTATATCCTATGACAATAGATTCAAATAAATTCTCAGAGGGACTGTGAAGTAAGATGTTTTTGAGACCAGTGGTCACTGTGAAAGATAGTAAAGATTACTTTTATTTTAGAGATTAGAAAGTAAATTTTCTGTTTATATCTTTTCCTTTCTGGAGTTCTGGCCTATTATGAACAGTTTGTCAGTAGGAAGTTCAATTTTGTGTATGTAATGGCCAAATTCAGCATTTCTCTACATAATAATGCAAGAAAATATTTTGAGAGGGAAAAAAAACACACAAAAAGTCTTTTTTTTTCTGACATTCTCTCTCAGAGGAACCCTTTTAATAAGTATATTTCTAAAATTAGACTAAAAAGTCTGACTATTACAGTGTCAGATTGCCAAAGAAATGCAAATAGCCCTCAAATGACTAACCAACTAAGTTTTTGTGAGCCTAAGTGCTATATTCTGAGGTAAATTTGCTTTGCAAATTATGGAATTGAGATCCTATTTAGTTTTCTGCACAGGTTTAAAGGGAGAAACCAAATGGATACACAAATGTGTCAATAAGAAAACAAAGGAAATCCAGCTTGGTACTGCAAAACATGGTAGAGTTCAAAATTTTGCCAGCAGAACTCAGTCTATCTCAGGAATTCAAAATTGGATTTACTTCATCCTTGATTTTCTGATTATGGGTAAGATACTCATTTTCTAGTTCTTTGCTTACTTGGCCTTTGGCATGATTCTTCTACACTCCCTCATTTTTCTGCTAGCCATAGGCTTGACCTTCTGTTTCCAGTGGGGAATCTGGCAAGTGATCACAAATGTGGTTTTGCTCTCAACTTGACCTTGGAATTTGTTTTATTTGAAGTAGGAGACTTCAGTTAGAAGTCAGATGGCACTTTCTCATTCTTATTATTTTGGTGTTCACTCATTAGAAAGTTGTTTGTCCTTTGAAGTATTTCTGTCCCAAAGCTCCCTGGAAACTGTGTGCCCAGTTAAGATTCAACTCTCACTCAATCTCCAATTGGCTTACTCCTATTACTCCCTTTAGATACTGGTTGCCAATCAGAAAAACTGAATGCCTTAAGAGGATAAGATAAAAATTCACTTTTCAACTGAAATTACTGACATGTCTTAAATTCAGTGGTCCTAGTAATAACATTTAAATGAGGGTCAGATAATCTTGTCATAATAAAAACACAATTCCAAATATTACAAGTTAGGTAGTTGGGACTTAAACAAATTAGCAGTACTGAAAGGAGAGGAAACAAGATTTCCCAGGGATAATTAACCATTTTCCCCATCTTTGAAAGTTTTCATTTACCAGTGGGCATATATTCAAATATTAGTTGCTTTTGTTTTATTTTGTTTACAAGAGGAATTGAGGAAAATACTAAACAACAACAGCAAAAAAGAGAAACAGAAAATGTGATAGATTCCTTGTGTAAACTCAAATGCCCTATATCAGAAAGTGCTAGTGACTATGAAATCTGAGGTAGTTTTACTGTATGAGACCAACCTTCCTCCAGTGAAGAAGGCCATGGTATAAACATGGGATTTGGGGAATTGAACAAAAACTTTGGATCCTTCATCATTTGGCTCTTCTGTAGTGTCAGCAATGTGAAAGAGAATATGTCCCACTTGCCCTAAGCTAAATGTGTTTCTAAGTGAGCAAGGATGAATGTGAAATCTGATGCTACTCCAGACACTTCTAGACTATTACAATAGAAACTGAAAATATCTCAGAATCGTCCCCTGCTCTACAATGGTACTTTGCAGCCTCCAACAAGAGACTACTATTTCAGCTGTTTTAAAGGCAAGCATATATAGTAAATTAGTAAGATAACAAACAAGAACAGATGGAAAATTCATTAACTATGCTGATCTTGCATTATACAGGGTGACTTCAAATATGCTTGAAATGAATATGAAGCAGAGTTTCAGTTTTTTTTCCTCTTTAACTTTTTTGGTACCTTCCTTTTAGGGTTTATGCAAAAATGGAAATCAACAAAATTAGACTGATGTGTTCTGTGAAAATCTGTGGTTTCCTATGCAGATTCTTGATTGTGGAATTTTAAGAATTCCATTAAATACAGTAAACTGTTATTTTTATATAAAAGAACTACAATAGGCATAACAGCCTCCTAAAGATGTCCATATCCTAATCCCTAGAACCTACAAATATGTTATCTTAAGTGGCAAAGGGGAATTAAGGTTGCAGACCAAATTAAATTTCCTAAGCAACTGACCTTGAAATAGGGAGGTTATTCTAGACTATGTAGGTAGGCCCAATACAGTCCGAGGATTCTTAAAAATTGGAAGAGAGAGAGGAAGAAGAGGAAGTCAGAGTATTAAGGTATAAAAAGGATTCAATTTGCTGTTCCTAGCTTTGAAAATAAAGGAAGAAGGCCATGAGACAAAGCAGCCTCTAAAATCTGGAAATGTTCAAGGAAACACATTCTCAAGAGTCCTAAGAAACTCAGTCCAGCTGACACATTGATTTTAACGCAGCTGACACTCATGCCAGACTACTGTTCTGTGGCACCATAATACAATAAATCTGTATTATTTTTAAGCCACCAAATGTATGGTAATTTGTTATAGAAGATTGTTATGGTAGAACTCTAACTAACGAAGGACCTTATATATCTTTAATTTTATTGTCACATGTTTGCTTATAAAGGATAAATTAGGTTATACCTAACCTAAAGCAGAAATGAATCCATGATATGCTGAGGTGACATTTATTTAATCAAATGTAACCTTTCTAGATATTCATCTATTCATCCCACTAGTCAGACAATCTGTCAATCATAAATTGATTGAGGACCACTGTATGTCAGAAATCATGGAAAACACTCTGGAGACAGAAATGAAAAATAAATGCACTGTACTTATATTCTTGAAAGTTAGAATTCTGAGTTCCTTTAAGCTACTGAGAAAATTGTCACAAGTATGCCCCAAAATATCACTGACTTAAAATATTAAAGTTAATGTCTATACCTGTAAATCAAGTGCAGGTGAGATGGCTCTTATGTCTAATACCCAACAAGCTGTCATTCAGTGCTCCAGGCCCCTTCCATTCTGTGGCTCCATCATCTGTGAATTTTCAGTTCCTGCTACAGATATGGGAGAGAATGCATGGAGGATTTCATGAATGATTTTGAAGGACAGGACTGGAAGTGACATGTAATTCTGAGTACATTTCTTTGCTATCGGATCAGTAGTGTGGTCACAACCCAATTAATTGCAAGGAATGCTGGGAAAAATAGTTGTCCTGTGGACTCAAGAATAGATAATAAGATCGGAGAGCATGTCACTGCTATTAACTATAGTCTTCTCTTAAGTGTTGAATTCTTTATTCTCTTTCATGGAATTCTGCACCTCGTCTTAAAGTGGACAAATCTCAAATCTCTGCATTTACTCCAAACGACTCAAATGTAGGATCTTCAGTGAAGTTCAGTGCCTTCCATCTTATTCGATGACCTAAATCAAAAAACAAAATTTATCTACCCCACCTCCTTCCCAAATAATAGAAAAAGGACTGCATAACTACAATCAACCCATTTGGATGGAAAAGAAAGGAAGATAATTATGTCTATCTGTTATTGACTGTTAAAAATCTTTGACACAGTTTTAATAAGAAAGTTGTAGGTACTACACCAGATTTTTAAAATATTTATCTATAAGATAATGTTAAAAATCATAGCTATTATGGAGGTAAACTTGGTTATAGAAGCTTAAAGAATTTCCACATAGGCATGGAAAAAATCTGATTTTTTTCCTACATGTATTAATTTATTTTAATTAGTTTTGTGATACTACAAATTGGTAGTATAATGTCAACAACATTCACATCACATAAATATCTTTTTGAAAAACTTGTTAATATTGTGGATAGTATGTCAAGTCTAATATGAAATTAGTTGGATAGGTGGAATATATGCAATTTGAGCTAATTAAATGTCTATGCAATTCATAAGATTTGAAATATTTTTAATAGTGAACTGATTTTGATTTTTTAGCTAAAAGTTTCTTCTGAACAAAAGGAGAACAGAAAGTCAGTCTTTTTTCAGTTCAGTGTAGATATTAAGGTTTGTCAATATGTTCCTTGTTTAGAAACCTAAATGTTTAGAAAATTTATAGTATGATTATACTTTTATAATTTTTTCATGACAGTGATATTTCAGTAGTAGTCAATATTAATTTATATATTCAACATTCTGTTATATTTTATACTTGACTCTTACTCTTACAAGGTAAATGGGGAGATGTAATACTCATAGATACATATGAGATTATAAAAGTGTTTTTGAAGAGAGATGGAAACTGCTTAAAGTGGCTTTTAATTCCTTTAGGAACAAAAATCCCATATTCTGTAGGTATCAGAGCAAGGAATTAAACCCAGATTTGTTTCTCTTCAAGGCTTATGATTTTTTTTTATTATAGTAAACTGTCCATGTAAAATCTTATAGATTGGTTCTTGAAAAATTCAAGACAGTTTAACACTTATTGAAAATGAGTATTTCCAGATACTTGTGTGTATATGTCATTTAATTTAATATTGTCAACAAACCCTCAAATTAGGATGCCTCTTTTAATAATTCTCTAATCACACTTAAAATTGACTGTAAGCCCTGAGCCCCACTTGCCTTTTTTTTCCTCTCCATTTTGTTACTCTTCCATCATAACAAGTACATTCTTCTTTCAAAACCCTTACTTCCTTCTCTCTCCATCCTGAAGTCTCATTTCCCAGAATTTTATGTACCTACTTGGTACATATTTTTTCATTGTTAGTCAATTCCTCTTTGAAACAACTTTACCTGACCCCTTTGACCATCATTCTCTTTCTTCTTTTCACATTTTACTTACCATATGGGAATCTCTATCTATCTATCATCTATCTCTCTCTTTCTTTCTTTCTTTTTATCTGGTTATCATCTATCTATCTATTTATATCTATCATCTATCATCTGTTTTTCATTCTTTCTTTATCTGTCTATCTGTCTACCGTCATCTATCTAATCATCTACTACCTGCCAACCTATGTACTTACCTAAGTCTTCCTACAACTGGAATACAAAACCCATAAGAGAAAATCTTTAATCCTTTCATTTATATCTCAAACATCAAAAACAGTCAATACATATTACTTTAATGGAGGAAATATTTACAGATGAAGAAAGAGAGGTTGCAATAAAGCTCAGTTCATAGAGTGAATAGCTATTGTCAGAGTTGTTGAATCCTATCTGACCAAATTCTTCTTTGTTATTTCACTGATTCCCTAATAGTTTGTCTTCAGGTTAGTTTAGATAAAGCTTATCATTTAATATTTCACTCAAAGGAATTTGCTATGGATATAAGAAGGAATGCTTTCCACATTGAGTAGGTTAATGCTATGTACACACACACACACACACACACACACACAATGTATTACAGAGAAGATTCTGTATTCTCTCATTAGAGGATTTATGTTTGATTATGAAAAGTATAGTGAAATTTTTTTCTTTATAATTTCATGCAAGACACACCTTTAAAAATAGTCTTTTAGTAGAGTCAATCACTCTGAATAAAAATTTTATATTGATAATGTGGTTGATAAATGGTAGCAAACATCAAAGATATTTGAAAATGCGACAGTTTAACATATTCGTATAATGGAAATTCTCATTTAGTGGTTTTATTTTTGTATCCCCTTTTATTCTTACCATTTCTGCCATTTAAACTTTAAAGGTTCTTATGGTATAGTGCCTCAGGATATGATTTTCTAGTTTACAAATAAATGATGCCCAGCCTAAAATGATGAACTACTGGGGAAGTGAAAAGAGAGATGATAGACCATTTGACTCTTAAAAATGCTGGTAGCACTATGTTGAATAGCAGTGGTGATAATGGACATCCCTGCCGTGTTCCTGACCTTAGTGGAAAAGCTTTCAGTTTTTCTCCATTGAGAATGATATTTGCAGTGGGTTTTTCATAGATGGCTTTGATGATATTGAGGTATGTGCCCTCTATCCCTACACTTTGAAGGGTTTTGATCAGGAAGGGATGCTGTACTTTGTCAAATGCTTTTTCAGCATCTATTGAGAGTATCATATGGTTCTTGTTCTTTCTTTTATTGATGTGTTGTATCACATTGACTGATTTGCGGATGTTGAACCAACCTTGCAGCCCTGGAAGAAATCCCACTTGGTCGTGGTGAATAATCCTTTTAATGTACTGTTGAATCCAATTGGCTAGTATTTTGGTGAGAATTTTTGCATCTGTGTTCATCAAGGATATTGGTCTATAGCTCTCTTTTTTGATGGGATCCTTGTCTGGTTTTGGGATCAAGGTGATGCTGGCCTCATAAAATGAGTTTGGGAGTTTTCCTTCCATTTCTATTTTTTGGAACAGTTTCAGGAGAATAGGAATTAGTTCCTCTTTAAATGTTTGGTAGAATTCCCCCGGGAAGCCCTGGGCTTTTGTTTGTTTGGAGATTTTTAATGACTGTTTCAATCTCCTTACTGGTTATGGGTCTGTTCAGGCTTTCTATTTCTTCCTGGTTCAATTTTGGTAGTTTATATGTTTCTAGGAATGCATCCATTTCTTCCAGATTGTCAAATTTGTTGGCGTAGAGTTGCTCATAGTATGTTCTTATAATAGTTTGTATTTCTTTGGTGTTAGTTGTGATCTCTCCTCTTTCATTCATGATTTTATTTATTTGGGTCCTTTCTCTTTTCTTTTTGATTAGTCTGGCCAAGGGTTTATCAATTTTATTAATTCTTTCAAAGAACCAGCTCCTAGTTTGGTTGATTTGTTCTATTGTTTTTTTGGTTTCTATTTCATTGATTTCTGCTCTGATCTTTATGATTTCTCTTCTCCTGCTGGGCTTAGGGTTTCTTTCTTGTTCTTTCTCCAGCTCCTTTAGGTGTAGGGTTAGGTTGTGTACCTGAGACCTTTCTTGTTTCTTGAGAAAAGCTTGTACCGCTATATATTTTCCTCTCAGGACTGCCTTTGTTGTGTCCCACAGATTTTGAACCGTTGTATTTTCATTATCATTTGTTTCCATGATTTTTTTCAATTCTTCTTTAATTTCCCGGTTGACCCATTCATTCTTTAGAAGGATGCTGTTTAGTCTCCATGTATTTGTGTTCTTTCCAAACTTCCTCTTGTGGTTGAGTTCTAGCTTCAGAGCATTGTGGTCTGAAAATATGCAGGGAATGATCCCAATCTTTTGATACCGGTTGAGTCCTGATTTAGGACCGAGGATGTGATCTATTCTGGAGAATGTTCCATATGCACTAGAGAAGAATGTGTATTCTGTTGCTTTGGGATGAAATGTTCTGAATATATCTGTGATGTCCATCTCATCCAGTGTATCATTTAAGGCCTTTATTTCCCTGTTGATCTTTTGCTTGGATGATCTGTCCATTTCAGTGAGGGGAGTGTTAAAGTCCCCTACTATTATTGTATTATTGTTGATGTGTTTCTTTGATTTTGTTATTAATTGGTTTATATAGTTGGCTGCGCCCACGTTGGGGGCATAGATATTTAAAATTGTTAGATCTTCTTGTTGGACAGACCCTTTGAGTATGATATAACATAGTACTAGAAGTCCTAGCCTCAGCAATCAGACAACAAAAGGAAATTAAAGGCATCCAAATCGGCAAAGAAGAAGTCAAATTATCACTCTTCGCAGATGATATGATACTCTATGTGGAAAACCCAAAAGACTCCACTCCAAAACTGCTAGAACTTATACAGGAATTCAGTAAAGTGTCAGGATATAAGATCAATGCACAGAAATCAGTTGCACTTCTCTACACCAACAACAAGACAGAAGAAAGAGAAATTAAGGAGTCAATCCCAGTTACAATTGCACCCCAAACCATAAGATACCTAGGAATAAACCTAACCAAAGAGGCTAAGAATCTATACTCAGAAAACTATAAAGTACTCATGAAAGAAATTGAGGAAGACACAAAGAAATGGAAAAATGTTCCATGCTCCTGGATTGGAAGAATAAATATTGTGAAAATGTCTATGCTACCTAAAGCAATCTACACATTTAATGCAATTCCTATCAAAGTACCATCCATCTTTTTCAAAGAAATGGAACAAATAATTTTAAAATTTATATGGAACCAGAAGAGACCTCGAATAGCCAAAGGGATATTGAAAAACAAAGCCAAAGTTGGTGGCATCACAATTCCGGACTTCAAGCTTTATTACAAAGCTGTCATCATCAAGACAGCATGGTACTGGCACAAAAACAGACACATAGACCAATGGAACAGAATAGAGAGCCCAGAAATAGACCCTCAACTCTATGGTCAACTAATCTTCGACAAAGCAAGAAAGAATGTCCAATGGAAAAAAGACAGCCTCTTCAATAAATGGTGTTGGGAAAATTGGACAGCCACGTGCAGAAAAATGAAATTGGACCATTTCCTTACACCACACACAAAAATAGATTCAAAATGGATTAAGGACCTCAATGTGAGAAAGGAATCCATCAAAATCCTTGAGGAGAACACAGGCAGCAACCTCTTCGACCTCAGCCGCAGCAACATCTTCCTAGGAACATCGCCAAAGGCAAGGGAAGCAAGGGCAAAAATGAACTTTTGGGATTTCATCAAAATCAAAAGCTTTTGCACAGCAAAGGAAACAGTTAACAAAACCAAAAGACAACTGACAGAATGGGAGAAGATATTTGCAAACGACATATCAGATAAAGGACTAGTGTCCAAAATCTATAAAGAACTTAACAAACTCAACACCCAAAGAACAAATAATCCAATCAAGAAATGGGCAGAGGACATGAACAGACGTTTCTGCAAAGAAGACATCCAGATGGCCAACAGACACATGAAAAAGTGCTCCATATCACTCGGCATCAGGGAAATACAAATCAAAACCACAATGAGATATCACCTCACACCAGTCAGAATGGCTAAAATCAACAAGTCAGGAAATGACAGATGCTGGCGAGGATGCGGAGAAAGGGGAACCCTCCTACACTGTTGGTGGGAATGCAAGCTGGTGCAACCACTCTGGAAAACAGCATGGAGATTCCTCAAAATGTTGAAAATAGAACTGCCCTATGACCCAGCAATTGCACTACTGGGAATTTACCCTAAAGATACAAACGTAGTGATCCAAAGGGGCACGTGCACCTGAATGTTTATAGCAGCAATGTCCACAATAGCCAAACTATGGAAAGAACCTAGATGTCCATCAACAGATGAATGGATCAAGAAGATGTGGTATATATACACAATGGAATACTATGCAGCCATCAAAAGAAATGAAATCTTGCCATTTGCGACAACATGGATGGAACTAGAGCGTATCATGCTTAGTGAAATAAGTCAAGCAGAGAAAGACAACTATCATATGATCTCCCTGATATGAGGGAGTGGTGATGCAACATGGGGGCTTAAGTGGGTAGGAGAAGAATCCATGAAACAAGATGGGATAGGGAGGGAGACAAACCATAAGTGACTCTTAATCTCACGAAACAAACTGTGGGTTGCTGGGGGGAGGGGGGTTGGGAGAAGGGGGGAAGGTTATGGACATTGGGGAGGGTATGTGCTTTTGGGTAAATTGGAAGGGGAGATGAACCATGAGAGACTATGGACTCTGAAAAACAATCTGAGGGGTTTGAAGTGGCGGGGGGGTGGGAGGTTGGGGTACCAGGTGGTGGGTATTATAGAGGGCACAGCTTGCATGGAGCACTGGGTGTGGTGAAAAAATAATGAATACTGTTTTTCTGAAAATAAATAAATTGGAAAAAAAAAATGCTGGTAGCAAACAAAATATGTTGGTAAGAAAATTTAGTCCTAAAAGAAATATAAGTGCTCTGGGATAAAACATGAAATTTAAAAAATATATATTTTTTAGGGGCGCCTGGGTTGCTCAGTGGGTTGAGCCTCTGCCTTCAACTCAGGTCCTGATCTCAGGGTCCTGGAATCAAGCCCCGCATCGGGCTCTCTACTCAGCAGGGAGTCTGCTTCCCCCTCTATCTCTGCCTGTTGCTCTGACTACTTGTGATCTCTCTTTCTTTCTGTCAAATAAATAAATAAAATCTTTAAAATATATATGTATATATTTTAGTTTTTGTAAAATATTTATAATGTTTTGTTAAATAAAGTGATACAAAATAAGTATTTTCTCCAGTGTTTCACAACACCTACAAAAGGCAATATGAGAAAACTAAAATTAAAACTAATAATAACAATAATAATAAAAATAAAAATTTTGTTTGGCTATAGGCAACCTCTGCCATCACTGTACCTTTTTTTTTCCCAATTATTGTAGTGAAGATTTACAGTGGTTTACTGAATTTTGCCTCAATGAGGAATACACATCCCCATACATGTCTAAATCATAGTAATTACATCATAAGGTCACAAAAATTCAAAGCATAATATTCCTCTGGGAAAATGGTCTGTTGAAATTTTTAAAATATTTTTAAATGTTTTCTCAAATCTTTATTACTACTTTAAATAGAAAAAAATAGTTCAATTACTTTTAAACTATACAGAATTCATTGTACTTTCAAAGAACATTAGAACTATCCACAACAGATCTTCAGAAATCTTTTTGTCTTCAGTATTCTGGATATCAAGTTGCTATCTCAGGTAACATTCAACAAAAATTTAAAGAAGGACAAATCTTTTAGAAAAGACTATTGAAATATGTGTCTATATCAAATATCTATATATGAACCTATATTTATGTAATGCTATCTATTATTTCTTCCTACAGCTTTGTCTCAAATTGATCTCCATCTGATCTTCAACAGCAGTTAGTCTTCAAATTATTTGTTCTTTTATTTTTTCCTGCTCTGACTTGTATCTTTCTCCAAAGCTGTTAAGCAAGTACCTCAATTCTGACACCACCATCTACCTGGAAATAGCATCAGATCCCACAGGTTAAGAGCTCAGTTTCACACGACTGCCCTCAATTAACACATCCGTTGTAAATCCAGACTCCCACCTGTTCTTCTGACCAACTGATTGTAAATCAGAGTTGTTAGAGCAACTCACAGAACTCATAGTAATAGCATATTACTAAATGATGTAACTCAGGAATAGTCGTATAAAAGACATTCAGGAGACAAGGTGTGGGAAACAGGTTCAGAGCGTCCTCACTCTCTCCCAGTGTGCCACTCTTCCTGTATCAAGAGAACTTGTTTCATTGTCCTTTCCTGCTTCTAAAAATCACCACATTCCTTGGCTCATGGTCCCCTTTTCGTTCTTCAAGGCCAGCAAAACAGACTGAGTCCTATCCTATCACATCACTCTGACCTTATTGGGCATAGTCCAGGATAACCTCTCTATTTTTAGGTTAAATAATTATCAGATTCAATCTACAAACTTAATTCCCCTTTGTCATATAAGGTAACATATTCATAGGTTCTAGGGGTTTGTATGTGGACATCTTTAGGGGCCCATTTTTGTGCCTACCATAGTGTGGATAATGAATATGGGATAATAGGTCATTTTTTGTATTCTACGGTACTTCTGGGAGATAATCTGAATCAAAGTTTTAACGTTAATGAAGAAGCCAGTAATATGTACTTTACACTACTTAGTTCAAAGGTAGAATGAGGGAATAAAACATTGGTAGCAGCATACATATTGACTGGTGTATTACTTTGAACTTCCTAGATATTGGTTGCCTTTTTTTTTTTTTTTAAACTAGACTTTAATTTTTTTAGAGCAGATTTAAGTTTACAGTAAAATTGAGAGGAAGGTAGAGATTTTTCATATATCTTCTGTCCTCACACATGAATAGCCTCCCGCATTACAGCAACACTCAACAAAAGAGTACATTTTTACCAAAGATGAACCTACAATGACACATTGTAATCCTCCAAAGTCCACGGTTTACACTGAGTTCACTCTTGGTGTTGTATTTTCATTGGGCTTGGACAAATGTATGATGACATAGATCTATCATTATCATGACAAAGTATCTTTTCTGTTATAAAATTTTTCTTATTGTGTTTATTTATGGCCTCTACTCTAGCAACCACTGATCTTTCTTTTTTTTTTTTTTAAGATTTTATTTATTTATTTGACAGGCAGAGAGAGAGAGAGAGGAGGAAGCAGGCTCCCTGCTGAGTAGAGAGCCTGATGTGGGGCTCAATCTCAGGACCCTGGGATCATGACCTGAGCCAAAACTGAGAGCCAGCTGCTTAACCTACTGTACCACCCAAGCATCCCAACAACTGATCTTTTTGTTATCTCCATAGTTATGCCTTTTACAAAATGTCTAATTGGAATCATGTTATTTATAGCCTTTTTATATGGCATTCTTTCACTTAATAATATGATTTTGAGCTTCCTCTGTGTTTTTTCAAGGCTTAATTGTTCACTTCTTTGTGTCACTGAATAATATTTCATTGTCTGGATGTATTATATTTTATTTATCCATTCACCAACTGAAGGGCATTTTGGCTGCTTCCAAGTTTGGGGAATTCTGAATAAAGCTTTTATAAGCATCCATGTGCAGAGTTTTGTATAGGCATACATTTTCAGTTCATTTGGATAAACCCCGGGGGTTCATTTGCTGAATTGTATGATAAGAATATGTTTGGTTTTGTTAAGAAATCATGAAGCTATTTTTCAAAGTGACTGTACTACTTTACATTCCCACCAAATTCCTGTTTTCTACAACTTCATGAGCCTTTTGTGCTTGTTGTCAGTGCTCTGGATTTAGGCCACTCAGAGTGTGTAGTAGTATCTCATTTTAATTTGTATTTCCCTGATCACATATAGTGTGGAGCTATTTTCATATGCTTATTTTGCCATTCATGTATCTTATTTGGTATGGTGTTTAAGGTCTTTTACCTATTTTTTCAGTTAGTTTGCTCATTTTCTAGTTGTTGTGTGTTAAGAATTCTTGTATATTTTGGATAGCTATCTTTTATCAAAGTGTCTTTTGAAATATTTTCTCTTAGTCTGTGGCTTTTCTTCTCATTCCATTGACACTGTCTTTCACAGAGAAGACATTTTAAATTTCAATGAAGTCCACCTAATCAGTTGTTTCTTTCATGGATCACTCCTTTGGTATTGTATCTCAAAAATCATCATCATACTCCAAGATTATTTAGATTTTCTCTTATTATATATTCTGAGTACTGATTAGTGTATGTGTGTAGGAAGACTACACAAAGTCCATGAAAAGAATCACGAAAAGGAACAGAAAGAAGAAAACTCAACAGATCACACAGTGCAGGGAACAATTTGTAGTCTCAACATAAATCATGGAAAACTCAGAATAAATTAGGTACTGGGTAATCAGGAGGGTCTTGTCTTGCCAGTGGGGGAAAAATCAGATCTAAACTTAAGCTTCTCTGGTTCCAACTACCAAAGTATAAAATGTAATCTTGAAAGGATTGAACTGCTTCCAAGTAAATTAATTGCATTCCAGAACAAACTTGACAATACTTATAAGAATACAAAATATAAACTGCTCAACAATGTAAGATTCCTAATTTCTGCTATCCAATTAGCAATTACTATACATGTCCAGAAGCAGGAGATATAACCCAAATAAAGAGAAAACAATAGATCAAGAATGACACAGAATTGGGGTACCTGGGTGTCTCAGAAGCCTCTGTCTTCGGCTCAGGTCATGATCTCAGGGTCCTGGGATTGAGCCCCACATATAGGGCTCTCTGCTCAGCAGGGAGCCTGCTTTGCCTCTTTTTGCCTGCCTCTCTGCCTACTTGTGATCTCTCTGTCTGTCAAATAAATAAATAACACTTAAAAAAAAAAAAGAATGACACAGAATTAACACAGATACTAGTTTTAGTAGAAAAGAATATAAAAATAATCATCAAAACTGCATTTTCCATGTTCAAAAGCCAGAGGAAAGATTGAACATAAAAAGTAGAGATATAGAGATATAGGAGTCTCAAATTGAGCTTCTAAAACTGAAATAAATACTACCAAGTCTGACATTAAAAAAAATGGACTAGATGATATTAATAGCAGATACTAAAACACAGAAGAGAAAATTAGTGAACTAAGTGACATACCAATAGATACTATTCTAAATAAAACACAAGAAAAAAGAAACTGTAATAATAGTATTAGGACATCTGGGCATCAGAGAAGTAAGATGAGTTCAAGTGACCTGACATATGTGTCATTTGAATTCCCGAAGGAGAGGAATGAAGTGTGACAGAAAAAAATAATAAAAATCAGTGACCAAAATTTTCCAGGTTTCTTAAAATATATACACCTATAGATCCAAGAATCTCAAAAATTTCAGATTTAAAAAAAAAAAAAAACAGAAAGAAAACTGCATGAAAACAAATTAAAATGAAATGGCTTAGAACTAGTAATAAAAAGAAATTTTAAAACTGCCATAAAAAAACACATTATATACAGATAAATAAAGATTAGAAGGACAGTGCACTTTCATCAGATAAAATGCAAACCAAAGGACAGAGCACATACCTTTAGAGTACTAAAAAACAAAGGAAAACAAAACAAAATAAAACAAAACAAAATGCTACCAACTTAAACTTTTGAGTCTAGAATTAATATTTTCTTTTTAAATTAATACAAAAGAAATATATCTGGCATATCTGAAGAAAATATTTATAAACAACTTATACTACAATTAAAAGAGTTTCTTCACACACAAGGAAAATGATAACAGATGAAAATCTATATTTTACAAAGAGATAAAGAACATTGGAAAAGGTAAGAATGTGTGTAAACACTGGTCTTATTTTCTTTATTATTAAAAAAAAAAATAAGAAGGAAAGGGGCAGAGGGAGAGGATGAGAGAGAATCCTAAGCAGGTCCCATGCCCAGAGTGGAGCCAGATACTGGGCTCGATTTCACAACCCTGAGACCATGACCTAAGCTCACATCAAGAGTCAGACGCTTAACAAACTGAACCACGCAGGTGCCCCTAGATTGATTTTATATATTTTAAATATTTTAAGCTGATAACTGAAAGTATATCAAGCAAGTATAATAAAAATATATTATGGGATTTATAATATAAATATTACAAATTTAGGAGAAAAATAAGACAAACTTGAGACTGATAACAAAAATATACTTTTCTCATGTTCTTATACATAAAGTGACAGGATATCACTTAGAAATCAGACTGGGATAAGTTAAATGTGTATACTTTAAACACTAATCACCACTAAATTAAGAAAAAAATAAGAGAGTTGCATCTAATAAGTCAACTACACTAACTAATTTGGCAGGATCTAAATAAGTTTGGTTTGTGAAAGAAGAAAATGATTTAAACTGTTATATCTAATGAAACTACAATTTATTTCAGGAAAGTGGTATAATATAACAAAAGCAATAAGGTAAAAACATGCTTTGTTGTCAATGGCTTCCCTATAGTGAGTAATCTGGAGATACTGAGCACAGACTTAATTTGTCCTTCCTTTGCAGCATTGTACCAGATTTATGTTTTCTCTTAGATCAGGAACCAATGGCATATGAACCAGAACACTGCAGATCCAGGGAGCTTAACGTGAAGTCTTGGCTGGTTTCTTACACCCTGCTGGTCATGTAGGCACCTTATTGCTATATGATCAGCCACAAAAAGCAGAAACCTGTGAGGGTCTCATGAAAACCAGGTGCAAAGCATCAATCTTGATGTTAGGATACTGACATGTTGGCACAAAATACTCCCAGATTTGTTTCAGATCCAGTGCACTGTCAATCAATGCATTTGTATAGGACCAGTGGTCAACGCCATGCAGGAACATCTTCACTTCAGCAAAATAGCTCAGGCAAACCCTAGGCCTGCTAGAATGAACCCTCACATCACAGTCCCATTCCACTGTGCCCTGAACAATGACTTTTTATAACTTTTTATAATTGTTCCTAATATGATAGATAGCCTTACAACTTTATGTGGTAAATTATGCAATCAAAATGCACACACTGGTACCTAACATTTGCAGTAACTGATGATATGGAGTTAAGTAGACAGTTTGAGTATATAAATAATACCAACACAAATTTTTTGTAATATTTTTGTAATATTTGTAATATTTTTGTACAATTTGTCTTGCTTCCCAAATCTAAAGTTAACCATACTTTCCAGTGTATAAAATTAAAAACCATAAACAATATATCATTTATCACATTTAAATCTTCTTTTGATTCTCTTTCATATGCATGAGTCTTGATAGGGTTTAATTCAGTCTTCCAATTAGATATTAATTAGGTATTAATATCAATAGTATTTAATTTATTTAATAATGAGATAGTAAAGTTAACAGTATTATTAAGGGTGTTTTGGGGTTGGGTTTTTTTTTTTTTTTGGCTTTTCTACTCTTATTTTTGCTTGTGATTCTGTATTTCACTACATAATACTGCTATATAGTACTCCAGTACATTGCTATGATATAAGCTTGACATAATTATAATACCTTCATTTTGTCCCATCCAACAAAATCTACTTTATTCCGCCTATAATGCATTATTTCTCCTCAGAATATAGTTTAGAGGGCCCAGCTCTGTTATTCCAGGATTCCAATATCTTGAACACACAACCAGATTCCTTTTCTAAAGTTACATGATTTAACAGGTATTTATTTCCAGTGAAAAATGTTCCCATGTTCCCACTCCAGAGTCCCACTATCACCCACAGTATTCTAGCTCTATTTGAGATTTGTCTTAAATATCCATTACTTCCACTACAGGTAAAGAGTGGTTAGCAGGGGCGCCTGGGTGGCTCAGTGGGTTAAAGCCTCTGCCTTCGGCTCAGGTCATGATCTCAGGGTCCTGGGATCGAGCCCCGCATCGGGCTCTCTGCTCAGCAGGGAGACTGCTTCCTCCTCTCTCTCTGCCTGCTTCTGGGTGATCTCCATCTGTCAAATAAATAAATAAAATCTTTAAAAAAAAAAAAAAGAGTGGTTAGCAGCCAGCTGTGGCACTAGAATTGTCCAAGAGGATCTCATAAGGTTTTATTCTCTGCTTAAAAATCTTCATAGATAAACAAAGCTAAAGAGAAAAATCAACAAAAATACAATAATCGTTTGGGACTTTAATACTCCACCTTCTGCAATGGATAGATCATCTAGACAGAGAATCAGTGAGGAGCAAAGTGTATTTGGACAATATTACAGACCAAATGGAATCATCAGATATATACAGAACATTATGCCCAATAATAGCAAATTTTTTTTTTCTCAAGATGACATGGAACATTTTTTAGGATAGACCACGTGTTTGAGCACGACATAAGTCTTAGCAAATTCAAGAAGACTAAGACTGAAACATCATGAAACTAGAAATAAAAAGCAAGAGGAAAACTGGAAAATTCACACATGGAAATTAAACAACACTACCCTGAACAGCCTATGATTAAAGAAGAAATTAAAGGAGAAATAAAAATGTTTCTTCAGACAAATGAAAAGGGAAACACAACATACCAGAACTTGTGAGATGCAGCAAAAGAAGTTCTAAGAGAGAAGTTCACAGAAATACCTACATTAAGAAGCAAAAGAGATCCCGAATAAACAACCTAACCTGTACTTTAAAGTACTAGGAAAAGAAGAACAAACAGTCAAATTTATTGTAATAGAAGAAATCATAAATATTAGAGCAGAAACAAATGAAATAAATAACAAAAAAATAGAAAAGGTTAACCAAGAGTTGGTTAACTAAGATTAACTAAGAGTTGGTTCTTTCAAAAAGTAAACAAATTGACAAACTCCTAGCTAGACTAACAAGGAAAAAGGAGAGAGGATCCAAATAAACAAAATTATAAATGAAAAAGGAGACACTATACCTGATAACACACAAATTCAGAGGACTATAAGGGATCATGATGAGAATGCCTGGGTGGCTGGGTCAGTTAAGCATCTGCCTATGGCTCAAGTCATGATCCCAGAGTCCTGAGAATAAGCCCAGCATTGGGCCCCCTGCTCAATGGAATCTGCTTCTCTCTTTTCCTCTGCCCCTCCTCTATGCTCTTCTCTCTCTCTCTTTCTCAAATAAATAAATAAAATCTTTAAAAAAAAAATCTCCATAGATAAGATGGCTCATACATCTTCCACAGTGTTTATTTTAGGCTTCTGTAACAATGGCTCAGCCATTTTGTCTAGTCATTCAGATTTCTTTAGAATCACCACATCTAATAATATTCTACTTTATTTCAGTATGTAGGCTTACTTCTATGTCTGGATTTGAGCACAGCTGCCTTTGTTATATCCCTCTGAAGTCCCAACAGCAAAGTCACAAAGAGTGCATGGAAAGATAGGTTCATTTGCTAGGGCTTCCATAACAAGGTACCACAGGCTGGGTGGCTTAAACAACAATTTTTTTTTTTTTTTCTTACCATTCTGAAGGCTCAAAGCCCAAGATCCAGGTATCTGTAGGCCTTTCAGTTTGACTTGGGAGTTGCCTGCATACTTGTTGTGTTTTCACATGGTCTTTCTTCTGTGTACACACATCCCTGGTATCTCTTGTGTGTCAAATTTCCTCTTCTTGCAAGAACATTAGATTAGATCAGGGCCCATGCATACAACCTCCTGTAACCTGAATTGCTTCTTTAAAGGCTTTACCTCTAAACACAGTCACATTCTCAGGGGGTAGGGTTTGGAATTTCAACATCTGAATTTAATATGGGGACAGAATTCAGTTCATAACAGCTGGTGAGTTACCCTTTTTGATAGTATCAGTTGTAATCTGAATGTAAAGATGTACATCACCGACAAAAGCTGCCTCACAGCAAGTGGTTTGGAGAGAGCAGACATGAGTTTCAGTGCCTCCCATCTGAAGGACCATGTCACATGTGTTTTCTCTTTCTCCAGACAGAAGCCATTGTTATGTGTACTCAACTACTCAACCAGAGAGAGTCCAAGAGAGAGTCTACTTCATAACCTCTTACTTCCGGCCCACAAGGTGTATTTTTGCTGCAAGACTAATCCCAAGGCCAGAGACCACAGAGGGTCTCCTGAAAAAAGTAAAAAAAATCATCAAACTCACTATTTTCAATAAAATTTAAGGATGAAGTAGTAACAGCACCCAAGACTGACCTAGGAACCAGAGTTACAGAAACCACTGCTAATCATTATAACTTACGCTTTGACAGGTATATTTCTTACTTAAACAAAATAGATTTGAATAATTCCGAATATTCCATGGAATAATTCCAAATAATTCCAAATATTCCATGGAATAATTCAATGATTGCTAGAATAAACTCTCACAGCACTTTATTCTCACAGCATTTCAATGAAATAGAAAAATTTTTAAAAAATCAGTGAAAAAAATTTTGAAACAGAGATTAAGAGAGAAGAAATAAAATAATATCAGAAATTTTTTAAAAGGGTCATCTTTACAGATACCCACTACATAGAATGAGAAGGAAATAAGGGAATACTATACACAATTTTATTCAGATAACTCAAAAATTTTTATGACATGGGATAATGCTTTAAAAGATATTAGCTGCTTAAATAAAATATATAAAAAAAAATGGCTGGTTAAGTGGGTTAAGCCTCTGCCTTGGATTCAGGTCATGGTCTCAGGGTCCTGGGATTGAGCCCTGCATTGGGTTCTCTGCTCAGCAGGGAGCCTGCTTCCCCCTCTCTTCCTGCATGCCTCTCTGCTTACTTGTGATCTCTCTGTCTTTCTCTGTGTCAAATAAATAAATAAAATCTTTAAAAAATAAAAATAAAAATAAAAGATATTAGCTGCTAATGGTCATTCAAGAAATTTCACACCCAGATAGTTTCAATGGTGAATATTCTACCAAGTATTTAAATAGGAAATGTATCAACTCTGTGTGAACTCTTCGAAGAAATTCAATATGAAAAGATAGTTTCCAAATAATTCCATGAATCCAGCATTAGCCTTATACCAAAAGTAGACAAGCCATTAAAATAAAACTACAGTTCGATATTCTTCACAGAGACACAAATATTGTAAATAAATATTTAGCAAATTGAGTCTATATAGTTGGACTCAATTTGCTAAATATTTATTTACAATATTTGAATTGAATTGAATTTCTTTGAAGAGTTCACACTATGTATAGATCTATATAGTTGGACTCAATTTGCTAAATATTTATTTACTATATATATACACACAATAGATATAGATATATCTATATCTATATGTAGATATAGATAAATACATGTAACCTTAAAAGATAATATATCTTGATCAAGTTGAGTTTATCTTAAGAATGCAAAGCAAAATCAAAAAAAAAAAAAGAAAGAAAAAAATTTGGACAGATGCTGATTTTAGATGCCTAGAAAACACTCATAGCTAACTTCATACATAAAAGTGAAAGATTGAATGCCTTTCCCCAAACAGCAGAGATGAGCCAGGGATGTCTTTTCTCACAGCTATTATTCAACAATGCCTGCAAAATTCTAGCCAATGCAGAAGGGAAAGCATCCAGTTTGGAAGGAAAAGTTAATTCTTTACCTCTAAATCTATACAAGCCTAGCTTTTCCTTTTCTTGTTGACTTCAACCTAAATATTCCGGGCCCCAAAGGCTTTTTCTTCTAACCAGATCTGAAATACTCCCTGGTCACTCTCTCACCTCCTCATTTGCTTTATTGAATACAGGCTTTGGAGAGTACAGACTGATTGACACTTTCAGCATTGTATCCCTAAGTTTGAGAAGACTTCCTGGCACACAGTAGGTAGTCAAAAGGTTTACAGAATGAAAGAATATGGGGGTGCCTGTGTGGCACAGTCAATTAAGCTACAGATTCTCGGTGTCAGTAAAGGTCATGATCTCAGGGTGTGGGATTGAGCTCTGACTGGGTCTCCACGCTCAGAGTCGACTTGAGAACTCTCCCTCTCCCTTTGCCCCTCTCCTCCCACATATGTTAGTTCTCTCTCTCTAAAATAAATGTCTTTAAAAAAAAAAAAGAATATGATGAAATTCAGTAAAAGAATTGGTGAAATTAATACAAAAGTACAAACTTAACTGCAAAAAATATAGATTAATTCCACCTGTAAAAATAGTGCCCCTCAGTCTTATTATTTTAAGGTCCTTTTAATTTAGATAAAATGTGTTTATTTTAAACTTCATATCTACTTTAATAGTTTATGTCATTAAATTCTGTCCGAAGTGTAGAAATTGACTCATTTTTCCCCCCAGGGCTATTTTATAAACTTGAATATTATAGAATAATAATTTCCTTACTCGAAAATGTCTAATTGACAAAAATCAATCCATTTGTTCTTCTTCATAAGCTCCTTTTTAATGAATTCAGCTTTCTTAAGGGATCAACAATTTTAATGTAAGAGATCCTTAAAAGTCAGAGCTTTGATGACAATATATTTCATATTGTTAATCATCTTAAATATAGGGACCTATTAAAATTAATTCCACTATATAAATCCAACATTATGCCTTTAATTTACTTTAAAATGTGATGGTATAGATCTTTACATTAAGATATTAAAGTATATAAATTTACTTGAAATTAGATTAAATGCTTTCAGATTATTGGAGTACTTGTGTTCTCTGAAATGTTTGCTCCATGGTTGTCTACTCATATTTTATGTTAGTACTGTTCGTTAATGCCAATCTAACAATTTTTCAAACTTTATTCTTTTTCCATGTATAATTTCCTTTTAATTGAAAAACAAACTAATAAAATTGTTAATTTTGTGAAGAAGAGAATAACCATCCTTGAGTGAGTCCTAAGAACTTGCTTAAGGTCTAAAACACATGGACTTGGGGCGCCTGGGTGGCTCAGTGGCTCAGTCTTCAGCTTCAGTCATGATCTCAGGATCCTGGGATCAAGCACCGCATTTGGTCTCCTGCTCACTGGGTCCCCTGCTTCACCCTCTCCCTCTGCTTGCTATTCTCCCTACTTGTGCTATCTCTGTCAAATAAATAAATAAAATCTTATATAAATAAATAAATACTCAAATAAATAAAATGCAGGGACTCTAAGACAGTGCTATTTAGAAGCTTTTTTTCCTTCCCTAAGTATCTGTGATCCTAGGTTATAGTTCTGGGCTTTGAGGAGTCTGAAAGTGTTAATAATTATATTATTTTATATAATCTAATTCTGTACACAGAACACATCAGCATTCTTAAGTTTATATTGGTCTCATTTTATGCATTTGAGAAGGCCATTAATTGGTTAACATTTCTGGGGTCAGCATAAGTTATACATTATTTGCATCATAATTACCATTAAAATATCACATTATGGTAGTACTACACTTAACTTCTAAAATACATACATAAAAGTAAGAATGTTGGTCTTCTCTACATAATTTTGAGATTAGAAATTCTGGTACTATTATTATCATTTAACTAAGGCAAATCAATAAATTCTAATGTTCCTGGGTTAAAAATCCCATTTCCTCATGTGTAGTATCCCCTCAGTGAGTGTATACTGACACACAGAGAGCTCTTCTAGGCAAAGTTGTAAATCCTGTTTTGGGGGTTTTTTCCTTTGTTTTTTTTTAGAGTCAAAAATTCTGAGATTTCCTTCCTTGACTTTAGTTTTCTTAACTATAAAATGGAGAGGTACAGAATGTTGGGAGGATCCTGCCTATATGATGCTTAATGGGGATGTGGAGTTGAATTTAATAGTGTTGGGTGAGTAGAAGTGATTTCCAAAAGGATACACAATTCTACAGGAGAAATCCATGAGGCAAAGATAATTCTACTCATGGCTTTCCCATTCCCCTTAGTGCTTAGATTAAATACTGGACTGTGTCATATACGTGGTGCAAATACATAATCAAAAAGAGAACAGAGCAAAATTATATTTACTGCTTAACCTAGGACTTTCTCCAGTTGGAAAGAACAAATAATCAATCCTCTTATTCCACTCTTATCTATACCAACCCTGAAGGTTATTGGCTAAAAAGTTTATTGGCTTTATTGAAACTATGGATTGGGATAGGTCATAGCAAAAGTTGCTTTTACAATCTATAAGAGCTCAAGGCTTAGAACACGCTGATGTACAAAGGTATGGCTGGGACAAAAGTAAAATAATAATAAATGAAAGAGTTAATGGGGTTTAAGCATTGACTGGAACTCTCTTTTCTGTTCTTTTCTTCTTCTTCTTCTTCTTACCAGAATTATATGAGAGTATTTTGTTTTTCTGGTACTTGTAGAATTGATTTCAGCCATTCCAAAAGGCAAACTTAGAGTAAGAGAAAACTAATTAAGGCTGGATAAATATCCTTGTACTTGAATATCCAGTTGTTTTCCGTAACATTACACTAAAGTGTGTTTTTCATTTTAAATTCAAATTGTATTATTGCTTCTTCAATAACTTCTTTAGTACCCATCACTGTCATGCCCGTAAAAGCAATAGAATGTGGATCCTATTAAGAGCTAGAGCCCTTAAGTCCATTTTGAATGAAGCTCATCTGTAAGAAAGAAAAAAAAAACTTTACATCATAGTTCAGATATGCAGAATTGACGTTGAATAATAAAAATGTGAATTAAAGAACTGAGTTCTATTTTAATGGATATATTTTGACATATTAGAAATGGGAAATATACCTGTTATACAGGAAAAATGTATATAAATAAAGGTTGCTTATAAGTGTTGTATATGTGTGTTAGATGCATTGTATATAGTATATGTATACTCCAAGTTTCCAGTTAAAACAAATATTAAATAATTTAAAGTATTCTGTTGTGATAAATTAGATTTATTTGAAATAGACTTATTTACAAGTGTATAAGTATTGTACAAAAGAGTCTTCAACTTTTAGAATAAATGTTCACAAAATATAGGGAAAAATAGCTCTAAAGTAAAGGTCAGAACATCTGGAATCAAAAGCAAGTTCAAATATATTTTGACATTTTAAAAAATGGTTTTATTAACAGGCGGATGTCACATTAGATGATAGTACTGGTGTCACTTTTATTTTCAAACCAACTTTTGTTATCATTTGCAACTTTGGTAACAGGCAAAACACTTTTAAAAGCCCATTTATAATTCATAAGCATCATTGATATAGTAAGTACGGGTCATACAAATAAAAATCATATTGTGAATAAAGATTGTAAATTAAGCTATACAGAACAGAGTCTTATGTATTGGTAATGTAAGAGGCTGTGTTTGTAAGAAACCTTGTGTTTGTTCCAGATTTGAATTGAACTTTAGGCTGTAAGAAGTTAGTTTAAGGAAAGGCAGTTGTAGGTCAAACCCCAATTTTAGTCCAGTCAGCTTATGGTTTTAACAAAAATGAATGTTTTCTGGTCTTCATATTTGACTTTAAAGTATAAAACATCTGCTTTTCTAAGACATAACGTTCAGACAAAGGAACTATAATAAATATTTCTAAACAGCAACCAAAACTCACTTTATGGGCTATTTACTTCACCTTACAGAAATAAATGATTAGAATCCTTTTGCTTACAAAGTTGAGGTTGAAATATTCTACTCATCCTGGCAATACACCTTATCCCACCTACTTCTTTATTTTCAGATGGAGATGAGAAGTTTCAAGGGAAAGTAGAAAAAGAATAGCACAGATCACATGTTATCTATTCCTTGTGAAGTTCTCTTAGGACTTATTCGAACTCCTACAGCTAAATAAATGAGTGTCAGAAACTGGAAAAATCCTGTGTTGAGGCTGACTGTGCCCAAGCAGACCATCTTCAAGACCGGGCTCACTGAGTTAGGAAGTAGTTGGGAGGCAGTTATCTATTCTTTAATGGAAGTTCTGACATAAAAATACTGTAAGTATTTTGGAGAAGCTGAAGATAGTCCTGTTACAACAAAAATTGTACTGGACTCAGTTAAGTGGCTATTGCAATGAGATCAGAACTCAGTTTGAATTAATGCAGCTGAAGGAGACTGGGAGGATCTCCAAGTGCTTGAATGAGGGAACTCGGGCATCTTGTTTGCTAGCTGACGTCACTCAAAAAAAAAAAAAAAAGTAAATTTTCTTCTGTTATTGTGATGGGAGGTTGGTTGTAGCAATGTGCACACAAAGTTAGACTCCTACTTGCCCCAAAAAACTGGAAGATAGGTGTATTATCTCCCTTGTGGGTTACTTTTTTTTTAAGATTTTATTTATTTATTTGACAGAGAGAGAGCACAAGCCAGCAGAGAGGCAGGCAGAGAGAGACAGGGAAGCTGGCTACTAGCAGAGCAGAGAACCCAATGCAGGGCTCGATCCCAGGACCCTGAGACCATGACCCGAGCTGCAGGCAGAGACTTAACCCACTGAGCCACCCAGGCGTTTACATTTCTAAGGGATGGATCTTAGAGCCTTGGTAGAGACATTCCTGGCTTGTAAAACTGGAAAGAGGTCTTAAAAAGATTTCTCAAAGAGCTTGGGGAAAGAATTTGTAATTCCATTTCCAAAGCAAATGCTCTAACTAAAAAGATGTGAGGACCTAAATTCAGAAAGGATCCTATCTAAACTTTAATCATACTGGGGGGATATTCAGAACATCTTGGTTAGTATCATTGGTGAGAGCTGTGTTGGCTAAGGTTGCCCTGGCACCTTCACAGGAAGCACTTACACTTACTCTTACTTCTAAGAGTAAGAAGTGCAGATAACTACTAACAAATTAGCCTAGAGCTGTGCCTATATAAATGGTGTTTTAAAAGAAAAGAGTTGATTCTTAGTCATGAGCCAGAAAGACCTGGAACACATGCAGTAAATCATACTGTTCTATGTTCTTCTATTTAATTGTGTAAGTTATTCTCAATAAAGTTATTTTTTCTTTACAAAGTCATGAGTTTCCAGCCACTATTATGTAATATCCTCTTAGATAGATATTACTTGTTTGTAACTATTAGAAAAAGATAGTGGTACTTGTATGAGCAAACCAGACAATTGACATCCCTCCTTCACTTAGAGAATTCTATCTCAGTTATTCTTTTTATTTTTTTCTGAGTACAACATAAATTAGAAAAGAATCCTCTCTTTTTGCTAGAGAAGCAAGAACCAGACCAGAATTAAGGGCAATTTCTTCATTGTTGTGCAAAGAAATCAGCCTTCCCTTGCAGAAATGTCTTTTTGTTTGAGAACTGAATAATCTTAAACAGTTTTCCTTTTCACTGTGGGATTTCTCTGTGTATTTAACATACTCTTTAAATCTCCAAGAGAGAAATATAAGATGCAAAGTTTCTTAAGGTATTGAACCACGGTGTTTGCTATTACTCAAGTAAGGTTAATATATTGTAGAACCAGGATAAACAGACAAAGTTAGGAAAATGATTGTTGTTCAAATCCCTTAGCATCATGCCATAGAAAAACTTTTAAAGTTTAAGTGTAAAGTAGAATCAGCAAATACCTGGCAAATGAATGAAAGGGGCCCAAAAGTATCAGTGGCCTCTTCCCTCACCCTGTGTTGAGGAAGGAGGTCTGCAGTATAAAAGAAGGAGCTCATTTTCACAAAGGAAAAAGGCAGGACCAAAAAACTCGCTGATAGTCAATTCCCAATTCATGGATTTGTTTTTTCTCCCATTTGGGGAATTCTTAAGTTTTCTGTATATGTCACTGATTCAAATTTCTGCAGCAAGAAAATGCTAAATTTTTATGCCTCCTTTTATCACTTAATTTTTCTACTATGAGCTCCTTTTTTTTCCATCTCCTTGTTTCTATCCCTGAATCTCTTTGATATCACCTTGAATGGTTATAAATAATTTCAATCTCTGTAATGTTTTCTATGAAATGTTTATGAGGAATGTCCATTGTCAGTGTGATATCTTAGAGTTTAGGATACATTCCAACCACAAAAAATATATCCTACATTTCACTAGTCCTAGGATGTACATTTTTTTAATATTTTAATGTATTTGAAATTGGGATACATCTTATAATTTATGGCATTATATGATTAATTTGGCCTGGTAGCAGTCAAGTTGTATCTGTGGATATATTAATGTTAAAACCATCGGCATCCAAATATTCAAATTAAATTCTAATTTTTTTTAAAGTTTGTGTTTATTTGACAGAGAGAGAGATAGTAAGAGGGGGAACACAAGTAGAGGAAGTGGGGATGGAGAAGCAGGCTTCCCACTGAGCAGGGAGCCCAATGTGGGACTCCATCCCAGGACCTTGAGATCATGACCAGAGCCAAAGGCAGACAAGCTTAACTGTTTAGTGACTGAGTCACCTAGGTGCCCCTCTAATAGTTCAGAAAAAAAAAAAAAAAAAAAAAAATATATATATATATATATATATATATAGATAACAGTAGAGCTGTCATTTAATGCATAGAAATCATTGGTTGTGGGGAAATGATGAATCAGATATATTTGGCATTATGTTAAAATTGTAGTCAAAATAAGGTAAGACCCATATGAAGTTAAAACCAGCTTACGGATGGACACAAAGCCAGTGGTTTCAGCTCATTTATTGATTCTTTCCAGAAATGTTGTATCATAGGGGCACCTGGGTGGCCAGTTAATTTCAGACTCCAACTTGATTTTGGCTCAGATCATGATCTTAGAGTTGTGAGATCAGCCCCAATTGTGGGGCTCCAAGTAAACATGGAGCCTGCTTAATTAAGATTCTCTCTCCCTCTGAACCTCCCCTGAACATACGCTCTCTCTCTCTCTAAAAAAAAGCTATATCATGGTGGTCTTGATGGAATTCAGCATGACTTTGTGTTTAAAAATATGGACGTGAGGGGGCCCTGGATGGCTCAGTTGTTAAGTGACTGCCTTCTGCTCAGGTCATGATCCCAGGGTCCTGGGATTAGGCCCTAAATAGGGCTTCCTGCTCCAGGGGAAGCCTGATTCTCCCTTTCCGCCTACCCCTGCTTGTGTTCCCTCCCTTGCTGTGACTCTCTCTGTCAAATAAATTAAAAAAAAAAATCTTTAAAAATAGGGACATGAAAGCCATGAGCTAAAAAAATTTCAGAAATCCATATTTTGAAAGTGAAAGTTTTAGGAAGAAAGTTTAGGAAGACCTTAACCAACTTAGTTTGCTATTTATTTATTTATTTTAAAGATTTTATTTATTTATTTGGCCTCTGCCTCTGCCTGCCTCTCTGTCTGCCTGTGCTTGCTCGCTCTCTCTCCCTCTGTCCCTGACAAATAAATAAATAAAATCTTAAAAAAAAAATTTAAAAAATAAAATATGAGATAATAAGATTGTGTCAATATGACTAAAGATTGTTTTATAGGCAGGATTTTTGTCTTTTTGTAGTTGCATGTAAAATGGGATTGGTGATTAAAATTTATACTAAAGTCAGTGAAACTTATAAAATCATGATAAAAATTAGCACTATGCTAATTTTCTTATAAAATGTAAATACTTTCTGATAAAATGCATTTTCCTGTTTTTTGCAGAATTGATCAAAATGTAAATTTTATTTAGAATACACTAGAATTAGTTGTAGAATTTTATTAGAATTTATATTTTAAATGTATATTAAATATTTTAATTTAGGCTATAATAAACAAATAAAAGGGGTTTTTTTCCTTACCCAGCTAATATATAAATTAAGTGTTTTATCAGTCATATTCCCAAAATGACCTTCTCTATACCTCTTGAGCTTCTTACAAAATTCTAATATTTTTATGAGCAAGTACATATTCAAGAGCAAAATTTGTATGGAAAAGTATCAAAATACAATGCCAAATTATACTAAATACAATTTTTTAAAAAATCAGGAGGGGTACTTGTCCTACCACATATAAAAGTATATCATACATCTATATAAAATTAAATACTATAATTTCAGTCATAGGTTAGGTATACAGACCAATGAAGTAAAAAAATGAAAGTCTAAATATCATACAATAAAGGTAGTATTTTAAATCAGTACAGAGAGAAGATACTATCCAGTAATCATCTTTAACCACCCCCCACACTCACACACTCTTCTGATGTTAAAAAAAAAAAAGTCAGCAGCTCATATAATTTTCAAAAAATAACTTTCTAAGACTTAAACAAACCTGACCTTAAAAGAAATAAATAAATAAACCAGTAATTGTAAAAAGTAAATATAGAAAGCTATGTTTATATTTTGGAATCAGGCCATCTAAAATAAAAGAATAAATGCAAAAGCTAGGAAGGAAAAGACAAAGAAATTTACCAAGCAAAACTTCAGTCTGTTATACAACCTTATTTTGGAGAAAATATTTGCATTATATAGCAGACAGAAGACCTTGACTCTTATAAACAATAATAAAATACAAATGAGAAAACATTTGAAAAGCTTGTCATAAGAGAAAATACAAATGATCAATAATGTTCAACCTAAGCAGTAATTAAAATACATTATTAGTGGCACCTGGGATGGCACAGTCATTTGGGTGGCAGGCTCTTGATTTCTACTCAAGTTGTGATTTCCAAGTCTTGAGATGGGGCCTTAAGCTATGCTCTACACTCAGCATGGAGCCTGCTTGGAGTTTCTCTATCCCTCTCCCCCTCCCTGCTTCACTCTTTGTCTCTCTCTCTTTCATATAATAAGTTTAAAAATAAATAAATTAAATAATATATATATAAGAACAAAGTTAGTTGGAGCTTTTCATCAGTCAGATTGTCAAACAGTAACAATATATGTTGATGACATCAAATGATGATGATGTCAAATTTGAATAATGTGGGCCTTTACATACTCCTATGAGATTTGCAATTTTTAATGCCCATTTGGGATATGATCTGTTAGTATATGTATTTCTTTTTCTGTATTTGCTGTAATAAATTCATAGGTATTGGCAGAGCTTTAGGATAGAATATATTTCTTGAGGCTCCAGGAGAGAATCTCTTTGTTTCTTCCAGCTTCTAGTGACTGACACCCTTCCTTGGTTTGTAGCTATATCACCACAATCTTCAAGGTCAGCATCTTTAAATTTCTCTCTGCTCCATCTTCACATCCTTTCTCATGTGTTTGTGTATAAAATCTGCCCCCAACCCCCTGAACCACAGCCTCCTTCCTCTAAAGATACATGTAATTGCATTTAGGGTCCATCCAGAAAATCCAGGATAATTTCCCCACATCAAGATCTTTAATTTAATGGCATCTGCAAAACTTTTCCCCACATAAGGTGACATTTATAGGTTCTAAGTGTTAGGAGTTCTATTCATTCAATTAACAAGGCCAGAGTCCTTGAAATCGTTCTTGGCTTTCTTTTATCTCATGCCCCATGTTTAAAAGATTGGGAAATCATTCTGACTCTGTGTTTAAAGTAATTGCATTTCTCCATGGCTACCATGCTGATTTAAGCCATCGTCAACACTTAAATTCCTTTTGTCCTAACTTCTTAACAAGTCCTGCTTCTATTCCTGCCACATGCATTCAATTCTCAACACAAAAACCAAGCCATCCTTTAAACTCTTAAGGTAGGTTATGGCAAATTGGTGATCAAAAAACTGCAAGCGCTCTCCATTTCACTGAGTGAAAGCAAACTTGCTACCATGGTCCACAAGCCAAATGTAATCTGTTCCCCACCCTGTAACTCCGACCTCCTTTCTTACCTCTTTCCACATTCACTCTAATCATCCCACTCCAGCAACACCACTATTCTGGCTTTTATACTGGACATATATCCTTGATTTACAGCTTTACGTTAAATATTGCTGTGTTTAGGGGCACCTGGTTGGCTCAGTGGGTTAAGCCTCTGCCTTCGGCTCAGGACTCAGGATCCTGGGATCAAGACCTGCATCAGGCTCTCTGCTCAGTGGGGAGCCTGCTTTCTCCTCTCTCTATGCCTGCCTCTTTGCCTACTTGTGATCTCTTTCTCAAATAAATAAATAAAATCTTTAAATATTGCTGTGTTTGGAATTCACTTATACCAGCTGTCCACTTAAAGAACACCCTCACCTACAAAAGCCCTCACTCAACTATTATTAGCTGTAATGTCAACCTGTTGCATCCCATTTACATTGAAATCCCCTTCCCAGAATACCACCTCTGATTTGTAGTCTTATTTTTTATTCAAGTATAATTAATATACAGTGTTTATAATTGTTTCAAGTGTAATATAATGATTCAACAATTCTTTTTTTTTCCAACTTCTTTATTATTTCTTCTTGAAGGATCTGATTCAACAATTCTATACATTTCTCCATGCTCATTAAGATAAGATTGTTTTACACCCTTTCTTTTCACTTTCTAACCATTATACATCATCCTCTTTGTTATTTTAATCATTTATCTATTTCCCAAAGGTAGGGTAGAACTTCCTTCAAAGCAGGGACAATTTTGTTTACTGATATATCCCAAAAACTTGGACCAGTGCTTGGTGCAGAATAGGCATTCAATACATGTATAAGTAAACGAATTGTTTAATGCTACCAGCTGACCCACTATGGCATCTCACCACAGTTTTTGTCTTCTTTTTAAAAATGTTATTATTTTTTTATTACTACTTACAACAGGGGTTGTTTCTTTTGACATTTGAAGATTTCTTTAATGTGAATTTCAAATGAATTAAACTTCCCAAGAGTGCACTCTGGAAAAAAAATATTTTTTTAAAGTTTCATAGGTGATACTGTAGTAAACTCAGACTAATCAATTATTCTGTAGACTGTATGAAATTCTGAGCTGATTCCCTCTTTATTTTTTATTTTTTAAAGATTTTATTTATTTATTTGACAGACAGAGATTACAAGTATGCAAAGAGGCAGGCAGAGAGAGAGATAGAGGGGGAAGCGGTCTTCCTGCTCAGCAGAGAGCCTGATGCAGGGTTCCATCCCAGGACTCTGGGATCATGACCTGAGCCAAAGGCAGAGGCTTTAACCCACTGAGCCACCCAGGTGCACCTGATTCCCTCTTTAAAATATATCTCAAGATAACAAGAAGTACTTTGGAATTTTTGTGAGGGAACTAAATATACATGTTTGTACAAGAAATATCAGTTAAACTATCAGAAGAAAAGTAAAGAAAAGGGAAAGAAAATACACAAAAATTTAAGCTATAAAAAGATAAGAGATGTAGTTTCTCTTGTTTATTACTTTTATCACTAATATTTAACTATATGTTTTCCATTAAAAAGACTCAACATATTGATGTGGTGTGAGTAAAATGGACATATATTATTTTATACATAAATGAAGAACTGTCCCTTTCCTTCAAGGAGCTCATAGTTCAAAGGAAGATGATGCTTTAAACAGAAGCCTCATCTAAAATTGGAGATCTTATAATAGATGTATATTCTATTCCAACACCAAAGATTACAGAATATATTTTATGTAGATGTGTGAAATATGCCTATGCATTAGAAAACTAATTTTAAGTGAATATATATATAGATAGATAAACTTAGATATAGATATAGATATATAGTTAAAGAGAGAACTAAAGACATTCTAGGAAAAGAAAAAAATAAGAGTGTAATAATCACTGAATGGTGAGAAGGTCAATGTATCTGTTGGATACATTGTAGTACAGTGAGAAAAGAAAAGGAATTTTAGTCAGGATTATCTAATTGTGAAGTAAGTCTATGATAAAATATTATGAACTTTATTTTTATAGTTCTTGAAATAATATTAATGGTAAAATTTGGAGTAACTTTTAGTTATACATCTTTTTCTTTTCTCTGTAAACATAAAGTTATTTCTTGGAACAAAAGCTTCAAAATCGCTGACAACTGTCAACCCAGCAGTACATTTTCTCTTTCTGTTTCCTGTCAACAAAGAATAAAGTAAGGTTACTCATGTAAAATTATACTTTTTTAGAATTACAAATTTTAATCCAGAAGTAACCATCTTGATTTGAGAAAATAAACCATATCATGGAACCAGTTTTTATTCCCTTATTATGCAAATTGTTTAGCATATTACTCAAGCATCAAGAGACATGCTGCATGGTTATCAATATGTGTCAACTTGTGAATGCTTTCGGCATTTTTCTATTTATTTTGAAATCTTAGCGGTAGGAAAAGATTACTGAGAAAAGGACATGCTGAAACAGGATTTCCATTGTAAAATAGATATATAGATAGTACAGATTAAAGACTATTCTCAACTTTCTCTCTCAGTCCTGCCAGTCTTATGTAACTGTCACATTGACAACACAAGGACTTTTAAGAGTAGCAAAGGGTAGTACCGGTGTGCTCCTCAACTTTTTTAGTAAGCTTAAATGCTTATTTATTTTTTTTTTTTTAGATCAAATGGTTTTATCTTTTTTTTTTTAAATTGTTGAGCTGAAGTAACTTTAGTTGAGCTCTTGTGACTTGCAAAAGTTTTTGGTATAAAAGAGATAGCAACAGTTGCTGGAGGGTAGCCACGGGGGATGGAAATAGAAACCTATACAACACTAGTTCACTCGACTCTTAAAAAAATGCTTCTGCAAGTTATCAAAAAACTATTTTAAAAGCAACTGGGGATGCAGTTTTATAGGCATAAAATCGCGTGTAAGAGAATCAGCTTAATCAAGACCCCGGGGAGGAGGAGAATAGTGAAAGGTCCATTGCCAAAGGCACAAAGAAATGCAGCATCATGACATCTCACCTTGCTGGAGGGCAGAAGGAAACAGAAAAAGGACACTGGGCACTGATGCAATGTACAGATACAACATAGTATTCAATTGTGTTAGTCAGGGTTCTCCAGAGAAACAGAACTCACAGGAGAAATAGAAACTATATGAAAAACAGAACACTCTCTCTCTCTCTCTCTCTCTATACACACACACACACACACACACACATGCATACATACATATACTGACAGACTGGAAATGTAGGTAATTGTTAATGCTACTAGCATCCTGTGAATTCTCCAGAGCAGAAGTCTGGAAACTCAGGCAGAGTTCCTACGTTGCAATCTTGAGGAAAGTTCTTTCTTCTTTGGGAAAACTTTGTTTTTAAGGTTTTTCACTGATTGGATGAAGCCCACACATAATTGGGGGAAGAGTCATCTGATTTTCTCAAAGTCTACTGACTGAAATGTTAATTACATCTAAAAAAATATTTTAGAGCAATATCTGGAATGGTGTTTGAAATGGGGCTAGCTAAAGTTCAACAAAAGAACAATAGCCTTTCATTGACACATTAAAATAACCATCAATAACAAGTAAAAGGAAAAAAGATCTATGACTCAAAATAATCATTCCTGAGTTAGACAGCTTAATACAAGCCAGTGTGTCTTATAACCTATCTATCATTTGGGTCAGCTATTCCTATTCAGCTCTGCCTGCCAGTGATCCAAAGAATTTCCACTGCCATGCATTGTGAGTCAGGGGGCTGGTCCTAAAATTTAATTCCTAGATTCCACTCCCACACTTGCATCTAATGGCACGTTGTAGCCAGTCTTTGCAACTTGGTTCTAATATCTATTCCTTCAACTATTTCTTGACCAGAAAACAGACTATAAGTCTTATGAAGGCCAGGCTTCTGCCTTTCTTCCCCAAACCTTCTAGCCAGGCACAGCCCTGTCTCAGAGTGGACGCTTAGTATGCATATGATGAGGATTTGGTGGCCTGCCTAAATTCTGAATCTTTTGTGTACCCTCAGCTACTAGGTTACTAGAGTGTTAATATTTATTTTAAAAACTTGTATTGAAAATATCCAATAGCATCCATTTGAATTCATTTTCATAAACAATTTTCTTTCCTCTTTCAAATGTAAACTGAAACATTAATGAAGCACTATTTTGCATTTTTTTGAGAAGCAGAAGATACTTTAAAATTATCCCTTGTGCTTTCATTATGAAAGAGCGTTTGTAAAAAAAAAAAAAAAAATCAGGAGAGAAAAAAAGATTCTGCTTCTTTAAGAGGAAGTCCCTTCATTTTATATTTGAAATCCCCCCTAAGCCCCCCATTATATATGTAAGTATATATGTGTATAGTAGGTTCTAGATGGCCAGTTTGTACAAGAACACCCTGAATGTCCCTGTTAATCACTATTGTAAGAATATAGAGATCCTGTCCTCCCTCTATGCTTCCATAGAACAGGAGAGAAACATGTTGCTCAGTGTTCAAGGCCAGTGTCTCTTTGGTACCAGAGAATGTCTAGATGGAATGCCTTGCTCTCTCCTGAACGTCAGCTGAACAAGGGGAAGAAGGACCACAGGTAGCTGTTGGGCTAGTTGAAATCTTGCTGCATTAGATCCCATCAATGATACTTTGTCAGGAAGTCGCTCCTGGACTCCTGTGTGTTAGTTCCCCTAATAAACCTATGTTTTAATCACTGTCTCCAGGTCATTTGTTTGGCCTTGCCAGACCATCACTCACCCTTGGCTTAGAGTCTTCTGAGGTGCAGCTATGCAATATAATGTGTAATAAATATTTATTCATACATTATATAAATAATGAGCATTGATTTAAGTGGTGGAGATGGATGTGTGGGTATAGAGGAGGAGCTGAAGAAAAAGTCTGCATGTATATAATTTCACTTTAATTAGACCTAGAAAATTTGAAATACATCGTACTATAAAGGGGCGATTTACAGCATATTATACAATTGCTGATAAAACTCTCATGACTGTTTACACTTTATGCAAACCTCTTGAATAACTTTTGAATGTTCCAATTATGAACATTAATCTCTCTCTGGCCTATGCCAAAAAAAATTAACTCCATGTAAAACATCGGTCTTCAGAGGTGTATCTTTGCTTTCCTTAATGATGAGTTTACTACAAGTAGTTAACTCATCTATAAAACTGGAAAACTTTCCTATCACATAGGTTTGGGAAACAATAAATGAAGATATCATGCAAAGATATTAGAAGTGTGTGTGGTATAATTAGTATTCACTAAAGATTATCAATATTATAAACTATATTAGAATCCTTTTGTTAGGAAGTAACATACAATAGCATCATCTGGCTTACACTCTGGAAGTAACATTTTTATAAAGATTTAGTGGATTTCATGGGAAATAAAGCAGGTATATTTATCTGGCTTCAGAAAGCCACAGAAGCCCAGGATTCTTTTTCCCATCTTATTTCTGTGTGCCTCTTTGTGCCTTCTGTAGCCCTATTTCTTTGGGCCTGCCTTCTCAGCTTTCTATATGCATAGTAAGATTCTTGCCTTATTCATAAATATTAACACGATAGTACTTGGTTCTTCTATGTCTCAATATAAAAATCTCAAGTAAGGAAGCCTGGCCTCATTTGGGTTAAAAGCTTAGTCCTTGTGAGACAGCTCCTGAGGCTTCGTGAGTAGGTGCTTTTTGAGGTCATTTAAGCAGGTAAGATAGGCAGACACACATAAGGTTTTCAAAGGCATATGTATAATTTTTTCACATCCATGATTTGAAGTCAGGTCTTGGGGCTTAGGCAGCGTATTATAGGACCATGTAGCTACATGATTTTTTTCAAAATGAGGCTTAATGTTATTGGAACAAAACTGGTATTGTGTTCTTATAGTACCCTGAATTTTCTCTTTATGTGGTTCCATGATTAAAGGGATATATGACCTTACTTCTATGGCAATGAACAGTGTTTGGCTTGGGAGAAAATTAAGTTTTGCTTTTTTTTTTTTTAATTTCTTTTTAAGATTTTATTTATTTATTTGAGAGAGTAAGAACACAGAAGGAGAGTGAAAGGGAGAAGCAGGAATATTAAGGTTCTGAAGAACAGAGTCTGCAGCTCAGGAGTTTTCTGAAAATTTATTTCAGAATAGAATGGTAGGCTGTTCTATCTCTTTTTAATGAAAGAGATGAAAATAAGACACATTTTTTGTCCTGTTAATTTTATATTTGTGTTATTTTTAATTTTCAGCTTATCTCTGCTGTTTTTCTTTTCAGCTCACTCAAAAAATGATAAGAAACTGAATTTTTTGTATCTGAATTATGACTAAACTTAATTTTCCTGCAAGAAATTGCATTCTAATTTGTATATTGGATTTTAAGAAAAGACATGAGTAGCAACTTGACGTTTCTTATGGTTTTAAGTAAAGCATCTACTCTATAAAATTTAAAAATCTCACTTAAACATAATATAATCCTCACTTAGGGACACCTGGGTGGCTCAGTTGGTTGGACGACTGCCTTCGGCTCAGGTCATGATCCCGGAGTCCCAGGATCGAGTCCCGCATCGGGCTCCCAGCTCCATGGGGAGTCTGTTCGCTCTCTGACCTTCTCCTCGCTCATGCTCTCTCGCTGTCTCTATCTCAAATAAATAAAAAAATTTTTTTAAGATTTTATTTATTTATTTGACAGAGAGATCACAAGTAGGTAGAGAGGCAGGCAGAGAGAGAGAGAGGAAAGCAGGCTCCCCGCTGAGCAGAGAGCCAGATATGGGACTCCATCCCAGGACCCTGAGATTATGACCTGAGCCGAAGGCAGTGGCTTAACCCACTGAGCCACCCAGGCGCCCAATAAATAAAATCTTTAAACAAAAACATAATATAATCACACAGGAAAAAAAAAAAAAAACAAGAATAAATACAAATAAAAACAGTGGTAGTAGACTATATAATTATGCATTACTTATCTACAAAAAGCAAAAACCCATTCCAAAAAAAAAAAAAAAAGAAAAAGAAAAAGAAAAAAGAAAAAGGTAAGATTTTATTTTTTTTATTTTTTATTTTCATTCCTCAACTCACCATCTCAGCCAAGGTATAAAGGAATTGTGTATATATAACATTCAGGAAAATTAAGAGGCCAAAGTATATAGAAATGACTCACGAGGTCACCATAAGTTGATGCTTGTATAATAATACACAGAAAGAATAGTTTCAAATATAACTTCAAGTTTTGTTATGAGTAGAGGCTACATGGAGTGAGATACTTTTGATCAGACTTATCAACCTCAGCACTATGGACATTTTGAAATAGCTACTTCTTTATTATGGGAAACTGTCCCATTCATTATAAAATGTCATTCCTGTCCTCTACACCTGGATGTCATTAACACCCCTACTTCCCCAAGTTGTAACAACCAGGAATGTCTGTAGACATTGCTAAATTTACCCTAGGGAGCAAAATCAATTCATTGTAAATTGCTGCTTTAATTTATTTCCTAAAATTAACCTCAAAAGTTGAGTCACATGAATATAGAATAATCATAAAATTACAAAACTAATATGTTAAGAGTTGCAGAAAACAAGCAGCAGGTATATGTCTTCAACAAACATTATTTATTGAGAGAAATAATAGTCATATCTAAATCTACCATAAATGTCTGAAGAAAACCACAATTGAAAAATTAAAATGCATATGAAAGCTTCCCTAGAATATACGAAAAACTGAAAAAAAAATTCTGTGAAGTTTGAAAACTAGGGGAAATGCTTTCTCTCTAGTCTATTAGCTAGCATAACACATATTTTAAAAAAGAAAATGCAAAGTAGCTACACATTTTTCACATTATCACCAGTTTAGTAGATAAAATGACAAAATATACTCTTAATTATATCAATTAACTACAAATTGAATGATGAGTTTTGCTTGAAACCATTTATTTTCTACTTTAGAAAGAGGGCAGTGGTTAAACAATAATTATTTTAATGACATAAAAACCATGAAGTAGAGCTTGTTTATAATTATAACTCTAGACTTTAGAAATTTTAATCATTAAGAAATTGTATGTCCAGAGATTTCATGGCCATGGACAGCATGGCTTGCTATTAATTTTAAACCCATTATGTGTAGTTGTTTTGCATTTTTATTCCTAGAAAAGTCCAATTCTGACGCCACATGGTGAAGAAGACACTGCACTTTATTTAACACAATGTTTTAGAAGTCTTTACATTCCCAACCAACGCAGTAACTAATCCAACCCAATGGTGATTGAAGCTATTATTAGCTTTAGATATTTGTCAGATGAGCCTTTTTTAACAATTTAATTTATTTATGTGATAGAGAGACAGAACAAGAGAGAAGGAGCACAAGTTGGGGGAAGGAAGGAGGAGAAACAGAATCCCTGCCGAGCAGGGTGCCCAAAGTGGGGCTCCATCCAGGAAATCCAGAATCATGACCAGAGCTGAAGACAGATGATTAACTGACTGAGCAACCTGGGCACCACTAACCTTTTTCTTTTAAAAGATGTTTTTTCTTAAAAAGGAAAATACAGCTTTTCTTTATTTGTTCATGAACTAACCAAAAAGTGGCTTAACATTACAAAGAAACAAAGGAAAATGTAATTGCTTACTTCATGTATGATACTCATCAGCAAAAAAAAAATATTTTGAACAAGACTATTAAAATATAATGTTTTGTTAACTATAAAATTGAAAGAGGCTGGAGAAAACTCAATAAGATTCTTTTCAAAGAGCTTATATTTCATGCACAGTTATTTTTAAATTTCTTTTATGTAAGCCACATGCCAAAGTGAGATCTTAAGGATGCTCTTTGCTTAGGTAGGCTTTTGTTTTGTTTTGTTTTATCTCTATATAAGTCTTTTGCTAAAACTAGTAATATTATTGAAATTATTTAAGACTTGAAGAATTAATCAACAGATGAGAATAGTATATGTTAAATAACATGTATGTTATATATAATAACATATTTATTATATATAACATATGTGTTATATATAATAAATTATATATAACATAAAATAGTATATAACATATACTATTATATGTTATATGAGAATAGTATATGTTATACTTATAACATATACTTATGTTATACCCATGCTATAGTCATAAAAGACTGTAGCATGGGAGATGGTTGCTCATCTTAGAGCAAAAAGTAACAGAGTCAATTATTTGTGACTAGATTTTTTTGAAATAGCATTAAATCTGGAAAAATTATTTCCATGAAAAATTCAGAGGTGTAAACCCTTCCCCTGGTCCAGAATTATAACTATCAAGACCTGATATTTTAATTAAGACTGCAAAAAGATAAATAAATAGATGCATCAACACTTTGCTGCTGGCACTTTGAAGAATGAAGGACACAAATTGAAAATTTTAGCACAGTGAATCTTAATGAAAAAGAAATATAGAGAACTATTAGAAAAAAAAATCTTTGGAAAGTGAAAGAAGAGCAGTAATTGCAGAAAGAGGGAGATTAATCTGCATTTTTTTTTTTTTTTTTGGTAGGCTTCATGCCCAATGTGGAGCCCAAAGCAGGGCTTGAACTCAAAACCGAGATCAAGACCCCAAACAGAGATCAAGTGTCAGATGCTTAACTGACTGAGCTATCCAGGCACCCTTCTCTGCAATCAAATTTAAAAAAAAAAAAAAAAAAAAAAAAAGAAAAAGAAAAAAAAAAAAAGATGAGGGCACCTGGATGGCTCAGTCAGTTAAGTACCTGCCTTCAGCTCAGGTCATGATCTTAGGGTCCTAGGATTGAGCCCCATGTCAGGCTCTCTGCTCAGTGGGACATCTGCTTCTCTCTCTCTCACTCTCTGTCTGTGTTCTCCCTATCTCTCTTTCTCTAAAATAATTAAATACAATCTTTAAAAATAGATGTCTGATAAAAAATAAAGAGGGAATGAGGCAAGAAGGATAAAGAGGCCATATGCTCTTTGAAGTAACTATTCCATATAAAATCGTGTGGCTCTCAAAAGAGCATAAAGTCAGTGGATTATCCAGAGCCAGAATATGATGATGAGGACTGATGAAGGCTTAAAGGCATGTCCTTAAGTCACATCTCTCTACAGCTTACAACTTAAATAAAGTATACTAACTTTAAATTTGATATTTTTGATAAATACACATATACACACAATATTATATATAATACATATACACATATATTCACATACCCACATATATATAAATAATATATAAATTCTTCAGTTAAACAAGTAAATAGCATATTCTCACTTGATCATGGGGATTTAGTATTACCTGATGGATCCATTTTAAATTCTAAAGATATCCACAAAAGACATAAGATGGATATTTGAAGTACATACACTGGTTGAGGAAATTGCAGCAAAGATGTGGTATCCAGAGTGAAAAATGAAATTGAGTATTATCCCACATAGTATTTCCATTAAAAAAATTAGTTATGTTTCATATGTTGCATCAGTGCTCATTATGTTCCCACCAACATCAGCATCATCTGGGAAATTGGCAGATGACACAAATATCAGGACCCATACCAGTCCTTCCGAATCAGAAACTCTGAGGTCTGGGTCAAATAATTTGGGTTTTTATAAGCTCCTCAGTTAATTTTGATGCACAGTGCAATTGAGAATCACTGTCTGGTAAAACACTTTGGACATGTTAATCCCCCCAAATGTAAAGAAGCTTGATGCAAAACATGCAACATCACATAAAGTAGCATGAAACAAATGCGATAGTAATGCCCCTCCATAAAGTCCTAGTTCCTGACACTTCAGATATATATATAGATATATATATCTATATATATATATATCAAGAAGCTCCTCCCCAGTACAGAGGGGTTCTTAGGTTTTCCTCAGAAAATTGTGTTGGGAGTAGCTTTCCTGAAGTACCTGAAGTTAACACTGTAAAGATCCATGACATACTTCATGGACCTTACTTCTACTAAGCAGATGCCTGGGAAAAACACTTTTGACAGAAAGGATGAATTTTCCGCTCATGAGGAGAATAGACATTTAGCTGTTGTTTTATCAGAATCCAGGCAAGGTTAATTCCCCACGTGTTTGAGGACAAGTGGTCAGCTGGAGTGGATCCTGAGCCAGCAAGTTTCAAGCACTGATTACTCTTGCCAATGTAACTGGATGACATCCCAGGCTCAGATTGCCTAATGTTTGGGTTCTTCATTCCATTTGTCATTAGCCCCTGAATATCTATGATGTCCATCAAGTGTATGTATCACAAAAGGCTTTTCTGGTCAGTCAAAAGCATCTTAATGATCCATTGAGGTCAGGGCATTTTAATGTACTGAGTCAGTAAAGGCAAAAACAACAATGAAATAACAACAACATATTTCCCATTCTTGGATTACTAGAAGTATTTAATCTTCACATAACACATTTGTCTTTTCAGCATGGACTCATTCTGCCCTGAAGAAAGTCACTTTCATTCAAAAATAAGGAAAATCACTCTTTTGAATAAAGCAAAGGAAAATAAGGAGTTCTGTATCAAAAGAGAATAGCTGCTCTTATTATGTCACAACATGAAAGAAACATATATTTTTATCAATATAGTCATGTAAAGGATAGATAGAAGAAGAAAGAAAATGCAAATAGTAGATAAATATTCAGTCAGTTTTACAGTATTCCAGACTTGATGCATATGTGCCCTGAACTTGACTATCATGAAACAAAATACAAAGGAAGAATTGGGTTGCTTAAATCACATTTTCTGAGGGCTCATTATGTACCACACTATGATGTCTGAATCTTCACATGCATTTGCTTATGCATTTTATGTATTTATCATAATAATTCTATTATGTAAATATTATTATCACTGTATATGAAGGCAAAGAAAGGTTCAGAAAAGTTAAGTACAAAGTAAAGTTTTAGCACATGTTAGAACCAGAATTTTTGTTCCTATTTATTTATTTATTTATTTATTTTTTATCAAGATGTCCTGACTGCTAAAACCATACTATTTCTCTAAACCAGAAGTAAGCAAGCTTCCTATAGAGACTTGATAGTAAATATTCAAGTTCTGTAAGTATGATTTTGCATTAACTACTCAATTTTCTCATTTCAGTGTGAAAATATACTTAGATAATATCTAAATTTAGATAATATCTAAACAAATCAGTATGACTGTGATCTAACAAAATATGGTTTACAAAATAATCTATATGCTATATTTGAGTCATGTAACAGTTTCTGACCTTTGCTTCAAGCAATAATATAGCATGCTTGCCACCCCATCTAGATTTCTGTCAGCAAGCTATTGCACTCTTTCCCAGTTCTTTTTTTTTTTTAAAGATTTTTTTTTTTAATTTTATTTATTTATTTGAGAGAGAGAGAGACAGTGAGAGAGAGCATGAGCGAGGAGAAGGTCAGAGAGCGAAGCAGACTCCCCATGGAGCTGGGAGCCCGATGTGGGACTCGATCCCGGGACTCCAGGATCACGCCCTGAGCCGAAGGCAGTCGTCCAACCAACTGAGCCACCCAGGCGTCCCCTCTTTCCCAGTTCTTAACTGATCATAGCTTCAACCTTTTCCAGAGTATTGCCCACAACTGTTGAAACACTTGAAGTTTTAAATTCAAGAAGCAAGTATGAGTACCAAAGAGGGCAACCTTACTTAAGCACATCATTATGCTAAAAAGCAGGAACAGAGGGAGAATCTTTTTTTTTTTTTTTTTTTTTTAAATTTATTTGACAGACAGAGATCACAAGTAGGCAGAGAGGCAGGCAGAGAGAGAGGAGGAAGCAGGCTCCCCGCCAAGCAGAGAGCCGGATGCGGGGCTCTATCCCAGGACCCTGGGATCCTGACTTGAGCCGAAAGCAGAGGCTTTAACCCACTGAGCTACCCAGGAGCCCCCAGAGGGAGAATCTTAAAGGCATATCATTTTCAAGGATAATCAATAAAATTAACAGCTGACTTGTCAATAGAGATAATGAAAGTAAGGAAACAATAGAACCAAATGTTTTAAATATGAAAAGAAAATATCTGTTAAACTACAATTTTATAGGGGCGCCTGGGTGGCTCAGTGGTTTAAAGCCTCTGCCTTCAGCTCAAGTCATGGTCCCAATGTCTTGAGATCAAGCCCCGCATTGGGCTCTCTGCTCCACAGGGAGCATGCTCCCTCCTCTCTCTCTGCTTGCCTCTCTGCCTACTTGTAATCTCTGTCAAATAAATAAATAAAATCTTAAAAAAAAAAAAAAACTACAATTCTATAGATAGAGAAATGATATTGAAAGGTGAAGTCAAAATAAAGATACATGCAGATAAGCATAAACTTAAGGAATCACTCAAAGGCAGATCCTCACCAAAATAAATATTGAGACAGTATTTTTTTGTTTGTTTTTTTGAAAGCAAAGATGTGAACAACTCAGGAAGCAGGTCATGTAGATTTCTTTGAAGAACACTCTAGGCATAGAGTCTTAGCCAATGAGAAGCCTTTAGGTGAATTCATGAAAGAAGGTGGGCGAAACAGAAGATATAGCTGGGTGATTAAAAAGAGAGAGGTTGAAGTAATAATTTTGCCACCAAAGGACCATGATGTTTAGCACAAGTGATAGGAAGCCAAAACAGGGTTTTGATCAAAGAGTTTAAACAATTTAAAGAATATTTTAAAGGATTTTTCCCTTATCATTGGAATTCAGAGTAAGTTTTATCTTTCAAAATCAATCACTGTTGTGGATAACTTGTGGATTTTAGTTAGAACACACTCATATCTTCACATGCAAACACACTCATGCAAACACATACAGAACACACTACTTAATATTTATAACTAGTATGTTTGCATGCAAATATTTATATCTAAAATTTCTGATTTTTTTATGCACATTGATCTATTTCCACTGCAGTTTTTATTAGTCTACTTCAACAAGGGAAAACTAAGGATTTTAATGTGATCTGTTAAAGAAGTTGAACCAAGGATGAGACAACAATACAATGACTATCATGAATGTTGTCTATTTCTATGAAGTCACATTGTCAAGCAGAAATATTGGCATATTGATAACATTTTCAAGTATATTATGTAAGCTAGAAGAAATGAGGAAATGTATAGTCAACTAAAATACACTTGGCTTTCAAAACCTGTGTTTTTGAGGGGTGCCTGCTTGGCTCAGTGGGTTAAAGCCTCTGCTTTGGGCTCAGGTCATGGTCCCAGGGTCTTGGGATTAAGCCCCATGCTGGGCTCTCTGCTCACTGAATGGCCTGCTTCCCCCCTCTCTTTCTCTGCCTGTCTTTCTGCCCACTTGTGTCTCTGTTTGTCAAATAAATAAATTCTTAAGAAAATAATAAAACCTGTGTTTTTGAAAACTTTAATTCTTTAATCACACAATGAGAACAGAATACAATTCTGATAGACAGTTTTTTTTACAACTACATTAAATTTAAGAAACTTTAGCAAGGACTAAGTTTGCATTAAAATTGTACAAAAAAGTTAAAAAAGAAAGTAAAACTGCTCTTGCGTTTCAAGGAATAATAACCATTTACCATTATTTTCAAATTCCAGAGGACTGAATTTAAATTTTTTTCATTTTGGTTTGCATTTATAGATATACTGATTTACGTGATCATATATTAGAGGACAATTTACTAAATAAATGATAAATATAAAGGTACCTCTATAGCAGGGAATGGCAAACACTTTCTACAGGGTCAGTTATGTATCTCAACCACTCAACTCTGCCTTTGTAGCACAAAGCATTAAGTATGTGTAAATGAATTAGGTAGCTATGTTCTAATATAGGTTTATTTAAAAAAGAAAAAACAGACACCAAACTGAATTTGCTGACCCTACTGTGCAGCATTAGAAATAGCCAATAACTTTATTTGACTAGAAATTGCACGTTGAATAGATATCTCTGCAAAATTTTGATATATATTTGAAAGAGTTCTAACACTGAGGTTTAATGACCTAAGCAAAACTTCTTAAAAATAAAATAAATTTGATTTTTTCTTTTGAATTTTATTCACAATCTTATCTCAATAGTTTGTCAAAAACATCATGAATTACCAACCAAAATATTTTATATATTTGTCTAACTTTCAAAAATGGAGAGAAACAAAAAATAGTCAGAAAATAAATTAATTTAATTAAATTTGTATTTAAATTAATTTCTAATAGTTGTATATTTATTAGCTCAACTAGTTTTTTAATAATGACTAGGAAGGAAAGATTTAATACTATCAAAATATTCACTCAAATGTTCAGCTCATATAACATATCTCTTAATACTAATTTATTTAATTATCATTAATACGCTAAGAGGTTATATACCATTGCTATTACATTTATTTATTTATTTGATTGCTTGTTTGTTTGTTTGTTTTGAGAGAGAGAGAGAAAGCATGCAACAGGGTTGGGGGTGGGTAGTGATGGAGGGACAGAGGGAGAGGTAGAGAATCCCATGTAGCCTCCACACCTAGCATGAAGCCAAATGCAGGGCTTGATCTCATGACCCTGAGCTGAAAGCAAGAGTAGGATACTTAACCATCTGAGCCACCCAGGTGCCCCTAATTGTTATTACTTGTATACAAACATAGCTATAAATGAGGTGGAGCTGAACAGGAATTGATATGAAAAATTAAATATACATTTTTACTTTCTTATTCTATTAAAATTATATTACTACTAGTAATTTTTATGTTATTTTATAAATGCTCAATAGTATTGCTTTAGGATTATGACTAGAATTATCATCCAGCATGTTTATCATATTTTTCAGGGTTCACCCTTATCATCTCTTTTGAGTAAAAAGAGCACATTTTGTGAAGCTGAAAAAAAAAAGCACATATTAATTTCTATTTCTTAGCATCTCACTTTAATAACTGACAATCACGCCAAGATCATACTGACACTTATTCTCTAATATGCTAATTCATTAATTCATTGATTCATATATGTATTTTTTTCTGTTCTTTATTTTAACCTGAGACATAATTTGTACCTAGAGGTTAAAATTAATTCAAAACCACTTGTTTTCAACTATTTAATCTTTTTGTCATTTTTAGGCCTTTTCCCCACCTGTAAGATGCTAAATAGATCTTTTCATATTTCAATATGCCTGTAGATACTAAAATATTACAATTCAGAATTCAAAAATATACTTTTTCACCACTTAAAAACTCTTAATATTTTTAACATGTTAATATTTTACCATTTATAGAGGTAAATTTATGCTTCACTTTTTTTCTTTCTTTCTTTCTTTTTTTTAAGATTTTATTTATTTATTTGACAGAGAGAGAGATCACAAGTAGGCAGAGAGGCAGGCAGAGATAGAGGGGGAAGCAGGCTCCCTGCTGAGCAGAGAGCCCAATGCGGGGCTGGATCCCAGAACCCTGAGATCATGACCTAGTCAAGGGCAGAAGCTTAACCCACTGAGCCACCCAGGTGCCCCTTCACTTTCCTTTATAATTCAAATATAATTTATAAAATTAAAAAAACCACACATATATAGTAATTGATGCCTGTTTCTTCTCAATTACTAGAGCTCAGTAATGTTTTCCTTTCACTACTGGATCTGCAGGATGACAGAAATTTTCAAACCTCTTGTAGCTGGTGGGACCATGTGATGAATTTTTGTCCATGGATCATGAATGTGTGATATGTGTCTGGTGAGACAGGGAGGAGCCTGTCTCACCAGGGTCTCTTCTGTTACCTTTTTGTTCATAGAGAACATGTGCTGAGATTATGAAGCCAGAAAGCACCCTGGCTCTCTGGAGGAACACTGTCCCAGAGAGTCTCTTGGACAAACAGTGCGAATAATGTGAGAACTAAATCTTTATTGTATTAAGTCATTGTGATTAGGGGACTGCCTGCTACCATATTAGAGCCATTGTAACTAGTAAATTGTAGACATTGAAGAAAAAAATTTTAAAGCAGTAAGAGAATAAAGAAGGAAAAATCAACCCAGGCATTTCATTCATATATAATTCCATATATATGTGGACATTAAATGAAATTATTCTTTACACACTATTTTGTAATCTGTTCTTTGGGTTAACATTACCTCCTGACCACTTTCCAAGCCATTAAATATTATTCCACCACATAATGTTTAATGACTGCATAGTATTATATGGTAACGGTCTACGAAAATTTATTCAATCAATTACCTATTCTTAGACTATTAGGTTGTTTAGAAAATTTTCTATTGCAAACCATATTGCACTTAACAATGTTATAGCTTTATCTTAAATAATTCATAATTATGTCTATAAAATAAATACCTAGAAATAAAATTTTTGATGTGAATGTTATAAAATGCTAAAGCTTTTGCCAAATTACTTGCCATAAATGCACTGATTTACCCCACCACTAACATAATGAGAATTTTTTTTTACTATTTTGGGTCACTTTTGAAAAATTCCTAACATTAAAAATGCTAATTACATATGAAATTGGGTACTTTATATTTTCCATCTCAAAAAAGTTTTAATGTATCTTAAATATTTTTTTGAAATTTAAGTAATCTTGTCAATAATTTGTCAGCAATATTGGGAATTTGATTCAATTCAATTCAACAACTATTATTAAGTACTATGAGCTTGGTCCTCTCTAAGACACTGAATAACCCAGGATTAGAGTGTTGTATGGAAATTTCAACTCAAAATCTTCAAGTCAATTTTTTATCAGAAATATTTTAAAAACTGTGTCAAGTAGAGGCACCTGGGTGGCTCAGTGAGTTAAACATCCAACTCTTGGTTTCAGCTCAGGTCATGATCTCAGGGTCAGTGGATGGAGCCCTATGTCAGGCTCTGTGCTCAGAATGGAGTCTACTTAAGATTCTGTCCCTTCTCTCTCTTTCCTCCTCTGCTCCTCTCCCTGCTCCTCTCTCTCTCTCAAATAAATAAATAAATAAATTCTTAAAAACAAAACAAAACTGTGCCAACTGAAGTGTTCTAGTTCATTTACAATTTCAATTCCCTTTTGAGATATTATTTATGTAAGAATCTCTAGCCAGGCAATCCTATGTATAAAGCTTCTAAATTTTTTTTAGAAACCTATTTTTCTCTTGATTCTAGATTATGCCTGACAATACATTTAGTCATATTTTTATCTTCATATATTGGGTCCCTAGCATTTCCAAACTCATTTCGGAAGCATTATTTATATAATCCTTATTCTTCCTAGTTCCAATACTTGTAGAAATTTCTGGTTGTCTCAGTCTGGATCAAATTCCTATCTCTGATGGTGTCTACTGTAACTACAAGCTGGTTTATATTGTATGAAAACAACTTTTTCTGATGAAGTTCCACTAAAATTGAAGGATTGCCTCCGAAGACAGATGTATGCAAAAGTGAATGGGAGGGGCCTTTTTGGGCAGAAAACAAACACCAAAAGTGTTTCATGCTCATCCCTCTATTATTATCAGTAGCTCAATATATTTTTCCTATCATTACAAAAATCACACTTGGCAGTTGCTATCTGTCATTTAATTTCTTGTATGACTTTCTAACAAACAATAAACTCCCTGAGGCCATTAGCTGTGGATATCTTTTTTACCAATGTGTCTCAAGCCAAGCACAGTATCTGACAGTAAGTTCTTAATAAATATATGTTGCATGAATGCATAAGTTAAATACAATATAATTAAATTAAATTAATAACTTTTGGATATTGCTTTAGTAAAGAATATTTTCAAACTGTGTTTTAACATTTGCCTTTTAGGATATTTTAAAAGCAAATGATATTCAAGTAGATTAAACACATATTTAATAAGTACCCATTCTGTGCAGTATTGAATCCTTCAAATTAAGGTTATAGACATAGTCTCTAATCATCTTAAGAATCTCATAGCCTGGAAGAAGAGGAAGTTTTTGACAGATGCACAATGTATGATGACAAGGAAAGTTGAAAGGATTCTGTGCCAGACGAAGAGATGGTATTACAGAAGGAAATTCAACTCAAGAATGGTCTATGCAATGTTCTAGTTCATTCAACAAAGGAAAAATCATGGGCTGACAATCACATGTTTCTTTGAGAAGAAGACTTTGAAAGATCAAGTTTGGCTCTAGATCCTTTGTGGTGGAGATGCATAGGAAAAGTGATAATGCAAAGAGTAGCACCACATGTATTTATATTTACCTACGTTTTTAAAAATTTAAATTAAATCAATATATAGTGTATCATTAGTTTCAGAAATAGAGTTTAGTGATTCACCAGTTGTATGTAACACCCTGTGCTCGTTACAAGTGACCTCCTTAATACCCATCACCCAATTACCCCACCTCCTCCAGTACCCCTCAGTTTGTTTCCTATACTTAAGAGTCTCCTATGGGGGGTGCTTGGGTGGCTCAGTGGGTTAAAGCCTCTGCCTTAGGCTCAGGTCATGATCCCAGGGTCCTGGGATCGAGCCCCACATCGGGCTCTCTGCTCAGCAGGGAGCCTGCTTCCTCCTCTCTCTCTGCCTGTCTCTCTGCCTCCTTATGATCTCTGTCTTTCAAATAAATAAATAAAATCTTAAAAAAAAAAAGAGTCTCCTATGATTTGTCTCCCTCTCTAATTTCATTATACACACACACACACACACACACACACACACACGACATACAACTTCATGAATTTGTGTGTTGTCCTTGCCCAGGGGCCATTCTAATCTTCAGTTTTAGTAAATGTGCTGTCAAGGGGAGGAATCCATATGTTTCTTCATATATAAAATGTATTTTTTTGAAGTATAGTATTTTAACTCTGAAAATGACCTCACCAAATTATTTCTCATTCTTCTTTTTTGTCAGTTTATACATTTTACTGAACTATTCATATTATAATCGCTGTGCACACCAAAACCACTGTACTGCATGAGATGTGACTGTTTGTGGTTAAATTTGTGTAGAGAACAGGATTCTCTTTGCTCAATGCTAGCTAATCCATCAGGATTGACATGAGTTTGTCCTCATCAGCAAAACTGTAATTAACTCAAAACATCTGAAAACTGTAACTGCCAGATGTCCATTGCCAGAACTGACTTAATCAGAGCTAGATGTTTCATGTCTTGTGAACTCTCTTCCATCATCATGTGAAAGGCCAAAAAGGATAAATACAATGTTAATGCATTCAGCAATCATCAGGAAAAATACAATGTTTTCATAAGATTGTAAGGGTCTCTAATTCTGAGACTCATTCATTAAACTAATCTCTGTATGTTTGTGTATTGTATGAGATTATCAGTTTATTAATCAAATAGGGCATGAGAAATAAGTTTTGAATTTTGATATAAGATGTGAACTATAAACAAACATTGGTTTAGCTCTAGTTAATGGGATTAATATACTCTCCTCCTCTACTTCATGATTCTCCCGACCCTACTTCTCCCCTTCCTCCTCATCTTCCTTCTTCATTTACCTATTCCTTCTCTTTTTTCTTTTTCTAAGCTTCTTCCTTTTCCTCTTCCTCCTCCTTCACAATTTCATTAAATCCTAGCCAAATAAATTCTTTAAAACAGTTATTTTAATTAAAAAAAAACAACACTACATATCATCACCACCATCACCACTACAAAAGTATTTATTTAATACCGCAACATTTGTTCAGTATAACACACACTATTTTGTTATGAGTAAAAAGACCCTGAAGCTAATTCCCTGGATTCAGAATTAACCTCTAGCACCTGCTAGCTGTTACTAATATAAAATCTCCTCATGTCTCTGAACCTGTTTTCCACGTATAATGTTATATATATAATTGGAGGAATAAGTAAGTTAATAGTAGATAGCCAGAACGTGGCACATAATACAAAGAATGCTTTTACTTCTATCACACAGAAAAATATTTTACTTTTCTGAAATGCAAGTCAAATATCTATCAGTGTTTCCACATAGCACTGACGATTCTCAGTAGTATGAACAAAAGACAAATGGTTGCCCAGAAATAGGAAAAGTTAAGGAGTAGACAAAATTCTATGATATTGTTGAGGTCCTCTCTCTCTACCCTTCTTCCGCAAATGTGAATTTTAAGGTCAGAATATTAATCTGCTGATTGAATAGATTAGCGCTTTCTTGAAAATGTTAAAATATTAATTTCAGAAACACTGTGATAAGGGTGTCGATAATTTTTTTAACATATGAATCAATATTCTCTAGTACAACCAGAGAGATAGTAATCAATACATATTAGTTTAATGTCAAAGCTAGACATGCAGTTTTAAAAATAGGAAATTGCTTTCTTAGTGGAAAATAAAATGATTTTTTCTTAAAGTGGAAGATACTTTCAGAGTCCAAGTTATGCTTTGGTGATTCTTTTAGGTTCTATCACATTTGTTTTAGCTGTTGATTGTTATTTAGGGTTTTGTTTTCACCATTTCTAATATTCATTTTTTTTAAGATTTTTACTCTTCCCTTGAAGCTACATTTTCTTTTTCATTAGTGACCCCCAAGCTTGGCAAAAAAAAAAAAAAATATATATATATATATATATATATATATATATATACACACACACACATATATGTGTATATGTATACATATAAATATATGTTAAATTTTGGACACTGTGAAGTAATAAGTCAACTGGTTATTTGGGCTAATTTTTCTTTAAGATAATTTGTATTTTAAGTAATCTCACACTTTAGCTCACCATTACAACAGGAGATAGCATGGAGGTTTTATGCTAATAATGACTAATAATTTAAAACATACTTGAAAGTTCTTCCTCTGAAATGAGACTATATAGATGCCAGTATCAGGGACAGATGCCTTTCTCTAAGAATTGCCAAGTAGGAAGGGACTCCACCATTACCAGTTACTAATTCAGTGCTCACCCTCACTGTTTACAGAGAGAAATAAGTAGGGGAAGAGTGGTTCTGTGGTAACATTTTACTCTTTCTTTGTTCCATTTTTGTTTGGAAGTGGGTAGCCCCTATTCAATATGCTTCTTTAAACACTGTAAGGCTGTCAAATTCAATGAGTTGCCCTTGTGCTAACCTAAGAACTGGGGAGAAATATCAAGTTGAACTTCCAACTTACCTGGGTATAGCTGACTATGCTCTTTCCATTTAAGCTGTATCAAGGATGTATGAATGTCGTGGGAATCAAAAGTTACTACTGCAGAATTTAGGTCACTTGGAGCCATTTTCTCAAAACCAAACGCAGGAGCATTGTCTACCTGCCCAAAGATTCTAGGAGCAAGAGATGCATGTACAGAGATGGAGCTGAGGTAGGAGGGCTGTTTGGAAAAAAATAAACCAAATCTTGAAGAAGGAATCAGCAGTGGGAAAAAAAGGCAGGATTCATTGAAGAATTCAAACACATTTTTGAAAAATGTTTCAGCATTTGCATGTGTGCCACTAAGAGCACTGATAGTTAATCATTATTACCCAGAGATTCAGGGAAAAAGAGGGAGAGATAAAGAGAAAATAAAATAACAAGCTCTGCTAGTTAAATAAAAAGATATGTTCCCGTAAGTGTCCCTCATATCTCCAAGCCAGGGGCAAGGGCATGGATAAAGTTTCAAATAATGTACATATAAATATTATCAAGTTATAAATCAGGATAACAAATTGTTAAATAATATCCACTCTGTTTTCCTACATAATAAATATAACTTCATAATGATAAAATTTTAAAATATGGGTAAGGCTGTGGATTTTATGAAAGAAAACTGATCTTAATTATTATTGTACATTTCTAAATATTTTATATATGGCAAGTTATGTTTAAGTTAGTAGAAAGATAAAATATACACATAATACATAAATTTTTATGTTTATCCTACATGGATTGTTTTCCTTACTCTTTCTCAGAAAAACAATAATTATGTTATTATAATAAAATTTTTCACATAATTTATGCTCAAATGATAAATTAAAATCAGTTAGAAATAAAGTGCAATTTTATTGAAAGCACAAAAATGTGAATATGTGTATAAAAATGTAAATCAAGCTAAATGTAAGTGTATCATATTCTTATGCCTCAAAAAGTTACTTTGCTTCTAAATTCACAATTCATTATCAACATTAAAAGACAAAACACAAATTATCAATAATGAATGTAGAAACATTTAAAACAGAAACATTTTAAGTCTTTAAAAATATATACAAATATTTCATATAATTAAAAATAAATTCTGCGAGCTAGTAACATGTTAGCAATTTAATAAACTGGGATCTCATTAATATTGCACATTGTGTTTGGATACATATATACTATATAACCCCACACACACATGCAATATGAACAAATTTAAGAGTAATATACTTTTTTAATATCAAAGGTGTTTTTAAATTGCAATAAATAACTGTTGAAAGTATCACAGTAATTCTGAAATCACAAATTAAATCACACGGAGAAGGAAGAAAAGGAAAATTTGGCCCTGCTCAGATGAGGGAAAATATTTCACTAAGCAAGAATCTATTGTACCCATGCTGTCTGAAATAAAGAATATGCAAGTTAATTAATTAGTCTTTTTTCTTACTGCACCATTTTCATGACATAAAGATTAACTGAAAATCAAACTATCGTATGATTTTGACACTCTAAACAGAATACACAAACTGTCAAGGCACTAAGAAGTAGTTGCCTTTTCTTTCAAAATATATAGTAAGACAGATGGAGAAGTATTTCCTTGAGGTCTCAACAGACTTTGGAGGGCAAATGCTTTGAAATTATAGGTCTTGTTGTGTCAGCATTGAGCCAAGATTTTGAATAAACCAGACATTCATATTCTGGAGTATATTTATTGTATTTTATTTTTATAACTTGCACATGCTATGTGATATATAAGTCATAGGAGAGGTTCCCTGATTGCCAAGGTCTAAGAAGGGTGTTATTTGGCCCTTTTTCCTTCATCCCTATTCCCGATTCCTAAAGATACAGAGAAAATAGAGTACCCCAGTGAGTGGAAGGAAAATCAAAGTTCCTTTCTTCACCCCAAGTTCATAAAGTGACAGACTTGGCTGATAATTGGAGAATATAGTTGGAAGAACATGGGAGTATTTTGTTACTAAGGGGCAGGAAAGAACACATAAGAAGTTGTGTGTCACAGCAGGGAATGGCGCACTATAAAGATCTTCTAAAGCTTTTTTGAAGAATCCAGTAATGAACCCCACCAAATAGCTAATATTTGTATACCTGCATTTGGACATATTGCATTTGATTAGCAGAAAAGAAATGTAAATAGCCATTACAAACTAAAATCAAACCAAACAAAACACATATTTGACTTTTTTCTTCTCATTCTTGCTCCTGTGACCCTAACTCTTCAACCCTAAAAGGGAAAGAAGCAGAAGGGATAAGAAAAGGAGTAATGACAGAACTCAGAAACCATAAGGTCATGGGCCCTCTTTCCTCCCACTGATCTTGGATCCACGATCAGATAGACTTTGAGGAAAGGCAGAACCTTAAAGTTGAAATTACATTTATAGCTGTGATTTAACCAAAATGTAATATATAAATATTTTTTATAAATACTTTTTTAAAAATAAAAATAAAATCATGCCATTTGCTCAATACCATTAAGTAACAAGAAAGGGAAATGATGTTTGAATATATTAATTGTAGAAAAATTATTTTTTAAAATGTTTTATTTTATTTAAATTCAATTAATTAATATATAGTGTATTATTTGTTTCAGGGGTAAAGTTCACTGATTCATAGTTGTATATAACACCCAATGCTCATTACATCTTGTGCCCTCCTTATGGCTATAACTGTTATCAATCCCTCATCTCCCTCTCCTCCAGCAACCCTCAATTTGTTTCTTAGGGTTAAGAGTCTTTTAGGGTTTGTTTCCTTTTCTGATTTTGTTTTGTTTTATTTTTCCCTCCTTTCTCCTGTGTTTCTCCGAGAAAAAACTTTTTCTTCGTGTACCTTTTTAAGTCCAGTGCATTCAATAAAATAGTTACATAGTTTGCAAATTTTCTGACTAGTAGTCTTTTCTCAATGTTTAACTCTTATAACAGTGATATAATGAACAACCTCATTATTCATTATCAATGTAGTTCCCTCAATATCCCCTTGGAATATATTATCATAAATGTGAGACATATGAAATGTCAAATTGTACTTAAAATGTATAATGAACTAACCCCCAAAATCTATTTGCTTTTCATAATTTTAGGACAACCTTTTATTTATCCAAATTCAATTTTCTTTTAAGGAAGGTGAATACAATTTTAATGACTTTTTCATATAGTCCAATTTAGGAGCTTGATGCTAAATATAGAATAGAAACTCTTAAAACAAACAAACAAAAAAAACCAGAAGGAGTTAAAGAATGTCTTAAGTTACAAAGAAGTCCATGATGCTTGCTTTGAGACATGCTCCAAACAATCACCCTTAAGTTCTAACAACACCTTTAACTATGACTGACACATCCTAGGGTAACCCCCAATGTGATATAGTTCCCTCTTTTGAGTGGAGGTGACACCAGTACACAGCTTCTAATAAATCAAATATACCAACTGAAATGTACTATCACTCTCATGACTGTGCCATGCTATACAACAGAAGTGAAAGGATTTCATCATCATCATGACCATCACCACCATCATCTTCAAGTCCAGATGTATTATTATTTTAAATACTTTACCATAAATTTATTAAAAATAGCTTGTATATGTCATTTGTATAATGAAATATTTTCTTTATATTCTGAACATTACTTCTATGAAGTCTTACTATGTTAAGAATGCTATCTATGGTCAAGCACTTGTAAATTATTGTGCAAATCATTTTTTAAGTAAAGAATTTAGATAGAGATGAAATAAAGGAATTTAATAAAGGAATGTAATCATGGATCTGTTTTCCTATGATCTCTGTTCTTCTGATTCCCACCATTGTCTTCCATTACTCACGATGCTCTTTATTTATCTGTCTCTGCACTTAAGACATGTTTTATAGTTATCCTTTTTATGTATTCCTCATTATCTCTCTGAAATAGTTTGTCAGCTTCATTAGACTGATGTAAAATAGTTGAATTAACCTTGCTTGGAGTTTTGGAAACTTTTCCAATTATACATTGTTACTATGTTGTTAAAAGAGAGAAATAACATAGTTAAGTAACATCACTTGTAAAAGGTAGAGTAACATCTCACATTCAAAACAAGTCAATAAAATAATAATCGAGCAATTGGTAAGATTATATGAATGCAAGGTCAAAAGATTAAGCCAAGTTTTCTGTATTTCTCTTAGCAAAGCTCACTATCTGGTGGAAAGACAAACATGAAACAACAAAAATGTTCATCCACCAACATTCTGTTCTGTAACAAAATAAGATTATTTAATTTTTTAAACATATTCTATAGTTACTCTAGAAATGTCCATGGGGGGAAGTCCAAACCTGATAAAAAATTCTCAAGGAAGAAATTGCTGTGGCTGATATCAAAGAGGTTACTGCCTATGTTCTCCTCTAGGATTCTGATGGATTCTTGTCTCATGTTGAGATCTTTTATCCATTTTGAGTTTATCTTTGTGTACGGTATAAGAGAATGGTCGAGTTTCATTCTTCTGCATATAGCTGTCCAGTTTTCCCAGCACCATTTATTGAAGAGACTGTCTTTTTTTCACTGTATATTTTTTTCTGTTTTGTCGAAGATTAATTGACCATAGAGTTGAGGGTCCATATCTGGGCTCTCTACTCTGTTCCACTGCTCTATGTGTCTGCTTTTATGCCAGTACCATGCTGTCTTGGTGATCATGGCTTTGTAGTAAAGCTTGAAATCAGGTAACATGATGCCCCCAGTTTTATTTTGTTTTTCAACATTTCCTTAGCAATTCGGGGTCTCTTCTGATTCCATACAAATTTTAGGATTATTTGCTCCAGCTCTTTGAAAAATACCAGTGGAATTTTGATCAGAATGGCATTAAAACTTCTTTCAAGATATGTCTCCAAAGGCAAAGGAAACAAAAGCAAAGATGAACTTTTGGGACTTCATTAAGACCAAATCTTCTGCACAGCAAAGGAAATGGTCAAAAAAACAAAGAGGCAACCCATGGAATGGGAGAAGATATTTGCAAATGACAGTAGAGACAAAAGGTTGATATCCAGGATCTATAAAGAACTCCTCAAACTCAACTCACACAAAACAGACAATCATATCAAAAAATGGGCAGAAGATATGAACAGACACTTCTCCAATGAAGACATACAAATGGCTCTCAGACACATGAAAAAATGTTCATCATCACTAGCCATCAGGGAGATTCAAATTAAAATCACATTGAGATACCACCTTACACCAGTTAGAATGGCCAAAATTAGCAAGACAGGAAACAACATGTGTTGGAGAGGATGTGGAGAAAGGGGAACCCTCTTACACTGTTGGTGGGAATGCAAGTTGGTGCAGCCACTTTGGAGAACAGTGTGGAGATTCCTCAAGAAATTAAAAATAGAACTTCCCTATGACCCTGCAATTGTACTCCTGGGTATTGACCCCAAAGATACAGATGTCATGAAAAGAAGGGCTATCTGTACCCCAATGTTTATAGCAGCAATGGCCATGGTTGCCAAACTGTGGAAAGAACCAAGATGCCCTTCAATGGACGAATGGATAAGGAAGATGTGGTCCATATACACTATGGAGTATTATGCCTCCATCAGAAAGGATGAATACCCAACTTTTGTAGCAACATGGACAGGACTGAAAGAGATTATGCTGAGTGAAATAAGTCAAGCAGAGAGAGTCAATTATCATATGGTTTCACTTATTTGTGGAGCATAACAAATAGCATGGAGGGCAAGGGGAGATAGAGAGGAGAAGGGAGTTGAGGGAAATTGGAAGGGGAGGTGAACCATGAGAGACTATGGACTCTGAAAAACAATCTGAGGGTTTTGAAGGGGCAGGGGGTGGGAGGCTGGGGGATCCAGGTGGTGGGTATTGGAGAGGGCACGGATTGCATGGAGCACTGGGTGTGGTGCAAAAATAATGAATACTGTAACACTGAAAAAATAAAAAACTAAAAAAAATTCTCAAGGAAAAAATAGTTTATCTTCACTTGATAGATTTAAAAATTAAATTAAAATTGTCTTTTTGACTATTTGTTCAAAAGGATTAGTTAGCATTCATTTTCATCCAACGTTTTAAGTTGAAGAAAAATAGTTGCATAATGGTCAATCAATATAAAATATTTTTAAAATAAATTTTCTGTATTTCATCCATTACTTAACATCCTTTTGTAAACCTCCTTAAGTCTAAAATAAAATCTGAAACGACTTATAGTAACTAGTCCTCCTGATGACTTAACCATCAATATTCTAAGAAACTAAGGAGAAAAAAGAAAAAAAAGTGTCTACAATAGGAGAATAAGTAGGGACGCCTAGGCGGCTCAGTTGTTAAGCATCTGCCTTATGCTCAGGACATGATCCCAGGATCCTGGGATGGAGTCCCTCATTGGTCTCCTTGCTCAGCAGGGACCCTGCTTCTCCCTCTGCCTGCTCTGCCTGTTCTGCCTGCAGGTCTCCGTGCTTCTGCTCTCTCTCTGACATTTCTGGGGAAATATTTTTAAATTCCGTATAGGTTGTTCACCTTACATCTTCTGATTTTCTTCAGAAAAAACCACATTTGATAATGTAAAGATGTTTTTCTATATACATGGAGGGTTGTTACAGAGAAAGACATCCTGGGATGGCAAGGAAGAAGGAAGTATAGTAAGTTTCTATTTAAATGAGATCTCTGTTTTTCTGCTTGCCCATATAAAAATCTCATGAGTGTCAGTTACACTTTTAATGAGATTTCTCTGCTATGAAGAGAAGAATAGTTAATGAGAACTAAGTAAAATCAGACTCAGTGCTTAATATTAATTCCTATAAGGGGTTAAAAAAGGGCCAGGTACTTGACTTGGAATCAACAGATCAGGACACATTTCTTTCTCTACTATTAACTCAGTGTGACCTTCAGTTACAGATTTAGCCCCTTTGATTCCATGTTCAATTCAATTTAACCAATATTTCATGGTAAAGTTAGAAATTATGTATTGTGTTCCTGGCTTCCATAAGAGGCAGTTTGTAGTCCTTAACACTAAGAAAAATATATTGTAATCACATAAGCATGAGAAACAGGTAAACCTAGAAACAGGTAAACCTAGAATAAGTAGTAACTCTAAAATTAGTTTTAAAAAAAAAAATCAAAATAGCATGTGCAAATTCCCCAAAGTGAGAATACACCTGTTTACAAGAATGAACAAGAGAGCCAGTGTTGCTGGAGATACCTGAGTGAGAAAGAGGACTGGGAAGGAAGGTATGAGAAGCAAATAGGATCAGCTCATATTGGTACACTTTGGACATTATTTAAATACTGTCTTTTTTGTTTACTTTTTTGTAGAGTGAGACTGTAATGTAATTGAAGGCTGCAGAAGAATAGCGATATCTGATTAAGTCTTAGCCTCATTGTTCTTCTCCCACCAAATGAATAGATTCAAAAGAATATTTATTAAAAGGCTACTTTAATAACCTAGGTAAGAGACAGTAGTAGCTTGACCAGCATTTGTCAGAAGAGGTGGCAGTGAACTTTGGTCAGATCCAGAATTCATTCTGGAAAAAGGATGGCAGAGTTTGTGGATAGAATTGATGACCTTTTTGGAAGAGGAATCAAAAATACCTTCAAGCTTTTTTTTTTATCTGAGATATTAGAAGAATGAGGTAGCCAATAATTGAGATGGGGAAAACTATGGGAATATTCTTGCTTCCATAAACCCCAAAAAAAAAAATTTCAGAAAGGGAAAAATAAAGATTAGTATAGAAAAGAAGATTTTAGGCAGAGAGAAAAATAGAATAAACATGGAATACAGGGTAGCATGGTAGGAAAGATAAGAGCTCAGCTTATTTTACTCCTAAGTGAGCTGTTATGTCAAGAATACATAATGCATGTGGAATTACATTATCTGATACTGATAACACATTATGAAAAACTTAGAATATTTGCTGAGGATTTCCCAGTTTTTGAAAGTAACTAAAAGCAATGGGCTTTTTGAACAAGAAAGTCTTGATTAGAATTTCAGACAACATCCTTGTCTACTCTATCTGGAAGAGGCCAAACATTTCCTCTGACTAGTATTCTAAAAGTTGAATGATACAGTAAAATAGTATACATATATTTAAAGATTCATATAGACTGATAAACTGACTACCTGTTTGTATTCTAATCAACAATGTATACATAGTATTATTGTATACATATCAATGTATACATAGTATCATTGGATAAAAAATACCCCTAACTCCCATTTGAAGGTAAATAATTTAAATGTCAGTGCAACTGAGCACCAGTGCAGAACGAATATATCTGAATTGGACACTTTTTATTCCTTTTTTTTGTAAAATGTTTTGATACATACTTTATTTTCTGCTGCTGTGATTAATCATTTTCCTCCAAATATATTATACATATTGCACATACTGTCTGATTTATTTTTTTCCTTTTAATATTTTAGGAGTTCCTAGTCAAGTCTATTAATTTGTTGCTGGGGGTTTTCTGTCCTTAGTTTCATATTTATGATTATTAAAATGGATACATGCATAATAAGAATAATATCTGTGGACCTGGGTTGTCTATCTACACTCTTATCTTGGGTAGCTCTGTTTCTCAACACATGAAAATAAGACCAGCTGTAGGCAAATTAGCCACTTGCTTGCTATGATAGAATAAAAGGAAAAGAATCAGGGACAAGTTATAAGATTCTATTCATGTCAAAATAATGAGGGCTTTACTCTGAGTGTTGAGAGCTATGGCCAAAATCCCTTATTATTTACAGATTAGTCATCTGACTTTGGACTAGGGCCAAATGCCACTGCAATAAGAATGGAAAACTTCCATATTTCCATTCTTTCAATTAAATCTTTTGAGTGTCTTCAGCACTCATTTGCTGAGTTGAAAATATCTGAGCTCCCATGCTGTGTCACTTAGATTGAGTGGGACATGAAGACTAACAAATCAATTATTGAGACAACCAGTATTATAAAAAGAATTTTAAGTACCTTATAGAAAGATATTGACCTTTCCCCAACATGAGCTTTTTACTAATAGCTGAGTCCATCCAAAACCTACCTCATTTGAAAAAGTACAATAATTGGCCTAAAACCCAAATAGAACCTGTAGATAAATAACAAGAAAAAGAAAACAAAAGGTAGAGATAATAAGAAAAGGGAAGGGAAAGAAAGGAGACACAAAAATGTTGGCTGATAAGCAATAAAAACAAAATGGTGCCCTTAAGCAGATGGAGTCTTTGACAAAACACCAATATAAATTGAAAAAATCAATAAAACCTCAATCAATTCCCATTGTACAATAAGAGTATAATACAGAGACCAAAAACTATATTAAAGAGGTGAAATATGAACAATAGAATTCAAGAAATAACTATAAAGAAATTATAATACTATGAAAAAATGAATGGTAAGCTAGAAACTGCTCAATGAAGAAGAAATGAGCAAAGCTGAAAAGATCAAAGTTCACACACAGATCTAATAAAAGAAAGGCTTGATTTGGAAGAGAGGTAAAGATCTTTCACCTTCCTATACAGTTTCTTCTAATTTTTTAATACATAATTAAAGTGTTGTCTATGAAATAACAAGTAATACTTAAAAATCCAAGAATTTTTGATACAAAAATGTCAACAATGAAACATTTTCCAGTAATGGTAATGTTCATGAAAGTCAAGAAAATTTTAGCAATTGGGGTGCCTGGGTGGCTCAGTGGGTTAAGCCGCTGCCTTCGGCTCAGGTCATGATCTCAGGGTCCTGGGATCGAGTCCTGCATCATGCTCTCTGCTCAGCGGGGAGCCCGCTTCCTTCTCTCTCTCTCTGCCTGCCTCTCCATCTACTTGTGATTTCTCTCTGTCAAATAAATAAATAAAATCTTTTAAAAAAAAAAAAAAGAAAATTTTAGCCACTAAGCAAAATTTCAAATTACTTTGTAAAGAGAAAATCAAATAACCAGATTTTCTTTAATCCAGAGTAAAACTGAGTTACAGAGAAATGCCTATAAAAGTACACTCTCCACAACAACCCCCTTGAAAAAAGAAGGAATAGTAAGAAAAGAAAGAAGGAAGGGAAGAATTCTTTAAAAAACACCAGAAGAAATATAATTAGAGAGAAAAAAAACACAAAACATATAATAAAATTTTAAAATAAAGTGAAAAAAAATTATGACAAAAGATGACAGTATAAAGTATGAAAGAATGCCAGAATGCCAACCAAATATATCTGTGACAACAGTGGGTATAACTGGGCTAATCCCTCCCAAAAAGAAAAGGACAAGTCGGTTATAAAGAAAACCTGCTCATATGTTACATTAAGAGAGAAAGTGTGTGAGCTGGGGGACAGGGGCAGAGGGGGAGGGAGAGAGAGAAGCTTAAGCAGGCTCCACCCAGCACAGAGCCTGATTTGGGGTATGATCTCATAATGTTGAGATCATGACCTGACCCAAAATCAAGAGCTGGACACTTAACCAACTAAGCCACCAGGTGCCACAAAAGTATTTTTCTTTTAATTAAAAAGTATATAACCCAAAATCAGAAATCCTAAAATATTTATGATCTATAAAATTTAGCATCATATGTTATGATTAAAACCTGTAAGATGGAGATGGGCATTGCAGGGTGTATCTTAGGTATCATTTTGACAGAGCCCCCATTTACTCATCACCCCAGTGGACTTCAGCCAGATTAAACTGGATCCCAGTAAGAGTAGCAGATACATCTCCATTTATAAAACTGACTCCTACCTCCAGAAAAAACTACTTTCTTCTTGCTAAAAAGAACTTTTGTTGTACCAAACACCACATAGAAGGTGCTCAGTAAATAATTATAGCACTCCTATTCTCAGTTCAAGGAACTGAGGAAAAAACAAAAAAACAAAAAAAAAAAGAAAATAAAACACATTTTTTGGACAGGTGAATAGAGGACTTCAGTGCATAGTTATTTTTAAAAAAAACCCTGTAAGAATTTGTGGGAACATAGGAAAACATTAACAGAAGGAAAATTCAGTTCAGCTCTCTCAGCTATCTATCAAGTGAACAAAATTATTTAGACTCTAATAACATAAAAATAAGCTAATTTTATTTTTTATTTATTTAAATTTTAAAATTTATTTATTTATTTATTTATTTGACAGAAATCACAAGCAGGCAGAGAGGCTGGCAGAGGGGGGGCGGGAAGCAGGTTCCCCGCCAAACAAAAAGTCCAACACGGGGCTCAATCCCAGGATCCTGCTCATGACCTAAACAAGAGGCAAAGGCTTTAACCCACTGAGCTAGGCAGGCGCCCCCAAAATAAGCTAATTTTAATCTTTACTTCTTCATACTCTAAATTCTGAGAGGTTACCATGTATGGGGCCAAATTAGGATTTTATTTGCCTTATTTTAGCTAATTCACTTTTTATTAATATAAAATCTAGGCTATAAATTTTCCTCTCAATATTGTTATATCTGTATGCTGTGGGCCTTTCATCATAGTTTAAAATTTAAAATCACACAATTTCCAGTTTAATCTTTAGTAATATAATTTATTTGGAATTTATTTCATGGAAGCTTACCAAAGAAATATCAGGCAGAGGTCTAGTAAATTTCCATGTTCTATCATCCATAATCTTCACAGCCTTTTGGTGAATCTCAAAGATACTGAGTAAATCTTTCGTCATATTTAATATGTGGTGTATAGAATAAAAGTCCTAGAACTTATTTCCAAAAGCCCACTTTTTTATTGTAACATAACACCAATTGGTATATTTGGCCTTTTTTCATATACTTTACATGATTGGATGAATTGGAATCCAACCTATTTATTTTATGTTAAAAACTTAATTAGGTAAGTGCCTGGTAAGTGAATTTCTTTACACATGTACTTATTATAAAACAGGAACATGCAAAGTATCTTCAGAAAAGTCATCCAAATTGATATTTGCAATTAAATTATTTTCTTCAACTCCAGGGTGTTACTTACAAAAGCGAACTCCAGACTTTTATGGATATTAAATTGGCAACAGAGACGGAAAAATGTTAGCCCTATGTGACTGGATTCATAGTAACTATGGCTGTCAGATATTTCTAACAGTTTTATTTTGACTGGTAAGTTTTTTTAAAAACAAAGTGTTACTGGGCTTTAATTATTATTTCTGTAATAGGAAGTTACATGATAGATATCTGAATCAAACTTCAATTTGGAGGTATCTCCCTCCACCTTTATCAGATTTTCTTATTTAAATCTTTATTTCCTGTCCCTCCCCCCAAGTATTCAATTATCTGTAACAGAGTCATCACTATTCAAATGCTCTCAGAGGTCCTTGAATTTGTGTAACAGAAGAGAAAATACTGCTTCAATTTGACAAGTTTAACATAGAATAAATTGAAATTGAAATGTATATTGTAGCTACCTTCTTTTCAGGTGTGAAGTAGGGAATTTGTTCATCCTGTGAAGATAATTATTATAGGAAAAAGTATTTTTTTTATAAAAATAATTTCCAGATAAGTGTAGTAGCCTGTTTGGAAAAGGAAATGAAGGGGCACCTGCGTGGCTCAATCAATTAAGCGTTCAACTCTTGATTTTTGGGTCATGTTGTGATCTCAGGGTTGTGAGATCCATCCCCGCATCGGGGTCCATGTTGGGTGTAAAACCTGCTCTCCCTCTCCCTTTGCCACTCCCCTGTTCACTCGCTCTCTCGCTCAAAAAAAAAAAAAAAAAAGGAGGGGGGATACCATCTTGTCTCTTTGTATAACTCCTATGATTATCATAGACAACTATCATAGACAACTATGATTAGTTGTCTATTCAACTTCTGCTTTAATAAAATGTTATTACCTCCAATAGTCCCGATCAGGTCTTTCAATATAGGATATTGTCTATCCCATGACTTTAAATTTTCACATCTTCATGACTGCATGTGTGTCAGAATTGGGCAAGGCTTTGGAATCTCTCCCATCACTCCAAACTCAAATTTCAAAATAAAATGCAAAAATAATAATAATAATAATAATTTTAAACAATTTAAAAATGTAAAAACAACAACAACAAAACCCCACTCAAATGAAAAAGTATAATCCATGCTGCTAAACAGTACGGAAGCTACATTAGAGGCTGTGTATACTCTTCTTTGGATTTTTTTCTTTTAATTTTGCTCTAGAAATTCTAAATATACAGTTGTGAAACCAGAGTGAATCCATAGGGTCCTTATGACAATTTCTGAATCCATTGCCAGGTGATTATTCTGGAGAAGAAGTGAAGACCCTATATAGAGTCTTCTCTGTCTTCTCTTTCTTTCCCATTAATGGGACTTGCTTAGAATCATAGTTTCTAGATAGAACAATCTTCTGAGACAAAAATCCAGTGATTTTCCACTTTGAAGACAAAATACAGGATAAAAAGAGGCACTGAAGTTATGCTTTAGTGGTCTTAGAAGTCTGAATCCCTTTTATTCAGATAAGACTTTTCTTGTTTCCACGACTTTCCTCAGATTTGTCTCTTCACATTCATTCTGTTGTCAATTATTATTATTATTATTATTTAGAGTTTTCCTTCATAGTATTTTCCTTGTTGTCTGGTGTAAGAGATCTAATCACATGCCATTTTTCATGCATATTGCTATTATGGGGATCATAGTCCCCTGTAAATTTTCCATAAAGATTTTGAAAAATCATCAGATTTTGTAACTTGTAACCTTAAGGAATTAAGGTCATTTTGAAATTTAAATCTCCTGTGGTCCCATATGATAAATTGCTATAAAGTTACTGGGTCAGGTTTGAATTTAGGGAGAAAAATATATATATATATATACACACATATATATACACATTATATATACATATATGTATATATAGACTCCAACTCAATTTTCCTGGCCAGAAAAAAAGAAATAAAAGAAAAAAAGCAGGTATTTAAAGGGACATGTCAAAATTGAAAAATAAGCACAACCTAGCATCAGGAAAAGGCATTAAGATTTCTTAGTTACAAGCTATATTCTGTCTCTTCTTTTCATTTCCTGTGTAACCTTGGTTAAGTAATTTAACCTGTAGTTAAATCATTTTATTGGTCAAAACAGAAATATATCTCGGGAGGAAATATAAACTGCTCTAGTATGTTTCAGCTATCAAAGGACATGGAACATCAATTTATACTATCTATAATTTTATACGTCATTTAAAATTTTTAAATCACAAGTCAATCTTGTTTTCTTTCAAAAATAAAATACGATCTGTTTCTTTGGAATTACAATGACTGAATCTTCAAATAGGAGAGGAGAATTAGAACTTGTACCAAATCATTTTTATGATTTTCCTAGTCAGATGTCAAAGAGATAATGTCATTCATGAGAAAACTGAAAGAAAGAAGGAGAAAGACATAAGAGTGGATTGAGATACTATATATCCAAAGATTTCTGAGAGAGAGAGAAAAATAAAAAAGATAACAGATTTTATACTGAAATTATCTCTCTGTTGTGCAAATACCTCATTTCTTATAAGAAAAAAAACTGTACTTTCTCTTTATTCATATGAAATACATTTGTTACCTCAAAGTCTTCATTATATGTTGATCATTTCAAAAAGCAAATTTAGAAAGATATTTCTTACACAATAGTTTAATTAATCCAATTGACATATCCATGTTAAACACTGAGGGTAGAATATTTAGAGCAGAAAAATGCAATATTAAACTAAAGGATTTACATAATCTTGGGCACAGATGCCAGATTTTAAAAAGCCAACATCACCTTTCATAATTGAAAGCAAGGTACCTTTACAAAGAATCGTTTATTAAAACCAAAGTACTATTTCAATAAAGTATTAAGATTGCTGCATAGAATGCCCTGTGGGCAGCACTCTGAAATAATAGTGAATTGCTATTCTAATCCACAATGGAACATTTTAATAAGTGTGATAAATGACTCACAGAGAGCTTCAGATTTCAATGTCAGTGGAATTAGAATCAGGCAAAGGCTGGCCCTGGGTGATGGATGTAGAGGATTTTTGTGGTAAACACTTTGCAATGTCAGGACAATACCAGCTTATGGAACACTCAGAGGTTAAATTCATGTCCATTTGTCAACTTGCTGCCTGAAGGTAAAAATGCAGACAGAAAACCAGTCTTACTTTAACTGGTAATATAGTTCCTCACATTCTATAATACTTCAAAATGATACAAAGCAAATAAATTAAAGATACAATGAATAGAGGTAAATCACTTGACACTTAGAGAGGTAGCCTTAGTAATATTATGGATTGAAAAGATACGTTGTGATCAACTGGGCTGATAGCCTTGACAGTTTTTTTCTCCCTTTTAAAAAAATATGTTTCTTTCTTTAGGTGTCCAAGCTTTAGGAGGATATAAATGTATATATATAATGCTTCTTCTTCTTTTAAATTTTCTAAACAGATGCAAATCATGTATAGACAAAATTTTCTATGATTATTTTAACTTGAAATATAGATTCAGAAGAAGGATATTATGAGATTTTAAAACATTTATGACATTATACAGAATAGTGTATTATTGTACTCCAATGTTCAAATAAAAGAAAAGCTTGACCTAGTATATTATTACCGTCAATGGTTTTCTTGCAAATTATTTTAAATGTTCCCAAAGGAGACAAGCATTTGATTTATGCTTCAAGTTTTCTAAACTAACCTTTTTCTCACTTTTTTTTAGTATGCAGTCTATCTTGCAGAAGTGCTAATATATACAGTACTTTGTCATCAATATAATAGGTCTTCATGAAACTTAACAAGGAGAAATCTAGAGGGCTAAAGCAAAAGTAGACCCAGTGGGGGGTAAATATAACAGGTATTTTCTTAAATTCTGTTATCATAAAACCATAGACCCATACAAATTGCAAAGACATTATAAGGAAAAATATTTTACATTTATAAATAAGATCCACTAAGAATTACCAAATTAAGTTAACTCTGAAATACTCTTTAGATTCAGTTTTCAAGTGGTTTTTGGTGATTGCCAAGCAACTGACGCAGTACTATTTAAAGTTTAATATGTGGAGAATCACTAGAGATCTTAGTCAAATAAAGACTGTTATGTGGCAGGTATGCCATGAAGAGCCTTAGGGGTTGAATTCCTCATAGAATTTCAGGTGAAGTTGTTGCTTCTGCTCTCCAGATAGCACCTTAATGAGCCAAGCACAAAAGACACATCTATGACTTCATCCCAGGCATGCTATATAGGTGTACTTTTGAGGAGTAAAAAGCAACTGTTCCACACCACTGATAATTACATGAATAAATTATATTCTAAATGTTTGGTTCAGTTAGTGTCAAAAGTGACAAAAGTAGGTGTTACAGCCTTGGACATTGACTATGCAATCAGGCATATGGGTTTGATACCCATCTTCACTCTCAACTAGCCATGGAATTCATGTCTATGAGTCTCCTCAAGTCTGCTTGTCAGGGAGCCTGCTTCCCCCCACCCCCTGCCCGCCTCTCTGCCTACTTGTGATCTCTCTCTCTGTGTCAAATAAATAAACAAAATCTTAAAAAAAAAAAAAAAGACAAAGCATATAAAACACTTAGAATAGTTCCTGGCATTTTATAAACCCCTAATAATTTTTATGTGTATTAAGAGATGAAAGTTACTGACCCAGAGCCAGAAAACCTAAATTTAATTTTAACTCTTTCATTAAAAGATTAAGATACCCTCTTACACTGTTGGTGGGAATGCAAGTTGGTGCAGCCACTTTGGAGAACAGTGTGGAGATTCCTCAAGAAATTAAAAATAGAACTTCCCTATGACCCTGCAATTGCACTCCTGGGTATTGACCCCAAAGATACAGATGTCGTGAAAAGAAGGGCTATCTGTACCCCAATGTTTATAGCAGCAATGGCCATGGTCGCCAAACTGTGGAAAGAACCAAGATGTCCTTCAACAGATGAATGGATAAGGAAGATGTGGTCCAAATACACTATGGAGTATTATGCCTCCATCAGAAAGAACGAATACCCAACTTTTGTAGCAACACGGATGGGACTGAAGAGATTATGCTGAGTGAAATAAGTCAAGCAGAGAGAGTCAAGTATCATATGGTTTTATTTATTTGTGGAGCATAACAAATAGCATGGAGGACATGGGGAGATAGAGAAGAGAAGGGAGTTGAAGGAAATTGGAAGGGGAGGTGAATCATGAGAGACTATGGACCCTGAAAAACAATCTGAGGGTTTTGAAGGGGCGAGGGGTGGGAGGTCGGGGTACCAGGTGGTGGGTATTGGAGAGGGCACGGATTGCATGGAACGCTGGGTGTGGTGCAAAAATAATGAATACTGTTATGCTGAAAACAAAAAATAAATTTAAAAAAATGTTAATAAAAAAAATAAAGATTAAGATACCCTTAACCTTTTAAAATGATTTAAACTTTCTGATCCCAGTTTCATCCTATATGAAATGGGAATAACTAAATATATTTCCAAGGACTGCTAAGATTATTAGGACAATACATATGAAAATACTTTTGAGCCCTAAAAATCATGCAACTTAAAAGTATAATTTGTACTCCTCAAGTAATTAAGTTTTTTAAAAACAGTTTAAGTTCACCAAATAGTGATAGGTATTCAAGAGCAAACAAGTAACTTACTTGATATACTTTTTTTTTTCCTCTTAATCTCACCCTTGTCAGAGTTCCCCAAGAATATTTTAGCAAAGTGTGGACAAATGAAAAACTGGTGAGTTCAATATATTTTATTGCTGATTAGAAATTAAAATAAAAGTGGAAAGATACACAATTTTTCCTTTCCTGCCCTTGAATAATAATACGTCAGTGCTAGTAATACTCTCTGTCTCTGCGTGCTTAGAGAAATATTACGTATTTTATTTGGGAGAAGAAAAGGAATCAACTCTGTCATACTTGAGCTCTGACAAAGGAGACACTCTGTAAATAGCATAACATAAAGAATAGCTTTAACATAAAGAATGAATTCAAAGTGATAGTTTATTCCTAATTCTGTGTCTCTCTTGCGATATATCCTTAAAAGTATACTCAATCTCTTTATTCCTGAGAGTCAATCTAAAATGGTATTATCAATGTAGAACTTGCTCCTTGGAAACATAACAGTGAACTGTGAGAATTAACCAAAATGATGGCAGGTAAGCGTTTTGAACTGCTTCTTCAAGAAAGGTTCCATCGAAACACAAACCTCTCAAGGCATTAAAAAAGTTCTTTTCAAAGTGGAGAAAAAAATTAGCTGAGATAGAGAGAGGTTGGTAGTGAGGAAAAAGGAAGATCAGAAAGGAGGGAGGTGAGAGAACACAGGGTAAAGCCTCTTCCATTTCACAGAAGGAGCACCAGTCGGGCACACCCCTCTCTCTTCTGGATGCAGCAAAAGGTCTCATATTGTGTCAGCATTAGTGATGTGAAAAGGGGATGGTCACTAAACCGATTAAACACAAATAGGCAGGAATTCTGGACACCCATAGGTTAAAGCTTAAAGATTACAAAGGGAGGCTGGAAATAATAAGTCCATCTGGGAAACTGAAAGTTAGTGCACCAAAGAAACACCACAGTGGCAAAATTGAACTAATGTGATTCCAAAATCAATAGTGTCATTTTATTTTTATTTTTTAAAAGTCTTTATTTATTCACTTGGGAGAGACAGAGAACAGGAGCAGGGGAAGGGGTAGAGGGAGACCAAGAGGGAGAAGCAGACTCCCTGCTAAGCATGGAGCCTGATAAAGGCTCAATGTGGGGATCCAATAGGGAGCTCTATCCAGGACCCTGAGATCATGACTTTAGCCAAAGTCAGATGCTTAACCTAAGTACCCAGGTGCCCCAGATATGTCATTTTAAATATCAGTGAGTACATCACTAAAAAATCCAAGTACTAGACAATATGGAAAGGGTACCCACAGTTTAAGATCATTTAATTTGGAAGTTAAGTTATTTCTCTAGTTCTAGATATTTTTGTATATTTTAAATGATAATGGTCATGAAAAATCTAATCAAGAACAAGTTAGGTAGATGATGGCCCAAGTCACTGAGCTATATGTATATGGTGTGAGAAATTAAATTTAAGAAGTCAAGTAATATCTCCAGAAAAATGAAAGAAAGTCTACATTCAAGATAGGCTAGTAGGCAGTTGCTTAGTAACTATCTTAAACTTGCATCCCTTCCTGTTTAATACTTTTTGTAAATACCCTCAAACGTTAGGGTTATCACAATGAATTTTTGGTTAAAAAAAATAGCCTAACAACTTTTTTTTCAAAACACAGTGATTCAAAAAAATAAAATAGTCACAGTATTTACAGAGTTTTTGGAGATTAATATTATAGTATCTGAAAAAATATAAATATGTATATTTTTGACTATCCAAGTTTAATTCTAGGAATATTCTAAGCAATTATTTACATAGATGTGATACATATAGACAAGTTATATTTCTTACAATATTATTTACACAGGTGAAAAAATTCAGTAACCACCTACATGTACCTTAATAAGGACATTATATTATATTGGTAGTAAAGAAGAGCGTGCAGCAAGCTGAAAAGATGAGATGACATTTGTACTACTAATTTGATAAGTAATAGAGTGGTGGTGGGAAATTGCTCACAGATCCATAAGTCTAAAATAGTCATGTCAGAATAAAATGTGTGTGTGTGTGTGTATGCTTTGTTTGTAGAAAAAGATCTAGAGATCTGGAATGATACACATAAAATTTCTGTTGCAGTTACTCATGGTGGGAATGGTTAAAGTGGGAAGAAAGCAGGAGGTGACAATGTGATTATTATTTTTATTTTTACTACAGAGTTTTATATTGCTTCAATTTTCTATCCATTACTTTTATAATGAAAATTATGGGTAATTAAAAAAGTTAAAATCTGATGCTGATAATTTTAAAGAACTATCAGGTTACATGCTTGACATAAGTTGAAAACAATGCATGTAATGATAGATTTATCTAACTAGAATGAAGTGCAAAATGGAACACTGTTCTTGGAACTCTAAATAGAAAAATTATGAAACGATAACAAAAATAAAAAACAAAAAAAAGGAAAGTAAATAAAATTTTAATTTCACTTATTTTCAATAAGACAAGTGATCATCCTCAAATGACAATATCAGACTACTCATGTCTTGAGTAGTCTGATCCTTTCCATTTCTGTCAATGGTAGAATTTTGTATTTACAGCAAGTAAATCGCATTACTTATATATAGATTTTTGTGCTTATGTACAAAAAAACTTGGTATTTTTTCTAATAGACCTGAGTACACTTGAAATCTTCTCACTCCATTAATAACATTCATTGGTATCAGACTTCTGAGGAGAAATAAACTCTCATGTGCCCAAAGGTATACAATGTTGGGGAGACTAAAGAGAATGCCCATAAAATGTAAGAAGGGAATACTGCTTATTTGCCACAGACTTCTTTATGCAAAATAATTAGGGGGAAAAAAGGACTATTTTATTTTGAAAGAAAATTATTGGGAAAAAAGATAATCATTGACATCCTAACTTTTTTTTTTAAAGCTTTTATTTATTTATTTGACAGAGAGAGTGAGAACATAAGCAGGGGGAACAGAGGGAAAGGGAGAAACAGTCTGTCCACCAACTAGGGAGCTCGATGCAGGCTTGATCCCAGGACCCCTGGATCATGACCTGAGCGAAAGACAGACACTTAACAACTGAGCCACCCAGGCACCCTGACACTCTAACTTTTTAAAGAAATAAAAAACCTCACATCTCTCTTTTTTTTTTTTTTAAAGATTTTATTTATTTATTTGACAGAGAGAGATTACAAGTAGGCAGAGAGGCAGGCAGAGAGAGAGAGGAGGGAGCAGGCTCCCTGCTGAGCAGAGAGCCCGATGCGGGACTCGATCCCAGGACCCCGAGATCATGACCTGAGCCGAAGGCAGTGGCTTAACCCACTGAGCCACCCAGGCGCCCCAAACTCACACCTCTTGAACAGTGCAATGTAGGATCCTGGGCATCTTGCTTAGCCTTTGTTAATGCACCGCTTTATCATTTCATTAAAAGCCTCTTTCAGGGGCGCCTGGATGGCTCAGTTGGTTTAGAGTCCACCTTCAGCTCAGGTCATGATCTCAGGGTCCTGGGATGGGCCCCACATTGGACTCCCTGCTCAGTGGGGAGTCCGGTTCTCTTTCCCTCCTCCTGCTTGTGCTCTCTTCTCAAATAAATAAATAAAATCTTTTAAAAATGTGCCTCTTTCAATACATGTGTGGACTACAGTATGTTACTCTGTTAATAATATATTTTTTTAGATTTCACAACTAAATATCATAGTATTTATAGAAAAAAAAATGTTTCTCCACTGGTGAGTAAAGCTTTCAGTGAAAGTCCAGAGTATGATTGCAGTTACACATTTTTTCCATATTCCATGTTTTCCTACTGGGAGGTTCTGTGAAATCAGCTCTCTCCATGTAACATTCTTTCATTTCTCAACATTCTGATTCAAATTCTCTGTCCCTCTCTCCCTCTGTCTGTCTTGCATCCTCCATGACTCCTTGTACCAGTCAATGATTTTCTAATGTTTCTTGCTCCATAAGCATTTGTATTTCATGGAAAGAATTTCATATCTCCAGAATAAAGAAAATAGAATTCCTAGCTAAATATAAGTGAGAAAGAAATAAATATTTATGATTTTCATTGATGTGGCTATGATTAAAGAAAAGATTTATAACATCATCAATTCTTTTATAAATAAAAGTTTATTTTTTTGGACCACTTTAATATAAATTAATGTTGAGAGTTATGTTTATAAAATGTTTTGTGATGGTCAGTTGTAAGTCTGTGCCACTTCCCTTTCGAATAGTCACTTACCACTCCCGTCAGATCAACTTATATCAGAATAAGCATGATCAAAAGGAACTGAATATTTAGGACTTGCTATTCTGAAATACATTCTGTTAAAAAAATGTATATGCACATCATACAATATCAGAATGTGTCTAAAAAACCAAATTAAATATAATAAGCTTGTGTAAAAAAGTAAGGATGTCCAGACTATTTGTATGATATTGGCCACTCAATTCTCTTGAATTACCTAGCAATTAATTTATGAATTCTTTCTGAAGAATTATTGGTTGATTTTTTATACTAGTCACTCATTTATTTATTCATGAGTTTGAACAAATATATTAAATACTTCTGTGACTTTAGTTTCACTTTTCTCATTTCTAAAAATTGATAAAAGCCTAATTTAAAATTGCATGTATTTCTGATGAGATGTACTACATGCATTTTTCATATGATAGAGATGAAATATATGATGATTATGTTAAATACTAGGTAGTGCTTAATGTAAAAGTAACAATTTTTATGAGTTTGACCTTCAGAAAACCCACCAGATTCTCAGGGTGAATATCTGAGGAAAATCTTCTAAAGTTTCAGGCACAGATAAAGGAAAACAGCCATTCTGAAATGAGCCCAGAGTATTCTGTTCTCCTTAACAAATGTCTGCATCAATGGAAACTATTTTATCACAGTCTAACTGACTTGGGTAAGGGAAGTACCCACCTCTAGCTCCCATCTTGCCTACCTGTCTCACCTAACAACAAAAAAAACCCGAGAAACAATTGTGAAGGTTAGAGCTCAGAGGTACAGATCTAATAATAGACTGAGACCAAATCTTAGGATTAAAGTAAACTTCTTATCCAAATCCTTATTAACACATGCTTGTTTAGAAAATTTCAAAAAATCAACCAAAAGTGACTTAAGCTAATAAGCAATTATAGCAATGTTGTGGGATATAGAATAATATAAAAAGTCAACTACTTCTTTTATAATCAGTAAACAATTAGAATTCAAAATTTAAAAAAAAAAGTAACACTATTTACAGTAGTATCAAGAACTGAAATACTGGGCACCTGGGTGGCTCAGTGGGTTAAAGCCTCTGCCTTTGGCTCAGGTCATGATCCCAGGGTTCTGGGATCAGCCCCCACATTGGGTTCTCTACTCAGTGGGGAGCCTGCTTCCCCCTCTCTCTCTGTCTGCCTCTCTGCCTACTTGTGATCTCTGTCTGTCAAATAAATAAATAAAATCTTAAAAAAAAAAAAAAAACGAAATACTTAAGTATAAATCTAATGAAATAGATCAAGATCTTTATAAGGGAAACTATAAACTATTATAAAAGAAATCAAAGAAGATGTTAATTAATGGAAATATATTCCATATTCATGAACAGGAAGACACAATATTATAAAGATTTCAACTTTTCTCAACCTGCTATACATTCAATACAATCCCAGTCAAATCCCCAGCAAGTTATTAACAGATATTGATAAAAAAATTTTTTTGAGTTTATATGGAAAGGCAAAAGACCCAGAATAGTCAACACAATACTAAAAAAATAAAGTTGGAGGACTGAAAATACCCAACTTCAAAATTTACCAAAGAGCTACAATAATCAAAACAATGTGATATTAGTGTAATAGTGTAAGAATGAACAAATAGATCGATAGGTCAGAACAAAGACAATAACAAATACCACGTGATCTCTGACAAAGTAGCAAAATCAATTCAATAGATAGGTAGTCTTTTCAACAAATGGTGCTGGAACAGCTGGATGTTCAGATGATAAAAACAAAAGCAAAACACACACACACACACACCACACACACACACACACACACACAAAAAAAAAAAAAAAAAAAAAAACCCAAAGAACCTAAACACTGACTTATATTCTTTTAAGGAAAAAAAAAATGGAATTAACCATAGATTTAAATATAAAATTCAAAACTATGAAACTTATAGAAAATAATAGGAATAACACAGAGGACATTGGGAGATGGAGAAGAGAAGTGAGTTGGTGGAAATCAAAGGGGGAGACAAACCATGAGAGATTGTGGACTCTGAGAAACAAACAGGGTTTTGGAGGGGGGTGGGGCTTGGGGAATAGGGTGAGCCCGGTGATGGGTATTAAGGAGGACACATATTGCATGGAGCATTGGGTGTGGTGCATAAACAATGAATTTTGGAACACTGAGAAAAATTACAATAAAAATACAGAAAAGAAAAAAAAAATACAGAAAAGATTGGGCGCCTGGGTGGCTCAGTGGGTTAAGCCGCTACCTTCGGCTCAGGTCATGATCTCAGGGTCCTGGAATCGAGTCCTGCATCGGGCTCCCTCCCTCTGCCTGCCTGTCTGCCTGCTTGTGATCTCTGTCTGTCAAATAAATAAATAAAATCTTTAAAAAAAAAATACAGAAAAGAAAACAATAGGAGAAAATCTACATGATTTAGGATTTGGTAATGCTATTTTACATACAACAGCAAAAGTGAAATCCATACAAGAATAAGAATAAATCCATACAGTAATAAATTAAAATTAAAAATTTCTGCTCTCTGAAAGACACTGATTAGATAAGAAAAAGGTAGCCCACAGATTGCAAAAAAATATTTGAAAAACCTTTTTTAAATGATTTTATTTATTTATTTGAAAGAGAGAGTGAGGAAGAGAGATCACAGGTAGGGGAAGGGGCAGAGGGAGAAGCACACTCCCTGCTGAGCAGAGAGCCTAATTCGAGGCTCCATGTGGGGCTCATTGCCAGGCTCATTGTGGAGTTTGATCCTAAGAGTCCAGGATCATTACCTGAGCCGACCAGATACTTAACAGATTAAGCCACCCAGGGATCCCTGAAAAACCCTTATTTGATAAAATACTTGTGTACAAAATACACCAAGAATTCTTCAAAGTCAACAATAAGAAAATAAATTAACCAATTAAAAATGAGTAAAAAAGGGGGTGGCCAGATATCTGAACAGACACCTCATCAAAGAAGATACACAAATAAGTACATAAAATAATGTTTGATATCATGTGCTATTAGAAAGTAACAATTTAAAACAATATATTTTTTTTACATCTGTGTACTTTATTTTCTTCATAGGTACTCTGTTAAATAAAACATCATTTGTATACAGGCCACAGTATAGTCTCTTCTGCAAAGAGAATTCTTTGCAGAATCAAACTTCTTGTGTTTGTTCCATATACAAGTATTTAATTTAATTATCATGATTTAATTATACCTATTAGAATGGTTAAAATTCAAAACATTCAAAATACAAAATACAGATGATGATGTAGAACAATAGGAACTTCACTAAATGGAATGGTAGAAATGCAAATTGGTACAGCACTATGAAAGAAATTGGTAATTTCTTACAAAATAAAACAGTCTTACCATTTGATCTAGCAATTGTGCTCCTAGGTATTTACCCGAATGAGCTGAAAATGTATGCCCACATGAAAACCTGTACTTAAATATTTAGGGGAGCTTTATTAATAAAGCATTTGAGGTAACCAAGAGGCCCTTTAATATGAAATGGATAAATAAACTGTGATACATCCTTATGACTGAATATTATTCAGTGGTAAAAGGAACTCAGCTATCAAGCTATGATCAGATATGGAGGAACTTTTAACCAAGAGACTATTCTCGTATAATTCCAGCTTCAGGACAGAAAACTCTGAGAAAGATGAAACGGTGAGGTAGAATGAAATCTATGGCTGCCAGGAATTTGAGGAAAAGGAAATACGAATAGGGGAAGCACAGGTGATCTTTAAACTATTCTGTTTGACAGTGTAATAGTGGATATTTCATATTAGGCATTTGTCAAAACCAGCTGGAACTATACAACACAAAGTATAAACTCTAATATACACAAAGAGCTCCGCTCATGTAAACAATGGAACATATTCCCTATATTGTACTTTTCATTTCCATAACTTATTTTATAACTAGAAATTTGTACTTCTTAATCCTCTTCCCCTATATTGCTCATCCTTCCACTTCGCTTCCTGCTGACAACCAACAGTTTATTCTCTGTATTTAAGTCTGTCTTTTTTTTTCTGTTTGTTTAGTTTTTTTTGATTCCACACACAAGTGGAAGCATATGGTATTTATTTTTCTCTGTTTGACTTAATTGCTTGAGCATAATAACCTCTAGGTCCATCCATATTGTCATGAATGCAAGATTTCATTCTTTTCCATGGCTGAAAATATTCCATTATGTGTGTGTGTGTGATATAGTCATGCAAGCATATGTATACATATATAATGAGATATTATATATGTATGTGTATAAATGTATACGTATGTGTGTATATAAACACATACACACACACCCTTCCTTATCCATTCTTCTATCAGTGGATATAGTTTCTTTCCTTACCTTGGCTATTATAAGTGCTGCCGTTGTTCTTTCAGTTATTGGTAGCGGAATAGTGAAATTTTTGTTATTGTGACTTCATGTATTTGTGACTCTGGAATTAAGTGAATAGACATTTATAGTTGTCACATCTTCCTGACTTACTAACTTTTTTTATCATTACAAAATATACTTCTTCCCTAAGAAAATTTATTATCTTAAAGTTTTTCTTTTTAATACTTGTATGCTATTTACTTTAGTTTTTTTTTTTAATATTTTCCTTTTTCATGGCTTATCTTTTTCTACTTTTTCCTTTGAATCTATGCATTTCTTTGAATTTAAGTTTTGTTCCTTGTGGACAGTATATGGTTGGATCTTACTTTTTATCTTGCCTATTAATTTGTACCTATTTTATTGGTTTATTTAGAGATTCATCTTTAATATAATTATTGTTATAGCTGGATTCAGATTTTCATTTTCAGTCTTTGCTCTCTGTATGTCTTCTATTATTTGGCGTTTATAGGCCCCCTTGACTATTTGCTTCTGTACTAAATATTTAGTGTCAATTTTAGTTTTTTTATTTTTATTGTTTTTTAAAGATTATATTTATTTGAAGGAGAGACAGAGATAGTGACAGAGACCACAACAGGGTGGAGAGAGAAACGGATTCCCACTGACCAGGGAGCCAACATGGGCCTTAATCCCAGGACCCTGAGATCATGACCTGGGCTGAGGGCAGATGCTTAACCTAATGAACTATTTAGGTGTCCCAATTTTAGTTTCTATTTAAAAATTTTATATCTTTGTGAGTTGTTTTTCACGGTTGATCTCACGATTACAATTATTAGTTTATTAAATTCACTTTATATTAATGCTAACTTGATTCCATATATATATTATATATATATATATATAAAATATATAAACTTTGCTCCAATATAACTCTGATGCTCCATCATTATACTATTATTAGCATATATATTGCAGGGGCGCCTGGGTGGTACAGCATGTTAAGCCTCTGCCTTCGGCTCAGGTCATGATCTCAGGGTCCTGGGATCAAGCCCTGCATTGGGCTCTCTGATCAGTGGGGAGCCTGCTTTCCCCACTCTGCCTGCCTCTCTGCCTACTTGTGATCTCTCTCTCTCTCTCCGTCAAATAAAAAAATGAATAAACAAACAAAAAACCATATGTATTACATTTCTATGTGATAAAAGTGCAGCAATCAAATGTTATAATTATTTTGTTATAATATTTACCTTTTAAAGGCATTAGGGAAGGTATGAGAAAAATATACTCAGATTCATTTATATTAACTGACTTATTTAGTGTCTATGTTATGCATTATGTTTTCCTGTGACTTGTCTCATAAATTTCCTTTTAGTCTGAAGACTTTCCTGTATAATTTCATATAAGACAGATCTGTTAGGAGTAATTTCCTTCAGTATGTGTTTATCTGTGGGTATTTGAATTTCATTTTTGTTTTTGAAAGATATTTTGCTGGATATACATTTCTGAGTTGACAGTTTTCATTTGTTTGCTTGCTTTGAGTATGTCACTTCACTGTCTTCTGGTTTCCATGGTTTTAGATGAAGTCAGCTCTTAATCATATTGTGTCATTCTTCTCCATAGTGAGTCATTTTTCCTTTCCTTTATTCAAAATTTGTCTTTGTCTTTCAAGTTTAACTATGATTTCTTTAGATGTGGGTTTATTCACAATTCTATTGAACAAAATTCTATTAAAACACGAATGTGTTTTATTAAATTCTTGTTATTTATTTAGTTTTCTTTTCTTTTCTTTTCTTTTTTTTCCTCTTCTTTTCTCTATCTTCTCTATTACTCTGGGAGTCCCTTCCCATACTTGTCAATAAGGTCGATATCCTATAGGTCTCTAAAAGGTCTGCTAATTTTTCTTCATTCTTTACTTTCTGTTCTTTTTGTTGGATAATTTCTACTGGTCTTTTGTATGTCCACTAATAATATTTCCATTATCTCAAATTTTCTGTTTAGTTTCCTGTTTTATTTATTTAGTTTTTAGTTAGTTACTGTAATGTTCAACTACAGAATTTCCTTTTTTAAAAATCATGTAATCTCTTTATTGGTAATCTCTTTTTTATTGGTAATCTTTTTTTGTTGAATCATTATTCTAATACTTTCAGTTCTTAAACATTGCTTTTAGTTTTTAAACATTTTATAATAGTTGCTTTGCAATCTTTGCCTGTGAAGTCCTATATCTAAAACAGTATCTAATCTAAACAGTCCTATATCTAAGCAGTATTATCTTGTTTCTCAAATTATGATTTATATTTTATCCTAATTCAAATATCTCATAAAGTTTTGTTGAAAATTCAACATTTTGAAAATTCTGGATTTTGATTTACCCTCCTGAAGTTTGTTGTTCTCTTTTTGTTTGTTTCTTTTTTCATTATTTGTCTTAATAACACCTGCAAAATCTTGTTGTTCTTTCTTCTGTGGTAAGTGATCACTGTATATGTCTTTGTTCAGCTTTTTTTTTTTTTAAATTCTTCTTTTTACTTTTAAGATTGGTTTACTAGAACCATTGTCCTTATGCAGCTTAGAGGTCAATCAGTCATTGGATTGATGTGTTCTACTATCTCTAGCCAATGTGCTGATAGATCTGTTTCCAGCAGTGGTAAAATTTGAAAGTTCTCATGTTTTCAAGTCTGTCTCACCTTCTATTTTCTCTGAGCTATGTTTTTTGTCTTTGTCCACATATGGGAATCCATAGGGTCAGCCAGAGGTGTATGTCTGGATTGGACCCTTTCATCTCTGATGCTTATTCCTATACCCTGAATCATAAATAAGCTTTCTCAAATATGAATGTAACCCTGGGCTAGTACAACAGTTGGCTTTTCTCACACACTCATGATTGTTACTCCCATCAATAATGCTGCTGGGTATAGATATTGCCCACATTTCCAGATCAAGCAAACCTACTTTGATTGTGGCCAAGAAGCATCTGTTTTTTTCCTGTCTTGTCCCAGCAGAATCTTTGCATTTATCGAGATCTGGGGTAGGAATTGAGGGTAAAAATATCATCAGGATGGATCCCCACAGATTCCAGTTCTTACTAAATATTCAGTATTCATTCAAACAAAGATACTTTTTATATAAATACACTGCCAATTTTCAGTGTACTAAAATAGTGTTTTTTGTCTTTTTTGTCTTGCTTTATAGTTGGTTTTGTGAAAAAATTTAAAAAATTCCATGGCCATAGAAAAAGCTCACATGGCCCCTAATTTTTTTTTTAAACTTCGTACAAAGGGATTCTTTGGTTGTGTTATGTTATAATTTTATATAAGTTAAATTGTGAAACTTAAGATGATTCCTTTGGAAGATTTACATAATGGGGAGAAATAATATCTCATGTTGAGAGTTTTCCATTGATCATGACTAAATTAAGATTATGGGTTACTAGAAGTAGGGGAGAAAAAAAAAATAGAGAATAGATAACCGTAGACAATAAGAAACTAACAACCAAAATGTATTCCTTGTGTTAAAGAGAGTATGGTAGGAGATGTCAATAGGTATATTAGAAAAATAAAACCTTGAGAATATTCTTTCTTCATTACTTATTTTATTTATGTATTTGTGCATTTATGTATTTATTTTTAAATATTTAATTTATTTATTTGAGAAAAAGCACAAGCAGGGGGAGAAGCTGAGGGAGAGAGAGAAGCAGGACTCCAGAATCCAAAGAACACCCTGTAATCATGGGATCATGCGATCATGACCTAAGCCAAAGGCAGATGCTTAACTAACTGAGCCACCCAGGTACCCCTATTTCTTCATATTTTAAAAAATATGAGTCTATCTCTACCTTACAGCTGTGCATTAATGTTTTTTTATTATTGAAAGCAATTATTAGCTGTGACAAACAGAATTCTAATAAGGTCACCAAGTATCATGTTTCGTGATTGTTATGTTATACGGAAAAAATGAAGAATCCTTGCAGATATACTATTGTAGATATAATCACCTGACTTGAAGTTAACCAAAAGGTAAATTACCCTGGTGGTTTCTAACATAATCCAATCAGTCCTTGAAAAGTAGGTCTAGAGGTAGAGTTCAGAAGCATGCAAGCAGCAGAAACAGCATTCTTTTGGCCTTGATAAAGCAAAATAGTATGACATGTGGCAGGTAATAATGAAAAGTCTGTGAGAGCTAAAGGATTCCATCCTACACTCATGAAGAATTGAAATCTGTCAACAGTTGTTGAGGTTGGCAGAAGACTGTAGAAATTAGATGACTTCTCAGGCTGGCATCTTTTTTCCAGTTGGTGAGAATCTGAGGACAGTACCCAGCAAAATTATGTCTGGACATCTGATGTACAGATATTTCAAGATACTAAAAGGGTACTGCTTATAGTAATTAAGTCTATGGCAATTGTTTATGCAGCAATAGAAAACAGAACGAAGATGATCAAAGTAACAGTTTAGTTGATATCTCTTATTAACATGACCATTTGTGGTTTTTATCCGTTATTAGGTGAAAACCTCCTGAATTTCCTTCCACGTACTACTTCTTTTCCACCGTTACTCTATGTAATTCTGTTGGATCCAATTAACCCTTCTCCATTATGAGTTCCATTATGAGTTGAGCAAATGAGAGTACCATGTACTTTATTCTGTAACTAAAAAGATGGTTTTTCCTGCTGTGGTTTATAAACTGACAATATAAAAGCCTGAAGATGTTGGTGATCAGTTTGAAACTACAAAACAGATTGTATAGTGAAATGAGGCAACTTAGAGGCAAATGAGAGATTAAATGGATTTGAGAAAGCCCCCATATCTGCCTGTTCCTGAACATAAATGTAACACTTCAGATGCAAGTTACATTAGACAATTAAAAACATTTATTTTTTCCTTAGATCATTCTGAGTTTGGTTCTATTTCTTGCAGCTGCAAGAAGCTTGACCAATAAAGAAAGAGCCACAAGAGGAATTGAAAATGAGAAACATATAGTCTGAGAATAAATTCACTGGGCATGATTAATACATGGTATATATGTCACTAGTGTTCTTAATACTCTTTCAGCAAATACTGCTAATCAATCTCTCTACTTTTGTTGTTGGCACAGTTTTAGATCCTCATTATAATTCTCCAGACTTAGCATAAAATTTGGAACCTATTCTACCCCCAGTATAGAATGATGATAATATTCATGAATAAATAAAACTATTATTACTTGCATGTTTCCTATTTGCTGAATACCATTTTGTTTATATAAAGTAACAGTTTTTTATAATAACTAGAAAAATATATCAGAACAATACTAGGAATTTTATTGGTTACTAAAAGTGTCATAGTAATTTGTAGGACTTTACCACTTGTTAAAATACTTTCTCATAGTTCCGTGACAATGGATGTGCATACTACTGAATATATTAGAGAATTAAAATATCTGCAATACCAAAATAGAAGCAATTTGTATGCTGAAAGTCAAACTACTCAGCCAATAAAATTCACAAGATCATAGTAAATTCTAATAGAGTTTCCATCATTTGGAAGAGTATGTCCTTAGTTCTTTCTTTAGGTGTTAAAGGTCCATAATCTAAGAAATAAACTCCAAAGTCTTTGCTATGAAGCAGAATCTTATACTGGCAGCTCATCACAAAAATCCCCCAGTTCTTTCAACCAGTCCTTACATGAAAACATGACATACTATTTAAAAATGTGAGTTCATGTTGAGAGAATTAATTAATAATTTTAAAATGCATGTATGTATTTACTTTCTATGTAATGTAACGTTGGTCCAATGAAGAACTCAGAAGATATCATAATGAAAAAAATCTTAAACTGAATGACTTTGTAGAGTTTCTCACTAGTATTTTTCACTTAGTTTGCACTTAATATCATTGCAAATTAGAATAATTTGCTACAGTTGAAGATATAAAATTGAAATTATCTGCATTATAAAATCACCTTTACATATCTTGAAAGATGGTTCAAGGCAAAAGAACATTATTGGGTTCTATAAAGGGTGATAAATGAGACTGTGTGCATAGTGTAATCATGTATTTGAAAAAATATACTGTCTTTGTTTGGAGAACTGTAGAATTGAGAGAGAAAAATGAGAAGGGATTCTGGAAATTTAATTTGTTAGGAGGAAAAACAAGAAAAATTTCATCAAAATTGTTAAGATTCGCTGCAATTTAAAAATGATTCTTAGATTTAAAATCTTAACAGTATTTATAATGTGTGTGTCAATATGTCAAATTGGTGAATTCCTCAACCTTTATTTGAAGATGGAGGAGTTAAAGTAATATGGAATCTTTCAAAGTTATGATTATTAAGTAATAATAGTAGCTAACATTTGTTTGGTTTTCAGATTTTAACTCTTTATATATTACCTAACTGAATAATACCTAACTTTATATATTACCTAACTCTTTATATATTACCTAACTGAACTTTTTATATATTACCTAACACTGAAAGGTAGATACTGGATGTCTCGGTCAGTTGAGCATTGGACTCTCAATTTCAGCCCAGGTGACTGCAAGATCTCAGGGTTGCAAGATGGAGCCCCACGTGGGCATGAAGCCTGCTTGAGATTCTCTCTCTCTCTCTCTCTCTCTCTCCTCTTCCCCTCCTCTTCTTTTTTTCTCTTAAAAAGAAAATGAGAAAAGAGAAAGAGTAGATACTTACTACTGTGTGCACTTTAGAGATGAGAAACTGAGGCCTGTTCAGATATTAAATGATAGTGTCAGATATTAAATATTCAGTAATATTTAGTCTCCTCCAAGGTCCTTCTAGTTGGACTAAGAATCAAATTGACTCAAAGTGAATTAACAGGAGAAAAACAAATGTTATAGGATACATATGGTGAATCCACAGAGACAGGGACATTCCAAAGACAGTCAGGTATATATGTCATCTTGAACTAAGGAGAAGGGGGTATAAGGGTTGGGACTTCAGAAGAAAAGGGTGTAATTCACACAGCAATAAGAAAAGCAGGTGCTTGGTAATTAGAATTTTGTGCCGCTATGCAGATAAATCACTCAGATAAAAGCTATCTCTGGTCATATGGGGAAGGCCTCCAATTTAGACTCCTCCATGTAGTTAAGGGAGGAGTGAAGAGTTTTCATTGAGTCTACAGGGTCTTGAATGTCTTTAACTCTAAATAATTTTTATACCAACATAGCCCATCTTGGGGCAGCCTGTCCTAGACCCCTAGAGTAGATTAGTTATGGAATAATCTAAAGGAATAAATGCTGTGCAGTAGCTAAAAAAAATATAAAAGTATATTTAATATATGAAAAATATTCCTAGTATTCAAATAAAATAATTAGATTAAAAATAATCGTTATTTGTGAGTTTTGGCATTATGAATAATTATGATTTCATTCTTCACTCTTTTCTTTTCCAAATTTTTCTGCAATTGACTTGTGTACATTTTTTAAGCAGGAAAACAATTTCATGTATTATTTCATAAATTATACTTTTTTTTTCTTTAGACATACAAATAAAAGCTTTGGGTCTATTATGTTCCAGCTACTGCCTTAGGTGCTTTGCTCTTCTATTAATTCTTCTATGACTCACATGAACTTGATGAAATAGATACTATTATTTTTATTATTATCACTATTTTACAGCTGACAAACGAAGACACAGAGGTTAAATAACTTACTTGAGATCACAGCAAAAAAAAAAAAAAAAAAATTGGTAGAACTGTGATTTAAACAAGGAAACACATTGATTCTTTGGCTAATCCACTGAATGCCAGCACCAACACATTGTCAATCTTTATGGCCACTCTGGTTTTCCAGATACTGTTTAACTCAGACTTGAGTACAGGTCTTTAAAATGTTTCTTTCACACTTGCCAGCAGCAAACCATAATAGGGCAATTCCTGATTTTGAAAGGAATGTGATGCAGGATACTCTAGGTGTACAAGGAAAATCTGCATAAAAATTAGAATCATCACTACGTTTTCTGCATTTCTGCTGATCTCTGCAGTCCCTTATCATATCACAGTGGCACTGCCAAAAGGAAAGGTAATAACCTCAGCCCTTTTAACAAAATTGTTCTTTCCATTACTTTGGGATTTTGTTTAATATTCTCCACTGTTAGAATTACAGGAACAGCAGGAGAAGGCCGAATTAACAGTTACAGATATATGCTTATTTCTTGCAATGTTTTCTTCAAGTTAAAGGGCAGTTCATATATTTGAGTGAAAATGCAGATCTTAATTTAAATGTTTAAATGGATTTGGAATTTGCAGTTTAGACCCCTTATTTTAACTCTAAGCAGGTCATTCAATCCACCCTATAAAATGATTAAAATAACAAAGTTGCCAATAAATCATAACCCTATGACTTTGTGAAGTTGTTTAATGTTTTATTATTGCTTATAAGAACTATTAAATCTGAAGCTTTATTTTGGAGAAGAAAAAGTTGATTTATGAAACAGAAGTCTAAATATTTTTAAATAACAAGTAATATTTTATCAGATATTTAACTACCTAGAATTGAATACCATTGAAATAGTGTCAATTTATTGTATAGGTACAAGGATAAATCAGGCTTTATATTTGTCAAGGAAGTGTAAAAGGATTTTTAAAATTAAGACATATTTAGACTAATATCCCAAAATAAATTCAAAGAGCAGTTATGACTTTACTAGTCAAAAAATAGATAAATTTTGAGGCAATCTTGTCTTAAATGTATATTTATATGGATTTTCTTTTACACAATTAAATTGAAACTCTGTGAAGATAAAATCCCTAAGAAGTATGCAAACCAAAAATTAAATTTTTGTAATTTAAGTTTAATAATTTCATTATAACTAGTAATTTCTTGAAGGTTAAAATTTGCCTGTCAGTTATCTCTATTTTCAAGAAGATGAATGAAAATTTTAATTAAATAGATAATTCCAAAATGACATGATATTTTATTTTATACCAACTAGCAATTTTCTTGTAAGTTTTTAAGATTAGTATCTTCAATTATCAACCTTAATATTTGAAGTAGAAGAAATATAGCAAATTAATGTTCCAAACTTGACCTAAAAAAGTTAACTCTTCCTGAGAGCATATAGAATGTAGTTTTTCATTAGATATATGTATTAGATATATAGAATTAGATAGATTTATTTCATAGTGAAATATAAGTCCTCTTGGTGTTTCTTCATCATACAAAATCAAACATTTTTACACATTTTTCTTTTTCAATACTAATGGTATTATGTTCTATATCATTAGAATTACTCTATAGGTAGGTTTTTATACTAATACAGTAAAATTAAATAGAAGCAAATCATTTTAGAGTAAGAAATAACACACTAGATTAAACCAATGTTTCATTTAGCCAAATATTAACTTCTAGAAGTTTTGCCAAAAAAGGTTTCCAGGTAGGAAGAAGAGAAAGGATGAAGTTGGTCTAGGATTGAAGCAGAGAAAATGAAATTATATAAAATAAGACTTCTTATTTAAGCATGATTGGAGGCACCCTCAAAAGAAGTCGTTCAGTTGGAAAGTTTACAAAAAAAAAAAAAAAAAAGAACGTTTGTTGAAATGAAGCTGATGACCACCATGATAAATATATCATGAGACAGAACAGACACAAGAAATAAACTTTTATCGAAACAAGAATCAATATTCTAGGGTAGTCTCCCACTTTCTCATCACCTGGAATTGTCCACATGGCTTCTATACAGAATGACATCTGGATTATTTCAAAACCAGTGAGAAAGAAGGAGAGCCCAAGATGAAAATTGCAATGTTTATAAGGTAATCAAAGAAATAGCATCCTACCAACACTTTATCACTTTCATGTGCTACTAATTGGTAATGGATTATCAAATGCTGCCCACACTCCAGGAGAGGATATTATACCAGGGTGTGGAGGGGGAAAGCATTGTGGAGAATTTTACAGGATGCCTGCTATACTTATTTCTATGCCTGCTTCTAACAATCCACTAACAAAAATTCAAGTTATGGCTCAACATAACTTAAATCTTACATGTAGCATTACAGAATGTTATAGAAGCTGAAGAAAGCACCAGAAGTGAATTACCTGGTCTTATCTTTGTTTTTTATAATTTAGAAAGCTGAGAACCAAAGAAGAAACACTTGTTTGAGACAAAACTGAGAATAAAGTGTTTATGTTTTTTTCCCATTAAACTGTCCTGTAAGTTGTCAATTTCTAAAAACTATCTTGAAGTCATTTTAGATTTACTAAATAATTGTCAAGATAGTTTAAGGAGTTCCTATAAAAGTTTTACCCAACATCCCTAATACAAACATCTCTGCACTGATGGTACATAATTAAAACTAATAAATTAACATTTATCAGACTGCATACATATTTTATTAGTACTTACAATACAGGTATAGCTGGAGATATTGCAAGCTCCATTCCAGACAACCACAATAAAGTAAATATTGCAAGAAGGTCAAATGAACGTTTTGGTCTTCCAATGCATATAAAAGTTATGTTTGCACTAAAATATAGTCTATTAAGTGTGCAATAGCATTATATTTTTTTAAGAAAACAATATACATACCTTAATTTAAAAATACTATATTAATAAAAAGTGCTAACCATTATCTGAGCTTTTACCTAGTCATAATCAATGTTCACAGATCATCAGAACAAATATAATAATAATAAGTTTATAATATTGCAAGTATTGCTGAAATGAGACACAGAGATATGAAGGGAGCAAATTTCATAAAAAATGGAACAATAGACTAGCTCAATGCAGTCTTGCTACAAATCTTCAATTTGTAAAACAAACAAAAACAACAACAACAAAAAATCCAAACACAGTATCTGCAAAGTACAATAATGTGAAATATAAGATATTGAGATACACCTGTACTTGGTTCAGATTTTATTATATTTTTCTGGTAATGTCCTTTTACTATTAAAAGATCCAACATGGGTACATAATGTATTTAGTCATTATGTCTCCTTAGTCTCCTCCTGTCAGTGGCAAAATCTCATCCTTCCTTGTTTTTAATGACCTTGATCCTTTTAATAGTCCGGGCTGTGTTTTGTAGAATATCACTTGATTTGTGTTGTTCTAATATTTTCTTGTAGTTAGACTAGGTTATAATTTTGGGGGGAATGATACAGCAGTGAATGAAATAACATTCTCATCCAAAATATCATGTAGTATATGATGTCAACACATCTTATGATACTGATGTTAATCTTGATCTCTTGGTTAAGGCAGTGTCCACTAAGGATTCTCCACTATAAAGTTACTATTTTTCCCTATTTGTCTCAAAAGACAAAGTTTTAAAATACATAGTATGTCTATTAATCCATGTAAAAGTACACACATATATGCATAGGTGTGTGCATGTATGTTTGTTTTAGTATATATCTACCTGTAGATAAACTAAAACAAAGTGTCTCATTGGTATTTGATACTCTGACTCTTCACAGAATCCATCTTACCCTTTCCCCAAAACTGACTGTAATTTTAAAATTGCTCTTAGGTTTCATCTTTTTAGTATTAAAAAAATACATATATTATTGAATCTAAAAACTTGTAAAATTGTCTGGAGATAATGCGAAGAATCTTGAAACTCTAAATACATTTTACTGTGTCTACTTTTATGAACTTATTTCTTCACTTCCAACCCACTCTCATCACATACATGCATGTTTGTATACACACACACACATACCCCATCTAAACTAAAAATGAAAGTAATGAAGCTGAAGCTGATGTTGATTAAATATTTTTTGATTTTTGGTTGCCTGTCAGTGATCACATTTTAAACATTTCAAGCCTTGGAGTAACTATTTTTTTTAAATTATCTGAGGCATATATAGCAAAACCATTTTTTTGCCAATGAATAAATTTTGAATTCATTTTGTTCAAATTCAAATGGAATTCACTAGTAATATTATCCAATAAGTGAAATGGCACAAAACTTAGATTTTGGAAATATTATCAACTTTTGATTATTGATAAATTTTGCAAAGAAGATGTCATTAAAATGCATTCCTACAAAAGCTGTGAAAAGACCAAACAAATTAAATAATAAGAACTACATGTACAGATTTAATTTTAAAAGTCTACAAATGTTCTTTGGAATCTCTCTAAATGTGGGAAAATAATTTAATAGAGTACTATTTTTTATTGATAATTTCTATTTTATACTGGTATGGAAATAAATGGAGAAATCCTATGCTTTTGAAGCACATATTCTTGACAAAGGAGGCATACAAAGGTGCATTCAAATAAGCCCTAGATGAAGTCAACTTAATTTAGCAAATTTTGTCTTGTAAAATATTAGTTATAAATATTAGTACTCCAAATGAAGGCAGTAGGATGGTACTTATAAATTGATTGACAAAAATACATTCATATTTCATGGGAACAAAACAAACTAAAGTCAAAAACTGGAATTGAAACTTGTCACTATTTTTAAAAGTTTGTTTTGTTCTTATCAGTTACCAAAAGAGTGAAACAGAAAAAAATTTTCTCAATTAAAAATGTTACAGTACTCAAAGAAGTGATAACACAAACATCAACACTTCAACTTTATTAAAAAATCAAATTTAAGGAAGATTGTGGGTGATTTTGGAAGAAGGAGAAGGAGGAGGTGTGGAGGAGGGAAAAAGAATAATATCTAAATTAAAAATAGTTTGCAAAAAAGAGCAGTTGTAGGGCATATTAGACAAAGGAACTAAAGTGCATGAATATGGAACCAGAAAAAACATTCTGCTGTTTCACTTTTAATATAAATGATACTTTTTATTTAATTGAGATATCTTAGCAACAATGTATATAATTAACATAGATATATGTGATTTTAAGTTGTTTTAATTAATTTTATTTTCAAAAATAAATTTTAAATAACTGATGACCACCAATAAAATAAAATAAAATTATTCAGTTCCTGAATAAATACCTTAATATAAAATTTTCACTTGTAAGATATCTTGGTTTGAATGATATAATCTATATTTGCTCTATGCATAGCTTTTAACTTTTATTATTCTTTCATTCTCCTGTATTGTTAGTGGGCTAAATCCATAATCAAAGCCTAATGAGAATGAGAAGAATATAGGGTTGAAGCCAACTCCTCTCTCATTCAAGGGTGTTGATGCTGGAGGGGCTGAGGATCCCAGAGAGGGGGCCTCAGTCCCCTTGCCATGAATGTTACTAGCTGAGCATGAGAGAGAATTTAAGAGCAAGCCCTTTAGAGAAAGGGACAATAATTTATTAAGTATAGAAGTATGAAAGAAACTTCTTTACAAGTAGTGATCTCTACTCCTAGATGAGAAAGAAGTCCTCTCTTTGACTCTAACTAACAAAGGGTTTTGTAAGTTTTTGTCTTACAAGGTTTGTCTGTTTGTTTTTAATTAGCTAACTGTATAAGGAGGGATTTACTCTTTAATTTTGGGTTAATCATTTACATGGCGCTATTAGTTTTTTCATTCTCTTAGGGTTGTGAAATTACCCACAGGGAGCTATTTTAAGAATGTGCCTGGGTGGCTCAGTCAGTTGAGCAACCTACTCTTGATTTCAGCTCAGGTCTTATCTCAGGGTTGTGAAATCTGGCCCTGAGTCAAAGCTCTGTACTGGGCTTGGAGCCTGCATAAGATTCTCTCTTAAGTTCTATGTCCCAGTCTTCCCTGAGCTATTGGAGGTCATTCTTATTTGGTACATAGTATTTTCATAATAATTATTAACAAATGTGTTTTATGTTAATGAATATACAGTATTATAAACATATATCCATTTCTGACTTGCTCTCCCTTCCCTCAACTTCTTAGAATTGGCACAGTATAAAGAACATATTCTATTCTCATAGTGGGAAGAATAATGGCTCCCAAAGATGTGTGTGTACAAATCTTCTGAGCCTGTGACTGTTTTATGTTGCATGCAGAGAGGAATTAAGGTTGCAGATGTAATTAAGGCAAATTAACAGACCTTAAAATGGAGAGATTATTCTAGATTATTCAGTGGCCCAAAGTGATCATGAAGGACCTGAAATGAGGTGGGTGAGGCCCACGATTCAGTGTTAGAGTGATGTGATGTGTAAGGGAGGAAAAATAATTTTCCCTCTACTCTTCTGCATTTTTGTCTGAGACCCCCCTGTAGTAAAAGACAAATTAACAAGAGAAAAAAAAAAAAAAAACTGGAAATTTATCCTTTATACAGGGGAGATAACCTAGAAAAAGTGAGCAACTCCCCAAAATGTTCAAACCCACCACCTTAAATACTATTTTCATCTAAAGATAAAAGCAAGGTGTTGGGGAAAAAATCCAGTTAAGAGCAAGGTCAACAAAGGTGAGGTTTGGTCTACTATGTATTTCAGTTTAGACCTTCTCCATTGACAAAATTCTCTTGTAATTTGGAGTCATCTTTCTCTCCCTGGTAAAGAGGGAGACACTCTTACAAATGGAGATTTTCATTTATAAATGTAAATTTCCCTTACAAAAGGGTAACTTGTACTTTGCTTTCTGAGCTTCTCTGTGTCTGAAATTTCTCAAAAATAATCAGCTCAAAATAATCCCTATGCCAAAGAGTCATATTCTGGGGTGGCATATTCTGCAAATTTTTCAGATATGAAAAAGACTCATCCACTCACTGCTCCATTGATGCCTTTGAGGATGAATTGAAATGATGAGCTATTGAATTCTGGCAGCCTCTAGAAGGTGGAAAAAAACAATAAAACAGATTCTCCCCTAGAACTTCCAGAAAGGAACTCAGCACTGCAGACACTTTGATTTTAGCCTAGTGAGACCTATTTCGTAATTCTGATGTATGGAACTGTAAGATACTAAATTTGTATTGTTTTAAGCCACGCAGCTTGGGGTAATTTTTTGCAGTAGCAATAGGAAACTTATATAGTGCTAAAACAATTGTCATTAAACATAATCCTCATTTGAATTTTCCCTCTCTTGCAGCTGATTTTTCCCCCTACTTATGTGTTGCCCTGAAAGTACTAATCAAAGGTAGAATCTATGTCCTGCATTTTGCTTTGCCAAATACAAAATCAACACTAAATAAATGAAATTAATAATATAATACATTTTAAAGGGTATATTGCCTTGTAGTGATGATGCTTTGTTCTGAATTATGGGTCATAGAGTTAAACTCTCATCTATAGGGACGCCTGGGTGGCGCAGTTGGTTAAACGACTGCCTCCGGCTCAGGGCGTGATCCTGGAGTCCCGGGATCGAGTCCCACATCAGGCTCCCAGCTCCATGAGGAGTCTGCTTCGTTCTCTGACCTTCTCCTCGCTCGTGCTCTCTCTCACTGTCTCTCTCTCTCAAATAAATAAAGTAAAAATCTTTAAAAAAAAATAAAAATAATAAACTCTCATCTATAGTTTAAAACAGCACACACACACACACACACACACACACACACACATCTGCCAAATTTTAGGTGTTCTTGATATTACATACATAGTTATGTGTTGAGGAAAGTGTTACAAACATGATAAATTTTGACCAGTGGAATTGCTGATTTCTAATTTGAAAACTGACAAATTGAAGATAACATGGCTAGTCAAGAAAAAAATTTAACCTTGTCCATCAATTTTCCTAATAGTGAAATAAAATTCTGACTAATGTCTGCAAGAAGAAATGAGAGCACACCCCCCCACCTTTGCCTCAGAAAATGATTTATCTCATCAGTAAAGTGTGGATTTTTCTTTCTCTAAGAGAAATAGAAAGAGAAATGGTAAGATGCAACAGAGCCATGTTTATTTTGGCAGAAAAACATGGCTGCAAACAGTAACAAAAATTGCTATTACTGTGGTTTTGTTGTTGTTGTTGTTTTGTTTTGTTTTTAAGAACGATGCTTGCTACCTATTCCCTTTCCACTAGAGCAATAGATTTTTATCAACCTTTTTTTTTTTTTTTTTTTCCTTGCTGCTGGCTGATGAAGGATGTGGGCAAAGCAGAATTCACATCTCACATTTCTCCTCACCCCTCACAGACAAAGATGCATACTTGTTGTGTTTGATGTATTAGTTCCTCCACAGAAAACAATGGTGTCTCAAGAAAACAAAATATGATACAAAAGGCTCAGATTTACCTGATGAATGGGCAGCAAAACTTTATGGAGATGAAGGCAGTTAGGAAAAATAATAGCAACTCTATATAGGCTGGGATAAAATGAAAAGAAAATGGTGCATAATTTCTAGATGCCCTAAAAATAATTAGCAGTAATGCAATTTATTTGATAATATGTATATGAGATAGTTGGTTTGCAAGCTAGCTCCCATACACAGAAGAGGAGGGGAGACTGAAGAGGCACAACAATTCTGATTGATAGGTGGCAGATTTAAGAAGAAAGGGAACTCTCAGTGACAAGACAAATAGTTCTCCACACCCATCAGCTAGAATTTGAAGAGTTCATATAAAGGACTTACCTGGCTGGGTTCAATCATGTACACCATCCAGAGGGTCTTAACAGCACATGCTTTCATGTTGGAGTCCTTGGAAACAGTTTCCATTGTGGAAAGTCACGTAGACCTAACATTCCAAGGATAAGTTAGGGCTGAGGTGCCTTTTATTGCTGGGATCCAGCTCATGAGTCAACCACTGGTCATATCCTCTGGATGACCTTCTCCAACACCCTACCCATCCTGGAATGGCTTTTACAATCTTACAAGACCCCTCTTCTGCAGTGTGCCTAAGTGTCCAGCAAAGGGTTTCACTAACATGAAGGTAGCTCATTTGGCACCTATCTGGCTATACAGAGGCAGATAGCACAACACTGTAGCTATGTGCAAGAAGAAACACAGGTTAACATAATGATTCCTGAAATGAGTGACTTTTTTTCCTCCACCAAGAATCTCATTATTTGAACCACTGATTTATTAGGTCCCCTCAGTTGGGTATTGGATCACTCAGGGCATTAACTTGTGTCCTCATGTGACTGAATAAAAATTACACATTAAGCAGATTTATCAGGTATGAACACACAACATTCTGTTTGGATAATGGTTCAGATGCCTACTGGCAAGGCAATAATAATGTCCAAGACCAATATCCATTTTGGAGGGCAGTTTTTCTCATTAGAGACAGTCCAGTGTTCAGTAAGGACAGGTTTTGTTAGCTATCATTTAAAGCTTGTTGGGTGAATTCAGTCAGGGTTTCTATAGGTGTGAAAATGTCCTCCAGGCCTGTGGAGGGAGCAAAAATGGCAATCAAATGACCATGTGGGTAGAAACTAGAATGTGTCCATCTGGCCTTGAGATGATAGCCCTGGGCAATTTTTGTTATCATGGAACAGATTCTCTCTTCTTCCCAGAGAAAACCCAGAGTAAGGTAACCCAACCACACATGTAGACCATGGCCAAAGATCTGTGCCACACAACCTCCTGATCCGACTCAGGCTATACAGAAATAGCTGGATGGTTCAACCAGACAGGGGCAAACCAGTCACTCTCTTTAGTGTAACTGACTACACAGTTCTAGATATCCATCCTATATTCCTGGAACAACTGGGTTGGTTCTGTTTAGAATGGTTTTTTCTGTTCCCAATAAAAGTATGCCCATCTGTCCAAATGTCCATAACCCCATATTAGCCACATGAACCCATCCCAAATCTGAGTATCATTACCCATGGATGGTTCTAGTAATGACACTCTTAGGACCCTTCTGGTCAGGAGTTTGACAGGCTGCCTGTATAGTTTGACTAACAGAAAAAGACAGAAATGCCCATGCCCAGTGTTATTGACAGTGTATGATACAAGCCAAATTTCTGGATCAGTATTGGTAATATTAGATGTATTAAGAGTCCTAGCCTTCACTTGTGCTTCCTTTATGCACTGCTTTAGGACATTCCAGTTCCCTCCTGGAATGTTGATGACGACTACGGTAATCCTGAAAAGCTTAAGAGAGTCATCTGCCCACATACAGAACAGTTGGATTGATTCCTTTGCTGGGCATACTGTGGACCCATTGCACAAAGCTACTTCCGTCAGGTGCCCGTGCCATTACTGAATAGGGTAGCAACTGGATGCTGCAGAAATCTAAGGCTGAAAAGACCACTATTAATAGGAAGTTGTATATGTAGGTCTTCCCCTTCTGTAAGAATTGCACTTGTGGCTGATACTGGGGAAGTTAATGTGGCTGCAGCTTGAAGAATTTGGCCAGGCAGTGCATACCAGGCAAAGCCTGGGGAGGTAGCACCGTCAGGTGCGAGGAGATGGACAGGGGGTGGGATGTGCCAGGATGGGTTGGATGTGCCTCTTTCAATGATGCATGTTTCATTCCAGACAGTGTCTTTCAACTGGTCCAGCTTGCATCTTGACCTTTAAAATATGACCACAAAAGCTGTCTATTCAATGATGGTGTCTGTCCATAACACTTAGCTTCTTAGTCCCCTAACTGCGTTAGCCTGGTGTGTGCAGTGGCAGAGAAATCTTGTGTGTTTACACAAACCAACACATAGTTAGAATTTCACTTACAAGGAAGGAACCAATATAATCAATTTGTCAACTTCTCACTGGTTGGTACTTGTGGTACTTCTTTGGCAGTTGCTTTGGGCATTGTTTAAAACATACAGGACATTCTGTTACTTCCATTAACTAAGTCACTGTATTTCAAGGGCAATCTGGCATCCTTGACAATATGCCATTCTACCCAGGCACTAAGGTGGCTGTTCTGCCTATGCACCCAGTCTCCTGTATCTATTGAAAGATGAGTTGCTAGGGCTTGCACCTGAGGTAGGACATTAGCTTCTTAATTTCCAAGGGTTATAGTGTCTTGTGAGCTGGGACATGGTAGAGAGAGAGGACTGCCTTATGCTCTTGCAGGAGAACCTAAATATCTTTCCACATATCCTAATCCCACAAGGCCTATTTCATGATCATATACCCCTTAGCTTCTTATTGTCTAAGCCATGGGTTTAGTCTGTTTTTTGTTTTTGGTTTTTTTTTTTTTTTTTTTTTAATTTACTTATTTGAGATACAGTGAGAGAGAGAGAGAGAGAGGCCATGAGCAGGTGGAGTAGGAGAGGGAGAAGCTGACTCCCCACTGAGCAGGGAGCCTGATGTCAGACTCCATACGAGGACTCTGGGATCAAGACCTGAGTCAAAGGCAGACACTCAACTGACAGAGCCACCCAGGTGCCCCATTTCTGGGGGGACAGGGGTTAATCTCTTTGGAACAGCCTAACTGTCCTTGCAAAGGGTTAATGGCTAGGACTCTGAGTGGTCACTAGCTAACTAAACTACTTACAGTTAGGTGCATTGACTGCTGTAATTCGTTTGTTTCCATCCAGATGGTGTCAGTTTCAGGCTGAATAGTGGCTCCAGCCCATATGGGCAGATTGCCTGAGCTAGATCCACCTGTGTACCAATCAGCAGCAGAATTCCCCCACTCCCTTTCTGTGGCCACAGAAACCATCACAAGAACAGGGGTAGGGAACATTTGGAGGCTCTGCATACTCCACAAACTCTAGTGCCACCTACATATCTAGAAACAGTGTGTTGGAAAACAGGGTCATCCACTACTACAAGATACATCATTTAGTTGATGTGGGGGTTTTGAGTCATATCAAAGTGGGTCAATAGGACATATTCTCAGCTCATACCTTGGTAGGTAGGTAAGGAACTTACCATGATGATGCTGTTACTTCATGAGAGAGTCTTTCTGGGGAGCATGGTGCACACTGCTAAGAACTATTTTTCTATGGAGGTGTCTTGGGTTTCTGTCCCCTTCCAGAGCTGAGACCAAAATCCTCTGGGTACTCTCTTCTATTATCTCTGACACAGTGTCCAACCCATACCTTCCAGAGTAATAGACACAGCTAATTCAATTGGTAGCTCTGCTTGGGAGATGCCAGAACTCTAATCTGCTTCACTCATATTCTTACCTTCTCAAAGGTAGCTTGCCCAGTCCTACATATACCTTTTCTTTACCAGGTGCTATAAAAGATGGAGGCACTGTGCCAGGCAAGGAATAAAAATCCTCCCCAAATCCCAAATCCCTATAAAGTCTTGTACCCTTTTTGTGTTCTTGGATATTGGATGCGCTTGCACCTTCTTAATTATAGTTTCTGGAACAATGTATGTCTTAACCAACCAAGCAACTCTCCAAAACTTTGTAGCAGTATCTGTGCCTTGAATTTTCTGTAGGTTCACCACCCACCTTCTCCCTCACAGATGTACCAGCACAGTTAGCAGAATGTCCTGCAACAGAGGCGGATCTTCACATGGTAACATTATATCAGCAATGTAATAGACCCAGTTATTAATGTGGGGAAGGAAATGAGAGAGAAATCTCAGGTTATCATCCCATAACATACTGTGAAGCTGTGGAAGTAGCCTTTGGAAAGCACTTGAAAAGTCCATTACTGCCCTTCCCACATGAAGACAAATAGATGTTGTAGTATGGTACACTCCTAGGAGCATGACCAAGTGCCTAAGATGGCAGCAATGTTGAGCATGGCCTGATTCATGGGGGGGTGCGGCACTACCTTGTTCAATTCTCAGTTGTCTGTTGTCATCAGCATTGAGCCATCTGACTTTTTTTTAGTGGCCATATTGGGCTGTTGAAAGCATTATGAGCAGGGTGTACAATACCCACTTGGTATAGTTCTTGGATAGTTTCTCCTAACTCTGTATGCTTCCAAGCAATTTATACCATTTGACAGTTACCAGTATTCATGGAGACAGAAGATCACTGGTTTCTAATTGGCACTTCCCCACAACACTGGATTGATTATTCTAACTTAGAGGGGAAATTCACCAATAGAGGTTTACAGATTTGGCCTTTGTAGTACATCAATGCCCAGTGTATTTTCCAGTATTAAAGATATAAACTTTTCTGGGGGGGGTAGAATACCCAATTTCAATTTCAAGGGGACCTTCCAACCTTAGTGTTTGCCCACTATAATCATCAGTGGCACTGAGAGGGTCTGAAAACTTCTGAGGGGTACCATGTATTAGATACAAGCAAAACCATCAACTTTGATTATGTCTTAGAGATCAATCAATAGTGAGCACAACATTAGGCCTCTGATCACCTCCAGCAACACTCACCTGAGGGCAATCTTGCCTTGCTTCCTTTACCTGGGTGTGAGAGGCACCCACCTTGACTATATATCCCTGAGGGCTCTGCTCGAGCAGATAGAGAATAGTAAGTGTAAGTGGTCTAAACTGTTTTTCACATTCTAAGGCTTTCTATAGGCTAACCAACAGAGAACGATTGTTGCTTGTCTGTCTTTTCAGGTAGAGTCAGGGCAGCACTGAGATCAACCACATATTCTTCTGTGTTACATTTTCTGGAAACTTTACAGATGTTTGGGAGAGTCTTTTGGCTTCCAAGCTCCCTCTCTCTATCTTGGTTATTTACCACATCCCTCACCTACTCCTGGGAGTGGTCAATTTCCCCCAGATCAGCAATGGATTGCCCAATATCATAAATGTCTTCTTCTATGACTGGGCTCAACATTCCAAACCAGGTTTTTGGGGGTAGACTGGAATATCTTAGCATTCAGTCCTGCAGTGAATGTGTCTTGATCAAGAACTTCAAAGACAGGAGCACAGATTGCCTGTCACATTCCCAACTCCCTAAGAATGTGTTGTACCTCCTCTGTAGCTGTCCCAGGTCCCAGGTACCCAAGGAGAGCTCATGTTGGGCCACACCTCACTATAAGCTAGAATAATCCAATCTATATGGGGCTGAGTAATGCACTTCCCCAGTGCCATGGAGACACTCTGAGAGCAGGATGGGTGGGGCTGTTGCTAACTTTCCCTGCTTCTTACCTATCAGAGAAATGCCATCGTACTTTATATCCTATAGCCACATAACCACACATGGACCCGTCCCTGACCTTCTGCCAAAGCTTGGCAGCTGTATCAGTAAATCCAGTGATAGCATATTCTCTCACCATGAATGTTGCCCTAACTGGGAAATGCCCCAATGGCTGGGGTTGTTCTGTTGTGCTTTTACTTTCCTTTGTAGCAAGGTCCAAATGGCAGGTGTGTTTCATCTGCTGTACTGTCAATCACCAAGACATCCTCCTCTTCACTCTTCTCACTTTCCCTGGGATTTCACCCTCTTAGCATCACAGTTAGGCTTGTCACAATCATTCAGACCTGAATCTGTGGCAGCTTGCACACCCCCTTAGCTTTGCAAAACAGCACTCTAAGTTCTCCAACTGATCATCCTGCTGTCCACCTTCTCTGCCAGCCCTAAAGTCAGCAAAGAAACACATGTCTTCCTCTATTCTCAGCTCTTCTAACTTTCTAACTCAAGCTTTAGCCACTAGTTGAGTGTTGGTGTCTAGCTAAACTGCCCACAGTGGAGACCAACACACTATGGCAGCCACTTGTTTCCCGTCCCTGTCACAGTACACTCTGCACAGTTCCTCAAACAGGTGAAGCGAACCATCCAGCAATTTTAGTATAGTTCCCATATTTACATGGTGGTCCACAAGCATTTAACAGTACCTCCGACCGACATAATGCTCAATGGCCAACTTAGGATTTCTTCTGTGAATGACCCTTTTCTGAGACCCATTTTTGCTGTCTCTTGGTTGGTTGACTAATTGTTGGTTCACAAACCAGATCCCATATACAAAGGGCAAAGAGAAACAAAAGACAGAAACAGGCCACTCCAGATTGGTAGAAGTTTTAATAAACAAGGGACTTATAGGCAAAGGTAGTCTGTGGCAGCCACATGATGAATAGCTCTCTGTCCTTGACCACTGGAATCTTAGAAGTTTATATGGAAGCCTTAACTGGGTTCAGTCACATATACCATTCAGAAGAGCTCAACAACACATTGTTTTCTCAAGGCTACATCTTTGAAAATGGCTCTGATTGTGGGAACAGCAGGCAGAAGTTGCATTCCAAGGACAGGGAAGGGAGTAAGGACCATCCGCATTCCCCGAGTCAGCTCACAGGTCACTTGTGGTTACATCCTTTCCAAGAACTTACAAAAAATACAGGGCAATGATAGGAAATTCCTATTTTTTTTGTGACAATATTCCTTTTGACAATAGAATGAATGTTATGGATACCTTCCCTGGAAATAGCAAACAATTATACACACACATACCAGTTTGACAGACAATTTGCAGTCACTCTCAGAATCCCTGCATCTAATCCATGGACCTTCCAGGCATCCAAAATGTCTTAACTAGGACCCACTGGTTAAAATAAGTGTATGCTACTGTTCTTTATCATCCTAAATTAAGTCTGAAATGGTGTGTTACACTTGTAAACTAAATTCTAAGTGAACAAATTGTTACAATGTATTCTATGGGTCAGTTTCAGAGGAAAAGCCAAAAAGCAAAGGAATTACATAAATGGAGAAAATTTCTTAAAACATTTTGCCAGGTATTATAGTCATGTTTTATGTGAGGCAGAGATGGAATAAAAGGATAAGAAAGAATTGCTGCCCACAAAGAAAAACAACAGGTAGAACATTTCAAGACCCTGGGTGAAGGAAAAGGACTGTTACTCAAGATGATTTGAATAATGCCAGGGTAGAGTCCGAACCATAGCTAGAAATGTCAAGAGCACACCCAGATAATAAAAAGAATGCAATAAATATGAACAGAATGGTGAGAACCTATATTCTTGAGAGTGATGGTAAAGAATCTGATGAGACAAAACTCAGAGATTTGGGAAAATAGTTCATGAATTTGCCAAATATTACTCAATGCAGGTGATGATGTCAGACATATCTATACACCGTCACTTTATTTAAAATATCTAAGCTGCAGATTGGGACAGCCATAGTATAAAACAGGTTTTGGAATAAATTTGATGTGGTTCAGCTCTGCCACAGGAGAAGATTACACATAATGTTGACATGTAGGACATGTAAAAATGTAAAAAAAAATGTAGGACAATGTATATAAAAATTTACCATCAGTGCCTTATAACATGAAGGCAGAAGAAAAATGTAGCTGTTGATATGATTATCACATAAGAATAATACAATTGATCTATATTAAAGGAGATTGCCTTTTTAATCAGTGTACAATTATCAGGGCATTTATATTTTAGTTTCAATCATGAATCTTGGTATATTCTTAATTTCATTTACTTATTCAGCTATTTATTCAGAGCTTTTAATGGACCAGAAAATTCTAGGCACTTGGGACATAATATTGAAAAAAATAAACTCCCTGACCTCATATTCTCATTATGTTATATCTAGGAAGATAAATGGTAAACACAGAAATGTAACATGTCACAAGGTTATGGGAGCTTTTCATAAGATTAAAGCATCTAAAAGGTGTTTAGAGGGTGAGAAGGTTGGTAATACCATTTTGTTTGGAACAATCAGAAAAGAAACTTTGTGGCCTTGGAGCAGAGAAATAATATGGTCTGAAATATTTTTAAAGGATCACACTGGCTATTGTATCAGAAACAGATGGTCTGGGAATCAGTCAGAAGGCTTTTACAAGAAATATCGTTGTTTGTTACTATCTTGCTCTCTGGTGGTAGCAGTGAAGATGTTAAGAAATGATAAATTCTGGATATATCAAAAACGTAGAGTTGAAATTATTTGCTAAGAGGTCACATATATGTGTGTGAGAGAGACAGAGAAGGCTCAAGAATAAAATATTTGGCCCACTTGGAAAAATGTGATCCTTAGCCAATTGTTTAATTTATACTAATAATGATGTATCTACAATAAAGACAGTCATTTAAGTTCTAATGAAAAAAATAGCCGTTATCAACTAAATAAAGCAAAGTTATCACAGTCGAATAAGAAAACAAATGCATGAACACTAGACTATGTAAGGCAAAAAACCAAAAGTAAAAACATGATTGTTTATGCAGACTTTCCCACAGTGCGACTGAGAGATGGGACACACACCATGTTTCTTGTATATGCTAGGGATGACAATCTCTCATTCTATGAAAAGTTCTTTAAATATATGTGGATTATACAAAAATTTGTCTTTGTAAAACTTAACTACTGTTTAGATAATCAACTCACATTTCTTTTGGAGACGAGCTGAAATACACTAAATCAGCAATAGTTCATGGGGTATATTAACCTTAAACACTTTAGGAAGAAAAATGAGTTGGGGGGGAAAAAAGATGTTACCTAGAAACAATGAAGAATATTCAGAATAGACTGAGAATGAACAGTCTGCTTCACTACAAATATATACTTAACAGTTATACATCTTATAATCTTTAGGGAAATGTATTCCAAGTATATCTAAGATAGCCCTCTGCCAATTTCCATTTGTTCTCATTCACAAATTCCAACCTATTAACAGTATTAGTGAAAACAACTGTGCTTATGTTGGGGAGAAATGGCTAATGTGTACTGCAAAATTATTTGGATTGAGATTTATTTTAAGCTGCTATACAAGCCAGTTCTTGCTTTATTATTTTCTAACAGAAGAAAAAAAAATAGTTTCCTTTTGGCTCCTCTGGTCGTCTCTTTTAGATAACTTTGCTTCCATTTTTATGGAGACTTCAATTTAACTTTCACATCTCACATTCAATTCTGAAGGAGAATTGCTATCTTCTATTCTAAATATTTTAAGCTAGACCAAAAAAAGGAAAGAAAGTAAAACAAAATCTGGCATATGCAAAAAAGAGGAGTGCATATGAAGAAAAAGGAATCTTTAAGAACCATCATTCTATTGTCTGCTATGCTATTCTATTTTAACATAAATGTTTGGAAAATCTACTTGCCTTCGTATTCACAGTAAGTGCTTTATTTAATTTCCCCCTTTCAGAAGGATTTGCAGAAGTTGAAGTAGAAATGCTGATTTTTTAAACCTATAACTGGAAAGATACTAAATGCCTGACAGCAGCAGGAAAGTCCAGCACCCAAATGGAAACGTGATAACCCATTATGGAAGCACATGAAAATACAGATAGATTTGTCTCTGGGAGTTCAGGGATTCTGATCATGTTTCCAGTATGCATTTCCATCCCTGTGCTTAGAACTGCTCATAGTTCTGAGAAGAACATTTGAAAACTCAGTGTCTTTCATGATAATAACTTTTCAGACTTTCTACTGTCAAACAGTTTTAGCAAAGTGTACAATATCTGCTCTTTCCAATCATGAGAAGAGACAATTCCACACACTTCCATGTAAACTTAGAGTCCCTTCGTTATATACAAATAATATGAACAAAGTGACTTAATTATTTTATAAAAATGAACACATTTATTGTAAAGATTTTTGCTTTTTGATTTTTATACTCACTATGATATTGAGTCTTTTCATCCTGCGTGAGTTTATCTATGCATATATACATATGCATATATGTATAGGATATTGCATGGCAATAATGTAAATGTAGGTTAGGAACTGTTATGTATTTAATGGCTTAATTCATATCTTACCTATAGGAGAACTGAGGTAAGAGGAGTGTCTTCACTAACTTCTACTAGTTTTTTCAGAAGCACCATTATATTTCTGTCACTGAACTCAGTCCTTTTTCTTATAATCTACATCTCTATAAACTTTTTTCCTGGTCTATAACCAATTAGAATCTCTTATTTTCATAATGTTAACATTTTTAAAGGACTGGAAAGTATTCGAAAAAAACACAACATTTAAAACAGGCATTAGTCTGCTGAACAAAATCAATAAGTGATCATTGTTTTGTACAATGCAGCATAAAATGTAAAAATTATATAGCATTTAAGTTAAATGCAGATTTTTATATATTTTAATAGTTTAAGTAAAAATTTATTTTAGCTTTTTTTATATAAGAAGAGATATAGAAGTAATTTTTAAATGTTGAAATCACTATAATTACAAAATAAAAGTTCTTTCACACTTTGACATCTCCTCTAGACAAAGTTTGACATCTTAAAGTCACAGCCAGCATGTGAATATTAACAAAATCGTTTAAACTGTGAGTTTTTGTGCTACGATATATAAGAACAACTTTTAATTCATATTTTAGTTTTGGAATTAAGCTTAGAATCTTAAGAAAAAAGTGCTCTTATTGCTGTCCCCTTTGAAATCTTTTTTAAAGAAATACATGGGTTTAGAATGGTGCTTTGAAGGTTCTAATAATTAGTCTGCTTACTTTTCATCAAACAATAAAATCTGTAACATTTACGCTTGTTTGTTGGCAAGTAGCAAAATAAACTAACCAAAAAACAAAATAAAAACAAGACAAAACAAAAAGAAAAAGACACACCTTTACCTACCTTAAGAAAAAATAAAAACTTGTAAGGGTTTTCCAGTCAAGAAAGAGATCTGACTGGCAGAAATGGAGTAGTCACTGTCACTCTCTTTCTCTCTTGTATATTTATTCTAAAACCCCTCACATAACATCAAATGAATCACTGTTGGCTTACTTATTTTAGGTTCCTCAAAATGTCAAAGTTTAGTCATGCTTACAGATTAGACATTTGTGATGGTTAATCTTATGTGTCAATTCTCCTAGGCTATGGTACCCAGTTTTTGGTCAAACATCAATCTAAATATTGTTATAAAGGTCTATTTCAGATGTGATTAACATTTAAATTAGAAGACTTTAAGGAAAGCAGATTATCCTCTATATTATGGGTGAGCCTCATCCAATCAATTAAAGGTCTTAAGAGCAAAGACTGAGAATCCCCAAAGCAAAAGAAATTCTCAAGACTGCAATATAGAAAATCACTTAAACTAAAATTCTAATTTCTCTATTTATGGATTGTGTGATTTTGGATAAATCATATGTCCATAAAATCTCAGTAACTTAAACCTTATTTTCTAATAGTAATAACAATAATACAAACATTGTAAGGTTGTTAAGGTATTTGAATAAAAAATGCATATAAAGTGATTAATACAATTATTGGAACAATAAAATAGACTAGTTTCAGTATTTACACCTAGTATTTTATTATTAATACTAATAGATTCTCTATATAAAAGTTGACGTGAGCACAAACGTAATTATTAAAAAATAATTTATATGTGATGTTGTTTCTCTGATTTGCAACACATTTGTTAATTTAAAAATTAGCGAGATCTGTCTTTTTATATGAAATAAGAACGTAATTTTTCTTATTTCACCAATTTAAATTTATGAACTATTCTTTCTTTAACTTATTCCCCAATTAATGAAATGGCTTCCCTTGTAACTGTCCATGCTATGGCCTTTGTCATCTTTTAGAGTGTGTAATCTTTAGTAAATATGAAGTAGGTAAATACTGTCTCAAAAAAAAAAATCAATCTATATTCCTCTACTGTAAAAGGATCCTAGGTGTTTCAGATATATTTTGATAAATATTTTTTTCTTTGTATTACCTTCTCTATCATGATATTATTTAACTAGAAAGAAAAAAAATTTCTTAGTTGTATACTTGAAAATTCACATGAAAGAGGAATAAAAAGATAGGTCTCATTTAACCTAATACCTGGATAAATGAATTCAAAGATCATTTTTAGACATTCACTTTGTTTTTTTATCATAGAGGGTATGCTTTGGTTTTTCTAGCTACTAAGTTTAAATTCTTTTGTTTCATCCCTTGGTCAAATGATGTGTCTTTTAATATCAGTTGAGCTTACTTAAATTACCATTTTCACAGTTAACATTCACCCCAAATTACCTGTAATATGTCAAATCTTCACAACTAGGATTATGTTCAAAATGGATTATAGGCAGACAACTGATTCCAGAACTGTCATTCATCTTCTCTAGAGAGCTCATTAACCTTTAAAGGTTTGTGCATGATTCCATAATTATCTTGCAATGGGATTTTTATTTCTCTTCTGTTTCATCAGGTTGTCCCTTTGTATGGACTACTATGAGGCTGACATTCTTCTTAACTCTGAGCTGGCAAAGCAGGTGGTGGCACATAGAAGTAGTATATAAAGCAAAGACTATTCCTATCATCACCATCCATGCCCTTAGCATTTTTTTCAGACACGAGATGAAGAAATTACCATGTCTTTTTATGCTTGAGAAATATGTAAAAATGACTTGAGGAAAATGGTTAATAGTATAATATTCATTTTTCATAATTTTTCCCAATTCTTATAAGAATTCTCTTATAAGGCTTCTCTTATAAGGCTTATTCATGTTTGTTTCTTTCACTCTGTATAACTTATCGCTTTGCACCCTATTTATTTTCAATATGGCAAATTATTTTCAGAGCAGAACCTTGTATAAAATATTTTAAAATCCTCTTATTTAAGATATCTGTGTATTTCTGGGGCACCTGGGTGTCTCAGTCTGTTAAGCACCCAACTCATAATTTTGGTTCAGGTCGTGATCTCAGGGTTGTGGGATCCAGCTGCCCTCCCAACCTGGGTCATGCTCCGTGCTCAGTAGGGAATCTGCTTGGGATTCTCTCTCCCTCTCCTGCCCCTCTCCCCTTTCTCAAATAAATAAATCTTTGAAAATAATAAAATTTAAAATAAAATAAAATAAAATACCAGGATATTTCTTATAGTGTAACACGGAGAAACTTAGGATGTCTGACTCCATACTGCTTCTATTTCCCTTATTGCTGTCGTTTAAACTTTAATCACTTCTCCTTGGCTCTGCACAAAGTCAAGTTAATCATCAAAGGAATTTTGCTTACAGCTAAAATTTGGGAAAACTGCCCTTTCTAAAACTACCTCACCTGAGGGGATAAGAAAGTACGTACAGGAATGACCATGCTATGTTCAAGATTTGTAAGAACAACATGTCCAGATTCCTGTATCCAAAGATCAACTGACCAAGGACAAAGATGTTACCCCATTTTCCTGATCTGTCTACAGATGTCAATCGGCTTTGATTCCAATCCCCTCCTTCTTCTCTCTTTTGCTAACAAAAAAGGTTTAAATTTCATCCAATGGGGAGATGGTTCTTTGGGACAATAGTCTACCAACTCCTTGGTTTTCTGGCTTTCTGAATAAAGCTGCTTCCTTACCCCAGCATCTTGCCTCTCAACTTACTGGCCTGTCATAAGACAAGCAGAATGATTTTGGACTCAATAGAAGTTACAATAGAAGTGTGTTCCAAAATTAGAACCATAAGAGATGGATTTCAGAACTTTTGCCTGTTATTTTCATTTTTCATTATAAATGTCAACAGATGAAGAACACAAATTGAGGACTAGAAAATTCTAAAATGAGCTCATCATATAGGCAGAATGATGAAGATCCAAAAGCAAGAAAGCATAATTGTCCACAGCATCACAATTCCAAATATAACAATAAAACATTTTCAGATTTCAAAGGTGGAGTTCGCTAAAACATTTAGTGTTAATGAGTGATTCCTATTTTATCTCATTTCTGATAGTACAGGTTCTATATCTTCCTGCCCCATTATAATTGTCCCAAATGTCTCACTCTTAACAAACATCAGTATGATTAAATTGTTGTGGAAAATAATCAGACGCATGAGAAACAAAGCAACACTCGAGAAGCAGGAGAACTCAAGTTCAAGGCAGCAGTCCCAGGTGAGCTGGCACTCAGGATTCTGGGGCCCCAGTTTTGGGGCTACAGTGTTTCTATAGGGGAGTGGCAGAGGTCAGGTTCCAAGAGCTATGCTGACTGCTGGTAGGTGGGTTTAAACTGGGGTGGGAGCTGCTTTAGGGGGAAACAATGATTAGGACAGGGCAGGGGGCTTGCGGCAGAAAGACTGTCTACAGAGACAGAAATGGCTGGTAATCACTTGCTGCCAGTGGGGCTTCTGGTTATCTCTTACTATTTGTAGTAACTTTTCATCTACTGGGGCCTGCCAACCTGGACCTCCTCTGGGTAATTCTTCTCTTCAAAATGACACTGGGTGAGTTACCCATCAACTCAGACACTCATTTGAATACTTACACCTCATTTGAATACTTGAGGGTAAAAACATGTTGATCTCCTAAGGGTGTTTTAGAGAGTGAGAAAATATGAAACCTGTACATACATCCTAAAATCTAATAAAGATTTTAAAATATTATAATTACAGTTAATATTCTATATCTTAAGAGTAATTTCCCAAGATTTCAGGGTTAATAATGTTTAAGTGATGATCATGGATGAATTATATCACCTTCCTAAAAATGTATTTGTTAAAGTTCTAACACGCAGGATCTCAGAATGTGACCATATTTGGAGATAAGGTGGTCTTTAGGGGTACTTAAGTTAAAATGGGTTCATTCGGGTGGACTTTATATGACTAGTATCCCTTTGAAAAGAGGCGATTAGGACACAGACCTATAGAAGAAAGCCCATGTGAAGACATAGGAAAAAAAGAGCCCTCTACAAGCCAAGAAGAAAGGCCTCAAAGAAAACCAACCCTGCCAAAACCTTGATGTTAGATTTCTCATCTCTGGAACTATGAGAAAATATTTTTTTTTTTGAGTCACCCCCCCAGTCTGTGGTACCTTTTTATGTCAGCTTGAGGAAATACAGTAATAAGTTTTAAAAAAATTAAAACTACACACACACACACACACACACACACACACACATTTAAAACTTTATCTCTCTCCATATATATATATCTTTTACACACATACACACACACACACACACACAAGAAAAGAAATAAAGTTGGGCCTTGTGGCGAAAAAAAAAAGTTGCAGAAAAGTGTTAATGTTCTCTTTACCTTTAGGGTCCACACAGTACCACATTTGTTTCATTTTTCATGTGCTTCATTTTCTGTGCTCATAAATTAGAAATACTTGCCAAGATTTAGACAAAACAAACAAAAAAAGCAACAACAACAAAAAACAGTGGATCGATTATATGGGTTTCTGGCAGGAAAGGATTTAATACAGGGAATTATATGCTTATAAAACACACTGAGGGACTAGAACAAAGGTCACTTAAAAATTCCAATGTTCTAAAATATCAGAAAGTTTCATGTATCATAGGAAACCAGTGCTGTTTATCTCAGCTGTTTTCAGCAATGAAGTGTGTGATTAATTGAGGATGATGGAAGCCATTGAAATTGTTAAGTCTGGCATTTGCAGAATCACATCCTTGCTCATCTTTTCTAAAGTAGTAAGGTTTTTCCTTACACTTCTATTTTCCAAATATCATTCACTTTCTTCATACTGGAAGAATTTTGCTGGCAAGAAAATTGCAAAATGCACGTTCCTGATTTTGCCATTGGGTGATGACGATATCTCACATTTGCTTAATTATCTTTTACAGGTTCTATTTAGTTTTCCAACCTGTCCATCATGACAATCAAGGGATCTTGAGGATGCTCCAGAGCAACATATGCTTCAGTTAAGACTTCTTTCACCGCAGGTACTCACACCTGCATTGGCAGCAGCCCAGCAGGTTCAGAGCAACTTATGTTCTCTGGATAAACTTGCCCTTCCCTGGCTTAACATTTAACTTGGTAAATTAGGCAGATATTTCAGAATAGTCCTACCTTTAGCCCTACTTTTCCACTAACATTCTTAACTTTATCTCCAGTATCTGTTGTATTTGTCAGTGTGCTCTAGAGAAACAGAATTTGTGTGTGTGTGTGTGTGTGTGCATATATATACAAATTTATTTTATTTATAATATGTGTACATCCATATACATCTATATCTATATAGATATTTTATTATAGAAAGTTAGTTCATGTGATTATGGAGGCTGATAGGTCCCAAGATTTATTGTCAGCAAGGTAGAAATCCAGGAGAGCTGATGGGTAGTTGTAGTCTGAGTCCAAAAACCTGAAAACAAGAAGATCTGATTGTATAACTTCCAGTCCAAGAGTCAGGAGGCTGGAAACCCAAGAAAAGTCAACATTTCATTCTGAACCAAAGGCCAGAAAAGAGCAATATTGTAGTACAGTGAATCAAGAGAAGTTTCTTCTTATTAGAGGAAGATTCGGAATTTTGTTCTATTTAGGTCTTCAACTGATTGGATAATAACCATCCACATTAGGGAGGATAATATGATTTACTCAGAATATTAATTCAAATGTTGATCTTATCCAGAAACTTATAGGTATAGAATGATGTTTGATCAAATATCTGGACACTCCATGACCTAATATAGTTGACACATAAAATTAACTATCAAAGGTCCATCCTTTGTCATCTCGGCATCTATATAAATTTTCTTAAACCATATTTATCTCCAAATGAACAAGATAACAAGATCATAATTCTATATAACATGATACAATTATCCTGAGTACAATTAAAAATCACTATCCCCTTCCACAGAAGAGGGGTTAAAATCCTGGAGTAGTGAGTGATGTTTATTCTTTTTTTTTTTTTTAAGATTCTTTTATTTATTTATTTGAGAGAGAGAGAGAGCATGAAAGGAGAGAAAAAGACTCCCCTCCAAGCAGGGAGCCTGATGTAGGACTCAATCTGGGACTCCAGGATCACAACCTAAGCTGAAGGCAGTTGCTTAACCAACTGAGCCACTCAGGCACCCCCAGTGATGTTTATTCTTAAATACTGTAATATAAAATTTAAAATACTTAAATACTATGATATATAACCAATACATCATACATTGCATGATAAGGAAAAAAGGGAGAAAATAAAAATATTTGCTATACAGACATGCACATACACACATGCAAACGCATTCATAGAAAAATACGAAAAGATAATTAGTCTTTATGTAACTGATCACATTGATGTAGCTGCTATTTGTAGTTTTCTTTTTCTATTCCACAATTTTTTTTCTTTGCCTTCAACAAGCACCTTCGTTGATCCATGTTTCTTTACTTGGAAGTGGTGACCCAACCATTTATTTTGAAGGGTCTGGGCCATTAGTAGTTCTGCTTGAACTGACTTATAATTTTTCATTGGCTTTAATCACAAGGCATAATAGTACTAAGAAATGCCATAATGGACTCCAGACACATTCTTCCTTCACTGCGGAATAGTATTCTAATTTCTCATTGTTAGCCAGGATCAGTCACCCTAGCCCCACTGCAACTTCTTTTTTTGCCTATTGATTCAGAGAAATGAAAACCCCAAAATGTTCTGGTGGCACTCTTACCTTCTAGTCCAATGGAAGCATTATTGTGACTCCCAACAGAAGCGTTCTTCTCTTTGGAGCTAACACCTCTAAGCTAACAGAGCATAAAATCATGGGACAAGGAAACAAATATTCACTATCAAGTTACTAGGAATAATAGTAGGTGGCTCCACTCTCCCTTCCAATCTTTGCTTCCTGGACCTATGATCCCTGACTATGGGAGAAACAACATATATTGGATACAGATCAGGACCTATACGGTCTTCTGGAGAACCCTGTCCCAGGCACTAATTGGTAGACCCCCCTAAATGGTTCTGAAACTAAGTCTTCAAAAGGCCATTCCAGTGTTCTATCAAACTACTGCTTTAAGGTAGTGGAAAACATGAGATGACAGTGAATTCCATGATCATGAGCCCATTGCTGCACTCCTTTTGCTATGAAGTAAATTCTTTGATCGCAGACAAAGCTATAGAACACCATCACAATGGATAAAACATTCGTTAAGTCCAGAGATGGTAGTTTTTGAAGTACTGCATGCAAAGAAGGCAAATGCGTATCTGTAGTAAGCATCTGTTTCAGTAAGAACAAAACCCTACCCCTTCCATGATGGAAGTTGTCCACTGCAATCAGTCTGCTACCAGATACCTGCCTGATAACCCAGGGGACGATGCTATATCAGGGACTCAGTGTTGTTCTTTGCTACTGGAAGATTGGGTATTCAGCAGTGGCCAGAGCCATGTTGCCCTACTTTTTAAAGAAACATGCTCAGCTAATAGATTGGTTGCAACCTATTGGAGTCAAGGACACACTCTGATACAATTAATTCATGATCTTAATTCAAGCAATAGTTTATATAATATCTAGAATGCTACTAACTTCCTGGGAGTTAGATGGAGAGTTTCTCTGGAAGATTCTGTTGTCAAAAACAAACACACACACACACACACACACACCCGCGTGTGTGTATGTGTGTGTGTGTATGAAAGTACTAGTTCATTATTAAATATTTCTGTCCCATTCTACTCTGTTGAATGAGCCTTAACCCATTACAAAATTTTTAAAAATGAGAAGTATCATAAGAAGAACTGGTGACAACCATGTACTTAGCTGAACTTCTTCTTTCTTCATCCAAAATAAGAATCCCTGCAGTAATCTTAAAAACAAAACAAAACAAACAAACAAACAAAGGAAGGAATACTCGAGGAATTAATTTAATGATGAACACCTTCAACAAAATCATTATTTTCTGCCATTAGTTAAATTCTGCCATTAATTAGATAGTTTAGGACAAAATGATAAAAACAACATTTTATCTTAATAGTCCTTTGCACAAAATGAGAACATCTCTTTCATTTTTGAAAATGAAATCTGAGTATTTTAATAAATGTATTAATCACTTGGTTACAAGTCACCTATGAATGGATAGGGCAAAAAATTAGGATATCTATACTTTCAGCATTACTCTCAAATAAGAATTAAAATATAACAGTTATTTAAAATTAATAGAAAAATTAAAATAACATTTTATTTACATATTTGTGCACTGATGATTAAAAATAGCAAACATGTTAACATTTAATGTTAATATGTTAATGTTAACATGACTAGAATATGTCTAGAATGTTACTAGTCATCATTCATCCATTAAGATATTTTCAATATTACTTTAAAAAAGTGGAATTGGGGGCACCTAGGTGGCTCAGTCAGTTAAGTCTCTGCCTTCAGCTCAGGTCGTGATCCCAGGGCCCTGGGATCAGTACTGTGTCAGGCTCCCTGCTTGGCCAGAAGCCTGCTTCTCCCTTTCCCACTCCCCCTGCTTGTGTCCCCTCTCTCACTGTGTTTCTGTCTGTCAAATAAATAAATAAAATCTTTTAAAAAAAGAAAAAAAATAAGATTTAAAAAGATATAATTAGTGGTGTATAAAAAAAGTTATTAATTGAATGCATACTATGTGTTAGGTGCTATTGGACGCACTGAGGAAACAACAGGGATGAAAACAGACAAATATTTATCCTATCAGAGAGCATTATTCTTGGAGTGGAGGTGGTGAATAAATGATAGATGATAGATAGACGAATATATAGATAAACAGACAGACAGCTTTAGAGAACATTAAAGTTATTGGAAAAAATAATGTGATGGGATGTGGCAATGGATAAAGAGGACCTAGTTTGCTTTGTTCGATAGAAAATCCAAGAAAATCTCTTTGATAAGCTAATGTTGAACAGAATCTGTAAAGAAATGGAGAGCAAAGGAAGCAGATACCTGAAGGAGGTGTGTTTAGGCAGGGCATACATGGGTTCGATCAAGATTTAAGCACATTTGCAAATATCTTCTCCCATTCCGTGGGTTGCCTCTTTGTTTTGTTGACTGTTTCCTTTGCTGAGCAGAAGCTTTTGATCTTGATGAAGTCCCAAAAGTTCATTTTCTATTTTGTTTCCTTCAAATAAAATTCTTGAAAGAAGTTACTGTGGCCAATGTCGAAGAGATTACTGCCTATATTCTCCAGGATTTTGATAGATTCCTGCCCCATACTGAGGTCTTTTATCCATTTTGAGTTTATCTTTGTGTATGGTGTAATAAAATGGTCAAGTTTCATTCTTCTACACATTGTTGTCCAATTTTTCCAGCACCATTTATTGAAGAGGCTGTCTCTTTTCTAATGTATATTTTTTCCCTGTTTTGTCAAAGATTATTTGACCATAGAGTTCTGGGTCCACATCTGGGCTCTCTACTCTGCTCCACTGGTCTATGTGTCTGTTTTTGTCCCTGTACCATGCTGTCTTGGTGATCACAGCTTTGTAGTAAAGCTTTGTTTTTCTTTTTCAACATTTTCTTAACAATTCTGGGTCTGTTCTGGTTCCATACCAATTTTAGAATTGTTTGTTCCAGCTCTTTGAAAAATGCTGGTGGAATTTTGATCAGGATGGCATTGAAAGTATAGATTACTCTAGGCAATATACACATTTTAACAATGTTTATTCTTCCAATTCATGAGCAAGGAATAGTCTTCCATCTTTTTTGTCTTCTTCAATTTCTTTCATGAGTCTTCTGTAGTTCCTTGAGTACAGATCCTTTACGTCTTTGGTTAGGTTTATTCCCAGGTATCTTATGGTTCTTGGTGCTACAGTAAATGGAATCAATTCTCTAATTTCCCTTTCTATATTTTCATCGTTAGTGTATAAGAAAACAACTCATTTCTGTGCATTGACTTTGTATCTTGCCACGTTACTGAATTGCTGTATGAGTTCTAGTAGTTTGGGGGTGGAGTTTTTTGGGTTTTCCATATCAAGTATCATGTCATCTGTGAAGACAGAGTTTGACATTTTCATTGCCAACTTGAGTACTTTTTATTTCTTTTTGTTGTCTGATTGCTGTTGCTAGGACTTCTAGTACTATGATGAACAACAGTGGTGAGAGTGGGCATCCTTGTCATTTTCCTGATCTCAAAGAGAAGGGCTGATATCTAAGATCTATAAAGAACTCAAACTCAACACACACAAAATAGATAATCACATCAAAAAATGGGCAGAAGACATGAACAAACACTTCTCCAAAGAAGACATACAAATGGCTAACAGGCATATGAAAAAATGTTCATCATCATTATCCATCAGGGAGATTCAAATCAAAACCATATTGAGATACCACCTTACATGAGTTAGAATGGCCAAAATTAACAAGACAGTAAACAACAACTGTTGGAGAGGATGTGGAGAAAAGGGAACCCTCTTACACTTTTGGTGGGAGAGCAAGTTGGTTGCAGCCACTTTGGAAAACAGTGTGGAGATTTCTTAAAAAAATTAAAAAGAGAGCTACCCTAGAGCCTGCAATTGGACTACTGGGTATTTACCCCAAAGATACTGATGTAGTAAAAGAAGGCCATCAGTATCCCAATGTTCACAACAGGAATAGCCACAGTTGCCAACTATGGAAAGAACCATGATACCTGTCAACAGATGGATGGATAAAGAAGACATGGTCCATATATACAATAGAGTATTATGCCACCACCAGAAAGGATGAATACACAACTTTTATATCAATGTGCAGGACCGGAAGAAATAATACTGAGTGAAATAAGTCAGACAGAGAGAGTCAAGTATCATTTGGTTTCACTTACTTGTGGAACATAGGAATAACATGGAGGACATTGGGAAATGGAGATAAGTGAGTTGGGGGAAATTGGCGGGTGAGACAAACCATGAGGGACTATGGACTCTGAGAAACAAACTGATGGTTTTGGAGGGAAGGGAGGTGGCAGGTTGGCTGAGCCTGGTAGGGGGTATTAATGGAGGGCACATATTGCATGGAGCACTGCGCGTGGTGCATAAATAATGAATTTTGGAATGTTGAAAAGAAATAAAATAAATAAAATGGATAAAGAGATTTAAGCACAGACTATATTGAAAATGTCAGTGGAATACCAGAAAAAAATCTCCATTTTGATGTTAAGAATAAGAATGGAGATTTTACTCTAAATGTACATAATTCTGAAGAAGTTACTAAATTCTATGTGATAAGGAATTTTCCACAAGTATTTGTTATGTGGAGATAAAATATGAAATAACAATTGAATATCTTTTGTCAATCTATAGTTTTGAAAATACCAATCATTTAAAATATTTATGAACACTTAATAAAGTATTTTTTAAATTTAATTTAATTTAATTTTTTCAGTGATCCAAAATTCATTGTTTATCCACCACACCCAGTGTTCCATGCAATACGTGCCCTCCTTAATATCCACAACTGGGCTCACCCAATTCCCCACCCCTCTCCTCTCTAAAACACCAGTTTGTTTCTCAGACTCCACAATCTCTCGTGTTTTGTCTCACCCTCTTATTTCCCCCAAATCACTTCTCCTCTCCATCTCTCAATGTCCTCCGTGTTATTCCTTATGCTCCCCAAGTAAGTGAAACCATATGATAATTGACTCTCTCTGCTTGACTTATTTCGCTTATATTTTAGACCTCATCATAGCAAGCAATAAGTTCTCTTTATTTGCTACCACTCATTAAAAAACAATACCTTGGATCTTGATGAAGTCCCAAGATCTAAAGTATTGTTTCTTAATGGGTGTAGTAAATAAATAAGGCCTGTTCCTTGCTATGACGAGGTCTAAAATGCAATTGAGAAGATAAAGTAAACCATTTATATAAATGGTTAGATAACTCAAAACAGAAAACTATATGGCTGCCAAATAGTAGCTACATTTAACTATTGTATTGAGAATATGAAGAGATCACATGAAGCAAAAGTAGTCAGAAAACAGGATATTAGGAAAAATGATAATGTCAGATATTATCAGGAAAATGTAAGCTCTTTAAACATTTTCTTGAAATACTAATTTTCAAAAGATGAAGAAAATATTAAATTTATTTGTACAGTGTCAGGAATTGACTTCAACATGAGAGATACTTAAGGAATTTTTTATAGAAATTTCCAAAAAAAATGTCCTTCAGAATTTTTTTAAGGAATTGATGAAACTACAGGAGACTCGGGGAAGAAAAAAATGAAGTTAATTCCTATTTATGTTTATAAAGAACAAACAGAAAAAGCCCCAGCAAGCTTAATTGTAAAATGTTTGCCTATATAGATTGGATCAAGTCCATGTAAATCTTGCAAATATGCATCTGAATGTAGAATTCAGTGTGAATTGATAGGTGGCACTCTGTCTGCCCATGCCTCCAAGTCTATGGTCTCCTTTATGGGTAGAAACAAATATTAGTTGCCTTCATTATCCATAGTCTCATAATAAAGTGTGTGGAAATGGAAGTTTAAAATGCTTATTGAAAAAATGCATGAATATAATACATCTTACAGTGGAGCTGAAAACAAATCTTGATCTCATATGTTAAGCCCTGACTTTAATTCACTCTCCTAATTATGTGAAATAATACTTCTCTGTGGTTGGATGGTTTTCAAATGAAAACTTGTATCCATCGCTCACATGTCGACACTTTCTAATATTGTCTGAAATAAAGTAGAAGGACAAAGGCTGGGATGTGACATTTACACCTTGGATAAAGAAAGGGAGGTTTGGGCATTTGAGAACTTCTCTTCTTGAGGAACTTCTAATGATTTTTCTTTTTTTATATACATTTGGCTGCCTTTAGCATTTGAGGAAATAATAAGTATAATACCTTATAGTTAAAGACAGATACTTAGCAGGTTCAAAATTATTTTTTAACAGAGATAACTTGTGACCACCACAACAAAATCAAATATTAGCAGAATGACAGTGAATTCCAAGTTCAGTGTCAGTCACTAGATAGAAGTGCAAAACTCCTATTCAAGAAACTAATTTTTTATATATAATTTCCAAAGTGCAATTATATATAAGTGCCAAAGTACTATATCTATACCTAGAAAACTTGTTTAGCATATAAGAAAGCATCCATAGTAATAATAGAATTATTAGGAGATGCAGGAATGAAAACTGGTGTTACATATTTTAGACTAAAGTAATTAGAAAGGATTCAAAAATAGAGATGAGTTTTTAGTTGGAATTTAAAGGAGAGAGAGCAATCAATTTTGAGGAAGAAATAATATCAAGATTATATATATATATATGTATATACATATACATCTATATATCAGAAAACTCTTTCAACAGCCAACTCTAGTATGAAAGGAATAGGCAAAAGTATTTATGTCATCATATAATGAATCTATGTTGGACAAGAAATATACATATTTTTAAGGATTTATTTGTTTATTTTAAAGAGAAAGAACAAGAGCAGGCATGAGCAAGGGAGCGGCAGAAGCAAAGAAGGGAAGGGAGACAAGCAGAATATCCACTAAGAGCTGAGCAGGGAGCCCAGTGTCGGGCCTGATCCCAGGGCCCTGAGATCATGACCAAAGCTGAAATCAAGAATCTCAGACTCGACTGAATGAGCCACCCATATGCCAACGTGAAAATATTTTTCAAACTGTATTACATTGTCCAAGTCGAAATTGTCCCTCCTATATTACTTTGATTTTATCTGAAAGTATTTATAATACAATTAATATGTGGGTATATAAAAAAGAGAGGTAGCCTGGAAAACTCATGTCTTTGAAAATTATCTCGCCTTTCTAGACATTAGAATATATAGAACAAAGGATGCCTCTCTGCCCTATTAGAATTCACATTCTGATGTAGATCAAAACTTTTTTTTCTTTGAAGAGCCATAAAATAAATATTTCCAGCTTTAGGGCTCTTACATTTCTGTTGAAACACAACTCTGCCATTGTATTAGAAAAGCCACCCTAGATAATACATCATTCTATGAGTATGGCTGTGTTCCAATAAAATTTTGTTAACAAAAACAGAAATCCAGCCAGACCCAATCACAACTGAGGTTGTAGTTTGCCAATCTCAATTCTGGCAGTACATTTTATAATATGCTAGAAGGTGACAAGTCATCAGGAGAAGACAGAAGAGGACAAGGTTGGGGGAAAGGAGGAGGGAGAGATTACATGGTCAAGCTGGATCTCATTAAGAAGGCACTATATGTTAAGGTGTTGAAGGAAGTGAGGGAAGAAGCTATACATACAGCTGGCAGCAATGCTCCGGGAGGATGGAATGACCAGTACAGAGGACTATGCCTGTCCTCTTTGAGATGAACAAGGAGACCAGAGTTCCTATAGTAGAATGAGAGAACGGTAGAACGGAAGATGCCATTGAAGAATTTCCAGTGTGTGAAGACTGTGTAGGTCCTTATATGCCAACGCACAGTTGCTCGTTTGTACTTTGAAATATACAGCTGTCATTAGTAACAATATAAAATAAAAACTATGTGCAGTTATTCTATCACAACTTCATACTAAAATCATATTTACTTCCTATCACTGCTGAGGGGAATAAATTAGATATGTCAGTATATAGTACAGTATCTAGCAGATAGTTTCAATAGCTATTAATTGATATTATTAACATTGGTGTTCTTGTTTCTGTTATCACCACTAATTAGAGTGAGTATAAAAAGTAAATATGGTAAGAATAATAAAAATACACAAAGTCTGGAGACAGAGAGGTAACTGTCAGAGAAAGCAATTACATTCTTTCTCTATTTTGGTAATGTGTTTTCTTGACTGGCCACTAGGTTCATATGGCAGAATGTTTGCAAAATGACGCAGTTATTTTCCAAGTGCTTTTGAGATCAGTTGCAGAGATGAAGTCTATTTGTCTATTTTTCCACCCACCAAATATGGATTGTCTTTGTGACTTCCTGTGGCCAATAGAAAGTAGTGAAAAAGGGACCTTCTGGTTCTGACTTAGGTTGTTTTAAATTTTTGAGTTTTGAAGTGGTTTGTACAGAGTGAAGAATAAATAATAAAGCTAAATGTATAGCTTGTAGATTTCTTGAACCTGAAAAATGACAGACTGAACTGCAAGCAATTGGGTTTGGGGAATAATTTTGAGAAAGAAAGGAAGAAAGGAAGGAAGGAAGGAAGGAAGGAAGGAAGGAAGGAAGGAAAGAAGGAAGGAAAGAAGGAAAGGTGCCAGGTCAGTTGAGTCATATCTCAGAAATTCCCTGGCCTATTTTCAAGATATGAGGCCCTGGGGGAATCTTTTAACTATTTCACACATATAGTTTTGCATAAGCTGTTTTTCTGGATTAAAGTATGTGAGGAAAGTTTAGGTATAAACATATAGATTCCTCAAATAAAAGAAAGTTAGCAAATTAAATACCAATAAACATATATTAAGCACAAACATTCGGTGTTCTCTACTATGGGGGTAAAGTCTTGATGTAAATAATACTTTTTAAAGATACAAAAGCTATGTTTAGGAAGTATTTTGATTATTCTCTTTAAGAAGTATTTTGTTTAAGAAGTATTTTGATTATCTCCCTAAAGCAAGGATAATTTTATTATCTCTCACAGTTCTGTAGGTTAGGAATTCAGAAAGGCTTCCATGGGTGTTTCTAGCTGAATCTGTCCTGTAATTGCAGTCAGGTAGTGGCCAGAGTTGAAACAGTAGGGGCATCTGTGAATTCTTCCTTTTTCTCGTTCTCAATCTCCCTCCTTCATACACCACTTCTCCTCTTTCCCTTTCTTCCCTCGTCTTTATCTTCATGTAGTCTGAAAATTTTTCCATGCGATTGCTCCTCATGGACTAATTTCGGCTTTCCCCCGTACCATGGCAGACTCAGAATAGTAGGGTCTCTTCTACTGTGGCTCAGGGCTCCAAATCTGTGTCCAATCAGGGGAGGCAGAAGGTCCATTCCCCTTTGTGACCTAGCTTCCGAAGTCATGCAATGTCTCTTTCACCCCATCCAGTTGGCTATAAGGGAGTGATGGATGATTCTGATTTAAAGGGTGGAGGGTCATTCTCTATCCGCCATAGAAAAACACAGCCACCACCTAGAATAACATGTGACATGGAAATTATTGTTGTGGCCTTCGCTCTAAAATGCTGTCTGCCACAAAAAACAGTGTAATCATTCCAAATATTATAAATAATTAACTCTTTCGGCACAACCCAAGGTAGAATTGATTTTCCCAAGGGAGCATTGAATGTTACCAATATTTTAAGGTCTCACACACTCTTTTCAAATAATACTTCTCTTTTGATCCTAATTTTGTAATTACTTTGAATGGCTCCAGGTGGACACTATCTAAACCAAAATGCTTTTTAATATTATGAAACTATCTAGACATTGGCACTAGCAAATTAGCAAGCTGCTCAAAAATCTCTTGAGGTATCTTAAGAACACTGGATACAAGGTAAACTGTAGATTATTGAAACAATTACATCAGGATGTAAATATACACATATTTATTTTAATTAATTATAAAATGTTCTTTCTATTTTCATGGTGGATTTTATAATAATTGTCTTGGGCATGCAAACTTGTACTTTTTTTTCTTAATCATGAAAAATACTGGACTATGGTCTTTTTTATTTTTTTTAATTTTTTTACTTTTTTTTTTTTTTTTTTTAGATTTTATTTATTTATATGTCAGAGAGAGAGGAACGAGAGTGAGCACAGGCAGACAGAGTGGCAGGCAGAGGCAGAGGGAGAAACAGGCTCCCTGCCAAGCAAGGAGCTCGATGTGGAACTCGATCCCAGGACGCTGGAATCATGACCTGAGCTGAAGGCAGCTGCTCAACCAACTGAGCCACCCAGGCATCCCTGGAATATGGTCTTTTTAAATAGAATTTAAAATCAGTGGAAAATGGGAGAAAATTAAGATAGCAAAAGCAGTATTATCTTGTTTATGATACCAATTGTAGAATTTCCTATGAAATAGTAAAAATAGGGACGCCTGGGTGGCTCAGTTGGTTAAGCAGCTGCCTTCAGCTCAGGTCATGATCCCAGCATCCTGGGATCAAGTCCCACATTGGGCTCCTTGCTCAGCAGGGAGCCTGCTTCTCCCTCTGCCTCTGCCTGCCTCTCTGTCTGCCTGTGCTCGCTCTCTCTCCCTCTCTCTGACAAATAAATAAAATCTTAAAAAAAAAAAAAAAGAAATAGTAAAAATAAAATGTGTCTTCAAAGGAAATTATTTTTTAAAAAAGACTAATTTTCAGTTCGGAAAAGAAGCTGTCAGTGTTATATATGGAAATTTTTTTACTGTTTTCAATAAATATATATATCAGCATACACACATTATGTTCTGATAAAGAAGATATTTATGAATTTAATCATACTACCTTAGCATTGCTATTTCTTATCACTAACTATTAGTGCAATTTCCTGTTTTTCCCAGAAGGAAAACACTGTCGTAATGGAGGTAAATATTTTTTAGTGAAAGTTTTATTATGAAATATTGCAAATTATTCTCTATTTGAAATCTCAATCAAATGATAAAGGGATGTATTTACCCTAATCTTCACCTAGCTCAGCTTGAACATTTTAAGTTATCAGAATAGAAGTTTCTCAAAGGCCAAGATTTTTGTTTGCATTATTCTCTGATATATGCCAAGCACACAGAGTCATGTGTGCTCTATAGAAAATTACTGTAGCAAGCATTTTGGGTACCAGCATCACATCCCTCTGGCTAATCTCTGATTTCAGCTTAGCCATGCCAAAAAGAATGATGCACTTTGGCACCAGAAAACTAACAGATAACAGAATATCTGTTAGTTTTCAACATGTATCCCTGGACCTTCTCCAAGATTTCTAGAGCTCTGGACCCTGGTGAAAGTTTAACCCAGAAGTGTGGCATACAACTCTGCAAGGCTAATAGATGGAATCTGTTGGAAAAAGTTCCAGCCTTTCATCTCAATAGAATGCTCCTAAAAGGCATTCCTTATGCTTGCCAATAAAGCATACTATTGTAAAGTACATAGGATAACTTTCCGAATAAATGAGTTCACCCTAGACTTTGTCTTGTTTATTATTTTTTTGAGGGGAATGGGAAAGTGTGGACCTGAATTAAAACTGTATTCTATAGCTACATATATTTAGTGAAAATGTTTGCTTTGTTTTGAAAAAAAGTTTTTGGCAAGTCAGTTTTGTTTTTTTTTTTTAAATTACATATGGCATCCTTCATTCTTAGAATTCATTTCCTGTTCAATGTGAAGATCTTCAAATTCACATAGAGCTGCATAAAACACATTATCTTATAATTTCAGTAAAACGAAGTTTGAGATAAGTGCTTCTCTACCCTTTTAGTAAAAAAAAAAAAAAAAACGAAAAAAATAATAAACTTCCTTCAAACGAAAGAAGAATGACATAAAGAATTTGTAGTTTTCTCTTCTCCAGTTATTTAGCAAATTATATTATACAGTTCAACTTCCCAACATGTCAATATAAATCAACAAATGAGTGTGTATTGGTCAAGTGAAAGTATAATTGTTAACTCCTACTTTACATTTTAACTTTCCATTAAATAAGTAAATATTAATTGAACTTACTCTTTATCCAGGTACTGGGATGTGTAGATACCACTTAATCCTCAAGAATTAATAACTGTATGAGACTAAGACATGTATAATTTTTCTTCACTTCAAAACATAAATTCATATTCATATTTTATGAATTTAATCCAAATAGAACAGTTGGTTTTAGAAATAGAAATGCGCAGTTATTTTATAAGTGGCTTATTTAGAAAAATAAATAATTAAAAAGTATATTTTATTGTACTATAAATAAATAGTACTATACACACAATTAAAATTTAGTTCAATGCAGAGGAAATGCACTGGGAAGGAATTTAACACATTTACATGTAGATTAGGGACTGAAAATTTTTAAAAATTCAATAACAGATAATGAGTAGGCAGTGAAACCAAAAAGAATGGAGGTTTTATTGAAACTAATTGAGTTGATATCTCAACATAAGAGTTGTATTTCAAGTTGTATTTCAAGAGTTGTATTCACTAGGACTATAGATTATTTCTTCTAAAATAAGTATCACTGGGATATTTCCAAACCAAATTTATTTTATTGTTAAGAATTAAGTTTTGTGCATTTTTAGCTATTGCATTACTCTTATGGATATTAAATAATGTTGGTTTAGAGGTGAATTAATTGATATGTCAATGATCATAATAGTCTCTGTAAAAACAAAAGAGGGAATAGATATGGTAAGTCTAAATGCTTTTCAAATCTCACTAGAATCAGCATATATTTGAATCAGTAACAGTAATTGTCATATTCTGCTGTGGTCATGTGTTCAGATGACCCCATACAGTTACTTCTAGATACCAAACTTGCATTCTCACATACCATTTTCTTTGACACATCAGAAAAAAAAGAAAAAAAAAAGTAAAATAAAATAAAGGTCTTATCAATTCTCTGTATGAAATTGTGAATGTGTGAGTATGTGTATGAGAAGAGTGTCTATGTGTATTCTAATTTGTGAAATGTTGAGTGCCTAACACTCTGCCAGTCGCTGAGGATACAAAAATGAATAAGGTACAATTGCTAAGTTCCTGATTTTTATAGTCTACTGGGGCAACACAGATCAGGTAATGAGGAATTTTAGTGCTTGATGTGTTACCATTGGTCCTAATGTTTGATGCTATGGGGCCAGGCAAAAGAGACATTGACTCTCTGAATGGTGGAACACTGAAAAGTAATAAAATAAAATAAAATGGGGGAAAAAAACACCCAAAACAAACAAACAAAATTTTCTGTAGAACAGTTATTTAAAGGGACATGAAACCCAGGGAATTTGTAGGTGGAAATAAGGTAAAGAAAAGAAAAGGAGAGCTATAGATAATTGAACAATTTTTAAAAGGGCTAGAGGAAGGATTATGGCATATTTGGTGAGTTAAAATTTGAAATAGTTGAAGCCAGGAATTTGACGTAATGAGTGAGAAGACAAAAAGCTAAAGAAATCAGTTGATGGACATATAGGTTCTTTCATAGTTTGGCTATTGTAGACATTGCTGCTATAAATATTATTTGGATGCATGTGCCCCTTCAGATCACCACATTTGTATCTTTAGGTTAAATACCCAGTAGTGTGATTGCTGGGTCATAGCGTAGTTCTATTTTCAACTTTTTGAGGAACCTCCATGCTGTACTCCAGAGTGGTTGCACCAGCTTGCATTCCCACCAACAGTGTAGGAGGGTTCCCCTTTCTCTGCATCCTCGCCAGCATCTGTCATTTCCTGACTTGTTAATTTTAGCCATTCTGACTGGTGTGAGGTGGTATCTCATTGTGGTTTTGATTTGTATTTCCCTGATGCTGAGTGATGTGGAGCACTTTTTCATGTGTCTGTTGGCCATCTGGATGTCTTCTTTGCAGAAATGTCTGTTCATGTCCTCTGCCCATTTCTTTTTTTAAAAATTTATTTGAAAGACAGGAGAGATCACAAGTAGGCAAAAAGGCAGGCAGAGAGAGAGGACGGGAGCAGGTTCCCTGCTGAGCAGAGAGACCGATGTGGGGCTCGATCCCAGGACCCTGGGATCATGACCTGAAGAGAAGGTAGAGGCTTTAACCCACTGAGCCACCCAGGAACCCCACTCTGCCCATTTCTTGATGGGATTACTTGTTCTTTGGGTGTTGAGTTTGATAAGTTCTTTATAGATTTTGGATACTAACCCTTTATCAATATGTCATTTGCAAATATCTTCTCCCATTCTGTCAATTGTCTTTTGCTTTTGATGACTGTTTCCTTTGCTGTGCAGAAGCTTTTGATCTTGGTGAAGTCCCAATAGTTCATTTTTGCCCTTGCTTCCCTTGCCTTTGGTGATGTTCCTAGAAAGAAGTTACTGTGGCTGAGGTTGAAGAGGTTGCTGCCTGTGTTCTCCTCAAGGATTTTGATGGATTCCTTTCTCACATTGAGGTCCCTCATCCATTTTGAGTCTATTGTCATGCGTGGTGCAAGGAAACGGTCCAGTTTCATTTTTTGCATGTGGCTGTCCAATTTTCTCAACACCATTTGTTGAAGAGACTGTCTTTTTTCCATTAGACATTCTTTCCTGCTTTGTTGAAGATTAGTTGACCGTAGAGTTGAGGGTCTATTTCTGGGCTCTTTATTCTGTTCCATTGACCTATGTGTCCGTTTTTGTGCCATACTGTCTTGATAATGACAGCTTTGTAATAGAGCTTGAATTCTGGAATTGTGATGCCACCAACTTTGACCTTTTTTTTCAATATTCCTCTGGCTATTTGAGTTTGTTTGTTTTTTTCTGGTTCCATATATATTTTAGGATTATTTGTTCCATTTCTTTAGAAAAAAAAATGGATGGGATTCTGATACGGATTGCATTAAACGTGTAGATTGCTTTAGGTAGCATAGACATTTTCACAATATTTGTTCTTCCAATCCAAGAGCATGGAACATTTTTCCATTTCTTTGTGTCTTCCTCAATTTCTTTCATGAGTACTTTATAGTTTTTTAAGTACAGATTCTTTACCTCAAAAAGCTAAAGAAATCAGGAGAAGTCAAGATGGCAGAGAAGTAGCAGACTGAGATGACATCATGTAGCATCATGCAGCTATATAGTTTATCAAAACACTCCAAACACAATTCTAACAGGAGATCAAAGAGAAGAAGAGCAGCAATTCTAGAAACAGAAAATCAAGCATTTTCTGAAAGGTAGGATTTACGAAGGAGTGAATCCAAAAGACAGGAAGATAGACCGTGTTGGGGAAGGGCCAGCCCCCACAAGTGGTGGAGAAATGGAGCACAAAATCAGAACTTTTAAACGTCTGCTCCATGGAAGGACATCACTCCAGAGGTTAGTCAGGGTAAAGCCCACTCTGCGCCAGCATGGTCTCTTGTCCTGCCGAGTGACAGAAGGACCAGGAGTGTCTGAGTGTCACAGAGCTCCCAGATATTAGAGCAGGGAAGCTGGCTACAGAGATGGAGCTGAGGAGTGAGCTCTCAATTCAGACTTACCTTAAACGGTGATCCATTACACAGTCAGGCCCCTGCTCTGTGACCAGAGAGATCTGGGAAGATTCCCCTATAAAAACACAGGGATATGCTGGGTTTGGAGATTCCAGGCAGAGCAGAGACAACTGGTCACAGGCTGGGTGAGCTTGAAGCGCAGCCAGAAGCTAGGGAGACAGGAGTGATTGAGCACTTTTCTCTGAGGGCGCACTGAGGAGTGGGGCCCTATGCTCTCAGCAACTCCGGGCTGGAGATTGGGAGGCTTCCACTTTTATTCCCATCCTCCAGAGCTCTACAGAAAGCATCCAGGGAACAAAAGCTCCTGAAAATGAACCCGAGTGGATTACTTAGCCCTTGGCTAAGTAATGCACAGCCCCTGGAAAGGGTGGTGCAATTGCGCCTCAGGCAAAGACAATTGAGAATCACTACAACAGGCCCCTCCCTCAGAAGATCAGCAAGAAATCCAGCCAAGATCAAGTTCACTTATCAAGGAGAACAGCAGAATTCCAGAGGAGAAAGCAAAACATGGAATTCATGGCTTTCTCCCCATAATTCTTTAGTCTTGCCAAGTTAATTAATTTTTTTAATTTTATTTTTTTCTTAAGCTAAAATTTTTTAACTTTCACTCTTTTCTCTTTTAATGTTTTTTAACTAGTTTATCTTAACAATACCTTTCATTAAAAAAATCTTTTTTGAACCTTCATTATTATAGTCATATTTTATCCTTCATTGTATCAACTTTATTTTTTGTACACACATAGGGTTTTTTCTTCTAAAAAAACTTCTTCTAATAGATCAAAATATACCCTAAGTCTACCACAGGGCTTTGTTCTAATCTCCAGCCTGAGCAAATTCCCTCCACTTTCTTTTTCTTTATTCTCCCAATCAACTTATCTTAACTCTTATTTTAGAAATTTAAAGAAATTATCTTTACAGTCATATTCCATATATATATACACATATATGTATATATATATATATTTTTTTTTTCATTCTTAAAAATTTTTGGGAGAAGTTTTTTTCTAAGAGATCAAAATACTCCCAAAATTAAGTGGGTGACTCTGTTCTATTTTCTTTTTTATATTTTTTCTTTTTTAATTTTTTTTTCTGAACTTCTTTTTACCCCCTTTCTTCCCCCCACAATTTGGGGTCTCTTCTGATTTGGTTAAAGCACATTTTCCTGGGGTATTTGTCACCCTTTTAGTATTTTATTCACTCCTTCATATATTCTTATCTGGATAAAATGACAAGTTGGAAAAACTCACCACAGGAAAAAAAGAACAAGGGGAAGTACCAAAGACTAGGGACCTAATCAGTACAGACACTGGTAATGTGTCAGATCTAGAGTTCAAAATGATGATTCTCAAGGTGCTGGCTGGGCTCGAAAAAAACATGGAAGATATTAGAGAAACACTGTCTGGAGAAATAAAAGCCCTTTCTGGAGAAATAAAAGAACTAAAATCTAACCAAGTTGAAATTAAAAAAAAGCTATTAATGAGGTGCAATAAATAATGGAGGCTCTTACTGCTAGGATAAATGAGGCAGAAGAGAATCAGTGATATAGAAGACCAAATAACAGAAAATAAAGAAGCTGATCAAAAGAGAGACAAATAACTACTGGACCATGAGGAGAGAATTTGAGAGATAAGTGATACCATAAGACAAAACATTAGAATAATTGGAATTTCAGAAGAAGAAGAAAGAGGGGAACAGAAGGTATATTGAAGAGAATTATTGGAGAGTTTCCTTAATATGACAAAGGGAACAAGCATCAAAATCTGGGAGGTACAGAGAACACCCCTCAAAATAAATAAGAATAGGTCCACACCCTGGCATCTAACAGTAAAATTTACAAGGCTTAGTGACAAAGAGAAAATTCTGAAAACAGTCCAGGACAAGAAGTCTGTAACATATGATGGTAAAAATGTTAAGTTGGCAGCAGACTTATCCACAGAGACCTGGAAGGCCAGAAGGGATTGGCCTTATATATTCAGAGCACTAAACAAGACAAACATACAGCCAAGAATACTATATCCAGCTAGGCTATCATTGAAAATAGAAGGAGAGATTAAAAATCTTCAAAGACAAACAAAGACTAAAAGAATTTGTAAACACCAAACCAGCTCTACAGGAAATACTGAAAGGGGTCCTCCAAGCAAAGAGAGAGCCTGAAAGTAGTAGACCAGAAAGGAAAAGACAATATATCGTAATAGTCACCTTATAGGAAATACAATGGCACTAAATTCATATCTCTCAATAGTTATCCTGAATGTAAATGGGCTAAATGCCCCAATCAAAAGACACAGAGTATCAGACTGGATAAAAAACCAAAACCCATCAACATGCTGTCTACAGGAAACTCATTTTAGACCCAAAGACACTTCCATATTTAAAGTGAGGGTGTGGAAAAGAATTTACCATGATAATGGATATCAAAAGAAAGCTGGGGTGGCAATCCTTATATCAGATCAATTAGATTTTAAGCCAAAGACTATAGTAAGAGATAAGCAAGGACACTATATCATACTCAAAGTGTCTGTTTAACAAGAAGATCTAACAATTTTAAATATCTATGCCCCTAACATGGAGGCAGCCAATTATATAAACCAATCAATAAGAAAATCAAAGAAACATTGACAATAATACTATAATAGTAAGGAACTTTAACACTCCTCTCACTGAAATAGACAGATCATCCAAGCAAAAGATCAACAAGGAAATAAAGACCTTAAATGACACACTGGACCAGATGTACATCACAGATATATTCAAAACATTCCATCCCAAAGCAACAGAATACACATTCTTCTCTAGCACACATGGAACATTCTCTAGAATAGATCACATCCTGGGTCCTAATCAGGTCTCAACTGAATCTCAAAAGATTGGGATCATTCCCTGCATATTTTCAGACCAAAATGCTCTGAAGCTAGAACTCAATCACAAGAGGAAATTTGGAATGAATCCAAATACATGGAGATTAAAGAGCATCCTTCTAAAGAATGAATGGGTCAACCAGGAAATCAAAGAAGAATTGAAAAAAATTCATGGAAACAAATTATAATAAAAACACAACTGTTGGGGCGCCTGGGTGGCTCAGTGGGTTAAGCCGCTGCCTTCAGCTCAGGTCCTGATCTCAGGGTCCTGGGATCGAGTCCCGCATCGGGCTGTCTGATCAGCAGGGAGCCTGCTTCCTCCTCTCTCTGTCTGCCTGCCTCTCTGCCTACTTGTGATCTCTCTCTGTCAAGTAAATAAATAAAATCTTTAAAAAAAAAAAAAAACACAACTGTTCAAAATCTGTGGTGACACAGCAAAGGCAGTCCTGAGAGGAAAATATATAGCAATATAAGACTTTCTGAAGAAACAAGAAAGGTCTCAAATACACAACCTAACCCTACACCTAAAGGAGCTGGAGATAGAGCAACAAATAAAGCCTAAACCCAGCAGAAGAAGAGAAATAATAAAGATCAGAGCAGAAATCAGTGAAATAGAAACCAAACCAAAACAAAACAAAACAAAACAAAAACCACAATAAAAGAAATCAATGAAACTAGGAGTTGGTTCTTTGAAAGAATTAATAAGATTGAAAATCCCCTTGCCAGACTTGTCAAAAAGAAAAGAGAAAGGAACCAATAAATAAAATCAAGAATGACAGAGGAGAGACCACAGCCAACACCAAAGAAATACAAACAAGTATAAGAACACATTATGAGCAACAAAACACGAGCAAATTTGACAATCTGGAAGAAATGGATGCATTCCTAGAGACATATAAACTACCACAACTGAACCAGGAAGAAATAGAAAACCTGAACAGACCCATAACCAGTAAGGAGATTGAAGCAGTCATCAAAAATCTCCCAATAGACAAGAGCCCAGGGCCAGACGGCTTCCAGGGGAATTCTACCAAACACTTAAAGAAGAATTAATTCCTATTCTCCTGAAACTGTTCAAAAAATAGAAATGGAAGGAAAACTTCCAAACTCATTTTTATGAGGCCAACATTACCTCAAAACCAGACAAGGATCCCACCAAAAAAAAAAAAAAAAAAAAATTACAGAACAATACCCTTGATGAACACAGATGCAGAAATTCTCACCAAAATACTAGCCAATAGGATCCAAAAGTACATTAAAAGGATTATTCACCACAACCAAGTGGGATTCATTCCAGGGTTACAAGGTTGGTTCAACATCTGCAAATCAATCAATGTAATACAACACATTAATAAAAGAAAGAACAAGAACAATATGATATTCTCAATAGATGCTGAAAAAACATTTGACAAAGTACAGCATCCTTTCCTGATCAAAACTCTGCAAAGTGTAGGGCTACAGGGCACATACCTCAATATCACCAAAGCCATCTATGAAAAACCCACCGTGAATATCATTCTCAATGGAGAAAAACTGAGATCTTTTCCACTAAGGTCAGGAACATGGCAGGAATATCCATTAACACCACTGCTATTCAACATAGTACTAGAAGTCCTAGCCTCAGCAATCAGACAGCAAAAAGAAATTAAAGGCATCCAAATCGGCAAAGAAGTCAAACTATCACTCTTTGCAGATGATATGATATTATATGTGAAAAACCCAAAAGACTCCACTCCAAATCTGCTAGAACTTGTACAGGAATTCAGTAAAGTGTCAGGATATAAAATCAACACACAGAAATCAGTTGCATTTCTTTACACCAACAACAAGACAGAAGAAAGAGAAATTAAGGAGGCAATCCCATTTAGAATTCCATCCAAAACCATAAGATACCTAGAAATAAACCTTACAAAAGAGGCAAAGAATCTGTACTCAGAAAACTATAAAGTACTCATGAAAGAAATTGAGGAAGACACAAAGAAATGGAAAAATGTTCCATGCTCTTGGATTGGAAGAACAAATATTGTGAAAATGTCTATGCTACCTAAAGCAATCTACACGTTTAATGCAATCCGTATCAGAATCCCATCCATTTTTTTTTTCTAAAGAAATGGAACAAATAATCCTAAAATATATATGGAACCAGAAAAAAACAAACAAACTCAAATAGCCAGAGGAATATTGAAAAAAAAGGCCAAAGTTGGTGGCATCACAATTCCAGAATTCAAGCTCTATTACAAAGCTGTCATTATCAAGACAGTATGGCACAAAAATGGACACATAGATCAATGGAACAGAATAAAGAGCCCAGAAATAGACCCTCAACTCTACGGTCAACTAATCTTCAACAAAGCAGGAAAGAATGTCTAATGGAAAAAAGACAGTCTCTTCAACAAATGGTGTTGAGAAAATTGGACAGCCACATGCAAAAAATGAAACTGGACCGTTTCCTTGCACCACGCATGACAATAGACTCAAAATGGATGAGGGACCTCAATGTGAGAAAGGAATCCATCAAAATCCTTGAGGAGAACACAGGCAGCAACCTCTTCAACTTCAGCCACAGTAACTTCTTTCTAGGAACATCACCAAAGGCAAGGGAAGCAAGGGCAAAAATGAACTATTGGGACTTCACCAAGATCAAAAGCTTCTGCACAGCAAAGGAAACAGTCATCAAAAGCAAAAGACAATTGACAGAATGGGAGAAGATATTTGCAAATGACATATTGATAAAGGGTTAGTATCCAAAATCTATAAAGAACTTATCAAACTCAACACCCAAAGAACAAGTAATCCCATCAAGAAATGGGCAGAGTGGGGTTCCTGGGTGGCTCAGTGGGTTAAAGCCTCTACCTTCTCTTCAGGTCATGATCCCAGGGTCCTGGGATCGAGCCCCACATCGGTCTCTCTGCTCAGCAGGGAACCTGCTCCCGTCCTCTCTCTCTGCCTGCCTTTTTGCCTACTTGTGATCTCTCCTGTCTTTCAAATAAATTTTTAAAAAAAGAAATGGGCAGAGGACATGAACAGACATTTCTGCAAAGAAGACATCCAGATGGCCAACAGACACATGAAAAAGTGCTCCACATCACTCAGCATCAGGGAAATACAAATCAAAACCACAATGAGATACCACCTCACACCAGTCAGAATGGCTAAAATTAACAAGTCAGGAAATGACAGATGCTGGCGAGGATGCAGAGAAAGGGGAACCCTCCTACACTGTTGGTGGGAATGCAAGCTGGTGCAACCACTCTGGAGTACAGCATGGAGGTTCCTCAAAAAGTTGAAAATAGAACTACGCTATGACCCAGCAATCACACTACTGGGTATTTAACCTAAAGATACAAATGTGGTGATCTGAAGGGGCACATGCACCCAAATAATGTTTATAGCAGCAATGTCTACAATAGCCAAACTATGGAAAGAACCTTGATGTCCATCAGCAGATGCATGGTTAAAGAAGAAGTGGTGTATATATACAATGGAATTCTATGCAGCCCTCAAAAGAAATGAAGTCCTGCCATTTGCAACAACGTGGATGGAACTAGAGGGTATTATGCTTAGTGAAATATGTCAATCAGAGAAAGTCAATTATCATATGATCTCCCTGATACAAGGAAGTTGAGAAGCAATGTGTGGGGTTTGTGGAGTAGGAAAAGAATAAATGAAATAAGATGGGATTTGGAGAGAGAAAATCCATAAGACTCTCAATCTCACAAAACAGAAAGTTGCTGAGGGGAGGGGGTTTGGGAGAGGGTGGTGGGGTTATGGACATTGGGGAAGGTATGTGCTATTAAGTGTGTAAATCTGGTGATTCAAAGACTGTACCTCTGGGGCTAATAACACATTTTATGCTAATAAAAAATAAAAAAAAATTTAAAAAGCTAAAGAAATCAGTAAGAGTCCAATTGTACATAGATGTATAAGATAATTTAAGCTGTTTTATATTCTATTTGGAAAGCAAAGAAGAAGAACCAAAGGATTTTAAGGCAGGAAGTAACATAAACTGATTGTATTTTAGAATTAAGTTTTTATGATTTAGTTTATAATTTCTATCTATTGAAATATCTATGATTTCTGACAAGTGACAATCTAGCCTTATCCTGAAACATCGCAGGGATCAGTAACTCCAAATACTACAATGGAGCCCATTTCATTGTGTAAAATTATTATATAAAATAAGCAGTACTTAAAGGTAATCATTGGCACTAAGAAATAATTTATATAAGATTCTATTTCAAATGTAAAAGGAATTTTATCAATGACCAGAATTCTCCAACCCAGTAAATTTGTTTTTTCTCAAGTTTCTTATTAGTATAATTAAGTTTATAACTCCTAGAAATGCCCAGAGAAATACTGAAAGTTTTCATTTTGACATATAAGGTTTTATTAATGGAATTTAAAAAATTATTTTAATTCAGTTAGTTGACATATAATGTATTATTGGTTTCAGAGGTACAGGTCTATGACTCATCAGTCTTATAAAACATCCAGTGCTCTACAAATGTGAGTCTATAGGTAATTTTTTAGCAGAAATTCTCTTCCCACCTCTGCCATGTTAAGGAAATAAAACAATTAATAATTATCATACAATAGGATTAAACTATATATTACACAGTTGTAAAGATATCTTGTCAAAAGGCAAATGTCTCCATTATCCATCATTAGTCATGCATTATCCATCATTAGTCATGCAACAGAGGCAAATATAAGTCAGAACATTTCTAGTCACCTCATGAATTTTAAATTATATTCTAGAGCCTAAATTGCAAACAAAACCAGAAAAAAAAAATCAACATTTAAGTTCACAGCATTAGGATGTATTATTTTCTCATGTAATTGCTGTAAAAAGAAGAAATATTTGCCTACTTATAATATAACTCAATTATATGTGTGTGTGTCTGTGTGTGTGTATGTCTGTGTGTGTGTGTATTCTTTCGAATGAGGAGAAGAAGAGAAGAAAGATGAAGAGAATTGATATTGAAAAAATAAAGAAGGAAAAGAGTATCTGAATTTAAAGCATTCGGTGCATATAAATTTAAAATAAAAAAGAGTTAATTTTTCTTTTCCAGAAAAATCCACTGAAGTATAAGACCGTAAAGGTAATTACAAAAAACTAGCATTTAGATGCATTTAAAATCAATGCAGAATAATCACACAGATCCTTCTGTCTTTCTACTATTTCCCTTTTGGGTATTGAATTAACAACTTAAAAATATAGAATATTATTTTAATAAATTTCTAACTCCTCTAGTGCCTTTAGCACTACTAAGCAATCTTTGAAATCAACAAGAAGGTCATGCACAAAAGAGATACATGGACATGTAGTAGGAAACAAAAACTCATTGTGTTTTCTTTAATTTGACTAAATGTGAAAATCCTTTGTGAGATATTTTTGGTAGAAGGTTTGGTACAAATATAATAATTTTTAGTTTAATTTTATTCTTCAGCATTCCAAGATTCATTGTTTAGGCACCACACCCAGTCCTCCATGCAATATGTGCCCTCCTCATTACCCACAATCAGGCTCACTCATCCCCTCACCCCCTCCCTTCCAAAACCCTCAGTTTGTTTCTCAGAGTCCACAGTCTCTCATGGTTCATCTCCCCTTCCAATTTTCTCCAATTCACTTTTCCTTTCCTTCTCCTGATGTCCTCCATGTTATTCCTTATGCACCACAGGTAAGTGAAACCATATGATATTTTACTTTCTCTGCTTGACTTAGTTCACTCAACATAATCTCCTCCAGACCCATCCATGTTGATACAAAAATTGAGTCTTCATCCTCTCTGATGGAGTTGTAATATTTCATTGCATACATGAACCATATCTTCTGTATGCATTTGTCTGTTGAACGGCATCTTGGCTTTTTCCACAGTTTGGTGACTGTGGCCATTGCCACTATGAATATTGGGGTACAGATGGCCCTTGTTTCACTGCATCTGTATCTTTGAGGTAAATACCCAGTAATGCAATTGCAGAGTACTAGGATAGCTCTATTTTTAATTTTTTAAGGAATCTCCACACTGTTTTCCAAAGTGGCTGCGCGAACTTGCATTCCCACCAATAGTGTAAGAGTGTTTCCCTTTTCCCACATCTTCCCCAACACTTGTTATTTCTTGTCTTGTTATTTTTGGCCATTCTAACTGGTGTAAGGTATTATCTCAATGTATTTTTTTTTTAAGATTTTATTTCTTTATTTGACACACAGAGAGAGAAATCACAAGTAGGCAGAAAGGAAGGCAGAGAGAGAGCAGAAGCAGGCTCTCCACTGAGCAGAGAGCCCAATGTGGGACTCGATCCCAGGACCCTGAGATCATGACCTGAGCTGAAGGCAGAGGCTTAACCCACTGAACCACCCAGGCGCCCTCTCAATGTATTTTTTACTTTAATTTCCCTGATGGCTAATGATGATGAACATTTTTTTTTTCATGTGTCTGTTAGCCATTTGTATGTCTAAAATATCTTTTTTAATGTGATTATCTGTTTTTTGAGTGTTGAGTTTGAGGAGTTCTTTATAGATCTTGGCTATCAGCCCTTTGTCTGTAGTGTCAATTGCAAATATCTTCTCCTATTCCATGGGTTGCCTCTTTGTTTTGTTGAATGTTTCCTTTGCTGTGCAGAGGAAAATGATGAAGTCCCAAAAGTTCATTTTTGGTTTTGTTTCCTTTGCCTTTGGAGACATGTCTTGAAAGAAGTTGCTGTGGCCAATGTTGAAGAGGTCACTGCCTATATTATCCTCTAGGATTCCGAAAGATTTTCTGCTTCACATTGAGGTCTTTTATCCATTCTGAGTTTATCTGTGTGTATGGTGTAAGAGAGTGGTCAAATTTCATTCTTCTATACAAGAAGTCAATTCTGACTTGTTTTTCCCCACTCTGTAAATTGCAGCTGTTTCTAAGTGAACAAACAAGAATAAGAGAGGTCTTCTGAAAATAAATGAGGTAATTTTGATGAGTTTTTTAATAGAATAACAGAATAAGATAATGTTTTTATTTTTCCCATAAGTTTAATATATAATACCCTTGAAAGTTCCATTTTACAGACCACCTTTTCTGATTCTGTCCATTTTAACTTCTGTTTTGAGAGCCATATAAGGATCAATAAGGGGGTGTTTCATGAAAGAGAATGTCAGATGACTTTGAATAGTTTTGGAAAGTCTATTGGCTGAAGAAGCACATGGTCATGTTTTAGTCACACTTTGATGGCAAACTATGGGACCTTGACTAAATCACTAATGATTTCATATTAGATATTAAATACTAAAGTAAAATAAAGTTATTTTGCTATTAATAATCTTATATATTTAACAAAAATATCACTTAGAGCAGTTTTCACTGCTATAGTATTCTTTTAAAAAGAGATTTTTTGGGTACATTGGAAGTACTGAGTATTTTAAGAATGCTTGACACATCAAAAGTGAGAGATGTAAAGCTTAATTTACTTCATTAAATATTTGTTGAATATCTCTTGCCACTCAAGTTTTGGGTAACCTATTTCATCTGGTAAACAATACTCAGTATGTTGAAACAAGTAATCAGGTTATTTTTCTACAACAAGTTTCTTTGCCTTGTTACACCAGTAATTTTATGAAGACATAAAAGATGATATTAAACACTTGTGAATGCACAGAACCTTAAAAATTGCAATGGGATTATTATGGTTATTGAATAATTACATAATAATAAAGTTTTCTTTTCTTTTATTTATTTTTACAACTGATGCAGGTCCATCACTAAAGACTAGAATTTATGTCTAAATATGGCTAATGAGATTATTAACTAAAATCAGTGTTTAAGGCAAAAATAATTCTTTATATCTTCTAAGAAACTATAAAACCCATGTAGAAAACTGTACCTCATTTGTGCCAATTTTCATTAAGAATTTTTTAAGTGGAAACAGACCTTATTCTGCTTCTTCTTTTCTTTTCTTTTTGTTTTGTTTTGTTTTAAGTTTTTATTTATTTATTTGAGAAAGAGGGAGCGCAGCAGCGGGTGAGGGTGGTGCAGGGACAGAGGGTGAGGGAGAAGCAGACTCCCCATTGGGCAGGGAGTTGGACACATGGCTCCATTCCACCACCTCGGGATCATGACCTGAGCCAAGGGTAGATGCTTAACTGACTGAGCCACCTAGGTGCCCCTTCTTTTTCTTTTATAACTCATCTCATAGGAAATAAAGGGAATAATGGAAGGAGAAAAACCTCAGCATATCTTAAAGAGTTTTCTAGATTACAGTGTTAAATTTTATTCTATTTTATTTTATTTATTTTTTAAGATTTTATTTATTTATGACAGAAAGAGATGGTGAGAGAGGGAACACAGCAGGGGGATCAGCAGGCAGAAGGAGAAGCAGTCTTCCCACTGAGCAGGACGCTGGGATCATGACCTAAGCTGAAGGCAGATATTTAATGACTAAGCCACCCAGCACCCCAAAAGTATTAAAGTATTAACTTTTATAGTTAAAATTAAGTTACTAATCAGTAAAATTTCCAAATAATACTGATGGCTTAGTGGAAGGCAAAGTAGATTATAGTCTTTAAATGTGTTTTTTTGGCAGGTCACATGAGATCTAGTTGATACTGAATAAGATCAGAGAGAAGACCATATTTAAGTATATAGATATATATGACAATTAGAAAATACATGCATAAAACTATAACAGAAATTGCCAGTATCCAACAAGAACAGTCCTTACTGCTAAACTGAGTGTGTGACTGAAATGTATCACATCTCTAACTTTCTAGCTGTGGCCATGTGAATACATTTTTGTCAATGATCAATACAATGTATGAGTGAATCTAATAGGTATCATTTTCACAGTTGCCTAATAAGCACGTTCTTCCAGAATTATGGCTCTCTTTCTCCATCTGTTGACTGAATGGGGAGGAGACCAACATATTTTGGAACGTGATGACACAAGATGGGAAAAACTTGGCATGGCACCCTGAGTGCATGTTCATCCTATGCATATTGCATGGTGTATAAAATGAGAAATATGTTTTTATTGTGATAAGTCAGAGAATTATTGGAATTTTTTATGTTACTAAAATATTACAATTTTCCATTCTCTGATAAAGATGTGCTTCAATTTAGTTCCAGTAGAATATGTACACAACATATATCTTTGAAAATCTGCCTAAATTTTCAAATTCCAGATTCCTTAGTGCCCAAATAGACTCCTATTATGTCCCATAGATAGCCTATAGAAAGAGTGGACAACAAATTGAATATGCCCATATGAGCTCATTTCTACCACTCTTCTTTTAACAAGATAGAAGGGAAATGGAAGAAAAATATGGAGAAAATGATGCCTAAATGACATCTTTCCTGAAGTAACAAGCAGAAAACATCATGCACAATCACTTAGACAAATCAAAAGATGAACCATTAGGTGTTTCCTTTTTTTAATGTGGTTTTGAGATGCTCTGAACAATTAGGCCTTCATCTGTATAATGAAGTATGAATAAACTGAGCAGGAATTATTTCATAGCATAGAAGCCTACCTTGACTGAAATGATCTTTTGAGGTTTTTGGGTTTTGGAATATCAGTTCATTGGATGCTGGCTATAGTAGAAGCTGGATCTGTTGCTGACAATAACAAGAATTTCAAAAAACTTTTTAAAAAAGCATTAAAATATAAATATTATATACTATAAAATATAAAATCCCTGATGCCTTGTAAGAAGATGCTTACCTTCTGTTTTGAAAGAATGAAAAGGCAATGATTTCAAGAGAATTAACTCAAGTTTAACTCAGTTCAACTTGAAGCAAGAAGAACTTTTGATAAAGGGTCTACAATTAGATTTTGTACCATATTTGGCATAGATTAAAATTTGGAAGATAACATTGCTAAATTCTAATTTTAAAAATGAAATGAAGTGTAATGAATTTAAAAACTCAAAACATTTATCTAATAATAACCAATGTAAATGTGTCAGAATCTAGGTTTACATTTTTACTAGGCTTTTTTCTTTTTATTTTTACTTATTTATTTTTTAGAGATGGGGGAAGAAGGGGGAGAGGGAAAGGGAAAGAAAGAATCTTAAGCAGGCTCTATGCCCAACACAGAGCCCACAGCCTGATTCAGTCTCACAACTCTGAGATCATGACTTGCGTCAAAACCAAGAGTCCAAGGCTTAACCAACTGAGCCATCCAGGTACACAACTACACTTACATTTTAAAATGTCATCATCTTTTTTTTTTTCTTTTTTAAAGATTTTTCTTATTTATTTGAGAGAGAGAGAGAGAGAGCTCAAGTGGGGATGGTGTAGGGGCAGAGCAGAGGGAGATGCAGACCCCCAACACCTGCTAACAGGGAGCCCACATGGGGCTTGATCCCACAATCCTAAGATCATGACCTGAGCCAAAGGCGGATGTTTAACTGACCGAGCCATCCAGGTGCCTCTAAAATGTCATATTCTTAATGGTAAGAGCTTACTAACACCCACGTACCCTAAATGTAGAAAATCAAATTGAATCAGAAGATCCAGGAGAAAAACTAAATTTTGCAAGTAAAATTGGTGTTCAAGAAATTAGTTTGACATCCTTTTTTGTGAAAATAGGTAATTTAAAAAATATGGACATAATAATTATGTTAATCTTATAAAACCAGATACAAATAAAGCTAAACCTTGATTTCAATAATAATATGAGATAGTATGACAAGACCAAGTCTTTTTTTTTCTTATTTAGTATTTCACAAAATATAAGGTACAACAAAAAGCTGTGAGTATCTGAAAATGAAGATAAAAGAGGGAAGATATATGAACGTAATTTTGAATAAGAAAATGTCATAGTTCCAAGACAATCATTCCTTATTCAATTGCAAAAAGTGACCATGACTGTGATCATTTATCATGTAAACTTTTTTATCAGTCACTGTTTTTATGCTACATAATCATATTTTCTTTCAAGGTGGAGAAATTGACAATTACAACCACAAAGATATTCAACAATGTTATTACCCTTTTAAAATGAGGTTTTATTTTCTTATAAGAACAAATAATAAAAATTATTACTTTTTTTCTGTGCCATGGCATTTATCAAATGAGGAAATTAAAATGGCTTACATTAAAAGAAAAACAAGTTTTTCTAATATTTAATTTTTTTCAAGATTTACAGTTTAAAAATATTACAAAAAGGAAGTTGCATATCCATTATGATAATATGACTTGGCAATAATTTGTTTATCCATCAGATTATAATAAATGTGTAAAAAAACTATGCAACAGACCTAAATGAAGAAAGTCTACTAGTAAAGGTAACAAAAAAAATATTGCTTTCTTATTACCCATAAGCCAGCTACATTTTTCTTTTTAAAGGTCAATCAATGACAGCATGAACTTTTTCTTTTCCAATACTGAAAAGCAGCAATAAATTGCTTTCACTATACATGGTGGAACTGTATACTCTTGGATAAGTTTTAATTCCAAAAATCACAGTAAGTGACCTTCTTTATAATATCACTATTGTTTGTCTAGTTTCAAAGATAGTCTTGTGACAATATCCTCAAATTTTCACAATTCTGATATTTCTTGTCAAGCTGTCAGTCACAAGGTAAATTTACATTAAAGCAGATTTCTTCAGGAACTTTGAGTTAAAAGTTCAAATACAATCCAAGTTACAGAAGGGTCCACAAAATCTAAGTTGAGTCATATGGAGTTTTAAAATTAAGATAGGTAAACACTTGAGGAAATTGAATAGAATAAATATATACCTAATACATTTAAACTTTACCAAATAGAGTTTGGAATATTCTATTTCCAATGTGCAGACTCGTTCTACTTATCCCTTGGTCATCACATAACTTTTCAAATAATAAGTGGTGAATGCAATTTGTAAGATTGATACTGTCCAATCAGCACGGACTATCTGGAAACATGCTGCAAAGGAAATTGCACACTACCTGGGTAAAAATTGATAAAGAGTTTACAAAGGTAATTTAGCTTATTTATTGGCAGCTGTATTGTCCTTAAAAGAAAAAAATGTGAGTTAGAATTCCAACTAATCTTGGGGCGCCTGGGTGGCTCAGTGGGTTAAAGCCTCTGCCTTTCGGTTCAGGTCATGATCCCAGGGTCCTGGGATGGAGCCCTAGGTCGGACTCTCTGCTTGGCAGAGAGCCTGCTTCCCTTCCTCTCTCTCTGCCTGCCTCTCTGCCTACTTGTGATCTCTGTCAAATAAATAAAATCTTTAAAAATAATAATAATAATTCCAACTAATCTTGCGTAAATTAATTTCCCCTAAAGTCAAATTGCTTTTGGATAATATTGGTCAGGTTCTTTAAAAGTTTACCTCAATGATCGCTAGATATTATCATGTAACAGAATTGCTTATGGGGATTTTGGTTATAAAATAGTGGGGTTGGTGAAGCAAAAGAAGGTTTTATAAAATAAAGTTAATCCCACTGCTGATCCTTCTTTCACCCCAATGCTAAAATTACTTATTAAAAATGATAATATGGTCAGGGCACCTGGCTGGCTCAGTGGGTAGAGCATGAGATTCTTGATCTTGGAGTCTTCAGTTTGAGCCCCATGTTGGGCGTAGAGATTACTTAATAAAAATTTGTTCTAAGTAATGATATAGTCAGTATTACATTTAGGCTGTTTATACACCTTCCTCCATATGCTTTGGAAATAACTGAAGTCAATAGTAACTTTTCTTGACTCAGTTTGATAGTGCTACTTTTCAGCTTACTAGGACAGTAGAGAAAATAGTATGGTCTTTTGAGACAACTGATTTGGCATTTAAACCTTAAACTCATCTATTTCAAACTGTTTGAAATTTGCAGGTTATTCAAAATTTCTGAGACTCCCATTTCCTCAAGCTAATAATAATGTTTATCCCATACAGTTATCATGGGAACTAAATAAGGTAATATATATAAATGAGTTAACACATTAGCTGCAACTAATAGTCACTCAAAGAATAGCAATTTCCCCTAATAGTTATATTTTTTCTAACCTTGTTAGTGGAACTAACAATGCACTACAGGATTAGCATAGAAACATCTCATCACATAATTTGTCTACTTCTTCTTTTCTAAATATGCACTTAGCTTGCTGCTTCAATTTCTATAGGAATGTATTAAAATGTTATCCTTATAGTAAGAATTTCCTAAGCCATAGTATCTCATATTGACCATGCCATCTCCCTCCTCCCTTTTCTATGAATTATTTTACTGCATATTTTTGTTACTCTCTAACATTCTAAATATCTTATTTTGTGTGTTTAGTAACTCTCCTCTACTATAGAATATAAGTTCATAAAAGCAAACAACTTTTTCTATATCACTGCTGAATTAGCAGGACCTCAAAAGATGCTTCCTTATGATAGTTACCCAGTGATATTTATCTAAGGAATAAACATTGATAACCAAAAACCACACTATCTGACAAATTGAAAGTTGGTTTTAAGACCTAGAAGCCATGATTTACATTGATATACCAAGAGTATCTTACAAACAAGTGTGTTTTGCTGTTTTTGTTGTTGTTGTTGTTTCAAATTTCAACATGCTCACAAAACATTTGGACATCTTGTTAAAAATGAAAACTCTTGGGGAACCTGGGTGGCTCAGTTGGCTAAGCACCGGACTTTTTTTTTTTTTTTCCTTAATTTATTTGACAGATAGAGATCATAAGCAGGCTGAGAGGTAGGCAGAGAGAGAGATGGGGAGGAAGCAGTCTCCCCACCAAGCAGAGAGCCCTACATGGGGCTTGATCCCAGGACGCTGGGATCAGGACCTGAGCCGAAGACAGAGGCCTTAATCCACTGAGCCACCCAGGTGCCCCTAAGAGCTGGACTTTTGATTTCAGCTCAGGTCATGATCTCAGGATCCTGAGATTGAGCCCTGCAATGGGCTCTGGGTTTAGCATGGAATCTGATTGAGGTTCTCTGTTTCCCTCTCCATCCAACCCTTTCCTCACTCACACATGCTCTCTAAACAAACAAAAAAACATAGAAATATATATATTTTTCTTTTTAAAGGAAGATTCTTATTCAATAGATTTTGACTGGCCCTTGAAATTCTACATTTTAATCAAATCCAGTTGATACCAGTAGTTCTGATACTCAGATCTTATGTTGAGTATCATGATTACAGACTATTACAAATTTATCACAGCACAGAAAATAATAAAAAGAATTATGTAAGAATATGCAAGTAAATTAAAGGCTGCTTTGCTGTTTTCCAAAAATGTGTTTGAGTTAAAAGTTTGGTTTGAATTATAAGTTTGATTTTGCATGGATGAATGTTACTCACTCAAAATTTCCAGACATTAAGGCAATTTGTAAATGCAGGAATGATGCTTTTAGTTGCTGTTTAGATAAATCTTCAAATGCTGGGACTCTGTGTATGACATTTAGCTTCCTATCAAGTAGATGATAGACAAAAATGTGGTCAAGTTGATTTCTACTAGCCTTAGTTTATCCTCCATATGGTTATCTCAATCAAGTCTCCTAATAATGTAGTCTTCCTAAAGATTGGGAAGTTTATCAAATGAGAAAGGATCGAAGACCTTCCCAAGCTTCCAAACCCAAAAGCAAGAATGAGAATTGAATGCAATATCAGAAACTATGCTATTATGTATGTGATTCGGTTTGGGTGATACATAGAAATGTTTTGTTGGTGATTTTACAACCTTAGTTCAAAGGTGACTAAGAAAATAATACATTGTAAGGATGGATGTTAATGGACTTCATGACAAGTGTCAAATTATTAGTATTTTAAACTCATCAATTTAATTAAAATGGAAAATTATAGTATGAACTTAAAGAGTATAAAGCTTTGAATTACTTAGTTTAAAAGAGAGAAAAAATCATGGGTACTTTTCACATTTTTGACATCCTGTGACAAATTATTTTGGAAAAGAGGTGGGAATGGAGCTTTTTTTTTTTTTTTCCAATTTATTTATTTTCAGAAAAACAGTATTCATTATTTTTTCACCACACCCAGTGCTCCATGCAAGCTGTGCCCTCTATAATACCCACCACCTGGTACCCTTTTGAGCAACAATTGATTTCTGTAAGGTAGGCGAAATAGCAATAATTTTCTGGATTTTTTTTCTTTTTTAAGATTTGTTAACCATAAAAATAAAAACTCCCAGCTATTTTACTGGCAAAGAATGAGTTTATTCCAGAATAGCAGAGAATCACAATCCAAGAAGTCTACAGAAAAATAAGAGAGGAATGCCCCTTTATAGAGGAAAGTGGGGAGTTGAGAGGGGCTGTTATAAACAAAAAGGTCCTTAGAGTAAACCAGGAATTCAATGTATATGCCTTCTCAATGATTGAGTTTGACAGTAAATCCTTGTTTGGGCTATTGCCAGGAGACAAAGGAAACTTCCTTCCCACTGGTGGGATAGTAAAGTTGTAAGCCCAAGAGAAAGTAAGGTCTTTCTCTTCCTCTTGAATTTCCAACTAACAAGTGGTAGGGTGTGAAAGCTTTTCCTACTGACCTCCCCACTCCATTTTAGTGGGGTTTTCCTTTATTAATTTTCACATATTGATTTCCTTCAATACTGATTTGTTTTACCTAACTACTAAACTCTTTTGAGCTATTACTAGGTCAAGAGGATAAGTCCATAGCTAACCTTTAAAGAAGAAGCCATTTTATGAACAACTGCAAGTCTTTGAGTATTTCATTTAGAAGGCTTGGATTCAACAAGACTGAGAAGACAGTGACACTTAGGTATAGCATTAATGCTAAAGGTTAGCATGCTTGAACTTCCAATGGAGTATTATAGCAAAAGGGATTTGGAAATCATATTGTAGCTAAGGGATAACATCACAATAAAGATAAGTAGATGTATCTATATGTGGTACAATATCACAAAACCAGGAAATAATAAATTGCTTAATTAATTTGCATAGGAAATACAATCTGTTTAAAATTAAGGGGTAAGAATCCTTCATTCTTTAAGATTCCCTAGGGCAAACAGGCAAGTCTTTCTATGCCACTCTCCCAGTAGAGTGAATTTATAACTATATACTTGTATCTCAGTTCATAACAGGATGCTTTTGGAGGGAACGAGATTGTTATCTTGTTTCATACCTTTGCATTCCTACCTGCTAACAGGCACACAGTCACGGCTACATAGCAATGAATGTACTCTATTCTTTCCACTGTGCAATCAACATCCTCTTTGTTTCTTCAAGTTCTGCACACAAGTAAAAGTGATGCCATTCTTATTTGCAGCAAATTCACAGTCTTTGGTCTATTCTGAATTTTAGTTTCCCAAATGCTATTTTTACGTGTAGTAGCAGGGATAAACCATGATACCAATATTCAAGTATGTAAGTTAACCCCCTGCTTCCCTTTTGATTTTCTGCAAGAATGCTTGATCTCAGTCCTTCCTGTTATCATCTATAGCTGTGTTGTGCCGCAGTTTCACAATCCTAGTGCCAAAGTCCAGGTGGGCAGAGGTGATGAGAGCACTGACTTCTCTATGGGGCTGTCCACACAGATTGGTTCTGAGTAGAGATAGACATATTCGTAGTTCTTATTTGTGTAATCCTTCATTTCTTGCAGTTTTGACATTACATGTCTCTCTTTTGTCAAGTTAATTGGTCAGAAAACTTCATGCCACAGTTGTTTACTTTCTCATACTGTGCATAATTCCTGAGATCCAGGAAACAAGCCACATGTTCCTTGTGCTCACAGTGCCACACATAACTTCTATCTTTTCCTTTCTCTCTTCTAGCAGAATCTTTAGGCCTGGAGGAAAACCTTGTCTCTTCATTAAAAAAAACAAAAACAAAAAAAATTCTCTAGTATATTCCATGAATTTCCCTAGGAATCATCCAGTGTAATCTCAACCAATAGTTCAGATTTGTAAAACAAACTATCTCCTGGACAAAGGAAGCTTATGTTTGCTAACTGCTTCACTGGGTAGAAGAGATAAGGGAAAATAATGGCAGAAAAGAAAAAAAAAATGTGATATGTAACAACACACTTGGTCATGTATTTCATTCATTATTTTGTTAGTATTCCCCTTATATAGTTGAAATTTGGGATCATCATGAAGTAACCTCTGTGAGCATCTTTTCCATTAATCAATAATTAGTTTTGTTTAAAGATCAACTGGGCAAATCAACATTTTAAAGAATCGTTTGTGTATATATAGATCTGAATCAGGCAATGTCAAATCCAAAGTGCTTGGGAGTGCTTCAGTGAGAAGAACTGGGCTAGAGGTTTATAACAGAGAAGACATGGAAGCAAAGTAATGAAAATTTTTGATTGGCTATATCTTAAGCTGCTGTCTTGTTTGGGAAAGCCTTATTGGCCATTTGTGATTGGTTGTTCTGAAGTTTCACTCTTTTGAATTCAAGTGTATTTATTCTGGCTTGGGTTTTGATTTGGTTTTGCAGGCTACCAAGGTATCGAAGCTAACTCAGTCTAAAGACTTCCTTATTTAATTATTTTGATTATATGCATTCATTCCTTACATATGCTCCTATATTTATAACAATTTATTTAATCACTGTCTGTGAAAACATTTTGTGTGCACCTAACCACTTTTAAATTTTTGTTAGTTAATATTCTATTTATTCTATCTACAGTGTTTGCTAGTGACACTGAGAATCGCAAAGCTCCATTGGCACATATTCAAGGTGATAAACTAAAGTTCTCATGCCCTCTTTTTATAATTCCCTATGAAAGAGAAGATTCATCCAGTTGATTGTATTCTGGACTCAACTTGGGCCATGTTTGTTGAAGAGTAGGCTTTTTGTTTATTGTTTCACACAGGGTTGTGACACTCTATCTGGCTTCTTTATGACATTTATGTTAAGAAATAGTAAGTGGAAAGTTTAAAAGACAATCCCAGCTGTGTCCCATCCTGCTTTTTTTCCAAACATGTCTAGATTAACAAGTGCTCTAAATAGAAATAACAGCCGCATTCACATATGGCACTAAGTCCAGCAAACTAATTATCTCCTTTTTTAATACTCTTTATTTATAATCTTTTACTGGCTTATCTCCTGACCAAAATGATTAGAGAGCAGATGATTAAATTTTGGTGGGAAGTGTTCACATATAAATTAGTGATCTGTTTTTGTTTATCGGAAATCTTTTCATTTAAGTTTTAACATATTAAGCACGAGTAAAACTTAAAGATAGAATATTGCTATCTTTTTATCATTATTCTTTCTGTATCTTTCTTAGAGAACTTAGAAGGAAGGAAGCTGGCTAGCTCAAGGTATATTTGGGATTCCCCAATCCTATACAACTATACAATCCTATACAACTATAGAAAGTAAATACCCCTAAGATCAACAACTATAGTAAGAAAATACTCTTAATATCTTCATAAATAATAACTAAATCTTTTATTCCTAGTATATACTTGACTTTGGATGAGAGTTTCTTTTGGCAGAATCTGATAGAATCAGATGAGTTTCCACAGATATCAACTCATTTTAAATATTTTCTTACTCTACTGTATTTACTTACAACAAAATTCTTCTTTTAGTTCCTGATACTACTACATCCATTTCACCACAGGATTCATGGATATGATATTCCCTCTCCCTGAAATGTTCTCTTCTTTCATTGACTAATCTTTATTCCTTATTCTTTTTCTTCTGAATTCAAGCATTACTTCCTGAAGGAAACTTTCCTTGTCCTCCCTAATTAAACAATGATCTCCTTGGACAACTTAACTAAATTGTCACTTCACATTTCTTTGCAGGATTATTGGATGGAAATGTGACACAACTACACCCCAAGACTATACATTTCAGAAGTGGGATTTAGGCCAGCTTTCTTTCACACTTGACCCCCAAACTTTATCAAGGAGTCTGTCATGTAATATGCATCAATACACGATTGAAGAATTGAATTATTTTCTGTTAGAGTATTGTATGTCTTGTTCACATATACTTAATGATTTATTCTAATTCATACTATAGCTATTTTTCCCCCTGTTATCTGCTATCTTCCTTTTTTATTCCAACTTCCTTAGAGACCTGGAGTTTTGCATATATTTCTTCATGGAAACTGGTGTAGCACCCTGATGTTGGTTCATAATACAAATTTGTAAAACTTTAAATGCATAGAAATTGTCCTTTTTATAATTTACTGCTTCTATATTTTATGTAAATTTTATTAAAAAATATAATGGCATTTACATGTCTAGTGTAATCCATAGCAAATAAAAGCATCTCTACTGAACTTCAAATCCTTAATTATTTAAGATAAAGTATGAACAACTAGCCTTTGTTAAAGCAGTATAATTAATTTTGTATTGTAATATGACAAAAAGTGATATTTCCTTTGAATTAGGAGGTGATAGAACAATAAAAAATGAAGAATTATTTCTTTAGGACTTACAAAATTAAAACTAATTTAGGACTTAGGCTTAACTATGTAGAATTTATTAAAACAATTGATTTAAAGTGTCTGCATCCCAGTAATTCATACACATAGGAATCTGTTTTTTGACAAGCTGCCTAACAATAGCAAGGGAAATCAAATTTCTAACAATTATGGTGTCTTATATTGTAGTATTAGATATTTGAATACATCCATTGATTTTTTTTTTTGCACTGACAGTTAAAGAGGAACACAGAAATTGCCAGTAAAAGCAACTCCTTAAACTTAGTGTGCAGTCATCTCTAAAAATGTAGAAACTGAGTAACTGCAGAGAACCAAAGTAATTTTTTTTTTCCCGAAGTAAATTTTTTGGACGGTCTAGCCACTATCTCTTTTGATGAGAACAGCATCCTAAAAATTCCTTTCTCCTCACATTTTATCTACATATATTGTCTATTTGTTTATTATTATTATTATTTTAACTTAAAAAATTTTTTAACTTTTTTTTAACTTTTAACTTTTAAAATTTTTTAACTTAAAAAATTAACTTAAAAAAATTAATTTTTTTTTTTTTAATTTGTCTAATGCCATCAAGTTATTTGTTCATGGATTTGTTTGATGAAGACTTAAAAAAATGTGTGTGAGACAGGGTGAAGGATTTGTCTTTTTGTTTGTTTGTTTGTTTGTGTTTTTAAGAATTTATTTCTTTATCTGACAGACAGTGAGAAAGGGGAACACAGACAAATGAAGTGGGAGAGGGAGAAGCAGGATCCCCCTTGAGCAGGGACCAGAAGCAGGGCTTGATACCAGGACCCTGAGGTCGTGACCTGAGCCAAAGGCAGATGCATAACAACTGAGCCACCCAGAAGCCCCAAGGATTTGTCTTAAAACATGTTCTTATTCTGAAGGACTTGACCTCAGTACACTTCCTTCATTCCCAGGTGTGGATGTAGAGTTATGTTTGCAATCTCTTGAATGTTCAAACCAAGAATGGGATAAATATGAAAGCATTGCCTTCTGAACTCTTGTTGGCTCCTCTCAGTTCCACAGGAGCAAAAATGATTCCCCCTCCTCTCTGCTTCCATCTTGGCCTGAATAAGTTAGTAGGGCCTTAAGATAGACTGGCTGATTTTTGTTTATCTATTTGTTTTTGTTTCAGGAGTAGAATTTAGTGATTCATCAGTTGCATATAACACACAGTGCTCATTATATCAAGTGCCCTCCTTAATGTCCATCACCCAATTACCCCATGCCCCCCACTTATCTCCCCTCCAGCAACCCTTATTTTGTTTCCTAGAGTTAAGAGTCTTTTATGGTTTCCACACTCTCTGTTTCCATCTTATTTTATTTTTTCTTACCTTCCCTTGTGTTAATCTGTTTTGTCTCTTAAATTCCACATGTGAGTGAAATCATATGGTATTTGTCTTTCTCTGACTGAATTATTTTGCTGAGCATAATACCTTCTGGTTCTGTCTACATTGTTGAAGATGGCAAGATTTCATTCTTTTTGATGGCTGAGTAATATTTCATGGTATATATGTACCACACCTTCTTCATCCATTCATCTGTCAATGGACATTTGGGTTCTTTCCATATTTTGGATCTTGTGGACATGGCTGATGTAAACATTGGGGTGTATGTGCCCCTTCAAATCACTCTCTTTGTATCCTTTGGATAAATATCTAGTAGTACAATTGCTGGGTTATAAAATAGTTCTATTTTTACCTTTTCGAGTCATTTCTTTAACGTTTTTCAGAGTGGCTGCACTAGTTTGCATTAAACCAACAAGTAAGAGGGTTCCCCTTTCTCCAAATCCTCGCCAACACCAGCTGTTTTCTGAGTTGTTAATTTTAGCCATCTGACTGGTGTGAGGTGGTATCTCATTGTGGTTTTGATTTGTATTTCCTGGGTAACAAATAATGTTGAGCATTTTTTAATGTGTCTGTTAGAGTTTTATATATCTTCTATATATATTCGTTTCTTCTGCCCATTACTTGATTGGATTTTTTTTGTTTTGTTTTGTTTCTTTTTCGGTTGTTGAGTTTTTTAAGTTCTTTATAGATTTTGGATTCTAGCCTTTTATCTGATATGACTGGCTGATATTTTGATAATATTATTTGATAATAATATTTGATAATATTATTTTGTTAATTTGGAAGTCAAGCTTATACATTCACCTTCTGATATATTCCTGTTAAATGTTCTAATAATAATCATCTGTCCCCAGAGGTAGATGAGTCTCTTGAAGAACTAAGACATAATATCATGAAGACAAGGATTTTCATCTTTGTCACTGGTTTAAAAGTCTTCTTGGTCACTCAAGTATAGTAAAGACTTCTACTGCTTACATATACCCTGTTGTCTTAATGGTTGCATTAACTTCCGTACCCCCAGGCATGGCTTCATGGTAGTTCAAGTCAATTGCTGTAGAGGAATGTGATGTATATCCATTTCAAAGGAAAGATATTTGTTGGCTATACACCACGAGTTTTTCTTCTTCTTCTTCTTTTTTTTTTTTAAGATTTTATTTATTTATTTGACACAGAGAGAGAGAGAGAGATCACAAGTAGGCAGATAGGCAAGCAGAGAGAGGGGGGAAGCAGGATCTCCGCTGAGCAGAGAGCCCAATGCAGGGCTCAATCCCAGGACCCTGAGATCATGACCTGAGCCAAAGGCAGAGGCTTAACCCATTGAGCCATCCAGGAACCCCATCCACCAGTTTTTCTTTACGCTAGTTCAAAAAAATCATAGATACAGACTGGTATTGAGTTGGCAAAGTTACAAGTTTACAAGATTACAAGTTGGTGAAGTTACAAAGCCTGAATAAAAGGTTTACTCATTACACACTAGATAGTTGCCTGGGAGATTTGCATAAGTGAGAACTAAAATTTTGTAGTGTTAAGGCTCAAAAATTTTGAGATTTGCTATTGTTGTTGTTTTTATTTTTTCTCATAAGATAGCATATCCTGATGATCATTACGAGGGTCTAAAATAGTGTTTGATACACATAAGTGTGTGTTGGTTTTATATTGCTGCATTTCCATAAACTTGATGGCTATAAACTTGATAGCTTGAAACAACATTCATTCATTAGATCAAAGTCAGCAGTTCAGAAGTTCAGTATGGATTGGATGGGTTCTCTGCCCAGGGTATCATATGGCTAGAATCAAGGTGTTGACCAGGTTTGAGTTGTCATTTGGGAAGTCTAGGGAAAAATTAAATTGAAAGTTTATTCTTTTGGAAGAATGCAGTTTCTTATGGTTACAGTACTAAGATTCCTATGTCTTGCTAACTGTTAGGATCATTCGCAGCACCAAAAGGGGACTAAATCCTTATCCATTTAGCCCCTCCATCTTTAAATCAGCAACAATGCATCAAATGTTTCTTGTACTTTAAATCTCTGAATTTCCTTTTATCTGACCTTTAGATGCAGATTTAAAGGGCCCGTGTGATCAATTCAACCCCACGTGAATAATCTTCTTTTTAATTAACTCAAAGTCAACTGATTTGTATTGTTAACTCCATCTACAAAATCCCTATTGCCATAAAATGTAACATAACTGTAGGAGTTATACTTCATCACATTCACAGTTTCCAGCTATACTCAAGGGAGTGAGGTTATTTAAGATAGAGAGTCTTTGGGGATGATTTTAGTATCTTGTTTATTACAAAGTACTTGGAGATTTTTTGTTGGAAGAATAAATGAATGAATAATAAGAGAATATGTGTATGGCCAGGTAGAAAGAAATCAGACAGGGAAAGCATACAGGCAGATACACAAATACATATACACTTGCACACATAAACCTGTACATGCATACATATGAAAATTCCATGAGAATTATTATTGTCAATCAATTTTGTATTAACTAATATTGCATAGAAACTCCTACCCACAGATATTTTATAGTTAATTTGAGAATGTAAGAAAATACTACATTATGTAGAATCATCTTTCTGATTTCCTACTCTGAGAGTTCTTTCCAAGATTGCACACAAGTCCTAAAGTGTTTTTTCTACTTAATCATCCAGGTCTTATATAAAAGTCACTTCCAGAGCTCCTTTTGAACCCCATTATTAGACTCAGATCCTATGAAGTTATATCATAGTATTCTGTGCATTTGATCTTAAAACTATCAGGCTCTTGACATGACTTCTTAATCTTCTGCTCACCACTTTATTCTTAACCTTAACACATTGTATTTATTGGATAAATCACATTTTAATCCTTATAAAGCCTTGCCTTGCTGCCCTTTTCCTCAGTCCCATAATCTTAGCTCTTCGTTTACTGAGGTCTTATGTAACTGGTACAATAGTGCTATTTTTCTTCTTTTAAATGGACTGTATGTTCTTTGAAGACAGATGATGTATATTTTTCCCCTCAGTTTCCACAGCATCCAACATTATCATTATCCAACAGGGAGAATTCTCTCAAGATTTGTTGTTCAGTGGATCACTGAGCAAGGTGGTATTTAACAAAGTGAAGTTCATAGATCAGGATAATTAGTAAATAAAATGGTTTATAAGTTGTTAATTATGGAATAAAAAACAGAATTTGTAAGAGAAGTCAGATAATCTGTATAGGCTAAAGTTATCAGGGAATAAACTTTGTAGATATGTGTAGATACCTATAAATTCGAGAAAAGACTTTTTTTTTTTTTTAATTATCCATTTGAAAAGCTCCTGGTGCTCAAAGCTGGAAAATTAAAGGAGCAAAATAAATAATGCAACATTAGATTCTAACTTGAAGTATAAAGCAAATATACATGAGCCCATATTGATTTAAACAAATGTTGGAATTAATTAATGAATGAATAAGGAGAAGGGAAAATTTTTTTTTATTTATTTTTCAAAGATTGTATTTATTTATTTATTTGTCAGAGAGAGAGAGAGAGAGCAATCGCACAAGCAGGCAGAACAGTAGGCAGAGTCAGAGAGTCAGAGAGAGAAGCAGGATCCCCACCAAGCAAGGTGCCCAATGTGAGATTCGATCCCAGGACCCTGAGATCATAACCTGAGCCAAAAGTATCAGCTTAACTGACTGAGCCACCTAGGCATCCTGGAACAAATTTTCTTTACAAACTATTTCTTTTCTTTTTCTTTTTCTTTTCTTTCTTTCTTTTTTTTTTTAATATTTTATTTATTTATTTGACAGACAGAGATCAAAAGTAGGCAGAGAGGCAGGCAGAGAGAGAGAGAGAGAGAGAGATGAGGAATCAGGCTCCCTGCTGAGCAGAGAGCCTGATGCAGGGCTGGATCCCAGGACCCTAAGATCATGACCTGAGCCGAAGGCAGAGGCTTAACCCACTGAGGCACCCGGCGTTCCCAGACTATTTCTAAATAATAGGTATTTCCTGCCTTCTGGGAGGTGGAATTAAATTTCCTTCTTGAGTATGAGCTCTACCTAAGTACTTGCTGCCAAAGAATATACTATACAAAGGGAAAACATAGGAACTTTATAGTGAAAAACCCAAAAGGCACTACTATAACAGAGTACTCAGGTTCACATCACCAGTGTTTAGTCATGTTAATATCATACACCCTTGTTGCAATGTGGTAAACAAGCACCCTACTTCTGATTTTTTGCCCTTTGAACCTATAATGCCAATCGAATTATGAGAAATTGAGGGGCATTCTTCAAAGTAAATAGTGTTCTTCAAAATTCTCAAGGTCACAAAACATGTGTAAAGACTGTTAAACTGTTACAGATTGGAGGAGAACAAGGAGATGTAAAAATGAAATGTACTGTGGTATACTGATTTGAATCCAGGAACAGGAAAAGGACATTGATGGGAAAACTGGTCAGATCTGAACAGAGTTTATAGCTTAATTTATGTTAATAAACGAATGTTTTCTTAGTTTTGAAAAATGCATGATGATTATGTAAAATGTTGACATTAGGGGAAACTTGTTGAAGGGTATGTGGAACTGTCTCTACTATCCTGAACTTTTTTTTTTTTAAAGATTTTATTTATTTATTTGACAGAGAGAGATCACAAGTAGGCAGAGAGGCAGGCAGAGAGAGAGAGAGAGGAGGAAGCAGGCTCCCTGCTGAGCAGAGAGCCCGATGCGGGGCTTGATCCCAGGACCCTGAGATCATGACCTGAGCCGAAGGCAGAGGCTTTAACCCACTGAGCCACCCAGGCACCCCAACTCCTGAACTTTTCTTTAAATCTAAAATTATTCCAAAATAAGAAGCTTAAATTTTTTCTAAAATTATATATCTTTATATCTAACTTTATCTATGTTATAAAAATCCAAAATCTAAATCAGGAAATTCAGGTCCAAAACACTAATTATGAAGGTTAGTGTTTACTTAACATTCTTAACATTCTTAATTCTGAAAAACATTCTTCTTAAGTAGTAGATAAATATGATTTTGAGAAACATGGGAAGCAGACAGTCTGTAAATGCTCACTGATAATCATATAGTTTATAGTTTCTTGTTAAAGAAAATTCGCTCAAAATCTGCCTCAAATAAAAGGAAATAAAGACACTCAAACACCCATAGACATACTTACAGAGTTAAATCCAAAAAAGTAAATATACAAGCAGGAGCTCTGACATCAGACTCATTGACCTGAATCTCAATTTATCATAGCAACAGTGTTCTCATTAGCAAGGTACTCCTCTAAACCCCAGACTCATTATCTGTTAAGTGGGGATAATAATATTTCTTACATTATGGTATTATTCTGATATATAAATGAAATGATACATGTGAAGTGCTAAGCACTAGTACATGGTAAGCACTTATTCAATGGTTAGCTATTAATAAAATGAGTTTCAGCATCTAATATGGGTCTATTCTGAAAATGGAATGTTCCATCTCCTTGTAGAGTAAGAGTGGGAATTAATATGCATTGAGCAACTACTGAATGCCAAGTACTCTACTAAATAAATTCTCACTTAATCCTTTTTTCAAACATACAAGTTGATATATCCCCATTATATGCATAAGAGACAGTGGCTTCAGCAGTTTAAGTAATTTGTCTAAATTTAGAATAGTGTTAGATAAAAGAGCTGGATGTTTCATTCAGCCTGCATCACTATAAAATTCATGTATACAATGGCAAGTTTCATTCACTAGCAATTTTCATTATTTATAGGTTCAAGGTAATTAGAGTAAATGAAAAGTAAGAACAGATAGAACTATGACTAGCATGCAAGATACCCCCTTAATAAAAATCTATTCATATTTTTAATTCATAACTGTTAATATAGCCTAAGGAGAAAGAATCATGTTTTTATATTAAACTCCATTTCTATCTGATCAAATAGAATTTCAGCTCCATAATATGTTTCAGAAATTCTTAATACTTTTATCTACATAGTCTAGTTTTGCTGTGTTACGAAATAGCTTTTAGGGTTTGCATTCTTGTCATTTATGGGATTATTTTCCTTTCAAAATCTAATTATATTAAATCCATAAAAAATAAAGAATACATGTCAGAAAACTTAGAAAAAAAATATTGAGACTAAAAGACAATGAAATCTTTGTAGATTGCAAAAAGATTTTTTCTAAAAAGATACTTTATTTTATAGAAAATAAATAAACCATTAAATATATTGTTTGAGTTATATATGCATCATAACTAACAAGATTACATAGAAAGCATGAAAAATATTTTAATGATAAAACTGTTTTTTTCTAAGAATGCACACAAAGTTTGAAAGCTTATGTAACGGAGAGGCAGAAACCATAGGTAAGACATGAAGAGTGATGGATCTCTGGGAGTTCTTTCTAGTTCCCAAATTCTCAAAACATATATATGTTATCTATATATGATTGAATAGGCCATGAATTTTCAAGAATTTCTCCCCCCAGGTGTTCAATCAGGATAGTATTCATAATAGGTAACCCCTTGTTCTGAAAGATCTGCTGCTCCCCTCCTATGTGCTCCTGGGTTGTCAGTGGAGGTCACAGAATTTTTCTCCCATGTTTCAAGGACAGGTCCTTTGTCTACAACATGAATGGTGTTACTTTATCTTCTTTTTCTCAGGCTCCCTATGGAGAGATCTGATGCTAAAATTAACTTCTTGTTAATCCCACCAGTAGGAACCATGAGTGAACTAACTCCTTAGGATCTCCTGAAGATAGGCTATGAGAAAAGGTTTTGATCAATGTTCTGTGTTATATATTATGTAGGAACCATAATGTTTATGCCACTGATATTCTATGTTTATTATTCAAAGTGACATTTAGTTTTTAGCCAATATTGTACCTCCTCCAACAAACTTGTGTCTCTTCACTCTTCATGACTCAAACATAAGGTCATGACTGCAGAGGAAGAATTTATAAAAGACTTCCCATACAAACACATAGATGGCCTTCCAAGGTAGGGAGCAGTATTAGTTGAAAGATTATTTGTTAATTATTTTTGTATGCAAGAGCCAGGAGAAAACAGAATCATTTTGCATGAAAAAAAATTGTACATAAAGAATTTAAAAATATGAAGTGCTAATGGAAATTTCTGGATAAAAATTAAGAGGAAAAGAGAAGATAAGAGGAATCAAGAAATGTTTGACTATGGAAAATAAAACTGGGTAACTTCCTTTTATTTGTTGATAAGATTTATAGTAGAAACACCCCATCTCTGTTTTCCAGATAGAAAAACTACAGAAAATAGGCATTACTTGGTAGTGTTTCATTTTTGATTTTTCAAGAGAAACTGAAAAGATGTTGAGTTTTAAAGCCAGCCATAAAAAGGATTGAGATACATAGGAAACATGGAGATAGAGGAGAATTTGTGTGTGTGTGTGTGTATACACTCACACACATGTATACATACACATTTTACAAAAAGGACAAATACAAGAATTAGCCATCTTATCCAATGGATAGGATTTTATTATAAGGTTGCCTGTATTTTCCTAACCCTCTTCATTTTGGATGAATTCAATAACACAAAACTCCTTATTCCCTTCCTCAGTAGAATTGTGGGCAAATTTTCATTCACTTTTGAATGCAGTGCACAGCTTAAGCTCCTAGGATAAGTCTTGTCCAAAGAAACAACTTTTGGTATGAATAGTTTTGTTCATAGCCAGTGTTTCAGGTATTTTTTCCATGGAATAAACTTCAGAATACTTAAAAGTATACTTTTTATGTTTTACCTCTCTTTATATTACAGTTCTCTACAAAAAAAAGACAATAAAAATAGAGAAAGAATTTAATAAACCCATGAAATTTTATTTTCACAGATGTCAGTACATGAACTCTAACTGGAAAACATTAATACTGTTCCTTTTGTCTTGTTTTTGCTAAATAAAACAGTTTTTAAAAATTCTTGAGGGATTTTTTTTTCTGTTTCTCAGAATAAAGTTTATACTATGGACTTAAGAACACAAAAGTGCCCAGTGTCATACTTTCTGAACAAAATGATGGGCAGAAAACATTAGAGGAGTGGGACTTCTCTCAAAAGATAGGGGCTGCTCCCCAAGCACCTCCCTTTCTAGCTAAGAGGAATGTCTGCAGGGTCAAAGGCTCCAGTTGTAAGAATCTGGAAATATCTTTTACAGACAAGGAAAATCTACTCAATCTCCAATGGAGAAGTGGAGAGAAAACAAGCATCCCATAAATCAACAGTGTTCTAACACCTTCCATAGTCAGAGCATTAGCATCTAGACAGCATCATTCAGATGGTGTCAACCAGCAGAAAGAGGACCACAGGAATTGCCTATAAATTATCACACTTTCCCCTTTTCTTTGTTTTTCCTCTCTACTATAACACATTGAAGATGCTGTCCCTTGAAGAAAGAGGATTCTCTCCTTCCCACAGTAATACAATAAAAGCACCAAATCTTGAAGAAAGTGGGGACAGGGGGAGCCTTAGGCAGATCAAAGATCGTTTTTCCCTTTTTATTCACTCAGTTACTGTTCTGAGGAATTTGAGGAATGAGGAAATGAGATTTAAATCAGCTCATCATATGAATTTCAAAAGATAATGCGTTTGCTTTTCTTGTCCTTTTCCCTGCCATTCCAGTGCTGCCTTTCTTTATACCAGAGTTGAAATACACTGCTTCTTGATCTTCTCAGTTGCTAATTCAGTATCTTCTGCTTCTCCTCCACCCTCCCAGTTTTGACAAGGGCTCCTGTTGTGACCATCATTTGGTCTTCCTGGACACTTCTCAATGGAATACTGCTCCATCTGCAGTAGCTGAAAAGCTGATGTGATGCAGACAGGTCACCTTTCTACTCTATTTTCTTATTTCCTTATTCATGACAAGTTCATCACTCAAGAAGCTTTGCATTCATTTTCTATTGATTTTTTGAAGGATTAGAGTAATTTAATAAACTTGCTATAAAGAAATAGAAGAATTAAAATTGTAGGCAATATGACATTTTTTACTCTCCTAAAAGCAAATGCCTTAGGATATTGGGATGGAGATTTAAGCAGTGAAATAACATAATCAGATTTCATTTAGAAATTAAGACTTTGATCACAAAGAAATTATTGTATTAGTGAGGTATAAGGGTGAAGCTGAATATCTGCAAGTCTTCAGTGTGCCAATGAGTACATTTTAAGAATTGATTATTATTCATATTTTTAATATTTTGTGAAGCCTATAAACTGTATTTTCAGAAACATGCATTAAATCTCACAATTTCAAGTTTGTATCACTCTCTTTTTTCACTAGAATTGGTGGGGATGCCTTTGACAACAAGAGAAAAGACCAAATTAAAATAATTTAAATTAAAAAAATCATCATCGTACTTAACATTAAGTTCCAAGTTTGGTGATATAGTCACTTAAAATATCACTATGGACATTAATCCTTTTTGTCTTTCTTCCCTGCCATCCTTGGCATGTCAATCTTCACTTGGACTAGTCTTATTCTTGGATACAAAATGGATGCATTGGTTCCCGGAATAGCATCCAGACCCAACAAAAGACCCAGTGAAAGAACAAGGATGATTTTTCTGGGTGTGTCTCTTTTATCAGGGAAGAAAATTTTCCTAACAACTACTCTTCTCCTCCAGAGAGCTTCATCTCATGTTTAATTGTTAGGATTGCTTCACATATCCATTCTTAAATCAATCTATTAGAAGAGGAATTGACTTTTCATTGAGGAGTTAGGAAGATCCATATACAGCTTTGTTAAAATTTAAATACAACTGAGACACTGCCAGACAAAAACAAAAGAAGAAATAATGATCAAGATTGAATTGGCATCAAAGTGTTACTGTTAAATCTCATAAGGATTCAATATTGTGTACACTAGTTTAAGAAACCCCTGCCAGAAATTTTCATTAAAACCATTAGAGTCCATATTGGACAGTATGCTGAACAAAACCTACATTTGAATAATCATCCAGAAGAAGAAATGAAACAAATAGATTGGTAAACTATAGATCAATGAAAGAAAATCAGACTGAACAAGATCTCTCAATCCCAAAGTGAAGAGAGTTTCAGAAAAGAGTGAACAAAGTCTTCAAATATAACAATATCTGCTTCAAATCCTTCAGATATGACAACAACTATGTGCAGAAGGAAAAATGTACTCCAATCCTGCCAGATTAAGGAGGCCCTCGTGTCCCAGATGAGGCAGGAGTTCATTGACCTGCGGGGACCGGTTCCCGGAGATTTGAGTCAAACGTCCGAAGACCAGAGTTTATCGGATTTTGAAATATCAACGCGGACACTGATCAACGTGTGGATCCCGTCGGTGTTTCTCTGGGGCAAAGCGGCGAACGCCTTCCACGTGTATCAGGTCTACATCCGGATAAAAGACGACGAGTGGAACGTCTACCGGCGGTACACAGAGTTCTGGAGTTTGCACCACAAGTTACAGAACAAGTACCCGCAAGTGAGGGGCTACAACTTCCCACCCAAAAAGGCCATTGGAAACAGGGATGCCAAGTTTGTGGAGGAGCGGAGGAAGCAGCTCCAGAATTACCTGCACTGCATCATGAACAAGGTCATCCAGGTGGCCCCCGAGTTCGCTGCCAGCCCCAAGAAGGAGACCCTCGTGCAGCTCATACCATTTTTTGTCTCACAGAATGTTCCAGAACCAAATAGGTCCGTCGCTGTTGCCTCGGTGGGTAACTGATGCAAGGAGACATTCTCGGACTCCCCCTGGCACTGACTTAAGTCCTAGTAATGTGAAAATAATGTAACTGTGACCTAACTTAAAATGGGGTATACATTTCTTGTTCTTCTATCTCATGAAATTGGAAAGAAAGTGGAAGGTGTTGTTGACGTGTGAAAAAAAAAAAAAGAAAGAAAGAAAAAAGAAAATCGGACTGAACAAGATCTCTCAATCCCAAAGTGAAAAATCTCCTCACGTTGTTAGAGGTATGAATTTTCACTTTTGAACTACGGGAGAAATAATCACTCTATTCAAGGAGGGAACTCAACCCACTACTTTATACTTCACTATTTGGTGTCACATACATTTTATTTATATCCAACTTCAAGATTTACTTAAATCATTGGGTCAAAACAGGAATGCTCTCTCTTTTTTATTATGTTTATAAACCCTAGTCATTACTCAGAGATCATTATAAGTCCCTATTCTCTGTATACCAATTCTGAAATGAGTTGCATTTCCCAGAGAAGCTTTCTTTAACCACTGCAGACCACATTATCTCCAAGGTAACATAGAGGTTGAGAATTTAATGAGACTGACTTGTTTTTTATTCTCTCCTATAATAACTGTGATCTTAGCTCAATACATTGTCCTGGTCTCAGTTTCTTCATTTGTGAATTGGAAATTCAAATTTCCTCTTTCATAGGAGAATGTTTTAAAGATTTAAGTTAGATACTGCATGTAAAATGTTTGGTACATGGTCTGACACAGAGTAAAATTTCAATAATTGCCATTAATAACAAAATCCAGTACATTTAAGCACAATTTGCTATTTTCCTGTTTTCTATTATTTATCTTCCATCTCTTTCAAATCCTCATTATTAGTTTCACAAATGAAAGTTCATCTCCAGCTTAAAATGAATGGACCAGCACAACTAGGGAAAGTAGTTCCCACGCTTTACTGTGCATAATAATCACATAGAGACTTGATTAAAATGGATATTCTTCTGGGAGTCTCTTGAAGAATTTGATACAGAATGGTAAATTTTGTGATCAGAACATGCATGTTTAACACATTATCCAGGGGATTCCAATAAAGTAATCCATGGGTGACATGCAGAGAAACATTATCTTATACTCAAATGAGATAGAGAATATACTTTAGTAAAAATTTGCTTAAAGGAATAAAACAATGAACTCAATTTTTTTTTCAGTTATGTCATGTTATAAATTGCATAGTCTTAGATTTATTACTTAAAATGAGTATGAAGAAGATAACCATCCTTTTCATAGATGAAATTGATTTATATATGTTAAAATAATGTACAAATATATGTTGATGCAATTCTAACCTCTTTGTAGAAAGTTTTCTTTGTGCCACCCAATTATACTTGGAATATAGAAAACACTCAATAATAATTTACTTCTCTATTTGATTTACTATCACAACTAAAGCAGAAAAATGTCTCTTAAATAGTAGTTATCTTCTTTTAAATAATAGTTTTTATTCAAGTGTGATTATACTCCAAATCCAAAGAATGTATATTTGTAAATATCCCAGTGTAGAATGATCCTTGAATGCATTCTTTAGTAGTTTGCTTCATTTATTTTATAAATGCAGTGCAATAGCTTTTCCAACACTTTTCTAAAATATTAATAACCATTTTTATAGGTTTTCTTAACCAATCATAGAAGCAAAGACAATACAAAGTTAATATAGTGAGTAGGTCATACACTCCCTCCTGGGACACATTATCCTCTGAATTACTTTTGTTCAACTCTCCAGTGCTACATTTTTCCAATAATGTGCTTGGATAGTTCCATTATCATCCAAGGTAGTTGAACATTAATGAATCACTCAGCATAGGAAGAATAATGTTCCATATCTTTCTGCACTTTCTAGGAATTCATTGAACAGTAGTTGGGCAAGTATAAAAGGATCTTCTTTAAATAGACATTCTTATTTTTGACCTGGCTTGCCTGTATGCATTAGTGTGCAAGGTACTATTAAATGCATTGGATTTTTAAGATAGCTTCTCCATATGAGAAATATGGATTTTCATTATTGTGTTTTCTTTGAATGTGGACAATTAACAGTGATATATTTTATTTTCTCCTTTTCAGTTGCACTATGTGTATAAGCCAGATAAAAGGAAGCAAAGTAAAATGCAGCTGAGAAATGTAATTTGTGTTTAATTAACAGGACAGAACTTGATTTGTAGCACTCCATAATATTGAATAAGATCAGTTTAGAAACAACTACCATTGTAGCATTCTTTTATTTTTTTAGGTTTCAATCCTGAGTTCCATTTAATAGACAAATCAACATATTCTTTGCTGAAGGATGGTATGTGACAGTTGTTTGACCAAAGAATAAAGCTGGTATTTGCTACTGTGAGAGTTTCCCAGATGTCTCATGGAGATCAAGATTTCTCACAGAAATTTGAACATTTTTGGAGCAAGATTATATTTTCACATATATGGATGGCATATTTTGAGGGTAGCTCTCAAAGATTCCTGCTTCTTGGTATCAGGAACTTCGTAAAATTTCTTCTCTTTAATTGTTTGCCAAACCCAATAATTTGCTTTTTACAATGAAACTATGACTAAGGTGTGGTGATGATGAGGGAGCAGGAGGCTGGCTGAGGACAGAGCAAAAGCTGGCGCCTTGCACCCCCTCTTCACCCCTCCGTAATATGTGTAGCCTTCCTCAGACACCCCTGACCGCCATAAAATGATAAATAGTTAACTTGCAGGGATCGCAGTCCTGCAGAACAGGAATCTCCCTTGCTCCACAGATGTCCTAGAGACCTAAACAGGGAGGTTACTTTATCAATAGCATAAATTTCCAGAGGCAAATAACTCTCAGTTCCTGAAGCCCTAATGTTTCCCTCCCCACCATAAACTGGAGGAGGCTGAGGTAGAAGGGAATGTAAATGACAGCAGGATCATAATACCCCACCAAGAATCTCCCAACTATCTTGATGTTAATGCCTGACCTAAAGATGACATTGATCAAGCCATAAGGGCAAGGCCTCCCCCCGGCACTTTGTAGGCCCTCCTTAACATGTGAAAACTCTGTTGAAACCTCCCATCCCTTCCCCTCACCTTCCCCTAACCGCAAGGTATATAACATGCCTACCCTCACAACCCGGGGCAGCAGCTCTTCCTGCCCACGGGTCCTGTCCCCGTGCTTTAATAAACCACCATTTTGCACCAAAGATGTCTCAAGAATTCTTTCTTGGTCATCAGCTCCAGACCTCAGCCCACCGAACCTCACCTAGGTTCTAGAACTTCATCAGTGAGATATCATCTTTTTTTTTTTTCAAGTTTTTATTTAAATTCTACTTAGTTAAAATATAGTGTAATTTTGGTTTCAGGAGTAGAATTTAGTGATTTATCACTGACATAAAACACTCCGTGCTCATCATATTAACTGCCCTCCTTCATACCCGTCATCCATCTAGCCCATCCCCCCACCTGATACCTCCATCAACCCTTAGTTTGTTCTCTATAGTTACGAGTGTGTTTCTTGTTTTCTTTGTCTCTTTTTCCTTTTGCTCTTTTGTTGTTTTTAATTCCACATATGAACAATATCATATGGTATTTGTCTTTCTCTGACTTACTTTGTTTAGCATAATATTCTTTAGCTCCATCCATGTTGTTGCAAACAGCAAAATTTCATTTTTTATGGTTGAATAATTCCATTGTGCAAATATACCACATCTTCATTATCTGTTCATCAGTTGATGAACACTTGGGCTGTTTCCATAACCTGGCAGCTGTAAATAATGCTGCTTAAACATCAGGATGTATACATATTTTGAGTTAGTATTCTTATATGTCTTGGGTAAATAAATACCTTCTAGTATAATTACTGATTGTAGGGTAGTACTATTTTTAGCTTTCTGAGGAAACTCTATACTGTTTTCCAGAGTGGCTGTATCAGTATGCGTTCCCACCAAAAGTACACGACGGTTTTCCTTTCTCTGCATCCTCGTCAACACTTGTTGCATCCTATGTCATTTATTTTAGCCAGTCAGACAGGTGTAAAGTGATATCTAATTGTGGTTTTGATTTGTATTTCCCTGATGAGTGATGTTTAGAATCTTTTCATGTATCTGTTAGCCATCTGAATATCATCCTTGGAAAAATGTTTATTTATGTCTTCTGCCAATTTCTTAACTGGATTATTTGGTTTTGGGGCCTTGAGTTTAATAAGTTATTTATATAGATTTTTGATACTAACCTTTTATTAGATATGTCATTTGCAAATATCTTCTCCCATTCAATAGGCTGCCTTTTAATTTTGTTGATTGTTTCTTTTGCTGTGCAGAAACTTTCTATCTTGATGAAGTCCCAATAGTTCATTTTTTAGTTTGATTTGGCCAACGTCAATGAGGTTGCTGCCTGTATTCTTCTCTAGGATGTTAATGGTTTCCTGTCTCATTCAGGTCTTTCAAACATTTTGCATTTATTTTTATGTATGGTATAAGAAAGTGGTCCAGTTTCATTCTTTTTCACATCGCTGTCCAGTTTTCCCCAACACAATTTATTGAAGAGACTGCCTTTTTTCCACTGGGTATTCTTCTGTGCATTGTCCACGATTAGTTGACCATTTAGTTCTGAGTTCATTTCTGTGTTTTCTATTCTGTTCCATTGATCTAAATGTCTGTTTTTGAGCCAATACCATACTGTCTTGATGACTACAGTTCTAAAATATAACTTGAATTCTGGCTGATATGTCAGCTTTATTTTTCTTTGTCAAGATTGCTTTTGTTTTGGGGGGCCTTTTGTCATTCCATACAAATTTAGGATTATTTGTCCTGGCTCTGTGAAAAATATTAGTAGTATTTTGGTAGGGATTGCAATGAATGCATGGACTGGATGGGGTAGTATAAACATTTTAATGATATTTGTTCTTCCAATTCATGAGCATGGAATTTTTTTTTTTCATTTCTTTGTATTACCTTCAATTTCTTTCATAAGTGTTCTATAGTTTTCAGAGTACAGATCTTTCACCTCTTTTATTTATTTATTTTTAAATCTATTCCTAGGTATTTTATGGTTTGGGGTTCAATTTTAAATGGGATCAATTCCTTGGTTTCTCTTTCTGTTGCTTCATTATTAGTGTACAGAAATGCAACAGATTTCTGTATATTGATTTTGTGTCCTATGACTTTACTGAATTCTTGAATTAGTTCTAGCAGTTTTTTGGTGGAATCATTCAGGTTTTCTACACAGAGTATCATGTTGTCTGTGGATAGTGAAAGTTTGACTTCTTTGCCAATTTGGATGCTTTTTAGTTCTTTTTTTTTTTTTTTAAGATTTTTTTTATTTATTTAGTTGACAGAGAGAGATCACAAGTAGGCAGAGAGGCAGGCAGAGAGAGAGAGAGAGGAGGAAGCAGGCCTCCTGCCGAGCAGAGAGCCCGATGTGGGACTCGATCCCAGGACCCGAGATCATGACCCGAGCCGAAGGCAGCGGCCTAACCCACTGAGTTCTTTTTTGTTGTCTGAGTGCTAAGGCTAAGACTTCCAGTACTATGTAAAATAACAATAGTGAGGGTAGATATCACTGTTTTTTTTTTCTGACCATAGAAGAAAAATTTTCAGTTTTTCTTTCATTTATGGCCTTTAGGATGGGCCATATATGGTCTTTATGATGTTAAGTATATTCCCTCTATCCCTACATTGTTGAATGTTTTTATCAAGAATGGGTACTATACATCACAAATGCTTTTTCCTGCATCTATTGAGAGGATCATATAGTTCTTATATTTTCTTTTATTCATGTAGTGTAACATGTTGATTGATTTGCAAATATTGAAGCACCCTTGGAGCCCAGGAATAACTCTTACTTGATCATGGTGATTGATTCTTTTAATGCATTTTTGGATTTGATTGGCTAGTATTTTGTTGAGAATTTTACATTCATGTTCATTGGGGATATTGGCATATTGGCCTGAGATTTTTTTTCTTTTTTTTTTTCTTTTTTTTTTTTTTTGGTGGGATCTTTTTCTGGTTTTGGATTCAAGGTAGTGCTGTCCTCATAGAATGAGTTTGGCAGTTTTCTTTCTAGTTCTATTTCTTTTTTTTTTTTTTTTTTTTTAACAGTTTGAGAAGAATAGGTATCAACTCTTCTACAAATGTTTGGTAGAAATCACCTGGGATGCCATCTGGCCCTTGGCTTTTGTTTGTTGGGATATTTTCAATTACTGATTAAATTTCTTTGCTGGTTATGGGTCTGTTCAAATTTTCTATTTCTTCCAGTTTTAGTTTTAGTAGTTTACATGTTTCTAGGAATTCATCCATTTTTTTCCATATTGCCTAATTCTTTAGCATAAAATTTTTCTTAATATTCTCTTATAATTGTATTTCTGTGGTGTTGGTTGTGATCTTTCCTCTCTAATTCATGATTTTACTTAATTGGATACTTTCTCTTTATTTTGATAAGTCTGTCCATTTTATTAATTCTTTCAAAGAACTGCCTCCTAATTTTATTGATCTGTTCTACTGTGTGTGTGTGTGTGTGTTTGTGTTTTTCTTCCTATATCATTTATTTCTGCTCTAGTCTTTATTATTTCCTTTCTTCTGCTGGCTTTAGACTTCATTTGTTGCTCCTTTTCTAGCTCATTTAGATGTAAGATTAGGTTGTGAATTTGAAGTTTTTCTTGCTTCTTGAGGTAGGCTTGTATTAGTCTCCTCTTATGACTGCTTTTGTTGCAACTAAAGGTTTTAGATATTTGTGTTTCTATTTTAATTTGTTTGCATGTGTTTTTATTTTATTTCTTCTTTAATTTCTGGTTAAGCCTATTACTCTTTAGTAGGATGTTCTTTAACTTCCATGTATTTATGGTTTTTTTCATTTTTTTTTCTTCTGGTTACTACAATTTTCATAGTATTCTGGTCAGAAAATATGCATGTTATGATTTCAGTCTTTCTGCACTCGATGAGGCCTGATTGTGACCCATATGTGATCTATTCTGGGAAATGCCCCATGTGCACTCAAAAAGAATATGTATTCTGTTACTTTGGGATAAATTGCTCTTATTATATCTGTTAAGTCCATCTGGGACAGTTTTTCATTCAAAGTCACTGTTTGCTTATTGATTTTCTACTTAAATGATCTGTCCATTGCTGAGTGGGATGTTAAATTCTACTATGGTTATTGTACTGTTGTCAATGAGTTCCTTTATGTTTGTTATTAATTGTTTTATGTATTTAGATATTTCCAAGTTGCAGGCATAAATATTTATAGTTTTTAGAACTTCTTATTGAATAGAGTCCTTTATTACTGTATAGGGCCCTTCTTCACCTCTTGTTATAGCCTTTGGCTTACAATCTAGTTTGTCTTAAGTTTGGCTACTCTGGCTTTATTTTGAAGTCCCTTAGGATGATAGATTGTTCTCTATCTCACTGTTTTCAATCTGCAGGTGTTTTTAGGTCTAAAATGAGTATCTTGTGGACAGCATATAGATGGTTTTATTTATTTATTTTTTAAAAATCCGTTCTGACCCAATGCTTTTTGATAGGAGTATTTAGACTATTTATATTCAGAGTGATTATTTGTGGGTATGAATTTATTGTCACTGTATCACTTGTTAAGTTGTTGTTTCTGGAGATTTTCTCCATTCCTTTCTAGTCTTTGTTGCTTTGGCTCTTACTTTCCCACTCAGTACTCTTTAATATTTCTTGCAGGGATGGCTTTGTGGTCATGAACTCCTTTAGTTTTGTCTGGGAAACTCTATTTCTCTTTCTATTCTGAATTATAGCCTTGTTAGATAGAGTATTCTTGGCTGCATATTTTTCCTATTCAGCGCATTGAATATATCATGTCACTTTTTGTGGCCTGTCAATTTTCTGTAGAGAGGTCTGCTGCTAACCTTACTTGCCTTCCCTTGTAAATTAGAGACTTATTTTTTCTTGCTGCTCTTAGGAATGTTTTTTTGTTATCTCTATAGCTTGCAAATTTTAGTATGATCTGTCTTGTTGTTGACCTGCTTTTGTTGGATTTGATGGAAGTTCTCTGTGTCTCCTGGATATGAATATCTGTTTCTTTCTCCAAATTGAGGAAGTTTTCAGCTATAATTTCCTTAAATAAATCTGCCTTTTTTTCCTTCTCTTCTTTTTCTGATACTCCTATGATACAAATGTTATTATGCTTCATGGAGCCTCTGAGTTCTCTAACTCTACATTTGTGATCCAATACTTTTCTCTCCCTCTTATTTTGAGCTTCACTATTTTCCATAATTTTATCTTCTGTATTACTTATTCATTTCTGATTCTTCCATCCTTATGGACATTATAACCTTTTGTTTTATTTTGGTCAGACTAGTTTTTAAGTCTTTTATCTCTGTAGTAAGGGATTTCCCGGTGTTTTATATACTTTTTGGAAGCCCAGCTAGCATCTTTATAATTGTTGTTTTATTTATTTTATTTATTTTTTTTAAAGATTTTATTTACTTGACAGACAGAGATCACAAGTAAGCAGAGAGGCAGGCAGAGGGAGAGGGACAGAAGCGGGTTCCCTGCTGAGCAGAGAGTTTGATGTGGAGCTCGATCCCAGGACCCTGGGATCATGACCTGAGCCTAAGGCAGAGGCTTTAACCCACTGAGCCACCCAGGTGCCCCATGATTATTTTGTTGTTGTTGTTGTTTTGTTTTTAATTCTGAATTAGGCATATTATTTATATTTGTTTCAATTTGATCCTTGGTCATGACCTCTTCTTCTTCTTTCATTTGGGATGAATTCTTCCACCTTGGCATTTTATTCTGGTCTCTGTCTTCTTCTGTGTTAAGAAAGCCTGTTACGTTTCTTACTCCTGAGTGTAATGGCTTTATTAAGAAGAGTTCATACACTGTTTAGTGTCTGGTGTTTCGGGAAGTGTTTCTGGTGTATGCTGTGTGTACTTTGTTGCTGTGTTTTGGCTCCTCTTTCCCTCAGATCTGTCCTCTGTGGAATTTCTCCTTTTCTGGTGTGTCTAGTGCTTGGGCTTTGGCCAGAGTGTGGTGAGTTTTAACTAGTGTGCTCTGACCTAATGCTATTTCCCCTAGAGCAGAAACTTTGCAGCACTCTATTGTCAGTAGTGTTGGTTCATGTGAGGGGTTTGTGTTGGTATTCTGGGGAAGCCACCCACTGCAGTGGTTCTCAGAAACTTGCCCTAGTAAAGAAATACCTGCAGTGTGTGTGTGTTGGAGGGTAAGGCTAGGGGCAGGGCTTGGTGTAAGCAGTTTAGGCCACCACTGTTGGCACTGTGCTCTTACTAAAGTTATTTTATGCTGAGGGTTAGGGAGGGAAATAACACCAGTCCTCTCCTTCCTCCCCAGAAAGAGGAGCTTGCACTCACCACTGTGAAGGAAGTCTTCACAGAAGAGCAAACGATTTCCCTTGGTGTGACCCAGGTTTTCCTCAGATCCCTGCTTTCACCCTCTCTACATCTGGGCCATCTGCCCACCCTGCAGCACAGTGCACCTGTGTTTTATCCTAGGCAGGCTGGCTGAGTTTTAAAACTCTAAACTTGAAGAACTGGGATGGCATTGACCTACCTTGGTCCTCTTGGGGGAAGGGTGTCTCACCATATTAGGGCTGGTGCAGGTTTGTCCCAGAAAGGCAGTTGTACCAACACACAGGAGCTTGGAGTTTGAAGTAGAGCATAGCAGAAAACCCATGTTCAGGTTAACCCCTTTCAGCAGGTGCCTGTGCCCATATGTTAAGGGGCAGGAGAGTATAATGGCACCCAGAAAATGGTTCTCTCTCTCTCTCTATCTCTTTTTTTTTTTTTTTAAGTAGGCTCCATGTTCATGTGGAGATTGACCTCATCACCCCGTGATCAAAAGTCATATGCTCTATTGACTGAGCTAAACAGACACCCTACTGAATGACTATTTCATCCCCAGAGAGACAATGCACCCTAACGCAGATGTGCACCAAGAATGCTGAACCATCTTTCCCTATGTATCCTAGCAGACCCCCAGAAAGAACCATGTGCCCTGGGCTATCTGCTCTCATTCTCCATACAAACACTGCAGAGCTCTCCAGGCTCCACACTGGCCACAGCACAAAGCTCTAAAGCTCCAGTCTCGAGCTCTGGTGATTGTAAAAACTCATTAAGTCAATGGCTTTGGGGAAGTGTTTTTCTTGTGCAATCCCCTGTGCACCCCTTTCTGTCTCCCCTACTCCCCTCTCTTCATGATCAGGACTGCCTCCCTTCTGCAGCACCTTTACTGCATGATCCTTTTTACTCACCCAAATCATGTCCCCACACTTCTTACTTTCCATGATGTGGTCTCTTCTCTCCCTCTACTTGTGCAGTTTGTTTCATCAGGCCTCAGGTTGATTTCTTGGGTGTTCAGACTGATTTGATATTTATCAAACTGTATTCAAGGAATGAGGCAAGCCTAGGGTTCTCCTACTACTCTGCCATTTTATCTGTCTCCCACCAGTGAGATGTCTTTTTTTTTTTTTTTTTAAGATTTTATATATTTAAGATGTATTTATTTATTTATTTTTTGGACACAGAGAGAGAGAGAGAGAGAGAAAGAGCATGATTGGGGGGAAGGGGCAGAGGGAGAGGAGAAGCAGGCCCTCTGCTGATCAGGGAACCTGATGTGGGGCTCAATCTCAGGACCCTAGGATTATGACCTGAGTTGAAGGCAGATGCTTAACTGACTGAGCCACCCAGGCACCCCAAGATGTCATCTCATTGTATCTCTCTTACTTTCTGTCACTTGATCGATTTGATGAAGTCAGTTATCATGTTATGGAGTGACTTATGGAGAACATTTAGGGCTGCTTCAACCAAACCAGCCAACAACTTTGTCTTATAATTCTAAAGTCCAGAAGGAAGTGAATGAATCATGCCAACAACCATATGAATGAGCTTGGAAGGAAATTTTCTCCAGTGGAAGCCTGAAGATGTCTATATCATCGGTCAAAGATTTGGCAGTAACCTTGTGAGAGATACAGAACCAGAAGACCGAGCTAAATCATGCCCAGATTACTAACTCTCAAAACTATGAGCTATTTATTATTATATATAAGATATAATTTATATATTATACACTTTATATATAAGATATATACTTTATAAATAAGATTCAATTATTTCTTATTTTAAGCCACTAAATTTTGTGATAATTTGTTTTGTAACAAAAAATAACATACTCACATATCACTGATATTATTCTATATACAGAAAATATAAATTAAAAGAAAATATGATGTACTTTAAAATGTTCCTTTCTATTAAATGTTAATATTGTCAATTTAAGTATAACTATTTGACATATTTTTCACATTGCAATATTTGGACAAAATACCTATATTTATCACAATGATTCTACTTTCCTTTAATATATTTTATGTGAAGAATATTGCAATATAGAAACATTCTTAAAATATCCTATTTATGTTTTCCTAAAATGTACTAAAACTGAATCTATATGATAATAAACAACCAGTTCTTTACAGCATTTGTAAATGTATACTAGATGTCGAGTTGAAGAGAAACAGTTATTTTTTATTTGTAAGTTCCTTAAAAGTCAAAGTTTTGAATAATTTCAAAGATGTTTAAATTTCCTGTGTGTTTATAAGAACACAGTAAATACCCGACATTATTTTGCAGACATTTTCATTTTCAAAACTCAAGGATCACCATAAATATAGTCAATATAAAACATACAAAATTCTATAAAATAATAATAACATTTAAAATACATGTTTATACACACAGAGAGGCTAAACAATTTAGTCACACATTTCCAAATATAATCTATCAGCATTCTCATTTGGGAATTATTTCCATAATGTGGAAGGTTAAGTTGACACAGATAAAAATACTATCATATTTAGATCATATTAGATCAGATTAATGTCTTTAATTAGTCTTAAATGTTTTATTTGTTCTAAAAAACTTCAATGTTATTAAAAATTTTTATTGAGTAAAGTCTATTTGAAAGCAAATCCCACTGTACTGTGCTTTTCAGCCAGCTTAAATTAATTTATACACATTATTAAAATAATAATAAAAATAATTGCTTAATTAAATTGAATAAAGTAAGTTTTTTAATATTAAAAATAATGCAGATATATTGAAATTAGACTATTAGAATACTCAGAAAGATAATTTGCAATCATTTAATGTAAAGAATGAGTCCTGATGCCCACATCCAAATATTCAGAACTCTTTGTTTTCTTCTTTTGCTGTTTTGAGTTTTGTCGTGTCTTTTTAACTTGTTTAAAGAATTAACAATATTTTTGAAAGAAGAAAACTGTGCTGAACTATGGTTTTGATTATTTCATTATAAAATGTATACCTTAGCTTGTAATAATATCCATTTTGAGAATTAATCAAGTTTTTAAATGGTGCCAGTAGACTTCTTAAACCTTTGGCACATTGAACTGGAATGGAGGAATTGTTTGGAAAAGAGATTCTTATTTTTAAAAAGCCATCTCTGAGCACAATGTAAGATTGACCGAGTTGTCTTTGGGAAATCATCCTGCTACATATTAATTTTACTTCACTATAAAAAGTTAATTTCATATCCTTGCTTTGCACTTAAAAAATAAATATAAATATAGTTTAGTGTTATCTGGAGTATAGCTAAGCTCAGGGCAGGCAACCAGAGGATACACTAAGTATATTTTAGACTAGTCTTTTTATAAAGTGGAAAAAATTCAGATAAGTTTGTATGATTAATAAAACTAACTTTTACTTAAATGTACATATAATTTACCAAAGCTTTAAAATAAACACTTCTGGGACACTTGGGTGACTCAATCAGTTGAGTGTCTGATCCTTGGTTTTCGCTCAGGTCATCATCCCACGTGTCTTGAGATCAAAACCCCTGTGTCCTGTCTGGATCCTTGCTCAGCAGGGAGTCAGCTTGAATATTTCCTCCTTCTGCCCTTCCCCTGCATTCACACATACTTTTTCTCTTTCTAAGATAATAAGTAAATCTTCAAAAAATTTTTAAAAAATAAAATAAACACTTCCATTTCATAGTCCTAAATTATTTTTTCAAATGCTAGTTTTATTGTTGAATTGTTTAAAGTTTATATTATATGAAAGAAATAAAACAAAATTAAAATTAAAGAACTTTAAACCTTGAAGTTAAACTTTGATTATGTATTTTGTTATACTATTGTCTCTACCTTAATCAGGTAATTATTTTTAATTTGGCAGAATCACATCTTTTCATGCTGAGCTTCAACTCTAACATTTATATTAATATCTTTAATTTCTTCTCTGCTCCTTCTTGCTAGTGGAGGGCCAGATATTAATTTAATTAATGTATCATTTGACTTTTTCCATACCATAAGTTAAAGTTTAGCATCCAAGTTCTAAATGTCTCCCCAATGGACATTTAATTTTAGTTTATAATTTATTAATGCCAATAGGCAGTAATCCCTTTAACTATGTTAGGCTGTTTTATGATCATAAAAACTAATTCAGCTAGACAGTAGAATTTCTCTGAAATTCATCTCCTGAAAGAATAAAAAATGCCTATGTTTCTATGCTGTAGAAAGTATATATTCTGATTCATAAGGCACTGTATCAGTTTTCTACCTCTTAGATTATCCAGACTTGAATCCTTTTTTTTTTCCCCCTGTAAGGCCAGTCAGAAAAGGTGACATGACAGCATTTTATTGTTTATGGCTGCCTAAAATACCATTCCAAGTTTTTTCTATTCTAAGCTTCTGTAAACCTTTCTAAAAAAAAGATCTACCTGTACACAAGCACATACATACATATGTACAATTAAATGAGGATGTTCTCTTTAAGCAAATGCAGCATATAGGCGATGAAACCACAAGTGGAAGTAGCCAAAGTATGCATTATGTAAAGATTGGGAACCTCAGGAAGGAGTACCCACATACAAAGTATTCAAAGAATGGCTCATTTTACCATCACCTGCATAATAAAATATTGTCTCAAAAGATGTGTCCCAAATATTGTTAATTTTAAAGTGATCAGCTGACATGGGGACTTGCTCTATCTCACCAGCATTTTAAAGAAATCAGTGGTCTGAAGGTAGATAAGATCATGAAATTAAAGCATATCACCTTAACGGCACATGCACATAAAGAAAGTAACCCATCCTACCATGATTCTAGGGGTACAACTTCATAGTTATGGTCACATGGTTTTATAATTCAAATTACATCATTTGTATTCCATCAGAAAATATTCCCTGGATTCCCATTGTCTTTAGGATTAAATCCATTGTCTTTAGGATTGAATCTAAATCATTTAGCATTTTATCTGACTCCAAGCTTGGGGGTCTCATCTGTAGATGCTAACTTCTCACTTTTTGGTTTCTTACCATACTTTTTTCTGGACCCTTGAAAATAAAAATCTTTCATTCTTACCATATCTGATCTGATATAGTCTAATATTTTGCCTTCCCAAAACTTTACCTCTCTGGTTATTATAGTTAATTTCTACTCCTCATTTCAGGTTTAGCCATAAATACTACTCTTTCAGAGAGGCAGGTAACAGGTAACTCATTTACTGTCCTGAAAGGATACAATTGCCCAGCCAACTATAGCTACCTTTTCACAGCATTATCAGAAAAGATTGTGGCAGGTGTTTCCTGAAATTTACTTTGTACCTTGTCCCCTTACCATTTCCTCTCAATCTCATCTTTCTATCAGCAGAAACCTTTCCATATGCTATGTTCTCAGTGTTAAAAGTGTGTATAACTTGAAAAAGAAAGTTTTTTTTTTTTTAGTTTTAGTTTTGTTTGTTTTTTAAAGTATAGCTAGCTGATGACACACAATATTACATTGATTTCAGGTGTACAACACAGTAATTGGAGAGTTTTATACATTACACTATGCTCACAAGTATAAATTTCATCTGTCACCATATAATTCTGTTACAATACCACTGACTGTATTCTCTGTGCTATACCATTCATCAACATGATTGATCCATTCCATAGCTGGAAGCCAGAACTTCCACCCTCCCTTCACCCACTTTACCATCCCTACATCTTCCTCTTCCCTGACAACCAAGTTTGTTCAACCCAGTTTGTTCTCTGTACTTATGAGTGTGTTTCCTGCTCTTTCGTTGGTTTCTTTTTTTTTTTAGATTCACATTTAAGTGAAAATATATGGTTTTTATCTTTCTCTGTCCAAATTATTTCTTTTAGTTTTATATTAGTCACTTAACACTCACAGTAAAAAACAGATGTTGAATGTCACACAGTTTGAATTGCGAGGCTGTACATTTTTGAACAACAAAAGGACTTGCATTTCAAAGTTTGGCTTTTTAATAATAAGCATTAAATACCTGGATTAAAAAAACCCTCAAACAAAAGAAGCAATAATATTAGAAAGAATGACAATTGATATAAGATCAGTATTCTACTCTAAATATATTTTAGAGTGGATTGGGGATGGTGGGACTGTGAAATCATTTGTGTGGATCACTGATGAAGGCGTATACATTGGCTCTTTTCAGGGCCAAAAATTGTAGAATGAGCAATTAGGAGTACAATAATGATGAAAGAATAACCTTTAAGTTTAAAAATCAAAAAACAGAAGAAACACAATCACATTTTTATTTTCACCTTTGGGATAAAGCAATATCATGGAATTCTTTGAATGGGATGATCTGAGTAAAAGAGAAATGGCTCAGAGAAGATCTAAGAATTGAGGAAGTGAAATGGCTTACTATTCTCTTTCTACTTTGACCTCTCAAATATATGCTGTTCCAAGCAGTCGAATGTAAAGAAATACTTTAGGGTCTCTCTTCTAAGAAAGGTACAGAGGTTGCCTGAAATTTTAAGAGCAGTTGCAAAGGTATCCCATGGACTAGAGAAGAAGATAGGACTATAGATATTTCAGCACAAGAATGAAGAAGCAAAGTTTGCACATTTTCTAGGCTCCTACATGGATCGTTTCCCATGAAACAGACCTATTTTCAAATGAGGCAGGATGATATGGAATTTTCTCTGGAAAAAGAGAGAAAAGAGAAGGTTAAAAAAAAAAAAAAGACAATTATGAGTTGAAACAGCCAGGACTGACCAGCAATTGTGGATTGGCAGTACTATAATTTCTGCTACCATACATAAAGAACCTTGCAAACCAGATAATAGTCTAATTATAAAGAAATAAATTTTATTTTTAATATCATATGAATTAGTCAGCTTGGGGTGCTACAACATCACACCATAGACTAGGTTGCTTAAAGAACAGACATTTCTTTCTTATAGTTTTGAAGTCTAGAAAGTCCAAGTACAAGGACTGACCATTTTGGTTCCTGATTGAGTCTTCTTCCTGGTTTCCTATGTCAAACTTTTCACTGTGTCCTCACATTGGGAAAATAGAGTGAGATCTGTTCTCTCTTTCCCCTTTTTAGTGTAAGAATAGTAATGCTATCATTGGGGCCCCAAACTCATGACTTCATTTAATTTTAATTACCTCCCAAAGTCTCCCCCTCCAAATACCATTACACCGGAGGCTAGAGCTTCAACATATGAATTTTATGTTGAGAGATTCATTTAGTCCATAACACCATGGTCCTGAATTTTAAATGCATAAACTATTAAATATCTATGTTTGCAATAATTTATTAATATCTATCTCCTCTAATGGACCAAAATCCCTAACTCTTTGGGCTTTGTTTGTAAAATAATTAGTACTTTGTTCTTAGAAACAGTAGGCATTCAATATTATTTGTTTAAAGAAGGAAGAAAAGTGAAAGGAAAAAAGAGTATGAGGGAGGAAAGAAGAAAATCAAGGGAAAAAAGGAATGAGGGAGAGAAAGTATGGAAAAAGAGATAAAATTAAACAAGACTTCACTATAATGAGAAAGGTATTATACAGGCCGAGTTGGTGGTGGTCTGGGATCTTGCAATGCAAATAATAACAATAACTTTGAAGGATCATTGTTAATTATTTTACTTCATCTTTGTAAACAATAGAATATGTAAGAAGAAATTATTGAACAATACATAAAGTTCTTACTTGTATGTCTTAGAAGAAAACATTATTTTTATTATTTTTTTAAGATTTTATTTATTTATTCAATGGAGAAAGAGAATCCATAAGTAGGCAGAGAGTCAGGCAGAGGGAGAAGTAGTCTCCTGGCTGAACAGAGAGCCCGATGCGGGGCTCGATCCCAGGACCTTGATACCATGACCTGAGCCAGAAGCAAAAGTTTTAACCCACTGAGCCACCCAGGCGCCTCTAGAGGAAAACTTTAAACTAGGATAATAAATGCATCATATTCTTATTTAATATCAGGCTTTCATTCATGCCTACAAGACCGTGAATACGGCCTCTTCTCAAACAAGTTAAATGCGAGCCATGTGCATCACTTTGTAGATACTATGAAGAAAACACCCATCCTTTCTCTAAAATGACTCATAATATCATAAAAATTATTAATTATTTTACTCTGAATATCTCTATTGATTTCAATAGCACACTGGAAACTGTAATCAGATTTTATCAGCAGATGGAAGATTGGATTTTCCTTACTTTCCAGACTGAGAAATGTATCTAATGAAGCTAGAGGTGACTTTTCCCAAATTCCAAAGTAAGTGATATTGAAGAGTAGAGACTTCCTCTTAACCTCTTCACAGTCAGTATTCTAAAATACAATAAACCAAATTGGTCTAAAGAGTTTCACTGTTCCATTGAATAAAGTCAAACTCTGTTTAAACATCACTAGCTCAAGGTTCTCCAAAAGTGGTTCACATGCATTCTCAGAAACCACTGTTTTTTCTTTCACAGCACCCATCAACATCGTGATGTAATAATTAGCTCATTATTTAGCATCTTATTCTTCTCTGGGATGTACATTCTATGAAGCTATCAAGAGTGTTATTTTTTTTTCAAGTCTGTATCCACAGTATGTCATAGGGTCCTCTATGTAATTGGTACATAATAAATATTGTTGAATATAAAAATAGCTTTGTAATTAATTAAATGAAGGAGAATCTATGGATCGATGGCTTGAAAATGAAGGAATCTAACCTGTGCAAGGTGTGGCCAATTGGAAGAATCTTGGTTTATCAGAGATGAGTAGGGAGACAACAGTCCTGTGGCTGGATAGCATGGCAAATTAAACCAAGGACCTGAATGACATTCTTCTATCATAAGTTACTTTTAAGAAGTTTTCTGTGCTAGCTTTTATTCCTCTGCTTCATTTTAACTTCCTCTGCATGGAAGAAATATGGAAACGAGTGCTCCGGAAACAAAAATTTCATAGCATAGCCACCAGAAGTGAATCACCAGCTTTTTCTTTAGGTCTAGTTAAAAAATCCCAGGTAAAATATTTTTCCAATCTTGAAGTCATTCCTGGGCTAATACGGCCATGTCCTGGGATTTATGGTTCTATGATTTAAAGCTAGCGTGAGATTTCTTGCAAGGCTGAATCTGAATTTCAAGCATACATTTAGCTTGCTAACTGTTTTGAGAGAAGTATGCTTAGTCTATTCAACTTTGTATTGTAGACAACACTCCAGAAGGCTCTGGTCTGTACCTGGAGTCAACTTGACTCTACCATTTAATGCTTTTCTCATTACAGGGCACAAACTATGCAATATGCCACGAGTTTTGTTGTTGTTGTTGTTGTTCTGTTTTATTTTCTGTTTGTTTGTTTTTAAATAATGTATTCTAGAGGCTAGTTGACCCATCTAATAATAGAATGAGCACACATCCGTGAAGTGAAAGGTATTTACGGAGTATGTTATAAGGTACTGAAAGCTGGGTTTTTGTTGTTTTTTTTTTTTTATGTTTACCTTCATGTTTCTATAGATAGATTTAGGGGTTTATTACCCACTACCTATTGATACTCATGAACATTTTATTTTTACAGAAGTTATATTTGTATAATAATAAGGACTGAAATGGTCCTTATTATTGGATATAACTTTAACTCTTAAAGTAATGTGATTTTCCAAACACTTAAAGGTGGCACAGTTACACAGCTACATTTGATTTGAGTATGATCACTGAGAATAAATTCATCTTACATGAGGTTTTTTCCTTGGTTTTCCAGTGGGCTGAATTCTCTACCTTTAGTCAGAGAGACTAGAGATAATATGGCGACTCCCATTTTAGTGAGCAGAATGTAGACTAGACCCATTCTATGAAGTTTAGTTTCCATTTAACTGTATTCCCAAGTCATAGTAAGAGCTAGCCTAGTTATAGCAAAGCCTCTATGAACATTATTAAAAGATGACTGATCTTACTAGGGATGACAGGAGATTTTTGAAGGTTTCTGAGGCCTTTTGTTGACTTGTATCATATCCAGCAATGATCCAGAATCACTTTAAATCCCTACAAGTTGGAGAAACTATAAATTAAATGTTATTAATTTAAATATTAATTAATACTTAATAAAAATAAATAAAATATTAAGGCTATGTAAATAATATTAAATAATTTACCGATATGTATGAGGAAACAAATTGTGCTCCTTTGATACATCACTTCATTGTCTCATTTAATCAGTCAGCATTCATTCATAGTAATAAACAGTAAAATTTTGATAAGCTCTACTAATAAGTCAATCATACAAATTAGGAGATATCTTAGAGTTGTTTACTAAGTAACAGAATGATCACTGTTCCATTTGGTTTTCATGGTACAGGAAAATCTTAATCATTGGAGAAGATGGAGAAATGTTTTTATTTATTCTGTTTATGAATGAAAAATCTGTTCCCTTATCCATACTCCTAAACTCCAACTCCCCAATTCCATTTTCATCTTCCTACTCTGAGATGAAACCTTCTATTCCTAGTGCTATCAGAAGTTCAGCTCTCTGGGGTGCCTGGTGGCTCAGTCAGTTAAGAATCTGACTCTTGATTTTGGCTCAAGTTATGATCTCAGGGGTCTTGATCTCAGGGTCTTGTGATTAAGATTCTGTGCTGAGCTCAGAGTCTGATTAAAGATTCTCTCTCCCTTTGCACCCCCCTCAAAGAAGTTCAACTTTTCATGACTCTGAATAAACTTTGCCATATTCTCCAATTAACTTCACTATTCTAGTGTTCTTCAATTTACAATATACATCAATTGCAGAGTTATTTCTAAAAGGATGACTCAGATTATGATAATCCACAATTCTAAACATTATCAGCCTATTGGCAATTTATAAAGCCAAATGCTTAACTCTGGATCTATTTGTTTCAATACATGCCATTTTAGCTTTGTTTTTATTTCTGAACTCAAACTTTACTAATAGTTTCCTATTTCCTAATTGAAACATACCTTTGTCCAATTTTATGCATTTATTATCTAGAATTTTCAGGACTCTGTTAGATAAGTTACAACAAATTTGCTCAAATTTACTTCTGACACATTTACTTGTGATAATTTTACTTCCACACAATGGAGCGTGATCAGTGACTTATGTTTCAGTAGGAGCACAGGTTTGGGCGACTAGTCCCTACATAAATTCCACTGAGTGATGACTAATAACAAAATACAACAATAATAGAAAAGATATACAACTTCTGACACTATGCTAAAGAGTATTCTAAGCCTTGGTAGGGAGTCACTTAATTGCAAATGTTCTTTTGTCAAGCACAAAACCAGATTGCTTAGAACAATTGTTTTCCATTGTGTTGAACAATGTTGGAAATATAAATACATACGTTTTTAAAGAAACAATACATATTTTCTTTTAGTAATGTATAATATTAAAGAACCACATATGCTATAACATTATGGTTAAATAAAATTTTATATTAATTGTTGCATGCTTCCCCTATATATGGAATTATAAAATTTTTTCAAAGTATTTTTCTCAGAAATTTATTTTTGAAAGAACATATTTTGTCAGTTCACTAAAGTCCCTCTACAGTATCTACAAGTAAAAGAATCAGATTTACTTTATAATTTTATATTTAAAATTGCATTTGGGGTTTGTGGCATTCTCTATAAAATGAAGCCTTTTTGTATACATGTGCATGCATATGAATTAATTTTTTACAAGTATAATTGAATTTTTAAATTTTAAAACAGGAATTACATAGAGTTTCTCCTAAAATCATCTGTGACATATTTAATTTAGATCTCAAGGAATTAAATATTTTAAAGCACTTTATTCTCTCTCAATAGTCAAGGACATAATGAATGCTATGTCTAAGAGAACTACTAGAAGATTCTCTCCAATCCTTTTCTCATTCTCGTTTTAAAAGACTGACTGGTCATTGGCCTCTGCAATCTTTTTCTTTCTCTCTGTGGCTGGGGCCATGTCATTTTCCTAGTCCTCTAGGAAGAGAGGCTGGGTAGCAGAATATTAGGATATTAGAATTCAAACATTTGTTTTTACCTCTGCAAACCTAAGACTCAAGTGATTCAGACAGCTTCTACTCCTCTAGTTAAATGATCTATCCCCCAAGTGTGGTCCATTTGACTGTTCTTAAATTTTGCCAGGAGCGTTTCTGGATCCTTAATCTTTTACTCTGGGTTCCTGCTTCAAGTCACTTTGGCTTTTATTCTGTTTCTTATTTTGTCTTTCAGTTTTAATAGCTTCATTTCTCTTTAACCATGAGACATATTTTCCAATTTTCTGCTTGGATTTGCGTATCTCCATTTCTACTTGCCTTCTTGTGTTGCATTTGTTGCTCACACTTTCCTGCCTCTTTGAAAAATGCCACGGAAAAAGGAAATAGAGTTCATAGCCAGGTGGGTGGGCAGTGGGAAGGTGATTTTCAGAGATGCCCCAAAAGAATTCAGTTATATATGAATATATATAACATATATATATATGACCCAAGCATATTTTTTCTAGGCGGGAAATAACATAAAACACATAGCAGTAAGGCAGGAAAGTTAATCCAAAAGAGTTTAAGTTAAAGGTCTTTCAACTCCACAAGGCAGAGCTGATGGAAGATAATTGAAGTGGAGGTTGGAAGGATGAAATATGTCCATTCTGTATGTCAGACATTGACATATGTAGACATAGGTATTTCAGCCATAGATATTATCATTGTACTCATGCCCTTTACATCAGCATGGCTAACTAAAGTTGTTTCAGTGAGCTTCACCAAACAAGGCAGGAAACTATTGTTCAAGAGAAGAATAATCCCTCTTCTTATTTATACATATTTATCAAGCACTGCCTTTGCGCCAGCCACTCTACTAGATGTTGAACAGATAGAAATGAACAAGAACATTTCCTCTTCCTCTAGCACTTAGTTCCCTTGAAGAGATGGATAAATGGAAATATTATGGCAGGTATTATATATGTTGTGGCTCACTTACCATCTACTCTTATTAGTACTTTCCCTTCCTATAATATAGAGAAAGGGCTGCTAAAATAACACAGTTTCCTGATGTCCTGGCCTTAAATGGTCCATATATGATCAAGGTTCTGCCTTAGTAGACTTGTAGGTCTTTGTGAGCAACATGTAATGAGAGACCACAAAAGAGATCACAGTAGGGGAAAGGCTTTTGCATCTTCTGGAATAGTCCCAGGAAAGTGTCTCATTTTTACTCTCTAGCCTTGCAGAGGCAGAGCTGAAGGAATATAAATGTAGGGTTCCCACCAGAGCAGTCCCATGGCATAATTGCGAATCTTTCTTATCTGTGCATTCCCGATAATTCAAATTTAATTAAGTTCTTTGTCCATTCTGGAAGAGGTCCTATAGGTTACTTAATATCCATTTGTTGGCAGAATTTAGCCTTTAATGCTGCACACCAAATTACCCCAAAACTTAGCTTAAAAATGACCATGTTATTTTGCTCATGGCTTCCATGAGTCTGGAATCCATCAAGGGAAAATCATCAGGGATGGCTTGATTCTGCTGCACAATATCTTGATCCTCTGCTGGGAAGATTTAATGACTCCATGTCACTCTGTGTCAGACATTGGAACCATTAGATGTCTTCACTCACTTGTCTGGTGATGGTTCTGGCTGTCACTTGGGACCTCATCTGAGACTGTCACCTAGAGCACTTACATGTGGCCTCTTGAAGTGTCCCAAGAATCCTCACAACACAGTGGTCTCAGAATATTCAGATTTCTGACACTATATCACTATGTCTGGGCAGCCTCAGGTGGGTTCTCTACTCAGGGTCTAACATTCAACTTATGGGCTAACTACTTGCTCATTTGAGATTCTGAAAAGGAATCTACCTTCAGCTCATTTTTTAGCAGAATTCACTCCCTTGCAGTTGTAGGACTGAGAACCCTATTTCTGATGGGGAACTGCCCTCATTTCCTGGAGACCACCTGCAGTTCCTTGCCCTAGATCTTCCCTCAGGCCTTCCAACAGACAAAGCAATTAGCGTAAGGTCTCCTCAATTCAAACTTCCACCATATTTCAAACTTCTTTAATTTCATACTTTGCAGGTAGACAGAGAAATCTCTATACTTGAAAGGTTTCACATGATTAGTTCAGACTCACTCAGACAATCTCCCTTGTGATTAACACAAAGTCAAATGATAAAGTACCCTTAATTACATCTGAAAAATTTCCCTTCCCACATAACAGAACATAGTCAAGGGTAGATTTGATCTCCTCAGGGTTAGGACAGGGAATCTTGGGGGACTAGTTCAGAATACTGCTGTGGTGGGCAATGTGGAAACTTCATCACCTTTTCTGACACAGAGCTAGTGCTCATGAAGCATTATGTATAACCCATTCCACGGGCTAAAAGTGAGTCACTATGGTCAACCCAAAATGGTCAAAGGAACAGAATATTGAAACTACATCTTAAGGAGGTTATCAAAGAATTTGCAGGCATGTTTTAAAAGTATCCCTCTGTTTCATGCTTGCCTATTGTTATTATTCCTGATCAATGTAATTACAATCTAGAAGTGTTTTGGACACACAAAACAAGTGTTTTTCTTCCAGACATGGGATCAGAAAGGGCTTTCTAAAGGAAGTACATAGGTTGACACACGGAAGTCAAGTAGAAGTTTGAAAAGGAAAGGGAAAAAAAAAGCGAAGAGAATATTATTGGCAGCAGGAAGAGAATGTGCAATGTTTCAGCTTCAGACAAAATACAGTACATTTGGGAGTAGAAAGAAGCTGAGTGTGACAGAAAATCCTGCATTACAGGTGGGGGAGTGGAAGGAAGTAACACTGAAGATATAGTAGGAACCTGGCCCTAAAGGACTGTAAGCCTTTATGTATAGGTGGAAATTAATGAGAAAGATCAGGAAATGTCAGTTCCTTAGGTAAAGGACAGAATCATGGGATGGTTTGGGAATCAGTTCCTAGAAGTCTGAATGGGTGACTCCAAGACATGAGCAGAAGGCATGTGCAATGAGTGAATTCCTCTTCCCCATAACAAGTTGATAAGCAGTTTCCATGCCACCTGATTGCTTTCTGGATCTGTAGTCCTAGAGTTCCTGCAACCATGTTCAACTGTGTGGCTGAAACCCTGGTATCTAGCACTCTGAATAACAGCTTTGATCACTGGAATGGCCATCTTTCTAGCATCAGCATCTGCCTCTTACCCCCTATTCCCTGCTTTTTCCAGATCTTGGCATCTTTGCTACTTTTGTTTATTTGTTGTTTTGTTTTGTTTTTTCTTGGCTCCTTGTGGTGAACAAGTGTATTTTGAAATAGGATGTTGAGTGGCTTATTGTAGTCACGTGGTTGCATTGTGAGTTTCTCTACCACTTACCTTTTGGCCATAGACAAATTTTCTTGACATTTAGACACCATTATTGTAATGATCAATAATAATTATGGACACAGATACCATTTCAGTTTTTCAAGCCTTTTAAAATTATTTATTTTTTACTGTATCTCTCTCTGAACTCCACCTTGCCCCAGTTCTGTGCACTCAAAGCTGAAACAGTCCTCATCCTTTTGCCTAGCTGACCCCTCCCACTATCTCTCTAGGTCTCAGATTAAATTATGCCACTTCCTTACATGTGGTTCCCACACCTCCCTGTAAAAGTGAATTTCATCTTTTTTTGTAACACCCTTTCACTACACTCCATACTGTCCTTTAAAATTATGTATTATATACTGATTTTTGTTATTATTTGTTTAATGTCCACCTCACCAGGCCAGTACAACCCCTCACAGGGAATCTGCCTATTACTAACCACTGTGTTCCTGGCATCGGATAAGTTTTTAATGAATATTTGCTAAATTGATGTATGATTTATTGACACAACTGAGGTGTAGTAGAGAAGTAGTGGTGAAGGGCTCATAAAAATATGAAAAGGAATCTTGAGGATAATTTATGATTTGTATTGATTTGTAACATAAAGCATAAATATATGTTAAAAACACTGTCCTTTCTACATCAATACAATTTCAAGATTTGCTTCATAACCACCCTTCTTCCTTCCTCACCCTCAAGGACCGGCATGCATATCAATGCTGTTCATGGAAATTCTGGAGAGGCTGTTGGAATGGATAAACATGCTTGAGCTTCTCCAGTAACATTTGTCAGGTGCTCAGCTGACCTGGAGAGAGCTGAGCTCCCAGGTGTCAGAGTAGCTGCTTAAAATCAAGCAAAAAGGAAAGTCACAGTCAAGCCTTTATTCACTTCCTACAAAATACTATAAACAAGAGGCTAAAACGGAAGTAAGCACCAACTACCCTGTCTCTTTTCTTCTTCTGGTAGGACAGTGCTGCACTTGTTGATGGTCAAGTGGATTCTCACGAACCTGGTGGTTGTCTTCCTGGGGAGGGAACTCCTAATTAAAGCTTGCCCAGTTTTACAGATCTTTTATGGGGTAGAACTAGGAGGTGATGTTTTCATCTCTCTTGCCCCACAAGGAGGTATTGGTTAAGCTGCCTTGAGGAGGGAAAGAAAGCAGTCTTGAATAAAAACCTGAGTGAAGTCATGAGCCAAAATCATTCCTCTGTGAAGTGTATGACCAGCCAGAGGAGTCTGATTCCTTGACTGCAACTCCCTAGAGATGGCAGTGCACCATCTCTGTATCAGGCCTGATGTGGAGAGGACAGTTTTACCCCATGACACTTGCCACAGAAAACCTTTGTAGTTACCCGTGGTCAGACCTGGAAAACATACAGAGGTCTTTTGGGTGGCGGGCTGGATTCCTCCCATATCACCCAAGCTAGTAAAGATTTTCCTTGGTTGCACATCTTGTCTGTCATTGTGCAGCTATCTGGTGACAAAGCCTTGGATGTTTGATAGGCATTGACAACTTATTCTTCAAAACCAGATTTTGGTCCTTCCTGACAAACTGTGTTTTTATAATTTTCCTTTTTTCAATAAAAGAAACCTCAGTTCTCCTAGTTTCTCAACACAAAAGCCCTGGATTTTGACTTTCTCTCATACCTCAGGTGAAATCCATCATCATACCCTATCAACTCTTATTCTGAGATTCCTGAGAATGTGATTCCCACACTCCACCCCAACACTACCCACACTGGTCCAAGCCAGCATTATCTGTCACCTTTATCAGACATTAACCTTATCAACATTGACCCTTACTTCTCTCTGTTTCAACCTTGTATTCACATCCTAATCCCCACTAAGCAGCCTGAGCGAATTTTCTTTTTAATATAAATCAAATCATCTAACTTCTCTGCTTAAAATTGTCCAGCTATTTCTATATCACTCACAGGAAGCTCCAAAGTTCTTCAAATGTCTAAGATTTTTTTTTTTTAAGTTCTTTTAACATCTTCTGCCATGGTCTGAATGTTCATGTCCCACCAAAATCCATATGTTGAAATCCTAACCACACAGAGATAATAATAGAAAGTGGCACCTTTGGGAAGTCAGTAAGTCATGAGTGTTAAGGCCTTATGATTGGGATTACTGCCCTTATTAAAGAGACTTTAGAGACCTTTATTTCTTCTGCTAAGTAAGGATACAGTGTGAAGATGGTTATCTGTGAACCAGGAAGTGAACCTTTACTGCCAGTGCCTTTCTCTTGGAATTCCTGGACTCCAGAACTGTAAGAAATAAATGTGTGTTGTTTATAAGCCACCCAGTCTATGATAATTTTGTTATAGTGGCCTGAACAAACAAAGGCATCTTCTCCTACCTATATTCTCTTTGCTCACCCATTTAACCACAGCTTTGCTCTTTCTTCAACTCACTGGGGATTTTGCACTGGTGTTCCCTTGTCTGAATGCTTCTTTTGCTCTTGTCCATATGACTGTCCTCTTAATTCAAGTATCTGAACAAATGCCTCCTCATAAAAGAAGTCTTCTGTGGCCACTCTGTTTAGGTATCACTATCATTTATTTACCTTTAATCTCTGTCTTGTATTAGATTCCTCCAGAGAAGACCCTGAGACAAAGATGTTGATGTAAGTTGAAGAAGAACATGATTGAGCACTTGGGAGCAAAACAGAGGAGAGATGACAGTCAACACAAGGTGTACTAATGAGGAGGCTAATACTGTAGGAAACATCAGAACCCAGGAAAGTTCACATAATAAATAGTAAAGGTGTCCCACCTGAGAGGAGATGAAGTTTGGGTATTCAGCCATCATTTACATTGAGAAGAATTGCTCTTGGGCCATGATGTCTTCAGCTTTTTATCTTTCCCATTTGTAGATTCAGTGTACTTAGGCTGCCAGAAAACACCTCAGTCCTATATGCTCACAGTAGAAAGCTTTTGGATCCATGTGCAAGGAGCAAGTAAGTACTGATATGTGAGGGGATTCTGACAATTCCTATTATATCCTTCTTTATCACTATTTGATGTAATATATTATTTATTTTTCTCCTTTCTCAAATAAAACAAACACATTGAGAAGAAAGACATTATTTTGGTTACTACTCTATCATCAATCTCTAGAACAATTTCAACTATTTGTTAGATTCTCCCAAATTGCCAGCTGAATTAATAAAATCAGAGTTAGAATCCATATTTTTAGATTCTTAAAACTCATCTCCTCCTAACGGGCATTCATTATGCTGGATATTTTCAGGAGATATGAGATATCAAATTATATGGTTTATGTAACAGGAGTATAGAAAGATTCTAGGAAAATTTTATCCATTCAGTAACAGAATTCTATGACCTCTTGATTCCTCTTTATGCTAAATTTTTTTCAGAGGGGGTAAAAAAAAATACCTAGCATTTCAATATCATACACTTTGAGGCACGTCAAATGATGGATATTTATAAAAATTCTGAGTTTATAAATTTTCTGAACATCTGCATATTTGAACAAAGCAGACACCATCTACTCTCCTAGATACCATACCAGTACAATAAGTAAAATGAATTTAAGAGATTTCTGAGGAGGCAGATGATCTACTTGATAGGCATCCTTGAAGGGGATACAAATTTGAATCTTGGACCCACCAAAACCACGGAATTTGGGAAGTTGATTTCTCTCAAACCTTCAATATTAATAGACCTGATGAATTCTAAGCATTGAAACCAACTTCCCTGGCCTATCGTCCAGAGAAATCTGTTGTCACTAGAAAAATAGTCTACCATTATTTTCTTTAAAACAACCAACTTATATATATTTTTTCATAGTGTAAATAGATCAACATCAATTATAAAGAGTAGATGTTCAGTTTCCTCCTTTTTATTTTTTTAAAGATTTTATTTATTTATTAGAGAGAGAGAGAGAGCACAAGAAGAAGGGTAGAGGGAGAAGCAGGCTTCCTGCTTAGCCGGAAGTGGGCTTGATTCCAGACCCTGGGATCATGACCTAAGCAGAAGGCAAGTGCTTAGTCAACTGAGCCACCCAGGAACCCCTGGTTTCCCCTTTTTAGATCATGCTGTAAATTGAACATCATTGTCTAAGACAGACTATAAGAGACCTAAAAATAAATAGATGTGTCTCATTAATTCATTTATCCATTATCTTCCTATGTGATTGTGCAAAACAGGAAGAAAGTTGACACATAACAAATCCTGAATAGATGAAGAAGGCTACTTAATTTTTGAAAATTTCTTTCAAACTTCTATGATAAGCAGAAAAAAATTTATAAAAGCTAAAACAGTGTTTATAGAGGAAGGATGTTTAGTGGCTTTTATTTACATTGTGTATGAATATCTCCCAGATAATAAAATGTGAAAGAAGAGTCAAAGATTTTTATTCCACTTTTTAATGTATCAAATTCTGGTCAAAGCAAAGTAGAAATGGAAAAAAAGTAAATTTAGTTTCAGCTAAAAATGTCACCTCTCTTTTACTTCCAGTCCTCCTCTTACCTATCCTCTATATCAAGATAGTATAAAAACTCTTTTTTGTAGTTGTGTTTGTCTCACTTTCCTAAATTTTAATTTTCTCCCAGTTCCTCCAATCCAGAAATCTTCACTAAATAAGTTTAAATTCTTAAAATAAATGATATAAATGTTAGTCAATTATATATTTGTCATGACATATTCCCCCTTAACATTTTTTTTCTTCTTGGTCTTAATTAATCTTATCAAGAAATAAATGTGATAGACAGAAATGATCACATATTCTTCCCATCTCCTAGTGATGTGGAGTCTATTACCCCCACCCTTTAATCTGGGCAGGACTTGTGACTTACTTTGGATAAAATGTGGCAAAAAGGATCATGTATGAATTTATAGTGTCAGCTTCAAGAGTCTTTGCACACCCTCTTTTGGAAATCTGGACACAGGGCAAAAAAGAAATACTAAACTACCCTGCTGAAGGGTGGGAAATAAGGTAGAGAGAGGTTCCTTTTGGCCTCTCCATATAACTCTTCCATACAAGGCCATCATAAAACACCCAGGCCAAGGCTAATATCCAGCTGATTATAGTTATAAATGACCCCACTGAGACCAGCCAATAATATCCCATAGCAGAAAAACCACTTCACTGAGCCTAGCACAGCAGGTTTGTGAGATTTATAGCTGTAGTAGGCAGGATTTCTCACCTGTGTGATATACACATACTTCATTATCCCTGAGATTGTGAATTTAATGGATTTTCCTTCTATAATTAGGTTATATTATATAGCATGGTTGACCCTCAGATAGAGAGATCATCATGTGACCCAAACACATGAAACTGTAAAAGTTTTCTCTGACTACTTTTAGAAGAGCATTCTAGAAGATTGAAAGCATGAGAGGATTACAATTTAGGGGAACTTCTTCATGGCGGAGTCTGAAGATGCTGCATGACAAAGACATGAGAGCAACTTCTACAAAGAGAGCAGTAAGCAGCCAGTATCTACTAAGACAAGGGGACCTCAGGTCTACAAATACAAGAAAATGAACTCTGGCAACAACTTGAGGAATCTTGAAGGTGGATCTTTCCTAAGTCAAGCTTACAGTTGGGCACACAGCAAGCCAACACCTCTATTCAGCCTAATGAAGCCTGGAGGAGAGATAGAACATGCTAGACTCCTGACACAGGAAATAATAATATTATAATATTGTGTTGTTTTAAGTTGTTAAATTTCTGGTAATCCATTATGTAGCAATAAAAAATTAACTAGATTGTTTTTGGACTGCTAAATTGTGTTGATTTTTTGGTATAAAGCAAACTCTGATACACAAAGTAGACATCTTAAGATTGCAGAGTTGGAAGTTCTGTTGTTGAGTTAGCTGGATCATCGCTGTATCTGTGAAGCAGGGCAACATCCTCCCACAAATAATACACTCCCAAATGTTCATACAGAGATATTAATTCTCTTCTCTTGCTCTTCTTTTAAAGAGACAAATATTCCTTTCTTGAGTATTTTCTTTTCCCTCAATCATAGCAAAACCACAAATAATTAACATAGTTAATAGTAAGAGAAAAGATGAATAGCTAACCTATTTTTTGTTTTTCTTTTAACCTTGAACATCTCTCTGAACGTAACCATAGTAACAGTCTTTCTAGCACAATCTGTAGGTCACTTCAAAAGATTCAAGTCACTCATTTGCATATCTGGCTCTTGTCCCCATTAAGCTCCTTGCTTCTCATATGTCTTTCAAGTTTCAGCTTAGGGTAGTAAATTAAAAATGCAAGTGATCAATACAAATATGGGTTAATTAATTGCAAAACTATTTCAGAAAAGAAAAAATATTCTATAAAATAGTAGCTATTGGCTTTCTATCAAGAGACAGTAGCTAATCATTTACCTACTCTAATGGAAAGGAAATGAAAATCAATAATTTTTAGCTTATCTGTGTCTTTTTATTAGATTACTGTAGATAATTGAATGCAGTGAGACTGAATTGCAAATATAAGTTTAATAAGGATTGCTAAAGCTAATATATGAGAGATCCTCATGCTAAAGACTCTACGTACTTACCATGTCCAGTTTTGCCTATTAAGCTTCACAAAAACAAATCTACAGGAACTAAAAATAAAGACAGAAATTGTGAAAAAAAAGTTATATATTATGTAATTTATAAGCCAATCTCAGTATAAATTAACAAAGATAAATTAGGATTATAAAAAATTCTGGGAAATGTCAAATAATATAATTTTTGAAGCTAACAATGCCTTTAAAATACAATCTATTTCTTATCTGAGTCTGCAAAGTTTTTTTCTTTGACTTGAAGTTCACTTTTTATATTTTTTTCATTTTCTTTATATTGAAGTGTAGTTGGCACACAATGCTATATTAGTGTCAGGTGTATGACATTGTGATTCAACAACTCTATATGCAATGCTATGCTTACCGCAGGATAGCTACCATCAGTGACCCTACAACACTATTGCAATACCATTTACTATATTTCCTGTGTTGTACCATTCATCCTGTAATTCACTCATCCCATAACTGGAAACCTGTATGCCCCACTCCCATTCACCTATTTTGCCCATCACCTCTCCCCCCTCCCTTCTGGCAACCATCAATTTGTTCTCTATATTTATGGGTCTGTTTCTGAAAAAGTTCCTTTTCTAATGTCTGTTACTCAACCTGGAAATACACCTTTTCTCAGCTTTCAAACTGATGTAACATTTCAAGGTTATGAACTTAATATTTTTTAATAGAACTTTTGTTAGCTTAATTATAACTGTTAATATTCTGTTAAATGCTTAGAATAATAAAACCAGAGTTAGAATAAACCAAGTTGATACATTTTTGTAGACAATCCATTATTATAAACAAGTTTTAACTGTAATTCTAACTTACAAGGAAGATATCTACCTGTAGACCAATAAGTAAAAATCAAAAGATTACTTTTTAAAGTTAAGTTTACACTGAAGGAAGTTCTGTCATTATATTTGTAGATGTTTTTATTCAAAACTTAGTCCAAAAAAATATTGAAAGATAAACCAAAAATTGTGCAGGAACACCTTAAGGATATAGCAGAAGATGGCAGAGAAGTAGGAGACCCTGTTTCAACCAGTTCCTTGAAGTGAGCTAAATATCTACTGGAACACTCTGAACACCCAAGAAATCAGCCTGAGATGTAAAATTATACACTTCTGGATCATCAGTGGTGAGGTAAAGCAGAGGGTAATGCTCAGACTGGTATCAGAGAAAAACAGAAAGGGGAGAGAGCCACCAGAAGCAATCCATTGGAAAGTAATACCCCAATATGAAAGTGCCCTGTGATTAAGGACCAGTATTAACTTGGAGTCTGGTTAAAAGCATTCAAAAAGAGCAAAAGATCTTTTGAATGCAAAAGCATTCAAAAAGGGCAACTGGTAGATTTGGATGATCACAGGCACTGGTCTAAGCCCACAGTCCCAGAATGGTCACTGTTGGCGACCACTCATGCCAGAGAGAGCCTGACAGGGACTCCAGTCCTTGGTCTCTGAGCCTGCAGCCTTCTGCTGCTTGAACCATGACTCAGGCTGGGCGCACTCCAGCCCACACCTGAGCGAGCCTGGTGTGGGTGCCAGCTAATGGTCTCTAGGCCCGCAGCCTTTCTGCAAACTGTGCAGCCACAGTATCTGAACACATCCAAACTACACCTGAGAGAATCCAGAGAGGACTCTGGTCAGGGTTTCTTGGCCCACAGTCTTCTGTGATCTGTGCTGCCACAGCCAGGTGTGAATGCACCCTGCATGGGTGTAGGCTGTCCCAGATAACAATCCCGGCAACAGAAGCCATCTGGGTTTGGGTTTGCCTGGACCAATATCGCTCTTGGTTTTAGTGGCACAGGGGTGCAGAGACAAGCGGGGGGCCTCAGGTGGCCACTGAGACAGTGGCTAGGGACGTGCACCACCACTGGGAAGGTGCGCTGTTCAGCGGAGTTTCAGAGGTGGAGTCTATGTTTTCTGGACCACCCAGAGGGTAGCAGATTGAGGCTTCTGTCTGAGGCAGAAGTCTGGGTGCAGGCAGTTTACTTTCCACTAACCCTCCAAAAAAGCGGCCAAAAGCTGCCAGAGAACAAAAGCCTGAAAAACCGGTTTCCAAAGAGCCAAGCCCCTTTATAGGGGGCAGGGCAACTCAGCCAAAGCAAGGTTGACTGGAAAACAGTGTGGCAGGCCCCCTCCTCCAGAAGACAAGCCAAAAGAACAGGAGGACAACCACCACAGGGTCCCCATAAAAGTGTAAAACCCCAACATCAGAGGAAAACAATATATTAAGCTCCCTATATTGCCCTCAAACCTGTATATTTCATAGGTACAACTTTTCTTTCTTTCTTTCTTGATTCATTCTCATGATTTTTGTTCTTTTAATTTTTTTAACCTACTCACCATTATAACTAGAGGTTTAGTACAATATATTCTATAATAACTTTTAACTAGAATTTTTTTCACACAAATACCTGTGTTTCTTTATTTTTTTTTAATACACATGTAGATGTAAGCTTTAAGGTAATCCTTTTTTCCCTATTCAATACTGCCCCTAAATATAAACCATTTTTAATTTCCCCATATCTCTGGAGAGTTGAGTCCTTTAACAAAGATAACAAGATACTCTCAAGAAGAACCAAAATAACCTTCATCATCTACATTGAGGGTTTATAACCACCCTTTCATCTTATTCTTCTGTCAGTGTTTCTGTATATATATATATTTTTTGTATATTTGTTTTTGTTTTTATACCATATAAATCTTATCCTTGGGGTTCATTTTGGCTTGGTTTTTCTTTCCTTTTTTTTTTTTTAACTTTTATCAGTCTTTTTGTTCATTTTTGTTTTATGTACCTTATAAATCTTACTTTTTTAAAGATTTTATTTATTTATTTGACAGAGATCACAAGTAGGCAGAGAGGCAGGCAGAGAGAGAGGGGGGGAGGCAGGCTCCCCGCTGAGCAGAGAGCCTGATGCAGGGCTCGATCCCAGGACCTTGGGATCATGACCTGACCGGAAGGCAGAGGCCTTAACCCACTGAACCACCCAGGCGCCCCAAATCTTACTTTGGGGTACAATTTTGGCTGGGTTTTCTTTCTTTCTTTCTTTTCTCTCTCTCTCTCTCTTTTTTTTTTTTTTTTGGTGGTGGTGAGTTCTGATTGCTCTGAAACTTTCCAGGGTGCACCTTGTCTGGATCATGGTTGATATATTCAGCTATATCTCCCCTCAACTACCTTTCAGCAAAATGGGTAGGATGAGGAATACTCAGCAGAGGAAAAATTCAGAGACTGTGCCCTTTGCCACAGAACTAGAGAATATGGACATAAACAGTATGTCAGAAAGGGAATTCAGAGTAACAATTATCCAGGCAATGGCTAGGATGGAAAAGACCATTAGTGGCAACATAGAATCTGTGAGGGTAGAAGTGAGGATGATAGGGCAGTTACTAAAGAATACTATCTATCTAATCTAAATACTCCAACAGCTAGATTAACCAAGGTAGAAGATCAAATTAGTGATCTAGAGGACAAAATGATAAAGAAAAAGGATCAGGAGGAGGCCTGGAACAAACAGCTTAGAAGCCATGAAAACAGAATTAAGGAAATAAATGATGTCATGAAATGTTCCAATGTCAGAATTATTGGGAACCTTGGCAGGGGGAGAAAGAGAGAAGACTAGAAGATATAGTTGAACAAATTCTGAAGGAAAGTTTCCTTAATCTAGGGAATGGAACAAGTGTTCATGTCCTAGAGGAAGAAAGGATACCCCCCAAGATCAATAAGTCTAGAAAGACCTCCAGACACTTAATTGTGAAATTTACAAATCATAATTTCAAACAGGAGGTCTTAAGGGCATCTAGGGGTAAGAGATTCCTTACATACAGAGGAAGGACCACCAGAATAACGTCAGGCCTGTCCACAGAAACTGGCAAGCCAGAAAAGGCTGGCAAGACATATTCAGGGCACTAAATGAGAAGTACATGCAGCCAAGAATGCTTTATCCAGCAAGCCTGACATTCAAAATGGATGGAGAGATAAAGAGCTTCCAAGACCAGCAAGGTTTAAAAGAGTATATGACCACCATGCCAGCACTACAAGAAATATTAAGGAGGGTTCTGTAAAAGAAAAAAGAACCTAAGAGTGACACAGAACAGAAATTTACAGAGACAATCTATAGAAACAAGGAATTCCCAGGCAACATGATATCAATTAAAACTTATATTTCAATAATCGTGCTCCATGTGAACAGCCTAAATGCTTGGATAAAATGACACTGGGTTGAAGACTGGATAAAATGACAGCATCTGTCCATATGCTGTCTACAAGAGACACATTTGGAACCTACAGATACATCCAAACTAAAAGTGAAGGGATGGAGAACCATCTTTCATGCCAATGGGCCTCAAAAGAAAGCTGGGGTAAGAATTTACATATCACATAAATTAGATTTTAAGGTAAAGACTGTAGTCAGAGATACAGAAGGACACTACATCAGCGTAAAGGGTCTATCCACCAAGATCTAACAATTGTAAATATTTATGCCCCAGTATGGGAGCAGCCAACTACATAAGCCAACTGTTAATCAAAATAAAAAGTCATACTGATATGAATGCATTAAGTGGAGGGGATCTTAACACTCCACTTTCAATAATAGATCATCTAAGCAGAAAATCAATTAAGGAAACAAGAGCTTTAATGACACATTAGACCAGATGACCTCATAGATATATACAGAGCATTCCACCCTTAAACAACAGAATACTCATTCTTCTTGAGCTCATATGGAACTTTCTCCAGAGTAGACCACATACTGGGTCACAAATCAGGACTCAACTGATACCAGAAGATTGAGATCATTCCCTGCATATTCTCAGACCACAATGTTTTGAAACTGGAACTCAACCACATGAAAAAATTTGCAAGAAATTCAAACATTTGGAAGATGAAGACCATCCTGTTCAATAATGTTTGGATCAACCAGGAAATCAAAGAAGAACTTAAACAACTCATGGAAACAAATGAGAGTGAAGACCCATCAGTCCAAAACCTATGGGATATGGCAAAGGCAGTCCTAAGGGGAAAAAACAGCCATTCAAGCCTCACTCAAACAAATTGAAAAGTCCCAAATTTTACACCAACTCTCTTTACACCTTAAAGAACTGGAAAATCAACAACAAATTAAGCTAACCCCATACACAAGAAGGGAAATAGTTAAGATTAGAGCAGAGTCAATGAGTTTGAAATTAGAGTAACTGTAGAACACATCAACAAAACTGGAAGCTGGTTCTTTGAAAGAATCAGTAAGATCGATAAACCACTGGCCAAAATAATCCAAAAGAAAAGACCGAGGACCCAAATTAATAAAATTATGAATGAAAAGGGAGAGGTCACAACTAACACCAAGGAAATAGAAACAAGCATCAGAAATTACTATCAACAGTTATATGCCAATAACTTAAATAAACTAGAAGAAATGGATGCATACCTGGAAACCTACTAACTTCCAAGACTGAAACAGGAAGAAATTAACAATCTACATAGACCAATATCTAGTAACAAGATTGAAGCAGTCATCAAAAACCTCCCAAAACACAAGAGCCCAGGACCTGACAGATTCCCTGGGGAATTCTACCAAACATTCAAAGAAGAAATAATAACTATTCTCTTGAAGCTGTTTCAAAAAATAGAAATGGAAGGAAAACTTCCAGACTCTTTCTATGAAGCCAGCATTACCCTGATCCCAAAGCCTTTCCCCTGAGCCAGGATTACCCTGGACAAAGACCCACCAAAAAGGAGAATTTCAGACCAATATCTGTGATGAATATGAATGCCAACATTCTCAACAAGATCCTAGCTAATAGGATCTAACAGTACATTAAAAAGATTATCCTCCATGACTAGGTGGAATTTATCCTTTGGATCCAAGAATGGTTCAACATTCACAAATCTATCAATGTGATAGAACAAACCAATAAGAGAAGAGAGAAGAATCACATGATCCTCTCAACTGATGCAGAAAAAGCATTTGGCAAAATACAGAATCCATTCCTGATTAAAACTCTTCAAAGTGTAGGGATAGAGGGAACATTCCTCAACTTCATAAAGTCCACCCATGAAAAACCCACAGTGAATATCATTCTCAGTGGAAAAAAGCTGACAGTCTTCCTTTTGAGATCACGAACACAACAAGGATGTGGATTCTCACCACTGTTGATCAACATAGTACTAGAAGTCCTAGCAACAGCAATCAGACAACAAATAGAAATAAAATGTATTCAAATTGGCAAAGAAGAAGTCAAACTCTCTCTCTTCACAGATTACATGATAATTTCTATGGAAAACCCAAAAGATTCCACCCCCAAACTACTAGAACTTATACAGCAATTGAGTAATGTGACAGGATACAAAATCAGTGCACAGAAATCAGTTGTTTTATTATACATTAACAATGAAAATATGGAAAGGGAAATTAAAGAATCTAATCCATTTACATAGCACCAAGAACCATAACGTACCTTGGAATAAACCTAACCAAAGAGGTAAAGGATCTGTACTCAAGGAACTTCAGAACACTCGTGACAGAAATTGAAGAAGACACAAAAAGATGGAAAGGCATTCCATGCCCATAGATTGGAAGAATAAACATTCTTAAAATGTCTATAGTGCCCAGAGCAATCTATATCTTCGATAACATACTGATCAAAATTCCATCGGCGTTTTTCAAATTGCTGGAACAAACAATCCTAAAATTTTTTTGCAACCAGAAAAGACCACATATCACTAAGGAAATATTGAAAACGAAAAACAAAGGTGGGGCATCACGTTGCCTGATTTCAAGTTTTGCTACAAAGCTGTGGTCACCAAGACAGCATGGTACTGGCACAAAAGCAGACACATAGACGAGTGGAGTGGAGTAAAGAGCCCAGAGATGGACCCACAATTCTACAGTCAAATAATCTCCAACAAAGCAGGAAAAAATATCCAGTGGAAAAAAGACAGTCTCTTCAATAAGTGGTTCTGGGAAAACTGGACAACTATGTATAGAAGAATGAAACTTGATTATTCTCTTAAACCATACACAAAGATAAACTCAAAATGGATAAAGGACCTCAATGTGAGGCAGGAATCTATCAAAATCCTAGATCGTAACCTCTTCTACATTGACCACAGCAACTTCTCTCAGGACGTGTCTCCAAAGGCAAAGAAACAAAAGCAAAAATAAAGTTTTGGGACTTCATCAAGATTAAAAGTTTCTGCACAGTAAATGAAACAGTCAACAAAACAAAGAGACAAAAAACAAAAAACAAAAAACAAAACAAACAAACAAACAAACAAACAAAAAAAACCCAAAGAGACAACCATGGAATGGGAGAAGATATTAACAAATGACCCTACAGACAAAGGGCTGATAGCCAAGATCTGTAAAGAACTCCTCAAACTCAATACCCAAAAAAACATAATTACATCAAAAAATGAGCAGAAGACGTGAACAGACACACAAATGGCTAACAGACATGTGGCAAAATGTTCATTCATCTTGAGCCATCATGGAAAGTCAAATCAAAAACACACTGAGATACCACCTTACACAAATTAGAATGGCCAAAATTAACAAGACAAGAAACAAGTGTTATAGAGGATACGGAGAAAGGGGAAGCCTTTTACACTGTTGGTGGTAAATTAAGTTGGTACAACCACTTTGGAAGACAGTGTGGAAATTCCTTAAGAAATTAAAACTAGAGTTGTCATATGACCCTGCAATTGCACTACTGTGCATTTACCCCAAAGATACAGATGTAGTGAAAAGAAGGGCCATATGTACTTCTCTGTTCATAGTACCAATGGCCACAACCATCAAACTGTGGAAATAACTATGATGTCCTTCAACAGAAGAATGGATAAAGAAGATAGAGTTTATGTATACAATTATGCCTCCACCAGAAAGGATGAATACTCAACTTTTGTATCAACATGGATAGGACTGGAGGAGGTCATACTGAGTGAAATAAGTCAAGCAGAGAAAGTCAAATGCCATATAGTTTCACTTACTTGTGGAGCTTAAGGAATAACGTGGAAGACATTAGGAGAACGAAAGGAAAAGTGAATTGGGGGAAATCAGAGAAGGAGATGAACCTTGAGAGACTGTGGACTCTGAGAAACAAACTCGGGATTTTGGAAGGGAGAGGGGTGGGGGGATAGGTGAGCCTGGTGGTGGATATTAAGGGTGGCATGTACTTCATGGTGCACTGGGTGTGGTGCATAAACAATGAACCTTGGAATGCTGAAAAATAAAATAAAATTTAAAAGTTGTGAACTCAGATCCAACTCAAAATTTTTTTCCTAGTGATATAGCTAAATAATAACTAAACTTAGAGTGAATCATTAGAAGACTTGACAGCATGTATCATTATCTTCAAAATTGGGAAAAATAAGAACTAAAGAAAATCCCCCAAACCTTCAAATTTATGAGATCACTTTTCTTAAATATCGGGTCAGATCAAGAACACACTTTCTGTCATATTGAGGAGACTGACCACTATCGACTTTCTTGTGACACATGAGAATGCTTCAAATAAAACATCAGAAGTTTAAGAAGTGCTTAAAGAAAAATTGAAGAGAGAATCCTCATTCTAAAAATGAAATGCCTAGCTAGAATAGACTACGCTAGGAGATCAGCAAAGAACAGAGTTTGGAAATACAAGGTGGAGATATCCTACACTGTTGGTAAGCACAGCATTTACAGATAAATTGTAAATATGATCGAATTACTAGCCACCATTTCAAAATCCAGATCTATGTATTATCTTAAAAAAAAAAAAATCAGAGTTATCAGAGTCCTGCATTCCCAGAAGACAAAAGTAAGCTGGAACTGAGTAAACATTTTGCCATCACAGAGTGTCATATTTGTGTTCATCTGAGTCCTCAAACTCCCTTTGGAATCGTTTTAGTAATTTTTATTTCTTCCTTGTCCCTAAGATCCATTTCAGTGGGTAACTCTTAAAGAAAAAACCCTGGACCAGAAGTATAAAGACCTGATTCCTAGCCCTGTTCTTCCGTCTTTCCACATGTAATCTTCCTTTTCTATTGTTTTCCCCCTTTCCTTCCTTTCATTATAGTCATTCATACATTCAGGAAAAAAAGAAAAATGAATCAAGTACTTGATGCCATGTATATAGCTATGGGCAAGACACAGCAGCTCTCCACCTCCAGATTACAGTTTAGTCAGAAATGGCAATTGGTGAGAAGCCCATAAATAATACAAAGTTATGGATGCTATGCTAGTGCCTAGTGTTAAGGATTCAAACAAGTAACAGAAGTCAATGTTTGGTGTTCAGAGAATATGCAACTGAGAAAGAGATATCTAAATGGTAAGCAGGAGTTAGCCAGTTGATAATTTGAGCAAATACCTATAAATATAAAATAAAACATAGCAATATGCACAAGCTGTGATGATAAGAGAATCCAAGGCATGTTCAAGATACATGGGTCACTCTAAGATGAAACAGGAAGGAAAGAGAGGAAGAAGCCATCATAAAAAATGAAACATTATCCAAGGGTACAGAGAAATAAGCTAGAGAACTTAAGTAATGTAGTAACATGTTAGTTCATGAATAATTGTGTTCGTATAACTCCTAATGAAACAGTCATTCACTTGCTTTAAGTGTACTTTGTTTTTTATTGAATAATAACTTTATAGTATATTCCATAGAACAATGAACACCACCATTTTAGAATACTCTGTTATTTATAAAATTTATTTCAATTGCCTGGTCTGTCTCTCAAACTCTATTGAATGATCTTCTTAGTTAGAACCTGGGTAGTATTGGTTTTTGAAAAGAACTATACTAAATACCTGTTAATGACACTCTCTTAAACTACCATAATATGCTCTGGTCTTTCCTCTCTAGGTTCTAGATTGATCGGCTTCTCTAATGCTGATATTTTCATTTGTTTTCCCCAGTATTTATTTATGTCCTTCCACTGGCATTTTGATTGTTAAAATATGTCTATTGTAGCCCAATTGTTACAGAGGAGGGCATTATGAGTGTACAACACACAAAATTTTATAAAGACAATGTACCATGACCAAAAAATGAAATACTATAAATTCTTCAGAAGAGGTTATCAAGTTTGCTCTTTCTTCCCACAACAATTATTCTAACACCTTAGATAAACTTTGACTGCTTTTGACTTCATATATATGGAATTACAGACCAATTAACCCTTGAACAACACAGCTTTGAATTGTGCAGGACCAATTACAGGCAGATTTTTTTAAAATAAATACAATACAGTACTGTAAATGTATTTTTTCTTTCTTATGAAATTTTAATAACATTCTCTTTTCTCTAGCTTACTTTATTGTAAGAATATAGTATAAACAATGAATCTTAGAACACTGAAAAAATAAAATAAAAAAATATAGTATATAATACATATAACATAAAATGTGTTAATTTGTTGTTTATGTTATCAGTAGGCTTCTGCACTACTAATTAGTAGGCTAATTAAAGGTTTGGGGGGACTTGAAGTTATAAGTGAATTTTCAACTGTGTGGGGGATTAGCACCCCTAACTGGAGCATTGATGAAGTATCTAATATGATTTGTTTGCTGAACATTATACTAATGTGAATTGCCCTTATTGTAAAGCATCAGTAGCCTGTCCATATGTACCATGATGCTGCATGTCCCATCACTTTGGCTTTATTTATTTATTTATTTCCACATATAAAGTAGCTATTCCCTCACCAGGATCTTTACATTGCTATTCTCACTCCAATCACCATTCATAGTCTTTTGAAAGGTCTTTTTATTCAGATCTTTGCCCAGACTCATTCTTTAGCAAAACTTCCCTGAATATCTAAAATATGTTGTCAATCAACATTACTCTATATTTACTTTCCCTGCTTTTTCTTCATAGTATTTTTGGTACTTAACTTTGCATGTATGTCCATTCAAATTTCCATTTAGTTATCTACCTCCCTAACTAGAATATAAATTTTGTGAGGGCAGGAGAATTCCTGAATTTTCCCTGCTGTATCTACTTCCTATAGGTAATTTTTGTACACTCTCTGAAACCATTGAGATCCTTGCCCCCCAAAATAAATGAAACTGTAAATAGTATAACTCTGATTGTTCACATCTCTTTCTTTACCAGAACGCTACTCTATCATAAGTGGCATCTCCAAAGATCAGATGTCGGGATTGATCATCATGTTAAAGTCCAAAAGCTCAAGAGACCAGTTTTTGAAACCAGAGAAGCAGAAGCCAGAGAGTATAGCAGTAGACAATAATAGTTAATGACTTAAGGTTATGAGTAGTTTAAAAAGTGTATTATTTGGAGTGAAAATAAGCCCAGAGACAATGGTAGAAACTGAATTGGTCCCTCTTTGAGTAAAACTTTCTTTGGCAGAAAATGATACAATAATTTAATGCGTTTGTGCTTTATTAGTGATTAGAACAAATACTGGGAGGAGGAGGAAGATTAAAGGGGATGAAGAGATCTGGAAGGAGCTGAAGTGGCAGTGTGAGCAAAATGTGAAGGGCAAGAGAAATGGGTATGAGCATCACATAATAGGGTTACTTTGCCATTGTAACACTGCGACTATAATTTGCCTTGTGTGGCCTGGCTTGCCAGGTCTGCATTTGACCCTGGAACAACCTGGGGGTTAGGGTGTCAATCTACCTGCACAGTCAAAAATCCAGGTATAACTTTGACTCCCCAAAAATCTAACTACTAGTAACCTGATGTTGACTAGAAACCTGACAAATAACCTAAACTGTCAATTAACAGATACTTTGTATATCTATTATCTGCTGCATTCTCATAATAAAGTAAGCCAGAGAAAAAAAATTGAGAAAGTAAGAAAGTCATAAGAAAGTGAAAACACATTTATAGTACTGTAGTCTATTGAAAAAAATCTGTGTATAAGTAGTCCCACACAGTTCAAACTCATGTTGTTTAAGGGCCAACCATATATAAAATGTTTAATAGATGGTTCATACACCGCTTTAAAGTTAGAAAATGGGGGCGCCTGGGTGGCTCAGTGGGTTAAAGCTTCTGCCTTCAGCTCAGGATGAACCCAGGGTCCTGAGATTGAGCTCTGCCTCTGGCTCTCTACTCAGCGGGGAGCCTGCTTACCTTCCTCTCTCTCTACCTGCCTCTCTGCCTACTTGTGATCTCTGTCTGTCAAATAAATAAATTAAAAAAAAAAAAGTAAAGTTAGAAAATGTAGATTTAAATATCTTAACTAATTTGTTTGGTGGTCAAAGCTATATCACATTTTCTCTTTGGGTCTCATTTATCATGGATTAAATGAAAATTTGACATTCAACTTTTTGTGATTCTTTTAAATTTAAAGTGTCTAAAATTCCGGTATGAATAGTCAAAGTCAATGCATATCCCCCATTCTAGTATTTTCTAGGTGAAAGAAATTTTGTGATATCAAACTTAATGTCTTCCATATGAGCCTGAAATATTAAAGTTTCCCCAGGGGAATCACTAGGCAACGACAGATAGAGCAGGGTGTCATTGGCATAACAGTGATGAATCAGGCTATTCTGTTGGAAAATTGAAGCCCATGATAGATAGATAGTAAGGAATTTACCTGGTGAGCAGACAATCTCTGATGAAAAACAGATTTCCTAGTCAGACATACTACTATTTTGTTTTCTTAAAATCTTAAAATGCTGCACTTTTTTTGGCATCTCATTCCTTGACTAATTAAGATATACATAAATAGAATGCATAAGTGAAAATGGGTTAAAATATAGCCTTGAAAAAGACTATAACTATTTGGCTGATCTTTTTAAAACTTCTCAACTTAAAGCCTTCATTTTAAACGGTCAATATCATGGAAAAAATAAACACTTGGATTAGTAAAACTCTTACTAATTAATAGTCCTTTTCTGTTGTTGTTAAATATAGATATAGATATATATGCACATATATATAATAAACACACATATGTATGACTATAATTATATATATATTTAAATAAATTGGACTAAAATATTCACTAAGAATGTAATAAACTTTATAGGCAAACGTTTTTTAATCTTTCCTTTATGACAAAGAACACCTATTGTTGTGGACACATCTATATATAACCTTCTCCCCTTGAGTATGAGAAGGACCTGTGATTTGGTTTTAGACCAATAAAACATGGCAAAATGATGAAATGTCGCTTCCTTGTTTAAGTGATGTTATATTACAAAGGTGCTAGGATTTCATCCCTATGATCATATTATGTTATAAATGCAACCATATTAAGAGACTGGAGAGATTCTCTACCTGGCTCTGATTAAGGGAGTTGCCATGTTGGGAGAAGGCCATGTGGCAAAAATTGTAGGGGGCCTGTTGGTGTAACTAACAATCATCAAGAAAATAGAATCCTGAAACCCACAGCCATAAGAAGATGGGTGCTGTTGGCAGCGTGACTGAGCTTAGGAGCAGGTTCTTCCCACATGAAGCATCCAGATGATCATGCCACCCGGCCAACATCTTGATGTAGCCTTGTGAGACTCCGAGCAGAGCACTCAGCAAAGTCATGCTCAGGATTCACACCCACAGAAATTGTGAGATAGTGTGTAGTTTTTAGCCACTAAGTTTGTTGTAATTGGGTGTATACTGATATAAAATGAATATACCCACAACAGTAAGTGTTATTTTAAATATTTCACACTTCACGGTGTAAGATAAAAAGAGTTGTAGAGAAATAGAATATAATGCAGGATGACTGGGTGGCTTGTCAGTTGGGTGTCTGCCTTCGGCGCAGGTCATGATCCCAGGGTCCTGGGATGGAGGCCACCTTTGGGCTTCTTGCTCAGTAGGGAGCTGGCTTCCTCTGTCCTCTACTCCCCCTGCTTGAGCTCTCAATCTCTTTCTCACTCTCTGTCTCTGACAAATGAATAAAATCTTAAAAAAAAAAAAGAAAGAAAGAAATAGAATATAATGTTGACAAGTTGTTTGCACCTGCATCTGAAACTATTCCATTAATCCAAGTGATTTTATTGCCTACTTCTTGTCCAAATTGCAATGTGTTAGCATGTGATGAGGTATGTCAAAGTAGAAGATATTTGTTTATAGTCTCAAAGATCTCACAATGTAGTTAGAAAACAGATATTCACTTACAGAAGGAAAGCTGATATACCAAAGAGAGAAAACTTCGACCGTTGCTAAAATAAAATTGAAGTTAGATTGTCATTTACACATAACTATATTATTAGTTGATATAACAGATTATGATTATATAAATTATCATCTTAAAGGCATGAACTACCCACCCCCAAAAGAAAGGTCTGCAATGTGCTACCAAAATCCAGTGCTTTTTTTTTTTTTTTTTTTTAAATTTGAAAGAAGACTCTATGTTAAACATGGCAGGAATCCTTAACAGGGTACAGTGGATATGAAGGAATCCCTCAAGTATAACATCTATAGCCTTTCCATACTTAATGAAAACAAATCACTTATCTTTCCACTTGGGTTAATTTACCTATGTATACATATGTGTTGGGCAAGACATGCCATGTTCATTTGACCCCTGCTTGGCTACATAAGAATGAGTCTTAGGCCTGAACACTTCTTTATGAGAAAAAATAAAGAGCCCACATAGCCCTTGCCAGGCTTATTAGCCTGTGTAAGAATATCTTTCTTTGTTCTATACCCAATTAATGTTCCTTCTTGCTTAATTGTGTGCCTCAGTGGTTCTCAGTGCACACCGTTGGAGTTCTTACTCTCTCTCTTCTCTACATAGGTAAGGGCATTGTTCTATCCAGTGCCTGACTGTGCTATATTCTCTTTAGAAACTCAGATACCAAGATACATGTTAGAACTTCTAATTTGTTCTGGTGCCTGGCATTTTGATGATCTTTGCTATTTTCCATGCTGTTGAAGTCTTCTCCTGGTACTGATAACTGGCATGTAGTGTTCTGCTTGAGAACAAGAGTATCAGAATACCAGAATTATGTTTAGTTTTATTGTGAGATATATTCTTAACATTTTCTAAAGAGTGGGTTTGAAAAAGAAATGTCTGATAAATTAAAATTCACACAATATGCTACTCAGAAATTTATAAATCTCGAATTTCAACATAATGTAGGAATCATTCTCCAGATATAATGCAAAAATCATAAAGATATCAACATGCAAACAAATCAAGGGACAGAAATACATCTTGTTATCTTCACATTGCAATATCTGGCACAGTGATATACATGTTCAGGCATGCATATAGCTGTGGACAGAAAGGAATATTCAGAATTCAGGAAGTATAATGTGATAAATCCCTGTCTCTAGGGCAAATGACATCTATGGTCCCAGAAGAAAGTGAAGTTGCTCAGTTTTAAAGCATTGGACAAGTATTAGGAAAGAAGTTCAGCCTTAGATTATAACCAAACAGAAGTTGAATAGGAGTGGATTCATTAGGTGAAAAAGTTATCATTGCAAGAATAGGTGGTAACATGATTAAAGTGATTAACCTGATTCTTTTTTTTTTTTTTAAGATTTTATTTATTTACTTGACAGAGAGAGAGAGAGAGAGAACACAAGCAGGGGAGAGGGAGAGGGAGAAGCAGGCTTTTTGTTGAGCAGAGAGTCTGATGCCCGGGCTCCATGTGGAGCTCCCTGCAGGGCTCCAGGTGTGGCTCCATCCAAGAACCCTGGGATCATGATCTGAGGTAAAAGCAGACACTCAATGACAGAGCCACCCGGGCATCTCAATTAACCTGGTTCTATGTATGACAATTAACAAACCGACTGACCTGGAATGGGCCAATTGCACACAAGCAAAATGAAAAATTAGGAAGATGAAAAATCATAAAAATCTTAGAGGATCTATTTGGGATGCTCAGTTTGATGGATCCACCAATAAAAAGTAATAGCATGCTCATGGGGATCAAAGTCAAATAAAGATGCTATTTAAAGATCAAAGTTAAATAAAGATGCTATTTAAGGAAAAAATGCATATATGAGATAAATTTTTGACCTCTGATATTTAGCAATTAAGAAGATGGTTTCAGGGCACCTGGATGGCTCAGTGAAGTGTCTTGCTTTGACTCAGGTCATAATCCCGGGGTCTTGGAATCAAGCCCCGCATTGGGCTCCTTGTTCAGTGGGAAGCTTGCTTCTCCCTCTTCCTTTGCCCCTCCTCCCCTGGTCCTCTCTCTGCCTCTCTCTCTCTCTCTCTCTGTCAAATAGATAAATAAAATCTAAAGAGAAAATGGATTCAGAAGTCAGACATTCTAGATTAGAATGTAGGCTCTTTCATTAACTTGCTGTGCATAATACTTGGCTACTATGTGCTTTAATACATGTTCAGTTGTCAAGTAGCATTATTAAAGTACGTTTGTAAGGATTATTTTAAATAAGACTTTAAAATTATACCCAATACTTAAAAAGGGTTCAGCAATTTTAATATTTTAATATTAATTTAATATTAATTTTAATATTCATAGCTGTTTTTAAAAATGGGGTTTTCTTGATTTTATACTTTTCTACTTCATACTTTTAAATACCTCTTTGCTTTCTCTAATGCATAAACATATATGAGGAAAAAACCAGGTTACACCAAAAAGCATTACTCTAGATGCCAGACAGATTTTATTGGAAGATATAAGTAACTTTAAACATTCCTCAAGGTATAGTCTACCTCACATTTAATAACTGACATTTTGCAAGATGAGCCAGCTGATCTAAAATTGTTAGCGAGACTTAACAAAATCAACAAAAAATGAAGTATAAAATCACACTCCTCACCCACTTTTGGTAATGATTTTCAAAAGGTGAATGCACGTAAACACAAACATTATGACTCTGAAAATATCAGTTCCATTTTATAAATATACAGGCGAGAATCCTGCATCTGTCTTTAATTCAGGCATTCAGTTCAGTTCCTAGAACTGTGTGTGTTCATGCACAGTTCTACCATCACTACCTTTTGTAGGAATGTAAGCCACTGCTCTCAGCTGTGCAAATCCCAGAAACTGAATCTTCAAGCCATTGACTTCTGAATTAAAAATCAGTCTGGATCAGAAACTTGGAATGGTCTGCCTGGATTTAAGCTCCAGTTGCACCATAGGAACCAAATATTTCCTTTGCTGTGTTGAAAATTGTGAGCTATGCTCTATGACAAATATCCTTTTGATTAAACACCCACTCACATTTGTCAAGGTTCTGTCAAGTGAAAATTTCAGATTCTAAGGGGACCCTTATCCTCCAATTATTTTGTTCAGAACATTTGGTGTTTTGATTTCTGGGAAAGTTTGCTTTCCTGCAGTATGAATGAGTCTTGCCAAGTACTGAGATGATTAGTACCAACAATAATAATTGAGCCATCATGCAAGGGGAACATTTGAATATGGATGGATTCTCAACCCTTGCTTTATAAAAACATCTTCTATGGAAACCAAGGAACCATCACAGCTGTGAAACTGCAATTTTGTTTTATTATTAGAAGTTTCAAGAAAATAAAATCTCAACATAATAATCTAGGGCTTTTTAATATTGTAAAGAAAATTGTGTCACGGTTCTGGACTTGCCCACTTAAAGGGAATGACTAATTCCAAGAAATAAAGAAAGCATTCAATAAGTCCTTCTTAAATTAATGATAACGTAGTAAAAGCTGTACCAAAAAAAAAAAAAATGAAGTAACCCTTAACTCCACACCAGGGTGAACAAGATAGCTTCGGTTTCTTGTTGGTTTATTTGTGGTTGGCAACTATTTTCAAGTTACGCTAGTACAACTAGAAAATGGAGAACTGCTTTTGCTCATGTTAGAGTCGGTGATAATTTTTTGAGTCCACTCTCAGCTGTTCTCAGTTTTCATTTCCATTACGTTTAAATGAAATAATGTTTCTTACTATCTTTTCACAGAGTAATACATTTACAAAGGCCAACAATATATTCATATTTATCTATTCATTCCACCCATAAAAAGTAACTTATTCTGCCTATTTGTAAAGACCATGTTAGACACAAGGTACACTGGAGGGTAATTCAGTCATGGCTTTTGCTATTATGGAGCTGATATTTTGGTATATGACACAGAATTAAACACACAAATACAAAATTAACTATTCTATTAAAACTATGATAAGCGTATTCAGTAGAAGTAAAAGATATTTTGAGCGTATGAGATTAAAAAATGTAATATAATCTTGGAGAGCAACAAAAGACTTACTTAAGGAATTAATGTTGATCTTGGTGGGTGGGAGAGGATAGGACCAGGGGAAGCATTCTAGATGGCAAGTGCAGAATTTTTTTTCAGGGGCTTAAAGCAGAGAGAGGTAGAGTTAAATCAAGGAGATATTGCTTCCATCTAGGAAATGACACAAGAAGGGCACATTAAAATAATAAAGAAGGGTGTCTTCTGTCAAACCACCTTTCCATGATAACTCCTGTAGGTTTCAGCAGTGATTCCAATACTAAGCAAGCAAGAGTCCCTCTTGATATCTCCTTGGACATAGTTTCCGTGGTAACTGATTCACCTTCACTCTAGATGACCACAGTCCCTGCTTCTGTTTTGAGTAAATAATAGGCTCTTATCAGTATCAGATGTGCTAGGACAGCTAACTCTCGAGTCATCAGTTCTGTTCTATATTTTCTAAATAGTTATTTTGAAGGTAATCTGAATTTCCCACTTACTGTCCTACCATAAACATGAAACAAATTATCTAGAAATCATGTCAAAATACTATATTGATATGTTGGGATAGGCTTCACACACTTGCAATCTGTGGAGTAAAAACAGGTTACAAAGATGTTGAATTTGGTCTATAGAGTGTTGGCAGGCACAATATTAAAGAAATATTTTTGCTAATATTTAAAAATGTATAGATTTGGCAAAGACCCAGATATGTCAATAATTATTGAAAGAGAAAGACAAAATTGGAGGACTGATACTACATAACTTTAAGACTTAACCATAAATCTACAATAATCAAGACAGAGTGGTATTTGCAAAGAAAAACAAAAACCAAAAAAAAAAAAAAAAACAAAGAGAAAAAAAAGACAAATAGTTTAAAAGAACAGAAGAACAGAATACAAAAAAAAGAACAGAATATATAAGGTAGAAATAGATCCACATAAAGAGCTCATCTTGATGAGGGAACAAAGGAAATACAATGGAGCAAGGATAGCCTTTTAAACAAATCATGCTGGAACAACTGGACATCCACATGTAATAAGAAAAGAAAGGAAGGAAGGGAGGGAAAAAGGAAGGAAGGAAGGATCTATACACAGACTGTACACCTTTCACAATAATTAACTCAAAAATAGATCAGAGACCTAATGTGAAACACAGAATATAAATCTAGGAGGAAATATAGGAGAAAATCTAAATAACCTTAGGTATGGCTAGGATTATTTAGATATGAAACCAAAGGTATCATCTATGAAAGGAAAATTGATAAACTGAATTTCTTTAAAATTAAATGTTTCTGTTTTGCAAAAGAAAATATCAAGAGAATTAGAAGACATGCCACATATTGGGAGGAAATGATGCAGAAGATGTATCTGATAAAGAGCTGTTATCTGAGGTCTAGAACGATCACTTAAAACTCAACAGTAAAAAATGAATAACCCAATTTAAAAATGGGCAAAAGACCTAAATAGACATTTCACCAAAGAAGATATGTACATGACAGATAACAATGTGAAATGATTTTCAACATAGTATGCCATTAGGAAATTGTAAATTAAAACAGCAATGAGTTGTCACTGTGTCAATTAGAGTGACCAAAATCCAAAACACTGACAATACCAAATGGTAGTGAGGATGTGGGCAACAGAAATTCTCATTCATTTATTACCAGTGGAATTGCAAAATGATACACATCACTCTGGAAAACAGTTTAGTGGTTTCTGAAGAAAAGTAAACATACTTTATCATACAATCGAGCAAATGTGCTCCTTGATATTTACACAAAGAAGTTGAAAACTTTTTCTACACAAAAACCTACACACATGGGGCGCCTGGGTGTCTCAGTATGTTAAAGCCTCTTTCTTTGGCTCAGTTCACGATGGAACCTTGCATCTGGCTCTCTGCAGGCATCTTGTTTCCTTCTCTCTCTCTGCCTGCCTCTCTGCCTAATTGTGATCTCTGTCTGTCAAATAAAAAGAAATAAAATCTTTAAAAAACAAACAACAACAACAAAAACAAAAACAAACCTGCACACAGATGCTTATAGCAGCTTTATTTATAATTTCCAAAAAGAGAAAGCACCAAGATGCCCTTAAGAAGGTGAATGAATAAATATAACCGTGGTATCCATATAATGAAATGTTATTCCGTGCTACAAAGAAATGAGTTATCAAGACATAATAAGACATGAAGGAAACGTTAATGTGTTTTACTAAGTGAAAGAAGCTAATCTGAAAGGCTACATAGTGTATGATTCCAACTGTATGACTGGCATTCTGGAAAAGGCAAAACTATGGAGGTAATAAAAAGGTCAGTGGTTCCCGTGGTTAAGTAGAAGGAAGGGATGAAGAGGGAGAGCAGGAGATTTTTAGGACTGTGAAAACATTCTGTATGATACTATATTAATGGATCCATGTCATTACAATTTTGAACAAGTATATTTACCCAAAGAATGAGCCGTAAAGCAAATTGTGAATTCTTGGTAATCGTGTGTCAATGGAGTTTCATCAGTTGTAACAAATGTATTGCCCTGGTGTAGGATGTTGATAGTGGGCGAGACTGTGCCTGAGTCCTGGCAGAGGATATATGTGAAATTTACATACCTTCTATTCAATTTCATTGTGTATCTCTGCTGCTTTAAAAAGTCTATTTAAGAAATTAACACAAAAAGTAAAAAAGTGGTAGTGTCTGTGCCTTTTGGACGGGGAACTTGATGTCCAGTTCGCCACATTCCAACATTCCTTATTATCCTGGGCACTGAGGCTGAACATAGAATGCCATCAGTCCACCTAATTCTCTTAAGGCATCTATATGACATCTGTAGGTAATTACATTTGCATAACTAAGAATAGGAAAACAAGTGTGTCTCATATACTAACTCTACTTGTGCTTTTCCCATTCGTTAGATGCTTTATCAATTGACACTTTCTTCACTTAGACTGAGATTCTTATACTACCCTATTTATTGTGCTTTATTATAATTCATGTTTATATGAAAACTTATAGTTTTCTATGTGCTACAATGTTTCAGTGTAGAATCTCACTTTTTCTTATTCTTGATGTTTTAGTCTTCAAAGATGAAGTTAATTTTAAATTTGACCTCTATCATCCTTCTTATTTTTTGACATTCTTCATGGATATGTCTAATATTGAAAATTCAGTTATTATTTTGACAGTCAAGAGTATTTTTTGATGATCTAAATGATCAAACATAAGTACAGCAAATCCATTGTTTAGGGTTAACAAATTGTGGCCAGGATCAAAGACCTGTGATCAAACCTAAAATTCTGAGGTCAGAATTTCACTGTAATGGAAGGTAAAGTGAAGATTTACTGCATTACAAAAGAACAATCTGTTCTGTTCAATTTTCTCTAATTGATTAAATAATGAGCCATATGGTGCTTCTTATTATGAAAGATTTTATGAAATATTTTCTTTCTCACTTAGGAGAGGAAAAAGAGGAGAAAATCTTTACGAATATGAATGTAATTAAGATGAAGCATACCATTACATTGCTCTTATTTTCCATTTTGCTATATATCAATTAAACATTAACCTAACACATAAATAGCTTTGTCTTAATAGGCAATGGACTATAATTATAACATAATTTGCATACAAACATGAATTATGGAATGGTAACTATGAATCTAATCTATCCATTAGTGACTCTGATAATCACTGATGTCAAATATTAGTAGTATTTTTTAAATTAGCTTTTCAAAAGGGAAATTATTAAAAATTCTATTAATACTACTACTTCACTACTGCTACCCTGACTTCTATTTTTCACTAACAGCTATATTACATTATGTTCCAAGATTGATGTAAAAAGTTTTATAAATATTATCTAATGTGCCTGCAAACTGGAGTGATATGTCATGTTTGAAAAAGTTGCCTATCTCTGCTCAGTGGGAAGCCTGCTTCTCCCTCTCCCACTTCCCCTGCTTGTGTTCCCTCTCTCACTGTGTCTCTCTCTGTAAAATAAATAAAATCTTTAAAAAAAAAGAAAAAAGAAAAAGTTATCTATCATGCAAATTAAGGTTAAAGCTAAAATTTGCTAAGGGTTTCATCATATGATTTTTAAGAAGATTTTCAAGATATGAGCAGATTGTTTAGATTCTTCAAGGTTTTTATATTTAAAATCTGCACTAGAATATATTCTAAGCATGAGATCATGACTCTAACCTAGGAAAAAAAAAAGCTAAATTGTAGTTAACTTTTTTAAAATGGCAGATCACATAATTTCCTCAATCATTTTAATTGTGTCATGGTTTTTTGAAATATTTACTCCCAACTGTACTTTAGTGGGCACACTTGCAAAGTGATCAGATAAACAAAGGTAAAGTTTTGCCTATTTTCGGAGATTAAACTCTTAAATTCTATCCTTTAGATCAAAGTTCCCAAGGACAATCTTGTTGCATATGCAAAACTGTTTTCTTACGGGAAATAAAAAGAAAGTGACAAAAAGAGACACTTTGAAGACTTCACCCATATGTGTAACTTGCATTTGAGTTCTTACTTCCTTTGCACGTCTAAAAGTTTATAAGAACTGATATATTATGAAACAATCCTTTTGGGAGATAAGTAAATCCTCTAGCTCAGCACAACCCCAGTGAAAATTCTGGACTGTTAGATATATACGATTCTTTTGTTCTTTCTTCTCAGCAGTTATCCCTACTGATACAGTCAGTGTTTCATCTCAGCATGAAACAACATCAGATAACACTGCACTCTGAAAAGTAGATAAAATGAGGACTCTCAAATGAGAATGAATTAGAAATGTCCCCACAGTAGCAGCAAGGACTTAAAAACATGAAACTGACAAATGTACTACAGAGAGGGTTTACAAAGAGTTTTCCACTCCAACTTCTTATTCTTCACAGAGATGATTAGTACTGGAAAGTGTCAGACAGCAAATGATAAAGTTGGCCATGACAGATTTATGATATGCTGCAAAACCAACTGTCTAGTTGATATCCATCTGATGACAGCTTTTAAATATATAAACAAATAAGCATGGCATTTTCTCAAATTTTCTGAAAAGTTTTCATCTCATTGGGTGGGTGTGTATGGGATGGGGTCTTCTTTTACTTCTTTGTAATACCAAGAATTTACAGAGGAATATTATTTTTCAAAAACCAAGGAAAGAAGTCACAAGAGTATTTCACAATATATAAAACTTTCTCTGTTCAATATTTATTTATATAACAAACTAAAATATTTTCTTGGGGCATATGCAATTTGTTATGGGTTTCTTTTTCTTCCCAGCTCCACGTAATATACTTCACATACAATGTTGTATAAATTAAGGAATACATGTCATAGGCCTCTTTTAAATACCATATTAATCTTCCTCTTAAACTATAACTTACTTATTTTAATGCTTTGGTGTAAAGGGAAAAGTCACTGAAAATCAAAGAAACTAGGGGCACGTGTGTGGCTCAGTGGGTTGAGCCTCTGCCTTCTGCTCAGGTCATGATCCCAGGGTCTGGGATCGAGCCCCACATCAGGCTCTCTGCTCAGCAGGGAGCCTGCTTCCCCTTCTCTCTCTGCCTGCCTCTCTGCCTACTTGTAATCTCTCTCTCTCTGTCAGGTGGATGAAATCTTTAAAAAAAAAATCAAAGAAACTTTTTTGAGTATTTATTTTATAGCTCATTTTTTTTTCTTTCCTTCTGGTAGTACCATATTATTATTATTCATTCTTGTCTCTTTCAACAGTTTGAGAAGATGTAAACATTTATATTTCAGCAGCACTCAACCTATTAATATAAAATATTTTTTCCAATTTATTTATTTTCAGAAAAACAGTATTCATTATTTTTTCACCATACCCAGTGCTCCATGCAAGCCGTGCCCTCTATAAAATATTTTATCCATAAAGCAAAAGTAATTTTCTGATTCAGTTTCATTTGTAGTAGGATTGAAAACTTTGGGTTCTATCATTACAAATGTGGCTGAATAGCATAACATGTCTCAGTTCAGAAAATGTCTTTTATTAAGTTCCTTCACTGGATCAGACACTCTGCTAATCTGCAGGAATAACACACACATACCCACACACATATGCACTTACACACATATACAGTTTATGCCTTCCCAGAGCTTTTGGGGGGAATTATATAAAACCAAGCCTTTTTTGCAATTAAGTGTAAAAATTAACAATAAAAAAGCACACAGTATTCTAGGATCCTTGTCAATGATACTAGTCAATGACTTAGTAATGCAGAAAAGAGAGGATGTTATATAGAATATGAAGAATAAGCCAATACACAGATGATTTATTAAATGTGTTCACAAATAAAGAGTAGGGAAATCAAGCACAGATCTCTCAAATCAAGTTATTGTACAAAATCACATATAATATAAATATACTCTTATATATTATATCATATTATATTATTATGTATAATCTAATCCTCTAAACATGGTAAGCCAAGAAATAATCTGTATATTCTAAATCACTTTATCACCATAATTTATTAAGCAATTACCATGGACTATATAACACATTCTCTATTTACACTGTATTTTATGACTCTTTGCAATATTATAAAAAAGATCCTTTCTTCATTCTAGAGAAGATAAAACTGAAGATGCTCAGCAGGATTAAAATCAAATGTCTCACAAGAGCAGAGCCAGGACCCCCTCTGGTTATGTCTAACTTCAAACCTCAGAATGTTAAGCACTATATGCATTTTCTTGCTCTTCATTTTCACTATGTAGATACACAGTCCCAAAGATCCTATAGTTCCTAACAATTATAAATTTATTGTTATGTCTTCAAATTTTCTGAAACTACCTAGACCACATTTAATTGGACTTCTGTCCCCAGAAAGTCGACCAAGTAGCCTTGTCATTATGGGATTTCTTCCAGATTACTTGACAGATATTAACTGGGGAACTGTTTGATCAGCTCTTACACACTTGTTTCTGAAATACTATTGAATACTTTTTTTTTCACATAAGCTAATTCATGGTTTTTATAGCTAGCAAAATCTTTAAAATATCTACATCTGATACCAAACTGAGGGATCATGCTGGTGAATTTGGCTGCAATTCACAGATACAATCTTTTGGAATCTGCCCCTGCTAGAGTAAGTATATACATACCTTCTTTTTTTTTTTTTAATATTTTATGTATTTATTTGACAGAGAGAAACCACAAGTAGATGGAGAGGCAGGCAGAGAGAGAGAGGGAAGCAGGCTCCCTGCTGAGCAGAAAGCCTGATGCGGGACTCGATCTCAGGACCCTGAGATCATGACCTGAGCCGAAGGCAGCGGCTTAACCCACTGAGCCACCCAGGCGCCCCTATACATACCTTCTTGTTTCCAGGTAGTAGAATCATTCTCATAGCACCTATTTAAGTCAACAAATTGTTTAATGTCATGAGCAGATATCAAAGAGTGAAATGATAGTTTGTAAAAGGTCTCTATACTGTGACAAATTCAAGTAAATCCCTTCTTTATTCTTGTTCAAACAATAAGCTATGAGAGAAAAGTTTCCATTAATTTTAAAAGCTCATGCTTTCATGTGGGTTAACTGAATGTGAGGGGATTAACAAAAAAAGTAAACAAAAACAATGTATTATCTGTTACTTTCTATTCATGACCTGCTTTTAATTCTCAACCAATGCTCTCCTCAAAGATTCTTTTAAAACAGGAAGACTATACATTAGGAAAGCTCAGGTACCATAAGTCACAAACTGGAACCAAGTCTCAAAATGACCTGAAAAATTTTGTCTAATTTAATTGACATTTAAGGTAGAAGTACGATAAAAAATACATTGTGGAGCACTTTTTGAAATTCTTATTTTATTTGTATGTGTGTGGCTGACCAGATTTCATCTAATTTTGTTCAAAAGTCACAAATATTTGATAAGGAATCTGTTTGGGAGGTTAAATGCAAAGCTCAGCCTATGTGGGCAGGTTCCTCTGCTAAAGTTAAAAAGCTCAAATCTTGATTTTTACTCTTTCTAAGATTTCTACTTTTTCATCCAAACACAATATTTCTAGGGTTTGTAGACAGGCCCATAAAAGTGAACAAGAAAAGGGGATTATTATTTTATAGCAGTTGTAAATAGAGTTTGGGGGAATAGTGAATACCTGCCTCAAGAAATCTTATAGACTTTGCCCATTTTTTATAAAGATTGATTCCTTTCCTCTCTCTCTCCATCTCCCTCCCACCATCCCTCCCTCTCTCTCTTTCTCCTTTTTCTCATGTACACACGCAGATTTTGCTGGCAACGAATATTTTATCCGGTGGATGAAAATATCTTAGGGAGAATCTAAGTTGCATTAATAGTTTGCCATTCACATGAACAGGAAAATGTTGTCTTACATTTCGTGTAAGACATTAAGACTAATTACAAGATAATTGCAAGAAAGACAATAAGACACTTTCATTCATTTATTAAAATGGATCTTAAAAAAACCATTACACATTTTGTAGAGGACCCTGACGTTACTCTTTCCTTCTTTCAGCTCCAGCTCAGCTGTTTGGATTCTGCAAGACGTGTTGTACAAGATTTCTACATCCTCTCAGGAGCCTGAGACCGCTGCCCGAGAGCATATTAAATATCTTCAACTTTTTAATAAACTAAAAATAAAAATAAAACTTCAGCTTTTAAAATAAAATGGTTTAGGTAGGCAATTACACGGACATCAACCAAAAGTAAAAAATCGTAAATATACCCAAAGAAATGACAGACTGTTGAATGTGGCTCTGCTGCCCCTCTGTCACCTTCTTTTGTAATGCATTCCTGTATGCATTCATGTCTGAAGAGTGATTCTCTCCCTGCTTTGCCTCTTCATCTTGGAATTTTATTAATTTCTGTTTTATTTCTGTTTATTTAATTCTGTTTATTGTTATTATATTGTTATTATTCTGTTATTTCTGATTTATTTCTGTTTATTGATGTTTACCATCTCCATATGTTTATAAAATCAATCTCTTATCTTATATATTGAGATTGTAATGGACATTGCCCCCTCTCCTTGGGATCTCAGTGTCTGCTAGTTGGCAGGTTTCCAAGAACTATCCTTGATTTATAACTATGTCCTTCTCCAGAGACGGGTATTTTCTCATTACTGTTTCTGCCCATGAAGTAGTGCAATCAATGCCTGATGTTAATACTAACAATGAAGGTAATATAAAACAACAACAAAAAAGTATAACCTTTTTGGAAAGCGATTTCACATACTTGTAGGTCTTAAAAATTTTATATATCTTGACTATTAGTAAACTGTCCCAAGGAAATCATTCAGATTAGAGGAAAAGAATAATACCTGAAGATCTCCATTACAACTTTATCCTCAAAAGTAAACATTTGGAAGCAGCTTATTGCTGACCAGTACATGTTACATCAATTAAAGAAAGGTACATTATGTCAATTAAATACATTTGATGTGTTTACTTAAATGGTATCTATGAAGACAGTGCAACAATACAAAAACATGTTTACTATGATAGCTTCCACACAAAACCATAAACTCATGTATACAGACACAAATCCATATAGGAATAGTGAAATATGTAATAGAATACTGGAAAAAATTAATAGTTGGTTTATTAGAGTGTTATTGTGACTAATCATTTTTATTTGAATTTCTATTGGTATAATGTCATTTATGTATATTGGATGGGACAATCAATGGTCATAATTTGGGTGTATCATTTTAGAGAAACATATACTAAGCAAATTGTAACATGTACTGTGCACAAGTTAAACACTGGTTATAAAGTTTATCATCGAAAACATATGCAATTATAAGAAATATATAGTATAACCAACCAAAGCTTAATCATTGCATATCAGAAGCTGCAGTAGCTTATTCATAGATATGTTCTTAAGGAGTTCATTTTTTTTTAACCACCACTTTGTTCATTTCACATTTGTTTAAATTCAAAACTATTTTTTCTGCTTGTTTTTTTTTTTTTCCTTTTTCAAGTTGTTTGGTAACAAAAAAAGTGTAAGTAGATTTGGTAGTGAAATAAATACCACAGTAGAATTTCTAAATCTCTTCTTTCATGTACTACTTTGAAAAAAAATCACATATTCACATAAAAAGAAAATGGAGTATGAAATTTTATATATAGAACTTCTTACATGTTTTGATCATCTCCATGAATTTTAATGGACCTCCATAGACCCTGTCTAAGTCCATTAGGGCTGCTATAACAAAAATAACATACAGTGGGTAATTTAAACAACAAACATCAATTTCTCTCAGTTCTGAAGATTGATAAAGTCACCAGCAGATCTGGTGTCTGATGAAGGCCTGCTTGCTAGTTCAGAGATAGTCATTTTTTCCCTGTATGCTTGTTCGCATGATCAAAGGGGTAAATGAGCTCATTGGATCTCTTTTTATTTTTTTTAATTAATATACAATGTATTATGTGTTTTAGGGGTACAGGTCTGTGATTCATCAGTCTTACACAATTCATAGCACTCACCATAGCACATACCCTCCCCAGTGTCCATCACCCAGCTACTGCATCCCTCCCATCCCCCTCCATCCCAGCAACCCTCAGTTTGTTTCCTGAGATTAAGAGTCTCTTATGATTTGTCTCCCTCTCTGGTTTTTATAAAGGCATTAATTCCATTTTCAGGGCTCTACCCTCATGACCTAATCATCTCCCCAAAGCCCCACCTTCTAATACCATCACCCTGGGATTCAAATTTCAATATATGAATCTGAGGGGAACACAAACATTCAATCCATAGGAGATCATGAGTCAAGTTCACTTGCCCTGGACTTAGAAACTGAAGCACATGGAATTGTACAAATGTTCCTTGAATGCCTGCTATGGGTCAAAAGCTATTTCAGATTCTGGTTATTCAATGAGTAAGTCAGATGAAATGCTTGCCTTGTGAATCTTACATTTTATTTATAGGGCAGACAATAGGGAAATGCACAAGTAAATAAACACTATAACTTGAAAGAGTAGTAAATACTATGAAAAATAAAATTTTAAGACTTACAGAGTTGGTTCCTTTCAGTCTTAGAATTAATAGGCTAAAATAATATAAAGTAATGATTTTACATTAAGCGGTACTATTATTATAGCCCAAAAAGTGTTTGAAGTGTTTAAAATATCTTTTTAACTTCTAGAAGTGTATTTGTCAGTTATTTCAAACAGATGTGAAGATTGTAAACTTAAAAAGGCCTATGGAATGAATATAGAAAAAAATCCTCAAATTTTTTTTATAACGTTAACTTGAAAATGTCTTAAATTATTACAGCTGAACATTATGAATCATTAATGTATATATCACAATTTGGAGTATACATAAATTGAATACTCATGTTACTGTTTGATTGACATTTTACTACTTCCTCTTTTTATGGTTAGGCAAATACTTTCATATAGGTTTATAGTAGTTTTATATCTAACCCTATCCTTGGATTTATTGTAAAGAACTGCATCACTTATTTGACATCATAAAAGATACTGTGCTATATAAATACCTCATTTTGATAAACGCAAAATATATCCTCTGTCCACAAGTTTATAAATAGCACTGCCTCATACTTGTTTAAGTCAAGTGTATTGAGTAATGATATAATGTAGCTGAATTTTTAATATGACTTTAAAATAAGATGCATACTACTGTGGTACCATGCAATTCCTACGCAGGAATTCAGAAGGATCAGTCCATCTTGGTGGTTCTGTGTATGGATTTGGGGCCAAACTTCTGAACTCGAAACCTGACTCTGCCATTTAATTCTGAGTAAGTTTGAGCAAAATTTATATACCTCGGTTTTCTCATGTATAATATGGATAAAATGTTAATATCTACCTCACAAGGTATTGAATGAGTTAATATTTCTAAAGCACTGAAGATAATATATGATGTAAAGTAAATGCTACCTAAGTTTTAATGACGGTGATGGTAAATTTTATGTGTCAACTTGAGTAGACTGAAGAATGCCTAGGTAGCTAGTAAGACAGTGTTTTGAGGTATGTCTATGAAGGTGTTTCTGAAAAAGATTAGCATTTAGTGCATGAAGATACAAACAGAAAAGAAAGGCAGAAAAATAAGAAATTCTCTATCTTCTTGGGTTGGGATGTCCATCTTCTCCTACCAAGAAACATAGGAGCTCCTGCCTTCAAACTCTGAGACTTAGAACAACCGTCCCTCTGCTTTCCTTCATCGCCTTGTCAGGTCTTCCGCATGGACTGGGAATGAAACTGTAAGATCCCATAGTTCTCAGACTTTCAGATTTGGGTTGAATCACACCAAGAACTTTCCAGCACTTGCATTTTGCAGACAGCAGATTGTAGGACTTCTTGGCCTCCATAACCATATGGGTCAATTCCTGTAATGAGTCTCCTCGTACACATCCCTATATATCCTACTGACTCTAGATCTTTGGAGAACCTAATATGAACAAGATTTTTTTTTTTAATTCATTGTATCTGATCAAACTTCCAAGGGCAATAATACATAATACTTTGACATGGAAGCAATGCAAAATTCTGTGTATACTGGAGAATGATATAATGGGAAACAAGTTTCGGGAAATAAGCTAGGGTCAGATCAAAGTTAGTGAGAATACTTAAAAATTAGATAGAAATTTACTATGTCACACATATTCTGTAATGCAGTTGCTACACAGAAAAGGCAACTATAGATGTTACTTATTTGTACAAAAGAAGAAAAATAACAATTTTTTAAAAGATTTTATTTGTTTATTTATTTCTCAGAGAGAGAGAACACGCACAAGGAGGCAGTAGCAGGCAGAGAAGCTGGTTCCCTGCGGAGCAAGAAGCCCGATGCGGGACTTGATCCCAGGACCCTGAGATTATGGCCTGGGCTGAAGACAAACCCTTAACCAACTGAGCCACTCAGCATCCTGAAAAATAATAGTTTTCATAGGAAAAAAATAATTGGGCCACCTTGTGAAGACCAAAGACTAGAAAATCAAAATAAGGCTCTTTGAACCTAGGCAAATGATGAAAATAAGAACAGGACAAAGCCTTGAATTAATAGGGTGATAGCAAAAACATTTCAAGATAGCATGGCTAAAATGTAATATATCATAGTTTTATGGGTTTATTTTTGTTGTTGTTGTTGTTGTTGTTTGTTTGTTTTTTCTTTGCATTTTCAGTCCTGGAGAAGATTTCATAATACGTGTTTGTTAAATTATAGTTGTCATAGTGGGTTCTGACCATTGACTATCAGAAGAGAGAGAGGAAAAATATTATACATAGATCTATGGTTTCTTTATGGGTATCTGCGGAGCCAATGATGTCATTGATTCTGAACATAGGTAGGGGAAAAGTCTTTGCAAGAGGAATGAGAAGTGAGGCTATTGAGCTTTAGGTAAGTTTGAAGCCTCATAAATCAGCATATTGCAGATGGTGCCTTTACAGTTAAGTAGCTCTATTTAAATAACTAATTTAATTTAATTCACGTCGACAAGTTAAATTAACTTAATTTAACAATATGCTGGTGATGTACATTCTCTAGTAGTTTGCTTTTTTACTAGGAAAAAATGGGTATATATATTAACTAATTTTAATTCAGAGTTCCTATTTTAATGGAATATATTACTGAGTGCTGTAAAAACCCATCCTGCTTCTGATGGGAAAAGAAATTGGAGAGCAGAGAAAATCAGGAAGAAAATTTCTTTTCAGAATTATGCTTTCAAGAATAGTTGGGGAGAATAGGAAGATCAGAGGGGATAAAGGGGAAGAAGTCCAGACAGGCTTTAAGAGGCCAAGTTTTAAATGCAGCATACACTAGGATTATAATGAGGATAATAGAATTTTGTAGTGTCTGCATTTATATTTGTAGTGTGTTCTTTTTTCCTGCTTTCTCCTTAAATTAAATAAAAGGCAGAATTTCACTTTGATCCACTAAAAAGCTAGTTAATGATCATAATTTAGATGCTAGTGTAGGGCAATAGCTATTTATACAAATTATTACCCTAAGCACCTGCTCCAATTTTTTATGTATTATGCTAACAGTGTTTTTTGTCTTAATTAAAAATGTTAATTAGTGGTGATATAAACAGCAAAAGAAGAGCTGATAACATATGCACAAGAGTTCTACAATATGTGCATAACTTTTTTCAAACTGATGAACTAAGCATGAAAGCAATCTAAAACACTTATGAACAGTTGCAAATTTTCAAGTAAACCTGAGATAATTCTCTGAGCATCAGATTAGGTTAACATATGATTGTTCTCTGCTTTCACATATTTTGCTTTGAGCCTAATTATTATACACTGCTGTCTTCATTTAAATGTTCTACATTTAGATTCCTAATGTGCTTTTCCAGCATATTTTTGCACTTTGAATTTTGCCACCCTTGTCAACTCATCCAAACACCATTTCCTAAATATTTAGAAATTTCCCCTTTAAAAAGCCACCACTCACACATCGGCAGGTGCCTGGATTGCCCATTAATAAGAAATGGGGGAAAAGTGAAGTAGGAGACTGATGATTTCTAAAAGAATAAGTAATCTTTTTTTCATTGTCCTTTGAGGAAAAAATTCACAGGGTAAGACGCATTGTGCTTTTCTGTGCAGTTCACCTAGGGTTAGCATGATCATAGTGAAAAAATGAGTTTGATTTCCAGTATTGCCCTTCAAGTATCTAAAAACATATTTCCCCGAACAGGCCAACATATCAGGACATTTCTGGCTGCTTTGTCATCATATCGATCACCTCCTCACCCGCCCCCCCAAAAAAACTGAGTAATTCGGTATAAATACACACACACCTATATACGTACATACATACAGGAAGGATAAGGAAATGTTTTCTCATCTACATAATGCCCAACATATATGTATTTGATATTTGATATGTCTTTCAAATGAACAAATTAAAGTGTTTCCTTTATTTTCCTTAGAAAGTTTATATCCTCTTGTATTGATTAAAAGTTTAATAACTGTAATAATGGATATGGTAAACCAATGCCATTGTTTCAGCAACTTTCTATCTTGTTCAAGGGAGAATACAAAACAACAAAATCAATCAGTTCAAAATACATTAAGTTAAATACTTAATTTGTGGGCTTTTTAAAAACAGAAATAGCCCACATATCTTTTTGGAGACAGTGCTCTGTAATAGAAAGCACATTGTAATTTACGAGACCAAGTCTTCAGTCCCCTGGTCTTGTGACAAGTTTCTTCTTCCTCATTTATTTCTGCTTGAATATTATATTCTTACGGAGCCTTTCCTCAAAATCTGGCCCCAAGTGTCTCCTCTTACCTGTTGAGACACATCCAAGCCTGGCACAAATTTGCTATCATATCACTCTGATTCTATTTTCTTTGTAACCTTTTAAGATCTATGAAATTACTCTATTATTCTGTTGACCAGTCTATTAAAATAAAAGATCCATGAGAACAGAGACTTTGTTCTTTTTTCTTCTGTTTTCAGTTCATAGAACAATACCTAGCCCTAACTGAGTGATTTTGTTTAGCGACAGAACTGTCAGTAAGTATTGATGAAGAAACAGAAACTGACCTGGTAGTGAAGTTGGATGGATTCATCTTGACCTTGTTTACTCATCCAGATTTAGATTAACGAGAAATTAAAAGAGAGCTCTAGAATCTTAAAGACCTTTATTCCTGGCTACTTTCTTTTCTTTAATTATGTGGAGTAATACACAATCTTCACATCACTTATATTATTGGTTAAAACAAACCCAAGAGTGATGCCAACTTTTAGAATCATGAGTCCAAAAACCTTTGAACAAGTATGGTAAGAAACTGAAAATAACAACATGCCGTGAAACAGGAAGAGGGACTTAACAGGCTTTATGTTTGAAGCTCTAATGCAGAAACTAGCTAACTTGGGGGCCATTATATATGTGTAATTTAAACTTCTATATAACTTTCATATAATTAAAGCATATTTATTGTTAGTTATTATTTATTGTATATACTTTATAATATATTTATGCTATTTATTATAATGCATTATACATAATTCAAATTTAAATATATATCTACTATAACATTCTTTCACTCACAAGGAGAGGGATAGTGGGAAGGAGAGAACATTTGAAATATTAAGGATACTGTTTAGATGACAAATGTAGATGGATTATAGGAAAACATATTCTGGCTTTTAATGGATGTTAACATTGTATCTCAAATTCATTATGCAAAATAGATAACTTGAAAATATGGGAAGATGTCTTACTTTTCCACTCCCATCTCTACCCTGACTTGAGTCATTTGTATTAGGCTGATGTGGGAAAAAGATAGCCTTTTTTCTTTCTCATCTATTTTTTTTTTTTTTCAGTAAGTCAGTACTATTTCTTCTTGTATTCCATGAGATTAAGAACCTAGGCAGATATTCCTTTGTTTTTTAAATTTTAAAAAATCTTTTGTAAGGAAATGGTAAGAAAAAGTGTGTATTTTGGGAAGGTGGTGTATTCTTAGTTGTGTAAGGCTTTCTGGGACATGTGACTGCCATATTGTATTTTCTGTTCATCCCACTTTTTATGGTACTACAGAGCAAGGAAGTAGAAATATATGAAAGAAGAAATGACAGTACACAATTTGAAGGCAAATAATATATGCCCTAGTATAACCTAGTTATGAAACTACAATTTGAAAATCAGACAAGTAGGCAACTAACTTGCAGATTGACTCCAAAGGAGGTTAATGGCCAGCAGACATAACTACATGACATTTACAAAAGTCATAGAACAAAGCTTCCTATCAGGAAGACATTTAAAGTATTTAAATTATGGGATGCAAGTTTCTGCTTAAGAATTAAATGTTATTGTGTTATCTCTCAGGCTTTTTTCTATTTTTCACTAAGCGCTACATGTCTGCAATCTATCCATTATCCTGTGTATACATCTAAATCATAACTTCTAACTTTATAACACTCTGTGGTGTCATCTGCCACATTTTATCTATCCACACTGCAGATGATGGACAGTCAATTTGTTTCCAACTCCTTTCCCTGGCTAAGAACACTGTTGCAATGAATAACCTTGCACATGTCCCCATATGGAGCTTCCTAGAATGACTGCCAATCCCTACAATCTTACCAAGAGTGAGACTCACATTCCCACTAACACTTGGCATTTTCCAGCTTTTTTATTATTGTCAGTCCAATAGGCAAAGCCATATCTTACTGTTACTCTAATTTTCTTTTCTCTGTTTAGTAACGATTATGAATTTTTTCATATATTCATTAGTTCTGGTAGTTTCTTCTGCAAACTGAGTTTTTATTTCATTACAAATGTTTTCTACTTTTGTCTTTCCTTTGTTGAGCTGCAGGAGTTCTCATCCTATTCTAGATGTGAATCTCTTGTCACTCCTTGACATCTAAATTGTACTTTCGTATTCTGTTATACATCTTTTAATTTTCACTATGCTTTGGTTCCATGAACAGACAATAAAATTTTGATTAGTCATTTCTGGCTTTATTTTTTGTTTTTAAAATTTCATGTAAGAATCTATTTCCCACTCCAAGACAAAAGGTATCATGCATGCCTAATTATGTATTAAGTCTTTAATCTAACTAGAATCCATTTTTATGTGTACTCTTAGAAAGGAATCTATTATTACTCGCCTTTATATGCTAATCTAGTTTTTTACTGCAATATACTAAACTTCCTGAAATTTCCTTAATATATAGTGCTACTGCCCACCTAATAGTATAAATTTTCGCTATGACTCTGCCTGCTCTCTAATTTTTTTCAATGGTCTATGTCTCTTTTTTTAAGTAAATATGGTTTATTATATGTTAATTTCATGATTGTGATGTTGAGGTATGAAAGTTTGATTTTTGTCTCTCTGGGCAAGTCTCCCTCTTTATTCTTTTTATTTTACAAAGTTGACTTAGTTACTCATTGTCTTATATTTCTATGTATACGAATAAGTTTATAAAGAGTCTTAAAAATAAAACTGCTATTGTGATGAACGTTGAAGTTATAGATTATTTTGTGTACATAAAGCATCTTTTTTTATTATTAAGTTATTTAACTCACTGGCAATTTTGTCCCCTGGGGGACATTTGGTAATATCTGGGCATGTTAGTCATCTAATATTTTGGTTGTTACAACTGGGGAGATGCCACTAATATCCAGGCAAGGATGAAAAAGCTCCCACAATGCACAGGACTGTCCTCTATGACAAAGAATTATCTTCTCCAAAATGTCAATAATGCTGAGGTGGAGAAACCCAGATTTAGATAAATTACCTTCTCTTTGTTAGTTTTAAGGTTTTTTTTTAAGAAGTGCCAATTACCAGTAACATAATTCCTAGATATTTTATATTTTTAGTTTCTGTTATATATCTTACCTTACTCTCATTGGTATTTCCCACTTTATTATTACTGCTATAGAGAAATGATACTCAGTTGGGCATGTGAACTTTTCACTTTATCTTACTAAATAGTTCATTTTAATCTTACTAAAACTTTAATTACATCTAATAGCTCATTGATTCTATTGGATTTTCTAGGGAAATTATTCTATCATGTTTAAATAAATTAAGCTTCTATTTTGTTTCTTTATGAATAAGATTAACTAGGACCTTGATTATAATGTAGCAGGACAAGTAATACTGGACACTCTTTTCTTAGTCCTAATGCTAAAGAGAATGTGTAAAGTGTCCTTATTAAGTATAGTATTTGCTATAGAGTTTGGTAGATAAATTCAACTTTTATATATTTAAGAAGTCTCTATTCTTCTGCTGAACATTTTTATCCCAAAGAGGTAGCTTACCTATTTGTGTTGTTTTATTTTTTCTGACACAACTTATAAAACAATATGGATTTTCTCAATCTGTTAAGGTTCCCAAGTACACTAATACATATTTTTTTCCTGTTACATATTTCCAGAGTCCTGGAATTAAGCATCTTTAACTAGAAAGTATTTATGAAATGCATTATTAGAGTTGGTTACTTAATAATTAGCTTTGAATTTTGACATCTACATTTTTCAGTGAAACAGGCCTGTGCTTATTTTTGTTTGTTTGTCTGTTTTGTCTGGGTGTGGTTTTGGAAACATGCTTATAAGAGCTTTACTAAATTAATTGATAGGTGAGATAATTTTTATTTTTATTTTTTTTAAAGATTTTATTCATTTATTTATTTGACAGAGACCACAAGTAGGCAGAGAGGCAGGCAGAGAGAAAGGAAGGGAAGCAGGCTCCCTGCTGAGCAGAGAACTGGCCTCGTGGATGTGGGGCTCAATCCCAGGACCCTGCGATCATGACCTGAGCAAAAGGCAGAAGCTTTCACCCACTGAGCCATCCAGGTGCCCCGAGGTGAGTTAATTTTTAAGAAGATTTTTGTACAACTTGATTAAAAACACATTAACTATTCCTTGAAGGTTTGTTAAATATAACTCTTAAAACCAAGTATGTTTGAAATTTTAAAGGGAGTTCTTAAGTATCTATTTTATTTTCTTTAATATTCATATTCTTTCATGCTAACTTACATGTCATACTAACCATGATCCATAGCTTTTAACAATATTTCTATTATTCATTTCTAAATATTTACAGTTTTAACTCAACTGTGCTTTTGTAATGTGTTATTTTATTACCAGACCATGGCCTTTAGAGTTCTTCTGTCATTAACTTCTAATTTTATTGTCTTATGGCATTCAACAACAGCCACATAATCACCACTCTGACAGAACATGCTGTCTGCTGTGGAGACAAACAACAAGCAGGTACAGTCAAAAGAACAGCTGCTGTACAGGGTAGTTCAAGAAGTCTTGTCTATGTATAGACCATTAATCCAAGACCTAGAGGCTAGAAACTACACATGTGAAGTCAGGTTAAGGATCATTATATGCATAGGGAACAACAAGTCATTAAGCTAGGAAAAGTGGATTTTTCTTTGAAGAACTCAACGACTAAATGTTTTTAAGACTATATATTAATTAATCACTGAGCAAAGGGAAGGAAGAAATGAAATGAAATTGAAAATACATTAACTCCATCTTGTAGTTCATAATACATTTGTCCTTACTGCAGTAGAAACCATTGAAGAGTTATGGGCTAACAAAGATATAAAACCGTTTGTATTTCAAAAACTTTATTTTGCCTGTTGTTTTCTGGAAGCCATAAGATGAACTGCCCAGATCAGCCTCAGAAAAGAGTCCCAGCTGTGAGGATTAGTAAGCAAACAGCCTCCACTAGTCAGCTACTTCAGGGTCTGCCCTCGGGAACAGAGAGCTGCCTCATTTGAGGTTATACCCTTCCCAGGGCAGTCCATAGCCCAGGATAGAAAGGCCCAGACATTTCAGCCAACAAAGGAGACTCTCCATGTGTAATATTGCCCTGGGTAATTGAATTTAAATAAAAAGAGAGAGAGCGATAGAAAAAACTTCTTCTGATCATGTCAGGTGTTTGTGTTTGTCTATATCTCAGCTCAAACTCGTCCAAGTGCAATCCTGCATTCTCCTGCTCCTTTTCAGCGGTACTGATCTCTCATGAACACTTTATAACCTAATCTCTGTCTGAGTCTGCTGGGGGAAAAACAATCTGCTGTGTGTTTGGATAATGGATTATAGAGGGCAACAGTGTCTGTTAGGAGATTATTATGACAGTCTTGGTTAGAAAAGATGGAGGCAGATATGTACTAAAAATCTACTTTAGTGAAATTCACAGTTCTCAATTCCAAGAGTTGATATTTGGCTGAAAAAGAAAATTGACTCAAATTGCTAACCTGTGTTTAACTAAATGACAATTTTTATCTTGAGTTTTTGCTCAGAACTGGTGACTTGCATCTCCAAAATTCAGGTGCTCTGTTTCAGATAGAATTTTATTTATGTGATACCTTAGGTCTCATTCTAGTTTGATCCCTTTAAAGACAAAGTTGAATACCCTTAATGTTTAATTTGATGGCAAAGTAGTTTCTGTCTTACACAGTTCTATATTTTGTAAAATACATCATGTTAACTATTCTGTTTATATTGACTTACCATTGCTCTACCAGGAAGAAAACAATTTCCATATCACTGGCATTTCATTATTTTCCCCTATAAATAAGTAATAGATGACTCATAATTGCTTCCTTTCTTAATTTACCAGTGTTACGTTATTATACATTCTTGTTCTCAGAGCAATTAAATCCTCTTAGAACTAACACTCATGTTTCTAGCACTATATGTCCTTTTTAAAATCCCAATACTAATGTTATAATGGTCTAGAATAGATCTGTCTATGGATACTTTGCTTGAAAATATTTTTGAAAAAAAATCAATTCATTGATAAAAGTCCTGTCAACATTAGTAAATGGCCAGAAAAAAAATGCTTCTGAATATCAAAAACAGTGGAAGTAAACTATGATCTCATGTAGATCAAGGCTGCTTAATGATGCAATCTCTGTATTTTGCAAGATATTCTTGATCATTTTACCATAGTATAATGTCATGGTCATGGCCTTCAAAAGTGACTTCCCAGAATTGTTGTTATTAGGCTTACAGAAGTTAGCTGATGTAATAATATGCACCAGTCTCCAGCTTCTATAAATATGAGTGTGGAGGAGTTATGTCATAGAAGGAGCCCAATAAACTTAAATATCCATCATTTTCCATTGAAATAGCAGTTGAAATTAAAAAGGTAGTGATCCTATAACTTCAAAAACGGTGAATAGGGTAGAACCCTAAAGAAAATTCTAAAATACTATAGAATTACTATCTTCACGAGTATACATTCCATTAAGGAATATGAAATACATTTGTAAACAATTATGATATTAGGTAAATGGTTATAGCCAATCTAAGAGAGTTTCTAATAACTATAGAAAAACAAAATTGGTTCTGCCAGACGTTGGGATTTTTCTTTAGCTACATAACATAACCAACTTTTTAAACACTGTGGTATGGAAATCACTGTATCAAACGGACCTGTCCCATAGTGGAAAGACATTGCTGAAAAGGTCTACCTAGCCAGAGGCTGCATTTTCAAATCTGCTTGTATCATGTGGGTCTGTGTTTCTGAGTTTTGGTCAATGGAGTGTGGACAGAATTGGTGTCTAAGTCAAGGTGGATCTTGTACAAACTACTGTCTGACTCTACATTGCTAATGACCAAAACCTAGAAGTCACAATTTTGAGATGGCAGAGAGTTTCTTGAGTATCTGAGTGATAATGTGGAATAGTTTAGTAAATCACATCATAGAAACTAATAAAAGCTTACTGACTATTAAGGTAAATGTTAAGGTACATCATCTAGTAATTCTATTTGTTTATGAATGTTTGTGTATAATTATGAATATCATATCAGGAATATAAATATATGTGTGTATACACACATACACACACAATATCTGATATCTTCTTCAACTCTCCCCAAACTAATATTTTTTGTGAAAAGTGCCTAAGTTGAAATCCTGCAGAGATCTTTGATATATTTTGGAATGAGAACAAGTCACTTTTTTGCACTTGTTTTTGTGCTTCTCTGGTTTTCATCCAACTTTCCATCCCCTACCAAACATCTTGCTAATCCGAGAATTAAAGCCACTTCAGAATAGAAAACTTATTTACCTCTATATTCTCCTCAATGGCTAGTATAGTAACTGGTACCTAATAGTTCAATAAATGTTTTAACTAAAGGAATGAAAGTACACATAAATAAATAAATAAATCATGAATTAATTTTGGTTACCTTTCTAGTTACAACCTGAGGATCAGATCATAGAAATGTTCTAGAAACCTAGCACTCTTCTTCACGTTAACAAAAGGGAGGTGTGGCTAACACCATGGCACATACACTCCCCAAAGTTCATCACCCAGCTACCCAAAGTATAAACTCTTTAAGGAGACCCAATGACTTTATTCTTCACTCCAACTGTTTTTTTTTAATTTAATTTTTTTTCAGTGTTCCAAAATTCATTGTTTATGCACCACACCCAGTGCTCCATGCAATATGTGCCCTCCATGATACCCACCACCAGGCTCACCCCACCCCCCAAACTCTCAGATTGTCTTGTTTGTTTTTTGTTCATTTGTTTGTTTGTTCTTAGCAGGAACCTACTGTGTTATGTTAGTCACATACAGTAAGTTATTAGTTTCTAATGTAGAGTTCCAAGATTCACTGTTTAGACATAACATCCAGTGCCCCATGAAATAGGAGATCTCCTTAATACCCATCATGGGGACAACCCATCCCCCATCCACCTCCCTCTGAAACCCTCAGTTTTTTTCTTGGAGTCCACAGCCTCTTATGGTTATAGTGGCCACTTTCTACCTTAGAATCTTATATTTCTGCCTCTAGCAGCGTTAAAGACAAGAAGAACTTAGGTATAGGCAGTCCAATAAGCTCAGTCCATACCTTAGAAACATAGAAGAGGTGCTAGTGTTCACTGATTTTTGAACTTGTCAGAAGGGGAAGCGCAACTATTGTGTGTACTTGCTATCAGTTATGTACGTGTAGTAAATCCTGAACACCACTGCTCCGTCTCAACTGATAAAGTTTCTTAAAAACACTCAATTGTAATTTCCTCATAACAATATGCTGCTGTGTTTTGTTTTGTTTTGTTTTAATAAGAGCAAGTTGTTTTCATAGGGCTTCGGTATCTGACGTTTATAACACAATCGTGTATGTGGATTACACATAAAGTAAAATTGCAGTGGACCAGTCCAGACCAGGGGTCAGCAAATATTTTCTCTAAAGGACTAAATAGAAGATATTTTAGACTTTGGATATCATAATGGCTCCATCACGACTACTCAGAAATGCCATTATAGTGCAAAAGTAGCCAGAGAAAATATATAAATGAACGGATTTTGCTATGTTTCAGTGAAACTTTATTTATAAAAACCAGCATTAAGCTGGATTTGGCTTATGGCCATAATTTGCCAGTCCCTGATCTAGACATTTTTTTTTAAATTATGAAATGGTAATTGTCTGGTATGATGTATGGGTGATAAAATGTCACTGATCCTAAGGGGCAAATATGTTAGTTTTAATTAATGAAATAGATTTTGTTGTTTCAGAACTTTAAGAAAAGCTTTTTATTGTTCACAATATCTTCTGACAAAAATAAAATGAGAAAACTGGAGAGTTTTACTCTATCAAGATTATAGGAGTGAGGTAATCAAATAACACTTAGGACATCCTATGTAATGAAGCATAGACACCAGTTGAGAATACTTTGTTCCAGCTGCAATCCTGTTTGTCCTAATTACAAAAACCTTTTACACATGTTAATATTATCATAGTGAGGAAAGCTTCAGGCAAATGAAGTAAGGATTAATTAAAGACAGAGAAATGCATAATTCGACAAATTCTACCTTGGGGAAGCTCGGTGGATTTGTTTGAAGGGGTTACTGGAGTGGAGGAGTATATCATAAAAGGATGACAAGTTGTAAATAAAAGACATTGAACTTGGCATGGAAATTTACAAATATCTTCAGTAAACCTGTATGTCCATATCGGAATGGCCCTCAAATGGCCGGTTTAAACTGGGTATCAATGTATTTACCTTGCCTCAGCTGTTCACCTTGAGACGTCTCCAGAAATGTCTCGTTCTCTCAGTTTGGTGGCTTTTGTAAATTAGCTTATTGAAATATTAGCCATAGTGGAAGCTTGCTACCCTGTTGTTCGCCCTGCCTATTGCTGCTAGCAGGGAAATCAAGTCATCCCAATGAACAAAAAGAGGTTGAACAGGGAATCAACAGTAAATAATTAGCTTAACATTTACAGTTGCAAATCTGTCTTTGTCATCTAGTTACTCTGCACTAATCTGAGATGGAAAGTCACTAGGATAAAAACCCAAAGAAAATAAATTGCTGAACGGGTTAGGTTTTTAATTAATGAGATTCAGGAGAGCGCACTATTAATGTATGTCTTCTTGAGTGCCCATGCTACCTTTCCTTTCAGCAGACAGTATAAAGCTCTTGGCTGCCAAGTTTTGCTGTTATATAGTGATAATTGAATAAATTATCATTATTTCAGGTCAGAGTTCCTTTTTGGTAACCTACCATGAATCTTAAAGGCATGGATAACATTACTGTATACAAAAATAGTGTTATTTCTCCTTTCAAAACTCCATGTTGAACTAAAATCTCATTGAGGAAGTGACATGGTAGGAAAAGTACAACACTGAGAATCTTAAAAAATGTCTTCCCCCCTGTCTCTCCCTTTTACTGTGGAATCCTGTGAAAATCTAGTAACTCTTCAGGAACCAAGTCTCTCATTTAACTCAGCCAGCATTTCCTGGTATGCACTATGTCCTTGACAATGTGCCCTAGCCACTGCCTTCAAGAAACTTACTTAGCATCAAGTAAAAGACATAAATATAAGTGATATTCTTAAATTATTTTCCAACTCAGATGATTTCCAAGGGTCTTGCAGTACATTCTCTTTCTCTCCCTTTTTTCTGCTTTTGCAATGAAAACAGCACTCACATTTATTTTATGAATCTTAAAAGTGCTATCCTAAGAAAAAAGAAAAGAATTCTGATGAATTCATGTTAAAAAGAAAGATATTATTTTGAAAGAAAAATCATGATGTAGCTGGCTTCACATACAAGTAGATGAAACAAATGTGGTGCTTCAACCCCAAGAATGGGATCGTTATGGCAAAAATTCAAAATTAAATAAACTGCAAAATGAAAATCCACCATGAAAAGCAGGTCAAAAGGGATAAATTCACATTTATAGAAATAAGATCTTATTTTTTTGGCATTAATATGTATGTATGAGAAAAATTATTAAAAATTTTTAAGCTGTTTTCTATTATTATGAAATATGTTTTCCACCTGAAATGATCTTTAAAAAATAATATACAGAGATATCCAAAAAGTCAAGCATTGCATCTGTGTATGTTTTAATTCACTGTTTTGTTCAGGAAAATGAAATGTTCTATCAGTTATCTTACAAGAGAAATTATATGAGACACACAAATTGATTTTTTCAAAAGTCAAATATGAATATGCTAAGTATCCCCCAAAATAACCACATTATGTTCCTGGCTAGCTCTAAATTCTTATCTACCACCTTCAAGGTAGCACAGACCCTGAAGAACTAAAAACACACAAGTCCTAAAAATGAATGACTCTTGTTGCTGTTGGTTTTTGCTATTGTTGTTGTTTTAAGGGATGAGTTTCTATTGTGAATTGAGACCTCATATTCCATAATATGAAAATAAATCTGGAAGTAGAGCTGTCGTGAGAAACATTGAGCTACTTCAAGGCAATTGTGTATGAAATGGGATTCCTTTATGTCTGTCACTGCTTGTGGGCTAAAGCATATAATGTGTAGACTTGCATAGATATTATGAATCCAATGGCACTGATGTATTCCAACCTGTGATGTTACGGTATCAAGTCAAATGAGGATGTTTGGAGATTTGGTATAAAATATAACATGGCCTTTCAACTTATAAAATTAATATACAAATATAGTTACAAAAATATACATTTTCCCTCCAAATACTCTAAATATTTATATCTTATTTTTTTGAAAAATAAGATATATTTTAAGATATATTGTAATGGGAAATGTATGTGTGTGAAAATATATGGATGGTTTAATGGATCAGAATGGGATGATATTGTGGTAAATTGGATTTCACAGATACTAATAATCTTTAAACAAAAATAGAAAAGTCCTATTAGCTAATTGTCTATAGAATGATTCTGTTCATGTGGATAAGAGTTGCAGTCAGAGAATTTTACAACCTGGAGTGAAAAACACTCACGTACTTGATTGGTTATAATAATAATAAACATTCATTCATTCATTTCTACATTACTATGTGGTTCTTTAAACCATTTTCTTCATGTTTTGAGGGTTACATTCAGAAACACAAGAATTTTAATTTCTTACTTTATGTGATTATGTGACTTCCCAAAACATTGCATATTATATAGCGTACTTATAAAACTGCCATTCATGAAAAATTTAAGAAAACTTGTTATAATCTGCCAGGAATTATGGAGGGAGAGAAAGAGAGAAAAGACATTTTTGTTGTTGAAGAAAGTCCCAACATGGAAAGAGAAAGAGATGCTTTTTATAGATCAATATTGAACAGGGTATGGGTAGGATTAAATCTCCCTGGGTTTAAAACTAAAGAACACTTTGTACCTCAATTTATTAAGATTCCTCTACCTTAGGAATCCTGTTAGAATGTTTACATAATCTCACTTAAATCCACGAAGCCATGTGAATGATGAATGATTTTACCCATTTTACAGACAAGTAAAGTTTAACAAACTCAAGCAGCTTAAGTAAGGCCTCATAGCCAGTAAGTGACAGAGCTAGATTATGATTTCCAGATTTTTCTGAGAGTAAAGCTAATGTTCACAAAGATCCCCTATTCATGACTAGTCTCTCACAGTTTTGGACAAATACGGGAGGCTAAATGCCTGGTGAAAACAATGTATACCTTTTCATTGTATGGAGAAGTGGGTGGGTAACATATATCATCTCCTAAGGTAGAACTGCCTCTGAGAAAGATGTAGAGAAATAACTGAGTGCAAAATTTTCTGTACAAAATTTAAGATCATTTTCTGAAAGGAGAAAATCTAAACTCAAATACAGGTGTGAGAGTTTCCCAGCCTATTTGATGAAGCTGTGTTCTTAATCAAGAGTGTTGAGGGAGTGGTTAAACCGCAAGCCAGTTGGAACAGTGTCTGAACAGGTGCAGCAGCAAATAGCCTGAAAATGAACATGACTCATTTCAGAAGTTTTTGATTATCCTGAATGCAGGTCCTTTCCAAAGTAGATTTTTTTTATTCAAATTTCTAGTGCTGCTATAGTTTGCCATATATATAAACACTGCAAACAGCACATAGAAAAGGTCAATTTAGTTGAGCTGAAGTCATTTCACTTGCTTACCAATTATTTCAGATAAAATCTTGGAAAGATAAAAAGAAGTTTTCATCTATGGCAAAAGTTTATGTCCTGTATCCATCCTTATGATCTTTTTGGAGCTATTTGTCCCTAGAACGTAATAGGGTCAATATCTAAAAGTAAATTTAAATGGCCAATGGCTTCCTCATTTTAAAATATAAATGTCTGGGTCAACCCATTATCCATCTGAATGGAAAATTTGGGTCCTTGTACAAGGCACCACAATGTTTGCTCTTTTGAAAGGAATAACATTTCTCTGATGTCAGTGATACTCTCTGACTCCTGCAGTCTTAAAATAGGATATTATTCATCTTATTTCCTGTTCATGATTCTAACAATGATAAGCCACTGCAAATTGATCAACCACTGGAGAGAGAAGAGAGAAGAAATTTCTGTCAAAGGAACTTTACCTTTCACAGTATGCTTCAAACACACTACACCCTGAAACTATTTCCTGATGGGGATTTAAAAACAATTCATGGAGAAAGATTTAGCTAGTCTGATTGATTTAGGACACTCTTTAAATTACCATGTATGCCCAGAGAATGATTAAATAAATTGCCCTGATTTTCTTTGCAATCTCACTCATCTCAATTCACAGTGTTAAAACACGTGTGAGATGCTGGCAGCCCATGCCACACACAAGGAAAAAAAAAATCTGTTAAACTAGAATCAAAAAAGAAACACAGAGTAGAAAGTTTATATTTTTATACATTTCACACTTTGTTAACTTGAGCTGCCAAAGATCAATGAACTATCGCCTCCTGGGATGGGGGGGTGGAGTTTTGGACATAAATGTGAATGGGTAGATAGATTTCTTGAGAATTACCATAATCCAACAAGGGAAATACCTATAAACCAGTAAAAGCATGTTTTAAAGTAGCTTTTTGAGGACATATTAATAAATCCTGAGAATTCTATTACTCCCTTCCAGGATCTTTTGTTTTGTTTTGTTTTGTTTTTGTTTTTCACATGATCATACTTTCAAGAGTTTTTAAAGATTTTATTTATTTATTTGTCAGAGAGAGAGGGAGAGAGAGCGAGCACAGGCAGACAGAGGCAGAGGGAGAAGCAGGCTCCCTGCCGAGCAAGGAGCCCGATGTGGGACTCGATCCCAGGACGCTGAGATCATGACCTGAGCCGAAGGCAGCTGCTTAACCAACTGAGCCACCCAGGCGTCCCCTTTCAAGAGTTTTTAAACAATTTAAGTGACTCCATTTTTGTGTAAGACTAATGGAGTCACTTTCAAGAGTTTTTAAACAATTTAAGTGACTCCATTAGTCTTACACAAAAATTCTAAGCAACTGGCATGACACACAAGGATACTCTCTCAATCTGCTTGAATGGGTTAGTGGAAAGGGCTTGCATCTTGAAGTCAGACAGGCTTAGGTTTAAATTTAGTGCTGATATTTGATAATAATTAATTTTGAAAAAGTGACTTGAAGTTTTTGAGTCTCAGGTTCCTTATTTTTAGGACAGATTGAAAAACCTCTGCATAGGATTCTTGTAAAGAACACATCTCACACACATTTGGTATCTTTAAAATTGTTTATTTTTCCTTACCACCACTGCCCCACTCCCTGTTTTTGAGTTTATTATAGTTTACTTTCAACTCTTAGTTTCTTTTTTTAAGTTTTTATTTATTTATTTGACAGACAGAGATCACAAGTAGGCAGAGAGGCAGGCAGAGAGAGAGAGAGAGAGAAGAGAAAGCAGGCTCCCGGCTAAGCAGAGAGCCCGATGCGGGGCTCGATCCCAGAACTCTGGGATCATGCCCTGAGCTGAAGGCAGAGGCTTTAACCCACTGAGACACCCAGGTGCCCCTCAACTCTTTGGTCTAATGTTCTTACTCTCTACCTTCCAACAAATAACTAACATTTTTGTGAACATGTTAAATGTTTTTATATCTCTCTAAAGTTACTCTCCTTTCTTCTTTAGGGGGAAATAGACTTCGCTACTTAGTAACACTTTTCCCATTGCCAATATCAAATTCTAGCTCTTCAATGAAATCTGTCTTGAATGATGCAAATATAAGTCATCTTTCCTTTGAATTAGTCTCATGGCACTTTAAAAATTCCTCAATTAATAGACTATGGTACTATAAAAATTATTTTTATTCTCTAACTTTTAGTTATAATGTGAATTTTGAAACCTAGAAATAAGATTTAAATTATTTTTTATCACTACTAACAAAAATATCCTTTATAATAAAAAGAAACTCTGTTGTTTGTGTTTGTTGGCTCAATAACAAGTTATTGAGAATACACTGATTACTTAGAACAACTGATTACCCATAATTTGTGTGGATCTTATATTCTGTGATCTTTGTCAATACAGTTGACCCATGAACAACGTGAGTTTGAACTGCATGGGTCCACTTATATGTGGACTTTTTTCGATAAATATGATACAAGATTTTAAGTGTATAGTCTCTTCCTTATGACTTTTCATAATGGCATTTTCTTTACCCTAGCATACTTTATTATAAAAATACAGTATAAAAAACTTTAAACATACAGAATATGTATTAATTTGTTTATGTTACCAGTAAGCAGAAACACAACAGTAGGTTATTAGTAGTCAAATTTTGGGGGGAGTCAGATATTATATATGTGTTTTCCACTGCACGGGGGTTGATGTCTCTAACCTCCGCATTCTTAAGGGCTAAGTGTAATTCTTTTATAATGAAATATTTTAGAAAAATGTACAAAAAATAAACTACTTAATAAAGCTTGCACATGGATATTCTGTTTAATGGTGAAAATGTAGTTCTTAGTTTTGAATAAAAATACAAATATTATAATTTCCTATAGATAGTATGAACACATAATTAACTTATATCTGAAACTTTTTTTCAGCTTTTTAATCTTCTTTTGAATATTCTTACAGGTAATTAGAACGTCTTAGTTTGTGTTTTTGCTTCTAATGTTACTTAGCATCCTTTGTTTTGGAAGAGCTCTCAGTCAAGATCTGAGAAACCATCCTTGGTCATAATAAGTGAGAGTATAGGCTTAACAAAAACCTTTGCTCTGCATGGACATTTGTCCTTTGGTTAACTTTCTAAATCCTGGAAACAGAAAAAGATATGTGTCAATTATGTTACTCTGCACTGTTGCTTATGTTAAAAATTACAATTGCACTGGGAGATCTATAAACTGCCTGAAGCTCCTTGTTTTGCCTTTCTCTGAGGGTGGTGACTCCTCTAAAAGGGTCCATCAATTGTGGAACACTAGAAACTATGTCTATAGAGTTGTTCTAAGACAACTTTCTGGCGCACAAGATTTTTAAGTCAAAGGTGTTTTCGTACCCACTAGTGGATTTTTAACCTTTCCACTCATCCATGGCCCGTGGAGAAGGTAGCGCTGAAAGTGTACTATGCCTTCCTATGGCTGCATTCGGAGTGATTTGATGTTGCTCCTTTGGCTAACTCTAGTTCTTATCATGTGTTCTTCAGAGTTGTGGTCTTCTGATTTTGAAATTTATTGTAGCTCTGATGACTAGCCCATCACATGTTTGTAACTATCACCAGCCTATTTTGAGCAAAGGATTTAGCAACTCTGAGCTAAAAATAGAGGTTTTAGTTATATAATTGACTTCCCATTCTAGAATTACTTTTAGATTTTATATTTTCCTTTAAATTATAAGTATTACTTTCATTGTTGAAGAATTTAACATGGTAACACTTTTTAAATCTATCCTCAATTTAGATGTCTGTTAGCTCAGTATCGTCTCTCATGGTTTCTATTCCTATGAAAGCTTTTGGTAATATATTTCCAATTTGGTTATTCAAATGACATGTAAAAGGAAAACACAACACTTAAAATATAGTAATTATTTTTATCTGAAAAGCTTAATTTTATTTTCAGTGCTTAAAATATCTTTCTCAAAATGTATTTTATACTATAAAAATTATTTTGATACATTAAATAAAAGCATTTAGTTGTGAGCTTTTTGTGTTGATCAAATCAGTTAACAAATCCATAAACAACAAAAAAAGTGTTTAGTTATATAACTGATTTCCCATTCAATAATTTATTTTGCTTTTATATTTTCTCAGTATTCCAAAAACAAGTATTCTGTGTAAAAATTAATAAATTTTTCTTATATTTGAAGGACAGATTATTTCTATTGCTTTACAAACATAATACTCCTCTGACCATGCTAAGCTACATTTTTCTTTTAAAGAAAAAATATGCCTTAATTGCTAAAGTATGAGTCAGTAGGAGAAAATATTTCCACTGATTTATTTTGCTAACACATGAAGTTGAGTAATCAAAGTGTTTGCTTTTCTTGGTGGGAGGTGGAGGACATTAATTGTTTCTTCTGAGAAGTATATATTATTATTCAACACTAATAAAAATGCAAAATGTTTTGATACTTGTGGCAATGGAAGGTCTAGGATATTTTAAGTTCAAAATTAGTGCTTCTAAAATCTTTCCACTGTAACAGTTACTATTATAATGTTTGTATAGTGATTTATGCTTTTCTCATTTTTTCAATAATGAACTCTTTAAAGTTCATTCTTGATAATTTTTCAATAAGAAGCCATTTAAAATAGAAGTTCTAATCTTTTCCCCTTCTCATAATGAGATTATAACTCTAGAGCAATAGAATAACTAATCTCCTTAGGCCCAATTACATTAGTTGAGTGCTGAATGTTTCTGACAGTAATTCTATTTGTCACACAGGAACAAAGGGAGGTCACACAACCAACCTGGGAGGAGGATGCTATAATCATGACAGATTTGCAGATAAGGAAATAGAAGATTTCATAGAGTCGGTAATTTGTGCTGGATCACATGACTCAGTCAAGGAATGAATATTTGAACGCAGGTAGTTTTATAATAAACTACAGCTATATTTTTCAATGAATTCACACTATGTGAATGAATTGTTGGATTTAAAAAATAAACATTTAAAAATGAACACTGTTGCCAATCCTAACTACTTTTTTGGGGGGGAGGGAGTAAGATATTATTTATTTATTTCACAGAGAGAGAGAGAGAGAGAGCACAAGGAGGGGGAGCAGCAGAGGGAGACAGAGAAGCAGGCTTTCTCCTGAGGAAGGAGCCCAATGCAGAGCTTGATCCTAGGACCATGGGATCATGACTTGAGCCAAAGCCAGACACTTAACCCATTGAGCCACCCAGGCACCCCAATCCTAACTACTTTTAAAATAAAGTCTATGTATATTCACAATGCTGTGAAACATAGCTCCAGAATTTTTCCCCTTACAAATCTGAAATTTCATACCTACTAAACAATTGACAAATAACATTATGTAAGTTTAAAGTATATAAATTGAAGTTTAAAGTATACACACACACACACACACACACATAATGGATATATAAATATTATATATATATAAATGGATATATAGAGATAATTGTTATCATAAGGTTTGTTAACATATCCCTCATTTCATATAATGTTTTTTTGTGTGTATAGTGGGAACATTTAAGATCTACTCTCTTAGCAAACTTCAAGTTTATGTAATCCAGTATCGTTGCTATAGTGGCCACCATTGTGCCTTAGATCTCTCTTATTTATTTTATAACTGAAAGTTTGTATCCTTTAACCAACAGCTCTGCAACCCCCATCCTCTAGTCCTTGGCAACAACCAATCTACTATGTTTCTATGAGTTTGAGTTTTTTAGATTCCACATAAAATAAGATCATACAGTACTTCTCTTTCTCTGTCTGACTTGTCTCACTTAGCATAATGCTTTCATGGTTCATCCATGTTGTCACAAATAGCAGCATTTTCTTCTTTTTTATGTCTGATTTCTGTTTTTGCAGTTTTTATCTCTTTGCTGATATTCTCATTTTATTCATGTATTGTTTCATTGATCTCACTTATTGTGTATCTGTTTTCTCTTTTGCCTCATTGGGCATTTTTATGACAGTTATCTTAAATTCTTTTACAGGAAGCCCATAGATCTGTTTTTCTTTAGGGTTTGTTTCTGGAGTTTTATTTTGTTTCTTTGATTAGATGATGTTTCCCTGTTTCTTTGAATACCTTATAATTTTTTTTTTTCTGGGAGTTGGGCATTTGAAAAATATATATATATATATATATATATATATATATATATATATTCCAGCACAAATTACGGACTCTATGAAATCTTCTATGTCCTTATATGCAAGACCAAGTCTTGAGGTCCTGACTTCGTGCAGGGAAAGTCTTTGCCTGGCTGGACTTCTGGGACCTTTCAAAACTTTTCTGGTCCCCAATACCCCAACCTTCTCCCCATTTCTGTCTGCAAAACTACAGCTTGGATGTGTGTTGGTACTCACCTGTTTCCAGCAGTTTACAAACTCTGCCATGGATTCTGTCAGTGCTCTGTGTCAGTTTGAAAAGAAATCACTCCCCAGAGCAGCCCTGGGACAAGGTGGAACACTAGATACATAGTCAAGTGCTTTGTTTCCATCCTAAAGGAAGATCACCAATATTGAGAGTTTGAGACTGAGTTGCTTTGCTATGCTATGTAAGGAAAGGGGCAGAAATAACGTGCCAAATGCAGATAATATTCCTAACTTTTCACAGGACTCCCTTCTTGGTTTTATAATGGTCTGCGTGCTATAGCTTCTCACTTGGTCACTGGAGTTCTTAACAGAAGTCCAGATTGTTGTCACTTTGGTGTCTTCATGGGGGAAGAGGTAGATAGTCATGGTAAATAGCTTTTCTTTTGAGGGCTTTTAGTTCAGTCTGATTTTTAATATGATTGTGTTAATATTAAAAAAAAGTATACCTAGACTAGTTTAAATGGATAGGTTTTATTTATGAATTTTTTACTTTCCTCTATTGGGCCAACATGGTTTTCTCATATATGTTATAAATACAATCAATAAATTGTCATTCTCAAGGAGCATCATTTGGTATGTTAATAACTTGCAAAGAGTATCATCTCAACATGTTAAATATATGAGACATTGATGATTTATCAGGACAATAAATATAAGGTATAATCTACTAATTTTATAGGGTTTTTTATTTTTTAAATAAATCAGTTGTCAGAATACTGAAAGTAGAGATGGAATTCAATGCTAAACAAGACTCACATATTTAATCTCTCCATTTGTGTTAGTACTATGAATATATTAACAAATTTCCAACATGGAAAAAATGGAAAGAAAATATCTGGGCAAGTTAGAACTGTGAATTAGGTTGAATTTGGCAACACTCTTAACCAAATTTATGAAACTTAAAGAATTTCTACCTGTTTGGCTGAGGTTGTCTTAGCTAAATATATTTTGATGATATATGAAATTCTGAATACAAGTTCTATAATTTTTATTATTAATGTTAGTATGCATTTGTACCTCTCCTTAAAATAATTTATTAATCAAACTGTTTTTAATATAGTATCTAGAACCTCACTCAAGTTAAGGAAAGACATAAACTTGCAAAAATATAGTTTCTGTTCAAAATGAGAATATCACTGAGTTCATCCCATCTGCTAAAGTACAATAACTTGCTCTTTTAGCTCACTATTATTTATTTACTTATTTATTTACTTACTTACTTATTTGCTAATCATTCCTAGAAAGTTTCCATCAGGTTTTATTTGTTATTGAAAATTTCTTATGTACTCTCATGAACTTCTAAAAACTAGGTGTCACTAAAAGGAGACAAATGTCCTAAGTCAGTGAATGCACCTGTTGGTCCGGACAGTGTCATAGAGAGGTGTATGAAAAATCCAGTTTTAGTCCTTTTGCTTTCCCTTTTTGAAGTAACTAATCCTGTTCTCTAATAAAAGAAGGAATCACGGTTTTATTTTTCATATTCTTTTCTACAGCTTCTGCGGGTCCTTTTCTGTTCTGGCAAATTGCATTACATTTTCACCACTCCAGACATGCTAAAACTACTGGTCTTTCATGTGTGTGATGCAATGAAACTTGGACTTCAGATTTCCTGTTCCATTTCAGCAAAGTAGAATGGCTTGCATTCCAAATACAGCTGGCTTATTTTGTATAGCTGAGGTTAAATGTTGTTACTTTTCTCAATCTCTTCTAGACACTGCAAGACTGATTGCCTTCACTTAAAGAGCACATTTTCTTTGGTGCTGGAAATGGTGTAGGAGGTAGAGGTTAGATCCTAATAGATCTTTATCTCAGTACCAAAACACATGAAACAATTTTTAGAAAACAATGATGTTTATTGCAACTTTATGTGTCATTCTAAGTCCTTTCCAGTATCAAGGATATTATAATAAATTTTAGTATAATATGTATTTGGGGGTAAGCTAAGTAAGGATACTGTGGCAGTGGTGGCATTATTCTTCTCTTTAGTTCTATATTTGTAGTTGAGAGTGATTCCAGTGTCCCATAACAAGAACATCTAATTTATACCCTTCAGGAAGAATAGGTAGGTTTCCTTAGGATGAAATTAGCAAAATACAAAATAATATGCATGGAGTGGTTCTTAATCAGGTTTTTTGCATAAAAGAATAAAGTGTCATATTGAACCTCTTCAGTTTAAATTCCAAAGCTTTATTACCATTTAAAGCTGTACTATTTTCAATATATAAATAGTTGTAAAATTAATTATTTCAGAGGACAATAACAAATATAAAACTGAATGTGTCTATTTTTCATTACTTACTTTTTGCTCTCTCATTATAGATTTTTTTAAAAGATTTTATTTATTTATTTGACAGACAGAGATCGCAAGTAGGCACAGAGGCAGGCAGAGAGGGAGAGGAGAAAGCAGGCTCCCTGCCAAGCAGAAAGCCTGATGCAGGGCTCGATCCCAGGACTCTGGGATCATGACCTGACCTGAAGGCAGAGGCTTAACCCACTGAGCCACCCAGGTGCCCCATCTCATTATAGATTTGTTATCACATATTGCATTCTACTTTTCCTGTTTATACATGTCTCATGAACACTGATTTTGGGAACTTTTTATTGTAAAAAAGTTAAATATATGCATAAATAGAGAGCATTATAAATGAACTTAAATATACTCATTTATCATCAGTTATCAATTCAAAACCAACCTTGTTTCATGTCTATCCTCACCAAATTTGTTTAAAGCAAATTATCAGACATTGTATCATTTTTTTTTAAAGATTTTATTTATTTATTTGACAGAGAGAGATCACAAGTAGGCAGAGAGGCAGGCAGAGAGAGAGAGAGGAGAAAGCAGGCTCCCTGCTGAGCAGAGAGCCCGATGCGGGGCTCGATCCCAGGATCCTGAGATCATGACCCGAGCCGAAGGCAGCGGCTTAACCCACTGAGCCACCCAGGCGCCCCCAGACATTGTATCATTTAACCGATAAATATCACAAGACACGTTTGTAACCTGTATATTAATTTTAAAAATATAATGAAAATTACATTATTAAACTTTCACTATAATAAGAATTGTTTGATATCACCAAATAAGCAGTTAGTAATCCAATTTTTTAATTGTCCTATACATACTTTTTAAAAAAATGTTGGTTTGTTTGAATCAGGATGAATGGGTACATTAGATACATCAATACATTGAATTTTGTTGATGTATCTCTAAAATCTCTTAATCTACAGATAATTAACCCTCTTTTGGTTTTCCTTGCAATCTAATTATTAATGGAACTAGATTATTTGTCCCGTATAGTTTAGTATATTGTGGGTTTTACAGATTCTTTTCCCATAATGTCACCTAATATGTTCTCCTGCTATTATTACCTTCCTATAAAATAGTAAGTAGTTGTATCTAAAAGCTTGATCTGATTCAGCTGGATTTATTTAGAGAAAGGATATAATATTTCTGAGTGTTGTATGGTATTGACATCAGAAGGCACATACTGTCCAGTTGTCTTTTTGTGTGATCTTAGTGGCTACTGTGGTCATCATTTATATCCATTATTTCTCTAGGGATTTAAAAATGCCATATTCTAATTTTAGCATTTTTCCCTTAATTTATAAGTTCATAAATACAAAAGTATAAAATTTTCTTTCATCAAGTATTTGGCTGTGCTTGATGTATAGACAGTGGAGAAGAGGCAAAAAAATGTTTGATTTCCCCATTTTTCCTTATTTATCAATTTAGAATAATAATTTGGTGAATTTGTACCCTTTAATGGTGAAAAGTTGTATAATTTTAGTTTTTATTATTATTTCTTTAAAGATTTTATTTATTTATTTGAGAGAGAGAACAAGCAGAGAGAGTGGCAGAGGGAAAGAAAGAAGCAGACTCCCCGCTGAGCAGGGAGCCTAATGAGATGCAGGACTCAATCCCGGGACCCTGGGATCATGACCTGAGCTGAAGGCTGACGCTTAACTGAATGAGACACTCAGGCACTCTGATTAGTTTAAGTTTAATTTTCATTGGCATTATGAAATCATGGAATTTAATTTATTTTATATGTTTCAATTAATTTTAGTCATTATCTTATTGATATTTGTAGAATATATTATTTGTTTGCCACTATTCATTCCTTCTCCTCAGTTGCTATCTTGATTGATTCTTCCCTACCTTCTCTCTCTCTTTCTGGTAGACTTGGAGTTTATTCTCTTAACTTACTGTCGCCAATGGGAAGTGAATATGTTGGACTTTTACTGTGTTCTAGCATAAGATTTTAAAGGCAATGGAAGTTCCTGTCACCTGTTCGTTTTCTGTTCTCATCCTTCATGGGTTAGAATGACTAGAGAAGCATTTTTTCATTTTATGTACTTATGACGTCCCCACCCCCATGGGGTGTATCTGCAAGCATCCATTCTCACTAAGTTCCATACTATATCAAATCAGTCTTTTACCTGGAACAGCCATGTTGCTTAAAACATCATTAATATTGGAGGTCTATAGTAGGGAAGAATAGGTAATAGTATAGGTAGTAGCCTAGGCAACTGAGGGTGTTTGCCCCAGGGCATTAACTGGTAGGCAGCAATTCTACTTACTAATACATCTTAAAGATCAATCTACTGGGTATGCAAAGGTAGTATTCCATTATAAATATGAATGTATAATGAATGTATTTAATCATTTCTGATGACTCTCTTGGACTTTATTGTCACAAACAATATTTCAATAGGCATCTTTGGGCTGTCAGCAAAACATATATATAGATATATAGATAGTTATAGATATATAAATAACTATATAACTATATATAAAATAATTATATAACTAGTTATAGTTATATAAATATATTTATTATATTATTTTATTATATATTATATATGTAATCGAAATTTTGAACACTTAATAGTTTGAAAGGTAATTCAGAAAAAATCTCTACAGAAATTTTACACTGATGTATACATTCAGCGATAACACATTACATCAGCCTTTCTCCCAATTTATTATTTTAACTTCTCTATGTATAACTAAGGCTCTATTTAAACATCTTCTTGTGTATATATGTAGGGCATTTTTACTTATTTTGTAACCCGCCACCTTCTATCTTAGAAGATTCATATTTTGTTATTTCATTGTAGGGTTTGTTTTGGTATATTTTAAAGAAAATGTGGAAATTTCATGGTAAAAAAATAAGTAGATGAAAATAGATGATGGAATTTTTATAAAGAGGAAAGTGAACTTGCACTATTAGATATTAATGTTTCATAAAACTTGTGTCTGTTGGCCCTTTGGATGTTTTCTTTGGAGAAAGAACCTGTATGAGAAAGAAATGTTTGTTCAAAATGTCTTCTGCCCAATTTTTAATTGGATTATTTGTTCTTTACAAGGTTTCCAACAGCAACCTTTGACAAACGCAAAGAATACCTCTCTGTCTCCAGTTCACTCAGTCTACTCAGGTTCTCAGTCTCTCAGCATCATCTCATAACTTTTTTGAAAAATGTTTTGGCTTCAACAGAATTATTTTCTGGGTCTTTGGTATGCACTTTTCAGTCTCTCTCTCTCTCTCTTTTTGTTTTCCCTCCTTCCTATACGTGAGCTCCAAAAGCTGTGGGGCCTCAGGAATTAGCATTGGTCCAATTTGCTAATGAACTTTCCCAGGAAATAGATCCTGTTTCCGTAGTTTAATATGGCATCCGTATACCAAAGATTTCCTAACTCATAGCTCTGCATTTGGCCTGTCCCTTTAATTCAAGAATTTTTTACCTCACTCCTCATTTAATATCTGCATGTCTAGAAAACATTTCAAAATTTATTATGGCTAGATAAGAGGCTAGATAAGAAGTCTTCATTTTATGCTCTGAACTCTGTTGTAACCCAACACATTTCGGGGGTGGGGGGTGGGGGAAGAAAGAAAGAAAAGAAAAAAAAAAAAATCACTGCCCCAATAGCTTAAAACATAGACCAGTTTCCACCTCTGATCCTTTACTTTACCTTGTCATATTCTATATGCAATACACTCACAAAAACTATTATATGCACACAGAAAATATATCCTGATTATCTTTGTTTATCCTCATCTCTGCTGTCAACATCATCCACATATGAAAATTGCTGCTAAAAGATCCCCATTTACACATTATCTAGAGAATTGTCCTTTAACCAACAGAGAGAGCTCAATCAAAAGATGTCTGGGAGATTTTGCCAGTCATGGCCAGTGACTTACTGATATGAGATATAAAGTTATAACCCATGACTCAGGGAATATAGAGATCAAGGAGCAATTCATAAGCCAGAGCTACCTCTGGGATCATAAGTTTAGAGTACCCCTGGAAACACCTCTTTGCCTACCTCCCTTCCCTGTCCTATCTTGCTTTACAAATACTCTTATAGTTTTCTCTAAAATGTGCTCCCTTGGGGCACCTGAGTGGCTCAGTGGGTTGAGCCTCTGCCTTAGGCTCAGGTCATGAGCAGGTCCTGGGATCCAGCCCCGCATTTGGCTCTCTGCTTGGCAGAGGGCCTGCTTTCCCCCCTCTCTCTCTCTGCCTGCCTCTGCCTACTTGTGATCTCTGTCAAATAAATAAGTAAAATCTTTATAAAGAAATAAATAAAATGTGCTCCCTTAGTAAATGCTCTCTGACACTGTTTCTAGAGAAACTGACTTGAAGATCAACTTTGACAACATGGTCAAACAAAGCTCAAAATGATATGAGAACACAAAATCGGGAATAGTTGTTTTCTGTGTGTGTTTGTTTGATTGCTTTTTTGCTATTTTGTTATGACAAAGACTCTAGATATTTGACTCAGTTCTTTGTTTAGCCAAGTGAAAGGTATTACCTAAAAGAAATAATGTTTTTAAAGTAACAGGGGCAGCAAAACTAAGTTAAGTTTAGTGGGTCTGGGAGTAATGTGGTAGGAAACTGGAAGACATGGCATGGAAGTGAAGTTAAGGGAAGCTTGAGAAGCTGCATGAAGCAGCAACTTGGAAATTGTTTAAGCTGTTATTGACATGATTAAATGTGTAAATTAGCATGATACTTGGTGGCTCCTTTCTGCTCTGGTTAGGGAGTTCCCAGAAATATTGAAATCCTAATTCAGAAACAACCTTGCCCTGAAACCACCATTGGCAATATCATTAAAACTCTTGCTTCCAACATTTCTATTTCATGTTTAATTTGGATTTGTTCACTCCAGGTCTCATCCCATTCATTCATATATATGTGTGTGTGTGTGTGTGTAGTTTGTCTTTGAGGATGAGACTTTGGTTCTTTGAGGATGAGGTTTGGTTCTTAAACAGCATTTTCAATGTCCCATCTGGCACCTTGTGTACTAAACAATAAATAGCAAATATTTTTTTGTTTTGTAAATATTTCACATGTTTTAAATGATAATGCCATCATTAAGTGAATGCAATAAAACAGTTCTTACACTATCTCAACAACATTTTAAAAATAAAAAGTATCGGAGCAAGAATTAAAGAAAGGAATGATCTACATGGTCTTTCTAACAGAATTATACCTGTCACACACACACACACACACACACACACAATAATTTTTCCTAATCTTTCCTAACCTTTGAAGTATGTGCCTAAGTATTTTTCACATTGATTTTGCATTAGGGAATCCAAGTTGCAGACTTCTAATCAGCTTTCCGGAATGAGAATTAAAAGTCTCTAAGAAGTTTATCACCACAGCTGAGAACTTTATTCAGGCTTGATTCATGCTTAATCCTGAAGATGCCATAGGTTACTTTTATCTACCAACCTTATTATTTTCCTTAATAAGGATCTTTCAACTGATCTGTAAAATTAAACAAAGAAGATGATGTCTGCATGTGCCCTATATTTTCATGACAACTCACTTAATATATCTTACCACTTCTGCTATTGTCATAAATAATTACTTGAAGCACATATCTTGCATGTGTTCAGATTACTTGAGGGTTGTCTACCAACCATCTCTAAGGCAAGGCCAAGTGCCTCTGCTCCAATGACATAGGACATGTGTATGTGTGCACATATGTGTGTGTCCACCGTGTGGTGGTGATTACGGTTAATTTTATTGTTGAAGTACATTAAATTAAGTGGAAAAAATTGCTCTAAACTAGTCCAAGGCAGAGTCTTATAAAATTAAATAGTGTATAGAGTAGCTTTGGATATCATCTTTAGTATAGAAAAAAAATAAGAAAATTATGGATAAGATAGAATTGAAAGTAGGAATACACTGAAGAAGTGTTATTCTGGCTTATGATCACTTTTGTTTTTTCCTTCATAAGCCCTTAACTTCTCTGCATTCACTGCCTCATCACATACTTAAGGCCTTCTTTGTCCAAAGGAGAACAACTAATAATAAATAAATAGACAACCTAGTGGCAATTAATATATTTGTTTTCTTTCAGATTTATTATAAAAACCAATACATGAAAAGTTCTGACAGGAGTTATACATTCTGGAGAAACTTGGAAAAAATGGGGTTTTCTCTAGGTTGACATATTGATCTTGAAAGAACTGCAAAAGTACAGAAGTATAGATGCCTGTCTTGTTTGTTTGTTTATTTGTTTTTGAAACTGGAATAAAAAAAGGTTCACATATCTCAGTAGTTGCCCTCAGTATTTGTTTTCCTTTTCAATAAAATTGTTGATAATGATAAACCTATATCAGCAGTAAAGGTCATACGATGTTCAGTATGGATTTCAATTGACCTTATATATTTATAAGTGGTCTATTGCAAATTGTTTATGACAGTTCTTAGAGGAAGCACTATTTATTTATCTGCAACTTTAAGGATCAAGAATACTTCATTTTCTTAGAAAAACATCATCTATTTAATATTTTTAGCATATAAGGAATTTTCCATGTATTTATTCTTCAGTGGAATGAAATTAGAAAAAGTAGAAGCATGCAAGAGAAGGAAATTATATATTGCAATGTATACAATGGGATCAAAATTTCACTTTTTGAAACAACATTGTCCCTAATGTAAAACTTGTCTGAATCACAAGATACAGTTTCAACATTTTCGCAAATATTATAGATGGTAATAATTTAATAATTTAATGTATTAGTTTGCTAGGGATGCAACAACTTACCACAAACTGAGTGACTTAAGCAACAAACATGTATTGTTTCAGAGTTTTATAGGTTAGAAGTTCAAGGTCAAGGAGTAGGTAGGGTTGGTCCCTTCTGACATCTGTGAGGGAAGAGTCTGTGCTCGATGTCTCTCATCAGTTGCTAGATTGCTAGTTTTTTTAGTCTCTTCACATCAGATTTCCCTGCATGTGTGCTTGTCTCTGAATCGCCCCTTTATATTAAAACACCAGGTATAGGGAATTGGAGCCTTCCCTAATGACCTCATTTTAACTTGATTATGTCTGTGAAGATCTTACTTATCTCTAAATCACATCACATGCTGAGGTACTGAGGGTTAGACATCAACATATAAATAGGGGGCACTAGTAACAATTAATAACTCTAATATTTTACATAATTCAGGTCATGCTTTCTTTTAAACAAGTTAAAAGAAAGTCATGCTTTCTTTTAAACAAGTTTTATTTTAGCAGTATAAATATGCAATACTCTATGATGTTGTAAAATAGAGTTTCTAAAATATGATTAAGAGAAAGTGAGAGAGAATGGGCAAATTTGAAAAATCTAGGAGTAAAAATCCTGACGAGAAAACTTATGATTTATACTTTCAAAATCCCATTTCCACTGGTTAAAGAAATTTTAATTTCTGTTTATGAATCTATTCCAAAAAGAAATAAAAGAAATAATTTAAAAAATTATTTTTGAATATTCACCTTGATTTGTTTTGGTAGCTATTTTTTAAAGGGCTAACATAGTTTTAAATGTGTGTACTTTTTAACTGTCATATAAACGTCAAAATAAAGTTTTGTTACTAATATTTAATTTTGAGAAGTGATCTCTATTCTGACAAATCACTGCATGTCTCAAATTGTATCACAATAATTCTGATATCAACTCAATTCATTTTCAAATCTGTTTATAATTAAATATTTTAAAAATAAAATCAAAATAACTTGAATAACTTTGGTGTTTTATTATAAATTTTGCATGTCTAAAGTCATAGTTTTTTTATACTTATACATTATGCATTCACTAGTCTTATCATTCATGTTTAATTGCAAATTGTAAACATGCTTTTTTTACTGTCAGTGAAATTCGCTTTATATCTTACAAATCAAACGTTTGGTCTGACAACGAAAAATAATGCTTGACAAGGAATGTCACATAGATATGCCATTAAATGAGACATTATGTAATTCAACCTTAATGAAGGGCTTTATGCAAAATTCATAACTTCCATTTGAGTCGAGCACTTGTATATTCATTCTTCAGATAAGTACCACCTTGAGCAGTCTATTTTTTATAGCTATGATCTCTGACCTATTTCTCATCTTTTTAAATGATGGTGGTAGAAAATGCCTCCCAAATACTTAAAAACATTCTATCCTCAGTGACATTTTATAACCAGTTCACTATTGAACAGTTGCTAAGTAGACGAGATGGAGGTATATAGGAAACTAAAAATAGGATAATCTAGGGTCAGATTTGCATGAAGTTTAATCCAATTCAATCACAGCAGCACCACCTATTGGTGATATTTTTCAGAGTAAATTCTAAATAGTACTGCTTGTGTTAAATTATAATAACATTTTGAGTTAATTTTCGTATATTTTCCCTATAGTCAGTTCATAGATTATTGCTTAAACAAGACAATAATTATCAAGTGCATTCCTTTTTATGATAATGTCTCTCTAACTGTTTCTTTCTGCATATGACCTTCAGTTGTATATTCTAGAAGTACTCAGTCTGTATTCCTCCTCACTGAATATCCTGGTGTTGCACATTGCAGCGTGGGCTCTGACACAGGATCTTATTTTCCTTAAGATAACATCATATATGCATTGCCCTATTTTTGAGACACTAGCTAATTCCATTTTAGAATTAGAATTAGAGTTTTCTTATTTAAAAAAATTTTTTCTTTTCTTGTTTTGTTTTGTTTTGTTTTGTTCAGATCTAAAATCACTGCTGTCTCTTAGGATGTTAGGTCTGTTGTATCAAGAACTACTCCGCCTATAAAGAGAAATAGAAGTGAATATAGTTGCTAACATAGGGAACAGTACCATTGACTTTTATTTTTCAGAACATATTTAAACTGACATATGAGGTTTGGGAAACTTTCTTAGATGCCCAATTATGATAACTTATAGGAGAAAACATTATTAAGTATTAAGGAAGGAGTGCCTGGGTGGCTCAGTTGGTTAAATTTCTGCCTTCGGGTCAGGTAGTCCTGGGATTGAGACTCGCATCCGTCTCCCTGTTCAGCGGGCCACCTGCTTCTCCCTCTCCCACTCCGCTGCTTGTGTTCTCTCTGTTTCCCTCTCTCTCTGTCAAATAAATACATAAAATCTTAAAAGCATTGAAGATATTACCAACTGCATAGAATACACATAGAGGTTGCTGGACATTTTGCAGCACAGAAAACAGGATGGACACCTTCTCACACAAAGAAGGAAGTAGGAAAATGAATTCAATGGCATTCTGTGAAAACTTGAAAATGCCATCTAATCATTATAGGTCTTAGGGTGGAGCCCCTAGGACTATGTCTCACAATCTCTGTTGGGCAGATTGGTTTAATTTAGTACTCACAGGTTGATTTCATAGACCTATATGTTCCACATGCATTTATAAAGAATTATAAATAAAAATTTTACCCTTTCTGGAATGTTCAAAGTCCCCTAAAATAGAAATATTTTATTTCATAATTAAAGAATAAAAGGCCTATGCTGGAGGGGAAAAAAAAGTCTTAACATTTTAGAATTTAGGCTGATATGTCTTTGGAAAATAAGTAATAGCAACCGTTTTTCAGATCATTTCCACTTTTTGTAAGAAAAAAATAATTTTTTTAATTAAAAATTAAAAAAAAAGAAAAAGAAAAATCAATAAAGTGGCTATAGAGGTAGATACTTGGCCTAAAATGCAAAAGCATACACTACAATATTTGAAAGTTGGTGAGAGTAATGGCTAAATATGAAAGGCCTGGCTTAGTCCAAGAGCCAGAAAAAAACATGAAGTAGTTTTTTTTTTTTTTTTTTTTTTACTGCAAATGCTGTTTGCTACATTTGACATGCTTTCTGAATATTTCATTCATTATATATTTATAAACCCACAGATCTTAGTTACTTTAGGAGTACTGATTATGAAAGTTCTGTAATACTGGGTATTTTCAAAAAAGGGAAAACTTAACGGTTATGGACTGAACTGTGTCCCCCTAAAGGTCACATGGTGAACATCTAATTCATGATGTGACAATTTTCAGGGACAGGGCTTTTAAGGAGGTATTTGAGGTTAAATGGAGTCATAAGAGTGGGACCCTTATCCAGCAGGTTCTAGTTTAAGAAAAGAAAGAGACACCAGGAAGCTCCTTCTGTAAGAGTCCATAGGCAAGGCCATAGGAGGACCAGTGAAAAGGTGGCTGTGTATAAGCCAGGAAGAAAGGCCTCACTAGAAACCAATCTTGAGGGCACTTTGATCTTAAATTCTAGCCTCCAAAATTGTGAGAAAATAAATTTCTATTGTTTAAGTCACCAAGTCTATGATATTTTGTTTTAGCAATCCCAGCAGACTAATAAGTCCACAGTACCCACTCTCTCCCCAGTGAATTACCCTTTCAGAATTTGTATTTGTGGAAGGTGCAACACATTAAGTTAATCATGCATTTCACTTCATGGTTGTGTGTTGGTCTTGGTTCCCTTATATCTTATTCCATATGTGTAGTCCTATTTAGCTCATCCTGCAGCATATCTTTAGATATGCACACACACACACACACGTATATACATATGTGTGTTTGATTTATATTAGTGTATATAGTAGATAGAGTGTGTGGGTACCTGTGTGAGTGTATGCGTATATATGTATCTACCTATATATATAGTTTATATTAGTTAACCCTCACTATATAGCACATTATCCTAAATCTTAGTGGCTTCAAACAACCTATATTTACTATCTCAGAGTTTCTGTGGGTCAAGAATCCAAGCACAGCTCAGCTGGGTTCTCTGCTTCATAGTTTATCATCAAGGTTTCAGCCCAAGGCCTCCACTCTCATCTGAAATCTTGACTGGGGAGGGATCTGCATCTAAGTTTACTTACAGTTTTGGTGGCAGAATTCAGTTCCTCAAGGAGCATTGGATTAAGGGCCTTAGTTCCTCATAAACTGTTGGCTGGAGGCTACCTTTAGTATCTTTTGGGGGAGGGGAGGGATTCCTTAAATTTAGTAGCTTGCTTTATCACAGTGTGCAAGCTGACAGAATAGGGAAAGAATGTCAACAGGAAGGAAATGCCAGCCTTTTGTAATCTAATCACAGAAATGACATCTAATCACTTGTGCCATATTGCATTTTTTACAAGCACTAAATTTCGACTGAACAAGGGGAGTGGGTTGCACAAAAATGTAGATTCTCAGAAGGTGGAGGTGTTTGAAAGCCACATAAGAAACTAATGTTATGGGGTGCTTGGGTGCCCAGTGTCCTGGGATCAAGACCAACATCCGGCTCCATCCCAATGTCCTGGGATCAAGCCCCACTTCAGGCTTCCTGCTCTGCGGGAAGCCTGCTTCTCCCTCTTCGACTGTTCCTGCTTTCTGTTCCCTCTCCTCTCACTGTGTCTCTCTCTGTGAAAGAAAGAGAGAGAGAAAGAAAGAGAGTAAGAAAGCTAAACTAATGATATATTGATTCACATTATATGTGTATGTATATTTTCTTGGAAAAATGTGTAGTCTGAGGCTATGCAGTTTTAGTCTTCATAAATAATATAGTGATATAGGTCTGGTGTTATTTCTTCCATTCCGCCTCATTGGACTGATGCATTCCTATATCCCTACTTCTGCAGTATAATTCTCTTTCACTGTTTCTGAGTCTGTCTCACACCACTGGATATATACTTCTGTTCTCACCATTTTTATTTCAGTGCATGTTTTTATGATATATGTTATTTTGCATATTTATTTGATTATTGTCCACTACATAACATTGTGCCCTTAAAATAAAGTACTACCTAGCACATAATAGATGTTTTATAAAATTTATTGATTGATAAAAAATTATCATGCTTTACTATTTTTTTGTGCTCTTGGTGCTTGATACCTAAAGTCACCAATTTTCTACTACCAGAAAAAGTTTCAAAACTTTGGAATTTTCAAAATTTTGTATTGAATGTATACTTAAAAAAATTCTTGATCACATTTCTGATATGGAATTAAAGTTCCATAGTCATGCTGTTGACCAGTAATGATAATGACCGATAATGCCAAATTTTGAAAGCTGATCTGTTTTCTGAAGAAAGCACTATGATTTCCAATTTCATACTAGAAGTCCTGCCTGAATAGCCCACTACCAGCTCATAGTTGAGACATACATATACACACGTACATCTATGTACACTTTAATGTATATTTTTTTGATTACCACAAGAGTCTGCTAAACTGAATCTGCTTCTCTATGTATATACCCAATCAGATATGCTTCCAGATGTGTTATTTATTCATTTTATTTATTTATTTTCACAAATGGGCAATATGGCCACAGACTTCAGACAAATCACTTTGAAGGAATGAAAGGTATTGACAAGAAGTTATCTGAAAAGTCTCATAGTTAAGAGAACTAGTTGGGTTTAAAGACTGACAGGTTTTAATGATGTACTGTACGGTGGCCAACATAATATAATAATAAAAAAAGAAAGACTAACAAATTTTATATGGCTTATGGATTATAGTTAATAATAAAAAAAATAGAGTGTGATATATCTGCCTGGGTCATTTGAGGACACATTCCCAAGTTTGAACTTCGTCTTTAGACAGACATTTCCTTTTCCATGCATTTTCTCTTCTATTCAGTCTTTGGGAAGAAAAATTACATCGCAGGAGACAACTGTTTTATTGGGACCTTCATTCAAGAATAAGAATTAATGACTCTGAGCTGCCTTCTAATTCATTACTTAGGACTTTCATAATTGGATATTTCTAAAAAAAGAAACAGACATATATTTTCAACCAAACACTTACTCATAAAATAAAATTTTCTGTCATGATATTTTGGTCCAAATTATAAAATTTCTTAATTCACAGTATCTAAGTCAGAGATAGATATCACATTCTGCCAGCTGGAAGTTACTTTGTGTGCTCTAATTCCCATTGAATATGAAAAACTTGATAATTACAGGTACCTTGTCTTAACCCTCAACTGGGGCTATTTTATGAAATTACTGAAAATAATCTTTGTGCTTTTAATTTCACATCCTTATTTTTGAGTCATCTGAGGATGGAACTCTTTCTTTCCTTGAGAAATAGATCTATTGTGAGTAGTCACACCATTTCTTATAATCTGTGTATTTTGGATACAATGGCATTGAATAGATTTTTCTTTCCCAAATAAGGCTTTTTCTGGTGTTCAATCTTTCTCAATAGTAAAGAGTAATATTGAAAAAATTTTTAAATTGTCAATTTTTTCCCAAACATTAAATCTTGAAGTAATTTTTGGTCTCTTTTTCAAATTAGTAATACATTTCAAGTATTCTTTAATTTCAAACTTCTAATTCAACTCATTTTACGTGAGTATATTCTACCAAGCACCCTATATAATAACCACGAACTGCCAATTTCCTGTAATTTTGAGGCAATTTCCATATGTTCTTGTATGCTAATTGGTAATTATTTCTAAATTGGGGTACTTGGAAATGTTGCTTATTCTCAAGGAAAAATTTATCTTTAATTTTCCTCAATAACCTTTTTTTCAGATATTTGATAATGCATTTACATTATATGGAATAAGTTAAATTCTTCATCATAGTAACAGTCAGTATAATAAACAGTTGGTGGTCTTTAAATAATTCTTTCTCCTAGATCTTTAAATTCAAGTTGCAAAAATCATGTAAAATATGTCTTACTAGGGAGGCACTCCAGAAAATAAAATCTCTGTGATACTTTTGTGTTTATATTAGATGTAAGAAATGGGTGCAGTAATATAAATGCCCTCCAGCCAAAGACCACTGGGAATAAACCTGTAGTTTCAAAGCTGTAGTTGAAACTCAACTAAAAGTACTTATTACAATTACTCATTGCATATATCGGAGAAAAGGCTTACACTAGAGTTTCTTTGCACTTAAGTTCTGCCAGTCAGAAAGTATCACTCCTCCCCATTCAGCTCAAATCTCACCCTAGCTGGAGGTCCTACAGAGGGGCAATATAATGAAATTCTCACCAGTTGTGTAACCTTAGGCCTTCGTTCTACCAGTCTCCATTTCTTCCTCTGCAGAATGGATCTAAAGTTCCTTACCCAGTGGAAGACTGATAAATGAAAACATTCATAAGGGGGATTCATCTCTGTTGTGGGCAGCACCTGCTTTACAATGACAGTTGGATCCCTCCCCCAACCTCCAGACCCCAAACGAGAGCATCTTCCTAGGCCCCCAAATCCCATACCACAAAGGAAAAAGAAAAAAAAAAAGCTTGACAGCTGCGGGTTAGGAACACGGATATGCTAAGGTCTGGGGCTGACTTCATTCCTCACCTGTTTGTATGTTCAGTTGGCTGTGGTTGTCAGTCTTTGAAAGTGATAGGCTTATCCTTTGGGTAAACTTGGGGCTCTGTCTTGGACTAAATGATGCTGTTAGTGTAAGTGTGTTAGTTTCAAGTGTATGAATTGCATCAGGAGTTCTGGGACAATTCAGTAAGAGGAGTTGAAAAGAACTCACTAGATTTTGGCTTTGTTGGATGACTCAGGAAAAGGTGTATGGAATTGGATCTTTGCCCTAGATTACCTGGTATTGAGAAGCAGGGAAAATCTGCAATTTGATATATTGTTTTGTTTTGTTTTTAGATTTTATTTCTTTTATTTGACAGGCAGAGATTACAAGTAGGCAGAGAGGCAGGCAGAGAGAGAGAGAGGAGGAAGCAGGCTCCCTGCTGAGCAGAGAGCCCGATGCGGGGCTCAATCCCAGGACCCCGGAATCACGACCCGAGCCGAAGGCAGAGGCCCCAACCTACTGAGCCACCCAGGCTCCCCTGCAATTTGATATCTTAATAAATCTTACCTAGAAGGGGGAAAAGCTAAAGCTATAATTGAAAAGAAGCAGGAGTCACTCAAAGTAGCTGGGAATGAGGGATGATTGGTTCTCTTCTCTATATTCACACATGACAATGGAAAGGTTTTATGAGTATGTCTTGATACTAATGGTTACAGAGACACCTAGTCTTATGTTGATGGTGTATGAAACTGTTTGTGTTCAACAGGTAGACACCAAAACCTAGCTATGAGTACCAGGTCAACGCACAGCAACACCAAATTTTAGCTGTCAATATCAAGCCAACTCCTAGACATCAGGGATTCTTGTCTCTCTCAGTAGTTATAATAACAATGCATTTTTAGCCTCTTGTACAATAAGATCAGCCATTTTTACTAGAGCCTGGAGATAAAATGAAGAGAAAGTGCTCATTTTGTGAACCCCTGACTTTCATCCTATGAGGCCATACTGACTCGCTTTCTGTCCCTCTGCAATGACTAACATCTACCCATCTTAAGTCTTTTTTATAATAACTATGCATAATTCTCAAATTATATGCTTATATCTACTATTCAAGTCTTTGTGTAAATATCTACAAAGTAACTTCCTTCATTACATCATTGAGATGACCCCAATTCTTCTTTTCCATACAATACTCTTTGTATTTTCACTATATTTACCAAGCTAAGAAATTATCTTGCTTATTTCATTTATACTTAATTGTCTTTCTGGGTAGGTCTACTTTTCCCAAAAAGATAAATTTCATGAGTTCAGAGAGCTTGTGGGTTGTGTTTATTACTCTCTCCCCTGGTACAGCATAAGTTTTCATGATATATTTTTGAATAAATAAATGTGGAAAACAGATTTAACTGTTAAGGCATGTGTCATTTAATGATCTCACTGTTATATGCTCTTACAAAAAAGAAGCTTTCCTAGTGAGGAAGTTATCATTGTGTAGCAAATGAATTTAAAAATCTTACCATCCTAACTAGAATCTTCAGAAAAAAATCTCATTTCCCAGGAAATAGTAGGCAGAGAAGAGAGGATCACTGAAGCTGTGTCAAGTGACCATCATTTGGGGCGCTATCCTATCCTCTCTTCCTTCTCTTCTGGGCTAGGTACCTGAAGCAATTAACATGTTTTGATTTCATATTTTAAATGAAGAGTTAATCTCATGGCACTCTCATAACTGTATCCTGGTTTTCTACCTAGGACCCCTCACAAGCAGACCAAGAATCTAATTTAGCTGATTTTAGATAATGCATTCTGACAAATGACATTCTATGACAAACTGACCTGCCCGATCCTACTTCAGGCAGCACAGACTTGCATATAAGCAGTGATAACAAGACTAAAGAACATTTTCACTCTTATATGCCAGGAAAAGCCAACTTCCCTTTTGTTGCCAAGGTTAGATAGGCCGTTAGGATCCTGGCACAGGATAAACTCAGGGATTTTCTAAAGGCACAATCTGTCACAGAAGAAAAGCAAAATGATAAAAATTGACTCTTTCTGTGACTATTTAGCTAGCAAGTTGACCACTAGCATGATACTGCAGTTATACGGTAGGTTTATTTTACCAGGTCCTAACATTAGGATCTAATCCCATCCAGAGCCTGCCGCTTCCTTGAAGACCATGCTGCAGTGGGGTCCTGTTGAAGGACAGTGTCCCAGAGTATTTCTGCAAGTCCAGTATCAGCTTCTGTTTGGAACCAGTTTCTCCAGATCATTTACATAGCAGCCTGGGAAAATACAAAGTAGGTCACCCTCTGGGGCAGAGGGCAGATTTGGTGAGACCAGAGTGGTAAAAATAATGTCTTTCTTTGGGATAATGATTGGACAGAATTGCAGTTGTTCTTTTAACAGAATTGGGTTTCTAAGCTCATCATTATTTGGCTGAGAAACACACCCACTGTGGATGTAGCATCTACCTGCTCCTGTTTCCACATGATTTCTGTGGGACTTGGGAAGGGTGCAAAGGGTGTTCCTACTGCAACAGGAAGTTTATGTACTCTGCTGCTCCACGAGTAATGGAGTCCTTTGGCCTAGGCTCAGCACACTCATGTCTTCTGCCACCATCTATGAAAATGTCACAGGTTAATTTAACAGCTTTCAAAAAGGATAAAATACCAGACCCTCCACTGTTCTTGATGGCCCTTGCCATGTCTGAAAGCTGTGACATGCAGCCAAGATAAAAACAATTACAAAATGCCTAGTCAGAAATATGTGTTTTGGTTCTAACTTGGGCATTCCTTTTGTTATATCTGGACTCCTTTTTTATTAACTATAAAAGTGAACAAAGTACAGGTCATTTATACTGCTTCAGTGTACGTGAGATTAGTTAGCTATTGTGCACATTTCTACACAATTTTAGCTATAATTTCATCCCTTTTCCTCATTCAGGTAAATATACAAATGTGGGGGATTAAATAAGAAAATGTCTTAGTGGGCACCTGGGTGGCTCAGTGGGTTAAAGCTTCTGCCTTCGGCTTGGGTCATGATCCCAGGATCCTGGGATCCAGCCCCGCATCTGGCTCTCTGCTCAGCAGGGAGCCTGCTTCCTCCTCTCTTTCTGCCTGCCTCTCTGCCTACTTATGATCTCTGTCTGTCCAATAAATAAATGAAATCTTAAAAAAAAAAAAAAGAAAATGTATTAGTGGAGATTTAGAATTATTTCTATTTGTACAGTTAAAAGAAAATTAAACTAAACAAAATCCATTATTTTAATGACATCTAGGTAGAGATTACTTGTGACTGAACTTGTAATTTCCTGTGATACGTCTCACAAAAGTTTCACTGAAAATACATAGATGGGGAGCAGCACCTGGGTGGCTCAGTGGGTTAAGCCTCTGCCTTTAGCTCAGGACATGATCCCAGGGTCATGGGATGGGGCTCGCATTGGGCTCTCTGCACGGCAGGGAGCCTACTTCTCGCCCCCGCACCGCCCCCACCTGCCTCTCTGCCTATTTGTGATCTGTGTCTGTCAAATAAATAAATAAAAATCTTTTAAAAAAAGAAAATACATAGATCGGAAAATATCTAAGTTTTCTGCCAAGAGTGTAACTCCTCTGTGCACCACTTGGTAATAGAAATACACAAACTTATCTTTTCCACAGTGCAGAGGCAAATGCATCTCTCCTTGTACTTAATTTTCTACCAATAGGAGACTTCATCACAAGGGCAGATCTGGTTTATTTGTATAGTTATTTTGAGTTATTTTATAACTCAAAATAAAATATAAATAAATAAAACCCTGCTTATATATATATATATATGGAAGAGTCAAATAACTGGCCATGAGACAGAGCCTCATTAATATTCCACATCTTTTTGTAAATAGTACTTTCTCAAAGAGATAACTGGGTAGTCTCAACTGTGTGATCACAATAGTTATGGATGGAATCTGGAACTCTTAGTCTGTGACTGAATACTAAAAAGGATCAAAACTTTATGTTGGTCTTTGGATGCATGAGGATATAAAACCACAGTGAACAGTACACAAAGAAGTTGGCTGAAGATGGCTTAATGTTTGCAGTATGGCCACGCATTACAAATTTTTTTTTTTTAAATGTGGGTGTCACTATGTCAGCTATAATTTTTGGAATAATGAAATTATGGGGGATAAAAGTACCAAAGCTGAGGTTTGGGGCAAAAAAAAAAAAAAAAAAAGCCAGTTACTCAATTTGAAATGCTATCTCTACATGAAAATTTATCTCTACATGAAATGCTATCTCTACATGAAAATGATTACATCTTTTAAAAAATAGTTAGCTATTACATTAATTTACAGAATTTATGTCAAATGTGAAGAATATAAATTTTATTTCATTTAAAAGAAATTGTAAAGCTATGCTATTTAGTCAATGTAAAGTTCCCAATAATGAAATATGCCTGCTGAAGTAGCAAATCTTTAGTAAACACAATGTCAGAATAAAATAGGACATTTAATTCTTGGTCCAATAAGTCTGACACAAAAATGAAAGTTGTGGTGACCTATAATATACAGCATAAAATGTCAATATCTTCTTTGAAAATAAATACAATTCATCATATTTTAAAACATTAGAAGTTTCTAGCACATCAAACATACCTCTACATGACTGCATATCACTAAACTTGGGACCAATATGTAATTGTGTGTTTGTGTGTGTCTGTGTGAGTGTGTGTATAAAGCTGAAGTATAGAAAGAAAAACTCTATTTTAAAATTCCATAAATTCACATTCAAAATAAAATATTTATTTATCAATATAAAACTCTTCTTTCAATTATGATTTAACCATAGTGTTTTAAATATTCTAGAAGCAATGGTTTCTTGGTATTGACTTTGCCACTCACCAGAGGATATCAAGAACCAGATGTTGTGCTGGGTCCCATATAACCCAAGCCTGGTTATCACATTACCTTTCATTCTTTAAAACTCTTCTTTTAGGTGATTAGAAATTCTCCAGTCCTTGGCAAACCAGGATGGTTGACTAGAGACGACCACTTCTAAATTGTGCTCTTTGCCTGGAATATGCTTCCTAGACTTTCATTTTTATTATATATTATCAAACCACTACTAACCAGTAGTAATTCTTCATATCCCCACCACCTGTATTTTCATAAAATTTAGCTTATAAATCTGATGAACACTTGTTTAATTCTTGTATTTCTATATCTAGCTCTCCATCTGGCTGAGTTCAGGTACCTTTCATAATCTTTTCAATTCCAGAGTGTTTTGCCCCCAAAAATTGTTCCACAAATGTTTGATATAAGGAATTATTAATTCATTCTAGAATGTATTCACACTTTAAATATATATATTAAGAGCTCTTCTTATAAAAGCGTTTTTGGAGGAGTTGGCTGAGCTAGTCAAATGATCTATGAACATGTAAAGCTCTGGCATGGCAAGCAATTTTTACTTTTACATTTTTAGAATTCTGGTACATTCTTTATCCTGTTACCATGTTGATCCTTCCAAAATTCAGGTTGATAATTATCCTTATTTCTAGTGTAGTGTACCTTAAGGAAAAGTACATTTTCTCTGGTGTGAAAAATAAAGAATAGAATATCTCTGAGTTCTATACTTTTAACTAGTAAGAAAAACATATATAAATGTGTAATGACCTAAGAATCCATAAATACCATTATATAGTAAATGATATGGGATGAATGCTACCATTTTAAGAAATACATACTATGTAGATAGAATAGTGAGGCAAACAAATTTATTTGAGTGAGAGCATCCATTTCCCACCCCACCCCAACAAGACCAGAAACACACACGGAAATATGAACATCCCCTATAAAGCACAAAACAAAATGAAATAATGAGTCATTCACGTGGCTTTGTAAGCTAGGTAATGTAAAAACAAACAAATTAATAATTAAAGGTTTTTGTGGGGGGAGGTAACCAGACTGAATGAAGTGGGAACAATTTCCATATCTTTAAGTACAAGTTTCCTCAGAAGATATTTTCTTAATGTAATTTTTCTTAATGTCATAACTTAACTTAAGAAAGTAATTTCTCCCGCTTTGATTTGTTTTACATTTATCAAATTAGCTCAGTAAGTTCTGAATATCTACTATCTGCTCTACTGCAATACAAAGATCACTAAGTAGCCTATTTGCACAAAACAGAGTTATAATAAAAATTTGCACTTGTAAGGTACCTGCATTATGCTCAAGGACCAAACACATGATGAGTTATATAATTTCTATACACATAGGCACAGTTTCTCAAATAACTGCTATATTCATTATATTGTTAGACAAACTGGAGCATAGAGACTTAAGTAATCTAAAAAAGTTCACATAGCTTTTAAGTGCCTGAGACACAATTTGACCCATATAGTTGAGTTTTAGAGGCTGCTTACACTTTTAATCACAATGTCATGTTGTTATAAGTTAATAGGAATATATAATAAATACTATCATTTCCATATGAGAAAAGTATAAAATAGATCACTATAAAATATATATTATTATTTTTATTATTATTAAACATACAGAACATATAGAAATCATAAATGCTGACTTAGTTCGTTTTCTTTCTTTCACCAGTTTTTCTAATTTTTTAAGAGAAGATGGAAATTCATACTTTTATGTCAACTTTCTTTATATTTAATTGTATGAAATTAATTAAAATTAAATAATGTGTCTCAAATTATGCTGTATAATTTTTCTGTGATTCAGAGACAGCCCACAAAGAACCAGTTTGTGTCCTCTGACATAGAAAGTATCAGCATATGTGCATTACTATGTTGGTAGGAGGGGCAGAGGTCATAGTGAGATGGGTCACATCTACAGAGCTTAGAAAGATATGGGATGCCTAGAATGACAACTGGAAGTGGAGCACAGCAAAAAAGAAATGCTGGAGAGGCCTCCAGAAGTAATTTCATATGGGGACTTTATTTTCTGCACCAGAGAAAATGTACTTTTCCTTAAGGTACACTACTCTAGAAATAAGGACAATTATCAACCTGAATTTTGGAGGGATCAACATGGTAACAGGATAAAGAATGTACCAGAAGAAGCTGAAACTAAAAACCAGGAAATTAGTTGTAAAATCATTGCAATGGAGATGCCTGGGTGGCTCAATCAGTTAAGTGACTGACTCTTGATTTTAGCTTAGATCATGATCTCAGGTTTGTGAGACTGAGCCTCATGATGGGCTCCATATTAAGGTTCTCTCTCCCCTTCTTTCCACTGCTCTGCTCCTCTCCCCCTTCATTCTCTTTCAAAAAAAAAAAAAAAAAAACGATTATTGCAATGATACTAAGAAGAGCGATGTGACATGCACATGAACTAAAACAGTATCTTGAAAAAGCTTAGCAATAGGAAATTTGCTTCATCAAAATTAGAGTTTTGTGTGTGTGTGTGTGTGTTTTTTTTACATTAAACACTTTTATGCTTCAAAGCATAACATCAAGGAAATAAAAAGATAACCTACAAAATGGGGGACATATTTGAAAATAATCTGTCTGATAAGGGACTTTTATCTAACATATTTAAAGAACACTTCCAATTTAATAATAGAAAACAAATGGCTCAGTTAAAAATGAACAAAGATCTGAATAGACATATCTCTAGAGAAAAATGGGCAATAAGCACATAAAAAGATGCTCATCACCAAGGGAAACGCAAATCAAAAGCACGATGATATAACACTTCACAAATAGGGTGGCACTCAAAAAGACAATGAAAAGTGTCAAGGATGATGTGGAAAAATTAGAATCCTCCTATATTTCTGGTGGAAAAGTAAAATGGTGAGGTCACTTTGGAAAATAATCTGGCAGTTCCCCAATGTCAAATATAAAATTCCTAGGTATGAATCCAAGGGAAATGAAAACATGTATCTACACAAAAAATTGCCCACGGATATTTATAACAGCATTTCTCGTAACAGTCAAAAGTGAAAACACCCAAATGTTCATTAACTGATGAGTGGATAAATAAGATGTGGTATATTCAACAATGGAATATTAACTCAGTCATAAATGGGAATGAAGTACTAATACTATAAAAGAACCTGGATACATAATTCTAAATGAAAGAAGTCAGTCACTAAAAAAATACATATTATATTATTTAATTTTGTTTAAGAAATGTTCAAATATACAAATCTAGAGAAACAGAATAAATTAGTCATTGCTAATGACTGAGGGTAAGGGGATGGAGAGTGATAGCTAAACGGGTATAGGATTTCTTTCGAGGGTAACGAAAATGACTTAAAATTTATTGAGAATGATACCACAAATTTGTGGCTATATTAAAAACCATGTATACTTCGTATATGTGAGTATACATGAGCTGTACACTTTGCAAAGATGGAATACAATGTATGTGAATTATATCACTAAAACGCTAAATAAATTAATAAAGTTTTTTTGAGAGTTGTTAGGGAGATTAAATCTGCTGAAGGTGAATAAATTATCAATTATAGATACTAAAAGACAAAGGAGCCTAAGATAACTTCCAGCTCTTTGGTGAGTAGATGAATGGAGGTACAACTCTAAGAGAGGGAATATAGGAAAGAGGAGCAAGGTGGCTCAGTGGGTTAAGCCGCTGCCTTCGACTCGGGTCATGATCTCAGGGTCCTGGAATCGAGTCCCGCGTCGGGCTCTCTGCTCGGCAGGGAGCCTGCTTCCTCCTCTCTCTCTCTTCTCTCTCTGCCTGCCTCTCTGCCTACTTGTGATCTCTCTCTGTCAAATACATAAATAAAATCTAAAAAAAAAAAAAAAAAAAAAAAGAAAGAGCTGGGCATGGATTTTCATGGTCCTCATTGATCCCTACATTTCTAGAAGGACTGTCTTTTGCATAATGCATAATCTTTTGCATATTTTCTTATAGCTAGTGTTTTGCTTTGGAATCCAATTTATAAGCTCTGCTAACAAGGATCAAATCTTGGTTATTTAATATGATGTTTGGTTTTTAGGGTTAGTCACAAGATGTGGCACTGTCATTTAAAATGTGTAGATAAGTAGAATTGTGGAAATAAAATCTACAAACTACTTGACTATAGACAAATTGTTCAGTAATTTAAGTCATGATTTCTGATAGACACAACAGTAAAATATTTCACTCAACCTTTAAAATGCTTAACTCAGAAATTTAATGAAGACATAGTTAGACTCATATTTCTTTACAAGTGCCCTGACATTATAGCCCTTCTGCTTTCAACATTTAATTCCACTGCTACTGCTTGAAATCTTGCTAAATCACCTTCAATTGTTTGTCCTCTTCCTCCCCTTCAGATGAATATAGAAACAGCAGTTATGAGTTTTCTCTTGAGATATTTCATGAAAAGGATCTACAGATGAAAAGGACTCTTGTTGTTCCATAATTCTTTTTTTAGCGAAGTTTTGTAATAGTTAAAGTAAAACTTTCAATGTATTTCCGTGATAGATCAGTGAAATTGATCATTTTTCCCTTCCCTTAGTGGTTACATGTTTCCCAATGACATATGGAAGGTGAGTTAAATTGCCTTTAAAGACATTTAACTTTAATATATCAGGCTTTACTTGGAAGAAAAAGTATCATACTAGTTGAAAGAAAGTTCTAGGGAGAAGAAAAATAATAGAGTCACTAGATAATTTTTAAGTATAATTTCACAAATGAAGGTTATTCAGACATTAGTGGATAATTAACTAGGAATGTAACACTTACATGGAAGAATTTCCTTCCCACAAGCCACCTAAGTGCTATTCTGGTGACATACAGTTAGCAGAACAGGTACCAGAAACCAGGAAGAAGTTTGACTTCTTAAATCAGAAAAGAAGTTATTTGGCTTAAATAAATGAGCTTTCTGATCGACTTCTGTAATCACGTCTATTGCCATTATTTCCATACATATATAAACTCTTCATTTTCCATATTAGTTTTTCCCCAGACCATATGAAATAGAGTGAAAAGACTGGTAAGCTACATCCCAAGTGTAGTTAGAAAAAACAATCCAAAAACTAATAGGAAGATCTCCTTAGGTATATAGCCCCTCTTATTTACAATCTGCTATGTGGTTTAACACAATTTCTCTTCTGTATATTTCAGGTTGCAATATAATAGTCAAGATAGCCTGCAATTGACTTGGCTATCATATATAGTATAAGCTTGGTGGGTCAGTCCATATATGTCAAAATCAAATAACCTTGGTCTGAATTTGATGAATATACGATCTGAAGCAAGATACCTCCCTCCTTTAGAACCTTATATTTAAAATATTGACAATAATTTTATCTCTCTGTAAGCTCTTGTAGGATTGAAAGACATATGCCAATAGTTAGAAAATAGTGTTTATTTATTAATATTGTTATTTTAGTTAGTTTTAATCTAAGTATCATGTATACATATGTTTTGTAATGCTGATAAGATGTATTAAGCATATCAGTTTTAATTGATTTAGAAGTACTGTGTTAAAACTGTGAATTCAGTTTAACTAGTAAAGTTTGGAAGATTTTGAGGAAAAACTTGTAACATAATGAAGAGAGGATCACAGGATATTTACATTGTTAAAAGCGTAATAAGACTGATTCACTAAACATAAGCAATGCCATTAAAGACATTGCAATTTGTATTCTATGTGCATTGGAAAACATCATGAACTTGCTATGTATTTCTCAGCCAGATACTTCAAAGATGGCTCTATGCTCTATGTAAGAACCAATATGATTTATTGATATTTGGACCCCATCATGGTGTTCATGAGACAGTAGTGAGAAATGTTTCACACACATGAAACAATGGGGTTTGAGTGTTGAATCCACATGTTGTTTGGCTATCACTGTTCATTAAAAAGAATGGATAGTTTGGGATTTTGAGAAGTAGGCAATGGGTGTGATCATAAAGGATAACTTTGTGTACCAACTAAAAGAAATGGTAGTGAGAACCATGTAGGAATTGTGCATACATAGTGCATCTTATGCTTAGCAAGGTGTTTATGGCATAAAAAAATTAGGTGGTTGTAACAATTCATGTTAGCTTTTGCCAATTTCTTCTTTTTCCTGAAAAATTAGCTTACATAATTTCAGCCTCTCTCTCAATTAGATGTGGCCATATCACTGAGTTCTAACACATAGGGTGTAAGCAAAAATAATGTGCCACAGTACCACTCCTGGTTCTGGTCAATAATAAGCAAACTCAAAAACAAAAATAATTTCACATACTATTTTCTATACTTTCTTGCTTTTTCTTGGCTAATGTGAATGCCAGTACTGATCTTGAAAGTCATGTACCCAAGATACTAGAATCCCAAAAGTCTGTGTCCCTGCAGGACTTTGTGCATCAGATTTCCTCCCTCTCCATGGATACATCTTGGAATGTATTAAGTGAAAGACATATAACCTCTACCATAACTGAGCTATAACACATGCATAGGTCAATTTAAACAGCTAGCATCACCCTTCTAATACATTGGTCTTGCAACAGGACCACCTTGTTTGTTCTTCCTGAAGGTCGTTGCTGCAGGGAAGGTAATCCCAAGACTCAGTGCCTTTGGACCTTGTTTTCAATTAAATTATCCTTGTATATTGTTCAGGAATGCAAATATTTTTGAAGTTGTCTACTTAATACCTTTTTTCTGGTTCTGACTCTCATCAATGAGGAGGAAGAAATCCATCCAATGAAGTTAGCCAGAGGAAAAATATTTTGTAAGTAACCCTTCATATTGACTTGCTGGTTGAATAGTAGTCTTTTTCCACCATTCCATGTTTAAATTATGGATTTTTTTAAAATTTATTTTCTAAAGATATTTATTTATATATTTATTTATTTAAAGATTTTGTTTATTCATTTGACAAGAGATCACAAGCAGGCAGAGAGGCAGGCAGAGAGAGAAGAAGGGGAGCAGTCTCCCCGCTGAGCAGAGACTCTGACGTGGGGTTTGATTCCAGGACTCTGAGATCATGACCTGAGCCGAAGGCAGAGGCTTTAACCCACTGAGCCACCCAGGTGCCCAAAGATTTTAATTTATTTATTTGACAGAGAGAGAGAGAGATCACAAATACGCAGAGAGAGAGGGGAAGCAACCTCCCCGCCAAGCAGAGAACCCTATGTGGGGCTCGATCACAGGGCCCTGAGATCATGACCTGAGCTGAAGGCAGAGGCTTAACCCACTGAGCCACTTAGGCACACCGAAATTATGGAAACATCTTTGATATTTATTGTGTATATAGCAAAGTACTTTTATGTATAAACTGGAGTTATTACCTGATGCTGTTTGATTTGTTAAAGCCTTTCTTCAACTGATGGATTTTTTTTTTAAGATTTTATTTATTTATTTGACAGAGAGAGATCACAAGTAGGCAGAGAGGCAGGCAGAGAGAGAGGAAAGGAAGCGGGCCCCCTGCTGAGCAGGGAGCCCGATGCGGGACTCGATCCCAGAACCCTGAGATCATGACCTGAGCCGAAGGCAGCGGCCTAACCCACTGAGCCACCCAGTCGCCCCCAACTGATGGATTTTTATGAATGATGTTTTGGATGGTTAATTCCAATTGCTATAGTATTTCATTATGTGAATATATTAGCAGTTGTTTGTTCATTTAATTGTTTATTGACCTTTGGATTTTTACAAATTTGTGATATTACATATGATGCATCAATAAACATTATTGTTCATGTTTTCGTGTAAACACAAAGGTATGATACTATTTAATACATACCTAGGGGTTGAATCTCTGTCTCATAGGGTATGCTGTCATTTAGCTTTAGTATGTATTTTAAAAATTGTACCAATTTACTTCTCACTAACAGGGGGTTCCTCACTCCCTTTTCTCATCAATGACTATGATTTTCCATCTTTTTCATTTTTGCCTTCTGGTGGATGAACAGATGTCATAATGGTTTCTATTTTGCATTTCCTTATGAACATCTTTTGATATGCTTTTGGCCATGTGGTTATCTTCTCTATGAAGGGTCTGTTCAAATCGTTTGCCCATTTTTTAAATTAAGTTATATCCTTTATGTATTTGATGGGCAGACATTCATTATATATTCTGGATAAATGTCTTTTGTTCTAAATATGCATTGCAAATATCTCTTCCCACTCTGTGGGTTGCCTTTTAATTCTCTCAGCAGTGTGTTTTGATGAATAGAAGTTATTAATTTTAATACAGTCAAATTTATTCAATTTTTCTGTTATGGTTAGTACCTTTTTGTGATATAATTTATTTAAATCTAATGACTCAATATTTATATATTTTATTAGGACAATTTTGGTCTAACTGTAGATAAAGTGAATTGAGGGATAAATTAGCATCTCATAGTTCATGCTTCCATTGTGTTCAACATCTAAGTTTTTCAATAGAAAAAAAATATTCACAAAACTGTCAAGCTATATAATAAAATTCACTTTATTCTCTTTTTATCTTGAAAGACAAAATAGAAATCTTTAAAAGGCCTTCAAAAGAACACTTGATTATATATCAGGGAAATGGAATTTTCAACTTAAAAGTCTCTAACAATCTCTCTAAATATGTTTCCTTTGCTCCAAATGGAATAATAGTGTTCAAACCCTGCATAGATAGATTTTGTCTTTTCTCATGAGACCTCTACTAATAAGCCATCAAAATAAAGGAGACACTTCTAAAAGAATAGATTATGGAGTTAGAAAAAAATGCAATTAATTTATTAATTTATTCTTGCAAGTATTTATTCATATGTTAAACAAAATATCAAATATTCATATATTAAACAAAAATATCAGTTTTCAATTATGCCTGAATCATACTTCTTTTTTTTTTTTTTAAAGATTTTATTTATTTATTTGTCAGAGAGAGAGGGAGAGAGAGCGAGCACAGGCAGACAGAGAGGCAGGCAGAGGCAGAGGGAGAAGCAGGCTCCCTGCCGAGCAAGGAGCCCGATGTGGGACTCGATCCCAGGACGCCGGGATCATGACCTGAGCCGAAGGCAGCTGCTTAACCAACTGAGCCACCCAGGCGTCCCCTGAATCATACTTCTAAGTATCAGGTTAAATATACATGGAACTAGACCTTGGTGGATTCACTGTCTTGTTGGACAAAGCAAAATAATTAGATATGTTTATAGACCAAGAATATAAATATAATTCTAAATGTGTGAGTAAAATGAAAAGAAATTAAAGAATATTTACTCTCTGCCTGAAAGAGTTGAAGAAGACTTAATGATAAAAGTCAACATTCAGCTGGCAAGGTCTTGAAGGATGATTAGGAGTTTAGGCAAAGAAAGGAAATGAGGGGCATTTAGTGCAGAAGAATGGTATGCACAAAATTCCATAATGATAAAGGCCCTGTTGAATCAAGAAATAGTGCTATTGTTTAAAATTTCCAGATTGTACATTGTAAGAAGCTGGGATTGGGGAAAGTAAGAAAGCAAATTATAAAGAGTTTAGACATTATTCTGTGAGTAAAGGAAATCCAGAGCTTTTTGTTTTGTTTTGTTTTCTTAGTAGTATTGGGACTTGATCAGATGTAATTATTAGAAAGATTAATTGGGACAAAAACAGTTTGCAGGAGTTGGTTACTCTGAACATGGAGGGCTGGTGTTAGACATGTTTAGGTATGAATAATATGATTATTAAATAATCAAATTCTATTATGCATATTTTTACAGAGGACTTATCAAAAGTAAAGCTTGGGGCGCCTGGGTGGCTTAGTGGGTTAAGCCACTGCCTTCAGCTCAGGTCATGATCTCAGGGTCTTGGGATTGAGTCCCTGCTCGGCAGGGAGCCTGCTTCCCTCTCTCTCTCTGCCTGCCTCTCCATCTACTTGTGATTTCTCTCTATCAAATAAATAAATAAAATCTTAAAAAAAAAAAAAAACCTTTAAAAAAAAAAGTAAAGCTTGAATTAATCTGAGAAATATTTTATAGAATCTCTAGAATATGCAAAACATCAGCTAAGAAATTATCTGATATCCCTCCACTGAGGCCTTATTTTCTTTTGACTAATAAAATAATTTTGGCTGTCTTCCATACTCATTGAGTGATCCTTTAGGGCTTAAAATACAACTATAGAGATTATCTTTCAAGTAAGATATTAAAAGTAACTAGTGAGAGAATGTTTTTTGCAAGGTAATAATCAATATCCCTTTATTGAAAGTTTTTTGTGTCTGCTGCCTATGTTAGTACTTACTGAATAATTGTTCTAGTATGAATTCTTATTTTGCCACAACTAATGTGATTCAGATCTTAGTACATATTAAGAGTGAAAAGGAACTTGTTAACAATGTTGTATTCTACTTTCCTTTTTTCCTTCATACACCACTTGATTAATAAAGACCATTAAAAGGTAAAAAAATCAACATAGCTAATTCAATTTTGCTTTTTAGATTATGTCCTGATAGTCTTCTATGATAAATGCAACCTATTTGTGCTCTTCTGCACATTCCTTTCCTTGGTCAAGTATATGAAATTGTTAAGTGCTTGAAAAAGTTCAGTTTTACCTAAAACTTACCCATAGATGTGATAAAACAGCTTTTACACATCCATATACTTATACATATCCATATGTTTATCCATGTGGAGATATATATCTTGAGAGAGAGAAAAAGAGAGAGAACAATCACTTACTCAGTATTTATGGCTTGGTGGTATGCATTGGCTTACCTAGTCTTTGTTTGTTATTGACTAGTTGTACAATATTAAATCATGCAAAAATCTGTATACTAAATTCATTTTCAGTATATTGGGGTCATTATACCTGTTCCAACCATGTCATAGAGCTTGATGAGTATTAGAATCAGATAGAATAGGATTTGGAAAACCAAAAGTTTCTATAAAGATGGAAAGTTACATGTATGCACAAGGATCATGAAAGATTCATCTCTGTGAAGATACATTAATTGAATAACTCTGATAAATAAACAAATGGATATTTTTACCTTATATTTGTCTATGTTCAAGTTTTCCCATGATTATATCTGTAGTATATTGAATGTGACAAAATTTTCAGATCTCAAAATCAAAAGGTCAAAAAACAAAGATGACCAAATTTGTTAGAATATTTGTTCTTTTAATTAAGCTTTAATCTAAATAAATTCTCTCAGTTTCAAGTGACAAATATAACTCTAATTTAAATTGAATGATATATTAGTTTCCACTATCAGAATATATAATATTTGAAAACTAAGCATGGTTAAATGAGGTTGGCCCTAAAAGCTCCAATAATGAGTCAATATTAATCAATATTTAGTTTCTCTCCTTGTGTGCTTTTTTTTTTAATCCTCTGGCATTTCTGGTTACATATGAACATCTATATTGTCTTCAGTGACAAGAATTTGGAAAGGAAATCCCTCTTTTCTGAGATATCCAGAAAGGCTTTTATTGACCTCACTTTGTTTGAGCTCATTACTAAACCAATCACTGCGTCACAATAATACAGTATCTTATTTAGAAAAATCTAATGTATGTGTTTCCCCCAAACCCAAGAGTGGAGTGGATCTTACCAGAACTGCATGGACTGGACAGGGGGAAGGGTGATGAATCAAAGTGACATCAAGCAGACAAATACACATACACATTACAAAATGATAAGTACACGATAAAGAAGAATATAGAGAAAATAGAGCAGCATAATCTCCAGAATTCTAGAATCTCAGATTTTACAATTAAAAAATCCTCCTTTCTGCCACCATATTAATCAGGGTTCTTTTTTTTTTTTTAGAACCAATAGGTTGTATATCTACCTTACGTATGTATGTATGTATGTATGTATGTATCTATTATCCATCATTAAGAGATATAAGAAATCGGTTCATGAGACTGTGAAGTCTGATCACAGCTCAAAATCTGCAGAGTAGATGGGCAGGGTGGACACCCAGGGAAGAGTTGCAGTGGAGTAGGAGAGAGTCTCCTAGCAGAGTTCCATCTTTCTTCAGGGAGGTCAGTGTTTTTCTAAAGCATTCAACTCATCAAAAGAGGTTCACAGGCATTATGGAGAACAATCCATTTACTCACAGTCTACTGATTTACATGTTAATCCCATCCAAAATACAGTTTCACAGAAACATCTAGAATAGTGTTTTACCAACTATTTGGATACTGTGGCCTACCAAGTTGACACATAAAATAAACAGTTATAGCCACTAATTAGCTTTGTACCTTATAAGGAAAATTTATCACTTAGCTTCAGTCTCATTTCCTATATAACAGACTTGAAACAATCTACTTGCAGGACTATTAGGAAAATTACACGTAACAAAATGTCCCGTTTTTAAAATGCTTGACACAGACTAAATATCCAATAAACTGTTGCTATTATTACATTTGAATTTAAATAGTGTTATTTTTATTAGATAATCTAATGCCATAAATTTGTATAAGCACTAGGTAATTAGGAAATCTGTACTTTTACAGATTTCATTTCTCTATGGTCTTTATTCTAAGACAGAATCCTGGGGAGCGGGGAGAAAGATTGGTGACGAAGGCACAAAGTAATAGAATGTGTGGCTTGACTCCAATGGTCATTTTTTTTTTTTTTTTAACTCCAATGGTCATTGTGAAAAGACCATTTAAAGTACATTCCCTAGAGGCACCCAAGTGGCTCAGTACGTTAAGCATCTGCCTCCTGATTTTAGCTCATTTCATGATCTCAAAGTTGTGAGATCAAGCCCCACATTGAGCTCTGTGATAAGCGTGAAGCCTGCTTAAGATTCTCTCTCTGTGTCTCCCTCTGCCTCCCCTCTTTAAAAAACTAGATAAAGTACATTTGTAGTGTTATCTATGATCATAGACTATGAACTGACAACAGCGGAATTTACTAGCATTAGCATTTAAGAAAATGAACAATGTAGGTGCCTGGGTGGCTCGGTTAGTTAAGCATCTGCCTTTGGCTCAGGTCATAATACCAGGGTTCTGGGATTGAGTCTTGTGTCAGGCTCCCTGCTCATGTGAGGAGCCTGCTTCTCCCTTTCCCTCTGCCCCTCCTTCCTCACCCCCTGCCCATGCTCCTCTGCTCTCTCTCTTTCAAATCTCTTTCAAATAAATAAATAAATAAAATTTTAAAAAAGAAAATGAACAATGAAATAAAAATTAGTTAAGGAGAAAGGGAAAAAATATATAAAAACCGATTAAAATGGCAACTATGAAATGTGTTGATTATAATGAGAAAGGATAAATTATTCAAAGGAAGTAACAGAAAATTATTTAAAATTAAATAATAATAATGTCATAATTTATTTAATTGATTAATATTTTCTAGCCTTCTACGACAATGTTTTCTTTATAGTCCACATATTCAGTTTGCAAAAATTTGTCAACTACTTTATTTTTAACACTCAAGCTTCAAAAATACAAAGATTAAGCAACAAAGCATCATGCCCTCAAGTGCTGACATCACTCTGATAAACACAACTTGTTTTTGTTTTTAAGTGTGATAAGGTTAAAACTTGTGAAACAACACATGAATGACTCACCATGTTTTTCTTTACATGACCAGACAGGCAAACTTTCTATAAGTTACTGCAAACTGCGAACTGAAGGCGATCTTTCCCTCTTAGCACAGCCAGAGGCAGGATAATGAAAGGAGGGAACACTAAAGGCATTTCTGTCCTGAGGCAGTTTTAGGCCATCATGGCTAAAGACCACATTTTTCTGAAGCCCCAAGGAAAGAATTTTTGCAAAAACAGCCCTTCCGACATAATTTGGTACGTATTTCCAGGCTCTACATGTTACAAAACATTTTCTTTTTCAAGGAATATAGATATGTTCCTTTTGTGAAATTTGGTTACTTAATTTTCAGTATTTGAAAGCATCTGAAGTCTTTGCAAACAGTAGAAATTGGCCGCACAGGAAGTTTTGTGCATCAGCTTTTACACTTGTTCATTATCAGGAACAGTTCATTCCAACAAGAGTTCTTGAACATTTATTCAGCATGACGCTACTACTTTTGTTTTGACTCCTCTTCTTCCCTTTGCTGAAGGAGGAATCCCCCTCACCTGGCCGCCCCCGCACCCCAGAGTTGTGAGGACGTCCAACAGCAGGATGCCTGGCCAACACTGCACAGGGAAGACCAACGATGTTTATTTATCACGTACACTCACAGGCCAGGGATGGAGGACACTGAGGGACACAAAAGACAACATGAACGTTTCCATCAGAGACAGCAAATGACTGGAGGCTGTAGAAGGCAGACTTTGTAGTGGCAAGAGGATGAGGTAGCTCCTAGTTTCCACACAGGACGGGATTAACTTTTTAAAATAATTCTACAGACTGGCAGGGAACTGAAACCTAGACTTAGCAATAAACTAGAACTGTACCTGATAAGGAGGGCTGTTTGGCTGGGGCAACTTATCCTTGGGCATTAGGATGGAGAAGGGAACTTGCACTTATGCCATTCAAAGCCCTCCCAGGTTCATCTGGATGTCAAAGCAGCAGGTAACGCCAGGTCTTTATTTTAGGTTCTCAGCCGCCGCTTCAAGGTTGACCTCTTTCTTTTTTATTGATTTGTATTCCATGGCAAGTATTGTCAAAAGGTATCATTTTTAAATCATATGTGTAATGTTGACATTTCACACTGTACCTTCAGCTGAATGGAGGCTGCAATCATGTTTGTCTAACCTGTTAATAAAATGTTTTCATTTGATAGTTTTAGTTGGCCCATATTCTTTCCAGTTAGCTGCACTCACCAGGTTTCTCTAAAAGGAAATGCTGTGCCTGTTTTCTTCATGGGGTGCTCTCTGAATGTGTTTGAATTTGGGACTCAATACCACTTACAATCTTTGAACCCCCACAGTCGATTTCTCATCATCCATCCATCCATCTATCATTTATCAATACAACAGAAAAAAATCACCAAAGTTATTTTTACAATGTCTCAAGTTTCTTAGAGATATTTCCCAAATAATTAGAGAGGAAATGCATAGAACACAGTAGTATTTCCTAAATGCATAGAATGACATGCAGCATAATTTTGTGAGGCCCTCTGTCTTTTCATAATCTGCCTAGTTTATGTGCCTGTTATTCTCATGTGCCATTTCCCAAGCAATTGACCACTGACCTCTTGTTCAAAATTCTTCAGCACCAATCTTGAAGGAATTAACCAGCAAGACTGAACTTCCTGATATCCGTAGTGGTGTGTGTGGGGTGGGGGGGAGACACAAAGAAATCTTGCATACTTTTTAGAAGAAAAGAAGAAGAAAAAACACTGGGTTCACTTAAAATTTAATAATGAGGGTAGCTTTTCAAGTTCAATAATTATTTTAATTAGTTCTTATTATGAACGAGTTTTTATGCTCTCATAGATAATTGAGGGACATAAAGGCACTCACATTCTTAGGAGAGTCAAAGGTAAGAAAAAGAAGAAAGAAGGAAACAAAAAGAGACAAAACAAAGACTAAAAGCAAAGAGTAATATTGTAAAAAATAAAGAAGTATAAGAAGGCACAGAATGAATGAGGTTTAGATACCTTTTCCCTGTTCTATCACTGAGAAGTTAAATGAAAATCTTTCAAATGCAAATGTGACTTTGTTCCCATCATTTTATATCTTAAATTAAATTCTGAGGATATGTAAGGTGTTCCTTTTTTTCTGGGAATACATTCGGAAAGTCACTTCTAAGCTGTCGTACAATATTTTGTGAATTCTAGGGTGCTCATTTTTCGCACTTAACATCTATGAAATTCAGGATATGTGGCATTCACAACCATCCAGGCAGTGGTGGCAGATGTGGTTGTCATTGGCAAAGCAGGTGTTTACAAAACAAGACTTGCAGAATGGGTTCTATCAGTTTGGAAGAAGCCTGAAGAAAATAGTGGAAAGATTCATTTAAGAAATGAGACTTCATAGATGCTTTGATAGCACAGATGATGCTGTGGGGAAAAAGCTCTAACACTGGCCACTGTGGGATTTCAGATGAGTCAGAAATAACAAACTAAGTGAGCACATGTTTTTGGAATACATCAACTATTTATTTTACATGTGCTCCAGTTTGATATATGATAAAAACATATATCAACATGAATCTGAAAAAGTATGTTTAACAAACAGAAAATAGAAATTCAAAAAGACAATAAAACATCATGTAATGTTTAAATTGCCAGTGTTTAATTCCATTCTTTATTATATCTAAAATACCTAAAATTTAAAATCTAAAATAATGGTGAATCACAAAATCAATTTTTTCTTGTATTTAAGAAATGTATCTATATATTTATATTATTTCTTATATAAAAGCTTGTTTTTTGAACCTTCCCTTGTAACTACCAACCTTTTTTCCAGGTCAAGAGTGAAATGGTCAGATCACATGGATGACTAGAGAATGGCAAGAAAAATCTGCAGCCTCTTTGGAGAACAGTGTGGAGATTCCTCAAGAAATTAAAAATAGAGCTTCCCTAAGACCCTGCAATTGCACTCCTGGGTATTTACCCCAAAGACACAGATGTCGTGAAAAGAAGGGCCATCTGTACCCCAATGTTTATAGCAGCAATGGCCATGGTCGCCAAACTATGGAAAGAACCAAGATGTCCTTCAACAGATGAATGGATAAGGAAGATGTGGTCCATATACACTATGGAGTATTATGCCTCCATCAGAAAGGATGAATACCCAACTTTTGTAGCAACAAGGACGGGACTGGAAGAGATTATGCTAAGTGAAATAAGTCAAGCAGAGAGAGTCAATTATCATATGGTTTCACTTATTTGTGGAGCATAACAAATAGCATGGAGGACAAGGGGCGTTAGAGAGGAGAAGGAAATTTGGGTAAATTGGAAGGGGAGGTGAACCATGAGAGACTATGGACTCTGAAAAACAATCTGAGGGGTTTGAAGTGGCGGGGGGGTGGGAGGTTGGGGTACCAGGTGGTGGGTATTATAGAGGGCACGGCTTGCATGGAGCACTGGGTGTGGTGAAAAAAATAATGAATACTGTTTTTCTGAAAATAAATAAATTGGAAAAAAAAAAAGACCTAAAATAAATGGAGCAGCACCTCCTTCATGGGAAAAAAAAAAAAATCTATCAAGTTTTTGAAACACATATTTTTCATACTATGAGGCATAGACATTGATAAGACATTTTCAGAATACCTGTACTTAATGTATACTGCTTAAAACAAAAATTTAACCTCATAAATTTAAAAATCAAATTGTCTTTATTCAATGATTCACAAATCAGGCAGCATCACATCCAGCATGTAGGAAGGAACTCTGAGGAGCTCTACAAGATGGGAGGCTTTTATCAGCAGAAGGGTGCAGAAAAAGGAATTATCTGATAAAGAATGGATGTTTCAGGGAAGGCCACCTTCCTCTGGGCAAAGGATGAAAGTGTAGCAGGCAGATTAGTTTACCAGTGCTGATCACATCATGTTGATTGACTGGTTAAAGGTAACATCACCCAGACAAGTTGAAACTGCAGTTAGATTAGGTATTAAGTCATGGTTTGCTGATGTGGATTTAGTACAAGTGACTCTATTTTTTATCTATTGTCTCTTTGTTTCTCTGATAGTATGCAGAAATTTTTTAAGGATTTATTTAATTTAAAGAGAGAGAGAGAGAGGAAAAAGAGTAGGCAGAAGGAGAGGGAGCGGAAAATGTAAGCAGATTCTGTGCTGAGCACAGAGCCAACAAGGGGCTCAATCTCATGACTTTGAGATAAGATCTGAGCCAAAACCAAGAGTCAGATGCTTAACTAACTGGGCCACCCAGTACCATTGTACAAATTTTTCTTATTAATACTCTGGGGAAAATTCATGTTTTAAATGTTTGCAAATAAGTAGACAAGTGTTGCACTCTTTCTTTGTGTCTTTGTTTCTTACTGTCTTTCCTTAAGTGAACATGTCTTGTTTTCTGACTAGTTTTTATTTGTTTATTTTATTTGTTTTGTTTTGCACTCAAGATGTGTTTTGGTTCATCGCTGATAGCTTAAGGAATGGTTGAAACACCAATGATTATAATGACAAGAATATATTTTTAATATTTCTAACATATTCTCCAAATCACAAGCCATAAATAAAAGAATTTCAGGGATTTGCTTTTGTGATAAACAATGTAAAATCAACACCCTCAACCCTTCAGACCTTTTCTTCCCTTCTAAGACTAGAAGAAATGTCTGAATCCTTGGAGTTTTAGTTTTTCAAATAAAATTAACATGACCTGAAAAATATGCCAAGAAAAAAAAAAAGATACTTGTCTCCAGGAAAACAAAATTCTCTTTTTCTCTACTGCCCATATATCTTTAAAGCAATAATCCAAAGAAAATAAAGCAATAATCCAAAGAAATATTTTCCCATGATGAGAAATAAATGTCAAAATTTTGCAGATATGAAAACCATGTGTAAGGTATACTGAAAGACTCGAGAAATTTCCTCTGAAGACTTGCCCTGTAGCAATTTCTCCCCCGTGCCTCTTGCACATTTACCCACCACCCCAACTCTTTCTCTTCACCACTCCTGATAAATACTGCTCAAATGGTGGCTACTAGTCTTCAAGAACAATTCTTCTCTTCCCATTCTTGGAACCAGGTGAGCATTGTTAAAACACCATATTACCTCTCCTTACTCAAATCTGAGCTCTTCTTCAGAGACTTTTCACACTCAGCATTTGCCAATAAAGACTTAATGCTAATGGTGTTCTAGTTGATTTTCTTTCACACTTGTTATTTTAATTATCAACTAATCCAAAGTTTACCATTTAAATTTAAATTTAAATGAATTTAGAGATGATAATGAGTATAAAGCATTGAGGCCAGAGAATGGCACTTAGTCATCATGATTATGAGCATGATTGAATAAACTGTACTCTGTAGGGTGTCAAATAGGAAGTAACTTTTGCCCTTTCTTATGGCGGCCTTATTTATCTTGCTGACCATCTTCTTCCATCTTAATGTTATCCAACAGTCTACCACAGCTACTAATTTGGGAAATGAAAGGGTAAGCACTGCTTTGGTCAACTGTTCCATCCCAGGGACTCCCAAAGGAACTGGACAAATTAAATACTAGCTTCTGCCTGGGTTTGTCACCCCGGCTGCCCAACAACTCAGATAAACTCATCTCAAGAGAAGCCAGGAACTCAAAAGAAGAAGATTTGGAAAAGATAAAGGGATAAATTGATTTGGGGTGTTGGTAGCCAGAAGGGTGGCAAGCTCAAGCCTCAACAACAGACCTCTCCCCACTAAAATGGACACCTAGCATTTTATGGAGAGATGTTAGGGAGTGGGTACATGCAAGAGAGCAGTCAGAGAGTGCGTGATCACAGCTGCGGAATGTTAGGTGTTCAGCCAATGATCATAGGCATTGCTCTTTCGGTCTGGTGGTTGGGTGTTCTGGTCATTGCCAATGCTTCAAGAAAACAGGATAAGAAATGACCATTGGGTCTATAGTTGAGCCCGAGGGCTTATTGATACCAGTCCATTCAACTCCACTCCTACTCTTCCAAACTCTGACATGTTTGGAACTTTTCTGATTTCTCTTTGATAATTAAAACAAAAACAAAAAAGCAAACAAACAAGCAAGCAAACAAATAAACAAAAAACCTTCTTTGCCAGGTACAATTTTCAGTCCAATGAAGTATAAACACTTCAAAATCTATCCTTAGACTTAACCTTCTTGTAGTTTGAGCCAAACTTAGCCTGAACAACCTATAGCTAAGAAGAAAGCAAAGTTAGTTCCTCACATTCTCTTTTTCTCAATTCACTTGTTCTTTCTCTCACATAGCTGCTGTTTGAAGTAAATCCTGAGCAAGAGTTGAGTGAAAGGGAAAGAAATAGAAACATTCTTACTGGACTGCTACAGTTGTCATCTGTGTTTGGTCAATACTAAATACTCATTTTCTTTCAAGGGGAGTTTGTATAACACACACACACACACACACACACACACTCAGTGCTGGGGATTTCTTTCCCATGGCCCCTTGGGCACTGGGAATACCATCTTACCTGATACCTTAAACTTTCAGCTATGTATCAATTGCTCCACTTCAGGTTGCTTTCTGGTGAGGTCACAAAGAATCATAAATCTGTCTTAGACGGGATTTCTTTCTTTTCGTCCCAAAGAATCCCACCATAAATTATGTCATGTGTTTGTTACTTGTCCTGACATAATCTATAAAGTGTGACTTTTCCCTAATGCAACATTGTCTGTTTTACTCTGTTGTATCTGGCTGAGTTAGGTAGTTTCTACTTGGTTGAAACTTTTTCTTGGCAGAAACCAAATGACACTCTGCCTTCTCAAATTGTACAAAGGGCTCAACAATACACTTCAGTACTTATAAAAAAAAAAATCTATCAGTTTCTTCAACCTTCAGGTAAGTATTCAACTTTACTTAGGTAGCCTAGGTTTAGGTAAAGAGTACTGCTAACAAAAACCGTTTTATATAATCTTTAGCCTGGTTTTCATATGTATTCATTCAAGTGTCTGGTTTTAGGACATGTGAGTACTTGGCAGCTACTGAATTATTCTGATTTTTGCAGGACACTGCAGAAAGTATGAAACATCAGAATGCCCTGATTTAACTTATCTCTCTATCTATCTACCTATCTTTATAGTGATGTGCATGTGTGTGTGTGTGTGTGTGTGTGTGTGTGTGTGTCAAGGTGGAAAGGAAAGAAGAAGGAGGAAGAGAAAGAGGAAGAGAATAAGAATGAAGAGGAAGGAGCAGTAGGAAAAGGAAGGGAGTAATAAGGACAAGGAGCAGAAATAGGAAAAAAAAGTGATGATGATGGTGATTTTACAGGTTCCTGATAATGAATGCACTTCAATCCCTCCTCACTTAGAGTTTTATTCTTTTCTCAAGAAACTTGGAAAATATTTGTCACAGTGCAAATCAAGCAAAAATTACATTAGAAAAATCAGTCTTCACAGGGGTGAGCTGATCAAAGAATCATCCAGTTACACTGCTAATGGAACCTGGAGAAATGACAAAATTAGCAACTCAAATCTCCTGACAGCACCCTCCCCCACAACCAAGATTCAAGATATTTTAGTTTATTTTGCTCTACTCTGAGTTCCTGCTGGGGACATTCTTCAACTAGGATTTTAAATTTCACACTCAAACAAAAGGAAGATACAGGATGCCGGTTAACAATGTTAACTAGTTAATGGGAAGTCTGCAAGCTCTAGAAGGAAAAGCCACCTTCCATGTGGGCAAGGGGTCAGTAATGCAGCTAAATAATGAGGAAAAGAACAGATTATTACTGCAGTACCAAAACCTTCTTCACAACTGGTCAGTAGGAATTATTCATACAAAGTCATCATGAAGCCTGTAGGGATAATGCATAATTTTTAAAGAAAAGAATATGTGTCCCAGACTACTACCAATAGAGTATTAGTAACTATGGGCTTTTCACAACATTTGGTACTGAGGATGTTCAAAATAAATAAGATCTGTAATATGACCTCTAGGGATTATAGTAAAAGTGATGTAAAGAATTAATATGATGTAGTAATTAATAAATTCTTTTAATAGTACTTTTGTTGCTGTTGTTTTGTTTGATTGTTGAACATTGGTTTTGTATTAGTAGCTCTTTTAAGTTTGGTGTGCCATGTGGCTAGTCTGTTTATGTTTTTTCTTCTGTAAAATGTAGATAATAAGAGTAACTTCTGTATAGTGTTTGTGTGTGTGTCAATCCACTAATGAAAATTTATAATCGTCTAGCTTTTTCCTAGAATTGTTCAGTAAATGTAAATTCTTGCTAATTTGTTGATAGTATTGTCACTGTTACCATCCCATAATGGTTTTATGTGTTGATGAACTATATCCACTTCTGGGATAACAAAAATAAAATGAAGAAGAAACCAGAACAGTGGGGTTCAACACAGAAATATATGCTGATTTTCTTGATTTGGTATCTAACCAGACCAAGAGAAAAGAAAAAAGAAAGAAAAGAAAAGAAGAGAAGAGAAGGGAAGGGAAGGGAAGGGAAGGGAAGCAAGGAAAGAAAAGGGGAAAAGAAAAGAAGAGTAAAGAAAAGAAACTTTCTGTACCTGTGTGTGCCCACTGATGCCTATTTGTTAAATTAATTTTAAGAGAATTAAAAAATGCTAACTTATATTTCCTCCATTTTCTGACATCTACTGACTAGTCCCAATGAACATCTTGCTGAAAGCTGGGAATAGAATTATACAGTGCCAATTTATTTCTGATTTTATTCCATATCAACTAATGTGAGAATAAAATCATGCTCAAATTAACAAGATTATCTGATTGCTACAGACTGCATAGAGCACAGACACCATTTGTTTTTATTTTAACTTCCAGGGAGTGAAGAAGAAGGAAGAATTTCACCAGAATGGTAATCTCTAGGACTTCTCCAGATTATTTCCCACACAAGGACATTTTAGGTAACACTATTGTTAATTTTGGCTAATCTGATGAATTCTGGAATCCTTTACTGCAACAATTCCTAGAGTATAATGAGATTTAACCTTGCAAAAAGTGTCTGTGAGGACACTGCATCCTTTTTCTAAGCACTTGCCTTAACATTTACTTTGAGAAAAGCTTAGAACTTGCATTATATTATACATTTTTTCAGTATTGGATTTTTATCTATATTATCATTGTACTAAATTCAAATAATATAGTGCATTTACACAAGAAAATACTTTGGATTGAGTGATAAGAAGATAAGTCCATGCACATTTACTTTTCTTTTTAAATTAAACATTTTAGTGCCTCCTAGTATGTATCAAAAGTTGATGAGTCATCCTAATGGTTTCACGTTTTATGCAACTTGACCAATACTCAGCTGACATAGATGATTAGCTTACTTGAGGAATATGAATAACAATGCTCTGTGGAACTAAAAAAGGTGAACAAAAAGTGTATTTCTTATAAATAAATTACTTAGTTATGTATTATTTATGTTACACAAATTTAAACAATGTATAATACATGAGGAGAAATTTACTATATTTGGAGCAAAAATAACTGAACAGTCTCTCAGGACCTTTATTAATATTTCAATATCAGTATTATTCTGTTGTATAATTGATTTTTGGAGAATATTTTGCATATGCTTTCTGAAATCTAATGACTGAAGCGCAAAGCCATTAGAGTATGCATGAGTTTGATATCCCCTGTTTTGGGGACAAGCTTCAATCTAAAGCCAAGGTGAGAGCTATTGCCAACCTAGGAGAAAGTTTCAACAACTTTGAAAACGAACACCTTTCAGAATCTCTCTGCCCAGGTTTATTTCCTTTACTTCATGTTCATGACCAAATGTATGAATAAAGACAAGGATCACAGCCTGCTAATATCCCTTGCATTCCAAAGCTCAGGACATTTTCACTTTGTCTCCCCAACCCCCCCCCCACGCCTTGGGGTGGGGGAAGGAGAAGAAGAGCCAATTTCAATTTATATACAAAATTCTTGGGTTAATTTTATGGCAAAAATGAGACATACTTTCAATGATGTGGCTTTGGTCAATAACCTGGGACATTGAATTTATAAACAACCCCAAGAAACTTTGTGTTCCCTTAAATCAATATTTTGATTTCCATTTTGAAAATGCACTGATTAGGCTTCAAAGTTTTGTAAAGTGAAGCTGAAATGCTTTATATGTGAAAAAGAGTTTAATAAATACCCTTGACAAGAATGTCTAGGGACAATAATTTGTTGGACTTATAATGTATACTAGGTTTTTAACAGACATAAAAGGAAAAATATGTATACACTCTCAACAAGATAGAAATAATACAAAATATTAGAAAACTCTTATGAAATGGAAAATTATTATAGATATTCATTGTTCCTGTGTTGCCTCTGAGAATCCTCAGGACAAACCTATAAGATATATATTTCTATTATTGTCATTATTATTAATAATAGTTTTATTGCCATAATACTTTTACAGACAGGAAATCTGAGACAGAGCAACAAAGGCTCTTCATTTGAGATTTGTATATAGGCAATCTTGTTTCAGAAGCTACTTATCTACCTACTGTGCAATGTGACTTCTCATATCATAGTGAAGTAAGGAAGAAGAAGGCACTCCATTTTGGAAAAGCTCCATCTCTGCCATTTTTCTGTTAGGCCCCATTTATTTATGTTCCCTCTTTTGCCTCTGAATAAGTCAAAGAACCTATGTATCCACATTAACCCAAACGTGTTCCAGGAATGAACCTCATCTGACACTGGCCTCAATACCCCCATGTTTGGTAACTTATGGAACAACACCTATTATTATTCACCTGACACTCACCTGTGATTGGACCATACCCTTGATTTCTGAAGGAACACATACCCTAGACTCTTTATGAATATCAACACCTAGCCCCAAACAAATGAGAGACTCATTCTCTTTTCCTCTCCTAATCTCCAAGACACTTCATCTGCTATTCTGTCTTCACTCATTCTGTTCAGTAATCTCTGTTTTCACTTTCCCCAGCTTGTGTTTGATTTCACTCTTGCATGAAACCTAGGACCTTCTTGGCGGGTCCTGTGACACCCTCTCCTGGGTCCTATATCAATAACATTACTGTTTTATTTGACAGATGCAATAACTGTTTTCAAAATGTAAGATATCAGTTCAGTATCACAAGGTAGTATATAAATGGATGAAGAACTGAAATCCAACTTTATTCTATTCCACTAACCATACTTTATTTCATTGACGTAAGTGGAAAGACACTGGAGATAAGGCAGACTACTATTCTAATATGTGCTAAAGTTTTAAGTCTTAAAATTATAAATCCAATTATCTAATTTCAAAATAATTATATCAGTCTGAAGAATTTTTTTTTTCAGAGAAAGTTCTTACCATTTCTAAAATCACACCATTCAGATTGCTGCCTTCTCTGTGTACTTGTAAGCTTATGTCTGAAAATAGTTGTTTATATTATGATATTTCTCAATCTTGAGTACAAAATAAACTCACAAAACAGTATGGATTGAAGACCTAAATACACTGGAGAGTAGCAAACAATCTTATTATAATTTGTTATGGATTTTGAAGAACAGTTGTTTATAGAAAACTCCCAGATTATAGCCTTTCTTTCTTACTTCCTTCCAGCATTATTCATTTATTGATTCATATATTCAATGAATATTTATTGACCATGTAAAGGCAAAGCCTTCAGTTAGTTTTTCGAAAGTCAGAAATAGGCATTAACCATACAGAAATTCCATTTCTGCAGGAAATATAAAAAAATAAACCATTTTATGAGTGATTAAAGAAGTAGGGTAATGTCGAGTTAAGAACCACAGAATTTAATGGAGCATAGACAAAGACCTGAACCCAGATATGGGGGCAGAAAGGGAATTTCCAATAACAGAAAAAGCAAATATGAAAAATTGAAAGTTCACAAAAGCATAATATACATAATTATTTAAGGCTAGAGAAAAGAAGCAAGTAGTGATATTTGGGAGGCTTAAATTGAGTGACCAATGTTGGTTTTCCAGATGCATGGTAAGCTAAGCTCTGCATCTTTGAAATCTTTTGATATTCACATGCAATATTGGAAAATGACACTAGGGAACCAAGAAAAAACTACTCGAGAACAGAGGAATTATAAGGAGTAAGATGAATTAATGGAAAGAATGTGACCACAAAAATGTTATTGGAGTACATGAACACTAAAAATCATGAGTAGTAAGTCAAATAAAACTTGGTAGACAGGATACTTTTAAGAAAACAATTTCAAAGTTTTTGTTGCATATTTCCACACCAGGAGATACACCCATTGTGACAAAGTAACTATGCATACAGACATATATATATACATACATACATTTATATACATATGTGTATTTCCAAGGACAGTATGAGCAATGTTTTCTATTTTATCCAATTATGTAAATCAATACTTCATCTGTGATTTTGAGATAGCATGTTTCATGGTATAGTTGACACATCTGTTTAAATAATTTACTCTTTTCATATCAACTGAAACTTTGTTAAGATAAATGCATTATATTTGCCAAGACAGAGATACAGGAAGAAGGTAAAACTTTTCTGTCCTTTGTTTTTCTTTAATCATGATGGTAGTTCATCACATGTCTACAGTTTAAAAGTAATATAATAAAACTGCTATTTTTGTTTCTTTTTTAACTAAAGTGTAGGTGAATATGGGGAACAAAACATACCATTCCTTTTTTATTATTATGAGATACAATTGACATATAATATTATATTAGTTTCAAGTATACAGTTTAATGATTTATTACAGGTATATATTGTGAAATAATCACCACAATTAGTCTACCACATATAATTCTTGCTTTAGCAAAGTAAGGTTTCTCAAAGAGGAGTGGTGACCATAAGCCACTGTCCTGAAGTTGGGACTGTTTTGTATTTCCTGTTGTTTAGAGATGGCAAAAACTCTGCATTGTCAGTGCCTATCCAAATGGGTAGTTTCAGTATCATTCAGAACCACTCATCCAGCCAGCTCCTTTCTCCTTTGTGATCAGGAAAAGGATGGAAGAAATAGGAGGGATGGGGGAGAAAATATAAATGTGGTTATCCTAAATTTGTTTTGCATGTAGAATAGGAAACTTTGTAATGAGAATATATTTAAATTGTCTAATGCTAAAGGCAAAAATTACGTGTCAGTTTATAAATGGTACTGAAAACAAACTGATTAAAAAAAAAAAATACCCAGGAATTTCTAGTAAACTTTTACTTGTGCTGTTAACTTTTGTTTTTTAAAGAAATTTAACATAGAAAATAATTTCTTTACCTCTATTATGGGTCCTGAATGAAATGTTAAAGAAAAATAAAGCAATAATATTAAAAATTACAAACACAATTTATTTCAATCCTTCATGTGATCTCTTGAGATCTTACATTCAAGCACAAAGGAACTGATACTTGTCAGCTACCAAGAATTGATAAGCTCACAGCTCAAGGTGGCGTGTCTTTAGAAAATGATACTTTTTTTTTTCTTTCTGACTATTCTTAGTACAAATGTCTCAATAAAGTTCTCCAAGTTTGCATTTCTTTCCTGGAAACTTCTCTGCTCTCCATATTATTTTGAAGAATGGATTGCATAGACAGGCTGAAAAGCTACATTTTTCAGTATATCTTTCTTAACAGTTCATAACACTGATGTTTAAAATATTTTTGCTAGGACTCCACACTAGGTGTGGAGCTTACTTTAAAAAAGCTGAAAAATATTTTTGCTAAAATTGCTATCTAAAACTTAAAAATCAATAAGGAGAAAATTTGGGGAACATCTGAGTGGTCAGTCAGTTAAGCGTCTGCCTTCTGCTCAGGTCATGATCCCAGAATCCTGGGTTGGAGCACTGTACCTGGCTCCCTGCTCAGAGGGGATCTGTTTCTTCCTCTGCCTGCCGTTGCCCCTGCTGTGTTCTGTCTCTCCCTCAAATGAATAAATAAAATCTTTTTTTTTTTTTTTTTTTTTTAAGAGGAGAAGATGTTGGTGGATAAACCGCATTGTTGCATATGTAGTTAACATTAGCACAGATATTACTGGGCTCTTGTCTGAGTTTCTACTACAGATTACATTTTTAGAGTGCCCTTCAAGCTGAAATCAGCCTTATTTAGTGCTTTAGCTTAGAGGTAAATACATTTTATCAAATAGAGTTTAAATGATTATCAGCAATTTAAAAATATCAAAATAGACCGAGTCTCTAGTCCTAAAGCATTTTATATAATCTAAAACCTTTTATTTTAGTCATTAACATGGCAGATTATTATTATATAAGGTAACATTTTATATATATATATATATATATATATATATATAAACAAGTAGTATTTAGAGATTATTTGAACACAATGTATGATGGATATATAGGTTTAGATCCAGACCAAGGAAATGATAAATTATTTCAACACTTTTGTAATTAGGGGTGTCTCACAATATAGGAAAAAAATCTGTGATATCAGTAATCTCGAATATCAGATGTGACAACATATATGGGTTTTCTGTGCTTGATAGAAATATGCTTCTGCTGGGAAGAGGATTGAGATGAGTGCTGGGAGCTAGAATGTTTTCCAGACCCATTAGTAGGTACTGGGTAGTCTTTTAAACACCGCTGTCTTTTTAAAAACCACAGTGAAGTGAGACATCTGTACTATTGTCTGCCTATTGCAGACCTTTTCAATATTAAGTCTATAGCACTAAGATTAATTACAGATTGTAGGAATTATACTCCATTTTCTTATAAGCAACATTTTAACATTTGATAGCACTTTAAATGGGAAATACCTGTGTAAGAGAAAAAATCTGGTAATGTAGATTTGTTTTAAGAAGGACAACAGATCTGTTAACCTTCCCGCTCTTCCACTCCAGTAAGTCATTTGCTTAGAAAATTATTTTAAATTTCTGGATTGAGACAGGGGCTTCTGTTATGTTCACAATTTATATTTAGGTTATCAGTCTGGAAATCTTAGAAATTTTTAAAGAAAAAAGTCCAGTTCCACAGCTTTAGAGATTCCAGATCTACATGGGCTCCCTGCTCAGATGGGAGCCTGCTTCTCCCTTTCCATCTGCCCCAAACCCCCCCACCCCCACTCACACACTCTCTCTCTCTCTCTCTCTCTCTCTCAAATAAATAAATAAATACTTTGAAAATAATATGCTTTGTAGAGTTGTGACACTTTTTTCTTTTTCATTGTGAGCAGATTTGTTTCTCTACAAATCAGTACATTAACTAGGAGAACACCTAAAGGAGCAAGGAGAAGTGTTCTATGATGGCCAAACTGAGATGAAAAAAAAAAAATGAACAAAGATCATCCTGTGAATGAAGAATGCCCTACAGAACTTGTAAATATTTTTGTGTATGACAGTAGACAAATATTAAAATAAATTACTACATTTTGTCAGCACTGGATGAAAACGTACAATGAGTGGGATGGAGATAGTACTTGGTCAGCACTATCTGTCATAAATACTTAATTCCTAGATATTATCAAACGTATCAATATGTAAGTTTCAGACACATGAAATAATAATTGTCAGTGTTTTCTTGTTTTTGTTTTTGTTTTTTGTGTTTTGTTTGTGTGTGTGGTTTTTTTTTTTTTTTTTTTTTTTTTTTGAGCAACCTTAAGAGGTGCTCACTGGCTCAGTCAGCAGAACATCCAAGTTTTAATCTCAGGATTGTAAATTTGAGCCCCTTGTTGGGAACATAGATTACTTAAAAATAAAATCTTAAAAAAAAAAAAAAGAGAGAGAGAGTATGTAAACCAATGAAAGATAAATTCCTATTCTATTTCAACAACTTTGGGAGAAATGGACCAAAAGGAATGTATTTTTGATTACATATACAGGAACAAAGTATATAGGTAGAGGTCAAGATACACTCTTAAAAAGCTAATTCTAGAAGAATATAAATATATGTGTTGACTCAACTATTGATTTGATAAATGTTTGAAACCCAAACAAACCCTCAAACTTTCTGTGAGCAGGATCCTTTCCAGATTTACAGTGATGCCAAGCCACAAGCCAAGAATGTCACTAACATGATGTCCACTGCTAGCTGCAGAACCTGAGTACATCATGACTTGCAAACAACATTAAGGGGAAAGAAGGTAGTTAATGTGTATCTATACATTTTTTTCCTGTTTATATTACATCATAAATTATTCTAAGCCATATTCTAAAGAATTAAAGGAAAACTAGCTGAAGTGAAAGTCATTTTGTAATGAATTAAAGAGTGGGAAGCAAAGGATTATTACTATTTCTTTCTATTCTCCCTAAGTCTCATGAATAGTTTGTGTATGTGTTTACACTAGGCAGTGTAGTAAGAGAAGGTTTCCATAGACATCAGATGGGAGTTGTGATTTGATTAGACTAGTCTTATTGGTGATGAGTATATTTAGTGCTTGAACAGAGATTTAAGTGTGAGATAAATGAAGACTATGGGGGAGGGCCAGCAATGTTAAAGACATAATATTTAGTAGCTGTTTGAAGTTATTGTTGCATAATACAAAATTAATTAAAGTAAGTCATGATACAGAAACCATGAGTTATGTGTACCAAAATCTCATGCACTGTTTTCAAATGAATATATTATTTTTGTGTATTAATTAGGACAATATTAACTTATCATAAGCATTATTTTCCTAATCAGCCACTAATTATTTAGTATGAGTAAGCATCTATCAGACAATTCATATAAATTTCTCCTGAATCAGCCTAAGGTTTCAGTTGAGCTATGAATACTTTAAAACACTTAACGAAGTGACTGGAAATCCAATGCATTGGATAGTGGAACACAACAGTTAATTAAAATTTCCAACAGCTCCTATCTTTCATAGCCACCTTTTTGAACCACCAAAATCTTTGTTAATGTCTCCCTCTGAAGAGGGGTTTTACATGAGATTTCAACTCTCCTCATTGGAAAGACCCTGCATGAGTTGGGTTTTATAGTTAGGAAAGGTAATCTAATATGACCATCACAGCCACCTAAGATTAGGTAGGAATATCTACCACCTGTCGCCTTCCAGTCTACTTCCTATTTTTCAGAGTGGTACCTGATTAGATCAGGTAATTAGCTGATTAGATCAATTTCACTTGAGACATATTCTACTACATTCTTTAAAAAGAAAGCAATAAAACAGGTGAGTTTTTGTTTTTGTTTTAGTATTTCTTATATTATTTATTTTGATGTATATTATACATATCTTAAGAAAGAGAAATCATAGGCATTATCTTCCAAACTTAATTCTTTATGTTACTCCCAATCATCTTTAAGATTCATGATCTTGAAACATACTTTGGAACACCATGCCATAGATAAATATCAGGCTCTATATTAAGTCACATCTCTTCCATCCTAACTTTCTTCTCTCTCTTCCTCTCTCCTTCCTGTATCATTCTCTGATTATCATGGCCAGTGAGCGATTTGATAGTTTGAATCAGTATAATGAGCAAGATCATAATATAGTGGACAACAATTCACTGATAACTAGAAGGAATCCACTCATTGAATTTGACCTCATCTCCTGAAAGGATATTCCAAGATGACACATTTAAGTCCTGTTTTATTGGAAGAGCCCCTAGCATTTAAAAACTCTGTAGAGACTGTATGTCATCTAGCTTCCCAGTAAGCATTGACCATCTCTTTCAAATGTAATATTTGTTAGGGAAATTCATGTTAACATCATTCAGTAAATTCATGGCAATTCTTTAGAAGTTTAAGCATGCACACAATCCATAAATCACACTGTGATTCATGGATTGTGGAAATGAGAATTCTTACATGTAGTCACTGACTGTCAAACACCATAAGATGTTTTCACATTTTTCAAAATAAATACCATTTTTAATTTTTTATAGTCTTTAAGATTGCACTGAGACAAACAATATAACATAGAATTATTAAGCCAAATAGACCTTCCCCCTGATCAATAGTTTAAAAAATGTACACAGGAAAATAGGGAAGTGTAGGAGGAGAGCATTTTGTCTTTAAATGGAAGTTTTAAACATTATGAATATATTCTGAGGGCTGTGAGAGGAAGACAGAAAGTCATGAGAGTGACCATCAAAGGTTTTCAATCCAATACAGTCTGAGCATCAGGAACAGCTAGTTTACAGTGTAGATTGCAAAAAATGGCCCTGAATTGTTACCTTCCCTATATGCATGCCCCTTTGCAGAGATATGTTGAAGTTCTTCTGATCAAGAGATGGAAATTTTGTGTTTTCTTTTTTTTTTTCTTTTCCACTCTTTATATCCAAACTTGACCATGTAGCTTGGTTTGGCCCATGAATGTTAACAAATGTGACACAAGTAGAGACTTGACAAAGAGTTCATTCTGTACATGCTTGAAAATTGGAGAGTTCCGTGCAAACAAAGCTGAACTAGCCTGCTAGAAAGTGAGAGATCACATGTACACGTGATGAGCCATTCCACCTGAGGATCTGCTATGTCTGCCAATCACCCATCATGGGACTGAGGCCACCTGAGAACATCCAGCAGCCAGCCAACCTTCCAGGTGGCCACAGAGAAGTGAGAGAACCCAGCATGACCAACAGAACTGGCCTAGACCACTAGACCGCCAAGACAACCACAGAACTAGGAGCCAAAAGCATTGTTACTATTTTAAATGACTATATTTGGGGGTAATTTGTCATACAACAAAAACTAACTGAAATATCTGCTTAGTCAACATAGCAAAGACCATGGCATATCTTTACCAAATCCCATTTCATGTTCCTTTTTTAAGAATTCATAGGGAGGGGCGCCTGGGTGGCTCAGTGGTTTAAGCCTCTGCCTTCGGCTCAGGTCATGATCTCAGGGTCCTGGGATCGAGCCCCACATCGGGCTCTCTACTCAGCGGGGACCCCGCTTCTCCCCCTCTCTCTCTGCCTGCCTTCTACCTACTTGTGATCTCTGTCTATCAAATAAATAAATAAAAGTCTTTAAAAAAAAAAAAAAAAAAAAAGAATTCATAGGGAGAGTTGATTCCCTACCTACCCTTGTTGCTAGCTTGGTGTTAGATGATGGTTTTTGGCAAATGCCTTCCACTATTGCTCAATTAAATTAAAACTTGAGTTTTTATGATTAGGTTTCAAATTAATAATGTGCTTAGAAAAAAGTAAAGCTTTTAGCCTGTTGGATATACTGCTCAGGTACAATTAGGAATTGATTTTTATTGTGATGATTCATCCTCCCTACATTTTCCTGAGACAGTAACCGGTGAAGTGACACATAATTACTATCTAGAGATTTAGCCCCAAGCATCACTCTAAGACCCAGAGATTTTTGTTGAATATGTTGGAATAATTCTTTTTACTCAAGTTAAATTGATCCCAGTGGTTAAGAACTACTATAGGACACTTGGTATGTTTTGTTTACTTCTCCTAAACCCAAAACAGTATATTTACTTAAGCATTTAAGAAGCAGTAGGTGCAAAAATAAATTAATTAATTAAAAAGAAGAAGAAGTAGCAGCAGCAGCAGCAGCGTAGTAGTACACCAAACCATTACAAGCAATCTCAGGGAATGTAGGTGGAATACCTATAGAAGATATTATTGTTGTGATATTAATATTCTCCTTGGAGGATGAAGTTTAAGAGGTAAAGAAGAGCCTTCAATGTCCCTTATTGTTCCTTGAATGCTAATTTAGACCAACCTTTTATTTAAAGAAACACTAAACTCATTCTTTAATAATCATTAAACTTTCTATGAATTCTTTGTTAGAGTCCAAAAGAAGGGGAAAAGGCTTGGATAATTGGGAAAGAATTTAGAGAAATAATGAGGCTATAAAATTTGGAGAGTTGAACACTTGGGGGCAAATAAAAATTGATTTTGAGAAAGATATATTTTTCATTCCTTTAATTTAACTAAAAAATGTGCAGATCAGATAATGTTAGTAGCAGGAGCTTATGAGGAGGGAGTTTTAATTGCAAAGAAATGCAGCTTTCCTCATCACATGGTTTCATATACAAAAGATAAAGGATGGCAATTTGGGTATGGAAAAATACAAACAGCTAGTTCTTGTCTTCTCCTTTATCTACCCTTATTCTACCAGATTATATTGGTCTCCCTATCATTACTTAGCAGACGGAACCCTAAATTCTTTTTCAATTTTTCACTGCCTTAGATCTGTATTTCATTCTCTAAACAGATGTCCCGAGCTGAATGTGTGCTGTATTTTAATAGTTACTGGGATCAACTATAACTATATTCACATATAAAAAATGAGATCTTTAGGTATATTGAACTCATCATCTATTACCAATAAGTTGTTATTAAAAATAAAATCCTGAGGCGCCTGAGTGGCTCAGTTGGTTAAGCCTCTGCTCTTGGCTCAGGTCATGGTCTCAGGGCCTGGGAGAGAGCCTTGCATCAGGCTCCCTGCTCAGGGAGCCTGCTTCCCCCTCTCCCTCTGCCTGCCTCTCTGCCTACTTGTGATCTCTTTCTCTCTCTCTGTCGAATAAGTAAATAAATAATCTTTTAAAACAATAAAATATAAAATAATATAAAATCCTGAGATTTAATTTTGGTGACCTATTGGTACTATAAAATAAATAAAATAAAATAAAAAGGTAAAATAAATAAATAAATAAATAAAATAATAAATAAATACATAAAATAACAAATAAATAATAAATAAAATAAAAAATGAAATAAATAAAAAGGTAACAGAATAAATAAATAAAGATAGAAAATGTGAGTAACCTAAACTGTGTAATATCTTTCAGAATATTATTTTTTAAAGTATTTGGATCAGGAAGGGCATAAGGTTGTGTCTTGAGAACAATCTAGGATATAGTCTTTACAGTTTATAATTGTTCTTTGTTTTTGTTCTTTTTTAAGAACTCCAGTTTTCTCCATTTTTATAGGTCTGTGTTTGGTGAGGCTTTTTAAAAGCAAATGCAGGGGCGCCTGGATGGCTCAGTGGGTTAAGATTCTGCCTTCGGCTCAGGTCATGATCTCAGGGTCCTGGGATTGAGCCCCGCATCAGGCTCTCTGCTCAGCAGGGATCCTCCTGAGGATGCCCCCCCTTCCACCCCCCCTGCCTTTGTACCTACTTGTGATCTCTCTCTCTGCTAAATAAATAAATAAAATCTTTTAAAAAATAAATAAAATAAAAGTAAATGCAAATAAAATGTATTCCACACGGATATCCTATAACTGATAGTGTATTTACCATGGAGATAATAAAGCCTAAGCTCCTGGAACTCTCACCTATATAGGCCATCTTTAAGACTCTGAACCTCACTTTGTATTTACACTTTTAAAATGTATTTTCCAAAGAAAGAAACTTAGAATTGTATTAACGTCCAGTCCAAAAAACCTTGATCAGCTCTGGATTGTAAATAATTACCAGTTAATAATTTTTTTTCCTCTTCTACTAATTCTAGTAGAAGTATTAATTATATTTATAGTATTAGTATTAGAATTAATCTCCTTGCAGGAATTCCTTTGTCACTGTTAACTCTAGAACTCTTGTGGGCATTTTGAATATATATATATATATATATATATACACATATGTATATATATGTATACTCTGAGGTCTGAACACCACAACCATTTTCTTTCTACTTTACTACTACATGATGCACCCTTGATACCCCAATGTGCAATCCAGCCTCATGCTATTTCTTACATTTTCCCCTTTTGTTAGTCATATACTATCCCCACAGATGAAACCCATATAATGAAAGAGTTTGTTCATTGATATCCATGGCTCTATAACTACTCAAAAACTACATTTAAAATCAGCTATCACTGTGAAACTGCTCAGCACATGATACACACTCTGATATGTGCTTTCATTGCCCACATAGCAAATCTGCACCACTGTAGCAATGGCGATAATTAGGGGGTATTTGATAACACATAGTAGCTCTCTGCCTCACTTTGAACATATATTCAGAGGTTAATATCTCACCACATTCATCTTGATGATTCTGATCTAAAGCAGCATCATGTCTTGTCAGGAATTGTGCCCTGGTCCACCAGTACCCCTACTTCTGCCCTTAACATTCTACAATCTCGTTTCCACCCAGCAGTAGGAAATAATACAGTTTCAAATTAAATCCATTTTTGTCACTCTTTTATTTATAACCATTCAAAGGCTCCTTATCTGATTCCAAGTAAAACCTAATGTCCCTAAAATGGCCTGGAATACCCTGCCTCTGTACAACAGTACCCTCATGCCCATTCTCTTCCTACTCCACCCCTGCAAATGGCTCTCTTACACTTTTTCAAACATATTAGAAATTTATACCTTCTCAGGAGCTTTGTACACACACACACACACACACACACACACCCCTATTACTTTTTCTCCTTGACCTCTCTCCATAGAATTTATTACCAACTGACTCAAAGTAAGTTTTAGTTAGTACTTCGGTTTAAAGTATTAGAATAAAAACTCCCCTCTGTCCTTCACTTTTTATCTCTAGCATGTAGAAATAGCCAGGCTCATAGTAGGAACACAATTAATATTTTATGAATTAATGAATAACTTATGTACAATGTAGAATCATTTTTTAAGTTCATCATTTGAGAAAAGTTTTTTTTTTCAAACAAAAAGTTGAGTTAAACTATATTTTAAAGATTTTATTTATTTATTTGAGAGAGAAAGAATGAGAGTGAGTGAGCATGAGAGGAGGAAGGTCAAAGGGAGAAGCAGACCCCCTGCTGAGCAGGAAGCCTGATGCAGGGCTGGATCCCAGGACTCCAGCATTATGGCCTGAGCTGAAGCAGTCGCTCAGCCAACTGAGCCACCCAGGTGCCCGAGTTAAACAGTATTTTTAAGAGAGAGAGCATGCACCTAGGATTTAAAATAAGAGAGGAGAGAAGAAGAGGAAGGAGGAGGAGGAGGAGAAAAAGAAGACGGAGAACAAGAAGAAAGAGGAGGAGGAGGAGAAGAAGGGGAATAATGGTAAGGGGAAGGGGAAAGAGAAGGAGAAGAAGGAGAAGGAGGGGTAGGGAAGGAAGAGGAGGAGAGGAAGGAGGGGGACCTTGAAAAGGGAGGAGAATGGAGGGGGATGGAGGCAGAAGGGTTAAGGTAGTGAGAGAAAGATCTCCTTCACTTAGAAGGCAGAAAGGAAATGGATTGGATTGGATTTAGAGTGCATGAGTTCAGATCCTTCTGATCTTACCAATCGTTTGACTTTGAGCAAGTCATTGACCTTTCTATATTTCAGTCTCCATAAATTTAAAATGGGGTTGGTATATGCATCCCGTGTCTGTTTTAATTATACATTTACTTCTATATTTGTTTATATTTTAATAACTAAGCAAAGTAAAACATAAAATGTCTGACATCTGGTAACACACAACAAACATTAGCTATTGTTATCTTCAAGATAACATCTTGCAGACTATAAAAGAGAAGGGATGAAAGGTCTTAAAGGTCAGTGTGCTAAATTAACATAATGAATACTCGAATGAATGAATGAATACTCTAATACTCCACTCTAATGAATAAACACAATTCCTTCAAATATTGTTAAACATAGGTATCCATAATGACAGTTCTGTTCTAACAATTGTAATAATAGCTGATAACTGGCAAACATACACATGCAAATCTACGTACAGTTACTAATTTTTCTAATGTTCGTAAGAAATTTGAGAGAACTGCTATTGCTTTTCTCCTTTTTCAAATGAGAAAATTGAACCATGAAGTTATTTAACTCATCTAAGCCAGAATTTAAATCTGTATAGTACACTTAACTATTATATTTATTATATATTCAATGACATTAAAGATTCTTTGGCTGGGAATGGGCAGATAAGAAAAGAGAATCTTTGGACAGAACGGTGATTTAAGATTGATTATGTCTGTCTATATGGGATGTACCGCCTCTTTCACAGACATTGCATGTTTATTCATTCTGCCATTACCTGTTGTCTAGAATATTCTTAGGAAATTTCAAAAGTCATTCCTTTAGAAACTTCCACAGAAAGATAGATCTTAAGAAATTTTATTTAAATAATTTCTTCTCCTGATTTTTCTTATTTTTCCCTTTTGCTGTATTTTTTAATATTAATTGGAACAATGTTGATACATTGCACGTGTTCTTGTGTCTGCATGATTTTGTTAAAAAAAAATGTATTTATTAGGAATCGTTGCATAATGATTACCTAAAGTCAGGGATGTGATTCTGTCATCTTAAAGTGCATTATCCAGAGAAGTCTGACCTTTGTGTCTAGTTTTCACACACAGATATGCAGATATGTTACCAGATCAACATCGATTTGATATTCTCTTTCATCTCTCCCACCTCACTCTTTCTTGTGGTTTCCTGCTGGCTAGTCTCACAAATTTCAGAATAGTATAGATACCTGGGGGAAAAAAAAAAGTCACTTTTAATTCTATGTAATTTCACCAAACCTATGTATGTGATCCTAAGAATCTTACAATTTATGTAAGTTCTAAAGAAGCCATTTAAATTGGCAGAAATATTTTACGTATATATTCTCCTGTATGATAAGGTAGAAATACAGTTCCTTACTTTTGAGGTATTACAGAACTCTCATTTTCTGTACTGAAAATAGAGATGGGTAATGTACATAAAATGACTCTACTAAATAAATCATAGTTGACAGCACCTGAATTTCTAAGTCTCAAGTGATAAGAAAATTTTAGCCTTATTGATTCATTTGTTGACTCATTATATCTTAGTTGAATGATTACTGTGTACGCAGCAAGCTAAACAGGAACTTCCACATTAGCAGAGGTTAAAGAGAAACCAAACTCTGTTGTTCATTTGTTTGCTTTTTGTTTTGTTTTGTTTTATTTTAAGGAGAAACCAATCTTAAGTAGAAAAGTATGACTATTGGGGTGCTTGGCTGCCTCAGTCAGTTGAGAGTTAGACTCTTGGTTTCAGCTCAGGTCGTGATCTCAGGGTCATGGGACTGAGCCCTGTACTGGGCTCCACACTCCGCAGAGTCTATTTGAGACTTTTGGCCATCACTTTCCCTCCATCCCTCCCCTTTCTCTCTCAAATAAATAAATAAAATCTTAAAAAAAAAAAAAAAGTATTACTGCTGTGACACATAAATAATTTTGGGAATAGAAATAAAGTTTCCTGAGAACTAGAAGATAATTTACTAAAGGAATTCACCAGACAGAGGCTTACAGAGAGGTAGAGTGAGAAGTTAAAATCTATTTGAAAATGGAAGAATCTGCTCAGGAGAGAAGCAAATGCAAACAGTTGAGAAAAAGAATGTCAAGGCCAAGAACTAAAAGTTTATTAAATCCTAAAGTCTAAAAATAATTTGTCTACCACCAGTTCCTGAGACAATTCTGACTGAAGTAGTAAAGATATTAAAAGCCTAGCATCTACCTGCTCAACATCGGTCACCATCAGGGAAATATAAATCAAAACTTCAATGTGATATCACCTCACAGCTGTCAGAATGGCTAAAATTAACAGCACAGGAAATGACAGATGTTGACAAGGATACAGAGAAAGGTCTTAGTGGGAAGGCAAACTGGTGCAGCCACTCCAGAAAACAGTATGGAGTTTCCTCAAAAACTTAAAAACAGAAATACTCTATGATCCAGCAATTTCTCTTCTAGGTATTCACACAAAAGATACAGAAATACTGGTTTCAAAGGGTATATGAACCCCAGTGTTTATAGCAACATAAGCAACAACAGCAAAATTATAGAAAAAGCCCAAATGCCATTGGCTGTTGGTAGATAAAGAAGTGAGATACACATACACACACACACACACAGGGAGCAGAATATTACTCAGCTATAAAAAGGAAGGAAATCTTGTCATTTGCAATGGTGTGAGTAGAGCTAGAGAGTATTATGTTAAGTGAAATAAATCAATAAGAGAAAGACAAATACCATATGATTTCACACTAATGTGTAATTTAAGTAAAAAACAAATGTACATGGTGGGGGGGGAGGGAAGAGATACACAAACTACAAAACAAACTCTTAGAGAATAAATTGAAGGTTCCTGGAAGGGAGGTGTATTGGAGATGGGTTAAATGGGTGATGAAGATTTATGAAAACATTTGTGATGAGCTCTGATTTTTGTGTGAAGTGATGAATCACTAAATCCTACTCCTGAAACTAATATTCCATTGTATGTTAATTAACTGAAATTTAAACAAAAACTTAAAAAAGAAATTTTAAGAAAGCCCAGCATCTATCAATGAGGATGTGGCCCACCATACATTTTGCTGCTTTAAATCTAGTTTCTGATGTTTCTAATATAAGTGATTAGCATCCACATGTTACCAAACTATGGTTTCCTGCCCCAAACATATTTTATCCAAACTTTATCATTGTCATTCATTCATCCACATACTTACTGCCTCTATTCAATCATTTAGCCACCTTGTGAGTAAATAAATACTTATTGAGTTCCTATTATGAGAAAGAGAGAGAGAAGAAGAGAGAAAAGAGAAAAAATCCTGCCTACATGAAATACTTTAGTTACACATACTAACATAAGCATGCACACACACACTATATGTATATGAATACATACACTATAAATATATACATTTAAACATAGAGATTCTACTAGCCCACTTCAGATATAGCACTGCCTTCAGTCCCTGTCTAAATGAATGGAGCTGGAGTATTTTCTGTACTCTTGATATTTTCTGTTCACAGAAAATAAATCTTTTTTTTCCCTTCAAAATAATGAGCTTCTGGGTAAAAACAAACAAACAAACAATAAACAAACAAACAAACAAAAAATCCACAGAAGAACATCCTAGAACCATAACTGCCACCATATAAAATTTTTTTCATTAGAATTTTCTTGGTTATTTACATGGACTTGGTTCATTTTTTAGTGATCGTCAATATTAAACATGCCCTCTGGGGGCCAGTCTACTTTATAATGTGTCATCTTAGCCACTTCCACTGCAATATCCTCTTACCTAACTACCTACCCTTGTATTCCTTTAAGTCTGCGCATACTTCGTATCCCCGTTTGGCTAGGTTACTTTAGCATCCTGATTTCACTCTGACCTATATTAGTGAACAAATAATTTCTCTGGGCTTGGTGTTTCTCTTGCTCAGAAAACTTCAGTATGCTACAAAGCTAAATTTACTCCTAAATCTATGTAGCATAATAGCAAAGAATTATTTCCACTAACTCTACCTAATTCAGGTTGCTGAGGTTTTGCCGTGATCAGGGAGGGACTCAGACTGGCAGGGAATTCATCATGTTATTCTACCAACATCTTAACACTCTATGGTATTCCCAGCAGGTAAAGAAAAAGCAAGAAGTCATGACTGTTTTTAAGAGGCTGGAACAAGGATATGTATATATTTTTTTAAAGGGGGTTGGGATAAATTTCAACAACTCAGTTTTTTTTGTTTTGTTTTGTTTTTTTTCTTTAAAGATTTTATTTATTTATTTGAGAGAGAGAGAGTGTGAGAGAGAGCATGAGCGAGGAGAAGGTCAGAGAGCGAAGCAGACTCCCCATGGAGCTGGGAGCCTGATGTGGGACTGGATCCCGGGACTCCAGGATCACGCCCTAAGCCGAAGGCAGTCGTCCAACCAACTGCGCCACCCAGGCGTCCCCTCAACAACTCAGTTTTTATTTCAGATCCATCATCCATGGCCAATATATAACTACCTGTTCTTTCCATTTATATAGTGTTTGGATATTTATCTCTATGCTTTTTATCATTCGCTTCTTTACAAAAACACCTTCACCAAAAATTATTATGTACATTTTAAAGAAGATCAATTGCAGTCTTGTAATACCTAAGTTTCCAGTTCAAGATCACAAGGTCAAAAGCAAAAATATTTAAGCAGTCTACATCTCAAAATCAGACCTGTTTTCTCTTGAAATAAATCCCTGTCTCTTCCCATTATGCCATATCACCTCACTTGCAGTTTGATCATTAAACATATATACAGCTATAGGTTTTGTGGAGTTCAATGAGACCTTTCAAATAATCTGATTGAATGTCATCATTTTACAGATAAGCACACCAAAGTCAGGAAAGGTTAAATGGTTCACCCAATGCATTTAGCTAACTTCGACTTCCCTAACTTCAAAATTCATGCTTTTTTCTACACTTCATAATATTAGTGGGTTAAGTGTTATTAGGTATGAGACGCTCAATATATATGCAGTCAAAAGAGGTTTTATAACTGATGTATTATGTAACATCCTCACTGGCTTGGTTGGAGACCTTCATTCACACCTTATGAGATTTCCATTATCACTTTAGTGCCAAGGTTACAGACCAAATTAATGTGAAAGCATGCTGTTCTTCTCTTCTTCTCTCCTTCTACATCTCAGAAGCCTCTATCCTACTGTTAGCAGCTTGCCTGTCCATTTCTGTTCTAAATTGGCTCCTCGGTAAGAAATGATTCATCAATGATTATATTCCTAGTACTTCAACTTGCTAAGAAGTTGGCAGTCTAGTCTTTTTGTAAGAAGGCTTTCCAAAAGAGCCTATACCATGCGAGACAGGATTGAGCGTTTACACAAGGCATATCATGAAAAAAATCGAACTCTTCACCATTATGACTTTGGTCCCAAATTCCTTTTTTCCTAAGTTCAGAACCATTTAAACTCCTGGCTCCCAGTATATACAGAGGTGATAAAATTTTAAATAAATAAATAAATATTTAAAAAAAATTGAAATCCTCTATCTGAAATTTCAAATGCTCATATTGCCAGATTCTTCTTATGTAACTTTGTTTCATTGAAGGATGCTAAGGATGACATCTTTGGAACATGGATTTATTTCCTTTCTTTTTCTCATTTTTCTGTGATTAACTTGTTCTCACTTGGAACAATTACAATCTCACCTACACCTACATGGTCCCCAGAGGGCATGTTTAATATTGAAGATCATTAAAAAATGAACCAAGTCCATGTAAATAACCAAGAATGAGATGTAGGAATGTGGAGGTACCTGATCTGTAATTCTAGTTTTTCTCATAGAATTATCCATCTATAGAAAGCTATAGTTAGAGTATATTGGAGAAAAATATGAAATTTCTACAATTTTTTAAAGATATTAGTATTATCTAAGAGGTATGGAAAATAATTTTTTTCAAAGCAAAAAGAAAAACAAACATGATGAAAATAATAAATTTGAAAGCACTTGATATTTGTTAGGAATTTAATATTTGATATCTAGTCTTGAGTGAGAACTTTCATAAATGTATCAATATACCTCAGTTCTACTGGGCATATTACATAGAAGAATGTATTATTGTCCTCAATAATAGCTCTCATGAGACTATATCTGTTCTGTACATGATATAAAAGTGACTTTTTTTGAATAAATTCTACCGTTGGGGATGTCCCTTCCACTTGCTTCTTAGAAACCAAGTTTAGGAAGACAGAGTAAATTTTAATAGTGTACAGTACAGTCTTCCCCCAAATATGATTATCTATATAATTAGTGATACTGAAGGTATATTTAGAAGTTATATGATGATTTTTGAATTATGAACAATAATTATGAATTGATTTCACATTCATTTGAAAACCATAATAATATATTATGGTGGCCTGGGTCATGGGAGGGATTTAACATGCTAATAGAGAGTGTTTAATAAAAGAAATATAAAAAGTTGTGGACAGAATTAAATGATAAAGAATGATGGAGCCCTCGGTCTCAGTAGGAGTTGGGAAGCCGTTGTTATCTAGGCATGAAGGGATCATGGAAAGAAGAATGAACAGAGATCTTTTGCTGTAGAAGATAGCTGTGGCCTTGGTATAAGAATCTGGCCACTAACTTCCTGAAAACCAGTAAACTAAACCAGGGCAACAAATAACTAGACATTACTTTCTTCCTACTTTTGCTCTCCAAAACCTGAAACTACCCAAAAACCAGAGTGCAAGAGGGTTCGGCTTATGTGGTTCATCATTGCAAAGAAGGGTAAAAAAGAAGAGAGTAAATTAATATTATTCAAAAGTATTAGCTAGAGAGACAAATTAAGGGTATCAAACACCTCAGATTTGTCATTTGAGGAGATATTGTTGCTCTGGTACCCATATAAAGAAAATAAATCTTTATTAACTTAGCCAGAAAGAGTACTTTTTTCCTCTAAAACTTTCAGTAAAAGACATAGTGTGAAACTTGAGTAAAAAATGTGTGTGTGTGTGTGTGTGTGTGTGTATGTGCATGTTATGAATTATTTTATATACGGTGATGGGACTAGTCTCATAATTGTTTTTTAAAATTACTTTGTTTTCTATAATTGTCAAATGGCACACGGGGATGGATTTCTAAACAGGGTATAGATCTGTGATTTCATTATATGTTTGCTTGCTCCTATCCTCTTCTTTTCTGCAATCTATTAGTTTGTATATAACACATTGCACATAACAATAGAAAACAGTTATTTTCTAGCATTCATAAGAAAGTTATAAGGAGGTATCACATAGTTTGGGAGACCATACAGCCTGATTTGCCCAAACCATTTTCCTGATGGTCATCTGTTCCCCATTACTTTTCACACTCAAAAGTGTAATAGATCAGAAAATAAGTAATATTGTCACTTTACAGGTACCGTAATGTGTAGCAGGTCTCGTCTTTTTTTTCAAATATCTAGACCATGAAGTCTAACCATGATGTCATAAAGCAAAAATCAATAACAAAAAGACAACGTAAAGCCTCCTATATTTATGAAAATTAATAAACATTAATTAATTATTACTAAGAATAAACTACACATTAGTTTGAGAAAAACAATGAAAATCAGCAAATATTTTAACTAAGTGATAGTAATAAAAATAATGTCATAACTTCAGTTTTAAGAGTTTAAGAGAACTACACAGGCATGAATTTACATAATTATAAGAGTTACAAAGTAAACATTCAGAAAGTCCAAAAAGATTATCATAGACAAGATTCTAGAGGAAGAATTATAAAGGTAAAAGTGCAAATAATGAAGAAAGAAAGCGTTGGTACAGGTTCTACTATAAAATGAAAAGAGAACAATAACTCAGATATTTCAAACATTAAAAATGTATGAAAAAAGTTTAAAAATGGAATATTTTCAAAAATATGAAATTTTGTAAACATTTAAGTAAAATATACAAATCATAAAAACTGACTCAAGAAAAAATAAAAATCTTAAAATTTATATATTTATCAAGACCAAATCATTATAGACTCAATATCCCTATGAAATAAATTATAGCTGAGAGGCCTTTATCACTAAGTTTTTCCAGACTTACAAGGAATATTCACTTCCAGTGTTACCAAAACATTTAAAAGAATGAAACATAAAGGGACATTTTAAAACTTATTTTAAGCTACCTAAATATCAAAGCCAGAAACAAGACATAAAATAAAGGAAAATTTAAGGCCTGTCTTCATCAGAAATAATGATGGAAAAATACCAAATAGTGTATTAACAAACTGATCCAGGAAAATATGCCATAATGAATTTTAGATTATCAATGAATAGAAAGTTAATTTTACATTAAAAATTAAATTTAAACACATTAAAGACTAAGGGACAAAAAAAGAAAGTCTTTTGAATAAATGCAATAAAATCATTTTAAAATTGAACAACCATTCATTTTTTTAAAAGCAGAAATCTGAAAGACCTTTTCAAAAAGTGATTAAAAATCTCCTCAAAATTTAGAGCAAACATTATGTAATGATAAGATATGTAAACCTTTCCCTTCATACTCAATTTAAAACCAAAATTCTGCTATTACTATTTCAACATTTTCCTTTGGGACCTAGCCAACACATTAAAGGCAACTAATCAAAATAGATGCTATAAGAATTTGAAAGGAAGAAAAAAGACTTTCAATGTTCACAAATGATATAACTTCAGACACAGAAATTTTAAAGTTATTATTGGATAATATTAAAATTCATGAATATGCTCAGCAATATTACTGGGCAAAAAAAATAAAGAATCCCACAAATGAATGCTACATTATAGCACTAAATGTTCAGGAAATGAATGGTTAGAAAGTAAAATTTTATGATACCAGTACAATAGCTGCAAAAACATCAAGCACCTGGAAATAAACAAGTTAAAAATGTAAGAACTTTGTCAAGAAAATCACAAAACTATCTGGAAAAATTAAAGATGAAAATAAATCTTTGTGAACTGAAAAACTCATTAAACTCAATATTGAAAAAAAATTGACACAATTCATGTGTAATTTTAATGTGCAATAAGCTAAATATACCAGAATTTCATGGAACTTGCAATGTTGATTTAAAATCTTATACCAAGTACAAAATACAAGAAGAGCCCAAGACATACTTTAAAAAGATGAGTGGAAAGAACTGTCATATCAAGATACATTGAGTACCTAAATTTGTGAGACAGAGCTATAAAGTTTTTCAGAGATAATATAATATAGGTGAATATTTTCATAACTTCCCTCTGAAAAAGGACTTCTTCAACAAGACAAAAAGTTATCAACCATATATCAAAGGACATATTTGATTATTTTATAAGTAAGAACTCTTGATAAAAATCATTATAAATGAAGTAAAAATACTTGCTAAGATTATATGTGGAGGTGGAGAGAAAGGCAAATAAAATACAAAATGACTGTCAAGAGAAATAGACAAAGAATCCCTTACTAAAAAAGGTGGCAGAAAACTTGACCAGGATTTCATGAAAAAGGAAAATAGAAATGGCCAATAAAAGTATAACAATATTCCCAGCCTCACGAATAACCAGGCAAATATGCAAAAGGTACCAGTATCTATCATTTTTTTTATAATTTTTTTTAAAGATTTTATTTATTTACTTGACAGAGATCACAAGTAGGCAGAGAGGCAGGCAGAGAGGAAGGGAAGCAAGCTCCCCACTGAGCAGAGAGCCCGATGCGGGGCTCAATCCCAAGACCCTGGGATTATGACCTGAGCCGAAGGCAGAAGCTTTAACCCACTGAGCCACCCAGGTGCCCCCAGTATCTATCATTTTAAGAAGTGTGAAGATACCAAATGTTGATGACAATGCAGAGATGCGATAAGGTACTGGTCTCAATTTTCCATTCCTCCCTACCTTGTACCTTTTACCATAGAACAAGGTAGTATCTCCCATTAAGGGTGGAGTAACTTTCTCCCCTTCCGACTTGGTGACTGGCCTGGTGGCTTGCTTTGGCTACTGGGATGCTAGCAACTGTAATGGTAGCAGAGGCTTTGAAAGGATGTGTGCTGTTAGTCTGACTCTCTCATGCCTGTCATTACGATGAAGAACATGTCCTTGCTGTCTCCTGACTTAAGTGGGAGGGAAGCACCTGGAGCAGATTTAGGTCTACACTACTCCACTGTGAAGCAGAAACAATCCACAGATGACAATAATGAGAATATGTTTAGCCACTGAGTTCGAGGTGGCTTGTTTAGCAGCATCACTGTGGCAATAACTAATCCAAATGCGGTGGGAACTCTTACAGTTTGGGGGTAGAAGTAAAAATTGGTACAGATATTTTGGAAAATAATGCTTCATTACTTATCAAATATAAATATGTATATCTTCCCTGAAAACCCAGAAATCCCACCCCTAGCTAAATATTCTGGAGGGATTTAGAATACTTTAAAAAGAATGTTCAAAGCATTATCTGTAAATCAAAACTGGGAAAATCCTAAAGAGAATAAATAAATATATGCATTGCAATACAGTAAGAAAAATGGAATACAGTATCACTCTGGAAATAAACCTATTTGGCTACACATATCAATATGTGTCCTACAAACATAGTGTCAAATAGAAGAAGGTTATTTTATAAGACATACATATTGATTCGATTTTATGAAATTCAAAAATAGATAAAACTAGAGTGTGCAGGAATGCGTACAAAACACACACACACACACACACACACACACACCACACATCTATGATATTTGTCATTTTCTTGCCTGATATGAATCTTGGTTTTCTTCTATTTGGGGGATCTTCCACTATGAGAATCACTACAGTTTCCTTAAAGTTTTCTCCTTAATGAGTCAGAGGTAATTGCTAGGGCTCACTATTAAAAAACCTGTGAGAGGACACCTGGACAGTGCGATCAGTTAAGTGGTTAATTCCTGACTGTTAGTTTTGGGTAAGGTTGTGATCTCACAGTTGTGAGAGCAAGCCTTGCTTTGGGCTTTGCACTAAGCACAGAGTCTGCTTCAGACTCTCTCTCTGTTCCCACTCTCTAAAATAAACAAATCTTAAAAACAAAACAAAACAAAACAAACAAAAATAACCTATGAGACAACAACATAGAAAATTAAGGAACTTTCTTTCAATTTTGGGACAATTAATTATTTACGTCCAACTAACTATATGACTAACTTATTATCAGGTATCTGAGGTCCTGAATAAACATGAATTAGTGATTCAAATTTTCATGAATATGTGATTTTCTGAATTATTTTGAAACTATAATCTCCATTGAGCAAAGAGGCCTGGTTTTCTGTCCAGAATGGGCCATGAGATTTGCTGTATGCTATCCTGTTTCTCCACAGGAAATTGCCTCATTAACTTCTGTGACATTATAGGGACAATCATATTACCTCATGATGTTAGAAAATATATCCAATCACGGTTCGATTGCTTTCCTGTAGTATCCTCTGTGACTTCTGAAAAGGAATTTGTGTCTTTGAAACTGCTACATCCTTTTATTTTTCCTGTTTGGTAATACATATCCCTTTGAAAAGCCTGGAAGGGTTTATAAACCATGATAATTTGTAACAAACAAAAACATAAAAGAAAAATGTCGGGCAGAACAGAGTAAATCCACATGAGACACTGGTTTCACTTTTGTTTTGACTCTGGTGGCAGAATAAGAGCACCAAAGAATCAACAAAGGGAAAATAAAGGAAGGAAAAAAAAAAAAAAAAAACACCCAAAGGCTGACAAATAATTCTGAACATGGGGGGTAAAAAAAAGGCAGCAATACAGAGAAAATCTAAAACAAATAAAGGTAAACCATCATGAAAATAATGGGCAAAAGCAAAATATAAATTAAGCTAACCTGAATGATGAAGGAAAAATGAAGAAAACTTCACATTCAGATTTATTTTTTCAAGCAAGAAAGGAGGCATAAAAACTAACAAGCAAGCAAACAACAACAAAAACCAGAGGGAGAGAAGCCCTAGGAAGAGGGAAAGAATTTACAGCATATGCAAGTTCTACCTCATAAATCTTAAGATCTTTGAGAAACTTGAGATATGCTCATTCTTTATTAAACATATAGAGAAATAGTTTGCTGCTCTCAAAACTATGCTCATGTATTGTTACCCTGTCATTTTTTACTGCCTTGAGAAATAAAAGCCTCAAAGCAGAAGGAATTCCAGGTTTAGTTTTTAGGGTTAAGCATCCATTAAGTACTTTTGCATATACATGAAATAAGTCAGAGGAGGGCATTGTAACACATTCTGAAAATCAGTGATTCTATCAGTCTATAAATCTTTTTCGATAATGTATTCAGCAGGATATTTAATTAACAGACACTTTTCTTCAAACTGGTGTGCACTAGTCTAATCATAGGTCATTTCCAAGAGATCTAATTACGGACAATTAAATTCAAGTATTTATTTATGTCAGTGCATGGGGATTTTCAAAGCAATCTCACAGATGCTAAAAGTTTCTCGTTATTATGAGTTCTCACATTATTTCTGCACAGTTTATAGGGAGAGATAAGAAGGATCTTATGTAAACACTGCGGAATTTTCTGGCAACCTTTCTCAACTGGAGTTCATGAGAGAATTAAGCCACTTAGAAAATTATTTGGGGTACTATTTTCTCAACAGTACTATTTTAGATGCAAAGAAATGAAGTCAACTGATTACATACAAGAGATGACTCAGGGAATTCTTCTCAAAGGGTCTCAATATCATGTAAGAATTTGTTAGAAATGCAAATTATCAGTTCCCACTTCAGACCTACTGAATCAGTTATTCTAAGGGGCAGAACCTGGCAATCTGTGTTTTAATAAGCCTTACAGGAGATTCTAATATACGCTGATATGTAAAAACCACTGCCTTCATGAACTCGAATTTCTTCTGGACTTAAATTGAAACACCACTTACACACTTCTTGAGAACAGGGATTTGAAAGTAATATGTTTCTAATGGCTACAAAAATTATACAATTATAGAAGCAAAATTTTAGCATTATTCTCTTTTATGAGGAATAGTTTTAGGAAAGTTATGTTGTGGTTTTACCAAAAGTTATCTTGATAATAAGAGAAGCTTCTTTTTCAGGTTTCAATAGATTTTTAAGGTATATGAAAACTCTTAATACTTGTGTTTATCTACTCAATGTCCCGCCATATAAGCAGACTTTCTACAACACCTATCACAACAACCAAAAGATAAATAATTCCCAGTACTACTAATAATGAAACAGAGCTATGGCACCTCATATGTAAAAAAGTCCAACAAATATTATGTTTCCATGGGGGAAAAGGAGAATCTTTTTGTTTGTTTGTGTATTTGTGAAAACTTTGCTGTAACTATATATAATACATATTATATGTAATGACATATTACATATAATTACATATAGTACTACATGTATTATTACATATAAGTATATTTAGCAATTATAATTTTAGTATTTTATATATTATATATAGCATATAATGATATATAGTATTATATACAATATTATATATAGTATTATATAATGATATGTATAGTAGATTTACATATATATGCAACATTACTATATTTAGTAATTATAGTAAATATAATTATATCGTATATATAGTAACTGCATAAAGTATTCTGTGTAAGGATGTATAGCACTACTATATATAATAATTATTATAATCATACAATATAATATGTTGTATTATATTATACATAGTAATCACACACACACACAAACATTTCTTTTTGCTTTTCATTATATATCAAATTATAGGAGCTTATGTTATTATTCTCTTAGTGAGGAACAACTAGATATATTAAGAGATAGTTTCTGCAAAAAGAACAATGTATCATATAAACACAAAGGTGTTACAAAGATTTCAAAGTCAGAAAAACACCTGAGGTTTATGACTCAGTTGGATTTGGAGACTCAAATGTCATTGAACTTCACTTTTTAATTTATTTCTTCTCTCTGTATATCTTTTGTTATTCTCCTTCTTTGCCAACCCAGTTCTTCTGCTTCTCCCTCCTAAATGAGTAGAAGCATGACCACTAAGGCTTACATTTTGAGTTTACATGTTGAAACATAGCTGTCGTCTTAAAATAGTCAGACCCTCTACTCTAAGAATGAATAATAAAATCTTGAAGACCAATATATGTGTCAACGGATGTGATGCTGCACCTATTACATTAAAAAGGCAGTTAAAATTGAAGGAGAAATGTGGACCCAGACAGTTGATATCTACTACAAAAATTGAAACAATTATTTTCTGTGTCATAATATTCTGACATATTCTAATCACTTGCAAACCAATTCTGAGAGCAAGTAATACTTTTCATCAGTTAGTATCTAACTAAAGTATTCTGTATTTTTCTGACAATCACAAATTAAAATTTCTACAACTCAGTTGTTATTTTGATAAATATCTATTAAGCTTATACATGCAAGATGCTGTGCAAATAATATATGCATAATACCTATATATAGGAATCAGCTTAGGCTAGGCTTATTAACATATGTATTCCTGGCCTCTATACTAACAAATTCTCTCTCATGAATCTAAAGTGTGAAACAATTTGTATTTTAAATAAGTTCCATAGGTGTTTTTCATGTTTCAGAACCTCAACATGGGCATAGAGATGGGAACAGAAAATGGGAAAAACATCACTCTACTAAAGATGCCTAAATTCTGAACCACTGAAACTCTTAATCATTCTTTGATATTGATGCACACAGAAATTGACCTCAATCACAAAGTAGAACATATTTTTTTAGGTATAGACTTCAAAAAATTGCAAAGAATGCTAAAGGGCAAGAAAGCACAATATGAGGAGATGAAGGAAAGATCAGGAGAAGACAGAGACAAGGCACAGATTTGAGAATTATCTGACAGGAAATTTAAAATAACTATGATTAATAGATAGATAAAGGTAAGAATATATGAGTAATGTAAACAGAGAAAAGGAAACAAAATGCTAAGAAAGAGTGAAGGGGAAACTCTAGAACTCAAAATCACTATAACCGAAGTAAAGAATGATTGAGTTCATCAGTTGACACGGACAAGAAAACAATCTGTGAGCTGGAAGACTCGTCAATAGAAAGTTCCCAAACTGAAATCCGAAGATGATGACGATTGTGATGATGATGATGATAATGACAAGAAGAAGAGGAAGAAGAAAAAGGAGGAGGCGGAGGAGGAACAGCAGATGGAGCAGAAGGAGAAGGAAAAGAGGAAGAAGGAGAAGGAAAAAAACAAATCCAAGAACTATGGAACAATTTCCAAAAGTTTGGCATATGCTTAATTAGAAGAGCAGGAGTAGAAACTCCCATTGCCTTTTAAGAGGCTTCCAGTGTGCATTCACAACACTTCTGCTTTCTTCTCTTTGGCCAAAATTTAATCACATGGCCTACAAAGGCATCTGAGAACTGTAGCCTTTTAAGTATATGAGTTGATCAGTGTTCTGTTACTCAGAATAATTTGGACAATAAATATTCCCCATGGAAAATTCTATATTCTATTTAGTTAGAAGGAATGAAGCTAGGGATCACAGAGTTTGTCCCTGGAAACTTTTGTCATTCTCGAGTGGCTTGTCTTCTGTTTTATCTCTATGCTTTGAGAGGCACTTAGTCATTCACTCTGATTCTGTGTTGACAGGTTGATCTAGTGTAATCAGATGCAAAGTCTACATGAACTGTGCTAAGGTGTGAGTATATCTTAACTTTGAAATACTGATGCTTATTGCTCATATCAACTTGGTAGCTAGTGAGTAGAAGTCATGTCATATTGCCAAACAAATTCAGAGGATTGAGTTGAATTAGGATCAGTCCCAGGCATCCCAAGATGTAACCATCTATAGTAGGATTTGTCATCAGGTCTGTTAACGTATAGAAGGAGGAAATCGTTTAATCTGGATGGAATGCCAAGAGCATTAATTTTTTTAAAAAGAAAAAAATGATAAAAGAAAAAAGGAAATAATGTTGCAAAATGAGAATAAAGAATGCAGGTAGTTTTTCTTTCCAGGTCAAATAATTTGATGTTATTTTTTATTGTAAAAGGGAACCATCAAATTTTAGAGTAGGCTGAAGATCTAAGAAGCGTTTGAGGAAGATAAATTGGAAACACTCTTACTGACTATAAAGAGAAAAAGGCTGGGGGCACCTGGATGGCTCAGTGGGTTAAGCCTCTGCTTTCAGCTCAGGTCGTGGTCTCAGGGTCCTGGGACCAAGCCCCACATCGGGCTCTCTGCTCAATGGAGAACCTGCTTTCTTCCTCTTTCTCTACCTTCTGCTCTGCCTACTTGTGATCTATCTCTCTCTCTCTCTCTCTCTCTCTCTCTGTCAAATAAATAAATAAATAAATAAATAAATAAAAGAAGGCTGAAGATTAAAAAAACTGATAGGTGACGTATTCACTTATAACAGAAGTAATGGATAAACTAATAAGTAAAGTGAAATTACATTGAAGACAGCATTTGTCTATTTCCCTAATTTAACTGTAAATACCTATAAAAAGAGCCCCAAATACCTATATCTCACTAGTTGTTGCTCTAATTTCAGCATTTGACTATAGCTAGAAGAAACTATTTTAGCATTTTAGATGTACTGCAAACTTTACAGTTCATATTAAATACATTTCCCTTTTGGAGGAAAGCCTTTGTTCATTTTATCTGTTCTTTTCCAGGAAGTAGAAAATATGAGTTAATCAATGTGAAGTTCAAATCATCTTTGAACAGTCATGCTGACAGTATAAGGTATAGTGGGAAAAAGAGAGCTCACTGTTTGCTCACTTACTCACCAGAAGTTCAACATGTTGAGGAGCATCTTGTATTATTTGGAATCTTTCCATCATTAAACATAAATGAGAAAAAGACTGCAATACACAAATGTGCTAATGCCAAATGGATACATGTATTAAAGACTCTGTAACCATCTGGACTCAATCTGGGACCCAGAATGTTCCCATTTATCAAATTATATTTCCCATACAATATTTTATATTCATAATTCAATGTTGATGAAAACAGAATTGTTTTCAACTTGTCAAAGTGGGTTATAGTAGTATTGTAGAAAATTAGCACTTTTATCAGAGAAGGAAAAAAAAATGGTGGCCAGTAAAGAACTTTACTAAAATCTTGGCTTTGTGGTGTGAGGAAGCACAGGAACCACCAGAGGAGAATTCAAATGTTTAAGAATCAACATGTCTAAGGATTATTATTTTTTTAAGGATTATTCTTATTCCCTTCTGTCTGAATTAATTTCCTCAAACTTTAAATTGCTCTCCCTTCTCATTATTTATTCAAATATTAAACAGATTTCAAAGTTGAACTCAAGTTCCACCTTCTCCATAAAAATTCCCTCATCACTACTCCACTCCAAATCCATCTACCTTCTATCCTACCTTTCTTTTTTCCTTTCAAAAACAATTTTTAACATGTAAAATTATATGCTAAACACAAATAAATAGGATAGGAAACAGAGGGGCACTTAGATGGCTCAGTCAGTTAAGAGACCAACTCTTAATTTTGGCTCAGGTCCTAATCTCAGGGTTATGAGATTGAACCCCACATCAGGCTCTGTGATCAGTTTGGAGTCTGCTTAAGATTCTCTCTCACCCTCTCCTTCAGCCCTTTCCCCTGTTTGAGTGCACGGTACTCTCTCTTACTCTCTCTAAAATAAGTTTAAAACAAAACTTTAAAAAAAAATAGGAAATGGAATTATTCTTTTTTCTTAAGAGGGATATAAAGTCCTGTATTTTGTCCAGTAGGACCGTCTTGTAATTGTCATGCCTGTATTGAAACACTGGGATACCTTGATAGATGACTAACATAACCTAGAAAGAAGAATATAAATCATTCCATGATTAGTATGGGCATTCCCCTTTGTCCCTGTTATTGGTACTTGGGATAACCAGTGCCCCGTTCCTTCCTCTTTTTTTTTTTTTTTTTTTTTTAAGATTTTATTTATTTATTTGACAGAGAGAGAGATCACAAGTTGGCAGAGAGAGAGAGGGAAACGGGCTTCCTGCTGAGCAGAGAGCCCAATGTGGGACTCGATCCCAGGATCCTGAGATCATGACCTGAGCTGAAGGCAGAGGCTTAACCCACTGAACCACCCAGGCACCCCCCTTCCTCTTGTTCTTAGATAATTTTTGACAAAAACACTCTTTCACTTCCAATCCAACCAGACCTCTTAGTTCTTTTGGGGGCTAGTCTGGGGGAGAGGGGATCTGTGATGGGAATATTGAAGGTATTAAGTTAAAAAGTAAAAAAGAACAGAATGGGAGAAGATATTGCAAACGACATATCAGATAAAGGACTAGTGTCCAAAATCTTTAAAGAACTTAGCAAACTCAATACCTAAAGAACAAATAATCCAATCAAGAAATGGGCAGAGGACATGAACAGACATTTCTGCAAAGAAGACATCCAGATGGCCAACAGACACATGAAAAAGTGCTCCATATCACTCGGCATCAGGGAAATACAAATCAAAACCACAATGAGATATCACCTCACACCAGTCAGAATGGCTAAAATCAACAAGTCAGGAAATGACAGATGCTGGCGAGGATGCGGAGAAAGGGGAACCCTCCTACACTGTTGGTGAGAATGCAAGCTGGTGCAACCACTCTGGAAAACAGCATGGAGGTTCCTCAAAATGTTGAAAATAGAACTGCCCTATGACGCAGCAATTGCACTACTGGGTATTTACCCTAAAGATTCAAATGTAGTGATCCAAAGGGGCATGTGCACCCGAATGTTTATAGCAGCAATATCCACAATAGCCAAACTATGGAAAGAACCTAGATGTCCATCAACAGAGGAATGGATAAAGAAGAGGTGGTATATATACACAATGGACTACTATGCAGCCATCAAAAGAAATGAAATCTTGCCATTTGTGACAACATGGATGGAACTAGAGCGTATCATGCTCAGCGAAATAAGTCAAGCGGAGAAAGACAACTATCATATGATCTCCCTGATATGAGGAAGTGGCGATGCAACATGGGGGCTTAAGTGGGTAGGAGAAGAATAAATGAAACAAGATGGGATTGGGAGGGAGACAAACCATAAGTGACTCTTAATCTCACAAAAAAAACTGAGGGTTGCTGGGGGGAGGGTGGTTGGGAGAAGGGGGGTGGGGTTATGGACATTGGGGAGGGTATGTGCTTTGGTGAGTGCTGTGAAGTGTGTAAACCTGGCGATTCACAGACCTGTACCCCTGGGGATTAAAATATATGTTTATAAAAACTAAAAAATAAAAAAATAAAAAAAGTAAAAAAGAAGAAGAAAAGGGAATGATCAATCCCCTGGGATCTCCTTCCTTCCTCCAGTATCAATTATCTTCTTTCCCAGACTTCATTAGTCATACTGAATCCTTTCTATCTTCTCACCAACTTCCCACCTGGCCACATATTGCTTCTGAGCAAAATGTACCAAGAGTTCCATGGTAAAATCTCCATAATTTCATAAATCTTCTTATTTCTTGAAGTATATCATCTTTCCTCAATCCCTGAGACTATCTATGACCAGCTACTGGAACTTGAAACTTCAAATTAATGTAATAACCATCAAAGTAAATAATTGATCTTGTACCATGTTCTGAGTTGTATTCCCAGTGCCTATACTGCCTGACATAGACTTACAAGGCACTACAAAAAAATGTCCTTACTGTATATGAAACACTTGTTTTCCTAAAAATATGTAATAGAAAAAGTAAAACAGGGGTACCTGTGGCTCAGCTGGTTAAGTCCAGCTTTGCTCCCGTCATGATCTCAGGGTCCTGGGATTAATCCCAGGCTGAGCACAGACCCTGATACAGTGTGTGCCGGGGTTTGCTTCTCTCTCTCTCCCTCTCCCTCTGCCTCTCTTTCTGATCTCATGTACACACTCTGTAAAATAAGTAAATAATTTTTTTTTTTAAAGTAAGGCAGAAAAAAAATCATGTATTTCCCACCACTATCATATATTTTCCAGCACTAAAATATTTTATAAAACTGACACTGATGTTGTTTAAATTCATATCCTTATGTCATCCCAAGGATCCCTCTTGTCTTTCTATAGCCATACACATTTCTCTCTGGCCTTCTCTCCTTCCTACCACTGTTTCATCTGTTGTCCATTTCTTTTATTTTGTCTGCTCAAGAACAGTATATAAATGGAATCATACACTTACTATACTTTTGGGATAAGCTTATTTCACTTAGCATAGTTCTCTGGATACTCATGTTGTTCTGTGTCAAGAGTTCATTTCTTTTTATTGCTGAATAGCAGTCCATGGTACGGATGTACAAGTTATTGGTAAGCCACTACCCCCAGAAGGAGATCTGGGTTTTTCCAGGTTTGGGCGATAATGGAGGAAACTTCTATGATCATTTGTGTACAAAAAAATATAATAATGTGCTTATAGAAAAATTATTAATTGCTATGTATTTACTGCCTAAAATATACCATGCATTTTTGAGTGTTGTATATGTGTTTGATATACCATTTATTATCATTGCAATCCCATGAAGGAAATATTATCTACTTTTAACAGACCTAGAAACTGCATGTCATAGAAGTTAAGTAACCTTCTCAAGGTAACATTTTCCCTCTTAACAGAAGAGCCAGGATTTGATTTCAGATTTATGCTTCTCCAAAGCACATTTCTATTTTATTGCATTTATACTTAGTGCCAGATAGAGGTGAGGTGAAGCTACTAGAAACAATGAGCTTTAGCTGTGAGGGGGTCTCTTTTTCTAGGCAGTCAGATAAAAGGGTAAGGGTGGAGATGTTGTTGAAGAAATAGTCATCACTCACCCACTGCTTTTTCCTCTTTCCCAGCACCTGAACTTTTTTCATGGCAACATTGCTAGGCAGGGTAAAGATAATAGAAGTAAGTAGAGTATTCTGTGGACTTAATTTCTATGTGACATTGAACCTTAAGTGCCAAACAACTTCCCTCTGTGAGTTGGGACAGCATGAGTTTATAATTCTTTTGTCATAAACCAATTTCCACCTGAATTTTAAATCCTTGAAGACTGGTCTCTGTTTCATACAGTTTTATCTAACAATTGCCTATATAGGAACTTTTTCATACCATGCTCTCAGCAATATATAGCCTTTGGGTTGCTATCTAAACACTTTCTTTTTCAACAGAATTTCAAGAGTGTACTTGTTACTTGGTAAGGATGGTTTTACCAATAACCCCTGAACCAACTATGATGTTTGAAAAGTTGTACTTGTTGACTACCTATGAACAGGTATATAAACCAAAGATCATATTTATAAGAGTACTTGAATTTCTAAAGCTACATGCAAAGGGGTATCTTTTATTTTTTATTGAGATATAATTAGCATATAGCATTGTATTAGCTTCAGGTGTACAACATAGTGATTCAAGTTTTGTAATTGCCACAATAAGTCTAGTTAATATCCCCCACCATACACATTGAGGTGGCTGCCAAGGTAGTCCAACCAAGCTGAACTGTCCAAGCAAGTTCACTTCTGATGGATGCCTATACCCTTGGGTAGTTTTGGGGATAGGGCTTAAGGAATTGGAGCAGGCTCCAGAGCTCAGAAGATATGCATCAAAACAAAGTCACAGATGCAGTTTAATATTTTGGATGCACCGAGAAGGTAAAGGACCAGAGTTGGGAACCCTCAGTGGATGCTACGAAGAGTGTCCTGAATCTGGGACTTAGCACAAAGGACAGAGAGATGCACTCTTGCATTGCTTTGGATCTACAAGGGCCAGATCTTGGGGTGGCATCTGATAATGTGCCCCCAGATCATGATCAGGTTTCATCTCTTGAGATCATTCCTTTCCTTGGATGAAATCACTGATGTACAGTCTTCACATGTCATGTACCTTCACACTTAGCATAGGTAGGATGCTCAGAGGCAACTGCTGGCAGGCTGCAGAAACCACTCAGCAAAGGCCCACCATCCAGGATCTAACACTGGTGTGAATGGAAAGCAAGCTTCCAGACCTGGCAGCTCTGAGAGTCCGCATGCTGCTATAATCATCTAGGGGGCATGATACAGTTCTGTGTATTCTCCACTTTCAGGAGTACTTGTGGCCCTGTAATCAGCCAGGAGTTACATTCATACCACATGTAGTGTTTTCTCACTGACTCTCAAAAAAAAAAAAAAAAGAAAAGAAAAAAGAAAAAAAAGTATATTTTAAATAACAAGCAATTTAACCTCATTGGTTATTTTTCAGACTCCAAGGACTTGGCCCTTAAGTTAATTTTCTTCTGTTTCTATACTAACTTTCTAATTTTCTTATTCTGGGGAACCCAAGTTCATAGGTTCAAGTTTAAGTGCAGCCATTGCATCTTCACAAAATTTCACAGAATGATAAACAGCTACTTATTCAATAGTCCCTTGAAATATGTAATCATAATGCCATCAGACTTTAAACTCTATTGAAATCCAATATCTTCCAAATTTTTCTCATCCTAATAATGGCATCTCTTTTCTTCCATTGATTCAATTTAAAAATCTTAGAGACACACTTGAATCTCTCTTTTTCTTCTATATTTTATTAAATCCATCAGGAAACACTAAAATTCAATGTTCAGAATATTTCTGAAATCTGACTACTTTCCACTAGTACCACCCAAATCCAAGTCAACAATATATCTAAACCTGACTATGGCAATCTTCGATCAAATGGTCTTCCATTTTCCAATATTAGCATACTTCACACACATATAAAGCTATCGTTTCCAAATTATTCTTTTAAAATGTGAAGCTGTTAAGAGACAAAATAGATGAACATAGGGGGAGGGGGGAAAAAAGAGAGAAGCAAACCATAAGAAACAACAATAGAGAACAAACTGAGAGTTGATGGAGGAAGGTGGGTGGGGGATGGGCTAAATGGGTGATGGGTATTAAGGAGGTCACTTGTGATGACCAGTGGGTGTTGTAGGTAAGTGATGAATCACTAAATTCTACTTCTGAAACCAAAACTACACTATACGTTAAGTAATTAGAATTTAAATAAAAACTTGAAAATAAATAATTAATTAGTTAGTTAAATTAATTGGAAGCTGTTCCTAACACTCCTCTAATCAAAGTTCTCCAACAGCTTCCTATCATACTTAGAAGAAAACTCAGATTTTCTCCTGGACTAAAAAGTCCTGATAGAAGCTGCTCCCTGACTCGTCTTTCATCACTTTTTTTTCCTCATTGAGTTCCTACCACACTTTTAACATTTCAAACACCCTGTGCTTGGGATCATCATGCTTACTCACCCTTACCTTCTTCTAGAAGGAGATCTAGAATCAGGAGCTGTCTGATTCCTCTTTCCTCTTTCATACTGATGATGACTACAATTTCTTGTCACCAAAAAGGCCTTTTCTGAGACTCTCACAATTAAATAGAAATAAATGAAAAACTTCTTATTTTATTGGAAACAAATTACCTTACACTTATTAGTATGTGACAGCATATAAATAAAATGTGTATATATTATACATATAAACTAATGTTGGTTATTGATAAACTAATTTTTTAGAATTTTTCCTAATCAATAGAGTATGAGTTCCATGAGAGCTAGGATACTGCTTATGTTAACTGACACCTGACACATAATTGAGGCATTATAATTACTTTATTAAATAAATAATTTAGAGGGATTATACAACTTCCATACATAAAAACTGAACACTAAAACAAAAAATATATATTTTCAAGGTATATAGCAGAAAAAGTTTTTTAAAAAGTCCAAAATTGAACAAGAAAATCTCCCTGAAAGTTGGTGTATCCAAAGCCTTCCCCTTCCCAATTGATGGAAATTTCTTTCCACTTGCAAGCACAGAATTATCTTGGAGATATTCTTGATTCCTCACTTTCTCATACAACCATCCTTTAACCCATCAATCTGGTTCCACTAACATCCAAAAAAAACCTGACACTGACAACCTCTTATCATGTTTCTGCTTCTGCTTTTTCCCACATCCTCCCCATGCCTCAGCTATTGCCATAGCCTCCTTAGTAATGTCCTTGCCCAGAATTCTCTGGCTTTCATATAAAAAAAACCTATTTGTTTTAGAGGAAGAAAAAGAGAGTGCAGGGGTGGGAGGCAAAGGGAGAAGAACAGAGAGAGAGAGAGAGACTTAGGCACACTCCCCACTGATAGTGGAGTCCAATGAGGAACTACACCCTAGGACCTTACGGTCATGACCTGAACTCAAACCAAGAGTCAGACACTCAACCAGCTGAGCTACCCAGGCACCCCCTCAGGCTTTTCATTTAACAGCAGATGAGTGATGACTTTACACTTAAGGATTGAGTGCTGGCATGCATTTGAGATTGCTTGCAGAACTTTCCAATTCTTGTGAATTAGTTCTGGTTCTTTGACATTCTTAAGTATCCTAAGTTTCCCAAAATTACAGTTATCCATGAATATTCATGGAAGTGGTCTTCACTGTGTGAGGTGCCAGGATACCTCCTTTCTGTGACTATATGGATTCCATATTTGGAGCAAAAAGCTCATAAACCTCGGATTTGTAATCCAGTGTTCCTAGCTCTCCACTTGTGTTGTGTGGATGTGAGGAATGTCATGTGGATGAGCAAAATTTCAAAAAGGTGCATCAAAGACTCTCGTCAGAATGCAGAAAACCAAAAATTATTTTCAAAGTGGAAAAGTTGACTAAAAGTGGGTTAAGCAGAAATAAACTTTATTATTACTTGGCATTATGCTCTAAAGACAGGATGAAATTTTGGCGTGTTCTTGAACTTCTTCATTAATTATAATAGTTACATCAACGTCATTCTTCTTAACCTTAGAAAAGAGAAACAAAAATTTAGTTTTTAAGATTTCTGCTTTTCACCTGCATTAGAAGCATGAATATAATCTTAGATATTTAAATGTGAATTTTTATAAATAGTTACATAAATACATAGATAAGATTATATTACTCCTTTGCTCAAAATTCTGCAAGGTGCCATTTAATTCTGGTTAAAAGGCAAAATTTTCATAATGCCCTTCCAAGCACAAAATGATTTGCTTAACTGCTATGACCCATCTCCTAAGCACCAATTTTTTTTTTTTCTTACTTTCTTCAGAACATTGGCCTTCTGGCTGTCCTTGGACATGGCAAGAACACTCCAACTTAAGGACATTTGCTTTAGCTAAATTTTCTTCTTTCAGATTTACAGTTGGTTAAGTGCCTTATGTTCTTCAAATCTTTGTTTACATATCGCCTTCTTAATGCAAATTTATTTAATGCACTCCAATCCAGAAATCCTTAGTTCCCTAATTCTGTTCTATTTTACTTTACTCTTACACAGTATGTACTACTTTATAAAATATAAAACAAGTTATTTATGTATTATGTCTATGGTCTACTATTTGTCTTTCCCTGAAAGAATGTAAACTCTATTATACAGTATATCTATTTTGTTCTTCCATGAATTCCTATACATGAAGCAAGAACAGCATGCTTTGCACACTTACAAAATGAGTCTTACATTATATTTGCTAGATGAAAAATGCAATTACTCTTACAAATAAAGAAAACACAAAATTGAGGAAATAAAAGTAGAAATAAACATATTAAAAAGAAACATACATGAGTGCCTGGGTGGCACAGTTGATTAAGCCTCTGCCTTCTTCTCAGATCATAATCCCAGTGTCCTGGGATCTAGTTCTGCACCTGTCTCCTTGCTCAGTAGGGAGCCTGCTTCTCTCTCCTCCCTACTTGCTCTCTCTCTTGCTATCTCTATCACTATCTGTCCCTCTCAAATAAAATCTTTAAAAATTAAAAAAAAAGAATTAAAAGGAAACATTCAGCCTAAAATCAAAGGGAAATTAAAATAAAATGAAGATACCATTTTGAACCACTATTTCAGAAGCATTTATTTTCTTTTAAATTCATGATGACAGAATTTAAAAAAAAAAAAAAAGGACACTATTCCACAGAACCTAAAAGAGGTTCTCTAGCCCTTCTGACATGATCTCTTCTTAAAAGGAACACATAAAACATTGTTGGTGATAGTCTAGGGAAAATATTAAGTTATGATCATAATTTGATGTGCTTGTCACATGATAAAATGTCATGCATGGAAGCCATATGTATTAGATTTACAATGAAGAAATGAATATTAAGCAAGAAAGAAAAATAAAACAGGAAAACAATCTATATGGTAATACCATGGATATCTTTATTGAACAAATTTGTGGCATACCATAATGGTATCTAGACATAATCTCCTCTTGAAGAAATTCAACTTATCCTTTAAGCCCTTAGTTACCCCCAAAATGTCTCTAAATTCTCCAGGAGGACATGCCTCAATCAAAAAATAATTCTAATGTACACTGTGCTGCATCCTTCTTTAGTCAGTTTCTTTAAAGTTTTCCTTCTGTTGCCAAATTAACTGGCCATGTCTGAGGCTTTTAACTGTATATAGATAGACAATTATATGTAGATAGATATTGACATATATGTAGCTATAGATAGATATAGAAATAAAGTCAAGCCTTTCCTACTTATGTCAAGTTTTTCTCATAATTACTTTTTTTTAATTGAATTGGTCATTTATTTATCACACTGACAATCTGTGAGGTCATTGAGAGTAATGAAAGACTTTGGTTTTGTTCTTTTCGTGCTCATCAGAACTGCCTTTAGCACAGTAGGAGCTCTATAGATAGATGTCCTTTGAATGAATAAACAAATGACACTGCTGCTTTTTTGCCCATACTCTTTAGCAGAAGATTCACCTTCATTTCTTCCCAAGGAGGCCACAATCCACTTGAAAAATACTGCCCACCCCCCACCTCAGGAATAGTGGTCACAAAAGATTTGTGTACCATTCCTTCAGGATCTTTCTACATTGATTCAATAAGTATACATGCCCTATAATATTAAGTGGGATACTTGTAACCACAAATTCTGTTACAGACTTAGAGAAGGTGATTTATTTCTTATGCCAATTTGGCACCCTTTTGTGATGTGTCATAGGAAGCAACTTGTTATCCCTAAATGGAACATGGCTTGGTCTGGAGCTATTCAAAATTGAAACATTGATTCACTGAAGATACTTTGGTACACAAATGAAACACCTATATACTAAAGATAGATGCTCTCAACTATGAAAAAGTTAGTCATCATAAACAAAAAGAAAAAGTGAAGATGCATTTAAAAGATAATTTTTTCATTGCTTCCTTAATAAAATTTCCTGCATGTCAGGTCCTTCTTCAGCAGTAACTGAAATAAAAATCAAGCATGAGGGAAAAAATCACGGAAAGTATCACTGGTTTTTGCAGAAGATCATGATGAGGAAATGTGGGTCTATGTGGTTGAAAACATGATACAGTAAAAAGAAACTGAGAGGGTTCAGCTAGGTCTTGGTAATGCTTCAAGGAAGGGGGAAAATAAACAACAAATAAGGATCTATCCTCAGTACATTTCAAGTATGCAATGCAGTATTTTTAACTGTTATGACAGGGTTGTGCTTTAGATCTTCAGAACTCACTCATCATCCTAATTGAAACTTTGTGTTCTTTGACTAACCTTTCCTCATTTCCCCCTTCTCATTTCCAATCCCGGCAACCACTGTTCTTCTCTGCTTCTGTAAAGGTGAGTATTTTACATTCCTCATGTAAGTGAAGTCATACCACATTTGTCTTTTTTGTGTTTGGCTTATACAAAATCTTCTGGACACACGTGCACCCACACACATTGTATCTATATCACACAGGAATAATACAATAATACATCAGTTCTGACTCTCGGTGAAGAGTGTTGTGACACTCTTCAACACTCCGTGTTGTGACATAAAAAAGAAAAATTAAACTCATTTTGAGAAAGATTGGGAAATGGGCATCATCTTAATGATGAGGGAATAGAAGGCTGGCTGAGGACAAAGCAAAAGGCTGACACCTTGCAACCTTCCCCCACCCCCATTCCTGAGTGGGAAATACGGGACATTCTTTAAAAATCTCCCAACTATCTTAATGTTAATAGCTTGGTAAAAGAGAAAAATAACCTTGAGGATGCAAGGCCTCTGGTATCTGGTATCTTGTTGGTCCTCTTTAGCATATGAAAGTTCTATTGAAATAGGGAAAGAATAGGGAACTATTCTTTACCTCCCCCCAACTCCATGGTACATAACCTGCCACCCCTCACAACCCTTAAGCAGCATCTCTTCCTGCCCATGTGTCCTGTCTCTGTGCTTTAATAAATCACCTTTTTGCTCCAGAGACATCTTAAGAATTCTTTCTTGGCTGTCAGTTCCGGACCTTAATTACACTCTAGAACTTCATCACTAAGGCCAATACTATTCAAAGAATTCTTCGACACTTTAAAGTGGGATTATCGGCTAAGCGTGTGTTGTCATGTGCTGTACCTAATATCACATGAAACAAATGAGGTTCAGAGTGATTCAATAACTTCTCTTGGGGTCTTTTTCATGGGGAAATGCTGGGATATAATTCCGGGTCTGATTCCAGAATCTTTGCAAATAAGTATATTATTTTGATTGTTCTTTAAAGAATATGATCATCTCTTTCCACCAGTATAAAATTACAGAGTATTTTAAAACTATTTTCTTATAACCGCACATGATAGTAAATTTCATCAAAATTTGACATTAGAGACCTAGATTTTAATCTGAGGTTTGCTGTTTGCTAGCTGTGGATCCTAGAAAAATTCCTTAACCTAGAAAAGCTTTTGTTCCATCATGTATAAGTGGGTATTGTTATGCCCGAGTTTTCGCGTCCTAGAGACCACCAAGGAGCCAAGCACCGATGCAATCACATGAAGGTTTATTTGACAAGCTTAAGCTTGGGCCCAAGTATACCTGACACAGCAGAGTAGGGACTTGGACCTTGAAGCAGATTGCAGTCAGAGTTTTTAAAGGCAGATTAGGGGTGGACTCGGTGGTGGGTGAGGACAAAAGGGATTATGGATGATGTAAATCTCTAAGGAATCAAGGTCTCTAGGACCTTGAGGGGCTAGCTATTGTTGGAAGAAATGTTATTTATTACCAGTAGTAAAAATCTTCTCGTGAGACCCTTTAGATGTATATCAGTGGGCCATATGCTTGGGAATGATTCTCGACACTATCTTGGCTGTTTATAGATAAAGTTTTCTAAAGTAGACTTACAGGATCCTGGTTGGACCTATTGGAGCAGGGGGTCAGTCAGGCTAAAATTGTCCTTAGCAAAACCTCAAGGTGAGGGCAGTTAAGTCCCCAGGGGAGAGCCAGTCTGTCTGTTTCAAGGGCTTGTCAGTAGGTGAGGAATTTTAATGATTTTCTTCTGCCTCTGTTTCCCACATCAGCTAAACTTGAGGTGGGATGGTCTTAATTTTCTTGGCCTCCACAGGTATAGCAAGATATTGTCACAGAACTGTTTGGATAATAAAGGTGATTGTTTACAAAATACTTTTAAACCAGAGGTTACAAAATATATTTCTTTGTTACAGAAATGATTTAGAAAAAAATTCCATAAAATATGTGCTTTGAATTTTTAAGAAAAAAAAAAAAACAAATGAAAATGTTGTTCTGCTAAAAAAAAAAAAAAAAAAAAGCCCTCCAAATACAAAAGAACTTCTTTCCTAAACGATGCTGCTAACATAGAATTATACCTAGTCAGATGGGTTTCCATAACAGCTACCCTCTGAAAGATGTTTCATGGGGAAGAATACATTTGAGCCCCTTCCCAACTACTCATAAAAGACGGGGAGAGAATGACAGCATTAATATGCTCCTTACTTCTCTCTTTCCTTTCTTATGACACTTTACATTGGATGAGATTTTAGTCAAAACTGAGGACAAGAATGGCATTTTTCTCTTGAAATGGGGGGGAAAAAAACCCTCAGCATCAGTCATTGACAGTACTTAAAGAATATCTTCTATTGACTGACAACTTTGAAGCCAATACTGCTTTGCTCAAAGAATGACTGAGATATCAGACTTCATAGTTAAGGATGCTTTTTAGGAACTCCAGGGGAGTTGTGATGTTCTTACCATTTAACAAGTGTAAGTAAGAGATCTCACAATGCTGCTGTACAAAAATCCCTTCTTCATTCCACTTAATCCCCTTCACCATTTCCTCTCTGGAGCCTTAGCTTCATGGCCACTTTAGTTCTTTGAAGATTGTTTTTCCGCCCACTATCCAAGTGAATCACTGCAGGCCAAATTTTGCTCTTGCAAGTACATGACAGTCTAGAGGAGCTGCCAGCCTGTATCTGAAGGCTGAATTTAGCACCACAGGTAGGTGGTGGTTGTTCTCTAACAAGTGTAAACAAACCCATCGGAAAAAGCAGCTACACTAGGCAAGGATTTGCGCTGATATTTATTAGAGTGGCCAGATAAAGATTTTTATATGGCCTTATAGACCTAATTGTGTTTTTTCTCTCTTTTTATTCTTTGTACTTCCAGTCATGCTGTGATTTTTATAAACATCTATAGATTAAAATTTGTGTCTTAAAAAATATCACATCATATAACAGTAATATCATTATAGACCTTTATATCTGAACGTACTTTTATATTGTCTTTTCATGATATATTTAGAAGAGATTATCATATTAGATAAAAGTAAATAAATTTAATTTTATGATTACAAAGTTAAGCATTTCTAAGTATTTGTCAATGAGAAAGCTAATTCAATTATTATAAATCAATCTCATAGCATCAAATCTCATTTTGAATATTTTATTCAAAAATATCTGAAGAATTTTTTTAAGATTTTATTATCTATTTGAGAAAGAGAAAGAGAGCATGTGTGCAAATGATAGAGAGGAGGGGTGGAACAGAAAGGAGAAGGAGATATCTCAAGCAGACTCGACACATGGAGCATGATGTGGAGCTCGATCTCATGACCTTGAGATTACGACCTAAGCTGAAGCCAAGATCCCATGCTTAACTGACTAAGCCACCCAGGTACCCCAAGACTTATTTTTAATAATCTAATAGGTGTCCCAGTTTGATTTAATACAACTTCAGTACCTGAATATATGGGAATTAAGGAACTTTGCTACCAATGTGACTCCTGTGGAGTACTCTTAATTCACAGACCTTTCCCTAATAGTTTCAATAACTCTAACACTATACATAAACTGATGAAAAGCGTAAAAGTTAGAGCAAAAAACATGGAGAAAAATTAACTCAATACAATGCATCCTGGAAAGGAAACAAAGGTATAAATCAGCTTCTCTCAAAAAGAAATATTCCAAGCCTAACACTAATTCAGTAACCTACCATATGCTTAGTCTAAGAGGATTCTATTATACTATAAATTGAAAAACATTGAATTAAAGTTTTAAAAAGCTTTAAAAGTTTCTTTAATGTAACATTAACCACATTTTAATATACTAATTAGGCATTGTGAGTAACAATGATATAGAAGATACAGATATCGAATAGATATAGAAGATATAGGTAAGATATAGACTTCATTATTTCCCTAAATCATTGAGTGTTAATATCCCCATCTATTAGAGGTAGGGTTAGCATCATTGTTAACATCTATTAATTTGAGAAACTTGTTTCATGAGAAACAGGAAATATTTCTTTAAATTATAAAAGCCTTTAGACTGGTTGTGTGCATGGAGTCATTTTGTAAAAGAGTTTATGTATTATGATATACAGGGTATATTATCAAATATACACACACTACAATCATGTATATAAGCATACATGTTTACATAAAGGTATTACGGATTATGCACCACTCCATCATATATCCCTGTAGTCACTGAATTGCACTTTACAGTAAGGTTGCAATCCTTGTACTATATCCATGTAGCTATGTTTTCTTGTGTAGGTCATTATTACTATTGTATCCTGGTTTCTGTATATTTAAAATGAAGTTAATGTATTAGATAAGTATAATTACTAATTTAAGTAGGGATTAAGGGATTAAAGAAAAAATAATGAAGCCTAAATCTCACCTCTAGAAAATTTCGTTTAATTTGTCAAGATATGTTTTGAAAGTTTCCTGGGATATTCTAATATGTATTCAAATAGATACATACTTAGATTCTGTTATTATTTCTCTCTCTCTCTCTCTCTCTCTCTCTTTTTTTTTCTAAGTAGGCTCCACACTTAATATGGGTTTTGAACTCATGATCGTGAGATTAAGAGTTGGATGCTCTACTGATTGAGCTAGGCAGGCACCCCTGATTACTTATATCTCTTAGGCATTGTTAAATAATAATGTGTTATATTATTGATCCATTTAATTCTGTTACCGGTTCAGACTTACTATAATCCATATAATATGTTTCATAAACTCTGTTTATGTTGCTCAAAGTCCACCTAATTTCTGCCTTTTGGATGACAACTTGTAGAAGTGATGAACTACAAGTAGTTGGCTAAGCATGAAACAAAACTATTTTCTCAGTGTGGATGATGGAAAATTGAACTTCTTCAGAGTTCTGAGCCCTGACATATTAGGATAAAATGCCTATTAGCAGTTAATATAGCAGCTGAGAGATAGGTGACATGCTAAGCCAAGAGAAGGATCTGGGTGGGGCACCAGAAGCATCTGCTATAAGTGACAAATGACATTGCTCAGACACACTTGCATCTCATATTAAGTTCACTCCTTTAGTGTAGAAGTTCTCTAATATTCGGATTGGTCACGGTTTCTAAAAAATTAAAAAAGTAAAAAAAAATATTTATGCATGTACAACATGATGAGTTGGTATATATATATAGAAACTGATTATTACAGTCAAGCATAGTATCACTTAACATAGTTACCATTTTGTATGTGTGATAAGAGCACCTGAAATCTATTATTTTAGTATATTCCCAGTATTCAACACAGTGTTATTAACTGTAGGCATCATACTTGTACATTAGCTCTCTAGAATTATTAATCTAACATAACCACAGCTTTGTAACTTTTGACTAAATTCTCCCATTTCTTCCACCTCCCTGCGCCTGGTAAGCACCATTCTCCTCTCTGCTTCTATGGGTTTGATTTATACACCACCTTTACTATATTAGAGTATTCTGAATTTTACTATATTCTTTCTTTTACAGTTAGTTTTATTATAGTTTCATATGTCTTTCTGTTGTTGGTGTTCTTTTAGCTCAACTTGGTGAACTTCCTTAAGCATTGTAAAATGAGTTAAAATGTAAAATGAGTAAAATAGTGTTGAATTCCCCCAGCTTTAGTTTGTCTTGTGAAGTCTTGTCTCTCTTTCATTCTGAAAGATACTCTTGCCAGGTTTAATATTCGTTGGAATTTTCTTTCTTCTTCCAGTATTTTGAATATAGTATCTGACTCTCTCCTATACAAGTTTCTGTCAAAAAATCTGCTGAGAGTAATAAGGAGGTTTCTTTGTATGTAACAAGTTACTTTTTTACTGTTGCTTTCAAAAATCTCCCCTTGTATTTAGCTTTTGAGAATTTGATCTTCTGAATGAATATGTCTTTATTTAATCTATTTGGGGTTCCTTGGGTTTCATAAATCTGGATTTTTGTTTTGAACTCTGCATTAGGGAAATTTTATGTCATTATTTCTTTAAATAATTGATCTACTCCTTTCTGTTTCTCTGCTCCTTTGGGACTCCAGTAATGTGTTTATTGCCTTATAATATGGCTTTCCATAAGTTCCATAGACTTTCTTCACTCATTTTCATTCTCTTTCTCTCTCTCTTTCTTTTTTCTTTTCCTTTTTTTTTTTTTTTTTCCTTTTGGTTCTCTAGCTGGATAAGTTCAAATGACCTGTCATCAAGCTAATAGGTTCTTTATTCTGCTTGATCAAGTCTGATTTTGAAACTCTCTATGGGATGTTTTAATTTAGTCATTCTGTTATTCAAACCAAATCTGTTTGGTTCTTTTTTATTACTTCTGTCTGTTGAACTTTTTTTGTTAATGTATTATTTTCTAATTTCATTTAGTTGTCTGGATTCTCTTGTAGCTCACTAGCATTCCTTAAGGTAATTATTTTGAAGTCTTTGTCAGGTAGTTAACTGATATCCATTTCTTTATTGTTGATTACTGAGGCTTTATTTTCTTCCTTTGGTGGATCATATTTCCTTCCATGTACCCTTGCATCTGCACACTTGAAGAAGGACTGCTCCTAGTCTTTATAGACTGTCTTCATCAGGGAAAGCCCTTTGTAAGCCTATCCACAGATTCTGTGTGGGCCATCTGGTGGTGTTAAAGGGTGTGCCTGATCCTGGAATCTTCAGATAGGCTGGGCTGGTGCGTGGGCCTATTGCTTGGATCCACAGGCATGCTGACCTGGTGTCCATGTCCACTGAAGCAGGTCTAGTACTTAGATCTGTGATGTGGGCCTGGTGCCTAAGTCCAGTGTAGTGAGTCTGGGACTTGGTTCTGCTTGGGAAGACCTGGATCCTGGGTCTGTAGTGGATGATAATGCTGGGGCCACTGGAGTAGATTTGATGCCTGGGTCTATGGGAGTAGGCCTGGAGATTGGGTCCTCTGGAGTGGATAGGGAACCTGAATTTGCAAAGTCCAACTGACACTTGGGTGGTCCCAAAGCCTAAGTCTGTGGGGGCAGTTCTTAAGCCTGCATCAATGGGGGCCATTCTGTCTTTGAGGTATATTGAGTCGGGCCTGGATTCTGGTTTAACTGAAGCCTAGAACCACAAAGTCTGGTCTGATTTTTGGATAGGCATGAATCTTGGGATTATGGAGCCCGCTATGGTGGCTGGTATGGAGCTTTAGTGATTTGCCTGGTGCTGGGGCAGGACTGAAATTTAAACTGCAGTGTGGGTCTGGAGCCTGTGTCTATGGGTGTCATGCTAGAGCATGGGGCCATAGGGTTAAGCCTGGAGCTGGAACATGATCCTGGGGCCAAAGGAGCTGGCATTTAACCTGAAACCAGACTGGCACTAAGGTGAGCTGGGAGCCTGGGACCACAATGGCTGACCTGCTTTTGAGATGAAACTGTAGGCTGAATCCATGATTACCGGGGTACATGGGCCTGGCCTGGCACCAGAGTTCACTGAAACAGACCTGGTTCTAGGGTCAATGGTGAAGTTGGTTGCTCACTTCATTCTCCCTCCCCAACATGGAAGGTGTTTCTCCACACTTGATTGCTCAGGTTTAGAGGAAGGATGACAAGTGTATGTGAAACTTTCTTTTCTCCCCTCTTTAATGCTTCTTTTCTTATTACTATACTCCACCTAGGTACTCACCTAAAGTCTTTCTTATTTTGAAGTTGCTTTCATGTATGGATAGTTGTACAAAATGATGTTTCTGCAAGGGGATAAGTACCTGAAACTCTTATTTCACTATCTTGCTGACATCACTACCTTCTGAGAGAATCAATAAGAGAAAGGTTAATGGAATTAACTACATCTCATGTTATTGACATCTTTCTTAAGGCCATAAATTGTATTCATAATCCCTCCCCCCTTTATCATCATTTTAGATCCTTTCTTTGAAAACACTTTACAGGTCTCAATATTTTGCCTGGTGACCTAAACTGTTATCTCTGAGAGTTCTGTACCCCTGTAATTTCAATTTATTTATCCAATTACAATTGCTGTGCTTGCTCAGCTAAAATTAAAACTGAGCAGAAAGAATCATTATTTTTCAGTTGATCATCTAGGTACCAAACATACTTGTCCCTACTCTAGTATTTGCCAACAATTCTCCCACATGTAATGATCATGTGCAATTATTGCTCTTGTGTAATTACACTTTTTTCTTCTGATGGTTTTCTAGCATAAGGATCTCAAAGTAATAATGAAGCAACAATATCTGTATGAGTTAAATGGTGCTCTTACTGTGTCTCCAGATGGATGGGACTCTCCTCTAAGGTTCAGGACTCTTAGAACCAGAGAGTCTAGGGGTGCCTGAGTGGCTCACTCAGTTAAGCACCTGACTATTGATTTCAACCTAGGTCAGGATCTCAGGGTCATGAGATAGATCCCCATATTGGGCTCTGTGTTCAGCACAGAGCCTGCTTGTTCCTCTACTTCTGCTCCTCCTCCCATTCTTCCCCCTCCCTTCTCTCTCTCAGATAAATAAATAAATAAACGAATGATTAAAAAAAAAAGAAATAAAGAAAGTAAAAGAAAAAGAAAGAATTGAATCAGCGAATCTAAAGTGAGAAGTGCAAGAAACACAATATCCCTAAAAAATTTACCAAGAGAGCAGTGTCTTTTTTATTCCTATTCTGTGGGCCCTAGATCCAAATATGCTGCCAATTCAGGACAGCAGCATGGCTGCATCCTCAGTAGATGTTCTCCAGTGGACATTAGTGCACAAAACAGAGATCTGCCTACTTTTGTGTCCATTTTTATAGATCCACCAAATGCACCTTCCCCAAACACCTTTGTACTTAACATTTCAAAATTGTTCCTTCCAGGCCTCTAACCAAGATAAGCCAATTGCTACTGCTCGAATATTGCATATGATAATTTTGGTTCAATTATCTTTTGACATAAACAAAATAATAAGACATACTTCTTAATGCTGTACCTATTGGAAGAGTTCCCACTCACTGTTATATTTCAAGTGTAATTCTTACAAAGCTTAGTGCAACAAAAGCCCGTGTTTGGTTGTTGACATACCAGGATTACTTACCCATGAAGCAAATTCTGTTTGTTTTTTCTTTCGGTATCAGCCAGGTGTAGGAGACTCAACTTAAGGGCACAACTGTGAGTTGAAGGAATGGTATTGGTGCGACAGTGGTGGGTGAGATAGGAGTCTGTGCCACCAGTTCATGTAGCTTTTTATACATTAAAGTTATCTGCACTTGATCCTCAACACATCACTTTCACTTTATAATGGATTGCAGCTGTGTCTAACTCATCATAAGACTTGGTGAGACATCTAGTACCAGGTTATAATAGGCAGTTCTAATTTCATGGTCCCTTGTTAATTTCTAACAGCATCCAGTAGTATGCAAGCTTTGCTTTTCCAGTGTACATAAATCTCCACTACAAATGGTATGCCTTTATTCCTTAAACTTTGGAGTTTACACTGCAACTTTCATATGGGCTTGTGACACAGATGTCATATGACATCTTTTATTTGACATGCATAATTTTAATTCCATGGGATCTGCCAATTTTATGTTCAAACAAATGTCTGGACCTCTTTCAGAGCCCTCTCTTGCCCTAGGTTCCACTCAAAGCCAGCAGTCATCCATGTTACCTAATAAATGTCTCAGAACAACATATATTCTTAAGTGTTGTATATGCTGCCTATGACTTCCAAAGAGGCCTACCAATATTATAGTTACTTCTTCAATATCTTGGATTGTACTGAATTCCAAAAAACTTTACAGTTGTGCCCCACACCTGAACTATTGTAGGTTTTATCTGCACCCTTTACAACAGAGTATCCAGACTACTTGCTATTTTTTGTTCATCAGTTTGATCAAATGATATTAATACAGTGGATTAATCTTATGTTCTACAGGATGTTTAGAGTGTATATAACTAGTAATGTTTGTATATATTTTTGGTTGTCACAACTGGGGAGGTGTTACTGACACCTAATCTATAGTGGTCAAGAATACTAACTCCACAATGAAAAATCATCAGTCCAAAGATGTCAATAGTTCTGAGGTTGAGAAATGCTCATCTACACCCTTCATAACTAACTAACTAAATAAATAAATATTTGTGTGTAAATAAATATGTAAATTTTTTTAAGGAAAAAAATGCACATTACTGAGTCACACCCATGTTGTCTGAATTTTTTTTTTTTAAAGATTTTATTTATTTATTTGAGAGAGAGAGACAGTGAGAGAGAGCACGAGCGAGGAGAAGGTCAGAGAGCGAAGCAGACTCCCCATGGAGCTGGGAGCCCGATGCGGGACTCGATCCCGGGACTCCAGGATCACGCCCTGAGCCGAAGGCAGTCGTCCAACCAACTGAGCCACCCAGGCGTCCCTGTTGTCTGAATTTTATATTAACTGTGATGGGAAGAGTTGAAGGGACTTAAGACAGGGAATGGAACAATGTAAATTACCCTTTTATAAGTGATCTTTTAAAAGAAAGTTAATAAGCCTTGGTTATTAAAGTCCTATCCTGATGGAGAGGATTAAAAATAATTTTCAGAAAGGCTGGGGAGTGGTACTATATTCTTTCCTAAACTGTTAATGTCTTAAAGTTAAGATGAAAGAGAAGGTACAACATAATAAAAAACAATTGTAAAAAACAAAACAAACAAAAAAACACGACAGGGACTTCTCATTCACCTTAGTAAGAAAAATGATCTTTTTTAAAAGATTTTATATATTTCCTTCAAAGAGAGAGAGGGAGAGGGAGAGGGAGCACCAGCAGGACAAGGGGGAAAGGAACAAGCAGACTCCCTGCTGACTAGTCAGGACTTGCTCCCAGGGCCTTGAGATCATGCCTGATCCAAGAGTCAGACACTTAACCAACTGCACTACCCAGGTGCCCCGGGAAAAAATTTAATTTCAAATAGGCCATTAAAAAAACAAAACAAAACAAAACAAACCCTCATATTCTTTGTACATTGTCAGTTGTGGCGTAAGTCATACTTTTTACATATATGGAAGATATATTTAAAATACATGTTAATCTTGGGAGGGTTAGATGGTGCATCATTTAGGTCATAGAGAGTTTTGACATTGTCCATTGACAGTGAGTTACATATTATGTATGAGTCTTATACAAAATCAAGTTTCAATATATATGTAAAATTTGTTGATGTACTTTTATTTCACAGAAGACAAAGAAAAAGTAAGAAAACATATTTCAAAATGTTTCTAATATTTCATTTCATGACCCTTAACCATGTAATTTCTTTATTAAAATGAATATTATGTTGACCAGACGTATTTTAAGAACTAATTTATAAGAGACAAATGTAAAATGATGCTATATCCAATGGATATAAATTGTTTATTTTTTTTAGAAAATGATAGTTTTTGTGCATTTTTCCCATTTTAGCCTATTCATGTAGAAAATATCAATAATTTTACTTTTAGATAAAAACAATATTCTAATAAGATAACAAACTGTTGTGGTTTACTGATAGTATATAGTATATAAGGTGTTAACCACTGAATAAATATAAAAGAATACATTTTTTGAGAAGTTACTTAGATAATTAAATTTGTATTTTCCATAACACTTGATGACAAATTAATTTCATGTTTAATGATAAAATTATATTAGAATACAAAATGAATATATGAAAAGTACACAATATTCTACCTAATTTAAATAGAATATACTCCCTTTTTACATTTTACGAATAGTAACATTCATGTATCATATACATATACATATATATCTATTACCATTATAATGACTACATTTTTTATTTAATTGAAACTACCATGTTTAATTATTTGCAATTGCACATTATAACATTCCAGTCTATTAAAACTTAGGTTATAAAGATAAAAGAAAAAAAAGAAACATTTTTTCCCCTAGAATATTGATATTCTGAAATTAATGATTCTAAAGGGGATTTTGGCATCCCAGCCTGCAAACAGATCGATGATCATGAATGTGAAATCTAAGCTATAGGATTTTGAACTGAACTGTGAAATAAGTGAAGTTTCACAGGTAATGAAAAGAAAAAATATATTTTGGAACTACATTTTTCCTGCAGTTCCTCATTATCAAGTATACACTGACTGCCTTGCATTATGCACTTGCTTGAAGAAAGAATTGAGACTTTGCTGCCTAGAGAAATGGCCAAGATTTTTAGTCCAACTGAAATTTCATGTAACTCAGCATTATAGAAGAAGAAAACTATTTCTAAGCTGATTATTCGTAACACATTTTTTTTTTTCTGTAGAGAACAACCCTAGCTGCCAACTTTCCATCTCCTACAGTTTAGTTATGTGTATTTTTATGTAGTTCTTGGAAATGATAATAATAAAAAAATAAAATACACTGATTTAGTTAAGCAGAGTTTGGGAAAGAAAAAAGAGAGATTCTAAGTATTATGGCTTGGATTGTATTCTAGCAAAAGAAAAACATGTTTTAGTTCTAATGGGAGTACCCCAGAAAATGACCTTAATTGGAAGTAGAGTCATTATAGAGGTAATCAAGTTAAAAGGATATCATTAGGGTGGGCCTAATCCAATGTGATTGAAATCCTCATAAAAATGAGAAATTTCAACCATGGACACACATGAGGAAAGGTAATATGAGGAAACAAAGGGAAAACATCATATGAAGATGGAAGCAGACATTGGAGATGTGCTACCAGAAACCAAGGAATATCTGGGTTACCAGAAGCTAGAAGAGGCAAAGAAGAACTTTTTCCCCACAGATTTCAGAGGGAAGAAGACTTACCAATACCTTGATTTCTAATTCATAGCCTCCAGAACTGTGAGACAATAAACTTACATTGTTCCTGGCTACCCAGTTCATGGTATTTTGTTACAGAAGTGATAGTAAACTAACAGTATTATGTACTTTTTATTCTTAAATTATATAGTTATAGTATAATTATTAGACTGATAACTTAAAATAATTATATCTAATTACCTAAAACTGTAATGGAAATAGTAGGTAACATGTGATAATAAATGGACAAATGTAAGTAAAGAAGTTGAAAGTCTAATGAAGAATCAAAAAAATTCTAAAAATTAAAAACACTTTACTTGAATGAAGAATGCTTCTGAATATTCTTCATAGACTGATGTACTCCTTAATATATTGGATACAGCTGAGGAAAGAATCTCTAAGCTTGAGGTATCTGTACAGAAATTTCTAAAACAGAGGGAGGGGGAAAAAAAAGAAGAGAAGAAAAGACTGGAAAGAAAATAGAGTAGTGTATCCAAGAATGACTAGACAACTACAAAATATATAGCAAATGCATAATGGGACTATCTGAAGGTGAGGAAAGTGAAAAAAGAACAGAAGAAACATTTGAAGCAATTGTCACTGAGAATTTCTCCAAATTAAAGCTACACATCAAACCACAGATCCAGGAATCTCAGAAAATGCCATGCGGGATAAATATCTCATTTTGGTTTTATTTTGTATTTCCCTGATGCCAAGTGATGTTGAGCATGCTTTCATGTGTCTATTGGCCATTTGTATGTCTTCCTCGGAGAAATAGCATTTCATGTCTTCCACCCATTTCTTGACTGGATTATTTGTTTTTCAGGTATTGAATTTGATAAGTTCTTTATAGATCATGGATGCTAGGCCTTTAGCTGATATGTCACTTGCAAATATCTTCTCCCACTCCACAGATTGACTTTTAGTTTTGTTGACTATTTCCTTTGCTGTGCAAAAGCTTTTTATCTTGATGAAGCCCAATAGTTCATTTTTGCAAAAAAGCTACTTCTTTGAAAATGTTAATAAAATGAGTAAGCCTTTCACAAGGATAACAAAAAGAAAAAGAAAGGAGAGAGGGAGGAGAGAGAGAGAAAAAGAAAACAGGATTTATTAAAAATTAAAAAGAAGACATAATTATAAATCCCATGGTTATTAAAATGATAATCAAGGAGGGGTGCCTGGATGGTACAGTCTGTTAAGCACCTGGATTTTGGTTTCTTCTTAGGTCATGGTCTCAGGATCATGAGATCAGATCAAGCTCTGCATTGGGCTCTGTGCTCAACATAGTCTGCTTCAGACTCTCTTCTGTCCCTCCCCCTCACCCCACCACTCTCTCTCTTTCTCTCACTCTCAAATAAATAAGTCTTTTTAAAAAAGGATAATCAGGAAACAGTATTAACAACTATATGCCTATCAATATGATAACTTAGATGAAATGGACCAATTCCTTGAAAGACACAATCTTCTAACCCTCTCACAATAAGAAATAGATAATCTGAATGATCCAAAATCTATTAAAGGAATTGAATCAATAACAAAAAAAATTCCTAAAAGATAGCAACCGGCTCAGTAAGGTTCATTGGTAAATTCTACCAAGCATTTACAGAAGAAATTGTAACCATTTTCTACAATTTCTTTCCAAAGAAACAGAGGGAACACTTTTTAACTCATTCTGAGGCCAGCATTGCTCTCATATCAAAACCATACAAAGACATATACAACAAAACCAGAAAACGATATATTTACATCTCTCAAGGGCACAATGGATGAAATCCTAAACTCCTAAACAAAATATTAGTAAGTTACTTGAAAATCAAATAACATAACTCATGGCATCAATAAGCTAAAGAAAAATCTCATGCTCATATCAATAGATGAAGAAAAAAGCATTTGACAGAATCCAACACTCATTCATGATAAAAACTCAAGTAAACTAGGAACAGAGGGGAACTTCCTGAACTTGTAAAGAACATCTACAAAAACAAACAAATAAACAAACAAGCAAAAAAATAAAGCTAATGTCATACACACTGGTTAAAAAAAAAAAAATCCAGAAGCTTCTACTGTAAAATCAGGAACAAGCCAAAGATGCCCCTTCTCTGTTCCTTTTCAATACTGTAATAGAAGTCCTAGCTAATGTAATGGCAAAGAGTTAAAAAGGGAAATAAAAGTTATACATATTAAGAAGGAAGAAATAAAACTTTTTTGACTTGTAGATGGCTTGACAGTTTATGTAGAAAATCTGAAAGAACAGACCAAAAAAATGCTTGGAACTGATAATTCTGTTACAGCAAGTTTGCCAGATGCATAGTTAATATATAAAAAAGCTAGCCACTTCTGTATATACCAGTAGTAAACAAAAGGAGTTTAAAACTATAAACACAATATCAATAGCATAAGTAACCTGAAAATAAAATACTTAGGTATATATCTAACAAAATATGTACATGAGCTACATGAGGAAAGCTACAAAACTCTGAGCAACAACTCAAATAATTAAATAAATGGAGAGACATTCCATGGTCCTGGATGGGAAGACTCAATATTGTCAAGATGCTAGTTTTTCTACTCGATCTATAGATTTAACACAATCCCAATAAAAAATCCAGCTATTATTTTGAAGATATTGACAGATTGATTCTAGCATCTATATGAAGAGATATAAAAAGTAGTAGACCCAACACAATCTGAAATAGAAATACAAAGTTTTAGAAGTGACACTACCCAATAGAGATTTACTAAAAAACCACGTAATCATGACAGGATGATATTGGCAATAGAATAGATAAATAAATTACTGAATGGAATAGAGAGTCCAGGAGGAATTCCACATAATATAGTCAACTGATCTTTGACTAAAGGGCAAAAACAATGCAGTAGAGAAATGGTAGTCTTTCTTTTTTTTTAATTTGACTATATGTATTTTATTTAACATATGTTATAAAGTATAGTTCTATTTTCATTCTTTTTTTTTAATTAAATGTATTTCTTTTTTTCAGTGTTCCAAGGAGAAGTGGTGGTCTTTAAAAGAAATGGTACCAGTATAGTGGACATCCATATTAAAAAATAATAATAATAATCAAAAATGAAACTAGACATAGGCCTCACACTCATCACAACAATTAACTCAAAATTGATCATAAGCCCAAATGAAAACAAAAATTATGAAACTGCTGTAAGATAACTTGAAAAAAGAAATCTAGATGACATTGGGTTTGAAAATGACTTCTTAAATACAAGAAAGAAATAATTGATAATTAAAATTAAAAACAAATTTAAAAACTTCTCTGTAAAAGACATTTTCAAGAGCGTGAGAAAACAAGTCACAGACCGGGAGAACTGGAAGAAAATACATGCAAAAGACATATTTAATAAAAAAACTGTACTTGAAAGTATGCTGAGAACTCTCAAAACTCAGCAATGAGGGGCACCTGAGTGACACAGTTGGCTTGTCTTCTGGTTGGTCTTCCAACTCTTGGTGTCATCTCAGATCTGATCTCAGGGTCATGAGATTGAGTCGCATGTTGAGCTCTGCTCTCAGCATGGAGTCTGCATGTGTTTCTCTCTCCCTCTGCTTCTGCCACTTCCCCCCTGGGTTTTCTCTCTCTCTCTCTCTAATAAATAAAATACATCTTTTTTTTTTTTTTTAAGACAACAGCTAAGCTGTAGGAAAACATATAAACTGATTTTTTAAAAAGGGCTAAATACCTGAACAGGAACCTCATATTCATATATATATATATATATATATATACATATACACACACACACACACACACACACACATACACACACACACACACACACACACACAGATGGTAAAAGATATATGAACAGATAGATGCTCTACAACATGTATCTTTAGCAAAATGCTAATTAAAACAATAAAATACCACTCATACCTGTTAGAATGGTCCAAATCTGGACCACAGTCAACACCACATGTTGGTGAGGGTGTGAAACAATAGCAATTCTCATCCATTGCATGAGGAAATTATTTAGTCACTTTGAAATTCAATTTGGCAGTTTCTTACAAAACTATAATTATTCTTACCACATGATTCTGCAGTTGTGTTTCTTGGTTTTGAGTTGGAAACTTAAGCCCATACAAAAACCTGCATATAGATATTCATGGAAACATCATTCATAATCTCTAAAACTTGGAAGTAACGAAGATGTCTTTCAGTAGGTGAATGGATTAAATAAACCGTGGTATATCCAGACCATGGATGATTATTATGGTGCTAAGAAGAAATGAGAGATCAAGCCTTAAGTCGAAATGGGAAATCCTAAATGTATATTAATAAGTTAAAGAACTCAATCTGAAAAACAAAACAAAACAAAAATAACAAAAAACAACTTCATAGTGTTAGATTACAATCATATGAGATTTTGAATTCAACCATATGAGATTTTGGAAAAGGCAAGACTACAGAGACAGTAAAAGGATTAGTAGTTGTCAATGACTTGTGAGAAACAAAGGAATTTTAGGGCAGTGAAACTATTCTGTATGACAGTACTAAGGATGAAACATGTCATTAAACATTTGTTAAAACCCACACAGTGCGCAACATCAAAAATGAACCCTAATGCAAACTATGGATTTGGGGTGTTAATGATGTATTATTATAATTTACAACAGGTGTGCCACTCCAGTATTGACGATGGGAAGACTGTTCTATGGGGGCAGGTGGTATATGAGAACTCTCTGTATTCTCTACTAAATATTGCTGTGAACCTAAAATTTATTTAACAAATAAATTCTATTTTTTAATGGCACCCATGTGCATATCCTCATAGTTTATATTCCCCAAGTAAGAGTTTAATCCTGAAACTCATATTGTCTATTAAAATGAGAAACAGAAGATAAAAATGACAAATTTGTGACTAGAGGTTATAATTAAGGTGATTTAATTGATTTAAAAAATCTATTTTTTCTTTGAGGATAACAAAGGAGATGCTGATGACTTTACTGTTTTTCTTTTAGTCATATAGCTGGTGGAGGAAAATATCCTAAGCAAAAATTTTTCTTTTTCCTTTTTCTTTTCCTTTCTTGTCTTCTCTTTTCATTTTTCTTTTCTTTTCTTCCTTCCTCCCTCCCTCTTTCTTTCTTTCTTTCTTTCTTCCTCTCTCCCTCCCTTCCTTCCTTCTTTCCTTCCTTCCTTTCTCTCTTTCTTTCTTCCTTTCCTTTCCTTCCTTTTTCTCTTCTTACTCCAAATTTATTCTTATAGGAGACAAATGCCCTTCAATGTTAAAATCTTCATGATTTGATGACATAGAAGGTAAACATGAAATCGTGTATATCTCAAATTATGAAATATCACATGTAGTTTCAGAATCAACTAAAAAATTCAATACTAGAAGTATGGAAACTTTAATTTGTATGTTTGGGCTATGCCACATTCATAATGAAGTATAGGGGGATTCATTAAAGTTATGTATTAGCAGGAATGTATAGAAATAATTTTGATAATAATAAAATTATAGCCTTTTTTGACTATATTTTTAAAAATGTTCATAGTGTCCCATCTACTAAAAAAAAAAATATATATATATATGGTATATATTAGTAGGAATGTATAGAAATAATTTTGATGATAATAGAATTATAGCCTCTTTTGGCTATATTTTTAAAAATGTTCATAGTGTTCTATCTACTCAAAAGACATATATATATATATATATACACACACATATACATATATATATGTGTGTGTATATATATATTTACTGTTGGTTTTTATTCCTTTAGGTGACAACATTATATTGGGAAATGCCATGAAAAACAAAAATTTTTTTTTAAAAATGCATAAAATAAATATCCTTATCAAACATATATAGAGTCTTATTTTTTATAGAATAGAGTGTTATTGACATGGAGAATAGAAGCTATTAATGAAATATTAGTTGAGGGGCGCCTGGGTGGCTCAGTGGGTTAAAGCCTCTGCTTTCGGCTCAGGTCATGATCTTGGGGTCCTGGGATCAAGTCCCACATGGGCTCTCTGCTCAGGGGAGCCTGCTTCTCTCTCTCTCTCTGCCTGCCTCTCTGCCTACTTGTGATCTCTGTCTGTCAAATAAATAAATAAAATCTTTAAAAAAAAATATTAGCTGAGTAAATGACTTAAAGTATTGGGAAAATAATGCTCAAAGAGAATTAAGTTGATATAAACTTATTTTAAGCCCAAACCCTGTTTACTCAATAGCCCACTCCTTTTTGTTCCTTTAGTCACTCAGTCAGCTCATGTTACTGTAAGAAAATACCATAAACTGGGTGACTTATGAAGAACAGAAAATTTATTTCTTACAGTTCTGAGGCTGACAGTGTGAAGATCATAGGCCCCAATGTTGGGTTCTGGTTAAAATCCACTTTTGGGTTGCAGAGAGCTGGCTTCTCACGGTGTCCTCACAAGGAAGAGGGGAAAGGGAGATTATCAGAGTCTCTTTTATAAATCTCATTCATGTGGGCTCCACCCTCATGACCTTACCACACAAATATCCTACCTCCTAACAGCATCACGCTAGAGATTGGGATTTCGAAATATGAATTGTAGGAGGACATAATTCAGTTTATACTACTTAAATAACTATATTTTCTATCCTGTTATTCCATAAATGGTATGGAATAAATTCCATAAATAACATAACACTCCATAAATGTGATAGTCGATGTTTGTACCAGGCTTCAAACTTCAGAAAATAAACATTGAAGGTTTGCTATGTAAGTGTGTGATACTATGAAAAAGAACACAGAAACTGAGGTCATGTGAATATGAATTCAAATCTTGTTTTTTCCCCTGAAGATGTGTCCTTAGTCAAAATATTTTTTATCTCCCTAAGCCTAAAATAAGCAGACATTTACAGAACAAACCTTTGTTTTTTTACTGCATCCCTAAATAAATAAATCAGAAATTCAGAGTTCATTATTTGCTTAGGAATCTAGGAGGATTTATTCAACTGCAAAATAAATGGCCAATTCTCTTTATTTTTTCTTTTTCATGTGGGTAGATTTTTATCGGGCACAAAGCAATATGGTTTTAAATGAATGAGAATTTTTTCACATTTAAATTATTTTTAAATTGCTAGAATATGGATTTTTCCCAGTTTATGCTTAGGTTAATAATGCCATATCCAATGTTTGTAATTTTAATGTCTTTTAATTGTCTTTTGATCAGTATAAACATGTGTTGAATGTGACTTTCTTACAGTTTGTCCATATGTAGCCATGGTATTTGGAACTTTCAAATATGCAGAGAATGCTGACTGGCAAAGTCTTTATTAACTACCTTCTATTTCTACTTTTACTCTTGGTTAAATGGCACATGTAATACAAATAATAGATTTCTAGAAATAAGGAGTCTCAAAGAGACCACTAACTCTATTTATCTTCACTGTACAGAAAACAGGTAAAGATACTAAATGTATAAGTTATATTTACTGATAAAATTAAGAGAAAAATATACAATATCTGTTTGTGGGTCTATACCAACTTCCAAAAATTCAATTATTACACATCCCATATTTCACCAACTTAATCAAAAGTCTACCACAAAAGGTTTTGGTGAATTTAAGTTAACATGTGGCCTTGAAATTTCTTTACTGAAAGAAAATAAAGTGTAAAATAAAGTGAAAAATAAAGCATAACATATTGTTAGTGATTAAGATAAACCATGATTGTTTAATGAATAACTATAGTCATTATTTGATTGTCAGAAACAATGATTTTTGACAATCCATTCAAAAATTTCGTACAAATTCTGATTTATCTCCTGATAGTTCCTTGATTACAGTATTTTCTCAAGAGAGAGAGAAGCAAACCATTAAGGACTCTTAATGATCAAGAACAAACTGAAGTTTGCTGGAGGGGAGGTGGGCAGGGAATGGGCTGAGTGGGTGATGGGGATTAAGGAAGGTACTTGTTATCATGAGCACTGGGTGTTACATGTCAGTGATGGATCACTGAATTCTATTTCTGAAATCAGTATTACACTATATTAACTAACTAGAATTTAAATAAAAACTTGGAAGAAAAACAACAATAATATTTTCTCAACCTTAAAATACTCAGTAAATTATCTCATTATGCTTTTACAGACTATCAAAAAATTTCACTTTTTTTAGAGATTTTTTAAAAGAGAGGGAGGAACAGAGGAGAGAGAACAGAGGGAAGATCCTCTGCTGAGCATGGAGCCTGACTTGGGGCTTAATCTCAAGACACTGAGATAATGATCTAAACTGAAACCAAGAGCTAGGCTCTTAACGAACAGAGACACCTAGGCACCCTTATTTTCACATTTTTAAAAACATTATGTCGCACTTACCTTTTCTGCTGCTTTGCTATCTATCTATATATAAAGAAATATATATACACATATACTTTTTGCTAAAATATTTTATTTAGTTGCAGACACTGATATTTTATCATGTTTTATCCAAAAACCAGGTATTCTTCTACATCTCCATGAGAATAATTATGACCCCCAGATAATATAATATTGTTTCCTTATGTGAAGTGTATATTCAAATATCTCCATTTGTCCCCAAGATGAACTTCATAGTTGCTTCCTATCTTCAGAATTAAAAGAGCACGTGTTCATCTTAATTGCAAAGTCTATTGAGTTCCTTTAGTCCAGAACATTTCATCAAAAAGCCTTTTTTTTTTTTTCTTTCATGACACTGGTATTTTGAAAATTCAATTGTCTTATAGTTAGTTACCATATTTTTTTTTAAGTTTATTTATTTATTTGACAGACAAAGATCACAAGTAGGCAGAGAGTGAGAGGGAAGCAGGCTCCCACTGAGTAGGGAGTCTGATGAGGGTGGGGCTCGATGGATCCCAGGACCCTGAGATCATGACCTGAGCTGAAGACAGATGCTAACGCATTGAGCCACCCAGGCATCCCATTACCATATATTCTTTTTTTTTTTTTTTTTTTTTTCCATTACCATATATTCTTAATCATTACTTAGGCTTATCCTAAAAATGACAGCTGCAGATTTCTTTTGCATGAAGGCTATGATTTGTCTGGAATTGCAAGCTCTTTACAGTTTATTTAAAGTAGTTTTCCCGGGGCACCTGGGTGGCTCAGTGGGTTAAAGCCTCTGCCTTCAGCTCAGGTCATGGCCCCGGGGTTCTGGGATCGACTCCCACGTCCGGGCTCTCTGCTTAGCAGGGAGCCAGCTTCCTCCTCTCTCTCTCTCTCTCTCTCTCTTCCTGCCTCTCTGCCTATTTGTGATCTTTCAAATAAATAAATAAATATTAAAAAAAATAATAATAAAGTAGTTTTCCCTTATCATCATGTTATCTGTTCCCACTTCTTCAGTTGAAAAACTTTATTTTTATTTTTAATTTTTTAAAAGAACTTTAGAGTTCTAATTTAAAGAATGTTTAAAGGGGCACCTGAGTGGCTTAGTTGGTTAAACATTTGCCTTCAGCTCAGATCATGATCTTGGGGTTCTGGGATTGAGCTCCATGTCAGGCTCCCTGCTCAGTGGGGAGTCTGTTTCTCCCTCTCCCTATACCCCTCCCCCCAGGTTATGCACTCTTGCACACACTCTCTGTCTTAAATAAATAAATAACAGTCTTTGAAATAAAGACAGAAAGAATGTTTAAAAAAAGTAAAACAGACATAACATGTCAGAGTTTAAAGCAATTGTCTGAAATAGATTAAGATTATATGCATTTGTCAAGCACTTGGGCAACTTCTAACTTTGGGAGATAGTGAGCAGTTTGAGTCACTGTGGTTATTGTTAACATGCTTTCTTTCCTCTCAAGGCATATTTTTATAGTTTAGTTCTACTTTGTGATGCAGGTTAGACTGCAAGTCACCTGAGGAACAGGATATAATCTTTCTATGTATATATTTGTCCTTAGATGGTAATCCCATTCATGATGATAGTATTTGTTTAAATGTACTTGTTGGAGGTGGAAATTAAGTAGAATTTAATATTTTTTTCTGCTGAGAAATGGACTCCATCTTTTTCACAGAAAGGAAGCATCTTTAGGATTACTAAATGATCAAGTAAGAAATAACTATATACATTCAGCGTTAGTTAATGGGGTGTTTCTTGCGTGACTCAGTGGTTTAAGCTTCTGCCTTCATATCATGTCATGATGTTAGGGTCCTGGGATCCAGCCTTGCACTGAGTTCCCTCCCCTCTCCTGCTCCTTCTCTCTTTCTCTCTCTCTTACTCACTCTCTCGAATAAATAAACTTAAAAAAAAAGAAATAGTATTTATTGAAAGTTATTAGGTACTTAGTCACAAAGTGAATAAAATAGATGAAGAACCTTATCTCAGAGTGATGAGAATCTCTAGTCCTGAAGGAGGCTACTAGTATTAAATAACGGAGTTAATAAGTAGATTTCATTTTGGTTCAAGGAGATAAGTAAGATGGAAACTAATAAGAGTGGGAACAATTTATTTTTTAAGCAAGGTGAACAAGATAGGCCTTATTGAAAAGGTGACATTGGAGCAAAGAGGTAAAGGAGGTAATTGGAGATTGGTATGAATACCATAGGAAAGAGTTTCAGGCAAGAGAAACAACCCAGACACAGAGCCTAAAGTGGGAGGATGCTTAGAGTTCAGAGGTTATTTTATGCAAGCATTCATTGTTTTACAGATTAAAAGTTTGAAATTTTAACAGATTTAAACGTTATAAGAAGAAAGATGCAACCAAATTTTCATTTTAAAAAGGGTTTTCTAATGCAGCTTGTTGATGACTGGGTGTAAGGCAAATTTAGAAGCCGAGAGATATAATAATGAGATGCTATCCTCGAGGCAAAAAATCGATCAGGCTAAACTGCCACAGAAGCAGTGAGCATCTAAGAATAAACAGACTGGAGACAATTTAGCCTCTGCCTTTAAAAAGCTTATACATAATTGAGCCCTTGTAAGCCATTAGTATCCTCTGTGGAGGTATCACAAAGTTCTAGATCAACTCTACCCCAAAGCAGCTATGCGTTCTCCGTGGTGTGATCTGTATTTTCTACAAATCTGCTAAATTTTACCCGAGGAAATTGGTTAAACTACTGATTATCGAATCAAAATGTTTTCATTTTTTCCATGCTACATTTCTTATTTTTAACATTTTCTGGTGTATTTTTAACTAGTGAATATTCATTTATTTTTTTTTTTTTAAAGATCTCATTTTTTTTCTTTTGAGAGGAAGAGAACAAGCATGGAGGAGGACAGGGAGAAGCAGACTCTCCATTGACCAGGGAGCCTGATGCAGGGCTGATCCCAGCATCCTGGGATCATGACTTGATCTGAAGGCAGATGCTTAATTGACTGAGCCATCCAGGCACCCCTATTTCTAACCAATGGGTATTTAAATAGCATCACACACATACAAATTAAAGTGCTTATTTCATGCAAAATAGTTTGGGAAACTCTGAACTGGAGAACATCGTTTATTCATCAATATTCTTTAACAGGGAGGAAATTTAACTATGTTAACTTGTCCACACATTTCCCTCTTTCTCATGAAAATGTCATCGGTGATTTTGTTAGATTTCTTTTCAAACACAGGTATACCAATAGATAAGGAACTAGTATTCTATTTTTTTTTTTTTTAGTTTTTTTTTTTTTTTTTTTTTTAGTATTCTATTTTAATGGAGGAAAAAAAATTTCTCAAAGACTTTTATTGAGGTGTAGTTTACTTACCAATATGAAACTTTCACAGAAGCTGCTTACTCATTCCTATACACAGACACCAGTCAGTTTCTCAACTCTGGAATTCTTGATTGGAATACTGATGAAATAAATATGCAAATTAAAAAGAAAATACACAGAAATATAGTCACACAATGACACATATCTCTAATTTTAACCTCTCTGCTAGGTATCAGTTTTAGTTAAAGAAAATTTAAATATATCTGAATTGACTGAGGGCACGAAAACTAAGAATTAAAATGCATAGTAAATTAAGTATTTGTTTCTAGGAAGGATAAACTTTAATTTATGTAACAATAAAAAAAAATAAGACAACTATACACAATTTTAGGCTATTTTCCTTAGCAATTTTTAGGGTATTTTACAAAAATCATGTCAATATTAATTATTGTTTTTACTACATTATTTTGAGTATTTTTCCCAAACTTATATTACGTTGTCTGAATATTTCACTGACCCAAACAAAACTTAGCCTTTTCCCCAACATTTCATTTCAATAGATTTCTTTTAAAGAAAATTAAGCTGGCACAATGTTACAAAAAAAAAAAAAAATCTTGCTTAGAGTAAAATTTCCTCCATTCAGTAAAAGAAAAAAAAAATCTATACAGTTCTACTTAAATATCATTTTTATTAACTAATTGTCATGATATTCAATTAAATCTTGCTCCATGACTAATAATATTGGAAAATACTGTAATTATTCCCAGTTTCAAAATTTACAAAAAATAAAGAGCAATTATACATAGACCAGATGTTTACCTTACTGGGCAATACCTTTTTAAAAAAAATTATAAAGATTTATAAATATATTAGGAGATAGTGAATATGTTAGGTTAAATGTAAGAAATCACCACAAAATCTTAGTTGCTTATAACATTAAACTAATTTTCTTCTATGTTTGAGCCCAGTCTGAATCAGAATTGGAGGTTAAGTACAAAGCTCTAGTTTATAAATTCAGTTAGATGTCCAAGCTTCTCCCATTACATTCCCATGGGTTAGAAGTTCCCTCCCAGAAACAAAGGGCCTAGAAAATATGGCCAAACATGCTATGAAAGAAAGAGGAACATAAGGTATTAGGAAGCTCCTTAGCAAGTCTCTGACTTGGCAGTGTAGTGAGAAGAAATTCATACTGGGTGGAGCTTAAAGTATGGCCCTGTCTAGTTACTTACAAATCCACTGGTACACTCCTGTTTTATGCGCCACACTTATAAACTGAACATTCCAGATTCACCAATTTTTCAAACCACTCCTAATCCAAAACCTCTGGTTCTATTTTAATGTCCACATTAGCTAAAGGCAAAAATAATCCTTATGATTAAGTACTTTTAACTAAGAAAGTAAAATAATTTTATTTGCAGTTTTAACAGACCCTTTGGACAGTGTTTATGTAACACTGATGCTAAGATTTATTAGTGAGGTGCACAACTATCTAAAACCAAAATTACTAAACTTTTATTTTTGTTTATTTCCATTTCTTTCCAGAATGATTATGCTAGGTGACAAAGAGTGCTCTTAAAATGATTAGGTTTTACTTAGATCCAAATATTAAGGTTGACAACAGTAGAGTACAGAGAGATTGCATTATTGCCCAAAGTCACACAACTAACAAATACAAGGGGCAGGACTCCACATAAAGGCTGAAATCACTGAAACAAATTACATTATTGAATTACATTAAATTCACCTATCAATTTATTAAAAAAAAATTCCTGAGTGCTTATTATATAGCAATCACTGTTCTTGATGTGACAGATTCTAGGAGGGGAGCTTATATTCTCTTCAATGGCTATCCTTAATATTTTTTATATATTACACAAAACCATTACCTGCAGGCACTCTAAGTCAATGTCTATCCTTTCATTCTATTACCTATATACACTACATTGAATACTTTAGTGAACTAAAAACAATGTAACCTGAATTGTAGTCATTTACCAACCTGTCTAATCAAACACCATTTTCACTCTTCATCATAGCATATAGACCTTTTGCTGAATATTTCAATTTCTAAGATACTATATTTTGCATGAGCCAAAATATTGCATGGCTAAAAGTATTCACAATTATAGCCATCTATCTCTGTATCTAGTGATAAAAATGCATCTCAGAATCATATAGAGTGACACACAATAATGTAGGGATTGACTCATATGTAATGGTAAGCTAATGGTTGGATTGTGAAGATTGTAACCAGGAAGAAATATCCATTAAGGTTTCCCCTCAAAGCATCTTTTCTTTATAACAGTCAGTAATGGATTAGGCTTAATGCTTTACAGTATGCCTAGTAGGTAGAAAATAACAACTTACTTAACCTTAGTTTGAAAATACTCCAATAATACTGACTGATCAACCGGTCAGTGATCAATTCTTAGATCAAACAGTATGGCCAGACATTACATTGCATGCAGTTGGTTCACCTTGGCTTGTATATTCTCCTTTTGCCAAGGAATGGAAGTGATTGGTTCAGTTTTCTGTTTGGCAGCCACCACTACACCAACACTTTGATGTTCTGGGTTCATGAGTAGGTGGTTTAGCCAAGTGGGTGAGGAGGTAGCTGGAGAAATTCTCCAGAGCATAACAATATTTGTCAAACAGAAGACTGTCAATAAACCTTGAACACTTCTTTTTTATTACAACATTCAGCATTCTGAAAAATCACATACAATTGAGATCCGTTCTTTTAAATATACAGAAATGAAGGGTTCTTTGAAAACTAATGTTTATTTGGCTTGTTTGCATGTTGATAATGCAAGTCTTAGAAAACTAAGCAAGGAAACTTTGTCTAGAATTTTGTGACTAAACTATACATTATAACCTCAGAACTTCAAAAATGACACAGTAAATTAATACGAAGTTCTCTTAATAGTCCCAGATTATATATCCATACTCTCTTGGAAGATGCAACTGCTCTGAAGTCAATTTTAAAACACTGTTAAAATCAACCTGATCCATCAACACAAGATGAGAAGGTCCATGTAAGATTGTGAAAATTTTTATCAAAAGATCAATTTAGTGCAACTGCTGTCACAAATAAGTTATCAATAGTAACTCCCTGCCAATGCAGCTAACTCTTCTTTCTTTTTTCTGACCATGGCTAAACATAGATATTTGGCATTTAAAAATTGAGTCAATTATTCCAAACATCCTTCTCAAACAAAGGTAGTATTACAGAATATGTGGAGCTACCTGAAAATAATTATAATTAAACATTAAAACCCTATTAAAATAACATTAACAGTTGAAAGCAAATGCTTTTATAAAATAGATAATTCAATGTGATAAGAAGTTCTTGCAAACTGTCATATTCGATTCCCATTCCTAAGGCCCCAATGGGGTTTAATTTTAATCCAATAGCTTCCTGTGATCTTGAAAATGCTAGCTCTGATGAAAAGTTTGATTCACTGCCCTTATTTTATACTCATTTTTTCTCTTGTGCTATAACCCCTTAATTTAAAAAAAAAAAAAATGTGACAATCAAGTAAATGAATGCCCTAAAAGACCAACAAAATCTGGCATTTAAAAAAGTCAGTGTAGAGACATTTTGAACTATAAAATAATCATAATAACCCACATTTGTATAGAAATTGTAATTCAAAAACTTCTCTAAAATATTTTATGTGATTTGATTCTCAAGTTGAGGCTAAGAAATGAATAAAGAATCTCCCAATCTTCTCAATTTTAAAGATGAACGTTTGAGGCAACTATCAATGAATTCTTTTTTTTTTTTTTCAATTTATTTATTTTCAGAAAAACAGTATTCATTATTTTTTCACCACACCCAGTGCTCCATGCAAGCTGTGCCCTCTATAATACCCACCACCTGGTACCCCAACCTCCCACCCCTATCAATGAATTCTTAAACCCTAGTCTGTATAATATGTACACATAACTTATTTGACTATATTTTCTCCTAAATCCCTCTTTCCTTCATATTACCACACTGTCTTAAGTCTAATACTTCTTGCTTTTATGCCAAAATTAAACTATTTTTATGCACCCTTAAAATGTGAAAGGAGATCCTTATTGAAAATCAATTTAATAACAACTTTTACTACTTATTAAGTTTTCAGAAAACAGCTTAAGTACTTTTTTTCATTATCTCATTTAATGTGTGCAACATTCCTTTGAGGTCATCATTTTTGGTGAGTAAACAGTTTTGGAGAAATTAAGAATATTATCAAAATTCACATAGATATTAAGTTGTAGAGTCTAAATTCAAACCGAGTTCTTTGTTTTATTTATAGTTCTAAAGTCAGATCTACCAACCACTGAAATAAACTGGTCATATCATTTAAGTTCATGAAAATAAAATAAAATACATTTCTTGAATAAAATATTATTTCAAATTAGATGCTACTTGCAAATGGAACATGACCACTTATCTCATATTTGATAATTATTCATCATTTTTTGGAAGAAGTTACAGAATAGGAAGAGTTTTCTACCTAATACATATTTTAAAACATTTATAAAAAGTAGCAGCAACCTAAATAGAGAGCTAACCTGATTTTAAATATAAATGAACTTACTCTCTGAAACTCAACTCTGCATTCTGAAAAAATTAGACTTGCTTGTACTCATTTAGCTATTAATCTAGAAAGAATCTTTAAATAATAGTGGGGGGTGTGTGTGTGTGTGTAGATAGATAGATAGATATCTGAGATATGTGTGTGAGAGGGGAACTCAAAAACAAGCTGATGGTAGAAGCTAAACCTTTTGATACAGCATATGGAACTTAACCTTAAACTTCAGGGCACAAATGGGGAACCCGAGTCACTTAACACTCCACAAACTGGAACCTGCTTCCTATAACACATCCTTTCATTTTTTTTCTAGAACTATCATGAAAATTATCTGTTTCATTTATCTATCTGTAAGATTCCTCATTGTCTCCAACCTGGACTGGAAACAATTGAGTCTCATGATCCTTGAAAGCATACTTGGAAAATTATCTGTCATAACCCTCTCCCACTGGTAGCTGTATAGATTCTCATTTGATTGTTTTTTTTTTTTCTAGTCATATTTCCATTAAAAGGGGAATTTTAATCTCTCTGGAATTTCCAAGAATGCCTCCTACACATATAGATGTGTTCACATTCCCTTTTAATCAATATTTCCTTGACATATTTCTTTTTCTGCTTTCCTTTTTTCTGTTAAAAAATTTAATTCTATTGAATGACCCTTCTTTGTCCCCCATACAATCAACTGATATAGTCCTAAATTGTTTTTATTGCTATATAATATTCATAATACATATATGCACCATAATATGTCCAACTATTTTCATATTAATAAGCATTTGTTTTATTTCTAATTTTTTGCTAATCGTAAGAAGTCAATGGTTTATGTGTGTGTGTGTGTATATGTATGAATCTCTCTCTCTTTCCTTCTCTTTTTAATCTATGTATCTTTATCTGTATTTATCTATATGGAGACATACACATAAACATACATGTGTATGTTATAATATGGATACCATATTTTAAAACTTTTGTGGCATGCTCTATCATTATATTTCTATATCTTGAAAGATCTAATTGTAAAATGTCACATAATCCCTCTAACAATTTTCTCCTTATTCCTTTTCCCCACATTTCTGTCAGCCAAAAGTTTGTATACTGTTTATAACAATCTACCCTCATACTTTGGATTTTGCAGGGCAAGTTCTTAAATAAATTATTGAGCATTTGTTTGACTTTGAAGCTTTGCATTATCTGAACTATGAAAGTAACATGCTCAGAAAGAAGCTTTATAATAACAGAGAAATTTGGGCTACAAATAACTTCTTCCTGCATTATTTATGTGATTTTTTTGACCAGAAACCTGCGACCATAAGGAAAGCAACACAATCCTGTCCACTTTACAGCAGAGGACACTGAGCAATAAGAAATTATACAATTTCTTGTATAATGTCAGAGGATTTGGGACAAGGAACCAAACCTATTTTGATACCCTACAGTTACAAATTCTAGAAACACAAAGGGAAGAGCTTTATTAGGTGCAGAAAATAGAAAATATCTCATGTAAAATTTACATTTTATTCACAATGGATTAGGTGTTATATTTTTTAGTCTATAAAATATATACTTAGAGATTTATCTTTCTAATTACTCACAGAATATTAAATTTAACAGGGACATAAGAGAGCTAGTCTACCCCTTGAATTCTACACATAACAGTGTAGGGGCAGGAGAATTTTATTTTCACTATGTTTTTTAAGCTAGCCAATAGCCTACTAGCATTAGAAGCTTGGATTCCAGACTCTGAGCCTAGTATTTTTAATCCCATCCCCCCTTGCATTTTGTTCTTTAAAAAGGAAGTTCTTTCTGCTCAGACAAGACTAAATGATTAACCCTGTCAGACAGAGGGTTACTTTGATGTCTAAAGCATGATGATGGATTTTGATTGGTAACCTAAGGCAGAATGGACCATGATTCTATTACTAATCTAATGAACTATCCATTACTATACTAGACAACTTTTATCATCTTTTAATGCAAATGAGTCACTGTTCAATACTTCTGCTAAGTGCATGTCTCATAGCATTACCCAGTTGACTGGACCATTACATAAAAATGAATATTTCATTTTGACAATCCAAAAAAAGATATAAACATTTCTTTTAATGTTTGCTGCCCCTCGAAATGAAAAATGCCATTATTCCATAAACTATAGTTTTGATTTCCAATTTCTCTCTTTAAGGCAAATTTATTAAAAAAAAAAAAAAAAGACTTATCTAGTTCTACACCATTTCACTAAAAAGCATAGTTAAAATTACCAAACTCTTTAACTACTTAACGCTTTTGAATACTTTCAAATTGCAGGTATTTCTCACCTAAAGAATTCACACATCTGAAAGTACAGCCAGAAATAGCTATTCTAACCTTCTGTCCGGCTGATGTACAGGCATGTGTCCTTGGTTCTGCCTGTCAGATACTGACATGGGAAGAATCAGTCTCTCCAACCCCTTTCTGGCAAGGGGACAGAAAGACTCTATTTTTTGTTAGAGCAGCAGCCAAGGTCCTGGTGGTAACATCTGTGGTATATGGTTTTAGGTGTCTATATGTAGCAATAGCATCTCTGGGGCCCCAAAAGAGCCATCATGGTATGATTTGGCCATTATTTCTGGTCACATGAGTCCCAAGTCTATTTCTCTGTCTTTGGGAGATTCCGAGAGCTATCTAACATTCTTTATTATATTCACTTTCTCAACAAACCAGCTGTAGGGGATTTCTATTTTTTTGCAGCTAAGCTCTCCAACTGATATAAAGACTGACAAACCAATGAGCTGTGGCCCTCAAACCCGTCGTTGCCTATCTAGGACTTCAAGTGAGCTGGGCAGATAATTTCAGTAATCTCATAAACAATGTTTATTTGTTTGTTTTGTTTTGGCCAGGTTCTGTGTTTAATGTGAGAACAACAATGAAAGTTTTAAAAGGCCGTTTTCAAGTGGTTAGCAATCTAGAAAAGTAGACAGATATATATTTAATTACCATGCAGCATGATATGCCCTATGATAATACAAATATTAGTGTACTCCAAAAGCATAGAAAACCCCAAGGTATGCCTGGATGACTCAGCATCAGACTTTCGGTCTCAGCTCAGGTCATGGTGTTGGGGGTTGTGAGATCAAGCCACACATGGGGCAGTGAAGAGTCTGCCTGGGATTCTTTCCCTTTTCTGCCCTTTCCCCCTCTGTTCCTCCACCCACTCTCTCCCTCTCTTTCTCTCTCTTTAAATATAAAAACATAAATGAAATCTTAAAAAAGAAAAGAAAAGAAAACCCCAAAAATTCTGAATGGATTTTGGAAAAAACGAATGGTATTTCCCCAGGTGCAGAATACTTAGAAAAGGCATTTTATTTTATTTGTTTGCTTGTTTATTTTTAAAGACTTTATTTATTTATTTGACAGAAAGAGAAAGAGGGAACACAAACAGGGCGAGTGGGAGAGGGAGAAGCATGCTTCCTGCCAAGCATGGAGCCCAGTGAGGGTTTGGATCCCAGGACCCTGAGATTATGACCGAAGCAAAAAGCAGACACTTAATGACTGAGCCACCCAGGTGGCTGGAAAAGGCAATTTATGAATAGAGAAGAGCATGAGGGTGCTCACATAGATTGAAAGTGAATGATGTACTGGTAGTTCAATGTATAGTCATATAATGTATAAGTCTTAGGGTATAATTTAGTATCGGGAACAGAAAGGAGAATTTTGAAAGGGTCATAAAATATGTTAAGCATTTTAAATATATACAGTGGTAAGTGGACTAATGAGCCCTCAAAGATGTCTACACCCGAATCCCTAGAACCTATGAGTATGTTACTTTATACGGTAAAAAAATACTTTGCGCATGTGATTAAATTAAGGATCTTGAGATAGAAAGATTATCCTTTATTAACTAGGATATACAATATTAATATATTAACCTATGTTATTAAGATATTAACTATAATTACAAGGGATCTTATAAAATTAGAGTAGGAGAATCAGACAGTAGTGGGAAAGGTGAGAACAGAAACAAGAAGTCAGAGTGATGCTAGGAAGGGGCCACAAACCAAGGAATGTGAGAAGTCTTTAGAATCTGAAAAAGACAAGGAAATGGATTTTTCCTTGAAGTCTCTGAAAGGAACACAGCACTGTCACCCTCCTCAACTTCAGAATTTCTGACTTCCAAAACTATAAAAGAATAAACCTATGTTGTTTTAAGATGCTAAATTTGTGAATATTTGTTGTGATAGCAATAGGAAATTAATGTGCATACCCTAGAATGAAAAATAACATTACTAACATTTGTAACTCAAGTGAGAAATATGCCAGATCCTCATTTTATTAACCAGAGTTGAATGAAGTATACAGGCCTAATTAGAGGGAAGTTTGCAGTTGGTAAAGATGTGTGGCCTTTGTGATAGTTAATTTGATTTCTCTGTCAGTAAGAAAAGAAAGGAAAGGAAAACAGTGAAAGACATTACAGTGATAGGATTTGTTAATATAAGAGATATAGCATGATAATAAGAGAGAGAGCTTTAAGATATTAAATATGATATTTCAAATATAATGAACATTTACAACATAGAAAGCATTATGCTAATAACTTTGCATTCATTGCCTTATTTGATTCTTATGTCAGCTCTGTGAGTTGGAGATATTATCAGCATCCCCACCTTATGAAAGAAAATTGTAAATGAGCTAGGCAGAGCAACTTGCCACAAGTCATAGGGTAATAGAGCTGCCATGTTAATAGATCATTTTTGATAGGAATGAACAAATCATGGCAGGAACAATAGTGCTGTTAAGTACATAAACATAGCCTGGTTTACTTCAGGGAAGGGATGGAATACTCAAATACTCTAAGGATATGGGTTTGCATAATGCCTCTCTTGCTAATACAAATAGTTAGGAATATATGACTTTGGGGAAAACATCAGTCCCAGAAACAGAGTCCCAAAAGACCATCAAGCAATTCTGAAGATAGTATACACCCCTTCTGTCTCAAGGAGTTGTATAGTGAGTATCCACAGAGGGACATACCTAAAAGTTTCCTCAGGTTTCATAATACTACATCCTTGCTAATACATACTTAAGTCATATTCAATTATGAACCCATACTCGGCAAGGGGCCATATACAAAGCCATATATAATTTTGCATTTCACATATTTTTTTCTGAGATGACATGTATTAGAGAACAATCAAGAAATAAGGAAATCTATAAGGTTTTTCCTCTGAGAATTCAAGACAGAATCAAGGTTAAAGATTTAATAAAATGGCAAATACGTATTAGGATCCTAATTTCAGAAAAGCACATAGCATAGAACTAGAACTAACCACTCACGTTGAAGCTCTGGGTTTGGTTTAGAAACTTAAAAATTGGTTAAAAATATATTGTTCATCTTATTTGTTTAACTTGATTTGATGGAAATGTATCTAGCAACTTCTTATAGTTTTGTTTTCAGAGCCGGAAAAAGAAACTAGAACAAAAACAATGAATATTCTGAGAACATTTTGAAAATGGTGCAGATTATTTTTAGTAGGTTTAATGCTTAAAATGGAAAAGAAATGACTAGATTATTTATTTTTAATATATGACTTCAAGACATCATGGAAAGAATATCCTATCAGTTTGTGACCTTAAGTGAAATACTTGTGAATAAATGTATAAAATATCTGACCTAGAAATTTTATTTCTTGCCAGCCAATCAATTCTAAAGGCTTAAATTGTGGTCAGTGAACTTGAGTGATTGCCTCATGTTTTCATGGAAGATTTGTGTGGCAAATCCAGGGTATATTATTTGATAAATGCTTTGGCATGAGTTTGAAATGGCACAAAATGTTGAAAGAAATTTTATAGGATGATCCATTCTCTTATGGATCATCCTATAAAATTTCTCAGATAGAATAATCGGAGGATTTTTCACTATATATGTAGAAGAGTAATGGGGGCAAAATAGTATTCTGACCAAAATGATCTGAACATTGTAGTAGATTAAACTTTGCTGCAAATTCTCTGATTGAGACATGGAATTTCACCCTTTGAAAGAGTGACTTCTAGGACTAAGAGAACACAGTGGAAATGATGTCATTGTAGATCAATGACAGTTGATCTGGCATTTTCTACCTTGCTTTCAAGGAACTCTGAGCCACCACATATGGAGTCTGAATTCCCTGCTGAAAAGACAATGAAGAAAGGATATGAAACTACATGGAGAAAGAGAGAGCCCATTTGTGTCTTATCTTACAGTTGTTTCCACCTGGCACCATCTCACTCGGTGAAGCCATCTTGAACCCTCCAGGCCAGACCAGCTACCAGCTAAATGCTACTGTCTCACACAGGGGAAGCCACCTGAACTCAAGAAACATCATCTGATCCTCACTGATATTCATGACCTACAAAACTGTGAAGCATAATAAAATGATAGTTGTTTTATGCCAATTCATTTGGGGAACTTATGTGCAATTGGCTTGACTCAGCTATAAAATGGACTTAAGGATCTTGTAGACTTGTTACAAGGATTAATCGAATTAGTGAAAAGAGAAAGCTGAGATTGCCATCTATTGATTGTTGTAGAGTCCATCTATTGACTCTAACTGGCAAATAACAATAATGACTGTTTCTTGTTTGTTTTTGTTTTTGTTTTGAGCTGCTAGCCATTGTGTGGAGACTCAGTAGATGATTACTCCTCATGCAGAACAATTTTTCTGCTAAAATCTCTATGGTAGAGTAATTTCTTAATTAAAATAATTATGGAAAAGTAAATCCCTTCATTTATCTTCAATTGTAGGGCTAGGCTTACACTGATTCATCTCAGTTCAATCATCTTGTCTTACTTGTTAAGGAGCAACCTTTTTCCCAGCAGTTAATCACAGTTTCAGGAAAGCTAACCGTCTACTTTCATGAAAGAATGTATGACTTTGCTGAATAAATGAAAGTACTTTATATTTTGAAGACCTATAGTTTATAAATGGTTCCTAAGCATGTCGCATATTTTGAGCTTAATACATGCATCTTGGGAAACACATAGTGAAGAATTATTATTCCCATTTTGCAGATGAAAATCCTAATACTCAGAATGGGAGTGATATGCAAAAATCAATATTAAATGCATTCCTGCAATGAATAACTTGCAGACCTCTTTCTGGAGATTTTGTAGTGATCTTCCTTTACTCCAGCATAACAATTTGAGCTAAATAAATTTGTGTTGTACCTTTACAAATAATTTCCTCATTTATTTTGGTATTCAGATTATTTATTCTAGAAGCTGCAAGCAATCTAAAACATTAATTTCAGGAATGCAACTTCCTTTGTCCAAAAATCTCTGCCAAATACCACAGTTGGATGAATTAGAAAATGAAATTCCAAAAACAATACTCTGAGCAAAATTTTAAGTAAACAGTTGCCAGCTTTTGTGTGTGTGTGTGAGAGTTTGGTGTAAAGTTCTTTGTTCTAAGAGGAAAAAAAAAATCCTACTTAAAGTGCCTTAACACTGATGTTTAATGTGCAACAAGTGTCGTTTCCAGGCAACCTCTGAGGCAGGTGTTTAAAACCGTTCTAGCCCCAGAATAAGTGACCCTGCTATGGTATCACACTCTTGAAATGTTCCAGTGGAGTCTGTGACTAAAATTACATATAACGCACGTAGATTGTGATTCTTAGTAATGCATGAGACTAAACAAAGAATCCTTTTTGAAAATCCCTGTGTAAAATTTAAAATGAAGTACCTTTCATTTTATCAAATCCTTTGCTTAAGAGGCACTAAGTGTAAATTAATGGGCTCACATTGGAAATGTAAAATAATTGAATAGCTGGAAAGAACACTTATCAGTTTGGAAAGTACCTCCCTAACACCTACAAGTTTTTAATCTTAATTTTAAAATTTGTAACAAGAAAACCATGCCTAAGAATGCCCCTCACCAAAAGAAATTAACAAGGCAGTTCATTAGATGACTGTGATGACAACATTATGTAAAAAGTCTGCAAGCCACTTGTGGTCATATCTAAGGATTTTGTGTTCTTAGTACACGATATATTTAGTATTTAGTCCTCTACATTTTACTTGTGTGACTCTACAAAAATATCTAACCTAGTTGAGCTTGGTTTTCTGTAAAATAAAACTAAAAAATAGCCTATCTCCAAGGCTAGTAGTATGTTTGGTGTAAGATATCCTTATAGATCCCCAACATATTTCCAAACATAAAGTCAGTTAGTCTACAAAAGTGTAGAGCATTTGTATAGTGTCCAAGAACATGGAGTTAAGTGATCAGGACCTAAATCCAGTTTTTACATCTTAAGAAGTTTAACTATAAGCAAATTAATTTCTCTCTTTCTCTCTAATATTTAACATCAGAAAATGAGAGAAATAACAGTCCATATCATAAGATTGCCAAAACAATTAAGTAAGGTTGGAATGCATAGAATAGTTCAGGAATTGAATTGTAAAACCTTTGAATAGCAAAATCATAGTGGTAGCTTGATAAGTAAAAGTTACTCTAATTTTAAGTGAAATTGTTTCTTTTTTTTTTCCTCAAATGCAAAATTACCAGTTAGTTCAATTTCTACTTTAAATGAAGCAATCCAGAAAAATATCGCTTTTTCAAATCACGTAGGGAAAATACACCTTTTTTTAAATTCTTGATGTGTGAGTGACATTTAATCTTTTAAATGAAAATCATGCAAGCATAATCTGAATTAAATAGATATTCCAGTGTTATATAAAATCTGTCTTGGTAAAGGTAAGGGTGTTAATCCTGTGGTAGTAGTCAACTTTAGATTAAGTTAAATTTTGCTGTAATTTCTGTCTGGTTCTCTATAGACACAGTTCTTGTTTCTTAGGTATGGAGCAATATAACTATAAAATTTACCTATAAGTAAGTAATTCACAATTTAAATAATGAATTTAAGTATTAGCTTAGGTTTTTTTTAATTAAATCAAAAATACTTAATGAACACCACTTATATACCATACTCTCCTACTAAGCAAATAGTTGGTGTTGGCACAACACTAATTTGTTTGAAATTTCTTTATTCAAAATCCAAACCATTCTCTTTATAGAACTTGAAATTTAAACCATAGAATACCCTGGGCTGATTGACCAGCTCCAAAAGCTTATTTATAACATGAGTTTAGTTGTAGTGGTAGAAAAAAATATCATAGGTATGATCACATCAGGGACAGGTATGACTGCAAATGTATTGAATCAATAGATATGAGATCTTCATCTAGCAAAGTACCCAGAGAGTAACAGAGGTTCAAATAAACATTGATGGAATGGATAAATTAATGAATGTTTCTAACATTAGCAAAAGCAACAATCCTTACAATTTTATGTTCAGTAATTTTACTTCACGTTTTATTTCATTTTTTTAAAAAAGATTTTATTTATTTATTTGACAGAGAAAGAAACAGCAAGAGAGGGAACACAAGCAGGGGAGGTAGGAGAGGGAGAAACAGACTCCCCACTGAAAAGGGAGCCTGGTGTGGGTTTGATACCAAGACTCTGGAACAATGACCTGAGCTTAAGGCAGATGCCTAATGACTGAGCCACCCAGGAGCCCCTGTGTTTCATTTCTACACCTTATACCATCTTTGGTAATTAGATACTATCTCAGTTTTGCAGAAAAATACTTTGAATGTCAGAGAATTTAAGAACATGCAAAATAATTCATAATCATATGAATGAATTTTCTCATCTTGAAATTGAGGGGAATAAGCAAAGTAAACTTTGAGGATATTCTCTAAAGAAACATATTTTGAATAGACAACTATGAACTAGACAATAAGCATGATAAAAATTGAAGGAAAGACAGTCTATTACATCTACACCATCATGGAAAACCTGTATTCTAGGATACTTAGTAAGAGGCTTAGAAAGCTGTAAGAGCTGACCATCTGGCTCAGTCTACTTCCTCTCGCTAAGGAGATATAAACTCACTGATGACAAGTTCTATTTAGGTATCAAATGAGCTGGATGTCTGGAAAAAGAAAAAGAAAAAAAAAATCACAAAAAAAGTTGTCTATTTCTGAGATATAATAAGATGTTACTTTGTCTGGGTGTCACTCAGAGTTCTATGTCTAAAAGCCTCCCCTCTTCTTGCTGAGGATTTTATTTTGTTTCATTTGCATGGCTAAATAAATCATACACAGGACATGTGCGTGTGGTTCCTGTAACAATAAATAGCTCACCTAAAATGTTCACCTCAGTGCATGAAGAATTAGGAAGTAAAGAGATGTGTTTTGGAGAATTCATGAAATTGTTGAAATTCAATGTAAAATTGGTCATACATTTTCCTTCGAGAATTTTTAAAGAAAAAATATCCATCTTAATCAGCAGTTCAAAGGATTTATTAAACCAAATATGACCCATTGGAAGACATAGAGTGATAAATGCCTTCACATACATTGTATGATAGAAGCCCAAACAGGTTGCCATGGAATTTAAAATTAGAGTCATCTGGTTCAGACATAGACATCACAGAACAATTCCAGCAAAAGGTAATGCTTGAAATTACCTTTAAATGATGAGTGGGAGTTATCTGGTTGCTGTAAGATGGAAAGAGCACTTTCAGTGAGAGAAAAAGTAAGTACAAAGAGAGTGAATTGCTAAAGAGCCTGATTCTTCATGGAAATGGCAAGTTGTTCAGTATGGTCAGAATTAAGAGTGGAAAGAGAATTACTGTAAAAATAAAAGCCCATTTTCTAGTTTATGCCTTGAATCATCCTAGCTCAAGTTTTTTATAAAGCACTTCCTAAGCAACAGAATCTTTTGTTATCTATCAGCCTATGACTTACAATATCAAAGAACAATAATAGAATCCAGTTGAAGAGGGCAGGGAATCAAGAAGATATTTGCTTTTCACTTGGAAAAAAAAAATGAAGTTGGAATAAGAATTTCACCATTCAAGGAAATATAATAAGAAAATAAAAAGTAATGTTCAAGTTATAAAAATGATTCTTTGAAGCCAAAGATAGAAAATCAAGCATCTAAAAGTACCTTTGGAAAAAAATGCATATTATAGGAAACAAATGAAATATAGAGAGTTTATGACTTGCATTCTTAGCAAAATAAAACATGAAAACTCTTTTAAAAAGAGATTGTAAACAAGATGAAAAAGCCAAAGATTTTATGAAAATTGTAACATTGGGAGAATTAAAAATACATGAAATAAGAAAATGATTTAAGTAAAACTACTATAAACATAATCTTAAATTTTTCTAAGTTGTTAGCAACAGAATTAATTATGTAAAACTCAAACCAGTGGTGAAGAAAACAACCTAAGTTCACAGTTGAGAATTTGTGGCAGGAGCTTGAAGAATTAAGATATCAGAAAGAAGAGTGGACCCTTCATTGATTAGTGTTAGGGTTATAATTAGAATTTGATTTAACTAGTGAAAGGGCTAAGGTAAAGTTAGGTTTAGGACTGCATCAACAGATCACTAAAATTACTTGAAGGAAATAGGAAAAATAGGAAAAATAAAATATTCAAATTATTACAGAGAATATATTTTCAGAATGAAGAAATCACTGACTCTGCAGACAAAAAAGCCCTTTGATTTACATATGACTAATTAAATAAAAGGAACAAATCCACACTATATCTTCATGAAATGCTTGACTTTTAAAGAAAATAAAAGGAAACCAAACATTGAAACAACATACAAGCAGAAGAAAAAAGTTCATAAACTTAAAAACAAAATGATCACTAAAGTCTGAGCTATAATTTGCCATAGGATCAATTAATTTCCATGAAATGTAACTACCTCCTTAATTGTGAAATTTGCGGAAAACTTCCCAATTTGTTTTCTAAAATAAATATAATCCTGACATCAAAAAGGTTGAATAGTCAGTGCTTTGCAATGGACATGCTGGAATTCAATCTGGCTTCCCTACTTAATTGTTTTGTGATTGGGAAAATTATTTTCTGTGTTCCTCAGTGTGTTAGTCATCTCAGATTTCAATTAAAAAAAAAGTGCCATTGATTGGCTGGCTTAAACAACAGAGATTTATTTTCTTATACTTATGGAGGCTAGAAGTACAAGGTCAGAATTTCAGATGATGAGGTACTGATAAGAACCCTCTTCCTCACTTGAGTACAGATTTCCTTCTCACTGTGTCTTCACATGGCAGAGAACTATGGTGTCTCTTCTTCGTCTTACAATGACATTAATTCTACCAGAGTATGCCATCTTTCTGACCTGATCTAAACTAATTACCTCCCAGAGGTTCCATCTCCAAATACCATCACTCTAGGGATTAAGACTTCAACATATGAATTTTGCAGGGACATATTTTGTTCCATTGTACTTGCCTTTCTCACATATAAAACAAAGATATTAATACAACATTCTCTTTAGAGGGCTGTTGTAAAGAGCAAGTGAAATAATAGGCATAAGGGAGTGAAAGGAAAAGCTAAGACATGATCAATGCCATATGCCTACTGGCTGGTATTATTATTATCTCCAGGTTACTACCACTCAGTAATAGACATCAACAAAATTTTTAATGAAAGAAGTAATTCAAATCTAACAATTATTAAAATAGATGATCAAAGAAATCATTCCTTGAGTGTACGGATATTTTTTACTATTATTTTATTAGATAGTGTGATTCACTTTATTACTATATTCAAATATAATTTGACATTATCTCATTAGTGAATAATATAAATATGACTATAGATAATTTAAAATATTACTTAGAAAGAAAGAATACTAATGTACTAAGTCTGTAAGCCATGCATCATTCTAAGTTTTGAGGCATTCTCATCAGAAACAGAAACAAGGTAAGTATATCACCATTAGCTAGTATTTTATTAATTCTGCCTCAAAAGAGCCAACTCCTGAAATAATAAAGCACCACTGTACTTATTCTCTTAAAGAAAAAAAAATATCTGGGGGTATAATCATTACTATAAGTTGAAAAATCATTATTTTCAAATAAAATTATTATTATCCTGGGAATTCAAATTGACTTACAAACTCTTAGGAATAATAAAATGGTATTATTAAATCAATTTTGAAAATTTAAAAATAAGATAATTATTTAATAAGCAATTCAAAAATTTTAAGAAATATATAGTTTTAAGGAAGGTTTATAGTCCTCATTCTTGGCCTTTGTTTTTTAAAGAAATATTTATTGAGTGGCACCTGGGTGGCTCAGTCAGGTAAGCAAGCATCTGCCTTTGGCTTGGGTCCTAGTCCAGGGGTCCTGGGATTGAGCCCCATATGGGGGAGTGGGGGGCTGTTCAGCGGGGAATCTCACTCTGCCCTTCCCCTGCTCCTTTGCTCTGTCTCACGTAAATAAAATCTTCAAAAAAGTATTTACTAAAGAAATGACAATTCATAAACTGATCACAGTTGTTCTAAAGATAAGTTTTGCATCTCCACAGGGCTTATATTCCTTATTTTCAGATTTTAAACTTGCTTAAGAACCCCAGAACTGAAATATTTTCCTAGGATCTCTCTGGAAGTAACACTAAGGTTTCACAGATGAGTCCACTTTGCTTAACAGGGTTGCAGGTGTGAAGGATAAACTGCTCTCTGAAGTACACTGTTTTTCAGTTTCTTTCAGAAACTCTGAGTGCTGCTGCTATTAATTTATTTCGCCCCCCATGAGAAAGATTCTGCTGACTATGTTGCTAACAATCATGAAATAACCACCTGCCACCGTACCATTCTGGTATTAGAAATGGCAGCAGGAAAGAGTGGTATACCTGTTGTCTCAACAAGATAAGCACTGCTCCTTATTATAGTCAATAAGACCCAAAGATTACTGCCCTTTGGGGAATAAAACTTGATGAAGAATTTTCTATAGTAGAAAACAGAAATTGTGACCAGAGAAAAGGAATTGTTCATTTGTCACAATGTTGTTACATTTACTACTTTAAATGTTATAAAAGCACTCAGGAGCTTGCCAATATTTTGGTTCAAAGATTCAATTGGATGCGTAACAAATAGGCTATATATATATATATATTAAAAAAACACTTTTGCCTCCAGGAAAGAATAGTCAGTTTTAAATGAATATGAAAATCATGTGGAACAGAACATTCACTTTATTTTGTGATTGAAGTATAACCATCGTATCAGGGGAAATGACTGACCTAAGGAATGGGATTATTTTAGTTTGATTTTTCTTTCTATTTCCCAGTTTCCAAAGTTGTAAGGAAAAGAACTTTTAGATGAAAAACATCTCAATTATTTGAGTAGTAAACACACAAAATTCCATATTGTTTAATCTCATTAAATTGATTTGCACAAAAGAAAGTATTGAAATACCACCTTTAGTATCTGTATATCTATCACTAAAAGAAGTATCTGATGTATTTTTTTTTAAAGATTTTATTTATTCATTTGACAGAGATCACAAGCAGGCAGAGAGGCAGGCAGAGAGAGAGAGGAGGAAGCAGGCTCCCTGCTGAGCAGAGAGCCCGATGCGGGGCTCAAACTCAGGACCCTGGGATCACGACCTGAGCCGAAGGCAGGAGCTTTAACTCACTGAGCCACCCAGGCCCCCTGATGTATCTTTTATATAGCAAAACAACTAGATATTTTTAAGGTTCAAAGGAAAAGATATTCTCTTAATGATGCTTGTTTGGATCAGATAGTTTATAAAACAGAAAAGGCAATCGTAACGACACCTAAAAAACTAACTTCTGTAAAAAATTAGGTAGTGTCTATTTTTAAGCCAAAGCATAAGTGTTTTATAGCTAACCTAAATATTAAAGTAGGAATAAAGGAGGCAGAAAAATTATTTTGTGAGCTAACAATGTATTTCAAAATATGTGTTCTGTGTATTGTTTAGTGTACAAATCAAAGTGAGAAAGTAAATATAATTCTAATTTGCAGAATATTTTAATTTCACTTTTTAACATTCTTCATTAATTATATATGCTAACTTCTCTGGTCTTCTATTTTACATTGCAAAGAGCATTGTAACAAACATGCATAATAAAAGATTTTCCAAAATCTGGTAAAATCTTCAACTTCACTCTTACAACTTTAGAGTGATAGAAAACAGAATTAACACAGTTACTCATTGCTATCCACAAAAGCAACCTGCATCAATTTTGATTTTATTATATTTCTCTAATACATCTATATATTTATAGCACACTGGATAAAGCCTTCATTACATTTTATCATACACTTTTTCCTCCTTTCATTTCTATTCAGAATTAACACCTTGAACTCTATAGGAATTATATCTACAAAAATTATGTTTACAAAAAAGACTTTACTTTTTTTTTTTTTTTTTTACAATACCATAAAATAAATAGTCTCACTTTTCTCCACCAAAGTTATGGCTGTCTCCAAAGCCATAAGTGACTTAATAATTATCCTTGGGAAACCATCCACAGCTGCAGATGAATGTAAAGAGAGCGTATATAGGTATAGCCTCTGTAGAGGGACAGTGTATAGGTCCAGCCAGGTTTTATGTTGTTGAGATCTCTGAGTATCTCATTTTTGAGATTGTAATAAGGGCCATCTCCTTGGTGTCGAAAGACAAGGAAAGAGAGTAGAATTTTGGCTGTTCTCTGGGCCCCTCTCTTTTTATGTTGTTACCTAATTGCTCTGAGTTATGAACTTGAGTTTTGAAATTTATGGGTGTTGTTTAAAGTAGAGAGGTAACTCAAAGTAAGAGGAACTTAGAAATTAGTGGTTGATAAGAGAAATAGCAGGGTGATTATTGTTGTTGTTGTTGCTTTTCTTTTTATCAAAGTAGATCCAGGCAGGAAAGCAAACAGTATGTAGCTTCCAGGTCAAAAATTTTATATCATATACTGGGTAAGATATGTTGGAGTTCAGATAAACCAAAACAAAAAGATACCATATAACTTCCGGAATTATTTAATTTATAGATGACTACTGGTAGTCATTTAGAAATTGGGAGAAATTTCGCTCAATAAGTATATGTTCATGCCTAATTACTTTCTGCTTACATGCTGGGTTAAGGATCTTTTGTGTTCATTAAAATGTTTCATTTATTACTGATTTATTGTTTGGCCATGCACATTCATTACAAGAAAAACAAAATTTTTGCTTTGTGATTTATTAACTATACTGTATTTATTATAATTATAGTGTATTTATTGAAAGCTGAAAGTCCTGAGAAAAGGAAAATTTGAATGTGTTTTTTGGGGGGGTACATTTTATTGAGTAAATATATTGTAGATTTCTCCCTTTGCTAGTTTTCAAATAATTATATCTTTCTTTTTTTTTTTTCAAAAAGATCCATAAGTGCACTTTTAAACTCTTTATTCTAGATTGCTCAAGTATCAAGTAACAAGAAAGAATGGATTTTACTGGTTTACCTGTTTTAAAATAAGCACTGAAAACTTTCTGTGGAGTTTTTATTCCTTATGACATGAAGTTTCACGGAGCAACTTGGTAGCTACCCAAACTTAGCATTTGCCTTCTCCAGAGACTTGTTAAAAAGTAGCACATATAAAAGAGAAAATTTGCAAAGGTGAATTAAGAAATATCATTCACAGTGATAAAAATGTTGTACAGTTTCAGAAAATACATGTCAGTTCAATTCTCATGCACGAGAGCAATTCATGGTCAGTATAAATTGTAAGATTTTTGCAAGCCTACAGGGGGTTTAAATACTTAGGATCTTTTAATTCAACAATGTGTCTTACTGAAAAAAAAATAGTCTACAAAAAGAGAATTGCAATAAATGGTTTTCTGCAATAAAATGCCAATTAAACTTTGAAACAGATACCCTATGTTGAACCTTTTAATGTAGCTCTCCCAGTACTCTGAATCTGGTTGGTAGACTTCAGTAAATGGTGTGATGTGACAATTTATCATTTCCATCCACTCTTTCCCAACTGGGGAAATTTGAATCACAGAAAAGATTAAATGACTATTTTTTCAATTCTCCCAAGTTTGATTCATAACTAATATCACACCAGGTATATAGGAGAAAAGATAATTTGTTACATGCAATAGATGTTTTAGGATTTTAAGGTTGAGAAAGACTAACAGCTCTATTCTTAAAAATGCATACCATCAATGTCCCTGTCTCATTTGACATAAAACTATGAATAGCAAAGGCAATATTGTATGTTTGCATTAGTATAGCTGTAGACAATGAGAGGGAATAATCAACTACAATCCTACAATATTTGAAATATGCATTGTTTATTTCTCAATGTCACATCTATTCAATCTCTTAACCAAAGACTGCAGTTGCTAAAGCTGAACTAGTTTGGTAATTGGTATAATTGATGACTGGCTCTCAGTTGCCAAAGTATAGGTAGGAAGTGGAGCTTGCTGAGTATTTTCCATTCCATGTTTGTTTTGTCAGCCTTTGACAACCAATTCATTTATTCTTTTCAACAAATATTTCGTGAACATACAAGGCTTGAGATGCACTGTTCTATGCATTGAAGATTTAAGAAATGAGGAGTGCCTATATGGCTCTGTCATTTAAGCCTCCAACTCTTGATTTAAGCTTAGGTCATGATATCAAGAGTTGTAAGATTGAACCCCATTAGGGGCTCTGCATTGGGCCTACCGCACGCTGAGGATTCGATCTCTCCCTCTCCCTCTGCACCATCTCTTCTCAAATAAATAAATAATAAAATAAAATAAATCTGCTTATCATCAAGGATAGGGTAAGAATGAGGAGTGAAGATAAACAAAAGGATAGAATAGAAAATAAGAGGTCAGGGACAGAATAAAGGAAAGAAACTGAGGATTACAGAAGGGAGGGAGGTGAGAGGATGGGTGACTGGACGACCGGTATTAAGGAAGGCATGTGTTGGCACTGGGTATTCTATGCAACTAAAGCATTGTTGAACACTACAACAAAAACATATGATGTACTCTATGTTGACTAACTGAACATAATAAAAAATAAGTTAAAAGAGAAAAAAAAAAAAAAGAAGGTCATAGATGTTTCTTGAAATCCAAGTAAAAACCCACTGTGGCTTTGCCTAGCCATTGAGGTCATGATGAGTAACCATAACATAGATATATTATGGAGATGAAGTAGCCAGAAATCCCTGAGAAACTAGAAGTGGTTTATGAAAGACTGCAAGAAATCAACTAAATTAACAGGGACTTTGAGAATTTATATTCAATAAATTGAATATAAATTTTACCCTAGTGAGTATTTTCTGGGTAAGTCTTCAGTTTTACAGTCAAAATCAACTAAAATAAGTAACGGGGGACAAAGTGGCCCCAATTCTCCTGTTGTATAGATTCTCCCTACATGATTATTAGGTGTGAGTGCTAGACAAGAAGGTGAGGTTTTATATGGCAAGCATTGTCCCTTTAGGAGCTAGATATCCTAGTGATTTCTTGGATCATTTATATTTGAATCTCAGAATATAGCCACAATTCTGCAAGACTCTGAAGTCAATATTACTAGTATTTCATCATTTTTGTTCCTAAATCAGCAATGCCATTAATAATTTTTCAAGAGTTTGAGACTGATTCAAAAGTGATCTATTATGAAATTCTGTAATTATGATTAATATTAGTCTCATGATATATACACAGAATAATAATGTAAATTTATGAATATGATACTTTTTTAAAAATATAAAAAATAATTCATTTAGCAAATTGTAAAATGAATGATCAACTTCGAAAAAAGAAATTTCATTCAATATAGAATTTCTTTCACTGCTTTCTTTCATGAATTATTAATAATAGGAAGTATTTGTTTTAAGACATCTACCTCCAAATTTTTATCCATCCAGCCCAGGAAATGCAACCCTATTATCATCAGACTTACAGTCTGAATTGCTAATCTGACTTCTTTTCCTCAACATCATGCCTTGAATTTTAGTGGTGACCCTGAATATACTTTTAAATCCTTGCTGGGAAAATCATCTTCACTGAAGATACAAATAATAAACTAGCATAGTGGTTAGTGTACATATTGATATTTAATACAAAGACTAATATAAAAAGAATAAAAACAACATGAATCAAGAAAAATACAATGCAAAATACTCAAGATTAACTATGTGATTAAAAATTAGATTCTTTCTTTCTTTTTCTTTTTTTTAGTGCTTATGACAGCTTTATTTATAATAAATTATAATAAAAAGTAACAATAGAGAACTCGAATTCCACAAATTGGTGAATGGATATTTTTTATTTAATTTTATTTTGTGTGTGTGTGTTCCAAAATTCATTGTTTATGCACCTCACCCAATGCTCCATGCAATACATACCCTCCTTAATACCCCTTAATACCCCTCCCCTCCAAAACCCTCAGTTTGTTTCTCAGAGTCCACAGTCTCTCATGGTTAAACTCCCCTCTGATTTCTACCAATTCACATCTCCTCCCCATGTTCTCCATGTTGTTCCTTATGCTCCATTTGTAAATGAAACCATATGATATTTGACTCTCTCTGCTTGACTTATTTCACTCAGCATAATCTCTTCCAGTCCCATACATGTTGATACAAAAGTTGGGTATTCATCCTTCCTGATGGAGGCATAATACTTCATTGTATGTATGGACCATATCTTCTTTATCCATTCATCCATTGAAGGACATCTTGGTTCTTTCACAGTTTGGTGACTGTGGCCATTGCTGCTATGAACATTGGTGTACAAATGGCCCTTCTTTTCACTACATCAGTATCTTTGGGGTAAATACTCAGCAGTGCAATTGCAGGGTCCTAGGGTAAAGCTGTTTTTAATTTCTTAAGGAATCTCCACATTGTTTTCCAAAGTGGCTGCACCAACTTGCATTCCCACCAAAAGTGTAAGAGGGTTTCCCTTTTTCAACATACTCTCCAACACTTGTTGTTCACTGTCTTGTTAATTTTGGCCATTCTAACTGGTGTAAGGTGGTATCTCAATGTGGTCTTGATTTGAATCTTCCTGATGGCTAATGATGATGAACATTTTTTTATGTGTCTGTTAGCAATTTACATGTCTTTTATGGAGAAGTGTCTATTCATGTCATCTGCCCATTTTATGATGTAAATATTTGTTTTCTGTGTGTTGAGTTTGAGGAGTTCTTTATAGATCGTCAATATCAGCCCTTTGTTTGTAGTGTTATTTGCAAATATCTTCTCCCACTCTGTGTGTGTCTCTTTGTTTTGTTGACTGTTTCATTTGCTGTGCAGAAGCTTTTCATCTTGATGAAGTCCCAAAAGTTCATTTTTGCTTTTGTGTCCTTTGCCTTTGGAGACATATCTTCAAGGGAGTTGCTGTGGCTGATATCAAAGAGGTTACTGCCTATGTCCTCCTCTAGGACTTTGATAGTTTGAAGCCTCCTGTTGAGGTATTTTATCCATTTTATCTTTGTGTATGGTTTAAGAGAATGGTTGAGTTTCATTCTTCTATACATAGCTGTCTAATTTTCCCAGCACCATTTATTGAGGAGATTGGTTTTTTTTCCACTGCATATTTTTTCCTGCTTTGTTGAAGATAATTTGATCATAGAGTTGAGGTCCATATCTGGGCCCTTCCACTGGTCTATGTGTCTGTTTTTGTGCCAGTACCATGATGTCTTGGTGACCACAGCTTTGTAGTAAACCTTGAAATCAGGCAACATGATGCCCCCAGTTTTGCTTTTCTTGTTCTATATTTCCTTAGCAATTCAGGTCTCTTCTGTTTCCATATAAATATTAGGATTGTTTGTTCCAACTCTTTGAAAAACTCCAGTGGGATTTTGATCAGTATGGCACTGAAAGTATAGATTGCTCTGGGCAGTATAGACATTTTAAGAATGTTTATTCTTCTGATTCATGAGCATGGAAAGCTCTTCCATCTTTTTGTGTCTTCAATTTCTTTCATAAGAGTTCTGTAGTTCCTTGAGTACAGATTCTTTACCTATCTGGTTAGGTTTATTCCCAGGTATCTTATGGTTCTTGGTGCTTTATAGTAAAGGGAATCAGTCCTCTAATTTCCCTTTCCATTTTTTCATTGTTAGTGTATAAGAAAGCAACTAATTTCTGTACGTTAATATTGTATCCTGTCACATTACTAAATTGCTGTATGAGTTCTAGTAGTTTGGGGATGTAGTCTTTTGGGTTTTCCATATAAAGTATAATGTCATCAGCAAAGAAAGAGAGCTTGACTTCTTTGCCAATTTGAATACCTTTTATTTATTTTTGTTGTCTGATTGGTGTTGCTAGGACTTCTAGTACTACATTGAACAGTGGCAAGAGTGGGCATCCTTGTGTTTGTGATCTCAAAAGGAAGGCTGTCAGCTTTTCCCCATTGAGGATGATATACACTGTGGGTTTTTCATAGATAGATTTTTTAAAATTATTTATTTATTTGACAGAGAGATCACAAGTAGGCAGAGAGGCAGGCAGAGAGAGAAAGAGGAAGAAGCAGGCTCCCCGCTGAGCAGAGAGTCCAATGTGGGGCTCGATCCCAGGACCCTGAGGTCATGACCTGAGCCAAAGGCAGTGGCTTAACCCACTGAGCCACCCAGGTGCCCCGATTCCAGTTCTTTAAGGTGTAAAGAGAGTTGGTGTATTTGGGACTTTTTAGTTTTTTTTTTTTAGTAAGGCTTAGATGGCTGTTTTTTCTCCTTAGGACTGCCTTTGTCGTATCCCATAGGTTTTGGACTGATGAGTCTTCATTCTCATTTGTTTCCATGAATTGTTTAAGTTCTTCTTTGATTTCTTGGTTGATCCAAACTATCTTGAGCAGGATGGTCTTCAGCTTCCAAGTGTTTGACTTCCTTGTAAACTTTTTCTTATGGTTGAGTTCCAGTTTCGAAACATTGTGGTCTGAGAATATGCAGGGAATGATCTCAATGTTTTGGTATCAATTGAGCCCTTTTTTGATTCAGTATGTGGTCTATTCTGGAGAAAGTTCCATGTGGCCTCAAGAAGAATGAGTATTCTGTTGTTTTAGGGTAGGTGGAATGTTCTATGACTTTCCTATGACCTATGAGGTCTATCTTGTCCAATGTGTCATTCAATTCTTTTGTTTCTTTATTGATATTCTGCTTGGATGATCTGTCTATTACTGAGAGTGGCATGTTAAGATCCCCTACAATTTATGTATTCATATCAATATGACTCTTTATCTTGATTAACAATTGGATTATGTAGTTGGCTACTCCCATATTGGGGGCATAAATATTTACAATTGTTAGATCTTCTTGGTGGATAGACCCTTTAAGAATAATGTAGTGTTCTTCTTTATCTCTGAATACAGTCTTCAGTTTATAATCTAATTTATCTGATATGAGAATTGCTATCCCAGCTTTCTTTTGATGCCCATTGGCATGAAAGATGCTTCTCCATCCCTTCACTTTCAGTCTGGATTTATCTTTAGGATCCAAATGTGTCTCTTATAGACAGCATATGGATGGGTCCTGTCATTTTATCCAATCTGCAACCCTGTGCCCTTTTATGGGAGCATTTAGTCCATTTACACTGAGAATAATTATTGAAAGGTACATTTTTTATTGACATCATATTGCCTGTGAAGTCCTTGTTTCTATAGATTGTCTTTGTAATTTTCTGTTCTATGTCACTCTTAGGTTCTTTCTTCTTTTATAGAACCCTGCTTAATATTTCTTGTAGTACTCGCTTGGTGATCACATACTCTTTTAAACCTTGCCAGTATTAGAAACTCTTCATTTCACCATCCATTTTGAATGTCAGCCTTGCTGGATAAAGTATTCTTAACTGCATCTTCTTCTAATTTAGTGCCCTGAATATGTCTTGCCAGCCCCTTTTGGCTTACCAGGTTTCTGTGGACAGGTCTGAAGTTATTCTGATGGACCTTCCTCTGTATGTAAAGAATATCTTCCCCCGAGCTGCCCTCAGGAGTTCTTGTTTAAAATTATGATTCATCAGTCTTACAGTCAAGTGTCTCAAGGTCTTTCTAGATTCATTAATCTTGGGGGTTGATCTTTCTGCCTCTAGGACACAAACACTGGTTCTATTTCCCAGACTGGGAAATCTTTCAACAAGAATTTGTTCAACTATATCTTCTAGTCTTCTTTCTTTCTTCTCACCCTCAGGGATCCCAATAATTCAACATTGGAATGTTTCATGGCCTCATTTATTTCCCTAATTCTGATTTCATGGCTTCTGAGCTGTTTATGTCAGACACCTCCTGATCCTTTTTCTCTATCAGTTTGTCCTCTATCACTAATTAGTGATCTTTATCTAATTAGTGATCATCTAGATCACTAATTCTATCTTCTGCTTCCCTTCCCTAGCTGTTAAAGTATTTAGATTAGATTAAATCTCACTGATAGCATTTTTAACTGCTTCTCAGATGGCTTTCCCTTCTGCCTTTAGAGATTCCATGTGGTCACTAATGGTTTTCTCCAACCTAACCATTGCCTGGATAATTGTTACCCTGAATTCCCTTTCTGACATACTGTTTATGTCCACAACCAATAGCTCGGATGGAGAGGGCACAGTCTCTGAATTTTTCCTCTGTTGGGTATTCCTTCTCCTAGTCATTTTGGTGAGAGTTATTTGAGGGTATGAGTAGCTGAATATATCAACCTCAAGCCAGGCAAGGTGCACCCTGGAATGCTTCTGAACAATCAGAAGTCACCACCAAAAAGAAAGAAAAAAGAGAAAGAGAAAGAGAGATATGGAAAAAAAGAAAAAGAGAGAGAGAGAGAGATCAGGCTGGAATGGGGCCCAAAGGTAAGATTTATAAGGTATACAAACAAAAACAGACAAACAAAAAGACCGACAAAAGTAAATGACAAGGAAAAAAAAAACTAGCCAAAATGAACCCCAAGGGTAAGATTTATATAATACCAGAACAAAAATAAATACACAGAAACACTGACAGAAGAAAAAGATGGGAGGGTGGTTATAAATCCTTGATGCTAAAGAATCCTTTGATTCTTCCTGGGTGTATCTTGATATCTTTGTTAAAGGACTCAACTTTCCAAAGATAAAGAGAGATTAAAACTGGTTTATATATAAGGGTAGTATTGATTAGGGAAAGAGGATTACCTTGAAGCTTATATCTATATGTACACTTAAAAAAATAGAAAAGCAAAAGAAAAAGACAGGTATATGTATTAAAAAAGCTCAAATTAAAAGGTTATTATGGAATATGTTGTATTAAACCTCTAGTGATGGTTAGGAGGTTAAAATTTAAAAAGAACAAGAATAATGAGAATGAATTAAAAATGAAAGTTGTATCTATGAAATATACAGATTTTAGGGTAATACCAGGAGCTTAATATCTTTTTTCCCCCTGATATTGGAGTTTTTCCAGTTTTATGGGGACCCTGTGGTGTTGTCCTCTTGTTCTTTTGGCTGGCTTTCTGGGGGAGGGGCCTGCCATGTTGTTTTTCAGTCAGTCTTGCTTGGATTGAGTCCTCCTGCTCCCTATTAAGGGGCTGGACTCTGTGGAAACTGGTTTTTCAGGCTTTTGTTCTCTGGAGGTTTTTGTTGTTTGGCAGCTTTTTGCAGCTTTTCGGAGGTTTAATGGAAAGCAAACTGCACCTAGACCTTCATCTCAGGCTGTTCCTAGAGACCACCAGTTAGTGCCCTCATGGAGCACTGTAAGGCATGAGTGGGACACACAGTTCAGACCCCAGATGCAGAGTGCTCGCAGAGTGCAAAAGACTGGTTCTAGAGAGTGCTGGCTGGCATCCACACCAGACTCCCTTACATATGCAGGCGGGAGTGTGCCTATCCCAGCACTGGTGCAAGCAGAGGAAAGCCAGGCACTCAGGGACTATGGCCTGGAGGCTTTGCCGCACTCTCTCTGGCATGGGTGGTCACTGGTGTTGGCTGTCCTGGGTCCAATGGCTTAGTACCATGCCCATGACCACCTAATTCCACCAGTTGGCCCTTAAGATCTTTTGCTCTTTTTGAGTTCTTTTAACCAAACTCCAAGATAATGTTGGTCCCCAATCACAGGGTACTTTCATATTGGAGTATTACTTTCCAATGGGTCAGTTCTGGTGGCTCCCTCCCCCTTCTGTTTTTCCTCCAATATCAGTCAAATTATTTCCACTCTGCTTTACCTCTCCACTGGTGTCTTCTGCCCCTGTAGAGATCCAGAAGTGTTTAGCCCTACATCTCATGGTTTCTTGGGTGGTTTCATGGGAGTTCAGAGTGTCTGGTAGACAATTAGCCCAATTTAGGGGACCAGCTGAAACAAGGTCTCCTACATCTCTGCCATCCTGCGCCTCCTCACTGGTGAATGTATTTCTTTATTTTTCTCTTTTTAGTAACTTTCTCTTTTTACCAATAAAACATTAATAAAATTTATTAGTGAGTACTTATTGCTAGAATTTATTACCAGACCAAATGCAGACCAAATGTTAGATAAATAAGAGATGAGAAATGAGTCAGATGGCAAAACATAAAACTATAATCCTCAGTTTTAAAATGTTGACATTATATGCAAGTGCTTATTTCTTTCAAGTTATGATTGAGAAAGGAACAGGAGACTCTTATCATGATCCTAAAAATTAAAACAAACCAGATAAACTATACATTCATTGCTTTTGTTATGTGTGTTTTTGTTCATTTTTTTTTTTTTAAACATCAGTGGAATGAACTAGAATTAAATTAAAAAAGCAATGAGTCTTTGGGAAAGGGGAAACCTGCAGCTATATTATGTGGTGAGTAACTGAAATTTAAAACAGTACCATTTACAAGAGCATCAAAACACATGAAATACTTTGGGAAAACATGTAACAAAATATCTGTAAAATGTATATGTTACAAGCTGTAAAACTGCTTGTGAAAAAGCAGTTTTCACAAAATGTGAAAAAAAATTATGATGTGAGAAATCAAGAAAATACAAATAGATGGTGAAGTATACCTTGCTCATGTATAATAAAGATATATATATTTTTTAATTCCACGTTGCTCTATAAATTCAATGCAGGTTCAATCAAAATCCCAGCAAGATTCCTGTAGAAATTGGCAAAATGATGCTAATATTTATATGACAAAAAAAGGACTTAGAATAACAACAAACTAATTTTGAAAATGAGAAGTAAAATTAAAGAACTAATACTGCTTGATTTCAAGACTTCTTATAAAAGTAGATTATTCCACATAACACAACACAAGTGAATACAGAGATCAATAAATGACATGTGGAGTTAAGAAATAAAACCACCTATTTGTGGTCAGTTAAAGGTTAATGGAGAAGGGGTAATCTTTTGAATACATGGAGTTGATACACTAAGTTATCAATACCTACACAAAGAGGAAAATAAAACTAAAGCACCTCTTATATCACATCACATACAAAAAATGAATGTTGTATGATTACACACTTAAGACCATAAAATTCCTAGAAGGAAATCATTATGATCTTGAGTCAGGCAAATATTTCTTAGGATATAAAGTAGTCCTAATAATATAATTTATTAAAAATCCATAAATGGACTTTTGTCAAAATTTGTTATTCAAAAGATGTTGTTAAGAGGTTGAAAAGGCCAAACATAGAAAGAAAATTTCCAAAATATACATCTGATAAAAGAATTGTGTCAGAATATAAATTAAGAGTCAAGATTCAGTAATAAGGACAAAATTAGTTTAAAAATGAACAAGAGGTGCACCTGGGTGGCTCAGTGTGTTAAAGTCTCTGCCTTTAGCTCGAGTCATGATCTCAGCGTCCTGGGATCAAGCCCCATATAGGGCTGTCTGCTCAACAGGGAGCTTGCTTCCCACACACCCCCCCGCCTGCCTCTCTGCCTACTTGTGACCTCTGTCTATAAATAAACAAATAAAATCTTAAAAAATAAGTAAATAAAATAAAATAAGATAAAATAAAATAAAAATGAACAAGAGATTTGAGCAAATACCTTACTAAAGGTATCAGATTTCATATACCCATGAGGGCAAATGGTTTCATTAACAGATGTTTGACATGATTGGTAATTAAAGAAATACAAGTTAGATTTTGCATTAATTAAGGCAAATCCATACAGAAGAAATATAATATGCAGTAATGTGCTGTGTATAATACACAATTAATGTATAGAACAATTCCTCAATTCATAATGAGGTATTATTTTTTTAATTAATTTATTTATTTTCAGCATAACAATATTCATTATTTTTTCACCACACCCAGTGCTCCATGCAATCCGCGCCCTCTATAATACCCACCACCTGGTACCCCAACCTCCCACCCCTCTCCCCCGCCACTTCAAACCCCTCAGATTGTTTTTCAGAGTCCATAGTCTCTCATGATTCATCTCCCCTTCCAATTTCCCCCAACTCCCTTCTCCTCTCTAACTCCCCATGTCCTCCATGCTATTTGTTATGCTCCACAAATAAGTGAAACCATAGGATAATTGACTCTCTCTGCTTGACTTATTTCACTCAGCATAATCTCTTCGAGTCCCGTCCATGTTGCTACAAAAGTTGGGTATTCATCCTTTCTGATGGAGGCATAATACTCCATAGTGTATATGGACCACATCTTCCTTATCCATTTGTCCATTGAAAGGCATCTTGGTTCTTTCCACAGTTTGGCAACCATGGCCATTGCTGCTATAAACATTGGGGTACAGATGGCCCTCATAATGAGGTACTATCACATTTGGACTAGAATGGCAAAAAAGAAACAAGACAAAACCAAAAATTGGCATTGGTATTAAAATGCCATGTGCTAACAACAATATGGAGCCATTTGAAATTTTTGACATTTTATATGAACATATAAAATAACCACTTTGGAAAAAAAATGGTTATGCCTTAAATATATATTTATATTTATATTTATATTTATCATACCATCCAGCAAATCCATCCCTAGATATTGCTTAAAAGAAATGAAAACTGATGGTTTCCCAAAGACCTTTATACAAATGTTTACCACACCTTTATTAATCTTCACCAAAAGAACCAAATTAATTTAAATATCTATTGTGAATGAACCATCAGGAAACTGTAAAATATCTCTATAAAATGCAATACTGTTAAGCAGTTAAAAAGACCAAATTTCTAATAAATACACCAACACGGACAAGTTTCAAAAGTATTCTACTGGGGGCACCTGGTTGGCTCAGTGGGTTAGGCCTCTGCCTTTGGCTTAGGTCATGATCTCAGGGTCCTGGGATCAAGCCCCACATCGGGCTCTCTGCTTAACAGGGAGCCTGCTTCCCTCTCTCTCTGCCTCTCTGCCTACTTGTGGTCTCTGTCTGTCAAATAAATAAATAAAATCTTAAAAAAAAAAAAGTGTTCTACTAAATGAAAAACACCAGCTACAAATTCCTACGTGTTGTGCCATCAGTTTCTCTGACATTCTAGAAAAGACAAAACTATAGAGACAGAAATCAGAAATACCTGTAAGGTATTCTTATGTGTCTGGATATTTCATATGTCATATGAAATGAGTAAAGGGATGGCACATTGACAAATAAAAATTAAACCATCTGCCTTTAAAAAAAACCTACTTATATTTAATCATGTAAAGAAATTTTAATAGACAAATTTTAAGAAAATCATTGATGAATCCTTAAATACTACATCAAAAAATCAAAAACTAATGATATACTATATGCTGGCTATTTGAAAATCATAATAAAAAAGTAAATAACGCCACAGTAAAAATAAGTAAATAATTAAAATTTTAAAAAAATCATTGAATTTAACCTTTGTCTTTGCTGAGAACTGCTCATTAAGAATGAACACTTCTAGGGTGCCTGGATGGCTCAGTGGGTTAAGCCTCTGCCTTCAGCTCAGATCACGGCCTCAGGGTCCTGGGATCCAGACCTGCATCGGGCTCTCTGCTCAGCAGGGAACCTGCTTCCTCCTCTCTCTCTTTCTGCCTGCCTCTCTGCCTACTTGTGGTCTCTGTCTGTCAAATAAATAAATAAAATCTTTAAAAAAAAAAAAAGAAAAAGAAGAATGAACACTTCTGACAATTCTTAAATGTTCTTCTTTTATTTTTTATAATTCGTCTATATAACTATACCAGTTTATAACAATACTTTGGCAGTTATTTAGTAATTCCATTAGTAGGTATTTACTCAAAAAATATGAAATCACTAATTAGAAAAGATATATGTACCTCTATGTTTATTTATAATAGCCAGTTATGGAAGCAACCTAGTGTTCATCCATAGATGAAGAGATAAAGAACAAGTGATATATATATATATATATATATATATATATATAATTTTATTATTATTTTTTTAAGATTTTATTTATTTATTTCACAGAGAGAGATCACAAGCAGACAGAGAGGCAGGCAGAGAGAGAAAGAAAGAGGGAAGCAGGCTCCCTGCTGAGCAGAGAGCCCGATGCGGGACTTGATCCCAGGACCCTGAGATCATGACCTGAGCCAACGGCAGTGGCTTAATCCACTGAGCCACCCAGGCACCCTATTATTATGTTTTTACACAGCCATAAAAAAGAGTCAGATCTTGCCATTTACAACAATATGAATGGATCTAAAAAACATAATGTTAAGTGAAATAAGTCAGAAAAAGACAAAAACCATTTGTCTATACTATACTATTATTTTACTTATATATGAAATATGAGAAACACAATAAATAAAGAAAAAAGAGACAAACCAAAAAACAGACTCTTTTTTTTTTAAAGATTTCATTTATTTATTTGACAGACAGAGATCACAAATAGGCAGAGAGGCAAGCAGGGGTGGTGCGGGGGAGAGGCAGGCTCCCTGCTGAGCAGAGAGCCCTATGTGGGGCTCAATCTTAGGACCCTGGGATCATGATCTGAGCTGAAGGCAGAGACTTTAATCCACTGAGCCACTCAGGAGCCCCCCAGAAACAGACTCTTAAATATAGAGTACAAACTGATGGTTACAATAGGGGAGATTTGGGATTGTGTGAAATTGGTGAAGGGAATTAAAGAGTACACTTATAATGATGAACACTGAGTAATGTGTAGCATTGTTGAATCACTATATTGTACATCTGAAACTAAGATAAGACTGTATATTACCTGTAATGGAATTAAAACTAAAAATTAATAAAATATGAAAATTAAATTAAAAATAAAATAAAAATTTACAAATTAGCTGATTAGCTTAAAATATTTTAACAAATTTTAATTTGCAATTCACTTTAAAAATACAAATGCACTAGAAAGAATTGGCATTAATGTTACAAATAATGTCATTGGTAATAGAGGATTATATAATATCAAAAGAGAAAAGTATTCTGGACTATGGTTGGTTTTGTAGAGTAATAAGAAGTATACTGTCAAAATTTTATTTATATCTTATTTCCAGTATAGGCTTTTTTAGATTTTAAAGGTATTTTCATTGAAAAACGCCATATTATTGCATGTTTTATGCATTCTCATTCTTTCAAAAAAAAAAAAAAGAAAGCATGTATTTTATTGCTTCTATTTATTTTTCTGTCAAGAATGTAGTATCATTTGAAACATTGCAAACATGAGACACGTACTTATTGATTAAATAGATTGAATATGATCCTTAGGATTTTTTTCTAAATATGACTTTACATTTACTTGACCAAAGTATTATATCATAAAATCTATGGCATGCTACAACCAGCTCATCCTGGCTCACAAGAGCCAATCATTCATTTTTCACTAATTTTGCTTACTGGTTGTTAAACACAGTCATTATTTAAGATTAATTACATAAATTTACTATTAACCAGATAACATTTAAAAGTGAAATACCTTCTCAAAGCTCAAATTCCTAAATGTTTTCTGTTTTTTGTTTGTATTATTTTTGTTTCCAACTATTTACATCTACTGTATATGCACAGGGAACTAACACACACTAGTTAGTTGTTCAACCATTGTGTAACCATTCCCCTCCACTTGCATGTTCAGCAGTGCTCCGTTCGTAGCAGGAAATTGAATATTGTGAGAATATTTACATTGCAAAAAGTGGAAAATCCACCTTTTACCTTTTTTTTTTTTTTAAGATTTTATTTATTTATTTGACAGAGATCACAAGTAGGCAGAGAGGCAGGCAGAGAGAGGGAGACGCAGGCTGCCTGATGTGGGGCTCCATCCCAGGGCCCTGAGATCATGACCTGAGTGGGCGGAAGGCAGAGGCTTAACCCACTGAGCCACCCAGCATTCCAGCCTTTTTTCTTTTAAACAGTTGTTAAACATGTACCAGAACACAACTACTTGAAACTCAGCTTTTAGCTACCTACTGTGTTACAAGCACAGGTACTAAAAATGTAAAGGTGAATAAGTAAAGCACATTTCCTGCCCTAAAGAAAACGACAGAATAAAAAGAATATAGGAATTTACTGCAGGCTTATGGGCAACAGACTCTTCAGGATGGTGGGCCATATCACATAAAGGAGATGATTTTAGAGTTGGACTTTGATGAATAAGTAGAAATTCATCAAGTAGATATGGTAGGTAAAATTATTCCAGTTATGGGAGAAAAGCTTAATCAAAGGAAAGGGACATAAGAGAAAAAAATATATTTTATTAGAAACCTTAATATTTCAAGATCTCAGGGGAGCCTGGGTGGCTCAGTGGGTTAAAGCCTCTACTTTAAGCTCAGGTCGTGGTCTGAGGGTCCTGGAATTGAGACTTGAATTAGGCTCTCTGCTCAGCAGGGAGCCTGATTCTCCCTTTCTCTGCATGCCTCTCTGCCTACTTGTGGTCTCTCTCTCTGTGTGTCAAATAAATAAATAAAATCTTAAAAAAAAATTTCTAGATCTCCAAAATAAAAGGTATGTTATCTCCATTTGTCTCTCTCGTAACAATAGTTTTGATGGCACTTAGGGATCATGCAGACAATACAAAGTAATTTCATTTAAGATTAATTACAACTACAAAATCACTTTTTTTTTTTTTTTTCAGATAGGTAACATATATTCCAGGAATTAGAACTCTTTGTCTTTCATGGCCATTATCCAACCTATAACAGGCATAATGTACATTGCCATGATATTGAAACTATACTAGTGGGAAAAATTACAAAGAGAAAGTTTATAAAGTGGGAAAAGAAAAAGGACAAAATCAGAACCCTGGTAGGAGAAAGAGGAGGAGGAGGAGAAGAAGGAGGAGGAGGGGAGAGGAAGGAGGGAGGGGGAGGAGGAAGAAGAAGAAAAGAAAAAAATGGTGGTGGTAAACTTAAAACTGAATGTTGAAAATACAAAAAGACTTAAATGTAATTAGGTCAATTCTAAGGTCAGTCTAACCTAGAATTGAGTTTTGCACACACTGGCTATTGGAAAATTGTGACTGTCTTCCATGGAGCTAAATATTAATGCTAGACAAAATGTTAAAATCAATTTTTAAATTTATGAAGTAGTTCACAAACTTGAAGTATTACAATTAATAACATCAGGGGATCCCTCCTAATGCTAATCATGCTTACTAAATATCTGCTAAATTCAATTGTCTTTTAACTGCTGAAGAGGTGAATGTATAATATGTCAACATATGATATAATTAAATAGGAAAATGACACAATCTCTTAAATTATTATTGAAGGACTGTACACCATTTCAATTGTAGTTTGTTATGAAAAACCCATGTAACCACAATTTAGTTAAGGCTCTCTTTAAAGATCAGGATTTTCCCAGCTTTCATTCTTAATTCTATAGTTCTGTCATTTTTCAAGATATACAACTATTTTGCTTATATCATCTTGTTTCCTTTATGCCCCCACTTTGTAGAAATGTGCTTAAACAGTGGATAAATCTGCATGCATTTGAACATGGCTCTATTTGTCTTAAATTTAACTCTTGCATACTTTTCCAAGTGCTCTCTGTGCTCTGATATTTTGAAGTTTGATTTTAAAAGAAAGTTGTTGAATCACTAAACATTATATTGAACACTAATGATGTACTATATTTTGACTACCTAAATTTAAATTTTAAAAAGAGAAAAAATAAGAGTTGAAATTTACTTGAATTAATCCATTTTTAATTTTTTTTTATTTGAGATTTTTATTTTTCTTAGTCTTAGCTTTCAACCTCTCAAACTGAGGAATCCAGTTCTCGTTGGTGTACCCTAATGAGAGATAATTGGATCCTTTAGTTATTATAAACTCAATTGAATGGTCTTTAAAATTGAATTTATGCAAAATAAATTTTCCTTTATTTTGGAACATAATGGAATCTTTTATTTTATCAGAATTAAGGCCATATTTTAAAATTTGTTTATATTACTTTTATTAATAATAGGAAGAAACATGCTAGTATGTAAGCATGTATGTATGTATTTATTAATTACCAAAAATGGGTTCAATTCTCAAAAATGAGTCCTAAGCAGGGGTCAAAATGAACACAATAAGAAGAGCTAGCAGTGGTATGAATCACTCAGGAGAAACATGAAAATAAAAGCCAACTCCATGATCTCAAGTAAGAGGAAAATTAGAAACATACAGTCAGTACCACTGAAAAGGTTGGTGATGAAGGTTAGAAAATCCCTGGAAGTTTCCAGAAATTGTCGTATTTGTCTGCAGTATGACAGTGGATAATCCACAGAAAAAGGCACTTTAGCAAAACCCAATATTGGATATCTTTGTAGCCTACATACCTGTCTGTAGCTATCACCTGAGAATAATGGCTTGTCTTTAAATTTCATGTTTCAGACCTCACAATAATGGCTGTCAGTGTCCTGTTATGGTAATAACCCTTCTGGCAAACAAGATTGCAACATATAGTTTTAAGTCTTTTAAAACATGAAGTACATAGAATAACTGATAGTATTAACATACATATTTTGATGATTTGAGATATGATGACTAAAGGTGTTTAATTCAGTCATAACAGTGAGTTAATGTTTCTCTTTTAATTAATCTTGACAAAATTTTGTACTGTTTGTATCACAGAATAAATATAATTATGACATAGTTCAAGAGCCATAAGACTAATTGTTTGTACTTTTAAGAGTTCTATCATATTTTTATATTACACAATTTTTCCTCCTCTGGTAAAGACAGGGGCTGTCCCTCTCTAGCTGTTTCCATGAGAACTCTCATTTCTTGACTCATAACTTCTTTCTGGATTCTTTTCTTTGTTGTTTTTTGTCTACATTAGTTAAATATAATTTTCAAAGATCACTGCATTTAACATAATCTAGTTATTAGAAGCCATAAGATATGGATCAATAATTTCCCATAGCTCAAGGCCAGATATTTTTTTTCAGTAAAAGCATGGCTTGATCATTTTTAGATAAGAAAACAAAACTTATATTGTTAATGAAATAAAATAAATAAATAAACCACACATGAATATTAACTCTTTTCTTTAGAACCCTCAGAAAAATTATTTCCTGGGCCTCCTGGGTGGCTCAGTCAGTTAAGTACCTAACTCTTGATTTCAGCTCAGGTCATGATCTCAGGATTGTGGGATGGAGCCCCCCCAGCCTGCCCCAGCCCTGAGCCCCATGATCTATGCTCAGAATGGCATCTGCTTATATTTCTCCCTCTATTCCTCCCACATGCTCTCTCTCTCAAATAAATAAACAAAATATTTTTTAAAAATAAGGAATAATTATTTCCATTCTCTTGCCAAAATCACCTATAGTTTTTACTAATAAACTGAATAGAAGAAGTCTAAATTTTGCATGTTCTTTTTCAAGCTCTCTCTCTCTCTCTCTCCACACACACACACACACACACACACACACACATATGAAAACTATCTCCTTCCTCCAACTTATTGTTGGGCTCACTTCCGGGAATAGTATTTAGAAAGGGATTGTACTATACAAAAAAATTGAATTGTAAGTACAGCGGACCTTAAACAATACCAATTTGAACTGTGTGAATCCTCTTATGCATGGATATTTTTCTTCAATTAGTACAGTACAGTCCTTTCAATATATTTTCTCTTCCTTATGATTTTCTTAACATTTTCTTTTGTTGACCTTAATTGTATAAATTAAATAAATAATTATTTATTTACAATATATAGTACATATAACATACAAAATATGTGTTAATTGATTATGGTATTGGTAAGTCTTCCAACCAGTTGTAGGTCATTAGTACGTAAGATTTGGGGAGGCCCAAAGTTATTTTGAACTGCATGGGGATTGATGTCGTTAACCCACATGTTCAAGGGTGAACTGTAGTCTATGATCACACAGTGAGGCTGGTAATTTGTTACCAAATATTTCTGTGACCACATTTAAAGACCTGCAACAAATCTAAAACCTGGATGAGAATGAATGGCTTTGTGATATAGCATATGTGCGCGTTATAACCATTGGTTCCTCTTTTTGGGTTCTGAATCACTAATCCAAATCTCAAGACCAACCAAATAATTTTAGATGCCTTATTGATGCAATCTTTATCTTTACTGCTGTTTTAAAAGTATAATGACTGTGAACCTAAAGCTGCTCTAAAAAAGTTTCTTAAAAACAAAATGAAAAAAAAAAAAAAGAAAGAAAACAAAACAAAACAAAATACCAAAATGAAACAAAAGTAGAATGATAACGTTGTTTTCCCAACAGTACATTTTCTAATATACCATTGATTTAACTTGAGTGACCAAATATCCAAAGGAACATATAAAAGTTTAAAACAAAGAAAAATTATAGTACATTAATAAGGAAAACAGATTCTCTTTGAATGGATAAACACAGAATTCATCACAACTGAAAATAAATATTTACTTCATCTTAATATTTATTCTGGAAATAAAACTTCCAATTTTAAACCATTTTTAAGATTGCCCAATTCATAAACTTGAAGCAATGCAATTAATTGCAGTTGTTCCTTCTATCTATTATTTTTCCTAACTCCACAATATACAATCAAAATCTTTGTAGTGCTGTAGAAACAACAGTAATCTGGTGTTAGAAGTCCTGATTTCAAAACATGACTTTGACTCTCAGATGATCTTGAAAAAATCACTAATTATCTCTTTAGTCTCATTTCAAAGAACTATCTAAATTTTAAAGTAGAGAATGTCTGTGAAACTACTTTATAACAATAGAATATGTAAAAAATGGAATACATTTTTTAAATTTATATGGTGAGTAACTAGAAGAAATGAAAATGAATAGCCAACTAATTTTCAATAAGTATTCAAATAGGGTAAAATCTTCAGATTGTTTTAGGGTTTTATGTCACGATAAGGATACAGGAATTGCACATGATGTAGGATGAATTCAATAAAACAGGTAATCCTTGCAAGAGCCATGTGGTGTTGGTCCCATTTGACCTTCATCTGCTAAAAATAAAACGTAATTTCCTTAAATCTGGCCCAATCTTCCAGAGAGTCAGAATGAGTAAAATACTTTCTCAAAGCAAGTTCTTCATACTTGAAAGGTAAATTGCCTCTCCTAAGGCACAAGGAAGAACTAATATATCCTAGAAAAGGTAATTTCTCAGGGAGTCTCTTCCAGAAGAGTTGGCTAAGCAATAGAATATTTTATACACCCAATCTCTTCATGAAATCAAGTTCAATAAAGACAAAATTTGCACTATGTTTTCTTCCAAAGCCCTTGGAAATCTGTGTTTCAGGGTAATAGTAAAAACATTTGTAAATTGACTATTTGACAGCACTCTATGTTCAAGACACAGTACTAATCATAGTTGATGATACAAAGTTGAATCACACAGGAATGTTGTCTTCAAATGCCTTAAAAGTTGTAATGTCAATGTTGGGCCAGCCCAACGGGGTACAGGCTATATGCACCTGACATACACATTGCATATCAAAAATAACCAGAGTTTCTTTCCCATGACATGCTAACAGTCATTGTGTGATGCAGGTTGTTTTCCATTCTTTTTCCATATTTATTTTTTACTTTGCAATCTTCTATTTAATTCTTGATAATAGTCTTAAGTTTTACCCAAATACACTGAATTAACTAATAAATTATGATAAAATAAAACTTTCCTGTATATGATTATAATATATATATATTTATACACACACACATACACATATACATATGCATGTGTTTATATATAGACATGCATAAACCAGTTATTTTTTATATGCAATGTATTTATATATACACATGTGTATATATATATAGGTATATAAACACACACAAACACACACATGGTGTTATGGATGTGTGTTCTTTCACATTCACAGAAAGAACTTTCTATTTTTTTTTTTAAGATTTTATTTAGTTATTTGATAGAGAGAGATCACAAGCAGAGATCATAGGCAGAGAAAGAGGAAGAAGAAGGCTCCCTGCTGAGCAGAGAGCCTGATGCAGGGCTCGATCCCAGGACTCTGAGACCACGACCTGAGCCGAAGGCAGCAGCTTAACTCACTGAGCCACCCAGGCACCCCAGAACTTTCTTTTTTTAGAGAAAAATTCAATGGATAATTTCTGGAAATATACATTATCCTACTTAGTGGTTTAGAAGGCCCATTAAAGATATATACTAACAATACTTGTGAAAGGTGATGACATATCTTAATAAACAAATAAATTTAAATTAGATGAAATTATAATTTTCTAATTCTAATTCTAATTTAGAAAATTTCTAATTTTAATTACTAAGGTACTGCACATGACCTATATTTGTATCATGACTTCATGCAAAGTGTGTGCATTCACATATACATATACAGCTCATAAAAGGAGACTAGTTAGATAAAATTTAAATTGTACTTACACAATATATAAAAATTGTATCTGATACATAATTCTTACAATACCATATTCTGTAATACATTGTGTTCTCATTCTTGTGTAACTTTTCAAAGTCTTTAAGTTTAATTCCTACCTGATCTACACCACTAACTGGCCTCTGCATTTAGGTTCAAGTATTGGATTGTCTGACCTAATATTCTATTACACTTGTGACATCATGAGGGATTGGCTTTATGATTAATATGAGTAATATTATTATGATTAATAAAATCGTGATAGGTCACTTCTATTGTTACTGACTTCAAGTGTTTAGAGCTTCAGTGTATATCATATACACTGTTATTTTATTCCCTAATAGATGTTCTCTCCTCTTCTTTCTGGTACAAAAGTGTTTAGCTGGGCAAAGACCAGCACTGCCTGTCCTGCTTCCAATTCCAGCTATGTATTTTCATGAGACTAATTCTACCTGCGTTGGAGTGCCATGGACAATGTCCTGATTGATTTCTTAGAGGAAACCTTAGTTTCTCTCTTCACCCTTTGCTCTAATAGGAATGAGAACCTAATGCTGAATCGTAATGGCTCACACAGAGAAGAAAAACAACTGAAGGATCGAAGAGAACAAATATTGCCATATCTTGGATCTTTGGAGGACCTTGTAGAGCTGAATCATTATTCCCTCTCTTCCTTCTATCTCTAGGCTGATAACAATGAAACATACATACTTGAAAAAATAAATTATTTTGCTTGCAGTTATACATATATCTGAATTTATATCCCAAATAATAAATGACACCTCATCTTTTATTACTCTTCTATTAAGTATTAAAACACATGTTAAGCTAAATTATAGTCAAGTACCATAGAAGAATAAAAACAGGCTTTTGAAACTTCTGGAACCAATGATCAATTTAGAAGAAACACTGGGGACCGAAGAACTTGTTAAAACAACTCTATGTATTCAGGAAAATCCACAGTTTTGAAACTTCACAAGATAAATTACCCAGTTTAGTGAAAAGAAAAATAGTAAGAATGAAAAAAGTATGTGTGTGTGGGAAGGCATTATAGCTATAAAAATTGAAAGATATCTATCAACCACATGTAGTAACTGGATTTTGTTTGAGTCTCTATTTCAGCAAATCATCTCTGAATTTTGTATAATAGGAGAAATTTAAATAATGATTAGACACATGCAGATATTAAGTAATCACTATTTTCAGTTACACATCATAGAGTATCATAACTTTTTAAAAAGGCAATATGTTTTTGAGATATAGTAAAATATTAAGATGAAAGCATATGCTCTGTGTAATGCCTCAAAATAATACAGATGAGGCTGAGGGAAAGGTTTAGTGGAGATAGAGATGAAACAACATTGGTCAAGAAATGAGAACTATGACAGCTGAATGATGGCGCGACAAGGGATTGCTTATACTTTTATTTCTACTTTTGGGGGTTTTAAAATTTACCCATATTAAAAGTTTTAAAATAACATAGAGTATATGCTTTAGAATAACATACATGATTTTTACTCTGTGTCAGCATCTTAGAGGCTGTGTGCCCTTGACAAATTGATTATCCCTTCATTTTTTTATTAGACAACGGTAAAGTAGGAGTAATCGTACTCCCATTATATAATTGCTACTAAGATTAAAGTAGCTCTTGTTTGTAAAACACTTAGTATGTTAAGAATCAGTAAATGCTGACTACTATTTGCATGTACTCAGTGTCACTCACAGGCATTTTGGGAGCTAGTTTCGGCAGCTAAAAAAATATTTATCATATTTACTGTGTATATGTGGACAAATTGGTTGGAACTCAAAAAAATTATTTTGGGGGACTTAGTCTATTTATATCTTGAAATTTTCTAGAGTTGCAGTGACTAGAAATGAATACTTCATATTTTCCCACATAAATTAAAACATTTGATGAAGTTCTAGAACCTAGGTGAGGTTTGGTGGGCTGAGGTCCGGAGCCGATGACCAAGAAAGAATTCTTGAGACATCTTCGGTGCAAAATGGTGGTTTATTAAAGCACGGGGACAGGACCCGTGGGCAGGAAGAGCTGCTGCCCCGGGTTGTGAGGATAGTCATGTTATATACCTTGCGGTTGGGGGGAGGTGGTGAAGGGATGGGAGATTTCAACAGAGTTTTCACATGCTAAAGAGGGCCTACAAGGTGCCGGGGGAGGGGGGGTAGTCCTTGCCCTTATGGCTTGATCAATGTCGTCTTTAGGTCAGGCAACAACATAAAGATAGTTGGGAGATTCTTAGTGGGGTATTATGGTCCTGATCTCATTTACATTCCCTTCTACCTCAGTCTCCTCCAGTTTATGGTGGGGAGGGGGACATTAGGGCTTCAGGAAATGAGAGTTATTTGCCTCTGGAAATTTGTGCTATTGATAAGGTAACCTCCCTGTTTAGATCTCCAGGACATCTGTAGAGCAAGGGAGATTCCTGTTCTGCAGGATTGCGATCCCTGCAAGTTAACTATTTATTATTTTATGGCAGTCAGGGGTGCCTGAGGAATGCTACACATATGGAGGGGAGCGGGTGGAGAGGGGGTGCAAGGTGCCAGCTTCTGCTCTGTCCTCAGTCAGCCTCCTGCTCCCTCATCAATTGATAAATTGAAGCTTCTACAATTATCCCAAGGCAAATATAAATAAGTCCTTTAGCAGAAGAATTATTTTAAACTTAAATGATGATTGAATAAAACTCACATTGATGTGAATGTTTTAACAGGAGAGGGATGAAAATAAATTTGCATCCATATATATCTGGGGGATTTATAGAAAATTAATGTACCTGATATTCATTCTCTCTATCCCTATCTCTACTTTTATCTTTGGAACGTAGGATCAACAGGTTCTATAAATCATCCACATGAAAGAATTAAACATGTAATAGGCCTATTGAAAATATGTGTATTGATGTAATTTTGTAAATTCACATTAAATTATCATATTTGAATAAATTTTTGTTGTTGTTGTTTTTGTTGTTGTTTTGTGAGTGTAAAAAAGCAATGAGAAGTTTTGTTTCCTCCTCTCATTAAGTAAGCACCTCTTGGTGGCCAGCTTTACGGATAGTATTATAAATGCAAGACTTCAAATAAACTATTTTCAGCAGGAGGGGACAATTTTCAACTTCTATGTTCTATAATTTCTCAGCAGAATTTAATTCTGAAAATCTATCTAAAGCATATTTTTCTCTTGCCTTCTATGTGATCACTTAGTCCTTTTCTTCCACCTAACTTGCCATTTTTCCTCATGCTACTTCTTTGCTATTTTCTTTTTCTGCTACCACCTGTAAATGACGGTACCATTTCCTGCAGGATACAATACTTGGTGTGCTTCTGTTCCTTTTCCAGAGCTGCAACCCAGGCAATCTAACTACAGTCTATAAATTTAACTAGCATCCAATCACATAGGGCAGTGACTCCACATCCTCATCTTCTGTCAGGACTATATTCTAATATGCACGATTATATATTCAAGTATTGGTCTATCAAATTAATTACTAATTCTCTTAAATCTTGCAATTTCACCTTGATTTCTCCATCTGTGTAAATAGCCCCTTCTTGCAGTTGTCCAAGGAAGAGGACGACAATATAAACATTCTTGACTTACAGCCTCCATTATTTATGATGTCTGAGACCTACTGGATCATAATTTTATACACGTCTCATACTGTTAGGTCCCCCAATAATGGGTCCATGATTACAGGAGTGAGACTGATACAAAGCGAAGGTCAAGCAAATCTTTATTTCATGCCAGGCATCAAGAATCAGACTGACCAGCCAGGGCCGTGCCTCTTACAGAGAGTGCGACACTTCTCTGTTTCACAGACTAGCTTTTAAGGGCAAAGGCCATGCGATTGGGCCTGGCCATGCACAGGTAGCCAATGAAATTGTAACACACAGAGAAAGCTGCACAGTGATGCTAGGTGACCAACTGAATTACAATTTACCCTATAGTAGACATTTGACCTAGCCTATCACACCTTGGTTAGAATTGGCGCCCAAAAGGCTCCCAAAGGACAGGGCCCATACTCCTTGGTAGCTAGGGAGACAGTATGCAACCCCCCACTGATTGGATGTCTCCACTTGGCCTGACCCATCCTTGTATCTGGGCTTTGTTACCTGGGACTGGTTTCCAGGACTTGCTTTTAAGTAAGTCCCCTGGGGTAAGGGGGGCAGGGACAGTTTAAGGGTTAAACAACAAGGTTATTGTTTAACCTTAATGGAAGCCTCTGGCTAAATAGGTCCTTACACACTGATCTGTTTTCTATGGTATGGTCTTCATTCCAGGCCTACAAACCTTCTTTTTTTTTTTTTTTTTAAGATTTTATTTATTTATTTGACAGAGAGATATCACAAGTAGACAGAGAGGCAGGCAGAGAGAGGGAGAGGGAAGCAGGCTCCCCGCCGAGCAGAGAGCCCGATGCAGGACTCAATCCCAGGACCCTGAGATCATGACCTGAGCCGAAGGCAGCAGCTTAACCCACTGAGCCACCCAGGCGCCCCGGCCTACAAACCTTCTTGATTGGATATAATATCTTCACAACTGTCTCTCTGAAGTATTTCTTACCCCTTCCCAACCTGCTCATTGATGCTGAGTGGTTTCTCATAAATATACTTCTGTCCCTTTTCTGTCTTAATATTTTCTTGGCCTCCAATTTCAGAATAGAGTAAAAACTTCCCAAATTTATAATTAAGACCATATGCAATCAAATTTCTGAATTCCCTCCAATGTCAGTGAATCAGGACACATACCCCTGTATATTTCTCTAAAGGTACACAGCTCCTTCAGATTCTGTGCCTTTGTTCACATTATTCAATTGCCTGGAATATTCTCTTTCTTCTCCTCTTTGAAAACACTTACATTTTTACTGAGAAGCTGCTCCAACAACATTCCTTTTTTGGAGCATTTGCTCATTTGCACCAAATAACATAGGTTATTCCTGTTTTTCCTTCTCTGTCCTCCTAAAAATACCATCATAATGAATAAAGGACAGGTTGCACTAGGTAGGGCATATATAGAGAAGGGGCTCTGTGACCAAGCTAACAGAAATCCCAAGAATGTGGAGGTGTGAGGAAACTAGAGATAAGGGAACGAAGCAGACCATTCTGCCCTGGGCATGTGGGGGGGGGGGAGGCTGTCTTTTTTAATGATAATCATCCGAGTTGGTGATATCAATAGAGATGTTAAAAGGATTTAAGTTCCCTGATTAGGTTTCTATAAAAGACAAACCCTAAAGGCCCTCATTTGCAACGCTGTTGGGACCCCTCTCACCCTTGAGAGCTTTTACTGTGTCTTTGCTTGATAAACTTCTATCACTTTGCTCACTTCCTCTGTCCAAGAGTTTCATTCTTCACCCCATGAGACAAGAACCTTGCTCTCTGGCTTCAATAAAGCACACCATGATTCATAATTACTGACTTTCTTCTGATTCCTCACACAAGACTATGAGCTCCTAGAAGTAAAATATTTATTCATCTCTAAATGCCATTTATCTTAAAAAGTCCTTGATTTAAAATAAGACCTTGTTACATCTCTGGATCTAAAATCATAACAATATGGTTAGCGGAAGAGATATTCCCATTGTTAAGATTATTTCAACTAGTGTTCAGAATTCTTATATGGTGTTTATATGCTCAAACAATAAGTTGTAGAAGTTATATTTAAATTTTTATATTCTTAGTCTGCTAATAATTACTATCTTTTTTTCTGAAAATGTTTGGACTAGTTATTTTCCCTTCTTGTTTTTGTGTTATTATTCATACAAATGGTAGCCCTTTAAATTGATTTCATTCTTAGATTAAAAACAAGGTCAAGTTATCTAATATTTGAATTTTTATTTGAATTGCAGATTACTCACTTTCATATACTTTAACAATACAGAAAAGTTTAGGTATCAACTTTTTTTTTTAATTTGGGGCTAAGATTTTATACATAATGTCAGTCTTAGCAAATTTGAATTTCTTTTGGTAACTATGGCTTGTCATATATATATATATATATATGTGTGTATATTTTTTTAATTAATTTAGTCTGATTCCGTCCTCCTACTATGATAGAAGAAGAACTTGTCATTTCAAAACCCTTTCATTTCTTCAAAGACGAGATTGACCTAATGGTAGAAGCTCAGACAACTTTTTATAAAGTTTAGTTCAAACTTTATTTCTTTTACAAAGTTATTTTCAATTCATGAAGGCTTTTACTGGAAATAAAGCCACTAGAAAACACATGAAGGGAGGGAAAACTGAATGGGAAGAAATCAAGGAAGAACACAAACCTTGAGAGACTCTTAGCACTGGAAAACAAACTGAGGGTTGTTAAAAGAGAGGTGGGTGGGGGGAGGGGGTAACTGGGTGATGGAATTAAGGAGGGCAGATGATGTGATGAGCACTGGGTATTATATGCGACTGATGAATTATTGAATGCTATATATGAAACTAATGATGTACTACCTATTGGGTAATAGAATTCAAATTTTAAAAAATAAAACACATGTAGAATTATTAATGGTAACTTCTCTTGAAGCTCATAGTTTTTCATTTCGATAATGTTTGATCCATTGGTAAAATCTGTTTATATAAAACTTGTCTATGTAAACTACAGTAAAAGAAAAGTTTGACAGTTTTGAATTACTGTCATAAAGTAAAAAAATTATTTTTGTGTGCCTTTGCTCGCTCTCCAAAAGTTAAAAATTAAAATCTCAAATTTGCTTGTATAATTTCAGTAATATTAAAATTAATGTGTATCTTCTTATGGTGGTAATTTTTTATGAATAACATCCACTTATATGTTCCTTTTTAAAATGTGACTTCATCATTTATAACTATTCTTCATGTATATTCAACTTTATTTCATTCTGAGCATTTGGACACAATTTGTTACAGAAATGAGCCTATTTTTATAGAAATTTTTTTTTCTTCTATATATGTGGGTAAACTGCATATCCTAGCTTAATAGGGGAGGTCAACTAACTACATTCTGCCACGTGTGATGAGTACAGATATCTGGCACAGTGCTGTGTTCTTATATATCCTCTACCCTGCAAAAGACCCAGAGGAGGACTTTATGCCCAAAAAGGTTGTTCCTTCATATCCAATCTCTTAAGTCTCTGAATCATTGACTGTAAGAGATTCTAATAGGACTGTCCATACTTATTGGGCTAGAAGTATGAGAGAGGGTCAGTTAAGCCACTGACAGTATAAGATTGTTGTATTATTCAACACATTTTGATTAATATAGAAGCAGGCTACTAATGTGACCTATAGACTAAACCATTTTGTAAAAATTATGTGCAAGACGTGGCAGAGAGACCATGTATTCAGCAAAACTCTAGAGGCAAAGGATAGAAATCAGAGGCTTAGAATGTGTGTAAATTGATACTAAGTATGTATAGTACAGTATAATTACAAATGAGTTCAAACAGGAATTCGCCAATTGGAAAACACAGAAAAGAGAATAAGAGAAATACAGAGACTTGAAGGATTGGAAAATCTGATTGCTTATAGACTGGAAGCAGTAAGAAATAGGACTGAAAATGGTTTTGAGTGACAAGGACGTGTTAGGATTCAGCCTCAGATCAAATAACAGATTAAGAAGTAATCTGTAATTCTGCCTTCCCACTCATATTTATCCTCACATAACCACCAAATAGCCTCCAGATAGATTAGATAACTTCAAGATACCTTGTGATGTTACAAAAGATTGGTGAGATGGGTACCAATAAGAAAACCAATAAATCGATCTTGAAAATTAAGTCTGGGGGAAGAAAAAATATTAAAAAATCTCATGTCTGACGACTAGCAAATTGAACTGATTAGAAATAATTAATTCCAACACATATAAGTTTCAGATCAATTGTATTGTCTAAAGAAACACAAAGTCATGCCTAAAAAAGCATTCATTTACCTGAAAAGCAATCATAGGGGCCATGAATTTGCTCTAGCAGGAAGTTCTCTGTCAATGCAATGGAGTACCTTTGTAAAGTTTACCTCACAAGTTTGCTTGTGAAGGAACTAGACAGAATAGTAAAAAAAGGTAGAGCCAGAAGTCCAGAGGTTATAGACATAGTGCCTAGCAGAGTGTAGCAGAAGTTTTTCATCAAGATTAGAAAACTTTCCCTTTCCATGCCCAATAGGGTTCCAGAATTATTATGGATCAGTATACATGGTGTGTTCTCCATTCTTCCTCTTTTCAAATTCGGATTTGAAGTTATTCTATATGGGCATGGTTGGGAAGTGAGGAAAAGAATAAAACACAATATGTCTTTTTAGTCTATGAAATGTCAAACCACAAAGATCAATATGTGGCTGATCCCCATAAGTCCTTAGACTTTGAAACGGTTGCAAAGACGCAATGGGATTTTTTTGTTTTTTTCCTCCCTGCGTCAACTATTGTCTTTTGATAGCTTGCAAACTTCTACAGCCTTCTTCCCTTGTTCCTGTATGATACAGGGAAAACACTGGGAAATTATACTTTTCAGCCTTCTTGCTAGTGAAATCTGGGTTAGATTTCACCACTAATGATAGACACTTTCACGAGAAAGGGAGATGCTTGGAGAAAGAGCAGACATGAATTTTGAGCAGCTTTGAGTTAGCACTTACAAATTACTGGTTCACGGTCAACTATAATAATGAAAGAAACTCCTTTAAACTCAGACATGTTCTGATTTTGCCAAAGTGAGCAGAAATTCTTTTTGACATTCGCTCTCCCAGTGCTTAAAAAAAAAAAAGAAAGAAACAAAAAAAAAGCGTATTTCTCCCTGTATTAAAAACTTTCTTTTTATAAAGTCTGGAGAAGTTTACATTTCCTGATCATCCTTGGGTGATGTACATCCCTTGGGTAGGGTGTTGTCTATCACATGTGTGTGAGCAGTGAGAAACAGATATTTTCTGTCAGCAAAGGTAGAATTTGGCAGACTCTGCCTAATTGCTCAGTAAATCAATTTCCTTTTCCCTTTAGGTACAGAGCTAATCTACTACATTTTCCAGCCTTCTTTGCAATTAGTCCAGCCATATGACTGCTTTCTGGCCAATGTCATGTACTGGCCAAATGTAAACGATTCTTTGGAGGACTAGAATATTCCAGAGGGAATGGTACAGCCAATGGGTAGAAAAAGCTTGAATCCTTGAGTCACTGTGCTGAAGAACAGCCACTCAACCATGATTCTCTGTATTATATTCTTCATGAGTAATTTTAAACCTTTATTATTTTAGTCCAATCATTTTATCATTCTTATTATAAAAGCTAGCTTATCTTGATTAATACAATTATTTCATATGAATCTGAAGTCAGTGCTGGAATAGAATATATGATGCATAATCATTAACATTACTATACATTGCATATGCCCTTATGTGTGCAAATTTAAATGGGTAAATGTGCAATGATTTGTTAATAAAGTCTTGACATAGAATTGAAAGTTTGGCAACAGAAGAGAAGGCGTAGGAGACACCTGGGTGGCTCAGTCGGTTAAGCATCTGTCTTCGGCTTAGGTCATGATCTTGTAGTCTTGGGATAGAGTCCTGCATTGGGCTCCTTACTCAACGGGGAGTCTGCTTCTCTCTCTGTCTGCCTCTGCCCCTGCTTGATCTCTCTCTGTCAAATAAATAAGTAAAGTCTTAAAAAGAAGAAGGAGGAGAAGGAGGAGGAGGGGGAGGGGAAGGAGGAGGAGGGGGAGGGGAAGGGGGAGGGGGAGGAGGAGGAGAAGATGACTTGATGACACTAAGCCCTTTCCTGTACCAATCAAGACTAATGAACCCATTTAGAAACAGACATTGTTACTAACTTTTGATTCCTGTATCTCAGGCCAATTTTACTTCCTGCTTTTAAACAAAGATTGCAGTTCTTTTCTCTCCGTTCTTTCTGCTCAAACTCATGCTGCCCTTTCTACTTTTGCCATAGTCATGAAGCAATGGTGCAATGGAAAGTACTAGAAAGTTAGACTGGAGTGGATCAGTGGATCTGGGTATGAACACAGCTCTACAACTATGTGTTTTATAACCATCATCGAATGATTTCCAGCTTTAGTTTTTTAGAACTAAACAGGAGTGATTGTGTCCACTTAGACTGTCTTTGAAAATTTTAAGTTTAAATGAGTTACTGTGTGTCTAAAATGGTTGGATCACATAAACAACTTAAGGAGTGATATTTTACCCTCTTCTCATTACTGACCTGTTCCATTGTTCTTTCTTTAAACATATAGCTTGGCACTTAGACCTATCTTATCTTATCTTATCTTATCTTACTAACTATTATTTCAATATCATGTAGTAGATATATAACCTCATATATGTCATTTAATGAGAGGTTGCTTGAATGTAAAATAAGAATAATAGTTTTTATCTTGTGGAATTATTGTAAAAAGTAAATCTCCCTAACGAAAGAATAACAAAATATCTATTCTTAATTTCACTATTAATTAAAAGTTTTGAAAAGATACGTAATATCTGACTCTTCCTGTCATTACAATGCTTAGCACAGAACTGTACTCAGAATAATGAACTTAATAAACAACCAACTTGATGTAAATTGACTGACCGAAGCAAACTTCTTTGCTAAGACTTTTGCTTATTTCTATATTTCTGTATGCACATGTTTTGACATTTATCTTTCTTCAGGTCACACTTTAACAAACTATGAAGAATTTAGTTAATTTCCTAACCCAGCATTTTCCAAAATGTGCTCCACAAAATGACAGTACTGCAAGATGGTCTATGAAAAAAACATTTTATGGTCAATTAAGTTTAGTGTGCACTATGTGGATATTTTCCTCTTAGAGACTGATGATGCACATGAAGCTGTGAGGAGACTTGTGAACTCTATTAAAGAAAAAACAAGAAACTTTCTTACCTTTAGGGACTGAGAGTTTCTCAGACATTTCTGAGTTGCTCACAATCACTAACACTACCTTTCACAGCATGCCCAGATCCAATCACAAAGCACTTAGCAAGTTTTCAGAGCTAATATAATGTGGAAATATAGCCCTAAAACCCTGGACAAAGCCAGGGAAGCATCCCATCTGAGGGATTATCTTTCCTTAGTAATGTCATAATTTTCTGGAAGACTTGCTCATCTGTTTATGCTGCGTTCACTGGTGTTAGCACCTGTGTATAATTTTTGGCAATGGAGACTATAACCCTACTGCTTTTGTTTTTTCCACATATAGGATGATGATAAGGGCAGGACAGTGGCTACCAAATACCTCCATGCTGAGGTCAACTGACAGACATCAGCTATAATTGGTTTATATTTGCCCAGCAGTGTTATTCTTCAACATTATATTTCAGTATCAAAAGTGTCTGCTCTCTGGTGCTTAGGATGGACATCTCACTGGATACTTATACTCTTTCTGTTTGTGCTGTGCTATACAACTGTTCTTTTTGATCTGTTATGGGACCAATTTCCATCCACCTACTTGGCTAGCGCACTTTGTCTGAGATCAGAGACTCAATTCTGGTCATACTTCTGAGATCCTAGGTTCTAGTTTACATTACACATCCGCAATGAATCTCCACCTATCCTTCTATCTTTGCTTTCATTTTACTTCTATTGCTCCCATATATCTGTAATGCTCTATTTTAGGAGAATTTACAGAAAAAGGACTCTTGTCAACTCTGCCAGTATTTTCCTTTACTAATTCTAACTTTGGTCTAATTGTTAAAGTTTTCCCTTTCCTACACCCATACTATTATTTTTTTTTGTCAATTGCTTCTAATACATTTGTAATAAAGATATACCACAACACACACACACACACACACACACACATGCATGCATGCATACAAAAGTCAACTGAAGCTCTCATTTTGTTTTGTTTTTTTGTTTTATTTTCCTAAACCTGCAGTTAGTCATACTTATAACATTGCTTTATGAATTTCTTGATTGTGCCAAATATTTCCTATACAATATATTTAAAATATTTAAATCTGCCTCTTTTCTTGTTTGTTCACTCTGACCTTTTTCCTACCCAGGCTTCTCATCTTGAAATGACATGTGTATCCTTCTCTGATACCTTTATTCAAATCACACAGCTTGGTCTTACTTTCTGGATAGCTTCTCTGAGACTATTTCCCCTACTGTTTTCTTTCAGTAACTAAAGTTCATTGCTAACACTTTTTCTAACTTACTTCCATAATATAGACAAGTATCTTGGACCAACTACTCAATGAAAAAGACATAATCATCTTTTTTTTTAAATAGAAATAGGCACATATCTATAAAATTTCAATTTAGATATATAATAATTGCCCATATAAAATTTTGGAATGAATGAATGAAAACAAATTAATTAATTAATATAGGTATTTCCAAAGTTGGAAAAGTTACTACATAACACTTCATCTACAGGCATAAAACTTTCTATATTATATCCAGTGTAGATAACAGTGATATTACAACTTAGCAGGGGCATCATTCTGCTAGAGATAAGTTTATTTTTAATTTTTTTTTTTTAAAGATTTTATTTATTTATTTGAGAGAGACAGTGAGAGAGAGCATGAGCGAGGAGAAGGTCAGAGAGCGAAGCAGACTCCCCATGGAGCTGGGAGCCTGATGTGGGACTCGATCCCGGGACTCCAGGATCACGCCCTGAGCCGAAGGCAGTCGTCCAACCAACTGAGCCACCCAGGCGTCCCGAGTTTATTTTTAATTTAACTGAGAAAAATAAAGTGTCACAAATTTCAAGTGCATCTATAACCCAATGCAGAATCTGAATTACTCTTAATGAGTCCATGTGAAATAGATCTCCCAGCTAAGATCTACTCACTTAATTTAGCTTTATTAATCCTGATCTGATAGCCAGTATTTCCAGCGTACATCATCCTAACAGCCTAGCCCACCTCTGTTTTACTATTTAAGTCTCTAGTTAATTGCTAGGTCTGTTCCTCACAACTTAAACATCAGTCGTGTTTCTTTCCTCACCATCCTGAGGTATGGACTTTGGGGGGCATCTAACAATCATGGTTAGGATAGTGCTTTAAATACATCTTACAATGGCTCTGTCTTTCTCACTTAATGCTGCATTTCCTTCCATGTATGCCTTAGTCACTGTGTATGCAATCGAAAATGAGTTTCTTTAGCCTATTGTTTCACACAATTCTATGTTTTCTGTGACATTGGGTTATTTTCAAGACAGTCAGATATCTCTTAAGAAATAGCTCCAGTGGGTTGCTTACTTTGCCCCCCACCCTCCCCTCCTCATCCCCAGGTATTTCTGAATTCTTCCCGTTTTCTCCATCATATCACTGAAGTCTTAGCACACAAGATTAAATGGTATTCAAGTTACGGGAAAGGGTTCCTATATAAAATTCTTTTTTACTGAGGCCCAGGTATATATTTCCCCACTAACTCACAATAGTGAATACAATTGTTAATTAAATATATTATTACATTCATTCATTTATTAACAAAAACTGATTGATCACTCACTACATGTCAACACAAGTGATTCATCAGGGAAGCAAGACAGAAACTCCTCCTTATTCTTACAGACCATGATAGCCTTTCTGCTGTTGTGAGAAAGTAATTCATGTGTCCATCTTTACGTTTTAAGAGACATTACTTAATATCTTCAAATTCGGTATAAAATACATAATCCAAATGCACTGTGACAAATATTAACTATGATTTATTGAATCAGACCCCTAGAAAATACTGATCAAGTCTTGCCCTAAAGCAGCAGCTATCTGTGATCCTGGATATACAGAGAACCACAACTAACTGTGTACTTTACAAATGCTCTCCATGTTGCTTTTTATCTGATACTCAGCCCACAGGGAGACTGATAGCATTTTTATCAGCCATTTCCCTGAGATACTCAACAGCATAATTGTGACCTAGGATATTCTAAGTCCTTTTTTTTACATTTCCTTAATGAAATATTCCCCTGCCACTTGAATTGCAATTAACCATTTCTATTTCTGTGTATCCAAACCACACCTTGTTCAGGTTATAGTTTAAAGCTAACAAAAATCAATTCTTCTTAAAGCCTTTATTCTGTAGTCGACCCTGGACTTTCCCCCACTTAAATATTTTTCTAGCAAGCATTTCCTCTATATTACACATTTGCTCTGTGGTTACAATGCTTGTGTCCACAATTAGATAAGTTTTACAAAGATGAGAAGTAAGCTATCGTACACATTTAGTACCACATTTAGTTAGTATTATGGAACACTGTCAAGAGGCTTTTCTACTTCCCCAATTTTCAGTGATCCCTGAAAATTTATAAATCAGCCCAAATTACATCAAGATATTTAAATATAGAAACACTATGTAATGTGCATCAACTAGAAATGGAAGTAGTATGAGCATTTCAAACAGGTAGGGTTTAACAGGATTATTAAAGATGATGGGGCACCTGGGTGGCTCAGTGGGTTAAAGCCTCTGCCTTCAGCTCAGGGCATGATCCGAGGGTCCTGGGACTGAGCCCCAGGCTCTCTGCTCAGCAGGGAGCCTGCTTCCTCCCTTCTCTCTCTCTCTCTCTCTCTCTCTGCCTGCCTCTCTGTCTACTTGTGATCTTGGTCTGTCAAATAAATAAATAAATAAAATCTTAAAAAAAAAAAAAAGCTGTTTAGGGACCTCGGGTTATTGGAAACATCTTTGTCTTCACCCACAGGCAAAGTCACTAGTTTTTACATTGTCATTCAAACTTCTCTTTTTCTTTGTTTACTGATTATATAAATATACAGAAGAGTAATTACATACCAGTCACCATGCAAAAAATTGGGAATATGATCACAAACAGGAGACCTTTCCTGTGATTAATCTAATACATTAAGCTTCATTTATTAAGATTTTGGATTAGTGAAGACTATAGACAAACAACAATGTAGTATGTACAATTAGTCTCATGTTGGAAGGACAGTTTGATACATATAAGAAAGACAAGAATCTGTTCTTTAGAGGAATAGAAAAGAATTCAGAGCTACAGTGATATCTAGATTAAGATGCTAGGTTGAGATCTAAAATTTATGGGAACCAGACTTGCCAGAGATGATGATTCCTTGTTGGTGTATTTGAAGTAGAAAAAAAAAAAAAAATTCTAATGGCCAGAACTTAAAAAATATTCTGGAATGGCAAACCTCTATAATTGAATTTTTCAGTAAATCAGGATTACAAATTGAGAAGGGGCAAATAACTAGACAGTTAAACAGAACACAAAATATGAACTATCAAATTTGAGCTTCACGGCAAAGAAAATGAAGTGTGATTTAGGAGGAAATCTAAGAGGATTATTTTGCCACTAATTCATGAACAAGATTATGATGGGGTGAATTACACTAACAACATTCAAATTGAAGAACTCTGAAGGGATTCGTGACATGTGGAAAAGGCTCAATGGACAGATCTTGATTATTTATTGAATGCAGGAACACAAAAGTAGCATAGGAGTGAAAAAAACACACAGCTTAAGCATATTGATGAAACTGAACTATTTACCATTCATTTAGTTAGAACTCTGTGTCATATTTTTGTGTAAGTCATTGCTAATCCTATCTTGCACTGATGGATTTTTTGATGTTTTGGTGCTTTTTCCAAGAACATTCTTGTCTATATCTCCTTTTTAATGTGTATAATTGAATATGATGTTTATGTCACATTTTATGTGATGTCTACTGTTATAGGATGATGTCAAACTGTTTTTCAAAATGCAAACATTTCTAGTCACATGGAAACCATAAAGATCATGTGGTTAGTATCTGTATTTGATATTACCATAATTTTTATTTTTTTCCAATTTATTGTATATAATATGGTATTGCATTATGATCTTGGTTTTTATTTCCCAGATCATTAATAATATTAAATAACTTTCGATATGTTTATTGGTCATAATATTAATCAGCAAATATAGTTGGAGATATAAGACAGCAATATAGACTAGGTCCTTATGCTCATGGAGTTTATCTTTTCATGGGACATACAGAAAAAAATAAAATTATTAAAATACTACTTGGCTATAAACATTGTGCCGAAGGTAAAGAGTGTTAAGTCAGTGCATTGTTTTAGATATTGGATTTCAGGTAAGGTCCTCCTGAGGCATGATATTTGAGAAAAGAATTGAATGACGAGAAGGACAATTCTTTTGGATATATGGGGAAAGAATAATTTCAGCTCACAGAATACCAAAAAATAAATATATAGATATATAGAGAGATACATAGATAGATAGATAATGATCTTAAGATGGGGATAGTTTGGGTATATCTGAACAACAGCAGAAAAGCTAGTATAGTGATTGCAGTCAGAAAGGAAGAAATTATGATTGAGGGTGAGTTCAAAGAAGAGGTCAGCAATATTCAACCAACATAAATGTATTGAATACTTATCATCTATAAGTCATTGTTTATGCAGAAAAAAAAAGCTAGACCCAGTCCCTTCTGTCAAAAAAGGTATTACAGAGCAAGTAAATATCTCAGTTGGTTTTGTCAATATTTTCTTTGCCCTTCACTTTGCAACATCATTCATGCTCTTTGTCTCAATTACTATCTTTCTACATAGTCTCTATTTGATTTCCATAATAACACTACTGATGGAAAAAAAAAATTATCCTCAGAGATGAGCAAATAGGAATAGATTGATTAATAAAGTTGATTAGGCCCACAGTTAGTAATGAAATGGAAGTAAGAATTAAATCCAAGGCTCTGGCTCAAGGCCAATAGAAATAGATTATCTTTGGTAAAATAGAATTACTAGGGACAAATTCAGGGAACAATCACCTTGAGAGCTGTGAATTTTCCTAGAAGCACAGTGGTTACACTCAACACTTCACTCAGGGTACAGGTAGAAAAAGGGCCAGGCTGGTCTACATGTTTTTGTCTTTTTTTTTTTTTAAATTTTCCTGTGACCACTATCCTCCTATCCCTACTTATTCTTAGTTGGGACTTCATTATTAATTTAGAAAAAACACTTGTGACTTGTAAATCTATAAACTGCCAACTCCAATGTTTGTAGAAAGAGTATCATACCGACTTAAACACAACTCATGGGTTTTTGTTTGTTCTTTGTTTGCCAGTTTTTGTGGATATAATGCTTGCACCTTGAAACATTGAGCTTCTTTAGTGATGTTTTTATAGTCATAGTGTAAACACTGTAAGCAAATGGGAAGAAAAAGCTTGTAGGAATAGAGAGGTCCGTGAATACAAGCTACAAAATGAAGTGAAAGCGATGGCTTAGTTTGATGTATCACAAAATCTGTTCCACTAAATTGGTTAAATCTTCAATACACATAATTACCTTATCTTTCAATACAGTCTTCAAAAATTGGTAATACCAGGAAAAGGTGGTTGACTTTTCTGTTATACAATATGAGAACCTTAATTAAGTCAAAAGGGTGTCATTAAAAGTTGATCTAATCTTAAATGGTACCAGATCTTCTTTGAGATTCTTACATACTTCCAGAAATCTTAAGAGAAAATTTGCCCTAAATCTTTAGGTGGAAATATTTTAGGAACTCATGATTTCTACAGCAATGAAAGGCTGCATATTCATATGCATAGGAGGAGAAAACCTGGCTCCTTGGAGAGAGTGCTAGAGAGAATGACTGATTTGGGCAAGTATGGATACTTTTGAGATTTTTAATTTTGGTTTTGTCTTTGTTTTGTTTATCTATCTATCTATCTATCTATCTATATTTTCCCCACCCCCCGCTCCAGAACAGGAAGATGCATTATAAAGAGAAAACATTCCTTAAAGAAAAGTCTATGTGGACAAACTGCATTCAAAGCGTTTGTTGGATGAATAAATAGAGTCTTGGATTGAAGAAAGAAATGAACTAAGAACTGAAATTCTACACTCAACCAAATACTAATTTTACTGAAATGTGAAAACACTAGAGTTTTATTAGTTTCTTATTTTTTTTATTAAAGTCTATAAGAGAAGATTCAAACTAAAGCAAATTCAGACATATTATAAAGCCATTGAAAAATAAATAAACCCCAAATCAAATTTGTATCTGAAGTACATTGTTATCTCATTTTCAACATCTAAAATTATCCTCATTGTGTTTAAAAAAAAAAAATTGTATCATAAGCCACATCTTTAACCTAAGCCCAGGAGAACAGGATTGAACTGCTATGGAATAATTCCACTTTCTTAGAAGAATGCAGTGAAATAAGTTTCAACTGAGTTCCTAGTATCCCCCTAATTCTATAAGATATTGCTGAAATGTCTAACAACTGTTTATTACAGACAAATATCCATAACTCAATATATGAATTGGGTTATAAAAAAAAAAAAGTAGCAAAAAAGCTGAGAACACTCCATTTTATTTTCATTTCAGACCAGCTAAAATAGAAACCTATCTATTCAATCCCTGAGGAGTCAATCCTATAGGAATTATCTGTGGCCTTCTGTACATTCCAGGGCCTGCGAGGTGACAGATCTTGTCTCTGCAGCAGAGTAAGCTAATCGGCTGCAAATTTGGGAGGCCTGCAGAATACATTTTGCCTCATTAAATATGTCTGGATCAGCTTATTCCTCTGGAATAGGGCAGAAACAAAGAATAGCTATGCCACAGGAAAAAGAAATAATGGAGATGGAAACAGATGACTCAACATAGATTTCTTTCTTTCTTTATTTTTTCTTGTTTAAAAAACTTGTTTGAACAATCATTCTACTTTTGCCAAATAAGCTCTTGGCTGGCTTTCTTTCTTTCTTTCTTTCCTTCTTTCTTTCTTTCTTGAAGGGGAGGGACATGGGGTAAGGAGTAAGCATAGTAGCTTGCTCAGAAAGGCTCTCATTAAATGTTTTGAGGCTAATGATGCCTCTGTTTCTATACAAAACAATGGGAATCCATGCAGCTTCTATTACCTAGAAAGATGAAGACACAGGGAAAGGCAGAGTGTTAGTTCATTGCATTATTGTGATAAATGAGGGAAAACAACCCTTATTTTGTGTATTGAATCTTGAATACTTGAAAATGAAGTACAATTCCAGCTTTCTACCTAAGAAGATTCTAATTAGAAAGACTGATTCTTTTTCTAAATGTTTTGGGATCTCAGTTATGCCTCTTAAGGTTTTTGGAGTTTTTTGCATGTTTTTTGAACATCACTTATCACTTAGAACAGTGAAACCCTAGAAATCATACAAAATGGGGATGTATTTACTTTGAATACAGGATATAATATATATTTGGAGGGCTTTTCCCCCCTTATAATTAATATGAGCTTGTTTCTTAAATTTTGCTCATATTATCAAAAGAAATAGCTGAAAGCCAGTGTAACTACTTGAATCATGGGAGTCTCTACTGTGGAACTCTTGTTCTCTACTGTGGAATTATGCCTCTGTCATAATCTCTATGCTCATTCCTTACTCCCAGCACATCTTAAAAAGGAGAAATGCTTTATACCCACATGTTCTCCTTAATTTACTAACACTTGTATCTGTTTGTCTAATACACTTACAACGCACAGACATGCTTACTGATGGCCGTGATTGAACTTATTGAGCAGATAGATCAGTCACAATTATAATTTCACTTAATGCTCACAGCATTTCAGTGTTAGTATTACTTGTACTGTTTATTTAGTAGTAGAACAATTTTAGGAAACCAGGCCTATCTGATTCCTATGATGCTTTCTATCATTATTTGGTACATAGTAAATATGATGAAAATAATGATGATGATAAGGAAGAAAACAAAAGAGGAATTAAAGTGGAAGAAGAAAAAGCAGAACATTCTTGGGTACGTAATATGTGTTAGCTGGTTTCCACTTGGAAATTTTTTCCTGGAAATTCTTGGGATAGTTACAATTTTTTAAATCCTGATTCCTGATAAAAATAAGATACATAATTGGAGAAACATAATACTTAATAATACATGATATGACTTAATAATTTAATTCTCTCACAGGAATTAAAGTTTAACAACAAAGACATATTTCTATTTCATAAAATATATAGATATCATGTCTGAAACAAGAACAGAAAATAATATTCAAAGTTAAGGTTGAAACTATACAGAGGTACACAGGGAAAAACAATTAGGTTCTTGGGTGAAGCTGTTACCATGATCCAAATGTGTGTTCATGAACACTCCTACTGCTAATGGTGAGTCATTATTGCAAAGGAAGTAAGTTTGATCACATAATGTACTTTATACAAATTCTGTGAGTAGTGTCCCAAGAAATAATAAGTCTTCAAAGCAAAACAAGTACTTAAATGCCAATTTTGACACCTAACTCCGTGTAGTGCTGTTAACCTCACTAGTACAATCAATGTGTAATTTGAATACTATCCAATTACATTCACTGGAATTCTTCAGTGTTTAAAACTTTGCTCTAGGCGCAATCCTCTGTACAGGTTTTTAATAGAAGAAATGCAAAGTGAAAGTGTGAACGTTTTTGTGGAATACTCTCTCATAGATAAAATCAGCAATGCTGGAAGTTCTGAAGAGCAAAAGCAGAACCAATTTCAAAGGCAGAACCAAAATTAGTGTAAGCAGAAAATTATTTTTATCATAAAAGTGGAAATTAGCTCAGATGAAGCAAAATTTCTGCTAATGATGAACACCAAGATGCTTTGGTACATACACAGAATAATTCTACCAATGTCAACGGAAAATTTTTAAAAATCGTACTTCTGAAATATTTCTCATAAAACAAAGATGAAAACTATTAGGCAGAACAATTAATACTTTGCATGTTTAAGATATTATTCAAATAATAAATAATGAACTTTTCCAGTATTCAATATTGCGGTCTTATCTTTTGGTTTTTAAAAGATTTTTGACATTTAAAAAAACTTTGCCATTTGTATGCCATCAATATTCCCTTCTATAGTTTCTACTACCAAATATCTACAGCATATACAGATAATTTTTATGTTATTGAAATACACACTCATCCCAAAATGCAGTCCATAATCATACTAATAAGCTATGAATATATATATATATATATATTTTTAAATACACATGTATACATATAAGACAACAGGCCCCAAATGGAGTCACTTATGTTAAGCTCCATGTCACAAAACCCATACTTAATTAGTTTCCAGAAATGGAATCGTAAGCCAGTCAATCAAGTGTTACCTGATCATCACTAGCCAAGTAACCTGCCTGACAGAAACCTGCCATCCCCTAAGGGAAAGTAACCAGAGGATAACAAAACCACCTTTTTGCCTAGTGTAACTTCCTTGATCCTGATCCCTTCTGCCTGTAGAAGTTTTCCATTGTATATAGCTTTTTGAAGCTCCTTTCTACATATATATACATATATATCTTTTATACATATATATACACATATATGTATATAGCACATATATATATATACATGCATATATATATATGTGTATATAAGATTTACATATATATAGATGTGACTCTTCATATTTTAATATAACTCTAACACCTTCTGTTGTAGCCTGACTTTACTGTTTGTTATTATGGTCACTCATTATTATTTAAAACTTGTAAATAATGTTAAGGAAAGCCCAGAAAACCAATGATTTAGGATTCCTGAGAATTCACAGGAATCCCAGTTTATTATTCTTGAGTCCCCCAAATTACTATCTGTCAGAAATTTGGGAAAAAAATTTTTTTTTGGAGGGGGAGACAAAACAAAGTCTAAGAACGTATTGCTCAAAACACAATCTTGTTTTCCTCTGCTGGGGTCTGGAGCTGTTCTCTCCTGGGCTTGGGCATTAGCAGTGACGGCCTGGGACATCCACCTCCTGCAAGAGTCCTCACAGAGCACGTGACAGTGGTTTCCAGAACACACTCCCAGAGACTGAGCTCTGGTCTACCCCTTCTGTTGCTGTCTTGCAGTGGGAGTCGCTCCCGTGTTTTTGCAGAAAAATTTAGCCAATGGAAAGCTTTTCACAAATTTGATTTATTTTCTGGAAAGGTCATTCTTTTACCCTGGGTGCACCCCCCACCCCCACCAAATCTGGAATCTAGTGCCTATGTGGTATGGACATCAAGCTTTGACCCTTGCTCGAGCTTGATTGGCCATTCACAGGTGTTGACAGGTTAGGGCCCATTCAGCAGAGCCTCAGGCTCCAAGTCCCATAGGTTAACCCACTATGGGGGCAACCCTGCTAAGCTCGAGTCTGTGTCCCCTCCTTCTGCTTTGGAATATTTTGAAATGGAGAAATATAAATTGATGCCATTTCACTTTAAATTCTACATACATCATTTTATAACTTTCAACAAACCTATAAAGTAAGCATCTTTTTAAATCCTCCTTCCATGTATGAGCAAATCTACTTTGGAGAGGTAAGTCCCTAGCCCAATACTACCTCCCTCAAAGCATGAGGCCAGAACTTGAACCTTATGTGCCTGACTCCAACACCTTTTCAAGTAATAATTGGCATACAAAGACATTAAACATATAACTTCATTGTCAAAGGCTAAACTCTGCACACTGGACAAATTATTAGTCTTCTAGTGAATGTCTTCTATCACTTGATATATTACCTTATTCAGCAATCAAGCTACTCTTTTTCTTTAATTCTCTCATACAAACAATGGTTTCTCCATCAACCCTGGTACCCACACCAGATCCATTAGAGGAATTCTAGATTTAACTTTGTCTCTTTGTTTTCAGTTTTTGTTAAGTTTTAAGGAGTTCACACTTCAGGTAAGATCGCTGTTTCTTTCTCTGTTCTCCACTGCAATAACATGGTCAGATTCTCTTACCATGGATATAGCAACAAAATCTTAATCTCTGATCCCTGCTTTCTGGACTCCATGATGATTTTGAGATAGCACATATGTAATTTATTAAATCTACTTTCCTGCTTAAAGTATAAAGAATTCTCATGTCTGTGGTAGATTTTGTTATTATTCACCAAATATTTTCATTTTCTTTGTCATGGTTCCCCTTTCTTTGGGATATTATTAATGGCCTCATGACTTACTTTAACCAATTAATTATAAACAGAAAGGACATGTAATTCTGGTAAAAGTATTAAGAAATAGTGCCACCGTGATGACTAGCTCTGATACAGATATATATTGTTTTATAAACCTGGGGTCTAGAGGGAAGAAATATGTACCAGTGTGGTAAGTAGTCTGAATTAGATGTGAATTGTGAAGGAAAAAATGCCGTTTGTGATCACAGGCATGGAAAATAGGGTGTCATTTTCTGTGACTACATTAACTAACTTACCTCATCTGCTACAGTACCTTCATTTATAAGATCATTAATACATATTATAGTTTGACATGCCAGACCCTTTATGTAAGATTACTGCCAATATTGCCAATTTCGTGTTTAGCATTCTTTCCCCATATCCTTCCTTTCTCAGTAACGTCTCAAATCTATAATGTTTTCTTACATTTCCATGTCTTATCCGTGTTTTAACACATCCTTATAATATCCATATTCCACAGTATTTTTTCTCTGTGAAGTTTTCCTGAAAGCATGTCATCCAGACCGTCACTAATCCTGTGGTCTCAAAATTGCTTATGCTCCAAACACTTTATTAAAGGGGTTGTACTGTACTATGTTTGGAAAATTCAGATCCTTAACTAGATTAAGTATAGCTTTTTGAGGACAAAGCTTATTTACTTAATTCACCTTTATATAACTACACTGTCTAGCATGGTGTGGAGTATTGAGTAACTATTCAATAAAACCTTATTGAACATGTAAATGATCAGTAAATAATGGATTTTGAGGTTAACTACTGATTCTTACTATTAAGCAATGCTGGAATATATGCTTTAGTAGACATGACTATTTACTACAGAGAACATTGTATGATTTTTAAATCGCCTATCTTGCTTTTAAGAAAACAAAGAATAAGTCAACATCTCTCCTTTGAAAACCTTTACAGCAGATGAAATGAGCTGACATGCCATCATTTCTGCTTTATCTGGCAAGGACCATTCATCCACAAATACAAAAATATTTTCAATAGTCAGGAATTTTATCACTGAACAGGTGGAGTCTTTATAACTATTTATCTTTACTGTACTGTCACAAAATCTGTGGGCTCCATAACAGCCCTGTAGTTAATGAACTGGAATCTGCTTTTCTGTGTTCTAGAATTCTGTCTTTCTTTCACACCCTCCCTGCATAATTTTCTCCTTGGTGTTACAGTACTAATCTATGGAGAAGTCTGCATTTAATCTCCCTATCTGATCTTCCCAATTCATCTTGTTGGAAAGAATTCAACATCCTATAATTTTACCCTCCATTGAATTAGAATAATTTCTACATTTAGATTACTCAGAGCCATTAACAGAACTTTGTTTTGCACCAGAATTTAATTCTACTATAATCCACTGTCAAATGTATTAAACAACTGCATTTCAATGGCAAAGACAAACTGGCAAGGAATAGTAAGCATTTAGGAATTTTTTTCTGAGCGACTATCATAATCATGTCATTATTATTGAGCCATCATATGTACATTCTATTTTATGTGAAATCAAAGCCAGTTGCTCAAATAATAGCTTTTGCTATCATACACAATGCTAGTTGCAGCCTCTCACAAAAGAAAGGCTAGACCAAGATGCTTAGTCTTCACAAGGAAATTCCTCCTCAGTAGATGATGATCAGCTGTTCAAATGATTTAGGGTTCTGCAGATAGCTATGTTCTTTCTATAACTTGAGATATGTAGATGACCTCCAAAGAGAGCCACCATTGATTTTTCTTTTAAAGAGAATTTTCTTTAGAACCCTTGTAGGTTCAGCAAAATTGAGAGGAAGGTACAGATGTTTCCCACCTACAGTCCTGTCCCCACACACGCACAGCCTCCCCCATTATCAACATCTCTTACTGGAGTGGTACATTTGTTAACATTGATGAACCTACAGGGACACATCATAGTCACTCAGAGTCCCTAGTTTCACTAGGATTCATTCTTGGTGTTGTGCATTCTGTGACTTTATTCAAATGTATACTGACATGTAGCCATCATTAAGGCTTCATGCAGAATATTTTCACTGTCTTAAGAAATCTTTCCTTTACCTGTTCACCACCCACTCCCACCAACCACTAATATTTTTATTGTCTCCATAGTTTATCTTTTTCAGAATATCATACAGTTGGAATCACGCAGTCTATAGCCTTTTCAGATTCGCTTCTTTCACTTAGCAATATGCATTTAAGATTCTTCCATGCTTTTCACAGCTCTAACGCATCATTTCTTTTTAGCATTGAGTATTATTCCATTGTCTAGTTGTACCACAGCTTCTTTTTTCCCTCTCTGCAAGTGCATATTATTGTCCCAACATGGATGAAGTTTATTTCTCCTCCTCTTGAGTCTGTTCTTTTCTCATGACTATTATGACCAACAAAAGGCAACAAAAGTGCTGTTCTGGAACTTCTGAACACAGTCCATAAGAGAACTGGAACCATCCTCTTCCTTCTTTTTTTTTCCTTCTTGGAATGCACATGCCAGGCTGTGAGGAAGCCCAAACAGCCACATGGACAGGCATACACAAAAAAATACTGGGACCCAAGAGAATAGTTCTAGGAGAGCTCCCAGACAACAGCCAGCTCTGACTTTCACTGAGGCCATTTTGGACCTTCCATTAATTCCAGTGCCATAGCCAACATAACCTGAAATAGAATGAACTGATTACTCAATAACTTAGTTGTGAGAAATAAGTGTTTTTGTTTTAAACCACTCAGCTTTGAGATGGCTTGTTGTACAGCAGAACGTAATGAAACAGGACTCTCTGAAGAACTGAGTTAATACCTGTCTCTCCCACAGGGCAATAAATGCAGTTGTAAAGGGTGGATCCAGATTCCAGGATTCAATTACCAGTTCCATCACTGACTCGCTGGATGAAGCTCCCCAAGCTACTTAGCTTCCATGTGCCTAATGTTTTTCCATTTAAAACACGGGGTTCATAATAATGGCTTTATTTCAGAGTGATTGTCAGCGTTCAATCCGTTAAATGAGGTTTGTGCAGATGTAGTACTTAGAATATTGTCTTGCACATAGTGTTTATACTAGCAGTCTTTAGTTTCTGCATGAAGTTCCTAAGCATTAAGCTCCCATGCAAGGACCTTTGGAATCCGTCTTTTTTACTGTTTGGAGCCGTATCTTCCTCCCTTCTTGCTTCACACAAATCTTATGGTCTGGTTAGTACAAAAAAGAGGTGTGTTTTTACTTCGGTAACATTATTGTTATCTTCTTCTAAATATTCTCTTTTCCATATTATACTCATCCTTCAAACACTAGACTATTTTGTCTTCACTAGCATGTTCTCTAATAATCCCACAAACTGTATGTATGTTACTTTAACAAAAAATTAGTGAGTAGTTTCTGTGTCTGGCTTTATGGATATGGTAGTAAACAAAATGGGTAGATTCACCACCCCACTATGACATATCAACTAGTGGCAGTCAATATTCTTTCAGGAAACTGGTTTACTCCTGATTCTTAGAGGTTTTCCTCCTCCTCTTCTTCCTCCTCCTCCTCCTCTTCTTCCTCCTCCTTCTTTTTTCCTACTTGATAAAGTCATTTATTCAATCCTGAAGATATTTAGTAAACATTCATTCACAACAGATTTCAGCATTTTTACAATAATTACTTGCAATGTGCTTCTGCATACCTTTTTTCAGATTATAATATTAATCACATTAACATCAATAATGTCATTTGCTCCATTTTCTAGACACTGAAACCCAAATCCCCATGTTACAAGTGCATGCATGGCTGAATGGGAATCCATTCATCTAGGTCTCCTGCATCTGAGGCCCATCTCTCTAATTTAGGTATTTAGATTTGTGAGTCCCTGTGCATTAGATCTTAAGGGAGAGACACACTTAGTTATAACACAAATTCCTGATATTTAAAATGTTAAAGTTTTAAAAAAATTATACCAGTAGAGTAGGCAGAAAACAAGTTACGGTCAAATGAGTAATGTGGATCAATGAATGTGTTATTGCCAGGAGGGGGAATTACTGTGATCAAGGACGAGGGTGGGAAGGAAGGGTGGGAGAATAAGTGAGGTTGATGTGCAATTGACTAGTTCCCCCTTGTTTAAAAAAACACAACTCCATCATATTTATATTTGTGAAAAAAATGTTATGTAGAAAGATAACCCGTTCATTCTCTTGTCCTTAATCCACATATCCTATACACAGTATACTTGTTCACACACGAAAACACTTAGGGTAATCTTCACATTTGTTATTAAAAAATAGGTTCTCTAGCACACTAGAATAAATCTCCCCCCTCCTTTGAGAGCACACCCTAAACATATTCTTAATACCAATAAATGATTGATGATAAAAACTCTTACGAAATTGTGGGGTTAAGGGCTCAGGTTCTATTCATGATACCTTCACAAGATTGTTGGCAAACGCCCATTTTATCTGTCTACAAACTCTTTATCTTAGGACAAATGTGTTAACCTTTTTGGTCCTCACAATTCTCATCTGTATCTATACTGTGGAGATTAAGAATAATTTCCATTTTATTTTTTATTTTTTTTAAAATATTTTATTTATTTATTTGACAGACAGAGATCACAAGTAGGCAGAGAGGCAGGGAGAGAGAGGAGGAGGAAGCAGGCTCCCCGCTGAGCAGAGAGCCCCATGTGGGGCATGATCCCAGGACCCTGGGATCATGACCTGAGCTGAAAGCAGAGGCTTTAACCCACTGAGCCACCCAGACGCCCCAAGAATAATTTCCATTTTAAAGGGAATGTGATGATCCATGTAAAGGGCTTATGGAGTATCTACACGTCACAGATGTTTAATAACTATATATCAGTAGCGATGATACTAATATGGAAACTCAATGTACTTAGAGATGAGGTAAACTGATCATATGGCTATTAAGTAAGTCAAAACCCTTAGTTCACTGAGTGTTCTTGATAGAATAAGGACCCAATCACCAAGACAGCGTAATTACATTCCACACCTAAAACCCAGAATTCTGTATTTTATGTCTGTGTTCAAGTTAAGGGAGATCAAGGGCAAGTCCTCAAAATGACATCAGGATATCAATAAGTCATTGGTCACTGAGACAGTGATTCCTTTCTGGACAGCTCTGCACACAGCCTTCTCCATGTTATCCTGGAGCCTCTTAATTATAACCAACAGGCCCGTTCTTTTCCACCATTTTTGATTAACTATATATCTCATAGTAGTTTATTTAATACTTCTTAAAGGTCAGAATTCCTCCAAAGTTCATTTTATTTACTTTAGACAACCACTGTATGAAGTAGGTCCAAACTAGGGAACTGAAACTTGCCCCTGTAGGAAGTAGAATAAAGATTTGAATGCAGCCAGTCTGGAGCTCCCTAGTACAAGACACTCTGCACTTTCTGATATAGACTACCCTCTTAGAGAATTTCTTTAGTTCAAACCCACTGAATCTTTCCAGGCCCTGCTAAAGTCCCATCCATCTATTTTTTAAAAACCCACCTCAGCTGCTCCAGAACAGTGATGAATCCTTTTTCCAGATAACCATAGTGTTTATAATCTCTAACATGCAATGTTTTTTCAGATAACCATAGTGTTTATAATCTCTAATAATGTAGGAATGATTCTGTTTGTCAGTTCTGTTACTATTTGTTGTTTATTGCAATTCAACTTTGTATTTTCCAAGGGTCTTGCCAGATATCTCTGCTATTTGAAATTACTTCTGTTTGTTTATACAATTATTTGCATCATTTACTCATTAGAGACAGAATGAGCAGTAAGTGGTCAGGAGATGGAGATGTGAATTGGGACTAACTGCTTAGAGGTATGGGGTCTCTTTTGGGGGGTGATGGAAGTAATGTGCAATTAACAGTATTAGTTGCACAAAATAGCCAACATAATAAAAAAAACATTGAATTGTAGACTTTAAAATTGTGAACTTCACGTGAACTATATCTCAAGAAATAATTTATTATGCAGACATAGATAATGTTATATGATACCTCCAAAAGAACATTTCAACATAATCACAAGTTTTTAAAACCATAGTTACAAATTAATCTCTATGGTATGATGCCACGTGTGTTAACAGTAAAATTTTAAAAAATGAACAAACTTAATTTGACAGACAGAGACAAAATTTAGCAGTATTGACATATTTAGGAGAGTATTGCCTGAATGGATAAGATTATAAATAATTTTTTAGTTACTTTAAGCCTTACTTTTATTTCTTAGAGAACTCTAAAATGATCAGGAATTAATTTTGTAACAAGAAAAGAAAAACAAGCATTTATAATAAGCTTACAAGGAAGAAGCAAAATCAAGTTCTGAAGAGAAAAAAATGCATAAAAGATCAAATTGTGTGTGTGTGTGTGTGTGTGTGTGTGTAAGAGAAAGACATTGAAGGAGGGAAAAAGAAACAGAAAAAAAAGACAGAAATCTGCATTTTCTATCCTATGAAAAGTCTCTGGTAAGGTAAATCTAATTCAAAGTAATTTTAACGCATGCTTAAGGGGCTTCTAGACTTTCAAGCAGCCTACACAGAGCAAGGGAATCAACAGAGGCTTTTTTTCCAGAACACCCCACTTTTGTCTCATAGCCTCACAGACTTTGACTTGCTATCACTTTTGTCTTGGTTATTTCTAGGAGAACTTTTACAACCAATTCTGGGGCATCAGAAGAAGCTTCAAAGTTTGGAAACCTTTGGACAGTCATAGAAAACTTGTAAAATTGAAGAAAAAAAATTAAAATAGAGTGTTCTACTCAGGCCATATGACTTGCGGAATCTGCGGCATGGGGAAATTTCATTCTGCTAATGAGTCCAGAGATTTTCTGACAACCAAAGTATTTATTAAGCCAAGAAGTTAGAGTTTCCCTCACACTGCAACCAGCACATTTATCTTTAGAGGAGAGTAAGAACTAGTCAGTAATGGCAAATAGATTGCTTGTAAACTTCCAATTCTGGAAGCTTCATTTACAAATTGCATACCTAAGGGTTATTTTGAGGTTTGCAGGCAGATTTTTTCTTAGGAGTCCCTGGAAGATTTTAAGACTCTTACCTAAAAACTGATGCATGCAATTTATCTTTATGACATTCAATGCTCTTATTTCTTTTCTTTTTAAAATGTAATGTTTTCTCTTCTTTGACTTTCAAATAGAGAGATACCCAAGTATTACCATCAAGAAGAGGCATTGCAAATATCAAGGGAATACAGAGATGGGAGAATGCGAAAGATTGCTTTTAGGTGATTATTAGGAAGTGTCAGGATTTTCTGGAACAGAATTAACATCTAAGCCTGGGTCACTTACCTCCCAGTCTTGTCCCTGTTCTTTGTGCTTTCATCCTCAGTCACAAATGAATCCAATCAATTGCTTACTCTCTAGTTTTACTTTCATATCTGTCAAAATTTCTCTTTCTTCTTCATGCCTGCTGAGATGATCAGAATCCTGAGATTGACTTTTTTTTTAAAAATGTTAACTACTGCAGTCTCTCCAGTCTTTTCTGGTTGCCAGCACTACCTCTAGGCATCCTCACCATTCTCACAGTCCAGACACCACCTCCCTTCAAAGATGGCTGCTTAGTGATGATAACATAAAACCTCAACCCCTTAATCGAGAATTAAAGATGCTCATAGTTCTACCAGAGCCTTCCTTCACTGAACCTTTCTTGGCAACCCTTTGTTATTCCAACATCCCTTGATATTTGCAGATGAATATTTTCCTACCCCAAATGTATAATTGTATTAATCTTTCTTTGCTAAGTGATGCCATTTACACAGCTACCAGTCTGAGCTTTTTAAAGTACAAATCCATCATATCTCTGTCCTACTTAAAACCCAGTGGATTCTCATTACAGTTAAAAATTACAAATGCCTCACCACGATTTCTGTGACTGCTTCCTACTTGCTTTTCTAGTTTCTTCTCACCTATATGCCTCTCTCTCACCCTGCAGCCATATTCAGCTTATGGAATAGGTTGTACTTTCTTCTGCCTCAAGTCTTTCATACAGCGTTCCTAGTGCTGGAATAGTCTTCATTCCTTTCTTCCTCTAATCAATGTGTAATTATTTCCCCAGTTTTAATTTATTCTTCAAATATCACACTCAACTTAGTCCTGACTTTTTATTACATCTTATGGTCCCCTTCAATTTAATTTATATCGGGGGCTGATACAATTTCCTGTAAAGGGCTGGGGGATAGATATTTTGGGCTTTACAAGCTATAAGGCGTTTGTCACAGCTACTCAGCTCTGCCAACGTAGGACAAACTCAGCCAAAAGAATAGGCAAATGGATGGACATCACTGTGTATACTAGACTTAGTCAATCTCTCAAATTATGGCATTTTAGTCTGAACAGTTCTTTGTTGTAGGGACTGTCCTGTGTATTGTATTGTCCTGTGTATTTCCTATTATGCTCACTAGACACCAGCAATATCCTCAAGTTGTGATAATAAAAAATACACTGCCAAAGGTCCCTGGAGAGGCAAAATTACCCATAGTTGAGAACCAATAAAATAAAACTTTATTTCCAAAAGTAATCTAGATTTGGTCAGAAGGCTGGAGTTAACACCTGGCTTATGGTACTGTGTCATAGAAAGACATCAGGTCTTTGTCCCTTGATCCTGATATAGTCCTCCTAAATCTCTTGCAATTTCCCGAGTGATGGGGTGATAGAGCATATTTTGTTCCAGGTAGCTAACTTTTTGTAAGTCTTTACATAACCCCAAGATTAGGTCGGTCGCCAGAAAGGCTGAATAATTAAAGAATTTGAACTTTTATCCCTACCTCTGACCTCTAGACAGAGGAAGGGCTAGAGACTGAGCTTGATGAAAATCGTTGAACAACAGAATTCAGAGAGCTTGTGAGTTGGTGAGCACATAGAGGTGCTGGGAGATTAGGATGTCCAGAGAGAGCATGGAAGCTCTGCATGCTCACACATATACCACACCCCCTATACCTTGCCCTGTGTAAATTTTCTATCTGGCTACTTCTAATTTCTATGCTTCATAATAAAACAGTGAGCAAAAATAAAATATTTTCCTTAGTTCTGTGAGTTGTTCTAATAAATTATCAAAACTGAGGAAGGACTTATAGGAATCACTGATTTATGGCCAATCTGGTCAGAAGCAGAGATGACCTGGGACTTGAGTTGGCATCTAAAGTGGGGATAGTCGGGGCACCTGGGTGGCTCAGTGGGTTAAAGCCTCTGCCTTTGGCTCAGGTCATGATCCCAGGGTCCTGGGATAGAGCCCTGCATCAGGCTTTCTGCTCAGCGAGGAGACTGCTTCTTCCCCTTCTCTCTGCCTGCCTTTCTGCCTACTTGTGATTTCTGTCTGTCAAATGAATGAATAAAATCTTTAAAAATAAAAAATAAATAAATAAATAAATATAAAGTGGGGACAGTCTTATTGGATTGAACCTTTCAATGTGCAGGACCTGATGCTGACTCCAAGTAAAAGTCAGAAATGAACCGAATTATTAGATATCTAGTTGGTGTCAGAAAATTAGAGAAGTGATATTACAAAGAAGTCCAAATATTTGGTGTGAGGAGGAAAAAAACTTTCTCATTTGGGGTCTGATAAGGCTGTGAGTAAAACCAGTTCAACTAACTGCAATTTCATTTGAAACATTTATGTAACCAACTATAAGGGCCAGTGCTGTAATGGTCTGATTCACGACTATAAAGCCCTTAATGGTAACAGAGAAGGAACATTAAGGTGTTCAATAAGTATTTAATGAAAGAATAAATGAGATTACTAATAATATTTTTAGGACTTTTGCAAGGTCAAAAGACAGAATTTTAAGAGTTAAAAGATAGGTAATGTAGTAAGTATTTAGGGAATTAAGACAGTCAATGCGAACCCTATGTTCAAGGAGGTCAGCAGTCAAAGAAGAAAGAGGAAAGCATTACCGGAAGGTAGATAAGATCTAAGAAGGTGAGAGGTTATTTTAAGAAAGGAAAGGTATAAAAGTAGAAGGAAAACTGCCAATAAGAAAAAACAACAACAACAAAAAGAGAGAGAGAGAGAGAGAGAAAACAAACAAACAAACAAAAAACAATTAAGTTACCAGCAGAAGAGAGTGGTGTGGAAATATATAATGAAAAAAAGAATTTATTCTCAAGACAAAGGCTGCTCACAGACAGAGAAGTCAGTACACTTTTAAAATGAGTTTCAGGCTATGTTGTCTTTTCAAAATTTTTAGAGTCTATTGACTATGAAAAGGCAAAATTGCCTGCAGGCTAGAGAGGCCTATTAACACCCCCATCAAGGACAGCTTCAGCTCACTAGGCAAGCCAAAGAAGGAGAAGGAATCTGTATCTGGAGAGAATGCATTTATCATGGTTAGGAGCCTTAGGCCAAGAACTTTCTGCTGAGACACTTCTCATAGAAGGAGCCAGGGTCACCTTACAAGCTAGGAGATGTGGGAGGAAATGGCATCCTTATATTTGCCTCAAGCCTATGTGCCTTGTGAGCCAGAGACCTGCATGTTCTGTGCTATTAGTTCATCCATCTATATAAATGAATTACATTTGACTCTCTCTCTTCAATCATCATTGTATCTGGAAAAGATAATTTATTTCGAAGAAGTTAAATTGCATAGCTGCTTATACACAGGTATTTCTCTTTGTTACTTTATAAGGATTAACTATTATTGAAATTAAAGTGATTAGTGAAGTATCAGGCATAACGCAGGAATTCAATCAATCCTTTTTTGGGATCCACATCTTTATCTACTATCCTGATAAAGATACTATACTCTCAGGGCATCTGGGTGGCTCAGTTGGTTAAGCATCTGCCTTTGGCTCAGGTCATGATCCCAGAATCCTAGGATGGAGCCCTGCCTTAGGCTCCCTGCTCAAGGGGATCTGCTCCTCCCTCTCCCTCTGCTGCTCCCCCTGCTTGTGTTCTCTGTGGCAAATATTTTTTTTTAATTAAAAAAAAAAAATACCATGTTGTCAGAGTTCATTATGCTCCCTTGTGTTATCTGTTGGTCCCTATTTCTTTGTTTCATCTCCAAGAATATCTCAGGATAATATAATCTAAGATTAAAAAAAAAATGAAAGTAATGAGAATAAAAAACAAAGAATATGGAAATAGAAGACAATGATTCAAAAGGCAATTCTATTTATTTATGAAGTTTCTTGATCCACTAAGCTTCAGTTACTTTAAGAAGTGGGACTAATGGGGCGCCTGGGTGGCTCAGTGGGTAAAGCCGCTGCCTTCGGCTCAGGTCATGATCTCAGGGTCCTGGAATCGAGTCCTGCGTCGGGCTCTCTGCTCAGCAGGGAGCCTGCTTCCCCCTCTCTCTCTCTCTCTGTGTCTGCCTCTCTGTCTGCTTGTGATTTCTCTCTGTCAAAAAATAAATAAAATCTTAAAAAAAAAAAAAGAAGTGGGACTAATATCATCATTCCCCATACTATTCTGTTTGTCAAATATTCCAGTTCATCCTTCCATTAACACTCATAGTAGGAGTACATGTATTGAGACTCTTCTAGGTGATGAGGCCTTGTGACCTCTTCTAGTCAAAGAATTTTGAACACAAGTGGTGTCTCACTTTCAAGCCAAGCATGTAATTATTATGAGACCAGCCAGTGTTTTCTTTCTCCTCCGTAAGCTATGATGGAATCATTCCATATGTTCCTGTCCCATTATTCTGAGTCTCAGTGGAAGGACAGCTAGTATGAATACCCCAGCTCCCTCACTTTCCAAGTTGAACAATAAGAAAATTAAAAACAACAACAACAACAACAATAACAAAACCACAGAAACAAAAAACTTTTCTTATTATAATTCATTTACTTCTCAAGTTTTGCAACATAACCTAGCTTATCCTCGTATACAAATTAGTACTTGAAATGGGATATTAAAGTAATACTCTACCTAAAACATGTAGTATTGGCTTGAGAAATAAAATATTAATAGCATCTGTTGTTTACTATTATTTGCTTTTTGAAAGGTAATCCAAGAAAGAGATGCTCTCAAGGAAAAAAAAATTAAAAAGCCATATTTACAAATATACTTAAAGGAGAAAAAAAAGGAGTCTGGAAACTTAATTCTTATTGAATAAGAAGAAGTCACGTTTTTCCTACTTTAAGTTATAAAAGAAAAACTTGAGAAATACTTTAAGTCACAAGGATTGATTAAAATTAAACCTCCTGGCAATAAATGGATTCAGATGATGCATAGTAAATACTTTCAAGTGGAAAATGGCTCAGAGGAAAACAGAGAATATATGACTTTTTTATGTAAGACTGATAGACTCACAGCGCCTTATAATTAATTTAAGAGAAAGTGACATGGATAAAAGAAAATTGAAAAGAAAGAACTGAGTGTGTGTCATCATTAGTTCATGAAGTTGATTAGAAGGAAATTGGTAGTAAGCCAAGTATATTTTTGTAAGACTATAACCAACCAAAAGACATGGCAATGATGTGAAATTTGTTTTAGTTTCATAGGACTGCTGTAACAAAGTATAACTAAGTAGGTTCTTGGACCACAGAAATATACTGTCTCACAGTTCTGGAGGCTAGAAGTCCAAGACCAAGATATTGAAAATATTGATTCCTTCCGAGGTTTGTGAAGGAAAGATCTACTCCAGGCCCATCTCCTTGACTTTTAGATGGATGTCTTCTCTCTGTTTCTTCCATCATCTTCTCTGTCTCCAGATTTCCTCTTTTATAGCAACACCACTCATATTGGATTAAGGGTTGACTCTATTCAAGTATACCCTGTGGATTAGTAAGGATTCTTCCAAAGGAAAAGAACTAATAGGAGACACATATATCCATAAATATATATGTGTGTGAGAGAGACAGAGATTTATTTAAGGTATTACCTCATTCAATTATGGAGACTATAATTTTCTGTTTTCTGAAGGTTGTAGACACAGGAAAGATGATGAAGGTATAGATGAAAGATACAGTTAAAGGTGTGAAAGCCAAAGAACCAATAATGTAAATCCTGGTCCAAATCTGAAGGCCTGAGAATCAGGTGCACTCAAATCCTCCCCTCCTTCACCTTTTGTCCTATTTCGGCCCTCAGTGGATGAGGTGATATCCAGCCACATGGCAAACAGCAATGTCCTTTATTTAGTGTACTGATTCAAATGTTACTCTCTTCTAGAAACACCCTCATAGACACAGCCATAAATAACATTTAACCAGCTATCTGGGGATCTCATAATCCAGGTGAGTTGACACATAGAACTGATTATCACAACCTTGACTCATTTAATTACATCCTCAACAGTGGATTTCCAAATCAAGTTACATTCTGAGGTACTGGGCTTTAGAACTTCAACACATGAATTTTGGGGGACACATAATTCAACTCTTAACACTCTTTGTATTCCAACATTTCGTAGGTAGGGGGAAGCTCAGAAATCTGCTAAGCTCTTAACAAGAGCACATTCTATCATATTTCTCTGGACAGAAAACATAATGGATAAGGAAGTTCTTTTTACAGGGCAAAGGACTCAAAAAAATTCTTAGTTGTTGCAGATGCATTGAATTCTAAATGCATTCCAGTTTTTTTCCTAGATGTACATGATCATATTTCCAAAAACCATTGGTATTCTAGATATTTCAACTGTTTTTCCTTACATAGTTGTCATAAAGACCACTAAGTTAGGACTATGTGGCCATTATGGGACAATCTGCTCCAAGGTGAGCAAGTTAATGATCTTCCCTAAAAGTTCAGAAATGTTATCGAGGAACAGTTGTTAGTTTTCCTCTTGGTCCCTTTAGCTGAACATGGAAATGATTGCAGATGATGACCTTGTTTAGTGCCAAGTAAGGAAAAAACAAAACAAAACAGTTGATATAAGAGGTAAGAGGAAATTAGAAAATGTTGAAGCCCACAATATCTGATCCTGGGTTTCTAGTAACTCTCCAGCTTTTCTTTAGAGTCAATTCCTAGTATTGACTAGTCAATTTCTAGTATTGACAATTATTTTTTTAAAAAGATTTTATTTATTTGAGAGAGAGAGAGAAAAAAAAAATAGAGAAAGAGGCGGATGGAGAGAGAGAGGCAGAATTTCCCACTGAGCAGGGAGCCTGATGCAGGACTCGATCTTAGCACTCTGGGATCATGACCTGAGCCAAAGGCAGGTGCTTAACCAACTGAGATACCAAGGCACTCCCTGACAAGGATTTCTGTCCTCAATTTCCCAGAGGTACCATGGTGTCCTCCTAATACTACATTATCTGTTATTGTCTTATTTCTACTGCTGCTATTGATTGTTCTGTGGCCATCAGAGTTAGTTTTGATTCAACACAACTAAACGGAAACTATTCAATACAGAAACCATCTAGAATGGGGTGTTACCAAGGACAGATACTAAATATATTATATTATATTATATTATTAGAATTGATTGAATTGAAGGAAATTATAAAGAAGTGAACTTCCCTCTATAAGACTGGGAAGATGAGAAATCATTCTGTAAGCACCACAATATTTGATTATTAAAATTAGATGATGTTCCTATAGATATTAATTTTATGTCTTACACCAAGAAGGTGTACCAATAGCTCTTTCTTAGATGAAGTAGAAATTATGGTTACCAGGTTTAGCAAATATTGTAAAAAATCTGTCACACTGATTTTTTTTTTTTCTGAAAATTCGAAGTATATCCTTGTTTAGGAGTGATATAAACTCCGTGAATTTGTTTTATTTCCCTTTAGTTCTAGTGCGTGATAAGTCCACTGAACATATAACACATTAAGAAATAAAGGGGAAATATAGGATATCTTTTCAACCTGACTTCTTGTCACAATTTTTAGTGAATAGAATAAAATAGAATTTCTTTACTTCTTCATAATTTCAACATCTGTAAAATGAGTTTGGTATTTTGTTATTTGGTCAGAGGCCAGGGTGAGCCTTCCTGACTGCTCCATTTGCCACTGGAACACCTGGAATGCAATTTTGGATTTTTTGTTTCAAAGATGTCATATGGCTAAAATGAAGTTTTTCAGTTCAATGAGTATTTCCATACATTGTTCAGAACTCAGAATTTTCTCAGTTTAATCTTTGCTGCAAACCTCTGTTTATACTGCATAGATCTTTTGCTGGCTCTTCACGACATATCCTTTTCTAAGAAACTGACTAGCACAATCTCAGCTACTTCTCCACTGGAGGAGGGATAGTAGTTAAACTTCAGACATCTCTAGTACTTCAAAACTGAAAAAAAAAAAAATGTATAAGCACTATCACAGTTATGGCTGATAATAAAGTTCCTTATTTTTTTTTTTTTGTCTCCTTGAGAATCCCAAGTGTGTTTCATAACACAATTGACTTTTCGTCAGTTCCATAGTCCTCCTGGTGGCTGGGTGGTACACCTTTAACGTTGGCCTCCAAGATACCATGAACAGTACAAATCACTCATATTATAAGATATTTTTTTAAATCTCTTTTATACATACACTATGTGCATACTCTCTCTATATAGATGTATACATATTTCATGTGGATATACACATTTAAAATAAATATCTTCCCAAACAGCATTTTAAGAATATTTTCCACTTTAAAATCCCTAAGATAGCTCACATACCATCAGATTTTGTGATTATGATTATCAAATATATACCTAATAAAAAAGCTCATTATATTTTTAAGACATAAAAAATAATTTTACATTTTTCTGAGTAAAACTCTATTTGTGGCCATCAGCTTTTTAAATATATAGCCATAGTTTAAATGGGAGTTAAAGAATTTCAATGTCTTTAAAAAAATAGAGAGAAACTATAAGTTTGAATTCTAGAAAACATAAGAGAGAGTTGTTAAGATACATGTCTGTATTATGCTAAAGACATAAACCAATCCAGAATCTTAGTCGCTTGAATACCAGACTTTCATCTCTTCTAAATGCTGTGTGTTTTTCATGGGTTGACTTGATTGTTGTTCAAAGCAGCTAACGTCTGCAATAGTTACTGACGCGACATGTACTATTTTAAAGTTGCCAAGCACAGCACCAGACAGAAAGAAGAATGCCTACACCAATTATTAAACAGACATGGCATATATCACTATCCCTGGCCAGAACTAGTCAAACAGTCCCATTCAGCCACAATGAGCTAAAAAGTCTCGGCTTTCATCTACTCAGAAGATGAAGAGAGCCAGATACTAGTGAGCAGAACTAATTATTTGTCCATCAGAGAATAAAATGTAGAATTAGCAGTCGTGCCTTTCAATTCCATTATCACTGCATGCTAACTTACATTAATAAAATGAGTTTATATTTGCTACTAATTTCTCTTCTTTAAAATAAGGATTCACTGTAATATTCTAAGGATCAAATGAAATCTGGTAATACACCAAGCATTGTATATAAGATGTAAAATGTTGCATTATAGAAAAATATCAAGAAAAAAGTTCTTTTCAAAACAAACAAAAAAGAAACCAGATGCCTAAGCTCATGCAGCAGAAATTAACTTAAAATGTTTACTCTTACAAGAGAGAAAATATAATAAATTGATTCATTTGAATATGTGACAATTACCCATCAAAAAGTTTCCTATGCTGGAACACCCATGTGGCTCAGTCTTTTTAAGTATCTATCTTCGGTTCAGGTCATGATCCCAGGATCTTGCATTATCTCCTTGCTCAGCAGCGAGTCCACTTCTCCCTCTGCCTGCCCCTCCTCTTGCTTGCTCTCTCTCTAACAAATGTATAAATAAAACCTTTTTTAAAAAAGTCTTCGTATGCCTAATGTATTGAATTTAAATATAAATTGGCACTAATTAATATTGGCTGTTTGTCTGGGTGCTAATCAGTATCACTGCAACAAAAATATTGTATTTCTTTCTCATTTAAATAGTCCTTTTTTCTTATCTTTTTAGAATCTTTTATTATTCTTATTTATTATTATTCTTACTTACTATTATTATTAATTATTTTTAGAATTTTGATTTCTGTATACTTGAGTGTTTTTTTTTTTTTAGTTCACCTAATTAGATTACATTTATTCTAGTAGCTTATAGCTGATTCTTTGAGAATTTGCTAGGTTAGTAGTCCTGTTTATAAATAACAGTTTTAAATTTCACTTTCCAATATTCACACTATGGTTTTGTATCTGGCCTCATTTTAACTGACTATATCTCATGTCTGGGGAAGTTAGGAATGTATTTAAACATTACCAGAAGAGAGGTGAAGAAAACAGTAGCTTAAGCAAATTAAGAGTTGATTATTATCTGGGGGGAAAAAAAAAAAGGAAAAGTCAAGAGGTAGACTAATTAGAGGCTGGTCTACTAGCAATCCTATCTCATGAAACCTAAATCCAACTCTTTATATTTTATCCTTCAAACAGTAAAAGTGAGAATTTTTTCAAAGAAAAACTAACATGCTAATTGATATCACTATAAATTCATAATCACTAATCTCTGATTAGGTCTCTGAAGGTCTTTTATGCTGCCTGGCAGTTATGCTATATCTAATTTCACTCTGTCTTTTCCTTTTTCCTATTCAGATTATAATTCTGTATATTCTCTTTTGTCCTCAAACTTCCACAATCTTTCATCCTCATTCTCTTTCTAAACTTAAACCTTGCTTCCTATATGTTTATAAAAGTTAAAACAAACAAAACTTGCTACAAGTTCCTATCTCCTTACCCTACTTGGTATCTGTTCCCATGTGCACTCTCATATATTCTGTTCTTTTGAACAGTAAATGGTCCTAGCTAAGGTTAATCCTGAAACTTGCTTGTTAGAACCTAACTCTTCTCTGCCAATCAAGCAGTTTGCTACAGTTTTGCATCATGGAGTATGATATAAACTGTAGACTTCTCATTTATGGCCTTTATTATGTTAAGGTCCATTCTCCTATACCCGTTTTGTTGAAAGATTTTATCATAAATGGTTGTTGAAGTTTGTCAAATATTTTCTCTGCATCTACTGAAATGATAATGATTTTTGTCTTTTATTTTGTAATTGTGGTGTATTACAGTAACTGACTTGTGGATGTTAAACCATTCTTGCATCTCTGGAATAAGTTCCATTTGAAAATGAAGTGAGGGGAAAAGAAAAAAAGGGTCCATTTGATCATAGTGTATGATCCTTTTAATGTACTATTGAATTTGGTTTGAAAATATTTTGTTGAAAATTTTTGCATCTACATTCATCAGGAATATTGGCCTATAATTTCCTTTTCTTGTGGTATCCTTGCTTGGTTTGGATATCAGAGTATAAGACATGATCAGAAGCAGGACAAGGATGCCCACTCTTGCCACTTTTATATAAGTAGTATTGGAAGTCCTAACCACATCAATTAAATAGATAGATAGATAGATTGCATCTAAATTAAAATGAAGAATCAAAACTCTAATTATTTGCAGATGATATAGTACTATGTATAGGAAACCGTAAGGACTCCATCAAAAAAAGAGAATTAATAAATAAATAAAGTAAAATGACAGAATATAAAATCAACATGCAAAAATCTGTTGAGTTTTTATAGCTAATAGTGATGTACTAGAAAGAGAAATTAATTAAATAAGTCCATTTATAATTGCATCAAAAAGAATAAAATATCTAGAATAAATTTGACCAAGGAAGTAAAAGATTTTTGTATTGAAAACTACAAAAAGATACAAACGTAGTGATCCAAAGGGGCACGTGCACCCGAATGTTTATAGCAGCAATGTCCACAATAGCCAAACTATGGAAAGAACCTAGATGTCCATCAACAGATGAATGGATAAAGAAGATGTGGTATATATACACAATGGAATACTATGCAGCCATCAAAAGAAATGAAATCTTGCCATTTGCGACAACATGGATGAAACTAGAGCGTATCATGCTTAGCGAAATAAGTCAAGCGGAGAAAGACAACTATCATATGATCTCCCTGATATGAGGGAGTGGTGATGCAACATGGGGGCTCAGTGGGTAGGAGAAGAATCCATGAAACAAGATGAGATAGGGAGGGAGACAAACCATAAGTGACTCTTAATCTCACGAAACAAACTGTGGGTTGCTGGGGGGAGGGGGGTTGGGAGAAGGGGGGGTAGGGTTATGGACATTGGGGAGGGTATGTGCTTTTGGGTAAATTGGAAGGGGAGATGAACCATGAGAGACTATGGACTCTGAAAAACAATCTGAGGGGTTTGAAGTGGCGGGGGGGTGGGAGATTGGGGTACCAGGTGGTGGGTATCATAGAGGGTACAGCTTGCATGGAGCACTGGGTGTGGTGAAAAAATAATGAATACTGTTTTTCTGAAAATAAATAAATTGGAAAAAAAATATAAAGATAAAAAAAAACCTACAAAACATTAATTAAAGAAATTGAAGATACAAATAAATGGAAAGGTATTCCATTCTCATGGATTAGAAAGATTAAAATTGTTATAATGGCCATGCTATCCAAAGCAATCTACAGATTCAGTGCATTTCCTATAAAAATTCCAATGGAATTTCCCACAGAAATAAAATAAATAATCCAAAAATTTGTATGGAACCAGAGAGCCAACCAGGATCCAAATAACCAAAATAATCTTGAGAAAGAACAACAAAGCTAGAGATTTTGAGCTATATTACAAAGCTATAGTAATCAAAACAGTATTATACTGGCATAAAAACAGATACATGATCGATGGAATAGAATAGAGTGTCTAGAAATAAACCCCTGCTTATACGGTTAATTAATTTATGACAAAGGTGTCAAGAACGTACACTGAGGAGAAAATATTTGCAAATCAGAGAGCTAATATTCAAAATACATAAAAATCTCAGACAACTCAATAACAAAAAAACCCCAATTTGAATAGAAAATAGGTAGTATATCTGAGTAGAAAATGAGCAGATGGCCAACAGATACAGGAAATGATGCTCAATATTATTAATCATCAGGGAAATTAAAATCAAATTCACAGTGAGATATCACACTGCATCTGTTAGGATGGTTAATTTAAAAAGACAAGAAATAACAAGCATTGGCTAAGAGGTAGTAAAATAGCAACTCTTGTACAACATTGGTGGGAAAGTAAATCGATGTAGTCATTATGGAGAACAGTATGGAATTTCCTAAAAAATTAAAAATAGAACCACTATAGATCCAGCAATTCCACTCTTGGTATTTATCCAAAGAAAACAGAAATACTAACTTGAAAACACATGTGCATCCCAGTGTTTATCATGGCATTATTTAAATAAGCAATGTATGGAAGCAATCTAGGTGTATATTGATGGATGGGTGAAAAAATAAATTGTTAAATATACACACATACACACACACTCCCTGGAATATTATTCAGCCATGAAAATGAATGAAACCTTACCATTTGCAACAACATAGATGGAAGTTGATGGCATTATGCTAAGTGAAATAAGTCAGACAAAAAAGGACAAATGTTGTATGAGCTCTCTTATCTTTGGAATCTTAAAAAAAAAGAAAAAAGAAAAGAAAACAAACAGGCTTAGAGATACAAAAAACAGATTTGTGGTTGTCAGACGTGGTGGGTGTGGAGAGGTAAAAGGGGTCAAGTGGTTAAAAAAAGAAACTAAAAAACAAAAAAACCTGAATAGCAACAATGGGGGGGGGGGGGAAGTTCTCAAGTACATCCCTAGATCTACTTTATCAGAATAAACATTTTAACAAGATCCTAGTATGATTCATACATGCATTAAAATTTGAAAAAAAATCTACAGAAATTTATTTCTCCCTGTTCTCCCCTGGTTCAATGCTATCAATATTCTAATGTAACATATGTTTATCTCGTAAACAAAATATTCTCCCTTGATCACAAATTCCAGTCCAGCTACTGTACCATTTCTCTCCTTCCTTTTGTTGAACAACACTTTGTAACAGTGAAAGAAGACACAGTTGTTGCCTTGACTACTTCGTTTTAAACTCAGTTTGTACTTTATAACTGTTTAAGTTCTTCTTTCCAGTTCATCTTCTAACTCCAGCAAAAGACCCAGTGGGGTCTCATGGTGGGAACTGAAACTGTCCCTTCCAAGCTGTAACAGTGGCTCTGATGCCAGCAAGATCCCACATGATTGGCCCCAAGACAATGATCAACATGATCTTTACTGCCCAGTTGCACATACCCACTGACCTTTGTTCCATATTTTCCCTATATAAACCTTAGAAGTACTTTCATCACTTTGGAAACTGTCTTTGGGACACTAGTCCTCTGTCTTAAGGTTTTGGCCTCATGAAAATAAATTCTTACTGTTTCCCCACCACTTACCTTTTTGCCTTTGACTATTGTCAGCAGCTAGTGACCAAACCTAATCTATCCGGGACTCCAGAGTCAGATGTCTTGTTCTCTAGTTACAACTGTTTTCTATATTTGCTCTTTACAATTTATTTCTTCACACTCTCCTTAATTCACTCCATCATGTTTTCACTCCTTGACTCCTCTGCAATTACTCTCATCAAAAGGCCAGCAATGGACTGCACGTTGCTAAAACTTGTGACCATTTCTCAAGTATCATCTTACTTTAGAAAATAAATGACAGACCTGAACACTCTTTCCAGCTTAGCTTCCACTGCACTATGTTACCTGGTTTTCCTTTCAGATTACTAATTCTTCTTTCTTGGTTTTGTGGTCTCTTCATCTCTTTGAGGTCTAAATAACCAAATATCCCAGGTCTCAGTCTTTGGATTTTTTTTTTTTTTTTAAGAATTCTATCCATATCTAGGGGTGCCTTGGTGGCTCAGTGGGTTAAAATCTCCCTTCAGCTCAGGTAATAATCTCAGAGTCCTGGGATCGAGCCCCACATCAGGCTCTCTGCTCAAGAAGGGAGCCTGCTTCCTCCTCTCTCTCTCTGTCTGCCTCTCTGCCTACTTGAGATCTCTGTCAAATAAATAAATAAAAATCTTAAAAAAAAATTCTATCCATATCTATTCTTTTGGTCATCTTATCCAGATTCATGGCATTAATTACCATCTATACATGGCTGACTCTCAAATACATTGTCTATGGCAGATCTTCATCTAGAACTTCAGAGAAAACACATACACAAATGCTAACTTGACATTAATACTTGGGTATGTAATGGGTATCTCAAACTTCTCATTTCTATAATTGTTTCTTGATATGAATACCCTTTTATCTCAAGTAACTGCAGTTCCACCTTTTTGACCGTGCCAAGTCAGAAACTTGGGGTCAAACTTGACACATTCTGGAGGCTTGGAAGCTCAAGATCAAGGCACTTGCCAGTTTGGAGCCTGGTGAAAGCTACTTTCTCATAGTCATCTTTCTGCTGTGTTCTCACACTGTGGAAGGGGTAAGAATCTCTCTGGGGACTCTAATAAGAGCACTAATCCTATCTATGAGGGTTCCACCCTCATGACCTAATCACCTCCCAAAGGCCCCTCTTCAAAGTACAATCACAGTGGGGATTAGGATTTCAACATATGAATTCAGGAGGATACAAACATTAGACCATATCAAATATCTTACTATATAACCTACAAGGCCAACAAAGTCTGGATTCTAGAATTCTCACTTTAATTCCTTCATTCTCCTCCCAATTTTCCTCTGTCCAGCTACACAGGCCTCCTTAAGGCTCCTGAAACATGCCCAGCCCTCTCTTGTCACAGGTCCTTTGTCTTTGCTCTTTCCTATTCATGAAAGGATCTTGCCTGGAATAGCATCATAGCTTCCTCTCACATGGTTTCAGTTCTGTCTTTTTCTTCATTCCTTCCTTCTTCTTCTTCTTCTTCTTCTTCTTCTTCTTCTTCTTCTTTTTTTTTAAGACTTATTTATTTATTTATTTGAGGAGAGACCTAGAGAGCAAGAAGGGGAAGGGGAAGAGGGAGAGAATCTTCAGGCAGACTCCCCACTAAGCTCAGAGCTGGACATCAGCCTCAATACCATGATCCATGAGATCATGACCTGAGCTGAAACCAAGAGTTGGGCGTTTAACTGACTGAGACACCCAGGTGCCCCTCAGGTCTGCTTTCAAAATGACTTGTGAGTTAGACGTTTATGGCAACCTCATCTAAAATCCACTCCCCTTCCCCCTAATAAACTTTACTTTTTTCATGATTATTCTGTATGTTCTACTTAGTCCTCATCACTCTCTAAAATACTAATTAATAATTTCTCATTTCTAATTTTCCTCTTTATTTTTGATCAGTATAATGTAATTCCATATAGATAAGGAATGTTCTCAAAACCTGGAATAATATAGTACTTAATAACAAACCCTTGTACCCAATAGGAGTACTAAAAATATTTATTGAAGAAGTGAAGAAATAAGTATCTCTTTCTTTTATGTGACTCTTCTGCTGTCTCATGGTGTCAGAGTAAGAACTGGGGGTCCAACCGCCACAAAAGAGATTTTATTTTAATGGAAAAAAAATGGCCAAGTGCTAATTATTGCCTACAGCTAGTTTAACTCCTTTATGAACTTACCCAAATCCTCAAAAGATAGATCTCACTCACTCTGTAAATCACAATGTATTTAGGTTTTGTTTCTATCTATAAGAAACTGGTTGGCATACAAATTTTCTTTTATAGTATCTTTGTTTAGTTTTAATATCATAATTAAGCCAACTTCCTTGGTACATAAGAATTGCCTTTTTTTTTTTTCTCCCTGAGTAGACTTTTCACCAAAGCTAAGACAAAAGCTAATTCCTTAGGCATACTGAAATCAATCAAAATAAATTATTTTTTAAGTCAGAAGTAAATGATTTAATTTGAAAAAACAAAAAGATTTTTTTTTCATCAGTAGAAAGAGATACTCAGTGCAAAGTAACATTCAGTTTTATAGAAACGAAAACACATTTGACCCTTTCATTCTGAGGGGTCTGTATATTTCTGGTTCATTCTAACTCTCTAAATATTCTTTTTAATAAATACTGCCACTGTTCAAGGGCTTGCTTGGCAATACACTGAGCCAAAATATAGTAGTCTACCCAGCTTTATATCCATTAGTCCCAATGGTTATGAAGCTTTGAATAGCTTCTTCCAGGTACCATGTAAAGATCTGTCATGTGTGTCAGGAGTAAAAAGAAATTCAAAAGCATCCGTGTAGGTATTTTCTTTGGATTTATACCAGCCCACAATCTCAATTCCTATCACCCTCAAATAATTTGGCAATAATTTGACAACTCAATGCCTAATATCTTCAAATAATTTGACAAACAACTCCTAGTACCCTCAAATAATTTGATGGAATGAAATAAAATATTAATTAAACCTGTATGAAGCTTAACACATAAAAGCTGAAGAATTATAGCAGAAAATGCACTGAACTTAATTCTCATGCATGCAAAGAACATTGACTAGAAACATAAATAATTAGCTAATTGTGTGGGTATTTGACAGCCTTAGAGGGAAGTACCAGTATGCTCATCTGATAGTTGCATCACATAAATTAAGCATACCCAGAATTGAAAGAGATGTGTCCTCGGAAGAAACTGTAGATAGCAATAATAATGGTAGTTGCAGACTTCATTATCATCAGGGTTTATGAACATACTTCTGGGCTTGGGATATTTGGCCACTGCCTTTCACATAGCATACTCAATTACCATAATCACATTTTTAACACTCTTAATACTGTTTGTTGGGCTGACCACCTCTCTGACATATGTCTTCAAATCATATTATAACTATCTAATATTGCACTGTTGTCATCAGAGCATTGACCTACCAGTGCCATTTCTACTATATTAAAAAGTAACACATGCCTAGTTTATAATTCCAAAGGCTCCACAGAAATTTAAAGCCACCAAATTTTTGAGTAAAGTGTTTCCTTGTGCTATTTCTCATTTGATCCAAGACAGCTGGGAAAAACAAATATCTCCATTCTATTTTCACAGATAAGAATGGTAAGACAGAATCTCTTCTCTACTACCTATCATTCACCTTAACAAGTACAAGGTATGATTAGGGATAGGTTCTAGAATTCAGTCTCATCCAACCTCCCACCATCTGCTCATTCTGGAGTACTGGGCCCTTGTTTAAAATCCCCAAGTTGGTGTTTTCTTGCCTGCCAAGTATATTTAAAAAGAAAACTCATTTACCTAGGGGTTGTGAGTATCATACAAAGTCATTCTTTTAAAGCTTTTCCAGTGGGATCTGGAACAAAGTAAATAATACCTAAATATTAGTAGACATTATTGATATTAGCAGAACTTCTAGCATATATCCTCCAATTTCAATGGCTTATACTTCTACAGTTGGCCAAGTCATTTACCTAATCCCCTTCCTCTCCATCAAATTTCTTTTTGAATTATGGCACTTTTATTTAGATGTTATAATATGTCAAACACTTACTCCTTCCAGCAGCTATTGTGTCACATCAGGAAGAATTTCCACGTCACTCTTCTTCTATATTATTAAGGTGTTATTACCTTTCTTAGGATGATCTCATTTTCAAGTTCTTGAGCCTCAAGTTATTCTTGATTTATGCTATTCCAACTTGCACATCATTTTTCCTGTAAAATAATAAAATAATATCTAGGCTTAAAGTGAGATTTGAAAGAAAGAAGGTCAGAGATTAGAGTACAACAATCCAAAGTGGGTTATAATGACTCAATCTGTGACAGAATGAAGAAAGCAGGCTGGGATCATTAGATGCAAGAGAAGCACTAATTCAGTTAGGTGTAAAGATTTAGACAGCTCTGATTCATGTCATACCATGTATCAATTTGACAGTCAAAGAAATGTTATCCAAACTGAATCCAATCACAGGGCCTTAAAAGATTTACCTATTCCTAATTAGTGGAAAAGTAGGAAAATATCATGTCCCTAAAGACTTCAGGAAGAAGAAGAAATGCAATTTGTTAATTGTCAACTGCCAGACTGAATCCTTTACTTGTCAGTCATTGCAACAAGGGTAGCTGTAGTTACTAATTTGATTCTTTAATGCAATAGAATAGAGGCAATAAGTAAAAATATTTTCTCTAGTGGCTGTTATAATCTTACAGATATCAGGAACAATTACCATGAATTCACTCACATGTACATACAACATCGAAAATTCATATCTGGGTCAGTGTTGACAAAGATTTTGATTATGACCTTAAAGAGTGTTACTAGAAGTGTAAAAATGAAAGCTTGCCACTATAGAGAAGTTGTCTAAGTGTTACCTATTTATGATCACTCACACTAAATCTGCATTTTATACATCAATGTGGAAACTTACATGGAAATAATCTAATATAATTGTGCATCTAGGGGAAATAAATTCTGATGCAGACTTGTTACTTTTTTAATATTAGAGAAAAAGTAAATCCTTTCATCTTACAAAACCGAGGAAAGATCCAATTTCCAAGAAGTACAGAACAAGTGAGTTGGGGGCTTGCAGATAAAATATTTACATCCAAGTTACTCCAGATCCATGTTTATCAGCCTCAGCTGTGCATTCAAAGATACATACCAGGTTGACTGCATTTTCCTGATAGGTTCTGACTCACTTTCATGTTGACAATCAGACCTCCTTCATATTCTACCTGCAGATCTGGACTTTTCTTTTACCACCATCTCTCAGTTCATATAGAAAACCGGTCATCATCTTACCACTTCCTGAATCTTTGGCCACTGCACCAAAATAAAGAATTTATTTAAGCTTCTTTTGTATCTAGATCTTTCTTATCATTGAAATATACTCATCTTACTACCATATTAAAAACAAACAAACAAACAAACAAAAAACTAAACAGAAACCATACTGAATTTCTCATGCTCCTAAAACTGGTACTTCCTTGTTCTCCTTCCTTTCATAATATGATTGCTGTAACTATCTCTATTAGCTATCTCTACTTCTTTAATTTTCATTTACTCTTTAAACCACTGGCTTAAACTCTGATGCTTACTCAACTAAAATGGTTATTTTGCTTTGGAATGGTGACTTAAAGCCATTGCAGACCATCTTCCCAGCCAAAAAACCATAACTGATGAAAACTATAATAGACACAAACAAAAAAAATTTCAAAATAGAACAAACAAAACCAACTATCTAACATATTTATAAATTTCCTAAGATCATACAGCAAATGGAGAAACAATTATTCAAGAAAACCGACTTAATTTCAGGAACAAATGTCTATGGCATTTTTTTCTCTTATAATAACATTTTATTTTATCTGAAAGATTAACATTTAAGCCATTTATTTAGTGGTCATACTCCTTATGTTATTCAGGTTAAAACATTTAGATTACAAAGTAAGTTTATGTTTTATGCCAAATTATAATGACAAAGTAAATGTATGAATTATCTAGTGTTTGTTTAAAATTATTGGATGAGGGGGTCCCGGGTGGCTCTGTGGGTTAAGCCTCTGCCTTCTGCTCAGGTCGTGATCTCAGTGTCCTCAGACTGAGGCCTTCATCAGGCTCTCTGCTCGGTAGGGAGCCTGCTTCCCCTTCTCTCTCTCTCTGCCTGCTCTGCCTACTTGTGATCTCTCTCTCTGTTAAATAAATAAATAAAATATTAAAAAAAAAAAGAATTATTGGATGATACCAGATCTTTGAAGATCATTTGAATTCTTTTCATTTACTATTCTCAATATGAACAATCTAACCAGGTACAGCTGTAGAAACTGAACTTTGGTTTCTTTCTTTCTTTCTTTCTTTCTTTCTTCCTTTCTTTCTTTCAATTTTTTAGTCTGTGATCCATAATTCATTGTTTAGGCACTGCAGCCAGTGCTCCATCTATGGCATTTGACCATATGTCCATTTGACCATATTTGACCATATCCATCTATGGCATTTGACTCCCTCCTATTCCCTCAGGTCAAAGACAGGAAACTGTACTCTGGGACACTTCAGCCAACAAATTAGGGTTCTCTGTCTTTACAGATTTCAGAGTGTCCCTGTGTAGGGCAGTCTGCCATTATTAATCATCTCCTTTTCCCCGTTCTGATTATCCTAATATTGGCAAAAACGACAAATCTCTCCAAATTAATTCTCACCTTCAGCTCAGTGCCTATCAAAATCCCAACCAGAGGTATTTTTTTGTTTTGTTTTGTTTTGTTTTGATTTTTCAGAAATTAGCAAGTTATGTTAAAATTCATATAGAAATATAAATGTAAAGAACCAAGAATAGTCAAAGAAATATTGAAAAAGAAGAAGTAAGTTTCATTACTAATATTTCTTGGTTTCAAAACTTACTAAAATGTTACAGTAATCAAGAAAGTGTGGTACTGGCAGAAAGATGCTCATGGATAAACAGACAGATTTGAGAATCCAGAAATAAACCCTTACATTTATGATCAACTGATTTCAACAAAGATAGGATGCCAAAACAGTGGAGGAAATAATGGTGTTGGCTATCCATATGCAAAAGAGTAAAGTTGTATGCCTCCTTTATATGTAAAATAAAAAAATAATAATAATAATAACTCCAGATGGACCATAGAAATAAATTTAAAAATAAAAACTATAGACCTCTTAGATGAAAACATAAGCTATGTTTTCATATGGTTAGCCAGAACCTACTTAGATATGACACCAAAAGCACAAGACAAAAAAAAAAGAGAGAAATCGAATTCCATTAAAACAAAAACAAAAATCCTCTGTACTACAAACAATACCATTACACACACACACACACACACACACACACCCCAATGAGAGACATACTTTAAGTCATGTATCTGATGAAAGATTAGATTCAAAATACATAAAGAACTCTTACTACTCAAAAATAAAAAAACATAAATAATATACTTTTTTTAAGATTTCATTTTTTTTATCTGTCAGAGAGAGAGAAAGCACAAGCAGGAGGAATGATAGACAGAGGGAGAAATAGACTCCCAGCTGAGCAGAGAACCTGATGTGGGTCTCAATCCAAGGACCCTGGGATCATGACCTGATGCCCAACCAACTGAGCCACCCAGGTGTTCCACAAAGATAAAGAATCTTAAAAATAGATAAAGGAGCTGTTTATGAATTTCTCCTTAGAAGGTATACAAATGGCCAATAAGCATGTGAAAATGGAGTTTAGCAGTTTCACATATTAGGATTATAAAATATAAACTACAATAAATACCATTTTACACACACTAGAAGATATATAATTAAAAAGACCAAATAATAAGTGGATTGAAAGATATAGAGAAATTAGAATCCTTATGTATTGCTGGTGAGAATTTTAAATAGTGAGGCTATATTGGAAAACATTTTGACAGTTCCTACAAGTGCTAAACACAGAGTTGTTATATAACAGCAATTTCATTCTCTCATACATATCCAAGATAAATGAAATCAGTCCACTCAAAACTTGTACATTAATGTTCATAGTAGCATTATTCATAATAGCCAAAATTGAAAACAACTCAAATATTCATTTGCCGATGAATAGATAAATTACATAAATAAAACATGGTATATTATGATATGGCATATAATTCACAAATAAAAAGCAATAAAGTACTAATGCATACTACAACACAGATAAAAACTGGAAATCTATTTTAATATATATGTCTTATACATGTCAAATAAAACTTGCCCAAGGTTTTAAATATTTAGTTTGAAAATGACTTCAAGTCCTTGCCACTAAATGGTATACTTAAATTTGTTTTGTGTAACAATTTTTATATGATTATAACAATTTGGATTTGTACAAAACTCTGTATTTCCAAGTAAAGTATAACACATTATTTATAGCTCATATAGTGTTTCCCATGATGTCTGGTTCATTTACAATTACCTTGTTACTTCTTTAAAAGTTCAGTGAAGAATATAGCAATTTTTCTCCATCTTGCAGGAGGGTATTTTGAGGCAAGGTAATTTAAATAAAAATCTCTAGATGATATGTGATAATTAAATAGAATAGCTATTTGTCTGGTGTTTTCTAACAATATAACTATAATTATTGTAAAAGAAAAAAGGCACTGTTATGTATAGTAAAAAGATGTAGAGGATTAAGGTAATTGTTTAAGGTAAAGGGAAATTTTTCTAAATTTTCTAGATAGTTTGGGTGAAAGCTTTATTTTTTAGTCTAAAATCACATGAATGATTACCTCATTTCTCTTTCACTTTGCCTGTGTATATTTGACCTCAATAGCATGATATTTTATCCCTATCAGAAGCATCCAGATGATTGCTATACATTTTACCTTATCAAGCCATTTTATACATATAAATAAAGAATTTAGATTTGTAACTTAGAACATTTTAAATCTCACATTTCTCTTCCTTGATGGATATTAAAAAAAATACTTGAGTTAATCTTCAAAAAATTCTTCAATATATATTTGGATCCTATTCATTCAGGAAAAGAGTCTGAAATTAAGCTTATCGTAAATAAAGGAGAAAGAACCCACATACCTATATTCAAAAGAGGAAAGATGATCAACTGTCTAGTTCTAGTTCACAAACATTAGTCTGAACTTTCTTAAAAGTGGTCAGATTGCAAATACAGATGTGTAAGTGTGAGCATAACCTACGCATTTCTATAAACTAACCAGTAAGAATTCTTGACGTTATTTTCAGATTCAGTATGTATAAGGCTGAAAAGAACAGAATTTTCTACTATAATTTGGTACTTACTCAAAATTTCAGGTTTTCTCATAAGGTCATTGAAAGCTAATGACTAAATATGGGTAGAAACAATTGATATTTCTTTCTTTTATTCTGAAAGATATAGACCAAAACTATCTACCACGGAAACAGAAAAAACAAAGGACAAGGTTTTACGTCTGGATTATCTGGATTTATTGCCTACTTTGAAAAATGTTCCATTTTAGTCTTCACTCAGTTTAGAGAAAGAGAGTCATTTAAAAAATGGTTTAAAAAAAGATGAATTTCAAATTTACATTCTCCTTTAGCTATTGTATTACTAAGAGAAATAAATCTTCAAAGTGCAAAAGAACTGCATCAATGCTTTCAGCACTAAATTATTATCTTCAAGGTTTCGATTCAAATGATATAGAGATTGACCCAATCTACTGTATGTGGGTTTTATACTGAATATGCAAAAAACATTGTTTCACAAGTTGCTTTGTTCCGCTGTCTCTGTAACAACTGTAGTTTCATAGACGTCATCATATTCATTCCATATTTAAGAAAGGATAGAGAAAAAATTTTAAATGTATGTCAAAACAGCACATTATATATTCATGTATAGAAAATTTGAGGAATTGCCTTCACTGAAACAAACTATAAAAGCCTTAAAGCTTTACAGTGACAGACTTGGTAGGCCACACAGCCAGTGTAAAATTGGATTCAGTGTGATTATTTCTGGGCAATAATTCAGAGCAAATAACATCAAGGAAGGCTTGCGTAAATCCAGATGGAAAAAGTGGATTTAAATCAAACTAATAGGTTGCAAAACATATGAAATATGCTTTGTACTGTGCCTTGGAGACACATGGCCAAATCCATATTCAAAAAGTAAAAACAAACCAGAGTGATTTGAAGAATAAATTACTTGTCATCGTGATCTTTAAAAATGCCAGAATTTAATGCAAAAATATAATCCTAACATTTATTGCAGCAAAAATAAATGTCAACATATTAGACTTAACTGGCAAAGCCTTGTGGTAGCATTTCTACAGAGTGAAAGGAACATGACAAGCTGTATTTCACATTTATTAGAATGAGATTTGGTCTTCTTTATCATAAGCAGTAGATTTAAACACTTTATTTTAATTTACTTCATGGTATTGAGGAAAACATTGACTCAGATAAGAAAAAAAATGCCATATAATCTTGTTCACTGAAACAATCCATCAATCTCAGAAGCTAAATATGTACTAGGACAACACCAAACCTTTATAGTTAGAAGAATCGAGTACAAAATGGCTGTGACATATTCCATGTCCCAGGCAGCATATGTGTGTGGGAAGTTCTGTGTGGATGCATAGTCATACATAATATATACAGGGTTTTGTTTTGTTGTGTTGTGTTTTTGGTATTATTTCTTCTTATTGTTCGCAGAGCTGACAATGAACAGTGTCCAGGCCTAAGAATTCTCTAATCCATTCCACCCCAAATAGGTTCTTAATTATAAAAGGTATTAAACACATATTTGATATCTGAGTGCCATTCCCAAAAGCTTTTGAACATTTACATATCAGATATTTTAGAATCCACTTAAGTAACACTAACTATATTCTCAAGAGACAGAATATTCAAAAATTCAGATACTATGAACAAATGACAAACATACTTTCTTTAGACTTGATAAGGATCAAGCATAACAATATTTATCATAATAAATGTAAAATGTGTAGAGTGCACTCTACAAAACCAGTATGTGCATAAACACAATAAATATGTATATATGTAAATCCAAATGTTTGCATACACATTAAGTGTGCATAGATAAATACATAAATACCTTTTCCAGGAGGGCAAAATCTAAGTTTTTATTTGCATGAAGGAATGTGCAATTATACATGCAAATTTTGAAATGTCTAGTATGAAAATTAGTAATTTCAACACATTGCACTCTGCAAAGATATTTACATTTAAATATGAATCCACGTAACAGGTAGGTAGTAAACAATATTTTACATGTCTAAGCACAAATGTTTTATATAAATATCCTAAATGTTGAAAAAATATGTGATTAAATGGATGTAGCATACGCTACCACTGTATACCAACAAATAATTAAACAATATATTCTGAAAATTTTTTTTCTCAAATACCTACTATGGAATTTTTATGTTAAAAGTCACTACTTGGGAATCATGACCTTACAAATAAACATTTTATATACATTTGTTTGAACATTTAATGTAAATTTTAATAACCCAAATTCTTAAGTAGTTATCTGGGAAATCACAATAATACTTTCATACTGTTTGGGAAAGAGTAAGAAGTAGCATTATAATACACCAACATTTACAATTTTCTTTAGTTTGAATATACTCCAGATAGTCCTCTGCCAAATTAAAGTGTGCTATAAAAAATTAATAAGGTGAACTATAGGAACTAGTCTTACTAATAATGCAATCTCATCCACCATTTACAATTTCTTGGTTTTATCTTTAGGCTGTAATGTACTGAGAAATGTATTTTGATTATCTTCATGACTGGTATATCTCATTCATGATGAGTTGACTAACTCCGTACATCCATTAGTCAAATCATTCAATGAAAAATTGTATATACACATAGCCCAGGGCTAGTCAGTTGCACATGGTTTATGAATATACATGAAGTTCTTTTATGCCCACTAGTAAACTAAGCACCATGGATTCCAAACACTTGACCCTGGAAAAGCTTCTAGTCTATTATTGAGTCAATATTCAGTAAACTTAAAACTAATATAACATTGTGTGTCAACCATAGTTCAATTAAAAAAAAAAAAAAAAAGCCCTTAGCTAGTAAGGATGACAGAGATGTCCGATTCAGTGTAAAGTGACCTAGCAAATGTTTGGAGGCAGAGGAAACAGCTAATCCTGCTTGGTTGGGGTTGTGGTCAAATGGAATTATAAAACTATAATTATGAGGAAGGCTTTACATAAAAGTGATTCATAACCTAAGGCTTGAAAGTAAGTGAGGTGAGGGGCTGGGGGAAGTGAGCAGAGTGTAGGTATGATGCATGTTCTATTTGGAGAAATACAAGTGGTAGCATTTAGAGGAAGGTCAATATGGAACAGTTGCTAAAAGACCAGTTTAACAAATAAAGACATAGGTGCATTTTGTCTTGCCCCTGCCATCTACCCTCATTGTCCTGATGTTCTTATTTCCCTTCATTCAGGGAAAAAGGGAATCTATCCAATGCAAAATAAATTACTAATTAAAGTCAAGGGGTTTGCCCATAAAAATAGCAAATCTGTGCAACTCCTATGAATAAACACAAAGCCAAATCAAATGAAACTACACTTAAGTCTAAATAAAAATAATTGTTGCTTTTAAAAGAGATTAAGATCACAGGATGAGTTTTCAAAATTATATATAATATGCATATAAATATTTGTTAGTTTTCTTCTAAATATGAAAACTATTTTAATAATTAGAAATTTCTTTAATTCCATTTTTCTCTTTGATTTATGTAATTTATGGAAGTTGTCTTCTGATTGGTCATTTTCATTTGATACTGTATTGCTCCTGCTAGCAGATAACATGATAGTAAAAAAAAAAAAAAAATCTTGGAGACTTTTTTTTTTCCATTTTAAGTAGGATAGTAATATTATTTTGTATTAATAAGTGTATATTAGTAGAATTTACTAGATCTATTTGAACAGATTTTCAAGTCACAAAAACTCAATGGAAACTATAAGTAAACTTTAGGAAGTTCTTTAAAACTAACTTATTTATCTTCACTACATGATGAATGACACTGGTTTTTCCTTATAAGTAGAAATATATATATAGATGCACACATATATAATCTCTTCTTTTTTTTAAAGGATTTTATTTATTTGAGAGAGAGGGAGAGAGCGAGCATGAAAGGGGCAAGGGGCAGAGGGAGAAGCCGGCTCGCTGATGAGCAGAGGGCCTGATGTGGGACTTGATCCTGGACTCCTGGGACTCCAGGATCATGACCTGAGCTGAAGGCAGTTGCTTAACCAACTGAGCCACCCAGGTGCCCCTATATAATCTCTTCTTATCAACTCTAGACATTTATACTTCTTGCCAGGTGTACTCAGGGTCTCTTCCTTACCTATGATCTCTGTAACACAACAACAACACAACAAAATTGCTTTTTGCCCTGGTGGCATTCATGTTAGAAACTTCCTGATCACAATGGAACTTGACCTCACTGCTCTGGGTTGGTTTGTGGCTGGCTTGTGCTCCCAAGTTCCATCCTTATTCCCCACCCCCAGCTCTCCATCTATTTTCTGTCTGCTTGGCAATTGTCTGCTGATATTCTCTTGCTGTTTCATTTGTATGTACTTGTTCCTGATGGGCATAAGAATTATATTCTCTCTTACTCACAGCTGCCTTGATTCATCTTGATTTATAGCTTTGTTAATTAGTATCACCTGTTGGTATGCTTCATATAAATGGATTCACACAATAAGCATTTTTTTAGTGCCTAGCTTCTTTTGCTCAGATTATTTTCATGAGATCCATTTATGCTTTTGAACATAGCAATAGTTTTTTTTCCCTTTTTCCATTTTTATAGTATTCCATCAAATTATATGTTTAATAGTAAAATTAAATATGCTTAAGTACATTTTAGTAATTCCAGTGTGAATGAAAGGAAAAGTAAGTTAATATGAAGAATCACATAAAGGTTACTAAGTCCAACGTTATTTATGATAGTAGGTCAATGGAAGCCATTTGCTTCTCAATCTTTGAGGTAGTGGGTAGGCAAATTATGGTGAATATCAACTATGAAGGTCTTTACAACAGTTAAGCAATTAACCAAACCAAACAACCTATGAAAAAAGTAAACACATACTGCTAAGGAAAAAAGCTAAGTAAGTATGTAAGTACCACAATGAAGAAGTACATACAAAGAAAAGAGTAATGTACTTTTTCAAGAACACCAACTAACAAATAAATGCATTAAGCACATTAGAACATGTGGCAGTGGAGGGTGGCTTGGGGAGGGTGGGGGATAAGGATTAAGAAAACCAGAAACAAACCTTGAGGGAATAAAAGATACTATTTCATGCACTGAACACATATGATTAATTCGACACTCCAAACTTGAGATCCAACAAAAGAAGAAAAATATCTACTCTATCCAAAATATTTGGCTGTTCCAAAATACACTCTAAATTCACTCACTGGTATCCATTATAGGTATGACCATATTCCAAGCCCCCTTCACGTCTTCAAACCTGTCTCAGGCTTCCATTCTTTTACTCTGTGGTTCTTTCTTCACCTAGCAGGCAAAAGAAGCTTTTTGAAACTTAAATCATATCAGATCCCTCTCTCCATTGTTTAAAATGACTGACAGAATTTCCCATTAGAGTACTTTAGTCAAACAAAGTTGAGTGGATTGACACTTTTAGCAAGAGAGATCAAACACTGTGGCAGGAGTACCTGGCATCTGTTTAAGTGGTTATTGGAAGGGAAGATTCAAAGATGTGTGGCTTTGTTCTGGACGGAGTACTGATAAACATGGGACAATATTATCATTCATTGTCTTAGTCATTTATATCCAGTTGGCAGAAGAAATGTGAAAGTTAAAGCTGTGTTGGTAAAGAATAACCAAGCATTCATGTGAGTTTAGAAAGAGGATGCTTGGGCGCCTGGGAGGCTCAGTGGATTAAGCCGCTGCCTTCGGCTCAGGTCATGATCTCAGGGTCCTGGGATCGAGTCCCGAATCGGGCTCTCTGCTCAGCAGGGAGCCTGCTTCCTCCTCTCTCTGCCTGCCTCTCTGCCTACTTGTGATCTCTCTCTGTCAAATAAATAAATAAAATCTTTAAAAAAAAAAAAAAGAAAGAGGATGCTTGGTTATATTTGTGGTTCATAGTGAGTTCCTGGTGTTGTCTATATCAAACACGAGTACGAAATGGTCTTTTCTTTCATCTCATCTCATCACAGTGTCAAAGAGTGACCCCTTCTGAGATAGGTAGTGAAATTATTTATGCTTAATAAGAGAAAAGAATGGCTTAGATTTTAATGCCAGAAGAGACAATTGTTAGGGTCTTGTGTGTGTGTATGTGTGTGGGTGTGTTAGGGTTGATGAAGTTAGGTTGCTGGGCATTAATTTATGATATCTAGATCCTTATCATTGCCAACATTGTTCAGGAAGGTGACCAGCAAATATAATGTGTAATCGGACACAATTTGGTCTCCTTTGATCTTTTTGTCTCAGGTTCAATTTTCAAGTTACCCAATGTGTCAATGACTGTAGAATGACATTCAAGATTCTTGACAGGATTCATGGATGGACTGTAACACAGAAAACTGCTAAAACAAAATGATCATTAGTACTTGTAATAGGTCCTGAGTCAAAGGTCCTACATAAACAAAAGCAGACAATGAAAACACGTCACAAAATGCACCTGAGTCTTTTCTAGCAATAGGATTGTAGAAACTATGAACAAGAAAAAAAAAATTAATAAAAATAAAAAAAGGAATTAGCAGCAGCGAAGTCATGCACAGACAAAACAGAAAAAATATATTACAGAATCCCAGTAACTGCAAAGCACAATAGCAATGAAGGGAAGCAATTATGTTTTATCCAGAGTGATAAACAGGATAATAGGGTTGTTTCCTTCTCTGTGTCTCCTCACTGTGTACTCCCAATACCTCAGGCAGTCTGAATAATAGCTGGTGCCTCTTTAGTGTTTAAAAGATACAATCTAACAGTAACCAATAAATATTGAAGGAAGAATTAATGAAAATAGTGTGTCTCTTTCTGAAAGTTGAGAGCCCAAAACACAACCTCACATCGTGGCTCATATCCACATCTGATTTTCTCACAGATACTCTTTCTCCATCTCCAAGAACAAAATTACTGTTTAGACTGTGGAAAATGAAGCCAAACAATTGCCATGGCATCTTTATGGAACTGCCTTTTAATGTGTTCTATCTCATACTCTTTAAGAGTTGTTCAGTGTTTCATATATAAACTCCAGATTGAAAAATTCTTTTTTCCTTTTTCTAGGTATCAGCTGTCAGAATTGGGGGCTACACTCTGTACTCTGAAACTGTGTTGTTTTGTGAAATTTCCAAGTTAATTTTCCAAAGACTCAACTATTTTCCTTCTACCTAGGTTCTAAGAGCCTCAGTTCCACATGAAGAGGTTAGGTCACCTACTGAGAGAAGCTAAGAGAAAACTGAATAAATAAATGCATACACAAACACAAACTCATGCCCTCTGCATACAACATAACCACTCACTTTTCAGTCTTTATAAAATGAAATGAAGTAGGCCTAAAAATATTATGCAATACCTAATTAAAAAATGATTTTCAGCAGTGGGAATTCTTGTCCATAAATTCCATATTCACAAAATATCAGAGATAAAATGGATGAGAAACAGTGTGTCCCCACCTGTTCATTTTCCAGCTGAGGGGAAAAATAGTTATAAAATCATATTTTAGGTATTTATATTGATTTGATTACCCATATCCCTGCCTATGATGTCTCCCTGTATTAGTTTCTTCTTCCTCTCCTTCCTACTGTAAAAATACTGTGTCACCTGCCTTCCTGCCTTGGCTTGCCAAGGTTTGCTTTATGGTTGAGGTTTGATACCACCTTCCAACCTTGGTACGACCCAACTCTCTGTGCCTAAGACCTTTAAGAGTTATTGGGGTGTCTGGGTGGCTCAATGGGTTAAAGCCTTTGCCTTCAGCTCAGGTCATCATCCTAGGGTCCTGGGATTGAGCCCCGCATCAGAATCTCTGCTCAGCGGGGAGCCTGTTTCCCCTTCTCTCTCTCCGCCTGCCTGTCAAATAAATAAATAAAATCTTTTCAAAAAAAAAAGTTATGGTCACAATTAAATGAATCAAGACACATACAGCTCTTTGAAGTTTATCTGAAAATGAGTAAACACTGAGTGAATTTCAGTTGTCATAATGATGCCAAACTCTGGCTGTGAGATTTATATACTCTAACCACAAACATTTACTGTGTCCTTTCTGTGAGTCAGCATTCCTGCTTCTGGAGAAACACAATGATTGTTCCGTCCATTATGAAACAGCTTTCCATCTGCTCAAAGTGATAGATAATAAACTATTAAGTTTTAAATGACATAAAATGTTTTATGGAATGGATATATGCAAGGTATTATAAAAATACAGAGGAAAAGTGAATGCTTTGAGAATGGGCTATGATTTCAAATCCTAGTAGCTTTTTTCTCCCCTAAAAATATAGAACAGTTTTTATTGGGTTTTATTGGGTTGTGATTGGGTTATGATGTTGTGGTTATGACTATGGCTATGGGATGCAACCATGTGAAGAGGATGTGTATGAACCATACAACAGGGACTGTGCTCATTATTATAATCTTTCTCCTAACTCCAAACCATAATCTAAATTTTAACACTAGGTATAGGAACCTTGCAAACCACATTTCTGCTTTGCCAAAAGCAGATTCTTTGTTTAGCTCTTTCAATAGATGTTACAGAGTGACTGCAAGAGTAGAGGAAGAAGGGAATTATTTCTTCTTGTAGGATTCCTGAATTTGTATCACTCTGTAGCTGAATCTGGTTTACCATTTTTCCAATACTTATAGAACTAGCCTTATTGTGTAAAATCTGCTAACAACTTCCTCCTTAGTTATTGGAGTTTCAGCCCTGCAGGGGTCTAAAGCTTCTGAGTTCTTATAATTTCAATCTCCATCCTTAGTTCTCAGCATTATTATTTCTCAGCTCCTTCCCGTGATTGTTACCTCCAAGATCTTTTCATGTTCTTTTCTTGTCTTTTCTGCTAATAACCTTCTACTAGGTAATGATTTTTTTTTTTTTAAGATTTTATTTATTTATTTGGGAAAGAAAGAAAGGGCAGCACACAAGCAGGGGGAGCTGCAGAGGGAGAGGGAGAAGGGCTTCCACTGAACGGGAGCCAGACACAGGCTCAATTCCACGACCATCAAGATCATGACCTGAGCTGATGGCAAATGTTTAACCAATTGAACCACCCAGACACCCCAAGGTAATGGTTCTTTATATTAAATTATTTCTGCTCCAAAAAATGTGTGATTTCTAACTCCTGTTTGCATTCTGACTGATCAATATACTTGAGTTTTCCCAGGACCTCAACCGGTGCCAGAGAGTAAGCACTCAAAAAACATTTGTGGAATAGGTATTAATAACAAAAGTTAACCATTACTGAGACTTTGCCATCTCATGCTCTGGTCCCGTGTTCTACATGTGTATTTTTACGTTATGATCACAACATTCTTAAAAGATAGAACTATTATCTCTGAGAAAATAAATCAAGGTTGATGTATACTGAATGCTAAACTCAATTTAATGTGAGGCACTATGGGATAGAACTCTCAGATCATAAAAATTGGTCTGTTTGTGTAATTTATCAATTATGATTGTAAAATTATTTGTAGTACTCTCTTGCTATTCTTTTCATGTATGTTAGATCTGTAATGATAATCCTGTTTATTCTCCATGTTGGTGACTTATGTCTTCTCTCCTTTTATTCTCTTTTTATCATTGTCAATCATGCTTCTAACTCTGTTTTTTAACTGATTTCCTCAAAGCACCAGCTTTTAGTTTCATTGATATTCTCTCTTGTTTTGTATTTCAATTTTACTGATTTCTATTATCTTTCTTATTTTCTTTCCCCTATTTACTTTGTATTTATTTTGGTCTTTTTTCCCCTAGTTTCTTGGAATAGAAACTTATATTAAAATCTTTCTCTTTTATAAGGTGAGAATTTAGTGCTTCAAATAAATGCCCCTCTCAATACTACTTTAACTTCATCCTACATAAGTTAATTTATTTTTATTTTTATTCAGTTCTCTGTATTTTTTATTTCCTTTGAGACTCCCTTTTTGATCTATTAAGTAGAACTGTGTTGTTTAAATTCCAATGTTTATACAATTATCTGTTGTATTTATATTATAGATTTATATTTATTTTACGATCATGAATATAATGCATATGATTTCAATTCTTTTAAACTTAAGTTTTGTTTTATGTCCAGGATATGAGCTGTCCTAGGAAATATGCATTCTACTGTTGTGGAATGGAGAGTGCTGTATATGTCAGTCACATCCTTTGGGGTGGGTAGGTAACTCAGTTCTGTATTCTTGCTAATTTTCCATCTATTAGTTCTATAAATTACTGAAAGTGGCTTGAAATACCAGACTATAATTGTGGGATTTGTCCATTTCCATCTCTATCATAATTTGCTTCATACTGGTGGTTCTGTTGTTTGATGTGTGAACATTTAAAAATATTGTTTCCTTGGTAGACCAATTCCCATATTACTAGTGTCTTTATCTGTAGTAATTTCTTTACTCTGAAGCCAATTTTATGTAATGATAATCAGTCTTGCTTTTTTAAAAGTAATGTTTACATGACATTTTTTTTATTCTTTTTTATTTTTTTTTAACTTTCAAACTACCTATCTCATTGCATTTTTTTTTTTTAAACAATGTTTATTTGACAGAGAGAGAGAGAGAGAGAGATCACAAGTAGGCAGAGAGGAAGGCAGAGAGAGGAGGAAGCAGGCTCCCTGCTGAGCAGAGAGCCCGATGCGGGACTCGATCTGAGGACTCCGAGATCATGACCTGAGCCGAAGGCAGCGGCTTAACCCACTGAGCCACCCAGGCGCCCTATCTCATTGCATTTTAAGTGAGTTTCAGAGCATGTTGTTGGGCCTTTCCTCCTGAGTAACTAATTGTCTTTTAGTTGGTGTATTTAGACCATTTATATTTTAGATCATTAGTGTTATGTTAGATAATTATTGATAAACATTTCAGATAACTATCTTTAGCACTTAAGTGTGATACTTAAGGGGTATAAATAGTTTTATAAAAAGTGTGATTTTTTTTGTTTTTGTTTTTGCTTCCTCTGATTCTATATCTTTATAGATATAGAATCTTTATCATTATTTACCTTCTTACCATTTTTTTCAACTTTATTTTTTTTTAGGATTCTACCTTTATTTCTTTAAAATGTGTTTGAGTGTGGTGTTTATTATAAAAAAATTTGTGTTTATTCTGGTTATTACAATATTCGTACATAACTTAGCACAGTCTAGTAGCATTGACAACTTACTATTTCAAAGAAAGTACAGAAAATGTACTTCCAATGCAATCTCAATTTTAAAATATGATTCTCTTTAATGTTGCTACTACATGCATTGAATACATCACTTAGTATTATAATTTGTGTTTCAACCATCAAAAATGGTTTTAAAAACCCACCAAAAAATGTAATCTATTATATTATTCCTGTTTTTACCATTCTGATTTTTTTCCTGAAGTTCCAAGCCTTTTATCATTTACTTTGTTTTGAAGAAACAAAGAATGTGGATGGGATAGACCCAATGAAATTTTAAGAAATATTTTTATAGAATTGTCATAGGTTTTAAGGGATACAAGAAGAGAACTTATTTCAAAATCACAGTTGACTTGGACAACATGGGGGTTGAGTGAAAAATGCCCAGCAGAGCTGAAAATTCATTTGTAACTTTTGACTCCCCCCAAACAACACCATACATATATTTATTGAAAAAAAGTGCATAGAAGTGGATCCATGCAGTTTCAACCCATGTTGTTCAAGGGTCAACTGTACTTGTAGTGGCTAGTCAGTGTTCTTTTAGCCTGGAAATTTTCCGATATCAGGATATATATAATTGTTTTAATCCACGGAATCCGAAAAATGCCTGACATATGACCTTCAATCATAAAGGTTGTCATTTTGAGGGGAGACCTCTGGGTTAATTAAGATCACAAAGTCTTTGGGATAATATAAGCAGGTATTATAAAAGAAAAAAATATTGGTGAGTTATGGTGCCAGACAACTTATACATTAACTTGTGCTAATTATCTCAAATTTCATCTAAGCTAATACTAAATCTATATTATGATACAATGCCAAACAATGAATAAAACTGTAGCAGTTTTCTGAACTTCAATGGTCCAAAAGCAATCTCAATTATAAAATTGAAAATAAACATCTAGTTTGAATATAGTCCCTATTCAACCAGAGTAGGCTCTTGCTTGTTTGTTTATTTAAAATGATGTTAAATATTTAACGTATTTAGTACTAATTTAATATACTTTTCAGTAGGCTTTTATTCTTCTGAAATATCAATTGATCTTTTTGTTTATAGTCACACTTCTTAAAAAAAACTCAGACCATGCATTCTGTTACTTCCTTGAATTAACTCTTTCTCAAATATATCAAAAATGTAAAAGTAATCTGTATATGACATAGAACTATGAAATACACTAGTTCCTTGTTATCCATAGGGAATATGTTCCAAAACAGGGATATGGATGCCTGTCACCTCAAATAGTAACAAAACCTTTATATGTTTATCCTTTATATATAAACCTATAGAAAAGTTTAATTTATAAATTAAGCACAGTAATAGATTAACAACAATAGCTAATAATAAAATAGAGCAATTATAACAATATATTGTAATAGTTATGTGAATGTGGCCTCTCCCTCTCAAAATATCTTACTGTACTATGCTCACCTTTCTTGTGATGATGTGAGATGACAAAATGCCTTTGTGATGAGATGAAATGAGGTCAGTGATGTAGGCATGATGCTGAAGCCTTAGGCTACTATTGACCTTTTGACAATTTGTTAGAAGGAAGATGTTGGATAACAAATCATGGAAAGTGAAACTGTGGATAAGGGGGGGCTACTGTAATACCTTAATGTTAATATTATATTTTAATTTGCTCCAGGCAAAGTTCATTTACATAGTAAAGTGTTAGGCCAACAGCACCAATTGGATTTAGAAAAGCATTCTTTACTTTCTTGATTTCAAGGTTAATATTTGAAAACAAAACTAATGATACTGCGTTAATATCTCATTTATCCCATACAATATTTCACCAATCCTGCCAGCACTTTTTAAAATGGCTCACATTGAGCTTCAAGCTCGGATAATAAAAAATTATCTCTTGCTAATATGAAGTATGTGTGATCCTTTCAAATAGTACTATCCACAATTGATATAGTATAAATGATACATAAATGCAAATATAACAGAGTATTTTGGTCTTCATTTAAGTATGGTTTTATGCATATGTTTTCATATGCATATTTTTGCACGTGCATATGAGTATGTGTTTTTTGGGGGGGTGTGCGACAGAGAGAGAGAGAGAGAGAGATGGGAAGTGAAATGACCTGTATATGGGTTCTATTTTAATGCCTTCTTTTACGTTATCAGTATCAATCAAATCATCCCTAATATATACAGAGAAGTTATTTATTTCCAAACTAGCAATTACATTACTGCACATATGGCACAACTATTCATATTCACTTTCTTTCTCACTCAATATATTCATTCTTTTTACTCCACCTCTCAGCATGATGCTTCCTCATCAAATTCTAAGTGCAAATGCCAAAAGCCTATCGAGTGTGTCTCTTTTCTGTTCTTATTTGACAAACTTCAATTCTGACTCACTAGCCTTGTTTGTGTCAGTTCTTGTCATATTTCCAGTTTTGGGGATGCCAGGAAAGAAACACATTTGTTAGGAAAACTGGACACGTTTGTGTTTTGTGTCTGCTTGGCTGGGCATTGCCACCTCTGGTTGCTGTGTCCTTTGTCACTGAAATATCTGTTGTCTTGCCTTAGAGCACATAAAGTCTTCATCAGGAAGAAAGCTGCTTTTGAATATGCTTTGAAGTCTACAGAGTAATCCAATCAGAAGGAAATGATTGGGAATCATTAAATTTTCTCTAACATTACAGTGCTGTGATGACTTTATCAGCTTTGTCATATAAGCACTAATGTTTCGCCTTCAAACTAACTATGGCTTTTGAAATCTCACTCTGTCATTACAGTAAAGCCATTGCCATTCCACTGAAAACCCCCACTGCAGAGTTCTCAGGAACTTTCCAATTTCTGACTAGGATGCGAGCTTTCCCTATGATTAGACTATAGGTCAGATCGAACCTTATTTTGGGTACGTTCAATCATCTTGCTATTTCCACTTAGATTTAGATATGTGACCCTAGAGCTGACCAGAAAATCCTTAAATCCACCAATGTTTCATAAGAATAATTTTTAATAAATAAGCTTCATAGTTTCCTTTTATTCCTTTGAGTATTACCATTGACCAAATGGAACTAAAGGAAAAATTAAATATATTTTTCATCCAAAGAGACCAACTGGCTCTTTAATAAGAACATTAAGAGAACAATTTCTTGGGTGGAATTGGAGTAGAATTTTGGTCTCAACTTTCTAGGCACCGAAAAGACTTTCTGGTATTTATAGACGCGATTATTTTTAAAGGAATCTAACTCACATCAACCAAACAGAAATAAATGTCTGACATAAAATCCAGAATTTCCATTTATTTTACCATTAAAATAATGCAACTGGCAAACTTAACAAAATGTGTATGTTGGAGATCAGTGCAAGTTCTTCCAATGAAAAAGCTCTGTTGGAAAGAAAACTCTAATCAGTGCATTGTATGTTAAGCACACAGTCATAGCAAGGAGAAACCCTTGAAAATATTAATGACCAGTGTCATCAAATCATTTGTGTTTCTCTTTTCTGTAGGAATAGTTTTACTCAATAGACTGCATTACTGTTTCCATTTATTATGAATTATTTCCCCTCGATATAGTAGGTACACTGACATAGCCTTGCTGTATGGAACCCTTATTTCTAAGATAGTATGATAATTCTTCCTCTTTAGCCAAAAGTTTTTCTGAGAACAGTGTCCTATTCAATTAATAGGTTAATCTTATTAAGCAATTTTGGTTTCAAAGTTATATTAACCAGGGGATACTCTTAAATATTACTTCATGTTTACTTGATTAAATTCTTATAGATACATTTTTCTGAGCAGGATAATCATAAATTTTATTACCCAAACTCGAGCATGATTTGATACTTATTTAGCTGTAACTGGTATATTAACATTAACTTACTTGTAGGTAATCTATTTTTTAGCTCACTAATGTCATCTGGGGAATTTAGTTGTTTTCTCTTTTTACTTCAAAGTTCTGGGATTGCATTTTTGTTATCCTTGACCTCTTAATGACTGCTGTTCTCCCATCTCTATGGTTTCTTTAGACTCAATGCACAGTGTTAGTCATTCTTTTTTTTTTTTTCCCCTCACATCTTTCTGATTTCAAAAAATCATTGCAGATATTAGGACTCTGATGTAAAAGAATAGTTGTTTGCCTGCATATTATCCCTAAGCGGCTTATTAAGATGTCACATTTTCTCAATTCCATCTGGAAATTTCTTTTAGGAAGTCAAATTTTGGGAAAAATCTCAACACACATACTCTAAGTCACCCCAATGTATTTTCTTTGGTAGAGATCATTGCATCTGCTCATATTATGATTAAGTGGAACAATGACTGGCTGTTGGAATATATGTCACTTGCAAGTCTACCCTCTGACATCTCCCAGGAGATCCTCTTTTTTCTACCTCCCCCAGGTGGAATCAGAGATGCAAGGACAGCATTCTGGGAACATAGAAGGAAGCTAAAGGATATAATTCAATACTTGTTGGCCCTGCCTTGCAGACTCTCTCTGATCTGAGAAATGAGCTTATATTATTATGTCACAGTAATTCATGTAATTTGCCATAATAATTAATCTTCCTTGCCTAGTATATGTGCCATTGCAAAGAAACTCATAAAATGCCACCAAAAAAAAAAAAAAAAGCCCTGTCTAAAAGTCTAAAAGTAAAAATACACCGGTAAAGTAATTACATACTTATCAGAGCATAAAAGGCCTTTCAAGATTTTCTCCAAGCATACTTGGACTGATGGTTTAAATCATGATTAACTGCATTAAAAGTATACATTAAAAGTAATTTTTCTTTAGATTTTATCCATTGAACAATGTTTATCAAGGTCTTATTAATTTAAGTCTTATCCTCATACACCTGTTCAACTGTGCTGCACTCCAAATTTACCACTTTGTCACTAGACCTTCCATTCTCTAATCTATTCTGCCCAGTGTTTCCTGGGTAATCTTCATAAGACACTAATTAATCAAGTCCCTCTGTGCATAGCCCCCAGTGCCTTCCTTTTTACCACAGCACAAAGTCCAAACCTTTTGGCCTCTCACTTAAACTTTTGTTATCTTCTCCAAACTGCCTAAAAAGCCCAAGTGACCAACTCTAATACTTGTTAATTGAACACCCACTAGATTAAACCTCATTTTAGTCACTGTACAGTAATCTCCCTAACAAATAGCGTGCACTTTGCACTTCAATGGGGAAGATAATTAGCTTTACAAGGACTAAGTCTCTTGCCCCAAAATGCTTTGGTAAAATGTGCCAGTGTTGATGTTTACAACTCAGACCAAATCATTATAAAGTTTGTCTACATTTTGCTAGTTATTTTGCCTTGGATTTTGCTTATTCACCTCAAAAACAAGGATAAGCAAAGACATATAAACAACCATGAAGACTGAAATCATTCAAAGCTACCTTAATAATCAATAAGAAAATTGTGATTATGAGCTATAAAAATTTTTCTCAAATATTAAAAGCTTTCATACTGATGGTTATAAATGGATAGTAAAATTAAATAAGAAAAGCTAATAGTTATTTAGTACACAATTTAAACATCAGAAACATTGAGAATTAGTGTTTTCTTTCTTTGTAAATAATCAACAAGTGTAGTTCAAATACTGCTTGCTTGCCTTCATTTTCATATAACTTATTTGAAATAACTTCCTCACAACTTATATGAAATGAACATTTTTTCTAATCTTGGCAAATTGGCATGGACAAGTTTCCAACATGTTATCTGTTATCTGTTGAATATCATAAAAATTTTTCCAAGAATTTCTTAAATGTGAAGTGTGTTTGTTTTATTTTTTTTGCTAGCATTACTTCTCTGAGAAATTTAGATTCTTCACAATAAATTTCCTCACTTAAATAAATAAAGGGTGTCTACATTAAGTTTCTCCTCTAGATTCTCTAGAATGGTAGTACTGTCAACACTCTTACAAGCAGTCATTCCTTTCTTAACTTCATTTACATTTAATTCAGATTTTATATCTGGTATCATCATTTTTATTTACCTGTTGCATTTTTTTTTTTAAGATTTTATTTATTTATTTGACAGAGACAGATCACAAGTAGGCAGAGAGGCAGGCAGAGAGAGAGAGGAGGAAGCAGGCTCCCTGCTGAGCAGAGAGCCCGATGCGGGACTTGATCCCAGGACCCTGAGATCATGACCTGAGCCGAAGGCAGTGGCTTAACCCACTGAGCCACCCAGGCGCCCTACCTGTTGCATTCTTAATTTTGTTGACCAATCCCCCCTTTCAGTTACCCAGTTTTTCAAAATACCATATGGGCTTACTACTGGCAAGGCCACACAACAACGTCCTTCCTTGTCTGTGCATGACCTAATAAATGTGCAATGACCAATTACTGACAGAGTTTGAAAGAAAGAACATAACTGGTCACTGATCTTGCTGTGTATCTGCTAATTATGTAGCAGTTTGTAAACTCAAGACCCAGAAGTAAAGTTGGTACTTCATGCCATTTGTTTAGAGTTAATATGGTGACTGAACTTTAAACTGAAGTTTTTGCTTAACTAAAGCATGGCAAGTCAAATTCATACTTATCCACAAATGCTTCTTGAATAGTCAACTCCAATTTTTATGGGCATTCTTTTTTCTTCCTTATATATAATTTATTCTAATTTTTTACTTGTTTTTTTTGCTTCCTCCCCTTTTTGATATTGACCTAAGGACTGAGGCAGGGTCTCATACATCTTTAACACATTTGTATTTGCTGTTTTCCTCCTTCCTACTCTCTCTCATCATTCTTTTTATATAGATCCTCCTAAGCTCTAGGCTGGAATCCCAGAAATATGTACCTCAAAGAGGCAAGTAAGTAATAGTGCTATAGGAAAGGGTCATGTGGCTAACTGAAAGAGTCATACTTCTCATAATAGATCATCTTCTTGACTCAGAAGAATCCCTGACATGCCAGAAAGAGAACTCAACCCTCCTAAATTTTGGATTTTTTCCCCCCGAAGTATAAAATTTTCTTTTATAAAAATTACCTTTGTATGGCAATTTCTCAAGCAATAAAAAACAAAATTACTACTAATCCAGCAATTCTAGTTCTGGGTATATACTCAAAAAATTGAGAACAGGGACTCAGAGTTATATATCAGTGTTCATAGCAGCAGTGTTCACAGTAGCCAAAAAGGTGGGAGAAATTCAAGTGTCCATTGACAGATGAATGGATAAACCAGATATGGTATGTACATACAATGGACTACCATTCACTCTTAAAAAGGAAGTTCTGACACATGCTCCAACATAAATGAATCTGGATGACATTATGCTAAGTGAAATAAGCCAGTCACAAAAGGATAATATTGAATGATTTCAACTGCACGAGGTACCTAAAGCAGTCACATTCTTTGAAATGGTAAATAGAATTGTGTTTAATAGGGGCTGGAGGAAGAGGAGAAAGCGGAGTTATTCAATGGGTATAAAGTTTCAGTTTTCCAGTTTTACAAATATTTAATGCCACTAGACTATCTACTTAAAAATGGTTCAAATACGCTATGTATATAAAAACATGTCGTATTTTTAAATATGGGAAATTCATTTATTAAAAAAAATATATGTGTAGTAAGGACTGAACTCAACTGTTGTAAGGCCGAGTCTGATAAAATCTTCAAGTTGTCTCCTTAGGAAAAAAGTTGAATTATCATATATATTGCTGACAGAAGAAAACTGTGTTTTGACTTGAAGACAAACACATCCTGCTCTTAACATTTATACATCTGATAATTATATGAATTTCCCACAGGCTAGCTCCTTTCCAAATAATTTTAACTTTTTCCCCCATTCCACTACTTACATAGTTTTGTAGAACATTTTCATGTGATTTCTAATTTTGCAAATCCATATTAAAAACTCTTGAAAACTTTTTACATGGGTATAGTTAGAAATACTAGTCCTGGAAATGATTGCAACCCTATGGGATATATTGGTCTAAACCTGAATATAATGAATCCCTTCTGAGCAGAATCTCCTTAGCAGACTTTAAAAATGCTCATGGCCACCCCAAGGTGACTCATCATGAGGGAAAGTGAGATAGAAGAAAGATCTTAGTGGAAAGAAATAGGCATTTTAACCAGTTGGGTTAAAAAATGGCAATCTGAGATACAAACAAATAAACTGTTGAGAGAGCAGTATATAACAAAATAAGAAAGAGGAAAAAGACACTACAGAAAAAGGTAAAATGTCATTTAAAGTTGGCAGGGATATATATTAAATAATCTTACTTGGGTATTAAGATACAGACATATAAGTAGCCTAGGAACAAAGCTAATGGGAATTATATGACTATCAGACCTTTGGGTTAGGAAAATTTTATATTTGAAAAAGGAGGAGGGAGAAGGAATAAAGAAAAAGTTGTTCACTCACAGAAAAAATGTGTTTAGCAGAGCTTTCACAATAAAGCAGGTGGAAGAAGATTCTGAAACAGAAGGCCGGGGCAATGAAGCAATGGTACTAGAACAGGGAATATATGAACTTGAATGAGTACTTGGCAAAGAGGGAATACCAGATTTAATCACTAATGGTACAAGATATAGCAAAGAGGTACTCAGAAGAGGAAGAGGGAAGTGGAATCAAGAAGACTTACTTGCCAACTGCATTTGCCATCTGTTAACATGACAGTGTGTCATAAAATAAAATTCTTCATAAAAACTAATGAATCAACTTTAAAAAATACAACCTGTGACATCTGATGAGGCACAGAAATGGAATATTTGTCAATTTACGGATCAAGCAGAATTAACTAACAGCCTAAGTATTCAACTGTCAACAAAGCATGTAGGTCCTATGAAAGAGAAATGCCACTCAGACTACTACTTGAAGTTGTAGTGTCTTTATGTTATGTATTAACAAACAGATTGTATTTGCTCAAGATACTGAGAAATAAGTTTTTGAAAAAAGTAAAAAGATGATGCCCATGATATTAAGGTTTAGGTATATCTCAAATTAATCCTATTCCTTATTTGTAGAAAATTATACAAATGTTCGTAAAAATCACAGTAGAACATTTGGAAGAGAATAAACATTGACCAAAAATGAATAATGTGAATTTTATCATCATTGAACTGGTAACTGATTAAGTATTTTTTCCTACTGTTTCTTATGATATGGTTGATTTTGTCATGGAAAAAGCAATAATCTTTTAGGTTGTAGAAGTGGAGGACATCTTCAGAGGCTACCAAGGCAGCAAAAAAAAAAAAAAAAAATCATAGATCTTAGGGGTGCAACCTATTTTTGTTCTAGAAAGATTGATCATTTTCTCCAAAATGGATGATATGTAGGTTATATTGGCTTAAAAGGAAACTAAAATATAAACATCCTACTGCTGCACAGAGATAAGAAAAAATCTCCACTCCTAGAGATCTTCATTCAATTTTTTTGCTTGAGCGTGTCACATACTTTTATTTCTATCATTAGACGCTTGAAGTTCTACTTCTTGAAACTTCATAAAAAGTAAACAGATAAAATGATCCAGTCTTTTGTTCATTCAAGAAGCAGACAATGATTAAAGTGATCTTGATTAATATATTATAAATCTTATGACTATATTTGGGTACTCTTAAAACTTCTGATTTAGTTCATAGAGATCATGGTTATTATAAACTGGACTTGAACATTATTACTACAAATACAGGATTTTTTTCTATCCTTTTATTATACAAATTTTATATACACTCATTTATTAGGAAATTTGAAGGGATGACATTTTAAAATTTAGTCATTAAGTAGGATTATAAAATAAATGAGCCCAATAATTTTTTGGCTCCAATACAGATAATACTTTTGGCTATTTTCACCTATTACATTAAAGATCAGATTTGAAATATATAAAGTTTTAAGAACCGTAAGTGAAAAATACAGGTCTTATATTTCACTTTCCTTGGGAAAATGATTTGAGTATTGATTTTGTAGTTGTATGTGAAAATGTCTTGAAAAAGAGCATTTGAGAATCTGCCTAGACATTTATGCATTAATCAGTTTGCCATCCTTGTGTCACATAAACTTTGTCTATTGTTAGTAGCATTTGTTCCGTGCTCTTCCATCTTAGTGCAGTCTATTATGTCTGGTAGAAATTTAAATCATTTTTCTTGAATTTAAGAATTAAATGTCCCTTATCAATTAATAGATTCATAATGACATCAAAAGGTTGTACAAAAATATGACAGCATTTAGTATTGAAGACTCAACATATTTTTTAAAGTAATTTAACACATTGGTTATTGTTCATTTTACGCTGTTGGCATCTGTTCTCTGGAAAGATAGTCATAAAAAGAATATTTCAAGTCTCTAAAGAAAATGACTTAAAATGTTATTAAGATCAACTTTTGAGGGGCACCTGGCTGGCTCAGTCAGTAGAGCATGCAACTCTTGATCTCAGAGTTGTAAACTCAAGCCCCGTGTTGGGTGTAGAGATCACTTAAAAAAAAAGAAAAAAAAAGATAAACTTCTGAAAAAAAGTAAATAGCATATAATACATGAGGTTCTGCTCTTTCTCTTTCATTTTTTTCCTTCCTTATTTCCTTACTCTTTTGTTAATTTCTTCCTCCCTTCCTTCCTTTCCTCCTTCCCTTCCCTCCTTCCTTCCTTCCATCCTTCCTTCCTTCCTTTTTTTCTCGTTCTCTTTTTTTCTTTCCAAAGCATTGTTATCACCTGAATTAAGTACTAGGGCTGTGTCTCTACAGAATAAATCCTTAATAGAAGGCTGCTAATGTGCGAAGAAAAAAAAAAAAAATACTTGGATGTATATTTCCCTTATAGCAATATCTGTTCAAAAGGAATTTCAAAACATAATAAATGAAAATATTATTTGTAATGATCATCTATCTCGCTATCTTTCTGTCTCTCTACCTATCTAGGTTTTTTTTTGGCTATAAGATATTTCAGAGGTAACTTTGCTTCTGCTGTAAGTTTGCTGATCCCATATTCTCAGATCCAGTTATCAGTTTTAAATACTAGTTGTATTTCATTGAAATGAAAAGTCTATTTGCTAAATTACTGCTTATTATGGTTTACGTTAGTGTATTGTAAAGCATTAGATTTTATTTCTTGAAGAGTTTAATAAGGCTATCTTTACAGAACGCTTCACTTTTAATCTTTGAAAGCATTAATTCAACAATATTTATTGAAATCTGATCTGTGCTATCTGCTGTATTTAGCACTGAGAATATAACGCCGCACAAAAACAGATACATTCCTGGGATACATGGAATGGGAAGAAGTGTGATGTGAGTAGACTAGAGAGAGAAGACTGGATACAAGGGCAAATGAAATGCATATGGAAGAGTTAAAATCATTTCTACCTATAGAGGATGAGAATGCTGTGTGGAAAATAAAAACAAAAGAAAAAGAATTAAAAATGCAGGAGTGATATCATTAAGATAGTGATACAGGATGTCCCCAGCTTCAGTCTCCCTCACAAGAAGACCAGCTATTAACTATCCATAAACAAGAGACTCTTGTGAAAACCCCAGAACCTGTGGGTGAGGCGGAAGGTTCGGGTCACCAGCCAGTGAGCCCTGCAGGCCAGTACTATGACAAGAGATGGGTAAATCTCAAGTCCTACCACGTGTGCAGAGCACAGCCTCTAACCCCACCCAACCCGGAAGAGTAATCAGAATCTTCTGTCATTGTGGAGCCCATCCTGAAAGAAGAGGAAACGAAGCCAGCAATTTTGCCCAACGATGAATATAACCTGGGGGCCCCACATAATAAAAAGAGACCCTAGACAGCCCTTCCACCCAGCTCCCAATACGACCAAAGCCTCTGCCTGGCTTTGTCGGATTGCCAACACAGCTTGCTTGCAGACTCGCTTAGGCAGGGAGGCCAGGCCAGTGATGCAATCCAGTCAGAGAGTATAGCCCACAGCCCCACCTGATAAGGGAGTCCCCCTGATAAGTGACAGTGACCCTACCTAAGCACTGAGCCCACGCGCAGGATAACGCCAGAGGCCCCTATTAACCAAAGAGTCCAGCTAGTTATCTCACCTACAGTGTAGCACAATCATCAGCATACCTAATCATGAAGCTCAGCCTGTAGCCCTCCCAACTTTGGAAGTAGACTTTAAAGATTTGTATTTGCCCTTGGTGAATAATCTTATGGATGTTGTGAACTAGATTTTGAGCAAGAGAGCCACTATAGGAGTCTGTTTTTAAGAAACCTCTTTCCTGGAGTGGGGGGCAGGAGGAGGTGGGCGAGTCCTGGGTGACTCAGTCCTTTAAGCATCTGCCTTCAGCCCAGGTTATGATCCCAGAGTCCTGGGATCAAGCACCACGTGGAGCTCTCCAGGCTGAGCAGGGACCTGCTTCTCCCTTTGCTCATCCCACCCTCCACTTGTACTCATCCTCAAGCACATGTGTGCACTCTCTCTCTCAAATAAATAAATAAATAAATAAAATAAAAAGCCTCTTTCCCCTGTTGTTCTTGTATTTTCCTTCAGTCTCAGGCAAATGTGCGCAAGGTTTTGGTTATCTCCAGGAGCGATTACATTTCAAAAACATGATAAGACTTTTACTTTCAAGGAACAATGCAAGTTTTCTCCAAGGAGTTTTTCAGGTGATTAGTATGTAAAATTTTCCTTTACACTGGGAGGTTCTTTGTCCATTTCCCTGTCGCTCAACACAACATCCTTCCCTTTGCTCTCCTCATTTCCCTCTCCTCATAGTCCCAATCTAGGGACTCTGCCTCTTAGTGTTTCAATCAAGTTGTCACAACTTCTCAAAACTTAATCCTTGGCAGCTTGTACCCCCCTAGCTTTATACAACCTCATGCTAAGATTCCAACTGATTATCAAACCTTGTTTCCCAGCTGTGAAGCCAGCAGGTTAGTGGACAAATGCATATCCTTCTCTGAACTCAGTTCTTCTTCCAACTTTCTCTTTCCCTTTCCTTTCCTTTCCTTTCCTTTCCTTTCCTTTTCTTTCCTTTTATTATGTTCAGTTAGCCAACATACAGTATATCGTAGGGTTTTTATGCAGTCTTCAATGCTTCATTAGTTGTGTGTAACACCCAGTGCTCATCACAACAGGTGTCTTCCTAAATATCTATCACCTGGCTACCCCCTCCCCCACTCCCCTTTGAAACTCTCAGTTTGTTTCCCAGAGTCCAGAGTATCTCATGCATGGTTCATCTTCCTTTTTAATTTCTTCCCATTTAGTTTTCCCTCCCTTTCCCTGTGTGTATCCATGCTATTCCTTATGTTCCACATATGAGTGAAACCATATGATAATTGTCTTTCTCTGTCTGACTTATTTTACTTAGCATAATCCCCTCTGGTTCCATCCATGTCGATACAAATGGTAGGTGTTCATCCTTTCTGATAGCTGAGTAATATTCCATTGTATATGTGAACCACATCTTTGTCCATTCATCTGTTGAAGGGCATCTCAGGTCCTTCCACAGTTTGGCTATTGTGGACATTTCTTCCAACTTTCTAGCTCACACTTTAGCCTCTAGCTTGGCATTGGTGCTCCTCAGGGTTGCCCATAGTGGAAGCCAGCCCACTCCACAGAAGAACACTCTGCACAATTCCTCAACAAGTAAGTGGAACCAGCTGCATTTAGGGGGAAAGTCTGTACTCATGCTTGGTCCATAAACACCTGATATATAAACCACCCTTCCCTACAGAGGTCAATGACCTACTTGTGATTTACCCCCTGGATGCCTCTTTCCCAAGACCCATCTCTGATATCCTGTATTGCTTGCCAATTGTTGGTTCACAAACTGACCCTGTACACAGAAGGAACTTAAAACTGAGACTTATCTTTAAAAAAAAAAAAAAAAAAAAAAAAAGCTTTTATTTATTTGAGAGAAAGAGAGAGAGAGAGCATGAGCAGGGGGTAGAGGGAGAAGCAGACTTTCCACTGAGCAGAGAGCCTGATGTGAGGCTTGAACCCAGGACCTTAGGATTATGTCCTGAGCCAATAGCACACTTAACTGACTGAGTCATCTGGGCATCCCTATATGAGGCTTATCCTGGGCAGGTATAGGCAAATAAATTTGCCTAAATTTGCCTTCCAGAAACTTAAGTTTATTTAGAGGCCTTACCTGGGTTGTGTCATGTATATCATCCAGATGGTCTCCATAATACATTGCTTTCTCCAGGCTGTGCCCTTGAAAATGGCACATACATTTCAAGGACAGGGGTGAGGAGCCTCAGGTTGTTCCCATCTAGCTTAAGGGTCTACCAATGGTCATAGCCTCTCAGCAACCTCTTCCAATAGTATGTATACATCAAAGGTTTAAAAATATAACTATTTGTGAAGGTAAATTTAGTTTAACCTACTGGATAAATTATAGATTCCAATTAGCTCTTTCATATAGGACAGAAAGATTGAGTTTAAATTTATTTTAATGGTTTTTGTGGTGAAAACATTGAGCCAAGAGATGTAAGACGTTATCCTGTGGAGTAGAGCCAAACTCATTAATCAGACTGTAGTGGATACTGCATCAAACGACAATATCTGCTAAGAAAACTACATATATGCATTATGACCAGAGGAAAAGGATGAAAAGTCAGGAAAAACACTTCAAATAGCAAAATGTAAAGGATGGTTTCAAAGATAATTAGTGCATCTCAAGACAGAAAGAGTTGCATTTTATACATGATGTTTAACAAATGTCTATTTCTTATAGTAACGGAGAAAATAAACACGAAGGTTATCAAATCTAATTTTCTCAACAGTTACTGAAAAGGAGAAATTATTTTTCAATCAATACACATGTATCAAGAATCTACATATTGTCAGCCTCTGCAGTTGCATTAGAATTGATTATACTTATCTAAGAAAATACTCTTCTAAAATTACATAAAAATAGTATATTCCACTGCTCATTCAATATACAGTCATACAAGGGGATAAAGTAGCCATCTTACTAAACCTACATGGAATGATCAATCTGAAATGAGATTCAGGAATTCCAAATACAAAGTTACCACGAGTCAATATAAAAGGAGTAGAATAAATGCATCTGGAAGTAGTGCCCCAAAGAACAGAATAAAAGTGCAAGAATTGCATTTTCTCCATAAAATAGGTTAGATTCCAAACTTTTAAAAATAATTACTATACTTTAATATTGTTTAGAAAAAGCTGGAAAAATAAATACCACTAGGTGTAGAGAAGTGGAAAAAAAAATCTGCCTCACTTAGAGAGAAAGGCAGAATATTGAATTTGAAGGAAATGTAGCATGGACAAACAGATCTTCATGAAAATCAGGATATTGGTGTGTGATGAATTACCTATGAAAGAAAAATCTGTTTTTCAAACTTTTCAGTTTACTGTTAATGATTTATGAGTAAAAAGTCAACAGTGCATGCTTCAACAACAGAAAAAGCGTATCTTGATCTTTAGGCAGTCAAGTACTATAGAAAGAAATTACCACATATATATATATATATATATATATATATATATATATATATGTTTTAAAAAGTCAACAAGCAGGAATTGCAAATATAGTGGCATAACTATGTATAAAGTAAAACAAATATGAGAAAGCTACTTAACTTAAAGACGATAGAATACAACTGTTAAGGGCTGAATTGTGTCCCCCAAAATTCATATATTGATTTCTTAACATGTAGAACTTTGGAATACCATATAGTGGCTGGTAGGTCTTTTAAAGATAATTAAGTTAAAATGTGGCCATTAGGGTGAGCCTTAGTTTAGTATCACTCATATCCCTGTAAGAAGAGCTTAGGACAGATTTCTAGAGGGAAGACCACATGAAGACAAAGGGAGGAGACAGCCATCCAGAAACCAAGAGAGGCTTCAGAAGAAATCAACTCTCTCCATACCTTATCTTGGACTTCTATCCTCCCGATTGTGAAAACAATTTAATGTAGGCAGTCTATAGTACTGTTTTATAGTTATCCTAGCGAACTATCACAACATCCATGGTCTATAGTCTCAGAAAAAGGATATTTTTACTTACAAAAAAGCAAGTGGTTGTCAAATGAACACAACTTCCCTAGGTACAAACACGATGGTGAGAGAGAAAAGAGGATTACAACCCAAGCCTGTGTGTGAAACTACGAGGATAAATCAGTAATACAGAACTACCTTCTTTTATGGAAGTCTAAAATATACTTTTGTAAGAAAATGGTTTTACTTTAAATGGCAAATGCATGACAAGGTATTTAGTAAATGTCAAGATTTCTAAGTAACAAAGTACAGGCAAAATTTCACACAATTGATCAGATTCAGTGAATTCCTGGAAAAAAACAACTTTATGTGATAATAGCCATTTTATTTAAAATAAGATTTATTGGTGACTGTAGTAAGGTATTTCTGGAAATAAATCAAACATTGAAAGATGAAGAGCTGAATTTATTTCTATTAAGATGCCTCATCTCCCATTTTGAAAACAACAAAATTTAAAAATTTTGATTATCATTAGAATAGATAGACCTATATGTATAGGTACTATGTACTTCTGCTGCTGTTTTTTCCTCTTGTTCTTCTTTTGTTTTTTTCTCTTTCTTTCTTTTTTCTTTTTTTTTTTTTTTAACAGCACTGGAAATTTGGCACACTGGTTTGAAAGAAAAATGAAGGAGGCTTAAAAATACTACAAAAATGAAGAAGATAAAATGATCCGATTGTCCTTTATTCACATTTTAGAATGAGATCTTAATGAGATGTTTTCAGATGACAGTATATTTTGTTGGATATGCAAATCTTAGTTTAAAAACAAAAAGGAACAGGGTGAGCATAAGCAGATTATAACTCTGAAATTCTCATATTTCAAATCTGAAATTCCATACTCAGGAAAACTATACCTTGGACACTTAAAATGCAATAAATGCCTATATAAATATATCTAAGTTTCCTGACACTAAGTCAAATAAATACATTTTTGTTATGTAAAAGAAAAAAATTCTAAAGGGACCTGTGAATTTAATTCAGAAATAAATTTTAAGGATACGTATGTGAATACTCCTTTGGAGGTTTGGGTTAAAATACCTGACTCAAAGTCAGAGTTTAAGGTGCTTTGTAAAGCTCTATCACTTGCTTGCCTTGTGCTGTAAATAAAGTCATTTAAATACCCAGTGTCCCATTTCTCAATCAGTGCTAACTCCTTTGCCATATGACACTGGGTCTGAATATTATATTATCATAAAAGCTCATATCCACTCTCTATTTAACTTGAACTCTTTGATAATTTTTCCCCCTCCTTCCATCATTGTCTTCAGACAAGGAGATAGAAGCTAAATGACTTATTCAAGGGCACTAGGCCAGCCAGCATTATGCTATTGATTTAAATTAATAATTTTTATTTTCCCAGCTGGACTGACCTCCTGAGCCTTGTCAACGCTAATCCCATTTCCATAAAATAGGAATAATAATACTTAACACCTAAATCAATGGAGCATCTCTAATTATTCTCTTATACATGTAAAGCACTTTTGAGCACTGAAAGTACAGTCTTTCAAATTGCAAGCTGCTTAGAACAGAGGAGAGATGGCTGGAGAGTTATTATAGCTGTGTTTAATTTTTTGGATGCATTGACATTTCACAGAGGAATTAGATTTATTTGCTATTGCTTAAGATAGTGATCTTTTTTTGGATTTTTTTTTCTTTCTAATAAAGCTCATCAAAATTTAAGATCTAAATATTATTGTTATTCTCAAGATTACCATGGGAGACTGAGTTATTATTCATGGAAATATTTTGACCACCTTATTTAATAGTTCAACCCTTCCAACAGTCCAAACCCTGTTATTTTAATATCTCTTTTCTTGTATTTTTCAAATAACATATTAATTATTTGATAATCACTTGTTTAGTTACTTGATTTTTGGAAATTAAGTTCAGTTTTAATTTTTTATTATTTGTTCTTCCTCTAATCATTTACAGTATTTACAAATTCTTTTGAGCAGGGATATTTATTATTGTTGCAGTGGTGTTTATTGATATTATCATTATTATTGTTATTATTATTATTAATGATTTGATGTGTTAAACTTATGCTTTTACACAAGTTCTAACCATGTTGGCAAAGGTCACAAATTTAGTAGCAGAAGTTCTGTCATAATCAGACTTCTTGATCCCCAGACCAGTAGCCCTTTTTTCCTGACACCATGCAGTTTTCTCTATTTATCTACATCTATCTCTCTCTCTCTATCTAATCTATCTGTATTTATTCCTGATTAACAAGCTTTCTTCTTATTTTCACATTTTTTAAAATTTTTTCCTTTTGTGCATGTGTGTGTGTGTGTGTGTGTTTGTGTGTATCTGCCATTTGATACCTTTCTTGATACATAGAAAATCGCCAGTGGAGATAAAGCGCAGTTTGGAAAAATAAAATGTCAATTAAAATGTTTAACACTCAAAGATGCTGTATGATTGTCCTAAGTTAGCAAATTGTGCAGGAACACTTTAGCTTCCTCTCATTGACTAAATAATCTCCGTTTCAACTTAAATCCCAGTTGTGACAATTAGCTCAAATAATGTGTGTATCCATTCACATTGCACTACAAGACATATTTCAACTTTTACTTTTAGTATCACCTCCACTGTGGCTCATATATTACTACAAAAAATGGATTTTGCTTACATGTGAAATTATATATTATTTCCCCAAAGGGAAAAGAGTTTTGCACATAAGGTAAAACTGGCAAATAGGTAAATGTTTTCCAGCAGTCTTAAATATTATATTATACCCAGCAAAAGCATAGCATGCACTTACAAACAAGTGCTTTTCAAATATATTTATTTATTGTCCTGACATCCCCAAGAGAGGTTGGTGATGTAATCCAGATAGTCTACAACTTTAACAGTGTCAATATTGCTAATCTAAATTTAAGAAGGAAGCATTTTGCTATTCAGTGTATTTCACATTTGGAGAGTTAGATCTATGTTGCTATAAAATGTACCTAGAGTAATAAGAATTATGGTGGAGTTTGCAAATCATTCAGTCTTAAGCTTTTCTATTATTTACCCTAGTGAATTTGTAAAACAATTTCTCATGCTATATATCATCTCGCTGTCAGTGTGAAAATAAGCTTTTTAAAAATTTCAGTGAAAAATATGAAGTTAGAAGAACTTTAATATTTTCTTAAATGTAAGTCACTATTACCTTAATCACACCAATTTGAGAGTTAATATGGGGCTGGTAAGTAATGTTAAATATACATTTACAGATCTATTTTTAAGTGTCTGCATAACCTATGATATGTACACTGCATATGATATTAAATATACATTGCAAAGTAATGTATATGATAATGTAACAGACTATATTACATGAAATGTCTGTATTATTTAGTAAGACATGCCCTTACTTTAATATCTCTTATCTGTCATGGAGAATATCTAGAAAATTATACCATTTTTTTTTTAAACTAATGAAATGGTATCATATTCCTGCTCAAATTGGATTGGGCAAAAAGAGATTAACAGTCATTAGAGTATATCATTATTGACTAAATTGGTTAAATAGAGATAATATATAGGAAGCGATCTTTCATACTTATGTATCTTTTATAGTGGCGGCAAAGTGGAGGCTGCCCACAATGTGCCTTTGCCCTAAATGTGTCTTTGGCATACTGATTACTTTGAAATAAAGGTTACTTAAGTAACAGCCAGTGTAAGAACACTGACAACACTTTTCTCTCCAGAAAGTAGGAAATAAAACTCCCATGTGAGAAGTACCATTCCTGTACCAGGAGGTAAAGAAACATTCTTATCACCAGAGAGAAGGAAGTTAGAGTTGGGAAGGCTACCTAAGCAAACCTTGTCACTTTTTATTAATTTACTACCCCAGCCCAAAGTCTGTGTAGAATTCCTTATTAATTAAAAGTCCAAAATATAAGTTTTCTTTGTCCTGTCAACTTCTCATAGATTTATTCTTTCTAAAAGGTCTAAAAAGTATAAAAAACACCTGCCTTATTCATTTCTTTGGGCCTGAATTTAATTATTGAACTCCCATGTGCCCATAATTAAACATAGTATTTTTTTCCTATTAACTTGTCTCATGTCAATTTAACTCTGAGATCAGCTGTTAGAAATGAAGAGCAGAGGAGCATTTTTCTTCAACAGTACACAAAGCTTATTTTATATATATATATATATATATATATATATATATATATATATATATAGTAAATACTTGTCAGTTGATTGATAAAATATGTGGCAGATTGGTTATAGTGACAGCCCTAATTAATGGTTTCTTATACCCATACCACATGATTCTGTAGCTTCTTCCTTCAACATGTGAAATTTATTTTTCTACATTTTAAATCTTTGCAAGACTTGTGACTTTTTTTTTTTTTTTTAATCCCACAATGGAATTCGGTGAATGCTGTGTGGTTCTGAGCCTTGTCCTTAGGAGCCTTGAAAACAACTAGAGTTGACATTTTTCAAAGAGTTAAAGGTTGAGTAAAAAGCAAATATAAGTATGCCAGAAAGAAGGAGTAGCACATGCAAATGCCATAAGCTGAAAAATCCTCTTGTGTTTGGAGAAGTCAAAATATCAGTGTAGTTGATTTGAAGTGAGAGATAATGATTCTACATTAGACTGGAGAGGAATGTGGGAAACAGACTTTGTGTGGTCAAATACACTGTGACAAGGATTGTACATTATGTCCTAAATGCACAATCAGTCAATGAGGAGGTTTAAGAGAATTGATGGTATGATTCAATGCATTCTTCTTCTTCTTCTTCTTCTTCTTCTTTTTATTGTTTTAGTTAAGCATTTTACAGGTAGAAAGTACAGAAATGTGAAGGTGTATTTTGTATCTGTGAGGATTCTCCAGAGAAGGAAAACTAGTAGATGAACAGATATATAGATAGATAGAGAGATAGAGGAGAATGACGATAGACAGATAAAGAGTGATGATAGACAGAGATATAGGCCATTGGCTCACATGATTATGGAGGCTGAGAAGTTCCAAGATCTGATATCTGCAAACTAGGAGTAGTATTCAAAGAATAATGACCAAATGAACACACTTTGTAGCCTGCATCTATTGCCAAAGACCACCCTCATATACACTTCCTGTCTTTTTCTAGAGTGGCTCACACTCTCTTGAGATTCAATACTTTCGAAGAGTTTTGCCCCTGTAAAACTTTATCTGAATAGAATCACATAGGAAATATTCTTGTGTCTGGCTTATTTTGTTCTATGTTATGTTTCTGCCTGTAGCAGCAGTGTTTATTCCATTCATTTTCTGTATAATAGTCTATATTCTGATTATACCTCAATTTATTCATTTATTCTATTATTGATGTGCATTTAAGTTGCATTTGGGTTTTGCCGTAAAGCTAATGCATCCATCATATTTGTTTGTTTGTTTTGTTGTTGTTGTACCTGTGCACACATTTCCATCAAATATATACAGAGAAGAGAAATTGCTAGACCAAAGGGTATAAGTATATTCAAATCTAGTACTAATAATAAAAGTTTCCAAAGCCTGTTATGCTCAGGTGCACTTACACTAGTGGTACAAACTAAAAGAGAAATAAATTCACTATAGGGGGGAAAAAATGAAGAAACATGTCTGTTGGGATCTTGACAGTGGATGGAAAGAAAAAGAAATCTCTCTTGAGGATTCATACTCACAAACTGGCCCTCATCTGGATTTGCAGCTAGTGAGCTAAAGCTTTCAAGTTGAAAATTTATCTTTAAGTGATCCCATGTAAGTACCTTCAGGCACCAGGCAGAAGCAAATGCAAGTACTCTCTAGGGGAATGCTTCTTTCTGCCAGACCTTACAAAAGTCCCATAGATAATTTTTCAGGAGAAATAAAATCACAGATAAATAAAAAAAAAAAAACACACGAACAACAATAAAAGAATCATCAAGAGCAGAGTTTACAAAATCAAGAGACAGAAATGTTTGATTCCCAAGATGTACAAATATTGGAGTTATAGGACAAAGTAAAAATTTAAGTATATGTTGTCTTACATAATTAAAATAATTAACATATTTACCAAGAGTTGATGCAAATATCTAATAATATATGAAAAAAGATCAAGTGAAATTTAAGTGGATTGGAGCGCCTGGGTGGCTCAGTGGGTTAAGCCTCTGCTTTCAGCTCAGGTCAGGATCTCAGGGTCCTGGGATTGAGCCCCACATCGGGCTCTCTGCTCAGCAGGGAGCCTGCTTCCCTTCCTCTCTCTCTCTGCCTGCCTCTCTGCCTACTTGTGATCTCTCTCTGTCAAATAAATAAAATCTTTTTTTAAAAAAAGAAATTTATGTGGATTATATAGATGAACACATTTTACAAAAAAAAAAAATCACAGAAAGAAAAGGTTTGATATATTAAAGAGAGGACAAGCAAAGCAATGCAAATGATAGAGAGGATACAGTATATATCTAGGTTGGTTTCCAAAAAAATCATACGAGAGGATTGACAGTCTTCAAAGATAATGGCTAAGCAGGTTCCAAACTTAGAATAATCCTCAGATTCTGGAAATCTAATCAATTCTTAACGGTATGAGAAAAATCTGAACTTAGACATGTCCTAGTGAATCTGCACAAAACAAACTGCCAAGAGAATATCTTAAAATTATCCAGTGAGATAGACAAATTGCCTACAAGGGAACTATGACAAGACTAGGAACTGACTTCCCTGAAGCTAAAATGAGAGTCAGAGGAAACATCATTTCCTGTGTTGAGAGAACATAATGGTGAGCCTAACAGTAGGCACCCAGTGGCCATCTTTCATGAGTGAAGGCAAAATAAAGACACACTTGGATGGCTATAAACTAAATGTTTTGTTGTTTTATAGTTTTAGTTTTTGTTTTGTTTTGTTTTTCCCCAAAACCCTCATTAAAAATATTTTCTGGACTATGCTATAGATAGAGAATAAGAATCCCTGATAGAAAATTATGAATTGTTTGGCTTGAAAGAAGAGATCATGATCCAGGATACTGGTAACTACATGAGATACATAAATACTTCCTAAATAAGGGAACAAGGTTTTCACATTTGAGGAGTCTATTAGTTTCCTTGGGCTTATGTAACAAAGTACCACAAACTGGGTGGCTTTACACAACAGGAGTGTATTCTTTCAGACTTCTAGGGGTTGTCAGTTTTATATCAAGTTGTCTGCAGGGGCGTGTTTTTTCTGAAGGCTCTGAGGGATATCTGCTCCATGCCTTTCTCTCAGTTTGTTATAAGCTGCTGGCAATCCTTGGCATTCCTTGGCTGGTAGACACATCCTCTAATCTCTGCTTAATGTTTGGCTGGCATTTTCACTGTGAGTCTGTGCATCTCTTCTTACAAAGACAGCTCTCATTTTGGATGTAGTTCCCACTCCTACTCCAGTGTGGTCTCACTGTAACTTAAATACATAAGCAAAGACCCAATTTCTAAATAAGGGCACACTTCCAGGAAGTGAGGATTAGAATTTGAACAGCGCAGAGAGGAAAAACTGAATGGGAAGAAATCAGAGAGGGAGACAAACCATGAGACACTCGACTCCAGAAACCAAATCAAGGGTTACAGAAGGGAAAGGTGGGGGAATGGGGTAACTGGGTGATGAGAATTAAGGAGGGCATGTGTGGTGATGGGCATGGGGTGTTATATGCAACTAATGAATTGCTGAGCACCACATCAGAAACCAATGGTGTACTATATGCTGGCTAATTGAACATAAAAAAAAAAAAATTTTGAGCAGCTGCTTTTGGATGACATGGTCAACCCACACAAATGGTTAAAGTAAATTACTGAAATCTAAACAAGTATTGAAAAAAAGAAGGAGGAATGGAATGACATAAACTGTTCTTTAGGTCATTATAATATTCTGAGGCAGAATAAAGTTACTGATTTTAGACTTTAAGTTGAACACATATGATGGAAATATTATTTGTATATATCTGATATTTAATAAAAGATTACAAGTAATCTATGAACATATTTATGTTCCTATAAAAATAGAGGAAGTCATAACAGAGCTCTTTTTTTTTTCTAAAGATTTATTTTATTTATTTGACAGAGATCACAAGTAGGCAGAGAGGCAGGCAGAGAGAGAGAGGAGGAAACAGGCTCCCTGCTGAGCAGAGAGTCTGACATGGGGACTCGATCCCAGGACCCCAGGATCATGACCGGAGCCGAAGGCAGAGGCTTAACCCACTGAGCCACCCAGGTGCCCCAGAGCTCTTTTTTAAAAAGTATTTTATTTATTCATTTGACAAGAGAGATAAAGAGAGCCAGAGAGCACAAGCAGGGGGATTGACAGAGGGAGAGGGAGAAGGAAACTACCCACTGAGCAGGAAGCCCAATGCAGGGCTCAATCACAGGATCCTGGGATTATGACCCAAGACAATGGCAGGTGTTTAATCAACTGAGCCACCCAGGCAACCTCCTTAACAGAGTTCTTAAAAATAAGCAAACAAGTTAAAAAAAAAATTTTTTTTTTTTTAAATGCTAACAGAGAAGTTATGTTACATATGAGTGTTTTGTTTCTGAAGTTGTATAAATAGAGTTATAGTTTTGGTGGAGTGTTTCATATCAAGATTCCTTTTTTTATTTTAAGATTTTATTTATTTATTTGAGAGAGAGAGACAGAGTGAGAGAGGCAACAGAAACAGGGGGAGTGAGAGAGGCAACAGAAACAGGGGGAGTGGGAGAGGGAGAAGCAGGCATTCTGCTGAGCAGGGAGTGTGGAGGCCAGGAAAAAAAAAAAAGCTGTACCTACCTTGAGTCTAGCCCTGACGTAAGTACAGCCATCTTGGCAAAGAGGAGGCTGGCACCTTGCACCCCCTCTCTACCCACTCCCCTCCCCTCGGTAGTATGTGTGACATTCCTCAGCCACCCCTGGCTGTCCTGGGGGAAAAGCAAATAGTTAACTTGCAGAGAACACAATTCTGCAAGACAGGAGCCTCCCTTGGTTTACCAATGTCCTAGAGATTCACAACAAAGAAGCTATCTTAACAATAGCACAATCTCCAGAGGCAAATAACTCAGTTCCTCAAGCCCTAAATAAAGTTAAATTTCTCCTAACCTAAATCTCACTAACAAGGGCACTTGATAGGAGAAATGTGAAACTTTATCTCTAAACCTCCAAGATAGTGTCAGCGATCATTCCCAAGCATGTGACCCACTGATATACATCTAAAGGGTCTCACAAGAAGATTTTTGTTATCGGTAATGAATAACCTTTTCCCCAGACAACAGCTAGCCCTCAAGGTCCTGGAGACCTCGCTTCCAAAATTCCTTAGAGACTTACATTATCCATAACCCCCTTTGTCCTCACCCACCGCTGAGTCCACCCCTACTCTGCCTTTAAAAACTCTGTAATCTTGGGACGCCTGGGTGGCTCAGTTGGTTAAGCAGCTGCCTTCGGCTTGGGTCATGATCTCAGGGTCCTGGGATCGAGGCCCACATCGGGCTCCTTGCTCGGCAGGGAGCCTGCTTCTCCCTCTGCCTCTGCCTGCCTCTTTGTCTGCCTGTGCTCGCTCGCTTTCTCTCCCTCTGTCTCTGATAAATAAATAAATAAATAAAATCTTAAAAAAAAAAAAAAAACCTCTGTAATCTGGCTCAGGGTCCAAGTCCCTCCTCCGTTACATTGGGTATACTTGGGCCCCAGCTTAAGCTTGTCATAAACCCTCATGTGATTGTATCGGTGTCTGGCTCCTTGGTGGTCTCTCAGATGTGAAAACTCGGACATAACAGGAGCCTGATGCTAGACTCCCTCCCAAGACTCTGAGATCATGACCCGAGATGAAGGCAACCACCTAACAACTGAGTAACCCAGGCACCCCTCATATCAAGATTCTTTTTTTTTTTTTAAAGATTTTATTTATTTATTTGACAGAAAGAAATCACAAGTAGATGGAGAAGCAGGCAGAGAGAGAGAGGGAAGCAGGCTCCCTGCTGAGCAGAGAGCCCGATGCGGGACTCGGTCCCAGGACCTGAGATCATGACCTGAGCTGAAGGCAGCGGCTTAACCCACTGAGCCACCCAGGAGCCCCTCAAGATTCTTAAAGAAAGAAAATGAAAGGTGTTAATGAAAAAATGATGCTAATAGCAAAACAAAGACACTTTACACTAATGAATGTAAGGTACGTTTCTTTTTTATCTTTATCATCACATCTCAGGTACTATCACAGCAAGGAGCATGCAGGAAAATAAATATTTTTGACAAAGTATTTCTAATAAGGGAATGTGTTTTTATCAGATTTCACAGTCTAATTACTATAAGCCATCCATTAAAACATGAAATGACTTTGCTATACAAAAATGGGATATATAATAAACTTGGTATAAATGGAATTTTATATAGCATTCAAGGAAACAAATGAGCAAATTCTTTCTTCCTGATCTTTTCACCTGAATTCCACAGCCTCTGCTTTACTTACCTGGCTTTACATAGTCAAATATTGGATCCATCTGGATTCCAATAATAACCTTCCCTCTTAATTGGAGACAGAACAAGCTTATTTTCTATTTTTACATGCTAATTACCTATTTGCAATAGAATTTTAAAATGCTACCCTAATCTATGCCCTTATTTCCTTATGTGATATGCAATCCCCTGTTCCTTTGTTTAAATAGGTTATGTCTTTAACAGTAATTGTCTGGAAGTGAGATTTGCTGTCTGTCGGGTCACTGTTGCCTGTACCAGTTATTCTAATTTTAGGGCATCACAGACCATACGTGATAGGGAACCACATTCTATAAAGTACGGGCACTGCATTTCACATTTACCAATTATCAAGAGACCTGACTGGAAGATGTGCAATTGTGTGAAAAATCTTCCTCAGAGAACTCTGCTATAGTAGACTGATAGGTTCTCACATGTACAAATTAATTACTTCTGTCACATATTATTTGTGGTCGGCCTCATTCTTCTTGTCAGAAATGACAGTATCTGTTCTGTATATAGGTCAGGGAGGAGGACAGGCTGGGAAAGGCGAGGTCTTTCCCTGTTAGCAATTAGAAGCTTCTTGATGCTTTTAAGTGCCTGTGGATAAATAAAACTACTATAATTGCAGAGCCATTTTTAGAATTGCATATCCACTGAGACATTTTGACCTGCAGCAATAAACTACTAGGCAGTACTTGAACTGTTCATATCAGTTAATTAGAAAATGAATATGTAACTGAATAGATTAATTCAACAACATACATAAGCACAGCAATAATTTCTTAATACTTCAGATCTCTACTATTTTCTTTTGTTTCTCTCTTTCTTTTTCTTTTTCTTTTAGGAAAAACCACCCATGTGTGGAATTTCCATTATAAAGAAGCCAGTGGAAACAAGTTATTTGTCATTTTTCCCATTAACTGATATCAACAAAACATTTTTTCATTTTTTTTATACAAGTTATATCATGCTCTTCTATGAAGTTCATGAATGGCCTGAATGAAGTTATTTGTGCCTGCTCTTTTGCTCTCCTTCTGGAAGAAACACAGCCTTCCCCACAAGGAGTCACTTGGATGTTCACTCATTTATTTATTCCACAAATATTCCCTAGAGTGCCTACTCTGTATTATGTACCAAGCAGCATAGCGGATATTCTGAATAAAATAGAAAACAAAGTCAGTGGGTTCAGAGAGTTTACTTTCGAGACAGGGCAAATATGAAATATCCAAAATGAACATCAAGCATGTGAAATAATGACAGATTTTGCTTTGTATTATCAATGAAATAATAAATGTTGACATGAAAGAATATAATAGGTAAGTCTACTTTAGATAGAATGATCAGGAAAAGTCTTCATAATGGTGCATGTTTTCATCATGAGCCAATATGGAGTCATTCATGCCAGAGAAATAGAAAAATCAAGGCCCTGAGAATAGAAAAATGAGTACCCTGCCCCCTGTCCTACCCTTCAGTTATAACTGGTAAAAAGTACTGATTGCAATTTACTGAGAAAAATGTGGAGTTCCATAAGATTAGAAGACAGGCTGAAGATAGATCAACAAGACTTCTTACACTACAACACGGATTTTGGATTTTATTCCTCATACTGCAGAAAACAACTGAAAAACCAAGCAAGGGAGTTACATGCTCTGACTTGCACTTTAAAAATGGGATATAGGCTGCTATGTGAAAAAAAAAAATGGACTTATTCTGGACAAGAGGGAAATGGGAAATCAATTAATTCATGGAAAATGGTTTTTTTTATTGGGATGATAATAATGAAGATGGAGAGGTTTTGTTTTCAGTAATTTGTTGAATGGTAATGCCATCTCCTAAGATGAAAATCCTGAGCAAGAACTATATTTAGGGGAAAATCATGACTTCTATTTTGAATATGTAAAGTTTGAGATACTTACAAAATATTCAAAAGTAGATTTGCCAAGCAAGCTTTTTAAAATATATGTCTGGCACTCAAATGAGATTTCTAAGTTAAAAATGTGTATTTTGGAGTTGTTGGGAGGTAGGTGTTAAAGTCATGGAAATCCGTGAGGTGTTTCTTGTTTTGGTTTTGTTTTTGAAAGAGAGATTGTGTGAGGCCATGAGAGCAGGGGTGATGGGGGTGGGTTTGGATGGGGGCACAGAGAGAGAGACTTAATTAGGCTCTATTTCCCAGGGCAGAGCCCCACTTCGCAACCCTGAAATCATGACTTGAGCTGAAATCAAGAGTCAGACGCTTAACCTACTGAACCACCCAGGCACCTCTGGTGAGCTTTCTTAAGGATAACATCATGATTTAAATGTCCACTAAAAATTTCACCTCAGTAGTGGATTGTATAAAGGGTTAGCTAGTAAGAGATGAGAAACTCCAGAGGAATGTTATAGATAAACTTTAGAGGAGTGTTCTATGATAAGGTAGACAATGTGTTTGCAGAAAGAGTAATCAATTCTGTTGGATATAAAATGAATTTATATCATTTAGTAGAATCAGCTAGTAGATTTGCTTTATGGAGGACATTGTTACTACTAACCAAAGCAGAGTTTAGCTAACCTCTTAGTAGATTCTGCTTGACTAGGAGAGATTTACTCAGGACAGCAATGAATAAATTTTACATTACAAACAAAATTCCTGTGTGTTGATATGATGTAATTATCCACTCAAAAAATAGAACCTCTGCCAACTCTGGGTGGTCCTTCCCAGTTTGCTCCATCCTTCTACACATTATATTTGGTTGAATTTTAGTTGAAAAGGGCTTTTTTTATTGTATTTTTTTTCCATAAATAATTCTACTCAGAGTAATAAGGGAACAAGTTTAAATCAATTATGTGGTTTATATGCCATGGCCACTTGGAGTATAATACTGATAATATAAATCAGATAAGAATGATTTTATATTACAAAAAAAAAAAACATTCCCAATGAGATAAAGAGTAGATACTTCAAATGCCTTGTGGGGTTTTTTTGTTGTTGTTTGTTTGTTTGTTTGTTTGTTTTTAATCAGTGATTATATGTGATGGTAATTTAAAACTGAAGACACAATATTTCAAAGTTTTCATGACCAAATGTGGTGAAGACTTTTTTAGTCCATAGATTTCTTTTTTTACATGTGCATATACAACCTATTTTTAACTTAGTAGTTTCTTACCAGTTTTCCTCTCCAAAGTCCTTACCCCTTCATATTCTTCTGAAGTTTTTAGAGGCTATGGTCTCATTTTGAAAATAGCATCATGCTTGGGCAGAGTTCATAACAGCAATGTCCACAATGGCTCAACTGTGGAAGGAGCTGAGATGCCCTTCAACAGATGAGTGGATAAAGAAGATGTGGCTCATATATACAATGGAATATTACTCAGCCATCAGAAGGGATGAACACCCACCATTTGCATCAACATGGATGGAACTGGAGGGGATTATGCTAAGTGAAACAAATGAAGCAGAGAAAGACAATTACCAAATGGCTTCACTCATATGTGGAACATAAGGGATATAGCATGGAGGACATTAGAGGAAGGAACCGAAAACTGAAGGAGGAGAATCAGAGAAGATGAGCCATGAGAGACTATGTACTCCTGGAAATAATCAGAGGGTTTCAGAGGGAAAGGGTGTGGGGGCATGGGGTATTTAGGAGTGCACATGTTATATGCAAATAATGAATCATTGAACACTACATCAAAAACTAATGATGTACTATATGGTGACTAACATAACATAATAAAAAGAAAGAAAGAAAATAGCATCATGGAACTACATTATGGTTTGCTTTCATGATTTTCAAGTGGATGTTGTAGAGGCATGCTCCTCCCAGGAGAAGGGTTAACAGAATCTCAAAGTGTTGGGAGATGTGGAGATTCAGAGCATCTTTAAAATTGTCAGTGTTTCATTTTTACATTGGATACTTATCTCAAAATATAAATAGGAAGGGGGGCATTATGTTGTTACATTTTCAAAATGGAGCTTATTTACAAGTTTAATGCTTGTTTTGTCTTAGAAAGGTATTCAACTATTTTTAAAGTTAAATTGTAATATATGCAAATGGAGGGGAATCCAAGCAAAACAGAGAAATGTATAATATAATACACAGTTCTCTCTCTCTCTCTATATATATATATATATGTATATACACATATATAGATAGATAGATAGATCTTGATTTAAGGACTTTATTCAGTGTCTACTGTGAAAAATGAAGCATTTGCAGGTCATGATCCTGGAGTCTTGGGATTGAGTCCTGCATGAGGCTCCCAGCTCCATGGGGAGTCTGCTTCTCCCTCTGATCTCTGCTCTCATGCTCTCTCACTCTGTCTCTCTCTCAAATACATAAATAAAATCTTTAAAAAAAAATCATTTATTTCACTTTAGTTTTTCATCTGTTTTCCAAAGTCTTTGTTCTTTACTATAAAAAATCACAAATATACAAAAGATTTTAAAGAACAGTGTCATACCTCTCTATTTTAGATTCAACAATTACCAGTCCATATCCGATTGTGTTTCATTTATACCCTCCACCAATTCTTACCCACCTCTGATTATTTTGGAGTGAAGCACAGATATATTATTTTGTCTCTAAATATTTTAGTTTATAAATGTAAAAGATAAGCATTCTTTTGTTTTGGGTGTGATCACATCATCAAAATTTTAAAAATTGCAATCCATTAATATCATTAGATAGAACATGAGTTAACTTATTTTACAGATTATCATGTTTTTAACAGTGTAGATATTTAAATAAGAATTCTTTTGAAATCTATATACTAGAATTAGGTAAGTTTATTAAGTATCTTTTACTCTATATTTCTCTCTTTCAACCTCATGTTTCATATTTATCAAAATTTTAACCTACCTTCTATTTTTATATCTGTTATTTGTTATTGTGTCACTTTTAACTAAATTTTAGTTTTTGATGCTTCAACTTTAAGCAGTACATACTAACGCCAAATGATATAAAGGAAAAAAAAGTGTTCTTTCACTTTTTTCCACCTTTTCATATTGCTCACTCCTTGTATTTTCTGTCATCATTCTTGTTTCTGTTACATTGTCATAACTGATAGTATGTACAACCACTTTTTAACTATGAAGTATTAGATTATATTCCATTTTAGTTTGCTTTGGATATAGTTAATATCTTCCTTGCACATCATTCTTTTTTGTTTTTCCAATGCCTGGGTATCTAATTCTATTCTTTATTAAATAAACTAGTATATACTGATTTCATTCACTGAAGCAAGTATAGGATTTATTTTCTTCTGTTCTTGCACTAGTTCTACTCTTTCTTGAAGCGCAGTATTTCCTTCCTTCTTAGATCATAGCTTTGTTTTGCTCTACTACGTGAGGTTTTCTTAAGTATATAACAGGTAAATTTTCTGTTTCCTCACTTAATCTTGTTTCATCTAGATGTGGATAAAAACTGCCAAACTTCTGAAGAAATGACTTTTAACTTGAATATCTATACTAAATTTGAAAATTAATTTATTGAAAAGGGAAAATGAAAAATAATAATAATAAGCTATAAAATAGAAAAATATTTCATATTTACCCTGATTTTACGGTTTTTGCTATTCTTTATTTATTTTTTTTGTTTGTTTTGTTAATCTAAATTTAAGTCTGGTAGACATAAGAGCTTTTCTTCAGTTTGTGTTTTGTTTTTGTTTGTTTTGGCTAGTATGCTTTCAATAAACTAGTTCAGCTTTAGTTTTTTTCAAAAAAGTAATTACTTTGCTTTTATTTTTGAAAAGTAGTTTCACTGTATATAGATTTCTGGGTTGGAATGTTATTTCTTTTCAGTATTTGAAAATGTCACTCTTTTTTAGCTTGTGATTTTTTAGTTCTCAGCAGTTGAACTGTGATGTGTCTAGATATTTTATTTATTTGTTTTCATTTGTTATTTAACTTGTTCAGGATACTTTGAGTTTGGGATATGTGGTTGGTAGTACTTCATTAATTTTTGGAAAAATTTTTGTCCACCGTCTCATGAACTCCGTCTTTTGTCTTGTTCTCTCTTGTCCTTCAGAGACTTGAATTACACATACGTTAAATTCTTTAATGTTGCCCCAAACTCTCAGATTCTTTTTGTTTGTTTGCTTTTTATTTGTTTCACTTGTTTCCCTTCTTTAGGTAGCAGTTTGGATGATTTGTATTGAATTACCTTCTATTTACTGATCCTTTATTCACTTGTGGCTGGGCTAATGTAGAGCCCATCAGTGTAATCTTCTTCTCTGATGTTAACATTTTTTATTTATAGGATTTGCATTTGGTAGTTTGTTTTATGGGAGAAAGAGATGGCCATCTTACAACCATATTTTAAAAATCAATTAAAATTGTTGTGAATTTTTAAAGCATGGATGCAGTGTATCTGTTTGGAATAAACTGCAGGACTCAGAAACAAGAGGTTAGCACTCACAACAATCTCTCTTCCGTGGGTCTGGATTAGAAGCTTACAAAAGGGGATGAAGTCAGAGCAGGAACACAGGAATGGAGAAGATAATCTTTGGATCCTGTGAGCAAGCATGAAGCCCCACCTGCTTCACTGGATTGTTCTTTCCTACCGAACAAATACTTAAAGCTATAATCCTTTGAACTTTACCTGACTTTACATCTTAGTTTACCTTCCTCCTGTTCTTGTTTTCCTTATCCCTTCACTGTTTCTCAGGGTAACATTTCTTAGTAAACATTTCAAATTAATATGAATTCTAATTTTATCGTCTGCTGCTGGAAAACTCAGCCAAAGACAATCTGTTTTCACTATACATAGGTAAATAAAGTAAATGCGGTAAATGCTGTAATCAAATTATATATTACATGCATTGGGAGTACTAAGGAAAGACTAGCAAATCCTTTGGGAATGGGGTTCTGGAAAGACTCTAATTTGAAAGATGACAGTATTTCACCAGGCTGAGGAGTAGGTGATAGGGAGGTTTTCCATATGGCTGTATGTCAGCATTTTTACTTAAAAGCGAATTATAACAGGCTATGTAAGTCAATTAGGCCTCTGGTTCTCCCACCTTTGGAGGGTACCAAAAGAAAGAGGACATGCATTATGGGACAGAAACATAGTAAGCAAACAAAGTGTGCATGATGGTCTTGTCTATGGCTGCCTGTGCCTGCAGTTAAAGTGTACTCTGTGCATTAGCACATACTCAATATTGACACCTACACTGAATAAACAGCTACAGACCAACAAAAGAAGCCAACTATGGGATTAGGGAAGAAAGTGGGATGTTACAATTTCTAATAAGTGTTCTATCATCCACCAAAATGTTGGTTTCTGGAGGTTGTGGATTTTCCTCATATATTTTAAATCTTTATATTTACTTTTTTTTTTTTTTTAAATTAGATCTACATCTATTTTTTTAAGATTTTATTTATTTATTTGACAGAGAGAAATCACAAGTAGATGGAGAGGCAGGCAGAGAGAGAGAGAGAGAGGGAAGCAGGCTCCCTGCTGAGCAGAGAGCCCGATTCGGGACTCAATCCCAGGACCCTGAGATCATGACCTGAGCCGAAGGCAGTGGCCTAACCCACTGAGCCACCCAGGCGCCCCTATTTTTTTTTTTTTTTAATCACACTTGTCGTGTAGTGGCTGTTTGATAAATATTTTCTTGAAAATTGAATTAAAGGATAGACTCCCAGAGGTTGGTAAATCTACTTGTTTCATTTTTTTTTTTTTCTGGTACTTTTGACCACTTTCTATGTAACATCACAAAGCTGAGAACTTAAAAACCTTATATTGCATTTAACCCATGGAATTAGTTAGAAGTTACCAATTCTATTCAGAGATGACGAAATTTAAGCTCAGGGAGGTTAAACAGATTACCAGAGTTCACCCAGTTAGTTAGTGGCTATGTCACTTCAATAACCTGCAATTCAAACTTCTACTTAAATTTTGCACAAATAGCACTCTTACTCATAGAAAATATTGCTAAATCGTTCATTTCTAGTACATTAAATGCATGCAATTTGCATCAAATGTATTGAATTACCTTGTATACCATGACCTTATGATACAATCCTTAATCTTAGCTGTACTGCAAACAAATTGATTCTATTGGAGGAAAAAAAAAAAAAAAGCAAAAAGCAAAAAACAAAACTAGGGGTATCTGAAGTCTAGAAAATTACTATTTCCGAGACTTGAATCTATTTTTGTAATTACTCACTTACTGCTTTTTTAATGAAACCACAACTTTTAATAACACACTTGCTTATAGAGCATTATATAGGCACACTGTTGGATGCTATGTTTTCAGTATCATCACCTGCCAGCACTGAATTTCAAAGGCATTGATGTCTGAATATACTGATGTGGTATAGTTAATGCTAAAAGTAAAAATGACGAATGTGTGAGGAAGCACCCATACCAAAACATAAATAGTTTTTATTTACATAGAGATAATTATTAGTAATTAAATGTTAATAGAAATAAGAAGCTAATGAGATTTTAAGGTAAAGCTTCAATTTTCTGAAATCAAATTTGATGAAGGACTCCTCATATTTTGATAAAGGACTCAAGTGCACCTGAAATGAATTTTCTCCTCGTGGACGGAAGTTTGCACAAATGTCAATTAGTTCAGGTTTGCTATGTATAGTGAATATACTAGATTGAGGGTGTTTGGCTTCAAGCCCAAGTATGCCATTTATTAAGTCTTCCAAGAAGTCTTTCTAATTCTCAGTGCTTTGTATTCCTTTTTCCCTGAGGATTCTGATAATCTGATTCACAGGGTTGTGAGCATCGTTGCTGTTTGTAAAGAAGTTAACTTTAAAGCATCACATGAGTGAAAGTTCTTAGTATAAATTCTCTGAAGTAAAATAAATTGAATCACTTTTTAACCCAACATACACCTGAATATAACCATTTTCACATCAATAGTCACATTATTTGATCTAGTGGGGTCTATCAAGCTGACAACTTCTCATATCTCCATTTATCTTTCCTTAAATTTGGAATGGATTTGGCTTCAAATAAACTACTCCCTTCCCATAGTGTTCTTGCCTTGATCAACATATACTCTAAAGACCTTGACGTCACGCCCATCTCTGTGCTACGCGGTGTGTCATAGGCATACATGTCATAGGAAAGAGATGTTAAGGCAAAATAGGAAGCACCTAAGGGAAGAAAACAGGAAAAAAAAAACTAATTTACAATTTTGATCTTTCACTAATTTTTGACCTCGAAGAAGACTAACATTGTTGAACATCATCAAGTGCAGCATGAAAAAAACCCTTTTAGACTTCAAACTAACACTGTCCCATAAAGCACACCTATGACAAGCTTTTTATTGTATATGAAATCTTTTCAATCTATGAATCATTAGGCATTAAACATGAACTAATTAACTGTGATAGCATATATGACAAATCTAATATAGAATTTGGCAAATAATGATGTCAATCTTATTGTTTTATTATTTTGTACCATCTTTCTTCCCTTCCTTTTTTCCTTTTTCTGTCTTTCCCTCCAAAATTCCCTTTTTCTTTTCTTATGCTGCTATTTATAAAATAAGAATATTGGACTCTCTAAGTTCTAAAGTCCCGTAAGCTCAATAGTTCAATGATAAGCTCAGAATGAAAATAGAGGTCTCAGGACACTGAACGTCTCTGAGAATTTGCACAAGCATGTTACAGACAGTGTTCTACCTTCTGGGAATATAATCCACTCTGCCTTGATATCAGATACAACTTAAAAGAGCTAAAATAATGAACTTGAAAATTTGGCTCTTTTCCTACACTTAGAGCAAATCAAAACTACTGATATGAACAGTTTTGGTCAGATTCCCAGAGAAGAAACCTGATTCAAAGAGGTCAAAGAGAAATTTAAAAGTCTAATATTATAACTACAAAGCCCTTCTTGAGGACTTTCTATATTTCTCTTTGGTGAGGTTACAGGCAGGAAATAGGTAGTTAACAAATCAAGCTGAAGAGCACCATTATTCCCATTATTATTGCTATAAATTATAATTGTCAAAATGTATGAAATACAAAGCAAGACTTCTTCCTGGTTTTCTATGGAATACAGAGCCAGATTTTCTCAAATCTAAAATGTCCTACAAATATGTGAGTCAATGATCAGAAGTTAGTTATATGAACTCTTCTGCAGCATTAAGGTACTATTTTATTTTAGCACCTTTAAAATCAAAGGATTATACAGTTCAAAGAACATTAGTCTCTATAAGGAAAGCCTGCAATACAGTTTCCAGAAAACAGGTTTTGAAGCTGAAATACCAGAGTTTAAAACCCAGGTTAGCCATTTATTGTCCAAGTGACCTCACCAAGCCATTTATCCTTCTATGCCAGTGTTATATCTACTATAAAATGAAGAAACTAACTGCATCACTTGATTTTGTAATGAAGAATAAACATTAGATTGTATATAAATAAAGTACTTAAAACAGAACTGTGTCCATAGTGAATGCTTTGTGGGAGATCATTTTATAATTTTAGAAAAGGAAACCCCACAGGGTAGGTGACTTGCTCGAGGTCATGCTGCTTGTTAGTGGTTTTTTAATTATATAAGTCACATTTCAGGGCTTTTACTGATAATCACTACATTAAAGGACTTTGAACAGATCCTTATTTTAATAATAACATTAGGATTGCTGGAGGATTTCTTGAATATATTTTCTCATCTTTGCCTTCGCTAAGAATACAAAATCAATTATATTTATTTCAATTGCCTCTACTGAACAACTAGTAGAACTAGTTTTGAGAACTTTCATTTGAGATGGTAGATTTTTGTCCTTCAATTCATGTTCTATATTTTAGTCTATTATTTTCAATAACAAGAACAGAGCTTAGCAAGACAACCTATGTCCAGGGAATGGGTTAACATTCACTAGCAAACCAGAAAGTATAAGTGATGTCATATTTGAAATAGAGGACTACCTATGTATTTCTCACAGTAAAGTTCAAGTAGCTACCTATAAAAAGTTATAGAAGTTTAAGTATCGGATAGAGAATTAAAATATGATTTTTACTTATGGGTTACAGTATAGACAAGTATGCTATTTCTCAACCTGCTGTCTATAAATCATCAGTATTAAAATTTTGTGTGGAGACACCCAGTGACTCAGTCAGTTAAACATCTGCCTTTAGCTCAGGTCATGATCACAGGGTCCTAGGATCAAGTTCCACATTGCACTCTTGGCTCAGCAGGGAGCCTGCTTCACCCTCTGCCTGCCACTCTCCCTGCTTGCACTCATTTTCTCTCTCTCTCTCTGGTAAAAGAATAAAATTTTAAAAAATCGACATGGGTGATTTGTAAAAATATCCTCTCCTCAATATCTCCATATATATTGATGCTGAGTCAGAATATTTTAATTGCAACCAATTATCTTCATGTTTCTCCTACTACCAGAAATTCCCATGTCAATAAGAGTTTGCATTCTTCTGGCCTATCCAAGGTTATAGATCTGAGTTTGAATTCTGGAGTAAAAACATTAGAGTTGTGGAATATTGGACAAATTAATCTCATTTCTACTCAGTCTCCTTATCTGTGAAAAAGAGACAATGTGAGTACTTACCTCCTGAAGTTATCATAGAATGAAATGAGTTCATGTACATAAAAAAATTGGAACTTCGCACATCACAGAATGTAGAACTTGGAAGAACTTCTTGGGTGCCTCCGTAACACCATGACTCTCTTGATTGCAAACAATTAAGTTTGATTATGACACCCCTAAAGACAAGATCTTACTCATGCCTCTTTCTATTTCAGCATTTAGAAAAAGCAGTAAATTAGAAGAGGTCTATTATTAATAGACCTTTTTCTTTTCTTATGCTGCTATTCACAGGGTTGTGAGCATCGTTGATTATTCAATATTTATTCTAACTTCTAATTGCCCTCAGAACCAATCCCTAGCATTATATTTCTTCTTGATTTCTGGAATGAATGTGGCTTGCCTTCATTCAGTAAAAATACCAAAGAATCTTTGATATATTCCCCCCTCCCTGTATCTTACAATGTATATTTCACAGAGAACTAATCTCATGAGATTCTTCTCAAAAAAAAAAGAAAAAAAAAGTTTTTTAGGCATATATGTTGAAAAATATTGCATCCCCCATACAGTCTCACAAATGTGTATTTCCTATGAAAGGCTACAGGAAGTCTTATAGCAAGTAATGTGATTTCTTTCTTTAACTCAGAACTTCCTAAACTTACTTGGTTAAAGAAAGCTTTCACTGCCTAATAACTAACGAGAACCCTTAGCATAAGTAATCACCCTTGTAGAGTCTTTTTGTACATGAGATGTTTTAAAAATTAACTTTTGATCCTCAGTCTTTCTTTATTGTATTTTCAGGAGCTGACTTTGGGATTGTGATATAAGGCATGGACATCCATATCTACCTTTAAACCCTGACTCCTTTACCCAGTAGGTAGGTTATCTTAGGCAAGTAAATTAATCTTCCTAGACCTCCATTTTTACATCTGCCTAATGGAACTAATGACATCCAGTTTGTAGAACTTTCATGAGGATTCTATGCTATGAGGTACATTTAGCATTTAACCTAGCACAGCGGCTAGAGGAATGACCTGCTTTCTTTATATTGATTTCCATTGTTGCCTAGAATTCTAACAGTAAATTGAAGTCTCCTATTTTTGCTTCCAAAATAATTTCAAATCACACCTTTTCTTTAAGTCATATCAAGTATCAAATACAGTGAAATGCATTGGACTGTCAAAATGAGGTGGTCATTGCTTCTGATCACTCAGCGAGAGAGTAACTAGCTGAGTATTAGAACAAAAATTTGCAGTCCAACATAGGGTCTTTTTCAGTGTTACCAGTCTATTTGTCACTACTTTCTCTTTTGCTGTGGCTGCTCTCAATATCTGCTAAATTCTCAGCCAAATAGAACAGGGAAATGAAAGTCAAGATCAGAGAAGGCATGCATTGTATATTATGTCTTGTTCTATTTGAAGGATAGTATGGCCTTGTTAGACATCTTTCCATTATCACTTTCCTACGCTAACTGCTGGCTGGCTTTGGGAAGTGGTAATTGGATGAAAATCTTCTACCCTCTTGGTAATTAAAAAAAAAAAAGTAGTGAAAACAGCTTCTTCCTTAAGTTTCCACTGGACACTGAAGGCAAAATGTCACCACAAACAATAACAGAACAATGAAGTCTTTCAGAATGATTGGTCCGGGATCCTTCAGGTCCCACTCATTGGTTATCTGATTTAGAATGAACTTTGCTAATTCGCACAGTGGACTCCAAAGGCAAATTCCTCCATTGTGTCCTCCATTAACACTTCTACCTTGGATTTCATATCATGCACCCTTAGTGTTTCAAGTATGATTCATTCTGAAGAAATATATTCCATACAACAATGTGAAAAGGTTATAAGTAGGAACAGTATGACAAGACCTCTTCTGGGGCTTCAGGGGGTGGGAAAACCATAGTGACTTATGTGCTCTCTAAGATATGATTTTCAATTCTTAAATCTCATTTTGTTTTTCCTTTCTGTATCTAATAGCACACAATGAACGATGTCCTAAAGACAAATTTATACTAACCGAGTTAATCAGAGAGATACAAATTCAGGTTCCCATTTGATTAATTGAGAATAAAATACATAAACTGTTAAAAAATCTGAAATAATGCAACTTGAATTGCTTCCCAGTTAGTAGAAGTACCTGACAAGCCTGATCATAACACGGAATTTGCTAAGTGCATGATCTGAACTGCCATGGGCAGACAGGAAGCTCTCTCTTACTTGTCAGTCACTGTACACCTTAAATGAATTTTAATTACTTCATTTCTTCATATCCTGTTACAAAATCAAGGGCTTATATGTCACAACAAAGTTTTCAGTTTCTTTCCTGCCCTAAGAATATGATCCTCAGAATAAGGATTTATAAATTGTTATAGGAAGGAGCTACATTGTTTGTTGACTGAGTCTTCCTTTTCAAATAATCATTTTTATTCATCCAATCTTTTGCCAAACATTTAATGAGGTCCTATTATGTGCCAGATTTTTTATTAAGTTCTACAGATACAGAGGTACATAAGAAACAGTACCTAGACACCAGGATGTTAGTATCACGGCTTTGACAGAGCATGGGTTAGTCATAAGAAAGTTGAATTAAAATTAATTACAAAACAGGGGCACCTGGGTGGCTCAGCTGATTAAGCATCCAACTCTTTTTTTTTTTTTAAAGATTTTATTTATTTATTTGACAGAGAAAGATTACAAGTAGGCAGAGAGGCAGGCAGAGAGAGAGAGAGGAGGAAGCAGGCTCCCTGCCAAGCAGAGAGCCTGATGCGGGACTTGATCCCAGGACCCTGAGATCATGACCCGAGCCGAAGGCAGCGGCTTAACCCACTGAGCCACCCAGGCACCCTAAGCATCCAACTCTTGATAGTGCTTAGGTCATGATTTCAGGGTCATGGGATTGAGCCCCATGTTGGGGCTCCATACTTAGCAGGGAGTCTGCTTGAGATTTGCTCTCTCCTCCTCCCTCTGCCCCTCCCCATGCTCCTTCTCCTGCACTTGCTCTCTCTCTCTCAAATAAACAAATAAATCTTAAAAAAATAATTACAAGACTGAGGAATGTTATAGTAAGACAAACAAGAGTTCCAGGTGATCACAAAGAAAGATAATTTAAGTCAAACTTAGGAATTCAGGGAAGAATTCTTGAAAAAGGGAATATTTCATCATGCCTAGCAGTTAGGATTATTTTTAACTATAGAAACTGCTGCTACCAAATTTATTCACTGTCAGAATGCACAAACATTAAGGTAACTCATAGCATTAAACAAAGAGATAAACTGAAATTTGGGGAAGGAAAATAATCAGAATTACCTCAGCAGATCTCACAAGCAGAAATTTATAGGACTTACATCTCTTATTATACTGGTCACATTACTTGACTCTGATGACACACTAGTTTTTTGTGAGATTTCATTGCTAGATTCAAAAGGCTTAGTTGGAATCAGGTGTCTACATTTGCATACATCAGCTCGGGCCCAAGGGCATGATAATGGAACCTAGAAGTGGCTGGTGAAGGCCCCGCTCAATATACCTGGTAATTCTCAAGGAAAAATCCTGGTATGAGTTGGTAGTCACCCAAAGATATACCACTATTCTATACCATGGTCTCATTAGTTCTCTTCATATTTCTAGTGCCCTTGGTGTAAAGTTCAAGTAGTTTTATATGGCCGAAAAACAATTCTCCAAAGTTGGAAGACCTTGGCTTATTCTTGTAGTCATATTGTACCACTCCATACTTCATATTGAAATCTAACCCAGTTATGAGAAATGATTCTCAGCAGGTTTCGTGAAGGTAGCTACTCCTTCTTTACTACAGGCTTTTGCCTGTGCTAAGTTATCATCTTGCACATGCTAAATATTTTCAATTTTTCTTTTTTGCTTGACAGATTTCTCTTATTTTTAGCTCTTAGCTATAAAATCATTTCTCACAAGAAGACTTCATTGACTCCTAAAGAATACTCCTTTGAGTTCCAGTCATAACCTGTTCTTACACTCATTGTGTGCTATAATCTATCTCCCCTGAATAGAAATCGTCTCTGTCTTCTTTTATACCATATTCCAAAAATCTAATAGAGTACTAGCACATATTATTACTCAATAATTATATATTAAATTATCAAAGTTAACAGCAGTTTTAAATTCCAAATGTCCATTTATTTTTATTTTTTATACTTTTCTATAAGTTATGTTCCCTTAAAAAGTGCCTTGCATCCAAATAAGATGGCGTTCAGCACATACCTTGATAACTAGTTAATTAAGCACCAACGAGAATAATCCTGTGATATTAGAAAGTGGTGCGCTGTCATGTAAAGTAAAAACTCCATGATTGAAGAGACCTCTTTGTCTTTACATCTCTACTTTCTCAGGTTCTACAGTAGTTCCTGGCACATAGTTAGATGGATAATATTTTTTACTGAATATGTAAGTGAAACGATTATCATGAATACCAATATGAGATTAATAACCATAAAACTATTCTTAGTGTAAGCAGCTCTAAAAATGATTTAGATGCTTGGTGTATTGTAATGAACAGCATGGTAACTGTGCTGTGAAGCAACAGCCCAGCGATGTGTAGTTTTCAAATTGAGAAGGCAGCAGTGGAATTAACTTTATCACTGACACCTGTTTCTCTTCTATCAGCGATAACTTCACACAGACTAGGAATCATTAAGTATCATTTCATTACGTAAAATAAATATTGAAGGACATCCTGCAAAAATATTTAGACCATTAGTCTATTTTTGCTTCTTATTAAAATAATAACCCCAAATGTTTGTCCTTTTACTTCTCTTAGCTATATTCAGAAGAGGTAACTTTGAACAATCTTAGATGCAGGGAAATGCTAACATTTTTTAATTTTATTGGTAAGGTACCCTCTTTCCAAATCCTACTGTCTCCTTGTTTTTCATTTATTATCAAAAAGGCAAAATATTTCACTTTTCCCATGTGCAATTGGCCATTTGAGGAGTAGGTGAATGTCATTTAATTTTCCATGAATGTCCATCTTGCAGGTTAGGCTTTGGTGCACATCAATCCTGAGATCACATCCTTAAAGTAAGAACAATAATGGGAGAACAAAATTGGCCTTGAGAGCAGCAATCTTAAGATAGCCTTCCCCTTAATATTATTAGAGGGGAAAAAAAAATATGTGTGATTTCTCCAACTGAAATGGCAAGCACAAAGGAAAAGAAAAAAAAAATGTTCACAGTGACAGGGTCTCTGCTTGTTCAAATTCTTAAAATACGGCTTAACACACAATCTCATAAAACACTAAATGAGGGTAAAAAGGGAAAAAAAGTCCTTTTTTTTTATATTCCCTCAAGAAAGCACAAAGAGATAGATGGCCTAAATGAGAGGGTCCCTGGTAAGATGAGACCTTAATAATCTTCCTTTGCTTTGACAAAGAAAAGTATGCAGTGAACTGTGTGACGACTTTGTTCTCCCAGGAGAAAGCACAACAGTGAGGAGAGAAAGATGCCTAAAAATGGCCACATCTTTGACAACATGGGTTATAATGCTTCGTTTTGTTAAGTAATAAAAGAACAATAAGAATCTTTCCTTTTATACCTTTGTCACATATAAAACCCAAAGACAAAAGTCCAAAATAGTATGATTTCTTTCTTTTTTTTTTCTTTCTGTTACATAATGAGGGAAGAACAAAGAAACTTGTTTTACTCTGTCTCTGGGAAATGAATAATGGCAAAAATAAAGAGAGAAAGCAGAAACAGCCTGAACCAACGGATTGCTCAAGTCTAACACAGAACTGTTTGTGGGGTTCGAAGTTCATCCATCAACAGCAACTGAAGATTGACTAAAACTTCATTCTTGCTCCAGAGTTTGAGTTCCTTTGTTCAATAATAAATAGGGAGTGAGGTTCTGGACCGATCGGTATCATCCTATTAACCATAATCCTCTTCCTGACTGGAAGATGAAAGAGTTTCCTCTTTCAAAGACTCAGCACGGATATCACTGTGGTATACTTCAGGAAAATCTTGATTAGAGAACTGAATGTCTGAAAATTATGTACCACCCAATGTCAAACTAATTTCTTCTGAATATTCTGGAAGAGAAGTACCAGAGGGATTTATCCATGGTAGGAAGGATGGCCTAATGGAAAAATTAAATATTTTGTTTTCAAATCCTGACTCTGATACTTGCCTATGTGGCCTCACTTAAAGTATTTAACCTCACTGCATTGCAATTTCCTCAGATAAAAATTATTTTAAAAAATTTCTTCAATAGGGTGATTTGAAGTCTTAATATCCAGCAGGATAGACTTGAGATTGGCCAACTCCAGCCTATAGGCCATATCTGGTTCATGCTTCTTCATACATGTTAAGTTTGACTGGAACGCAAACATGCCATTCACATATGTATTTTCTGCTGCTGTTTTCATGCTTCAGTGGTAGTGTTGTGCTGTTGCAACGGAGATGTATGACCCATAAGCTCAGGATCTTTGCTATGTGGCCCTTTACAGAAAATAAGTATGTGGACTTCTGGCTTGAGAAAGAGAAAAGACAGATTAGAAAAACTCAAGTGAGTTTCCAGGGTTAAAAAAAAAAAGAAGAAAAGAAAAGGAAAAAAGTAAAGAGAAAGACAACCCAGCAACGTGTATATTTCTAGCACTAGTATATTCAGCTTGCTCTGAGACTAATACTTATTTAATACATCCATCTTTGAAGATTTTTCCCAGTCAATAATAAAGATGGAAATGGAATATATATGTTTTAATTCACTTTGCAGGACTTCTAAAAAATGCAAATCATACGTGCACTTTTTATCTCAATAAATTGAAAAAGCATCTTGGCTAAGGCTAACCATTTTTATACTCTCTCAACATTTATCCCCCATAACTTTTAATTATAATCATCTTTCTCGTAACTACTGTTTCAAAACTACAACTGATGTCTGATGGAAAAGTGCTATTTCTACTGGTGAAAGAACCTTAATTAACCATTATTTAGTTCTAAACATTTACGTTAGAAGGAAGCAACTGAGGTTCACACAGATGATGAGTATTTGCCCACTAAGTTGATCAGCATTGAGCTAAGAGGAGATCCTAGTGTCTGGGCTTGCTCCAGTGATCCCTTCAAGACACCACCCTCTTTCTCCAATCTGACCTACCTCTGTTCTAATCCCAACATTGGTATTCACATACTAAATTTCATTTTGCCTTTTAAAAAAATAATCTCTCCTGGGGCGCCTGGGTGGCTCAGTGGGTTAAAGCCTCTGCCTTCGGCTCAGGTCATGATCCCAGGGTTCTGGGATCAAGCCCCGCATCGGGCTCTCTGCTCAGCAGGGAGCCTGCTTCCTCCTCTCTCTCTCTCTCTGCCTGCCTCTCTGCCTGCTTGTGATTTCTGTCTGTCAAATAAATGAATAAAATCTTTAAAAAAAAAAAATAAAAATTAAAAAAAAATCTCTCCTTATCCTCTCAATCTCAGCTTAAAGAAGCCTTATCTGAAGAAAAATTAGTCAACTATATAACCCCATCAAGTTTAAAATTTTATTGTTATAATTTGGAAGAAAGGTATGCACACAGATCCACCTCTACTTTATTTTCTCCTCCTGCCTCTCATGCTCTTAATGGATGGATAATGGATAATGGATTTTCCATGGCCACACCTCTTCCAAAGTGATTTTCTAGTTTGTCACTAATGCCTACCAGTCAACCTATTCTGTTATCTCCTTGATAACAGAAACTACCTATGAGTTCAGTATCATCATTATATGCATTTGGCAGATGAGGTAGAGAACTACACAAAGAGCTTGATCAAAGAACTTGTAAGAGGTAAGACATAGATGCCTAGGCTTTTAACTATAAACTACAATGCCAATCTAGAAATGTGTATTGTTTTTGGAAGAAAATTATTACTTATGCTCTATAACCAATTTATTTTTATTCATTCATCATAGAGTCATACTCTTTTAAAATTTTTTCCCCCTTCAAAACCTAGTCTGTAACAGGCTGTATATAGCCAGAGGATCTATCAGTGTAAGGAGTTGGGTGATGTATCAGATGCAAGATGAAGGGGATAAGGGAAAGAGGAAATGCTGGAGGATTCTTTCAAATGCTATGTGAGCAAGTGGGTTAATGATGACTTATTATTATTATTATTATTATTTAATTGACAGAAGGAGGAGATCAGAGTTTTGTCCAGCTCTTTTCAATGCTCAGTTAATTTGGCAAGACTAGAAGCTGTTGTTACTTTTTGGTTTGTTGGTTTGCTTTCCAGGAGAAACATAATGTCTGGGATTTCTCTTGTGGATCATTTGAGAGCAGCATTGCTCACTCATTCCCTCACTTCTCAAAGTTCTTAAAGAGTTCTACTTTTTTAACATCTCTGTTAAGCCCTGAAGATAAAACTGTGAGTAAAAGATTTACTGACCTAATGATTACTGACAATCATTAATATATTTTTATTGTTTCAGTCACCAATTGAATAAATGTTTGCCAATATTAATTGAATGATAACCATCTTCCAAAAGAGGTAGGAAAAAAACATGTGTGCTTTCTTAAAAAAAAAAAAAAAATAGGGGAATATCTACATTGATAGAAAATCTCAGTATCATCAGGAAGGAAGTTTACTTCTTATAATGTCTTTTACACCTTGTGGTATTGAAGTAATTTTCAAATTCTTATTGTGTGTTTTTTTTAAAGAGTTGTTATGTAGTTTAAGTACAGAGATTCATTCTCATCTAGATGCAGTGTTTTTTTTTTTTCTTATTGATTCTTTTTTTTTTTCTTCCCTTCTAAGATGGAAGTTGCCTTAACAATCCTTCTGAGGCTTACAAAAGAAAAGTAGCACAAGCAGAGAGAGTTTAGATGTTCTCTTCCCAAGAAACAGGGATTTTATAATGAGAGCACATAACACAGAGCATCCCTGAAGGCAGAAGAATAAAAGCTTAGATTTCCAACTCTGCATGTGAAATGATTCACTAATTAGTAGTCCTAAATGTTAGGGGAAGAGAGATGGAGGAATAAAAGCCATTTATATGGTGTTTTGTGTATGATGGAAGTGTTGAATGAAACTTTGCCTCTTCATGGAAAATACCACTCCGTAAAAATCCAGTCCTATAAACTGTTACTTAAGCGGGTTCCTGCAGCTGCAGACTGATTAAAACCCAGCAGGTAAAGCTATAATAAACAAATGCCACCTGCTGCTGGAACAGGTGTTTGTGTCCTCATTTAGCAACCAAAGTAAATGAGAGGATGCAGAGGGGTTAAGGAGAGACCATTGCCTGGATTACCAGGAGCCTGGTATTCTGCAATTCATTGCTGTTTGTCCTTGAACTTAATGATGGGGGTTTTGATTTGCCAGGTTAGTTGATGATGCCTCCAGGATTAAATTTCTATATAATTAAGAAGACCTATATCTTCTCCTGGTAGGATTCCCCACATTCAGTGTCTGCATTTTTTTTTTCTCTCTGTTTTATTGTTGATCTCTCTTCACCCCACACTACGTAGAAATCAATTACAGGATGCAAATTATTGAGAATTTCTTTCACCTTCTAACAACGAATGAAATGAAACTGTATACGAGATTCATTAAAAATGAAATATGGTGGATTGTGTCCCATGAAATTTAATAAATACTTTTTTAAAATATCATGTGTTATGTGGTATTGGACTATTTTCTCTCACTTCTCATCACCCAGACCCACTGATGTAGTTATAGAATATAGGTGAGGGTCTGTGGGGTGAGTTCCGGAGCTGATGACCAAGAAAGAATTCTTGAGACATCTTTGGTGCAAGATGGTGGCTTGTGAGGACAGAACCTGTGGGCAGAAAGAGCTACTGCCCCGGGGTTGTGAGGGGTGGCAGGTTATGTACCATGGGGGTGGGGGATGTTAGGAACAGGGAGGTTTCAGTAGAACTTTCATATGCTAAGGAGGACCTACAAGATACCAGATAGGAGAGGCCTTGCCATTGCCAAGGTCACTTTGCCCTTTTTAGCAAGCTATTAAGACAGTTGGGAGATTCCTAAAGAATGTCACAATATGTCCCACCCAGGAGTGGGGGTGGGGGCGGAGGTTGCAAAGTGTCAGCCTTTTGCTTTGTCCTCAGCCAGGCTTCTGTTCCCTCATGACCACCCTTACCACTTTCATTCCTCACAACGATTCTAACACATTCACTATTTGCTTAATGGAGAGAAAAATGTCACTGTCATTGTTGCCAAAACTTTGGGCCTCTTCTTTCTCCTTAAATAATGTAAACTCATGGCAGTCATTTTAGAATGATTCTGAGAAAGTATCATCGGAAGATTTGAGGAATCTTGGGGGCAAATAGTTTCCCCAACATATTTTCGGTAGTTGCTTCTTTGTGGTGAGTCTAAGTTATTTTGCAGATATTGTTATAAAATCTAGTAACAAAGTAAATGTAATGTTTTGACTATTTCAAAGAGCTAAGTGAATATTAAAGGAAGCTGAAATATGTGTGGTTTAAGCCCACAGAAATTAGATACCACATTTTGAAATAAGTTATAAGATAACAAGGACGTGAGAAAGAAGAGAGAGGGGAGGTTTCATGACTCTCAAAACCTCTGGCAGATGGTTAAGAAAAAAGAACTTTTAGGAGACGACTTGGAAAGCTGATTTCTTACACGCTTAGGATCTAGGATCACAGTGACATTATGTGTTCCTCCAACCTGGAAAACTGGAAGAATAAAACACAGCCTGTAGCTGCATTGACAGCAGAGCAAAGAAGTGGCTGATTTGGGCAATTATATGCCCAAACTTACCTTTGATCAGATTTAGACCAGGATCAATAAACAGAAGGCATAATGAAACTCGAACTTTTTATCCGAGAACTTTATGGAGGAATGTTTCAGTTAAAGCTATTCTGGGTTGTTGTTGTAAAGACCCAAACCCTACACTTGCAGAGACTTAACAAAAAAGGATTTTATATCTGCTCATAAAAATTCCAAATAGGTAGGAAGGGGGCTAGTTTTCTTCTTTGCAAGTCATTCAGGGATCCAAGGTCCTTCTATTATTGCATGGCTACTCTAGGCGTCTAGATTTCTCCCCATTCAGCTGGCTGCTGGGAAAGGCATCTCTTCTTACCCACTTTGATCTGGAAGTAATATATGCTGAATCTTTTCAGATCCCATGGCCCCACATAGTTGCAAGAGGGATGCCCCCATAGGAAGCCTCTGGCTAAAGTGTTGCTTTAAAGGAACAACGCTTACTACACTATTAAAGGGAGCATGCCTCTTAGGCAGTTGGTTATTGGTCTCTTCAATAACATAGCATAAATTAGAGGAATTTCTAGGTAATTAGGGTCCATCAATATGTAAAGGATCATCCAGGAAAAAGAGTTCCTCAATCCCTCTAAGAGAATGGACAAGCAAAATGCCCTGCAGTTGGGAATGTGAATGAATTTCCAAGGAATTCAATACAACACCATTGAAAGTGTTAGCCTTAACAGATTTTCTTACCAAAGTAAATATTTAGGTCAGTGCCAGTGTAACCATTTTTTTCTACTCCCTAAACGCTTTTCCTTTTCTATCTTCCTCATCCTCAAGCCCAAATCCTACACTGTTGGAGTTAGAAGAAGCTGGTAACAAAACATAAAAGAGAAAGAAAGAAAAGTGGAGAGAAATAACCTCCCCCACCCTTTCTCCCTATAAAAGTAGAGCCTTCTCAGGACAAATTGAGTAGCTTGCAATACACTTCAGGAATTTATTTTATTATCAGTATATAATGGACTAAGCAGTGGTTACTACCCAGGGAGCTTTTGATTACTTGATATTAGAAAATAAATAAATAAATAAATAAACCAAGACTAACCTTTAATTTCATTCAGTAACATGGGAAAACACTGCCCCAGAGAGTGCATTTAAGGGTTAGTGAAAAAATTCCAATTTATGATTATTTCCCATGAGCTGGGCTTGTTCAATCAGAGCCTGGCATAAATAAGGGATATTCTATTGACCATATGAGACAAAACATTTTGCAGGTATATGAAGTTAAAGTTTTTAGTTGATCAATTTCCTTCTTAGTTAAGTACTGCTTTATTTATCCTTGTTATTTATTAATGGTATATAACTATTTTTGAATACATTTTTCTTCCTTTGTACAAAGTTAACCTTATTTAATCATTGGTAATTTATGATCTTGGAGATTTTCAGGATCACTCTAAAGTAATATAATCACAGAAGAAATAGGACATATTAGAAAAACTAGTTCAGTTCTTGAGGCTTTCATAACATTTTTCTTTCTCTTTTTCAGGTAGAATGGATCAATCTTTCTTACCCTAACTTGTACATACCTGTTCCTGCTATAAGGCAGTGATTTTCAAATTCCCTTTATCTTCAACACTGCTTGATATATGGAAAGTCAGGTAAATAGACTCAGAGTTTTGAAAAAGATGAAAGGTAAGGTTTTATAATAAATTCCCAAAATTATCTTTTTTTCCCTTTAATGAATTAATTTTTCTCCTAAAAGTAGAACACAGAAAAAAATCAGTTAATTGAGGCTTTTGGATTTCAAGTTCCTTTTAATCAAAGTTTTAATGAATATAGATATAGAATATAGATGAAAAATTTGACAAGATAGCTCTCTTGATATCATAATGAAGGTTAATATGTTAAAAAATCCCTATAGTAGATACCATATGGGAGATATATCACAAAATTGTTCCCTACGTAATTCAGAATTCTGGGTTTCTTTGTCTTATACATGGTGATTCCACAGGAATAAGTGCATTACTACAGAGTTGAAAATCCAAAGGAAAAGATCAGTACACTGAGGAATAATATTTCTGATAGGGTATTAAGACTTGGAAAAAATCATCACACTTGAAGCTTGGTGGTGTTTTTGCCCTGTACTCAGAAGAACTTTTTTGGTATACTTGGACTTTTTCCGACCCTTAAAGTCTGTGTTGTCATTGCTTTCAAAATCAAATAATGAAAGACTCAAATTTCCATAATGAAAAAGTAGTTTCCTTCAATGAATTATGTTGTTATTAACCCATTACCTGTGTCTTTTTGTTAGATTTTATATTGAAAGAAAAATTAAGATTTCTGACACTTTAGGAAGAAGTCAGTATGAAAGAGACTCCAAGCTTAACATCTGTTGCCTTTGCCAACCTAATTGATTATCTTAGGGAAGCAGGTTGTACAAGAGTGACAAAGTATGATTTGAAAGTAGAAGTGTATTATCAAGGTGTTAAATTAACTATGAAGTAATCTTAGTGCTTCTAAATGTTCAGAGTCCTTCTGTTACATGTGAAAAGAAAATGAATCCAATATGCTCAATATTTTTTCTTCATTCTTCCTTTGTCCTTGGAGGTCACCAATTTTTTTTTTTTTTTTTCTGTTTGCCAATTTCATTCCTATTAGATAGCACATCAGAGTAACTGCCTTATAGAATTTCTTTGATGCCGGACATTCACGACATGCTGGACTTCTACAGCTTGAGGCTGTTTCCACCACACTCTCTAATTATGTTTAAATAGGAACTTGCTCTTATAAAATAGCAAATCTGGATTTTTAGAATAAAACAGTTGAAACAGTACTTATGCAAATCCAAGGAGAGTGAGGTTAAATTTGAAGCCAGTTCAGCCAAGTATAACACTGTAACAGAAAAGGAATGAATTCTTCCATATTTTCCAGGGAGCATATTTCAGGGCTTCCATATTTTTGGCCTCCCTTAAATACTTCTTTCCTTTAACATGTGTGCAATTCATCACTGGCCAGTACCCTTTCAAACAGACAACCTCAGCAGTTTAAATGCAAGACTTATTGAGCTTTGTTGTTCTTGTTCAGTGATGTAAGACACAAAATTTGACATTTGCCATCTTTCTCTTTAAAACAAATACCAAAAACCAGGTTTGTCTGTGACTCCCTATTCTGTTGTTTTTTGGGGGATCTAAATATGTGGTACAACATGACTGAAGGAAAATTTCTATCATGAAATAACATTGGGGGATGGGGGGAGTAAAAAGACAGGAACTTTAATTTGAATTTTTTCCCTAACTTGTGACATGCATTTAGGCAAGTCACCTAAACTTACGTGAGCCTCAGTTTTATTATTCATAAAATGAGAACTTAGATTGACTTGTTCCTCCCCCCTTGATTGACAACTAATTCATTATTACTAGTATTAGAATTATAACCACCACCATAGATTTCTGTTTAATTTGCTTTATTGAAATATAACTTTATACAGTAAAAGTTTCCAAATCTTCAGTGTACAGCTCAATGAATTTTTAATATGCATGGACCCTTGTAACTACCACTCAGATCAAAGTTTAGATTTCCAGTCCCAGAGGGTTGCCTGGTTTCCCCACTGAGTCCATATTCCTTACCCCTCTCTAACTTCTGACACCATAGCTTAGTTTTACCTGCTTTTGAACTTTATGTAAATGGAATCAGTCAGTATGTCCTTTTTTGTGTGTCTGTCTTCTTCTGTTCAACAATATGTCTGTGAAAATCATCCATGAGTGACAATACTTTGTTCTTATTCACTGCGGTGTTATATCCCATTGTGTGCATATACCATCTGAGCTGTTTTCAGATTTTCATTATCACGAGGTTGCTAGTAATATTTTTTAGTACATTTTAGCAAAATAAGAAGGAATTTTTTAATAGAAGGGACATATATAACTGGAAACAGGATTACTGAATAATAGGTTAATCATTTGTTCAACTTTAGCAATTTTGTACTTGTATTGTTACCTACCTTAGATTTTTATTTAAGTTATGTTAATTAATTAATTAATTAATTAAAATTAAGATTTAAGAATTAAGTTTTACCAAATGTGTAGTTGTATAATGGTCAATAGTGTGTTTTTTAAAATATTTAAGCATTTTTACTTAAAAATGTATATTTAATATCCATGCAATCATAGGTTTGTAGTGATAATTATATTTTTCTAATTTACATTAAGATAAATATAAAATTATTATAATACAAAATATCCATCTGTCTAGAACTTTCAATAGTTTCATGTTAGCCACATTTGTTCTATATGATATGTTACTAGGTCACTTTTCTGAGAACTTTGAATTTTATAAGAGATTTCTCCTATATAATTAATATTTTCACTAAAATCAAAGGAAAATTTAAATAGTTGTGATTTTTACAGCTAAAGTTTTTTTTTTTTTTTTTTTTTTAAAGAAAGCATTTCTAAAATATATACGCCCAATACTGTCATGAGTTAATGACACAGCCAGTTTTAGGATATCTATAATTATAGCGTATCTCTTATGCAGGTTTTCTATCTAGTATTAGCTAAAGACTTTGCCAATCATACATGACCCCATGGCCACAGGTGCAGGACCCGTGGGCACAGCACTGGGATTCTTAATGTCCAGTGAAAGGACAGAACCTTGAAGTAATAGAAGTCTGGTTACTACATCATATCCAGAAGCCAGGAGGCCACAATTAACGAGCAAGAGGGGCAGTTAAAGGGTCTTGACCTATAGGGGGTTGAGGAGATGTCATCTTTCTCGGTCTGAGGCTGGGTCTGAGAGACTGACGGTAGAGGACTTCAGGCTGAACCAAGTAGTGGTCTCAGTCATAGCTGTTGTGGTTAATCCAGTGTCAGTGCTAGAGTAGATTAATAAGTTCCCAGAAACATGGTAGGTGGCTGCTGATTTGTTAACTATGTTTTCAGCTTCAGTCACCAAACAGGTTGCATTCCTGTGTGACAGACATTGTTTATCTCAGGACTATCAGCTCTCCTGCCCACTTTTATCATTTAGTCTGAAGAGATCTGGATGTACTGGATACACCAGAGACAATTACATTGACCAAGCATGGCAATGAGTTTATTTGTATTGGGCAGAACAAGAAAGAGGCAGCTAGTGTACCAGAGGTCTTGATAAGACACATGTGTTTCTGAGGGTGGGACATTGTAATTACAAATATTCAGGAACCTGACTGTTCTGGCACCAAAGACATTTCTGGGGATGGTGTGTTCGGTGATATTCTCTCCAAAGTATAAAACAAATTATATTTATTCTCTCCATAATCATAGTATATTCTCTCCAAAGTATAAGACATAATGCATGTCCCAGAACTGACAAGCAAGCATGGCACCTGTTGGCCTTCACCAGTTCTAAAGAAATCACGTTCTACTTCCAGTCAAATCAGACTCTTTGAGTCCACGTACTGAGCGACATGGCAAATTTAGCTCAAGGACGCTGTCAGCCTTGCCAAAACATTTTCAGAACTGCATGTCTTTCAAAGATCATCTTGTCTTCCTTTTCCCTCACTTTCTTTTTTTTTTTTTTTTTTCAATTTATTTATTTTCAGAAAAACATTATTCATTATTTTTTCACCACACCCAGTACTCCATGCAAGCCGTGCCCTCTATAATACCCACCACCTGGTACCCCAACCTCCCACCCCCCCCGCCACTTCAAACCCCTCAGATTGTTTTTCAGAGTCCATAGTCTCTCATGGTTCACCTCCCCTTCCAATTTACCCAAATTCCCTTCTCCTCTCTAATGCCCCTTGTCCTCCATGCTATTTGTTATGCTCCACAAATAAGTGAAACCATATGATAATTGACTCTCTCTGCTTGACTTATTTCACTCAGCATAATCTCTTCCAGTCCCATCCATGTTGCTACAAAAGTTGGGTATTCATCCTTTCTGATGGAGGCATAATACTCCATAGTGTATATGGACCACATCTTCCTTATCCATTCATCCGTTGAAGGGCATCTTGGTTCTTTCCGTAGTTTGGCGACCGTGGCCATTGCTGCTATAAACATTGGGGTACAGATGGCCCTTCTTTTCACGACATCTGTGTCTTTGGGGTAAATACCCAGGAGTGCAATGGCAGGGTCATAGGGAAGCTCTATTTTTAATTTCTTGAGGAATCTCCACACTGTTCTCCAAAGAGGCTGCACCAACTTGCATTCCCACCAACAGTGGAAGAGGGTTCCCCTTTCTCCACATCCTCTCCAACACATGTTGTTTCCTGTTTTGTTAATTTTGGCCATTCTAACTGGTGTAAGGTGATATCTCAATATGGTTTTAATTTGAATCTCCCTGAGGGCTAATGATGATGAACATTTTTTCATGTGTCTGATAGCCATTTGTATGTCTTGATTGGAGAAGTGTCTGTTCATATCTTCTGCCCATTTTTTGATGTGTTTGCCTGTTTCGTGTGTGTTGAGTTTGAGGAGTTCATTATAGATCCTGGATATCGACCTTTTGTCTGTACTGTCATTTGCAAATATCTTCTCCCATTCCGTGGGTTGCCTCTTTGTTTTTTTGACTGTTTCTTTTGCTGTGCAGAAGCTTTTGATTTTGATGAAGTCCCAAAAAGTTTATTTTCGCTTTTGTTTCCTTTGCCTTTGGAGACGTATCTTGAAAGAAATTGCTGTGGCTGATATTGAAGAGATTACTGCCTATGTTCTCCTCTAGGATTCTGATGGATTCCTGTCTCACGTTGAGGTCTTTTATCCATTTTGAGTTTATCTTTGTGTACGGTGTAAGAGAATGGTCGAGTTTCGACCATTCCCTCACTTTCTTAAGTGAAAAAAACTGGATCATGGTCTGAAGTTTCTTCCATCCTCCTCAGAATCTCTCCTCATTTGCCTTCACAGGCTGTTCTCTTAATACATCTCTTGTGTAGGGGCGCCTGGGTGGCTCAGTGGGTTAAGCCGCTGCCTTTGGCTCAGGTCATGATGTCAGGGTCCTGGGATCAAGTCCCGCATCGGGCTCTCTGCTCAGCAAGGAGCTTGCTTCCCTTCCTTTCTCTCTGCCTGCCTCTCTGCCTACTTGTGATCTCTCTCTTTCAAATAAATAAATAAAATCTTAAAAATAAATAAATAAATCTCTTGTGTATCTAACCTCATCTTGGAATGGGCTTCTTGGAGTACACAGACTAATCAATGCATATGTTCAAGCATATCCTTAACCATCACATATAATTTTAAGGAAAACTTTTTACTCATTATTACATATGAGTTTATCAGCTTTAATTCTTTGGATGTGTTTTTGTGTTTTAGATATACAATAATAAAAACCAAATGGCACTTTCTAAACTAAAGTTTAGTACTATGGAGAGAAGAGGGCACAATGGATATAGAAGATGAACAAAGCCTAACTATTTTAGGCTATATCATTGGCAGATGATTGCAATTTTAATAAGGTAATTTTATTTTAAAACTTTGCTTAGTAGTGTAGCTTTCTCTAAGGCAAACAATTTTCTTCTTTTAAATGATAGATAAAAATGGATGTAAAATGATTTATTTTGAAAAATACCTAGAGAACTCTATTTGGTTTTAAGTGTCATCTACCTGCCTTTAATATTTCCTTTATTTGTCTAGTGCCGGAGATGATATAGATCTTTCCATTTTGTTATCACTTTGACTCAGATTCAGAATTTTCAAGGCAGTTGGTTTGGTGGTGAGGGTTAGCCTTTTGTCACAGAATACCAACACTACTTGTTCACAGAATTTTGAGCCCCAAATTGGTTAGAGTTAGGGTAATTTTGTCATCAGCACATTCTTTTGTATCACAATTCAGAGTGTATAATATATATTTTAGGGATCTATTTAATGATAGATAAATGATAGATTAACTAGCTAGGTAGGTAGATAGATACATAGAGAGATAATGCATAAATACATAGTATCTCGTTTGAAAATACCCGCAATTCACAGAACACTACAGAGAGGCTTGCAATATGCCCAAAGTGTCAAAGCCTTTTTGTTTTGGTTCAGATTTATTGTTATTTTGATTACAGACTTTTGAGACATCACCACATTATATTTCTAGTCTTCATACAAAGCAGATAAAAAGACTTAAGAAATCCACCCCCAAATAAAGGTGGATATCTACTCTCCCTTTGTTTCCAATACTCTATAGATAATTCTCCTGGTTCTTAGTGTGGAGACAGTTTCTCTGTCTGCTTTTTGTGCACCTTTCCAAGAAGGAAAGAGAGACTGAGAAAAGAAACATTCCTAGCCTAACCCAGGGAGCATTTGTCTTCAGAGTAAAGGTTTTCTTTGCTCATTCGGATGGTAAATATCCCACAGTACCATCTATCCTTGAAAGAGAGGCCTCAGAAAGTCTAGCTGTGCTGGTCCCAGCACATGTTTGTGTATCTAATTGAACAAGTGCTTTTTAGAGAATCTGTTTAGTCCCAGTGCTAAGAGGTGTCCCTAAATGAAAATTTTCAGAAACAAATATGAAATTTTAAACTTGGCCTGATTTCTGCAGCTATCTATCCACTGTTTCAGAGTTGAGCGAGAGACAGAAGAATTACATATTGATCATTTTAAGCCCAACTCTAAAAAGCTGGATACTACAGCAGCTGTGTCACAACAATGAGGCAACAAGAATGGGAACAAATCAAATGCAATAAGGCCAGTAAAGGTGAAAGACAGAAGGAGCCTGGATGACAGATAAAACATTGAGTCACTGAAACAAGGACAGTAAGTGCTTCACTCCAGTTTTCACATATTATGACAAAAGTAAACACTCTTTCTTTACTATTAGTTAGGTTTTCTATTACTTTAAGTTGAAAGCAATAGATAAACATACAGTTTGGGGGCGCCTGGGTGGCTCAGTGGGTTAAGCCGCTGCCTTCGGCTCAGGTCATGATCTCAGGGTCCTGGGATCGAGTCCCGCATCGGGCTCTCTGCTCAGCAGGGAGCCTGCTTCCCTCTCTCTCTCTGCCTGCCTCTCTGTCTACTTGTGATCTCTCTCTGTCAAATAAATAAATAAAATCTTAAAAACAAAAACAAAAACAAAAACAAAAACATACAGTTTGGACTTTCAAAACAGGTTTATATTTACTCATTCACTCATTCTTTCAACAAGTTTACATATTTTACATTACTTTATTCTGTTTTACATAATTCACTTTGGAATATCCTGATTGATTGATTTTGTATCTCTTTTTATTAGAATGGAACATTATTTTCTTCTGTGCCTCCATGTACAGAACACTGGTATAAAGTAGGTGCCTTATAAGTCATCAGTGAGTAGGTAAGTAATATATTATTAAGTCAATTATCCACTATCAACTAGGTGTACAAGGAAAACATGAGGAAAATATAGGAAAACTCATAAATATAATCCGGTGTTATATGTATGATATATTTTAGTTGTGGATTAAAAATATGAATCTGGTACAATAAAAGGAATGAAGACTTCATGAAATCTTCATAAAGATTTCATAATTTAAGAAGATTCATGGGGCTCCTGGGTGGCTCAGTGGGTTAAGCCGTTGCCTTCGGCTCAGGTCATGATCTCAGAGTCCTGGGATCGAGCCCCACATCAAGCTCTCTGCTCAGCAGGGAGCCTGCTTCCTCCTCTCTCTCTGCCTGCCTCTCTGCCTGCTTGTGATCTCTCTCTGTCAAATAAATAAATAAAATCTTTAAAAAAAAAAAAAAAAGAAGATTCATGACTACCATGTCATCTTCATGGGTATCAGACTTCTTTATTTTAATGACTTTCCTAAAGGTACTTGAAATACAACAGATAATTATAATAATTGGTTAGTTTTAGAAGATGTATATCCTTGTGAAGCCATCACAACAATCAGGAAAGCAAATATTTCTATTACCCCAAGACAGTTTTTTTTTTTTTTTGAAGCAAACTCTTTACTTCTATTTGATAACATTTTTAATCACTTCCTCATTACAAAATGATTTAATGGTAATTATCTAGATAATTGCATAAGAGCTCTTAATTTTTTTGACTATGTAGACAAAAACATACCCAAGAAAGTTCTTAATGCTCTTTTCCTTTTTTTTTTTTTTAAGATTTTATTTATTTATTTTGACAGGAAGAGAGAAAACACAAATAGACAGAGAGACAGGCAGACAGCAAAGGGAAAGCAAGCCCCCTGCTGCGCAGAGAGCCAGATGCTGGGTTCCTTCCCAGGACCTTGAGATCATGAACTGAGCGGAAGGCAGAGGCTTAACCCACTGAGCACCCACTGAGCCACCCAGGCGACCCCTTAACACTCTTTTCTAATCCCTTCCCTTCCTTTATCTGTGTCTGCACATAATAACTAAATTGCTTTTGGTCATTCTAAATGAGTCTGCCTTTTCTCTAAATGTATATAAATTGTTTATATAGTATATATTCTTTTTGCTTGTTTCTTTTCCTCAGCAAAATAATTTTAAGACTCATCTGTGTTGCTGTGTATTAATAGTTATTTTTATAATTGCCAAAAAGTATCCCATTGTAAAAATATATTATAATTTGTGGACAATTGGATTACTTATAGTTTTGAGCTATTAAAAATGAAGTTGTTATAAACTTTTTTGTATACTCTGTGTTTAGATATATGCTTTTGTTTCTCTTGGCTAAATATCTATGAGTCAGTTGTCTAATCATATGGTAGGATGTGTTCAAGTTGTGAGAAACCATCAAGGATTTTCCAATATGGTTGTATACTTTCATCTTCCCTTTAGCAGTGTATGAGAGGGGTCATTTTCCCCCAACCTTGTCAACACTTGTTATGTTCTGGATTTTTAACTTTGAGCCATTTTAATAGATGTGTAGTAGTGTCTCACTGTGGTTTTTTAATTTCTTTGATGACCAATGCTTTCAATCATCTTTTCATGTTCTCACTGGCTATTTCTATTCCTCTTTTGTGAAGATTCTAATAAAATATTTTACTTATTTTTATTACATTGTATGTCTTCTTATTGAATTTGGAAACTATTTATATATTTTGTACATAAGTTCTTTGTCTTATATGTGCTATGAATCTTTTCTCCCTCACTCTGTCTTATCACCTTTGTTTTCTTAATGATGTGTTTTGAAGAGCAAAAGATTTTAATTTTGGTGATATCCAGTTCGTTATTTTTTTTCTTGTATAATTTTGTTGTTTTTTTTTTATTCTAAGAAATATTTGCCTATCTTAAAGTTGCTAAGTTTCTCTGGCCATACCACCCTGAGCACACCTGATCTTCTCTTGAGGTTGCAAAGATTTTTTCCAGTGCTTTGTTTTAGAATTTAATGCCTTAGGTATTAGGTTTTATATTTAGGACTATGATACATTTTGAGTTTAATTGTTTTGCATGGCATAGTATTAGTTTGCATGGCAAACTAATGTTTGTGTTTTCTGGTGTTATTTTTTTGGTATATATGCTAATTTGATCTAGTTATAGTAGTAAAATAGATTTTCTTTTCCTTCTCTTCATTGTCTTTGAATCATTGTCCAAAGTCTCTGTTCTGTACAATGAGCTACCTTATTGCTATGTTTTTGCCAATACCTAACTGTTTTAATTGGAGTAGCTTTATAGTAAATCATGAAATCAAGTACTGTAAGTCCAACAACGTGATTCTTTTTAAATTTACCTTGGTATTGGGGTGTCTGGGTAGCTCAGTGGGTTAAAGCCTCTGCCTTCAGCTCAGGTCATGATCCCAGAGTCCTGGGATCAAGCCCTGCATCAGGCTCTCTGCTCAGCCAGGAGCCTGCTTCCCTTCCTCACTCTAAGTGCTTTCTAAATTTTAGAATCATCTTACCAATTTCCTTTAAAAAGTATCCTGATGTAATTTTGGTTGGTATGAGTTGACTTTATAACCAACCAGTTTGGAAGAATTGTTATCATAATAACAGTAAGTCTTTTGCCCAGTGAACTTAATATACATTGTCATTTATCTATTCTTTTTCTTTTAGAAATGTTTGTAATATTCAGAAAAATGATCTTGGATTTGTTTTTATAGAATTTTTTTCTAGGTATTTTACATTTCTGATATTACCAAAAGTAAGATTTTTAAAAATATCATTTCCAATTATTGTATGTGGGTATATTAAAATGTAATTGATGATTTTATATTAGCTTTATATATTCTGGTCTTGCTAAATTCAATACTGAGTTCCAGTATCTGCTTTGTAAAGTCTTTGGAATTTCCTATGTACACACATCTGCATATAGAGAGTTTTGTTTCCTCCTTTCTGGTTTTTATGATTTTTTTTTTCTTGCCTTATTGCCACATTTAGAGTCCCCAGTGAAATTGTAATAGGAAGTAGTGAAGTAGCCATCTTGCCTTGTTTTTCATTTCAAAGAAGCAATTCAGATTCAATTTATATGAATTTAACAAATTCAGGAAAATCATTGTATGTGCATTGAAAAGTGCATATAAGAATTATTTAGGGGCGCCTGGGTGGCTCAGTGGGTTAAGCCGCTGCCTTCAGCTCAGGTCATGATCTCAGGGTCCTGGGATCGAGTCCCGCATCGGGCTCCCTGCTCGGCGGGGAGCCTGCTTCCTCCTCTCTCTCTCTCTCTGCCTGCCTCTCTGCCTACTTGTGATCTCTGTCTGTCAAATAAATAAATAAAATCTTTAAAAAAAAAAAAAAAAAAAAAAGAATTATTTATAGTGAACTCTTGTTAATGAGAAAAATATTTAAATGGCTTAAATATAATCAGCCAGATAATGGATACATTTAATGCATATTTAGCAATTAAACTGAATTGAATTTAACAATATGAATCAAGTAGATGAACTCATAATAGTAAGTTTGAATGGGGAAAAAGGAAGTCACAGAAGACTACCTTAGCATGATATCTTTTACATAAATATAAAAACCATGCAAAACTGAATAGTAGAATTTTAAGGGCTAGATATATGATAGTAAAATATATATATTATTTTAATCAAAGGAATGCTAAACACAGAATTAAAGGCTATGGTAACACCTATGAGGTACAAAGAGAAATGTGATGAGAAAAATATACATAGGGTTTTTTTGAAGATTTAAAAAAATAATCTCTATACCCAATAAGGGGCTTTAACTCACAACCCCCAAATTAAGAATCACGTGCTCTTATCAACTGAACCATTCAGGCACCCTTTCTTAGTGATTTTTAATTATCAATAGTGTTTTATTTGGTAAGTTTGATAGTGGGTACATGTATAGTTTTTTATGTTATTATTTGTAATTAATGGTTTATTTAAAAAATGGTTATTAACCATTTAGTAAATACTCAAAGGTGACTTCCATATCTGAAACCTAAAAGGTGTCTTGATAATATTTATATATCATGAAATTAATTCATGGTATTAAATCTAAAAATAAAGTTTCTAACAAAATTTCTAATTTTTACTATGATTAATTTCTATGTAGTATAGCTTTAACAAAAATCTTTTGTTTCCCACATACATAACAAAACTTCCATATGTGGTATACATTTAAGTATTAAAAATGTTCATGACCGGGCGCCTGGGTGGCTCAGTGGGTTAAGCCGCTGCCTTCGGCTCAGGTCATGATCTCAGGGTCCTGGGATCGAGTCCCGCATCGGGCTCTCTGCTCGGCAGGGAGTCTGCTTCCTCCTCTCTCTCTCTGCCTGCCTCTCTGCCTACTTTTGATCTGTCTCTGTCAAATGAATAAATAAAATCTTTAAAAAAAAAAAATGTTCATGCCCAAGCATCTTCTGAAAATATAGTACTATTTGTGTAGTTGTAATTAGGTGATAAATAAAACAAAAAATGACTGAAAATATAAAAGAGGTACCTGTTTTCCCTTCAAGGTGAATGAGTGGGTTCTTGGGCTTCATATTATGGTATACATGTTTGTGAATAAATCTTTGAAGTTGACCAATAACAAAATAAGAAAAATTACATTAATCCATATATGTTATGAAAATTGAATGCAGCAACCTGAATCCTCTAACATAGGGTAATTATAAGATATGTCTTAGGGTGCAAAGTTTCTCACATCTTACAAGTGTTGATCTCCTGTGTACTACTTTGGACAGCTATGGTGCTGAAGTTAAAAATAAATAATAAATAATAAATGCTGCAAACAAATTCTTTGAATTTGAGTTTTTAAAAAATCACAATTATTTTAGAGCCTATATATTTAATGGAACAAAATTAACAATGGCTTTTAAATGTTAAACAGGCAAACAATAAACTGATCCATACCTTGCTAAAAGGTAAGGAAATAGAAGAGACAAGAAACAAAAATTCAGGTAACTCAGTCAATTACTGACAAGCTGCTGAGTCCTCTGAGTACTGTACCTGGTCAGATTACCATCCCCACAGGCTCAAGTTTACCAGGAGTCTGACACATCCAAGATATCCAATCCCTAGTGTTCCCCTTTCCTGTATGGGTTCCCACATACTTGTCTAGAAGATTCTCCACATTCACAAAACTCAACCAAAATGTGTGTCTTATGATGCCTTATATCTAAAGCTAACAGACACTATAACATGAGGAATGAAGACCTCCAATTAAAGTATACATTTTCAGGAAGATGTTCCTCAAGATGATTCAGTAGAACAGTGATTGCCAACCTCCAATAAGAAAGATAGAGTGTCCAGGTATGCTGATTTGAGTACCAGGTATTCACAAATCTTTGTTATGTAACTGTTTTTTCCTCAAAGAGATTATTTTACAACCAATGAATTTAGATTGGAAAGTTATATTTTCTCAAAGTAAACACAAATGTAAAATCGATATAATCAGAGAGAACAGAAATGCATAATCGGCTGGTACAACACCCATTCTCACCACACAGGTGAGAGCTGACACTATGTGGAATTTGTGAGGTACCAAAAGTTCAAAACAAGTTGAGAACCCAGCTGTGGGTATTATGTCTCTTACATAAACTCTTTTGATTTACAGTATAAAAAGAAAGAAATTATGGAAGAAGTAGATAACTAAAATAGAGAAATACCTGGTATCACCTTTTGCTTTTGCTTTTTTATCCTTTTAAACATAGTTTCTAAAATTGTTACTTCTTACCATTTCTATTCACATAAAAATCAGTTATCTTATCCAATATACTCTTTTATAATAACTTAGTGAAAAAAAAATCCATACCCATACAATTATTTCTAATGTCCTAGGGAATTTTATTTTTAAACTTATTTTAAATGATAAAAAAGGAAAAGCACTTATATTTCTGCCATATATAGTAGATTAGAAAATAGTTTTGTACTTTGGAGACTTAACAATATAAGTACACATACAGAGACAATACTTCAAAATTGGGTATTGTTTCAGTGAAGCTTTGACAGCCCATTTTCTTAGTATTTTCATTTGTAATGAACCTTACTGAAGGGACAATGGGGGGAAGCATCTTAGAAATGCTATTTGCCTTTCTACAATTATCTCTTTAAAAAGTAACATTGTGCCTTAAGCAAAGGATTTTACAAATTAAAATTTTTGACTCTAATAGAACAATGTAGAGCTTTGACAGGTTCTCAAATTGCAATTACTATAACAATTATTTGATTTAACAATAATTGTGTTTTTTTTATAAAAAGTACAAAATTTTGCCTCAACAATGTTTGGGATAAAAAAAATACATGAAATGTGTTAAGCATTTATTGTTTAAATCCCTCAGTATTCTCATCAATAAGGAGTTTCTCAGTTTGTCAGTGTAGAGTATGTAAGGTTTTCACTGTGTCCTGGGAATTCCATTTAAAAGGCTACATATTGAAATCCATATTGTATCTATTTGTTTTAGTACCATAGTAACATATAATATGACTTGTCATTATCTGATATCTTTTTTTTTTTTTAAGATTTTTTTTTATTTATTTGAGAGAGAGAGCAAGAATGGGAGAGAAAGAGCATGAGAGGGGAAAGGTCAGAGGGAGAAGTAGGCTCCCTGCTGAGCAGGTAATCCAAACTGGGACTGGATCCCGGGACTTCAGGATCATGACCTGAGCTGAAGGCAGTTGCTTAACCAACAGAGCCACGCAGACACTCATATCTGATATGTTTTTTAATATAAACAGTTTATGTGATTCCCCCATCTCTGCAGCTTTCCCAAATTTATTGAAGGATTTTTCAATTCAATTGTGTCTTCTTCCTTATTGTTCTGAATCTGAACTTAGAACACTTGACATTATTATTCTATATATTCACTATGCTTCCCAATTTAATTCCTACTTTTCCACCTAAAAAACTTATTGCCCTATTTCTATAAAATGCTTTACTATTATTTTATGTTCTGGATTAATATTTTCATTCTGATATCAGGTAGGATTTTAAATAACCATTGAGTTACAAGTTAGCAGAAGTGATTTATGCTCTCAACAGCTTTCCATAGGTCAAACATGATACTGCTCTATTATTTATTTTTCTGTAGAACATATGTCTTACCCTAGGTTGCTGCTGGTAATCAGAATCTGAGCCAAGGGTTTATTTGGTAGGTGTTCCAGAGACAGAATTTAGAGATGAGGAACTGTAAAACAGGAATTAGGAAAGGCCAATACTGAGGTGTATTCTTCAGTTGGTTAAACAGGAGGCCTCTGAGATTCCATCTTGCTGGATCTTTTGAGGATTTGTCTAGATGTGCCACAGAATGATCCACAGAGGGGCACCTGGGTGCCTCAGTGGGTTAAAGCCTCTGCCTTCGGCTCAGGTCATGATCCCAGGGTCCTGGGATCAAGCCCCACAGAGAGCTCTCTGCTCAGCGGGAGCCTGCTTCCTCCTATCTCTGCTTGCCTCTCTGCCTACTTGTGATCTCTGTCTGTCAAATAAATAAATAAAATATTAAAAAAAAAAAAAAAGAATGATCCACAGAGGCCTGGGAGAGGAGAGAATTTATCCTTTGATCTCTATCATCCATGTTTAAGGATTGTTACATGGCTCAGTGGGTTAAGCCGCTGCCTTCGGCTCAGGTCATGATCTCAGGGTCCTGGGATCGAGTCCCGCATCGGGCTCTCTGCTCTGCAGGGAGCCTGCTTCCTCCTCTCCCTCTCTCTGCCTGCCTGTCTGCCTGCTTGTGATCTCTGTCTATCAAATAAATAAATAAAATCTTTTAAAAAATGTCTCACACTTCCAAGACAAACATGACTGAATGCTGGACAGGTTATGACAGAAGTCCAGGGAATGAAGAGAAAGTTGCATGGAGTAGTGAGTCAAAGCACTGTAAGTTACAACTGTAGGAAGCTGCTTGCTGAAGCAAGAGATGATGTAAAATGTGAGCTGAGATTACACGAGTAATGGGACACAAGTGATGTCTGTGTCCAGAGGTACATATTGCCATATAATAAATATAACAAAATGTATAATCCAAACAATTCCATATTAAAGCAAACATAAGAAGACTCTGAAGGAGGGAGAAAAGACAGATAGCTAAAGGTTTTGAGACCCAAGGAATAATTTAATTGTGAATTCCCTGAGTTTGTTTTTTGCCTCATATAATTCCCAACACGGAGCTGAAAAAACTTGCTACCCAGAACTATCAATAGACATGGACATTAAAGCCCCACAAGAGTCTTCCCTCTCTAGACAACGGACCAGGAAATACGCAACCAAGTAAGACTGAAAACTTTAAGGTGGAAACTGCTCTACTGAAGTCAGACATCACAGAAAAGAAACTGTGGCCCCATATAAGTCAGGTAGCAAAGGCTGAAGGGTCAGCTTAGACTTTCATACTCTTCAAGCTATAATGAACCCTCCTCCCTACTTCTACCTCAGTGTTAGTGAAGTTCATGTAGGCAAACCTAGATTTCAGTCTTTAACTGGAGGTAACGAGGTACCTTCTACCTTAGCCACTATAGTTCTCAGAGGAGAATGAAGACTCTCACAAGCTCCAATAGTGATGAGGCAATGTCAGGGAGAATAGTAGAGATGTATTCGTACCTCTCTAGGGAGATAACAGTAGAGCTCTACTGGGGAGTAAGAATCTCCACATTGACTCAGCAACAGCAAGGTCACCGCTTCACTAGGTGTGAATGAAGGAAAGTAGAAAAAATGAATTGCTATCTCCTCCTGAAAATAATACTGTGGAACCTCCTCTTCTTCTTCCAACTCAGTGTCAGTGTATACTATCTAATACAGATGATTTAAATAGGACCCATATTCTGTTAACATAAAACTGAAAGTAACCAGGTTTCAATGAAACTCACTCATCATATCAAGAACCAGGTAAAACTCAAATTGAATGAATCAGTAGATGTCAACACAGAAATGACAGAGATACTAGAATTATCTGACAGAGCTTTTAAAGCAGTCATCATTAAAATGCTTCAATGGGCCAGTACCTGAAACAAATGAAAACAAAAACAAAGTAAAAAAAGACATAGAAATTATATATAAGAATTAAATAGAAATTTTAGAACAGGAAAATAAAAGAATAGAAATGAAAATGAATAAATAAATAAGTTCAACAGCAGAATGAACAGAGTCTCAGGGATCTTTGGGGCTATCATGAAAGTGGAAACATTTGCATCATCAGAATCCTGGAAGGAGAAGGAAGAAAAGGTGCCTCTAAGAAATACTCAGAGAAGTAATGGCAAAAACTTCCCAAGTTTGATAGAATATATAAACTTACAGATTCAACAAAAGCAAATTTGAAAAAGACAAACTCAAAGAAGATACAGTAGTAAAACTTCTGAAAATCAAGACTAAAACACACAAACCACCTTGAAAGTAGTAAGAGAAGCAAATCCTTATCTGCTGGTATATAAATAAATAAATATTAAGTGACGTCAGAAACTATAGAGAACATAATTTTTTGGAGAACAAAAATGAAGTGACATATAATTTTTCCAGAGCTGGGGGAAAAAAAAGAGGAACTAAGAAAAGATTGCCAACCCAGAATCCTATACCAAGCAGAAATATCTTTCAAGAATGAAGAAGAAATCGAGAAATTAACACATTAGGACAAACTAAATGAATGTATTACAAACAGAAGTCCTCTAAAAGAATAGCTACAGAAAATTCTCTAACTGGAAAAGAAAAGAAGGAAAGAGAGAAAGGAAGAAAGAGAGAGAGGTCTTGAAATATCAGAAATATCAGTGAGGCAGAAAAAAAAACATGATAGGCAAAATTAGGGATACATACAACAGATTTTCTTTTTCTCAAGTTCTATAAATTACATTTAACATTGAAGCAAAAATTATGACACTGATGTGTTTCTAAGTGCATGTAGAGGAAATACTTAACACAACTATATTATAAACAGAGGAAGATAAATTTAAGTAAAGGAAGGTAATTTATATATTCATTCCAGCTGGCAAAATTAGAGTATTAGTGCACTTTGATAATTTATTCATTACACATATTAGGTATTTCATATTATATGTATAAATACATGTATATAATATGTGTATAATACCTACAAAAAACACTAAAAAAGCTATACAAAGAAACACATTAAAAATCCACAGATAAGGGAGCTTGAGTGCTCAGTCACTTAAGCCACAGATCTTAAATTTTGCTCAGGTCATGATCTCTGGATCCTGGGATGGAGCCTCACATCAGGCTCCATAATCAGAGGGCAGTCTGCTCAAGGGTTCTTTCTCTCCCTCTGCCCTTCCTCCCACCACTCACAAGGTCCCTCTCTGAAATAAATAGAGAAATCTTTAAAAAAAAAAATAGAAAGAAAGAAAAAGAAGTCTACATATAGAGGAGCCTGGGGCCAGTGCTGACAGAGCTAGCAGGCTTGAAGAGCTTCAACAGCAGTGTGAGATCTGCCTCTCTGTGAGCAGCTAACAGTGACAATGGCACCACAAGTAGGGATGTTCCTTATATAGGCAGTAAGATGAGCCTTATCTTGAAGGTGGAGATCTGCTGCAAGGGCATCCTCTGCATCATTGATGTCAAGAAATCCAGTGTTGCCCTCACCAAATTTATGTCTTTGGTCAGAAAGACAGACCAACAATTCGTCCAATCCCATCTCCAGATGAAGTCTTTGAATACATCTTATTCCATGGGAGTGATATTAAAGACATCACTGTTTATGAGTCACTAAACCCACAATGTTCGTTGAGCCAGACTTAGCTATCATTGTTTCCACTAAGCTCATCTATTTCTTCATTCTAGGCATTGGGTCCCTATGGACTTCTCTGCAAGATGTCAAAGCACAGTCAATTCATTTGAAGTTCATTAGTTGGGCAGCAGTTCAGTGCTATCGATGTTGCTGGAAGCTCTTTGACATTCTTTGGACAAGAAACATCAAATAGTGGTAGTGTATCCCAATGTAGCAGTTGATTCTGCCTTTATACACGATGCACAGTGTCTAAAAACACACCTGTATCAAGGTTGTTCAAGTCCTCAGTTAGAACCTTTGAGAAAAAGCCCAACCATGAAACAAGCAATAGAGACCACCTCTGCTCACTTACCTGCTCCAGCACCTGTTGGGAGAAGGACCCCATATCAATCAGGCCTTTACTATCTATCAGCCAAAAAGCAACAGAAAATCAAGAGCACAGGTGCACTGAAACACACAAAACTTCAAGACCAAAAAATGAACAACCCCAAAATGACAGTAACAAACAAATAGTTCCAGGTGCTCTTTTGGTTCCAAAGAGAGAGTGTTGGGTTGTCAAGGTGGCAGGGCCAGTGTGGTGTTCAAGACAGTCTAATGAAATTTGAGAAGCATTTTTATCTTGAAAGTGTGAATGCACATTTTAACAAGGAGGAAATTGATAGTTTCCTTATAAACTTGAGTTCAAAGTAGATAAACTTGAGGAGTAGGAGAACCCTATAAATGGTGAAGAGAAAAGACTCAGAAGTTGATACTCACCAAAAACAGTGAAGGAAATGCAGATGGAGGAGATGTACTTGTACCTAATTACTATTATGAGAAAAACAAATCCTTCTTTGATAATATTTCTTGTGATGATAATAGGGAACAGACCAACTGGAGCTGAAGAAAGAAGATTAAATGCCAAAATCTTTGGAATTACACTTTTTCCAAACCATAACTATAGGGACTACAGAGGCAGAGAAGGTCTTGGTTTCCTTGGTGGCCAAGAGCATGGTAGTGGCAGAGGTGGGAGCATCACCACCTCTGGGGATTTCATGGTGTGTTCAGAGGAAGTCCTGGGTGGGGCAAGGAGTTTTCAGATTTTGATACAGAAAAGACAACAAAGTTGCTGTGTAGTCTACAAACAAATCTTTGAAAATAGGTGAATTTCTAGTCTTCCTGGTCCTGAGAATTGGTTTCAGTCTTTGAGAAGAATGAAGAAACTCTGCTGTATATTTGTCACCAGTACCATGTGTGTATTTGTTTTTCCGCTTAACTTCAAAGATACAATGCAGTTACTTTTCAGGGGGTTGGTTAGGCTTATCTCGAAAAATGAGCATTAAATATATTTGGAATAGCGAGAGTTTAGTAATTTCTTATGTATAGTTAAGCTACAGCAGTACTTCAGTGGGACTTAGAAGTATTTTTTCATCACTGAAAGGATTTTCTTATCACTAAATTGTATTTGCCAATTATTTTAAGTTGCCTGCAGATAGGCGATGATACTGTGTTTTGAGCTATAGAAGTTTGCGTGTGCATGTGTGTGTCCCTTCCTTCCTCCCTCCCTTTCTTCCTTCCATCTTTCCTCCTTCCTTCCTTCTTTCCTTCCTTCCTTCCTTCCTCTTTCCTTCTCTCCCTCCCTCACTCCCTCCCTTCCTCTCCTCTTTTCTTTCTTTCTTTCTTTCCCTCTCTCTTTCTCTCCCTCCCTTCCTCCCTTCCTTCCTTTCTTTCTTCTTGGAAATCCTATAATATCCCTGTAGAGGTAGCTTATTTCATCAATTAATTAGAATCCTGTGTGGTAGAGAATTTTGTCGGTCAACTATGTACACACAGTAAAGTACTGTTCTTTGAGCAAAGACAATTTTTATATAGTTGTAAAATTCCATTATATTCCATTGCCAAAGAAACATTAAGAATTTTGTACAGCTGTGTAAAAACTATCTGTTTTTAAAGAATAAGCATTTTAAAGTTAGCAAACATATTGTGTCCTTGCAGAAGTGAATGTCTGAGGAGGAGAGCTATGGGTGTTGGGTCTTCATGGCTTACCAGATTTGAATTTTTTTTTTAATTTTTGTTTATTTTTTTTTTAATGTTTGGAAAATAAATGAAGATTTGATACATTCTTCCATTATCTGAAAAGGATAAATTGCCCACACTCATTGTAAGAACTTCATTTTATAACAAATGGCATATCACAGGATTGGTCCAAATAATAAATATTTTCAGTGCATGAATATAAGTAATCATAAATAAGAATGTACTTAGCTATATTTTCAGATAAGCGCTCCCCTGTTTTTCAAAACCAATAAAACTGGGCATCAATTAACCTTTTTTAAAATATCCACAGATAAATCAGAGTAGAATTCTAAAAACAAATTGTCAAATAACACACAAGAATGCGAATATAACAGAGAAGGAAACAAATAACAGGGAACAAACAGGAAAAAAATAAAATAAAATTCCAGACATTAGCTCTGTATTATTTTTCTATTGTTACTGTACTAAATGACTACAAGAATAGTGGCTTAAAACAATACAAATGTTTAATCTTATAATTCTGCTGGTCAGGGATCCAAAGTCATTCTCACTAGGTTAAGGTCAAGGTGTCTGGTTCCAAGCTTGTCTGGTTCCTTCCAGAAGCTCCAAGAGAAAACTATTTCTTGGCCTTTCTTGTTTCTAAAGGCTCCCTGCATTTCTTGGCTTGTGGTTCCATCCTTGCCATGGCATCATTCCACCCTTTGCTCCCATTACTGCCTCTCCTTCTTATTCTAACCATCCTGCCTCCATAAGTCAAAAGATGCCTCCAAGGATCAAAAGATCCTTTTGACTATACTAGGCCCACTAGAATAATACAGGGTAAATTTGTCACCTCAATATCCTTAATTTAATCACACTGCAAAATTCCCTTTGTAACTTAAAGTAGTTTATTCATGGGTCCAAGTCATTCTGATGTGGATATCTTTGGATAGGCATTATCTTTTTTTTCTACCATAAACCTTAACATATCAATAATCACGTTAATATAAAAGTTCAAAATATTTCAGTTAATAGAGCATGAAAGAGTCAATTAAAAAAAAAATCAAAAAACCAAAAAACCACAAAAATAAATGGATCCCCTGGGTGGGTCAATCAGTTAAGCATCTGCCTTCTGCTCTGGTCCTGATCCTGGCATCCTAGGATGGAACCTGCATCTGGCTCCCTGCTCAATTAGGAGTCTGCTTCTCCCTCTGCCCTGCCCTTATTTGTGCTTTCTAGTGTCCTTTCTCTCTCACTCTCTCAAAAATAATCTTTAATTTAAAAAATTTTTTAAAAGCAAGCATGGTCTATCTAAATGATCTCTGCAAAAGACTCATTTCAAGTGTAACAAAATAAGCAGTTTGAAAATGGAAGTTGAGAAAATATATATTATACAAACATTAAAGGAAACAGTAATGGTTTATAACAAGTAGAAAGATTTCAGATTAAAGACAATTACCAGACACAGGAGAATTTTACTTATTTTTTATTTTTTAAAGATTTTATTTATTTATTTGACAGACAGAGATCACAAGAAGGATGAGAGGCAGGCAGAGAGAGGCAGAAGAAGGCTCCCTGGGGAACAGAGACCGGATCTCAAGACTCAAGACTGGATCCCAGAACTCAATCCCAGGACCCTGGGATCATGACCTGAGCCAAAGGCAGAGACTTTAACACTGAGCCACCCAGGAGCCCCAACAGGAGGATTTTAAAATATAACAGGATAATCCGATCAATGAGACATAGTAAAACTGCAGAAGATGGAAAGCCAAAACCGATGGAATTGAAGGGAGACCCAGAAAAATTCACACTTAAATTTACAAAAGTTAACATCTCTGTATCAATAATTGATAGAGTAACAGGCCAAAATCAGCCAGGATTTAGAGGAACATAAGAGCACTACCAACTGCTATGATATAATCAAGAACATCCCACTCAACAACAGCAGAACACACATTATCTTCAATTGCCCCTAGGAAATGTAGCAAAATAAACCTTGTATTGTTCCATAAAACAAACATGAAAAAAAATTAAAGGATTTTTATCAGATAGCGTGTTCTACAACTACAACAATATCAAGCTATAAAGCAATAATGGGAAAAGAAAGGAGAATATCCAAACACGTGGAAATAAAACCACACACTACTACATAATCCATGTAGTAAAGAGGAAGTCTCAAAGGGAAATTAAAAAAATATACACAATTACTAAAGAAAATCAACATACTGGGGCAAATAATACATTATATGTTCATAAAAAAATCAACATACATCATATCATAATACAATTAAATTAGTGCCAAGAGAAATTTATAGCATTAAGGCATTCATTAAAAAGAGGCAAAATCTCAGGTCAATAGTCTAAACTATTACCTCAGGAACTAAAATAAGAAAAAAATAAATAAACTTAAACCAAACAGAATAAAGAAAACTATAAAGAGTATAAATTATTAAAATTGAAAACAGAAAACTAATCCAGAAAGTTACTAAACTACATTCTCATGTATATTAAACAAATAATTTGAGAAGCTCTTATATTGTTTAGGGAAATAAGTTTATAATTTGAATACCCCTTTCCAAAAAAACAAACAAAAAAACCCCTCCAGGCATAGCTGGTTTCTCTAGAGATTTCTATATAGTCCTACACAATCTTTCCTAACCTATTCCAGAAAACTAAAATGGATAGAACCTTTAATTAATTTTATGAGGCTACAATTACCCTGATACTGAAATCAGATAAAGATAAAAATACTCAAAAAAGAAAAAAGAAGAAAACTATAAGTTCATATCCTTCATGACTATAGACACAGTTTTTAAAAATCTGAGCAAGTAAAATTCACCAACATACAAAAAAGAATTTTATATATATATATACACATATATATGTATATACACATATATATACACATATATGTGTATATATATATAAAATGATACATAATATACATAATGATAAAGTAGGGTTTATATCTAGTATGTTAGAGGAGGTTAAGACTTGTTCAATATTTGAAAATCAATAAATGTGAGTAATCAAATTAACAGGCAAAAAGGAAAAATTGCATGATCCTATCAATCAATGCAGAAAAAGCATTTGCTATATTTAGTGTGTACTGATAATTAGAATTTTCAGAAAAATTGAGATAAAGGGCAAATTTCTCAAACTGATAAAGATTATGTACAAAAATTCCACAGCTGACATTATCTGCAATGGTGAATGCCTTTTTCCTGTGATCAGGAATAAGGGAAAGATGTCTGCCTCATCACTACTATTTTACACAGTGAAAAATATTCTGTCCAGTTTAATAAGGCAAGGAAAGAAAATGAAAGACATACAGTTCATTAAAGAAGAAATAAAACCATCATTTCCAGATGGCATAATTGTCTAGGTAGGCTTACCCTAAGAATCTATAGGAAACCTGTAGAACTAATAAGTGAGTTCTGGAAGTTTGACACAAGATCAATGTACAAAAGTCAATTGTATTTCAACCTAGTAGCAATAAGCACCTAGACATTACAATTAAAATCAATATCATATAGAATTGTTGCACAAAATGAAACACTTAAGTGGAAATCCAACAAAATATGTTCAAGATTTGTATGCTAAAAACTATAAAACACTAACAAAAGAAACAAAAAATATAAGTAAATGGGTACATATACCAAATGTTGGCAATTTTGTCCATCAGCTCCCTATGGAAAACAAATCACAAGATATTTTATTTCTATAATTAATTATTTATAGTTTATAAAGTTGCTTATTACTTATTGTTCCCAATTTAATTATATAAAATATATTTTATTTTATTATTAACAATATATAAACATACTTTTTTTTTTTTTAGGTCATCAGTAAATTTACATTCTTGTTTCAAATAGTCAAAACAATAGAGAAGTATATATAACCAGCCTGATTTTTCCCATTTTGTTCTTTCTCACAATCCAGTATCCCTCCTGAAATGTTAACAACTCTTAAAATACATGTTTATCTTTCTGGTCTTTTTTGTTTTTTGTTTTGTGTTAGATAAACATTCAAGCTGTCAGTTGTGAAAATAAATGCTATCTCTCATTGCCAGGATGACATTCAGAATTGTTAACAATGTAATATAGTATAGTATGAACACCCATTAAAAAGGACAAATCGTAAACAACTCAGACACATATAATAGGGCATATCAGCTGAATATACATCCCATTTGTTATCATTTTGAACATTTTCAAATACTTCGAATATCAAATCTTCTTTGTGTATTGTGTATTCTTCCATTATTATGTTAGCCTTAAAAATTCCCTCTAACCTCTTTTGATTAACATAATTACCAGGGCACCTGAGTAGCTTAGTTGGTTGAACAACCAACTCTCTATTTCCATTCAGGTCCTGATCCTGGACTGAGCCCCATGCTGGGCTCCCTCTCAGTCCCTTGCTCTCTCTCAAATAAATACATCTTTTATTATTATTATTATTTTAATAAAACACAATTCCTAAAACCTTTATGATTGCCAGAACTGGATTGACTAATTTATACATTAGCATTGTGGTGCCATCTTTGGCTCAGCTAATCAACTTTTCGTCACAGGTACCATCACAACAGGGAGAGCCTTTTTTTTTTTTTTTTCTTTCTCTATTGATAGGACTTTCTCAGCAGGTGTCATTTAATTCCAATATTATTTTCCCATTGCTTCTAAGATGTTTCAGTTCATCAATAAATTAGGTTCTCCTAAAATCTTCTGGAAAAAAGAATAAAAGAAAGGCCACCTAGGACCAGGCTAGACTTTATAGTCCTAACCCCTCTTAAATGTCCTCTCAATTTGACCAGAAGCTTAGCATGACTTGCAGTAAAGGGGTTTATCCTGTGATTAAATTGGCAGTGATCAAAATATCAGATCTATTTTGCAGAAGCAATACTCAGACCCATTAAAATAGCCTTCAGGGCCGGATTAAACTAGTCCTATAACGCGTTCTATTTAAATAAATAGCTTGCTTAATCAAATAATAGCTCCCCTAAAGAGCTCACTCAGTGAATGAACCTTTTCCTCTTAGGATTCTTTTCACTGCACCCAGATGTAATTTCTTTGCAAACTGCCTCTGGCAATATTTTTTTGTCTTAATGTACAGATTTTTTTTTCTTTCTTTCTTTTTTTTTTTTTTAATATCCAGTCTTCATAGTCTTTAGTGATTCTTAACTGAAGGGGTTTTTCATTGAGAAATATTTTACACCATGGAAATCAACTGTCCTTTCTCCCTGACCTAAACTACCTGATCCATCATTGAAATAAAACAGTATCATGGCATACCCAGGTCCCGTCAACAGCAACAGTTGGTCAAATGTCTCTCATTCCTTAAATTATTTTTGATTGACTTTTAACTATTTCAGGTTAGGGGCTATTTTACTAAGCATCATAGCAGAGCAAGCTTACCAAAAAGCATTATTGGCCACTACACTGCTAATTTGCCTGCAAGACTGGTTAAATCAAACCTCCCAGGACAACCTCCAAGACTTCATCAAACTCTGCCTTGAGAAGATCATCTCTGGAGCCAGTGTTTGGTTTGTTTCGTTGTTTTCTTTATTTTTGATCACAATGTCCTCACATTTGTATGGACTTCATCCATTAACCTTCTGGAGTTTCTGTTTCCTAAATCACAAAATAGCAACAATCCCTTATATTTTACAGTGTTGCTACCCAGATTCATTATGCCCAAAATAGTGCCTCACGCTTGGGAAATGTTTAACACATGTTGATCCTTTCTTCTATGCATCTATTTGTTTTCTCCTTCCCTGTCCTCACCTTCTCTTCCCTCTCTCTCCTCTTAATAAGTGAAGCATCATTTTTTTCCCTCCTACTTTTGAATCTGTATTTTCCCCCAAATTTACAAGATAAAATGATGTAAGAATATTGGCTAGCTGTAATGATTATGTATATAAGCAGTTCAGCCAAATGCCTGCTGGATAGTAGTTGCTCAGTAAATACTATGTCATCACAAAGAAAGAATCAAATTCATTAAAGTTTTTGGTTGTTGCTGTTGTGATTATTGTTGCATGGAGGGGATTCTTATAATTTTATTTTGCTTGTGTTTTTAATCTAAGGGAGCATCTTTGTGTCATTCTCTTTACAAGAACTTACTCACGAATTTCGTTTACATTTTACCACAATATTTGATGAATTACTCATGAGTATTTCTTTTTTTTGTTGTTATTATTGTGCCCATCATTGGAAATCATTATTTAAGTGCATTCCTTACATTTTTATTAGATAATATGTTTAGCGATTATAGTAAGAACTTTGCATATACTGCTATGTTTAATTCCTCAAAAGTTTTATTAAAACAGAAGCAATAACCTAAAAATGTTAAATGTTTTATCTAAATTACATACTTAGTGAGTGGCAAACCAGAATTCCCATCCTAGTCCTGTCATCAACTAACCCTTTTAACAATTCTTTGACATAATCTATATTTCAGTACCTACATTAAGAGTGCTGTCACTTAACTCATTTGTCTCCTTCAACTAGCAATTCCCTTTATCCATTTTTTATATTAAATATACAAAGCAATACATTTAAAATATAAATCTTATCTTGTCCTTTCTTTTTTTAATCCCCTAAAGTCCATCCATGATTCCTCATTTTTTCAGGATAAAGTTCAATCTCCAAATCAATGCTGTGTCTCTTTATGAAATGTTCTCTATTTGCCATCTGCATGTGCCAAATTAAACTATTTGCAGTTTCTTCCCGAAAAAAATCATGATTCCTCAAGCTGGCTGACATTTGTATTTGTTCCCTCCGTCTGGATTTCTTTTCTATCTTGTATTCCCTACTCATTTTTCAAGACTAAAACCATGTATCATCCACTCAAGGAAGTTTACTTTGATTCATCCAGGCTGAGTGAAATGTCCTATAATTGGTTGTTCTCTGAACACCTGGTGCAAATTTCATTATACATTTCATATATAATGCATTATAGCATAAATTCTGTTGTATTTTTAAAAGACTTTATTATTTATTTGATGAAGACAGACATAGCGAGAGAGGGAACACAGGCAGGGGGAGTGGGAGAGGTAGAAACAGGCTTCCAGAGGAGAAGGGAACCCTATATGGGGCTCGATCCCAGGACCCTGAGATCATGACCTGAGCGGAAGGCAAACGCTTAATGACTGAGCCACCCAAGCACCCCATAAGTTCTGCTGTATTACCAGATTTGGTTTATTTGTGTGTGTGTGTGTTTTTTTTTTGTTTTGTTTTGTTTTGTTTTTTTGTAATAGAGTATGAACTGTTTGAAGGCAGAGTTGTGTTTTATTCTTTTAACCCAATGTCTTTCAAAGAATTGGTGTGACTAGACTTGGATGAAATAAAAGGTCTCCTGGAAAAATATACCACCAATTCAGAATTGTCAATCACATACTCATTCCACATAAAAGAGTACCCAGGGACTTGTTCTCTAGGATTTCTCTGTAAGACCAGGGCCATGCTGATGCTGTGATGTGGGGAGGAAGGTTCTGTCTCCAATGATGGCTAGAAGTTTGACGTTCCTGATTCAAAGGTGTCAGGGAAATGGGAAAAAAAAAAAAGGTATCAAGCTATAGAATTTTCAGACACAATGAGCCATTACACTGACACATCAAGATGACCAGAGGCATCAAAAACAAACAAACAGGGGCGCCTGGGTGGCTCAGTGGGTTAAGCTGCTGCCTTCCACTTGGGTCATGATCTCGGAGTCCTGGAATCGAGTCCCACATCAGGCTCTCTGCTCAGCGGGGAGCCTGCTTCCCTCTCTCTCTCTGCCTGCCTCTCCATCTACTTGTGATTTCTCTCTGTCAAATAAATACATAAAAGAAAAAATCTAAAAAAAAACAAAAACAAAAACAAACAAACAAACAAAAAAACCCAACCCAAAAACAAAAACAAAAACAAACAAACAAAAAAATCTTATAATATCTGATTTTGTCATATAGAACCCAGAAATTACAGGGTAAAATGAACACTATCAGAAAATATAAAGGGACTTAAATACTTTGTAATATATTCTCCAAATCTATTGTGTTTCCAGTGAATCCCCTCATCCTCTATATGAGGATGCAACCCTAAAAACAATTACCAAGTATCATGAATGTCACATGTTTTGCATATAGTTAAATTAGCTTTTTTTCCTTATCAAGCAAAAACATCTGGAGGTTGTATTCACTGAAGTTCCTACTTCAATTTCTATCCTTTCAGCTGAAGTAAAATGCAACTGTCAGTTGATACGGGTGTTGGACATAATTATGTACAAGTCTACTACAGCAGAGGAATGTCAGATTTTCCCATAATAATTCTCGTTATTCTGTTCTGGGTCCTGTCCAGGTTTCTTAGGATAATTCTGAGATGAGTCCAAAAGTGGACATCACATTTCTTTTTAATAGGAAGATGATTTCTCTGACCGAGGTTTACTCTCCTTTCTGTCACTAGAACTTTAATCTGTTTGCAAGGGATGGTGAAGGAGATATTTATAACATTCCACTTTCTGAGATCCTATATTCAGCTTTTCCATTATAGAATAGATAGCAAGCATACTGTACTTCATGCAAACTCTGCGAAGCATGAGTTTATATTAATTAATGCAGGAGTAAGAAGGATTGGGAAGTTGGCAGCCCAGCATTTCTGAAGCTTGAAATTCCTTAGTCAGTAAATGCATATCTCAAGTTGCTATATTAGGTTATCAAAGAAGTTTTAAAAACCTGGGGACTGAGAGTAAGCAGAATCCATACCTTGCAAGATTTATACTTGCATGCTAATGTATTCATAGAAGAATTTTGTTCACATGTTGCTATAGATAATGTTCTCTAGACAGACTATTATTATTATTATTTTCTCGAAGCCATGGTAGATGATTTGTTTAGTTTTGACATAAGTTGGATTATTTGGATTCCACAATCCTACATTTCATATGCAGTACTGCATCTTCTTAAAACAAACTCAGTAAAGACAGATTTAATACGGATTTGCACCTAGCAGTCTGTCAGCATTCTTGAATATTTTATTATTAGAACTAACAATAATAATGTTCCAAGTCCCAAGTTTATGCCAGTAGCTGAGCTGAAATCACATTTAAGAATGATCCATTCCTTTTTAGGTCAACATTTAAATGAGAAGAAAGAGAAAAAAACCAAAGCATGGGTCTTCAGACCATGGAATTTGCCAGCCAGTGATTATATAACCTTACAGCACAGGCATGTGCCTGTTCTAATTGGTTTATGGGACATTGAGGTTTTGAACATGAATAGTTCTAAAACATTCACAATCAGTGTTTCTAGAGAGAGTAACTTCCTACTGAACTTAAGTATTGGTTAGAAATAGAATGCACTAAGGTGAATTCTGGAGAATGAATATAGTTATTTTATTTATTTTTTATTTATTTTATTTTTTTAGTTATTTGATTTTAATTTCAGTTGTACTGCATGCATACAGACTTTGACCATTATAACCAAATTCAAATCAAAGACAGAGACTCGGGTCTTACAATCTTTTGAAAGACCCATTCTTCAATTGTGGTTACCAGTCTCGATCTTCAATAAAACACCATTGGCACTGGAGAGGGAATCCAGGAAGGTAAGATATTTTAGCCTTCGAGAAAACTGAAAAGACAGTTTTAAAATAGCAAACACCATGGAAATGAAGGAATGTAGAAAAATAACATCATTTTCTAGGTGCCACATCTCTTTTCCTATCTCTTTGGCTGCACACTGATTGGTCACTTCTTCAAATAGTTTTATGATACTATTTTGTTTTTCATATTTAAAATACAAAGATCATGTAGATTTTTCTTTTTAGGGTTGATCAAAATTTGATTTTGTTTATGATAACAAAAAGTGATTAAGTTCCTACTGGCTTTGTAATTCTACTCTTGATGAGATGTACACTTTAAACAATGTTATCAAATTGGGAAAACCTCTATTAAAAAGAGAACTTCTGTAGTGGGGCATCTGTGTGGCTCAGGCAGTTAAGCAACTAACTCTTGATCTCAGCTCAGGTCTTGATCTCAGGGTTGTGAAACAACTTCAATACCTAATGGACACATATTGGAAATGAATTTTTCATTTGTTATTTCACATATTGATGATTAGAATAATTTTCTGGGGCTTCTGCCTCTGGATATTTCTGACCTTGTGTCTCCTCCACCGCCATGAAATTTGGCTGCCACCACAATTATACTTCAAGCAATGAGATTTGAATCTAATATAGGGTAAGTTGGACAGATCAAGGTATAAGTATTCTTAAGAGCCATACCTATCCTGGAATGGCTAACTGACTATTCATACATGGACCACATAAATATACCCCATTAAATTTAAATTAAATGTATCTCCAGTTCAATATCTCTTTACTTGAATCAAGGAAAAAAGTCCCAAGGCCAATCTGACACCTAGACAATTAAGCAACTTGGAGTAGAAGAAGACCATATTCTTAACTAACTTCAGTGAAAGTACTATATTTTAAAAAGATTGTAAATAAATAGAACTAACTCATTGCTAGGGTTCTTTTGAAAGTATTGGAAAGGGTTCATTTAAGTGAGAGCCCTGAAACTGATATTTCATTAATTTCACAGTAAACACCTTTCTCTTGCTATGTTTTATTCAGGAATTACACTATAGGGTTAAAAGAGAGAAAGAGAGAAATATACTTACTAAGTTTATAGAGACTTAACATTAAAACCAAATGAAATAAACCTTTTAGGCAAGCTAGCATATTTTGGAATTCTTTGGCAATTTGCATTCATCACTAGGAATTTAAAACCAGAATGCTCTGAAAAGGGGCATCTGGGCAGTGCAGTTGGTTAAGCATCTGACTCTTGATTTCGGTTAGGCCATGATCTCATTGTGAGATGGAGCCTCCTGTCGTACTTCATGCTGGGCATGGAGCCTGCTTAAGATTCTCCTTCTCCCTCTGCCCCTTCCCGTTGTTTCTCCACCACTCACCTTCTCATTTCCTTTTGGTCTTTCTTAAAATAAAATTCAGAGATTGACAAACTTTCTATAAAAGGCTAAATCAAAAGTATTTCATGCTTTGCAGTCTAGGTGTTCTTTGTTGTAATGACTCAACTCATAGATGAAATGGGTCTATTCCAATAAAACTTCATTTATAAAAACAAGCAGAAGACAGACAAGATTTAGTTCATGGGCTGTAGTTTGCTGATTCCTACCTAGTTCATTGGATCCGAAGTTTTAAACATGACTTTTCGGAACAGCAGATAGTACCTATATGTTATGGGCAATTTAAGAGTTTTCATGGGAAATTTTTACTATTATGTTATTTGCCGAGATAGTGATTTGAGATCCAAATGTTGGCATATGTCACAATTCCAATGTCTATGGATTATTTAGAATCCTTTGAAGATAGTTAAGTTCTCCAGAAATATTCTGTAGAATTGAAGTGACCCAAAGAAGAGATTACGTGGTATAAAAATCACCACGATACTTAATGATTATATTCCTAAAGTAAAGGTTTGAGAATAAGCAAAAAAGTAGAACCATTTGTCTAGGCAATCTTCCTTCCTCTAAAGATAGTGAAAATCACATGTACTCAGATTACTTTCTCACATAAGAAAATGCCATGCAGAAAAAGTTTTGTGTTTTGTATTTCGGACTAACAAACAGGGCTCAGGATAAAGAGGCTTTGGTATTTAGCTAATGCTTTGAATAAATCCAATCGGGTGAAACATTTATCCCTGTCTACAGCTTTTTTCCTCTGTTTTCTGTTTGTTTGTTTTGTTTTGTTTGTTATTCAGTAATGGGATTAGAGTGAGGATATAGCTGTGCTATCTGATCAGCTTAATAAACAGTGAAGTGATGTAAAATTTGTGACTTTTTCTATTGCTATAATTAAAATATATGCAACGTACACCTCCCCGCTAAAGCCTACAATTATTGAAAAGGAAAAAAAAAAAAGCTTAAAGTCTGTAGACTCTTAAATATTCTGGAAGAGAAAATGAAAATTTGGGAAAAAATCTTACTTTAAGTAATGCACGAAAAAAAAATCTCTATTGTTGATTTCTATTCCCTGAACCACCAGCATAGGATTAAAAAAATGATAATAATAATAATTATGATACTATTCATTCATTCTTCTTCATTTATTTAAGTAATCTCCATACCCAACATGGGGCTCAAACTTCCCACCCTGAGATTCAGAGTTGCATCTTCTATAGACTGAGCCAGACAGGTGCCCTACTATTCACTCTTATATTAATATATTTTCAACATGGCAAATGCTTACTTGAAATCTGAGTGTCCCTCAAATGCTAAATACTAAGTAAGGACAAAACCCAAAATCCCTTTAGCTTTTTCAGTGATATCTTCACAGTTAAAGAACTCTACCAGTAATTAGATGCACATCAAATTGCTGCATAGCTTTATAGTTTTAGCCTGTGATTTTAACAATAAAATAAATGCCACCTCTTTGAGCATATTTTTGAAGATTTTTAGAGAAGTAATATTGGGGTAAAAAAATTGCTGTAGAGACTATTAGCATCCACATATGTGTTAGTCAAAACTGCAAATACTTAAAGTGTCTTGCACTCCTTTTACCTTGGAGGAAAACAGTTTAAAATACCCATATAGAGCAATTTACCTGGCAAATGAGGAATGCATCTTCCTCATTTGAGTGCTAGATTTGAGGGGCAGGGTTATCAAAGTGCTAGTTCTCTTGGATTAAAATTTTGGATTAATTCAACGTCCTAAATACAATGTCTATATTTATAGAGACACTTATGGTAATTTATTGTATAGCATATCCTGGGCAAGTATATATAACTGCTTTATGTTGTTTTCATCATAATAAAAATGTAAAGGTAGGCAGTCATATCTAAAGTTAATTAAAATTGCAAAACCCCTAGCAAAAGACATTGGTAGCTGGTGTCTTACTTGTGTATTAAAATTATTAAGGGATCTCTGGAAATCTCCTCCTCAGACTTTCCACTATACTCCCGCCAAGTAAGTTTTTTTTTTTTTTAATTGGTTTTTAGTGTTTTCTCGTTGTTGCCATTGTACTGTTAAAAATGTCATCTCCCAACGTGTAGCATTAGGCAGAGAGTGACTTCCAGAAATGACATTTCAAAAGGGCTGGTATATTAGTATTTAGTTCGAATTTTTTTTTCTTTTTAAAACAAAATATCTAAGGCATAGCATTCCTGAAATATACTTGCAAGGCAAAAGATACAACAAAAAGTTAATAGCAAAATCCCGTCTCCTCTATTAAAAAGTTCTCCTTTCTCAGATATTCAGATGTGTGGACTCTAGAGCCAAGACTATTTCATGTTCAGAAGATGAAACGAGAAAAAGTGCCCAATATGAGGAGGAAGGCCCCTGACGCTTACATGCCATGTAATCACTGGAACACAGAATTTAAAACATCACTTCATCTTGCTATGTTTTATCAGGTTTTATTTTGAAACATAAAAGATATAATCCACATTAGAACACTTGCCATGTAATAGCCACATAATGTTACTGAAACTGGTAAAATGTCTATAGTTCTTCAGGCTCACCTGAAATTGCTGATAAGTAGGTCCCCAACCCCCCCAGAGTTGAACACTTTGAAACAGAAAGGACTTAGGCCACTGAAAATTCAGAGGGGAAAACATATCATGCCTCCTCCTCCAGTAGAACAAGTGAAAGAATGCCAACAACAATAAACCTCCGCAACCACGGCACCTCAGAAGTAAACCATCACACGTGAACTCTAACTCATGTGAGCTGGTGCAGAACACATCATGTAACAGTGGCTATTGGGAAACCTCAAAATTTTCCACCACCACTTTTAACCAGGTGTAGAAATCAAGGAAGCATAATTTCAGTAAACTTTCTATTTTAATTTTTCTTTAACTTATTTAATTCTGGGTTCTCAGCCAAAGCCACTACACTAACAATAATAAATGCCTTTATACTAAATGTGGTCTGAGCAAAAGGAGTCGGGACCATTAGCAAGTTCCAGACGTCAACATCAACCATTTAGTCCCACAGCGGTTCGAAAAGTGTTAACGTAATGATAAATGTTTAAGTTTAGTATTTAAATTTAGCTTGTTGATGAAACTGCTGAAGATCTAAAGCAGATGAAGCTTCTGTTATTTCAAATAGTAAGAAAAATATGAGATAATACGAGAAAGAGATGAAAAGAAATCTCGTGTAGCAACATTTTAACTTCAGAAGTTTATAGACTTTGTAGATACATTTAAGAGGAAAAATTTAAAGTGTGTAGGGAATAGGGGACAAGGCTATATTGAAGTAATACAAAGAAATACAAACAAAGATGCTATAAAGAATATTTATACAGGTATTTGCTCAGAATGCATTGCAATGTAATGCCTCATAGATCCATTTCCAAATGTAAAAGTCAAAGTAACAACAACAGAAACTACTAATGGGTAACATTAAGTAGCAGGTGACAGTGAACTCCCATTAACTGCTAAAATTAATGTTTTCTAATCATTTACAAGACTGGAATGTTTTTGATCTGTCTTTATTGCATTAACCTCCAAAACACAGTAAAACAATAACGACAGCAAAAGGACAAGAAGATTTTTTTAAAATAATATAACTTGTGTGTGTGCTCTCAAATGTGGTGACTTCAACTGACATTGTGCTTATTACCATTATAAACAATTATTATATCAGTGATTACACCATGCATGGAATGATGTTCTAAGAAAGCATTATACTACTAATTTTTTTAAATTATTTTGCTTATTCTTATGCTGTTATGTGTTTTTATTTTTATTTTTATTTATTTTTTTAAAGATTTTATTTATTTATTTGACAGAGAGAGAGATCACAAACAGGCAGAGAGGCAGGTGGCGGGGGGGAGGGGGAACCAGGCTCCCTGCTGAGCAGAGAGCCCGATGCGGGACTCGATCCCAGGACTCTGGGATCATGACCTGAGCGGAAGGCAGCGGCTTAACCCACTGAGCCACCCAGGCATAGTGTTATGTGTTTTTAAAAGCTAGCAATTCCTTAATAAATAAAACACACAAATAGTAAGGACCCATTTCTGGTTTTGATTTTATTATAAATTTGTAGGTAATAAATAAGGTTGACTAAGGTTTTCATTTCTCTCCTTATACCTACTAGAGAAAGGCTTAAATGAGAATAAAAAACAGTGACAAGGCAACAAATTCAATGGAAGCAGAATATTTGGTATGACAGTCATGAGTAGTCAGGATGACCACACCGGTCAATCTAGGACTTCTTTCTGTTTTTCAAAAACTCCATTTAATAAAGATGAAGTAATACTTCTGAAATATTTTTCCTACAAAATTTGTTTTAAAATGTTTTAATTCATTTCCAAATTGAGAATTGCACAGCGTAGCTACTAATATTACATTTCTGATTAAAATCCCGGTATATTATTTGTATAACCATGACCTAAATTTCAGCATAGTCTTTACATTTTTAATGAAGAACATAATTTTTAACGTCTGCCTCAGGATTGGTTCTGATTTCATCTAAAGCAACTGAGAGTGCTTTAGAAAACAATGGCCACCATTTACAGTTTATTATTTGTGAAGCTCAAATTCAAACCCAAGTAGTGCAGATTCAGAGTGATGTTCAAATGGAACAATGAAGAGTAAGGAGTTTGTTGGCTCTGACTCATGATTCCGATGTGTTTGCAATGTGTGAAACTAAATATTCTAGTTCAGTGGGCTTCAGAGGCAGCTATTTGTCTACCAGGAACAATATATGTTCATTGATGTTTAGGAGGTATATACTGCACAGTAACCAGGGAACATACTGAGTAATGATAAAGAATAAAAGGGAGATTACTGATTTCAGGACTCCACAGGTACCTTAGTCTGTCCATGCTGTTATAATGACTCTGTAAAATAGGTTGGGCTTATAAACAACAAATATTTCTCACAGTTCCAGAGACTGGAAATCCTAATGGCAAAGCACCAGCAAATTTGCTTTCTGGATAACAGTTCATTTTGTGGTTTACGGACAGTGCCTTCTCCCTGTGTCCTCCTCACATGGTGTAAGGGTGAGGAGGTACTCTGGGGTCTTTTTGATAAGGGCATTAATCCTGTTATGGGGGCTCTACCCTTACAAAGTAATCACCTCTCAAAGACTGTCCATCCTAATACCATATTGTGCATAAGATTTCAACATCTGTATTTTAGGGGGACACAAATATTCAGTCCATAGCCATGGGTACACTAGAATAATTTATCTGGGAGATGGAGGGTGAGGGTTTAGTCTTTGAGGAAATATGCAATTAACTATATAGTTATGAGATCAGAAATACTACTTGAAGAAAAGTTATACTATGGCAGTGATTGAGTTAAATAGAAATGTGAGAAATTATGTGTTTAATACCAATAATACCTTGTCTGTATTGAGCATTAGAGCTTAGAGCCTAGAACCTGATCCCTCCCTCATTATTTAGGATCAGGCAGAGGGCCTGCATCTGGGTTTACAGAGCAATCTGGCTATGTTCAAAGAAAAAAGAAAGATAAAAATGATAACTGGATCCAGTAAAAATCATAAACAATAACTGAAGAAACTAAATAAGCATAGTAAATAGCAGATTCATTAATCTATGTGGCTTAACTTGTATCCTCTCTTTACGAAATATGATATAGAGCCTGTAAATAACACTGTTTCTCCATCTAGTTATTTTTAAATGCTATGGATTTTGGAGTCAACATATGCTACATTTGACTGCACTGCTTTTACTCATTATTGTATTGGCTCTGAAAATTTCCAGTCTTGAGTGGAGCGCATAGTAAGAGAAGGTGTATATAGGCTGGGCCACTTTCCAAAATCATTAAATCTTCCAGTAAGCTCATAAGTTATTAGTTTCTATGAAGCTCCAAGTATCCATTACAGTTTATGTCATACAGAGCCTACAGCAAGCCTCAGAATTAGAGTGAACATCACCATATTTTTATTCTCCTTTTAGGACATAGCTTTTGATTAAATAATGAACCCTCATAGAAACTGAATATCTGATCATGGAAGCAAAGCTGACATCAGTGATTGTTATGTCTTTCATTGACCCATTCATTGACCAACCAACAAGATTCCATCTTTAAGCATATGAAGAAGGGGTCTGAGCTAGTACAGGAGTCATATGTACATTGCATCATTGGAGAACTCATACTGCATCTGACCTACACTGTCACAGTGTTGACTTTCACTCAATACACCTTCATGACCATATGGATAGTTTCTTTTCACAATTTGAATAAACATTAGGAAAATAGTTATCAATCTATTTAGTAAATGGCATCACATTCAACACGGACACCAGCTGTCTGTGTGGCTAATGCATTGCATTAGCGTTCAGAGATATCCCAGAAATAAATTAGACACATTAAAACTTCTCATGGACCAAACTTCAAGATGTACATCTTGTTTTTTACTTTGCCAGGAAGAAAATTGGTATATTAGAATCCAAATCAATTAATGGACCATTTATAAAAATGGCCAAGGACTTGAAAGAGTAAGAATGAGTAATTGGTAATAAGAAGTTCAGAAAACGATTTTATAAAAAGGTCATTTCAGAAAAGGCCCAGAGTGTAAGAACATGTATAGTTTGTAAATATTAGCTCTAAACACAACAGAAGCTCTTACATAGCAAATGCAGCAGATTGAGCTCCTCTGAAAATGTGAATCAGTTAATCTGATGTTCTCCCAATGAAGCTGATAGCAAAAAGGGCTATACTAGGAGGTGGCGGGTATTCATAGCTTCAGTGATAATTCTCTCTGTAGCAAGGCTACACTCTCATGCTGCTAAACTACAAAACTGATGCTAAGGGCCTACCTTCAGCAGCAACTTCACTCTCCAGTATGATCCCAAGTCTGTATAAAGAAAATGAGAACAATCCTTACTGAATAGGGTATAATGCCTGCCACATGTAAAAATACTACTTTTTGTGATCATCACTACTAAAGATATAATGCCTTATATCAGACTTCTTCTGACAAGGAAGATAAATAATTTATCCTTTATGGAATGCATGCTTAATGTAAATTTTACTTGACATGCCTCTATTAGCACCACCATCTATGGGCTTAGGAAAGAACACAAAACGTGTGTTAAGATGAAAAATAGTCTATGCTATAAACCAGAGATATGTGTATTAATAAACCCACTTGATGCTTTCTTATACCTGCACACTGAGTGAGAAAAGCTGATGGATGACCAAAGCACACATTTAGGCAGGTTTTCAAAAGTCATATATTCCTTGAGAATACAGATTTTTGATTATGGAGTACATTAAAGAACCTCTCGCAACTGAAGTAATGGCTGGAGAAAAAGGGAATGTGGAGTGGATAGCAGAGCAGGAATATTATAATGCAAACGTTGGCTGATTGACTAGCTGTAGAATGAGGAAGGTAGTCTCCAAGCGATTTCTTGTTTTCCTTCCTTTATTCCCAACATTAAAATCCAACATTGTTGGTAGTATTACTCTTCAAGGTTTTGATTACAGACTGCCACATATAGAGGAAAAGTTCCTAGAAGTAGATACAGATGTTTATGGAAATTTTGTGTACCTTTCTTTGGGAAGAAGGTAAGTTTAAGTTCCATTATTCTAGAGTTAGGGAGACTAGAGCATATTTTGGGGATCATAAGAGGAAGAATTATGCATATGGATATTTAGAGCTCACAGCAGCGAAGTGCAGCATTTATTTGTATTTGTTTTTTGTTTTATGGGTTCTTTGTATTGTTGTTAGAGCCTTGACTAACTTTTTATTTGTAAAATTCCCAACTATGCAAGTTTGGAGAAACAGAAGGTTCTGACTTCAACACTGAATGCTAAATGGGGGCCAGAACTTGGTCTCATGAGCTACTGTGAATTGGTATGCTATACTGTGGCCTTGTCTCAGTCAACCATAGGCTGTTAAGTGACTTTAAATCTAGTATTAGTGACAGAAAGCCCTAGGATATTGCAGAGATGATGTTGAGCAGGGTGTCAGTGTCCCTGGAATAATGGACTACCTAAGTGACACACACCCATAACAGAATTCCCCTTCTCACGGTTCCCATGGTTGTAAGATGTGTATATTTTGGCTGCCTGGTTTTACTCAGTTTCTTTCCATTTTTTGACCCTGGCTCCCCAGGCTTCCTTTGCTGATTCTTTAAGTTACTTAACATCACTGCATTAAGTTTTCTTGCTACTCAACCGAAGTCGATATTGCTTGTTACTATCCCTTACAAACAAAGATATGATATGTAGTAAAATCAGTGAGACGTCTAGCATCTGGCAGTATATCATTTATGCTACAAATGATAGTTCTTATTCCATTCTTTTTATTTCATATAGACACTGTGGAAACATTATATAGCCCTGTTGATAACACATTCAGTTAAAGTAGCACCAGCTACTGTAACAACGACAGAAAGCATACAGTATATAGATAATGGGTGATAAATGGTCTTTTATTTATGTTTAACTCAAGTATAACCCAAAATGGGTGCTTTTCATTTATTTTTCTTTCCCAATTGGTCTTTGAGGGACACCAAATTCTTCCATCTCATGGCTCTGCCAATTTCTACACAGAGTTTTAAAGGTGCCAAGTTTGTCTACATAAGCTAGTGGAATAAAGAAGAACATGAAAAGTCCCACACGGGGAGTTTCCATGGGCCAGTCCTGCAAGTAATACTTATCACTTGTGTTCACATTCCATTTGCCCAGGCCTATGTGACATGATCACAGCAGAATGCAAAAAATGTTGGAAAGTGCCATCTCTTTGGTTGCCTGAAAGGAAGAAAAATGAATTTGAAAAGAGCTAACATGTCTCGCTAGAAATAATCATCATCCTTTTCTATCTTCCGGGAGATAGTAATGCACCAAGCACTTCATACAAATAATCTAACTCATTAAATTATCACAATCAAAAGTAAACTTTTTTTTTTTTACTTTATATGTGATATAATTAGATTTTGATAATTTAATTTGTCTGAGGTTTTTATAGCTTTGCATCAGGACTGGAATATATATATACAGATGGTTCTGCCCAAAAATGGATGCTTGTTACATCAGAATATACAACTTGTTCAATTTCATCAAAGCTATTACATTGATCATATTAAACATATTTAAAAACAAAACCATAGTTGAATCAGTGTTATTGTTGAACTAAATCTTTTTACCAGTAGTCACATGGCCAAAAACTCAAATAATGTGTTTCTTCCTGAGCTTTATAGAAAACAAGCATCTGACCAGAAATACATAAACTGTCAGAAAGCTTGTATGGGTGCACATCTCCTATGTTTGATATCTTTTTTTAAACATTTTATTTACTAATATGAGAGAGAGAGAAAGAGAGAGCAATCGTGTGGTGGGGAGAGGGGCAGAGGGAGAGGAGGAAAAAATCTTAAGCAGACTCCACACTGAGTGCAGAGCCCACCACGAGGCTCAATTCCACGACCCTGATATCATGACCTGAAGCCAAAACCAAGAGTCGGAAACTTAACCAACTGTACCATCCAGTCTCCCCTCCTGTGTTTGATATTTTATTTTCAATCTTTGAGTTATTCTATAATAGAAATCATTCAATGTGTACCCCTTAATCATTTTAAATTTAGTTTGATGACTAAACAGTCATTTTTGAATACTTCATGTTTTGTATATTATATAAGGATTTTCCTGATGCTGATGCTTGAAATCATATTTCATGAAGTAAAAGTATAGGCACAAAGATATTTTATACACTTCTTTGTAATTTCCCCTCAAGACTATGCATAATCATTATGCCATTTGCTTATGAAAGCTGTTTTTCTTAAGAAATTATTTAACAGTGTGTTCAATTCCTTATTATGTAAAATATAAGATTACTTTTGCTCTTTATTGGATGATTGTGACTTTGATTTTCTTTCTGTTTCTACAAGGAAAGATGAGCATACTTTTTACATCCACAAGTGAAAAAATATAGTAAAATGAATAGTAAGCCAAAAATATCATTTTTTTTTCATAAAATATTTTGCTCATTTTGAGAGAGGAAAGAAAGTATACAGAGGGGCAGCCCAGTGAGGACACCATAAGTGGATTTTAATACAGAAACAAGGGCTGTTGAAAGAACACATTTTCTGAATGGCAGTTGAAACATGGAATAAGTGTAAACTGCCTCTCTCTGAAAAGAGTATCTGATAAAGGAATAAGTCTTATTATCCATGAAGTAGGAAGTATAACCCAATCCCAAGTCTTCAATTTCAAATAATAGATTTTCATAGATTCTTCAAACAATAGTTTGCAAAGTAATAGACTCCTCTTAAATAAAGATATTATAAGAAGAGAACATTTTTTTGAGAAGAAAAGTTTTCTATTCAGTCTCTTTCTATTCTTAGTTTACTTTACAAACTCTGAGATCTTGCAACTTGAAGGGAATTCATATGCAAATATCACAGATCTTTGTAGCCAGAGTTTAAAAAAATATGAATTTTATTGTTTTCTTTCTCATTCATTCAGAATGGTCATGTACTGTTTCTTTTTGCATATAATTAATAGAGAATATTATAGATTTCATTTTGTTTACTATCTTTGAATGACTGTCACACTTATACAACTATCTTTGTATCGGGGGTTATCCATAGTCTTTAGAGAAGGAATTATTCAGAAAACAAAAAGAGAAACTAGAGTGATGGTATCTAACATCTTCTTTATTCCATTTTTCTCCTAGTATGAAATAGGTAATTATTTTTCTTTTGAAGCCAAAATTCCCACCTCAATGAATAGAGTTTCTTGGTTAATTTGAAGACCTTTATGTGGTAAGTCTTTCATTTTTTTTTTTTCCCATTTGTTTTAGAGAAGGGCAAAACACCAGAGACAGGATTAGATGACCCTTTTCTGGCATGAGTCTACCATCAACACACACACACACACAGGGCACAAATAAGGAAACACGCACGAGGCACAAACACATAAACACATACCACATCTATATCTATATAGATATAGAAGAGAATGATATTTCTATGACTGTGATGGAAACAGCTAGTCCCCTTGTCTATAAAACATCTCCTTACTACTTTGTTCTGCTTTCTGAGTTTGGATAAAAATCAAAATGTATCTTTATATCTGTCACTATAGAGTAGAACAAAAGAGAAGCTACATCAGCATTTTAGTGATTGCACTGGGGTTCTATCTTTCTGTAATGGCTTCAATTCTTTCTAAGGCAAGTGAAGAACTTGCAAATATAACTATTCAAGTAGATATTATAAATTCCAGAAGTAGAGAATGTGTTTTCCCTGCTCTTTGCTTTCTTTGAGGGTTAAGCCAACTACTTGAAAAATGTCAGCTTTGGAAGAGCCAATATAAAAGCAAGATGCATTGTTTAAGGCTTTCTTTAAAGCATGAACCTTGCAGTAAAACAAAACAAAACAAAAAACTCCTTCCATGAAGCCCTCTTTGCATCTGGCACACTTTCTATGGCCTTTATTGACTAGACATTGACATAAAATTTGAATGAGAAATGATGTCTAGGACTCCATTAGTCAGTAACAAATGAGCTTTTGAAAAATGCCAATATGTCATTAACACCTTAACAAAAATTAATTTATCAGATTTATCATTACCCACTAATTTCCACTTTCAAAACTCCCAAGAGTTCAATAATTAGGTAGCCTGTGGTTCTTAGAAAATATCATGCTCTAGGTTAACAAGCTCCTGATAGGCCACCTGATCATTTTTACTCTCACACCTGCACAAGCGGCTCCAAAATATAGCCTTCAAGGATTATCCACGACACACAGGACTATGATCAATATCCAGAGTCCCTGAGAAAAGAGTCCCAAGAGAGGAAGCAAAGACAAATGGCCTGTGTGCTACTTGCTCTCTAGGGTGTGCCAAACATAGCTTCAAGATTTGCTCCATATAAAATCTTTTAAGCTCTTCGTGCAAAATCATGCTTGTGATGCTTCAAGTGATGAACTCCCCACTCAGCTTCCTCCAGCAGATAGAGGACCTGGCAGTGTGTTCAATCATACTTACACAGATTTTTTTTTTTTTTTTTTTTTTTGCTCACCCCTCCTCCCAAGTCCCTTTTTCTTCAATATATCCAGTGACAGATGGAGGAAGTTAACATCATTGTCATCAAGATAGCTGTATGAATTCACGCTGAGCAGAGCGTGTTCTATATGCTTTTACATTATTAGTGGGAGAACTTCTTTGGTTTTTTGCATGCAATTAGAAATCCCTGCTATTCTCAGATCTGTTCCATCTAGATCATTACTAAGGAACCATTAATGTAATGAAAAAAATCAGCCAGAGGAGGCAGTGGTGAAGACATAACAAAGAACTACTATGCATATTTGTGAAGACTTTAGATATGTTTATATTGTCTTGGTTAAATATCTAGGAATGGAATGACTGAGTCATTGGGTAGCTATATGATCAAATAAACTGTCCAACTGGAGTATTATCTTTGAATAGTTTCATATATCATTAAGTAATCTTTTGTAGCACACTGTCATTACTTATTGGTCATTACATCTTATGGTTATTCCATAATTTATTAAAATATTCCCCAAGGACTGGGTATTAAACTCCTGCCATAATTTAACCTATTAAAATATATCAGTAAATTTTTTTTTTATTCATAAGCTTTTATCTCTATCTCTAATTACTTGTTTTTTTTTTTAATTTAAATTTAATTTAATTTAGGTAATCTCTACACCGAGTCTGGGGTTCAAACTCATGACCCTGAGTGAGATCAAGAGTCACATGTTCTATCCACTAAACCAACCAGGTGCCTCCATTTTGATTACTTCTTAAAACATACTATAATAAGTGGAATTATTGAAATTATTATATCAATAGAGTTATATTTTTAAAGACTTTTTAAAGAGCAGTTATAGGTATACAACAAAATGAAGAGGAAGCTACAGAGATTTCCCATATACCCCCTGTCCCATACATGCAAAACCTCTTCTACCATCAACATCAATCATCAGAATGGTACAGATTTTACCGACGATCCTACATTGACAAAACATAATCATCCAAAGTCCATAGTTTAACATAGTAAAACTTAGTAGTTATATTTTTAAGTGTCTTCTTATATAGAATCAAACTGATTTTCTGAAAGGTTGCAAAATTATATACTTTCAAAGAATGGAAGGAAATATCTGAATTAAACTTTTACTATACCTTCAGGTTTGTGTGTGAGGTGGGGGGTGGTTTCCCTACAATTTATTGGGTTTCAGAATTAAAAGGAACCATGGTTTTCTTCTAGCCCAGTATTTTATCTGGTCCATGAGTGTCCCCTATTGCCTACTGTAACAAGTGCTTTTTTGGGCCCTGTTTGGATAAAAAAGCATATGGTTTTTCTTTATTGTTGGACTGCATTACTAAAAAATATTTTTTCTGGGTAAGCACTGATTTGCCTCATTTTAGCATCTCCCATGTCTTATTAAGTTTCAGATATGCAGAAACCAAACCCAGCTGAGATTCTGGACTAAATCTGCACTTCACGCAGAGTAGAAATGAAGATATGGAGGTTTTCTCTTCCCCCAGAAATGTTTAGCTCTAACTGTCTTTCACTACTTCCCTGACTACACATCAGTTTTTGAGTAGCAAGAATGGATTCCTAGTTCATAATGAATGTAAAATAGCTAGCTCAGTGTTTGGCATATTTTGAACACTGAATGAATATTAGATGTTACTTTTATTTTTATCACTCTATTATTTGTATGCGTGGAATATGAATTTATAATTTCTGTTTCTAATTTTGAAAAAATAGATGAGATAAACTTAATTGCTAATTGTTCTATCTCTGTTTTGGGGATCCTTTTAACTGATAATTTTCTCTGAGGCAGTGAAAAAAAACAAAACAAAAAACTATTCCTAACACGATGGCTAATTTTACACATCAACTTGACAGAGCCAGGGGGTGCCCAGAAATTTGGTCACAAGTTATTCTGGGTGTTTCTGTGAGGGTATTGGGTGAGATTAACATTTGAATTGGTAGACTGACTAAAGCAGATTGCCCCCTAATATGGGTGGGTCTTATCTAGTCAGTTGAAAGGCAAAAAAAAAAAAAAAAGACTGACCCTTCCCTCCGTAAGACAATTCTTCCTGCATGACTGCAGGAACCCTATGCAAACATAGGAACATTGGATTTTTCTTGCCTTTGGACTCATTCACACTAAAATATCATCAGCTCTTCCTAGGTCTCTAGACTTTCAGCCTTGGAACTAGAATGATACCATCAGCTTTCCTGAGTCACCAACTTGGTGACTCACCTTGCAGATCTTGGAAATTGCCAGACTCCATAATCATGTGAGTCGATTACTTATAATGATCCTCTTTATTAATCTCCTCTTTGGGGATCTCTGATTAATATGCCTAGTTTATAGAATTCAACAGAATGAACTAAGCACTGTACTTGGAAATGTAGAAAACATAGACTTAGAAGAGTGAGCCAGCTTACTCTGAATTAGTCAAGTCCAAAACCTAGAGATTAAGATCTTTTTTTTCTTAATCAGCAACCAAATTTCAAGGAAGGCTATAATAACACACACACAAACACACTCTCTCTCTCTCTCTCTCTCTCTCTCTCTCTCAAGCTAAAAGCGTTGTACCTGAGAAAATAATGTGGACACACCTGAAAACAAAGCCCTAGGCTCTTTTTCCCAACCCTAGAAGTCATCCTGTTCTCCTGTCTATTTTGACTGAGAGCTTTAAGGCTAGTTGTAAGTCAAGCTAAGTGTAACTAGCAAAAAAGGGCCTTTAGAACTGATATGAAATCCATAGTTTGAAGAGTAAGAAAAATTACTAGCTAGTGAGAAAAGAACTCATTTCTCTGCAATTACTTGCCTGAAGAAACCAACTGGAAATCTGAAGGATAAAATAGAGCTTCACTCAACCTTGGTGTCACCCCCTCACCCAATCCCTCTGAAGAAAAGCTTATCTAACTTTACAGAAGGAAAATTGACAATCTCTCCAGGCTGACCTTTATCTTTAGACAAGTTTCTTTGTAGTGATGGGGTATTTCTCCAAGGTCTCAAGAGGTTGTTTTCAAGGAGATATTAGTTTATTTTGGAGAGGCACAGAGCTTTACTTTCTAACATTTGTGCTGGATTAAATGTATTCAAATGCATTATTTCCTTTGAAATATGTTTTGAAATGCTTTGCAGCCACCCTGTATTCATCTGTCCTGAAGTAGAAATTAAGTACACACTCCTCTGTGCATTCAGAATATCTGTATGTATCCTTCTTATAAAGTCTTTGTATTATTATATTTCAAAGACTATATCAGAGTGGCTTTGCAGAGATATGTTAAAAATGATTATTCAGTTATGTTATTTAACTAGATGGTATTTTATTGAAACTTTATATTGGAGTTTTAAATTAATTTCATAGTACTTTAAAATACCTTCCCACATTTGAGATAATCCTTGTTCAAGACAGCAGGGAACAAAAATACCTTATTTCGATGTTCCAGTTTTTGCAAATAAATAGGGTCTTGCTGTGTGTAGTTTCTAGGCAGTTCTTGGAACTATTTCCATCATTAATTCAATAAACATCTATTAAATGGCTTCTATATACAGAGCATTGTACTCTATCACTAGGTTTTTATATTTTATTACACTGCTGCCTTAGAATATAGGCCTACCTGGGTAACTTGGTATTATATATTTCATGTCATTTCTGTTGATTAGAAATGATTAAATTTTGGAGCTTTACTTATCCCAATACCTTTAACTCTCTAATTTTCAGGAACTCTTTTTAAAATAAATAATTCCTTCATGTCCCTTTACTACTGGGAAAAAAAAAATGGTTCCCTATTATATTCAAGTTAAAGTCCAAATTCCTAACCAAACTAAAATTTACTTCAGAATCTTATCATTTCAGCCTCATGTCATTTTCCTGTACAAATATGTATGTATATGAACTATATAATACATACATTCACTTACATACACATATACATATAAAATAGTTACAAGTCAGGCTATATATATGTCTGTACATATACACACATCGTATATATATAGATATAGGTCTATATCTATATATAAAATATATATATAATCTCTATCCATCCCTGTTCTTTGGCTTTATCTTATTTGTATAGTACTCATTAGTTGGACATTACTTCTTTGAAAAGGTGATATTTCCTTCCTTGAACAATAGAATTAGTCACTTAATTCATTATTCTCCTGTATCAAATCCTTATTAGAGAGCTCATTGCATCATTTCATACATTTTTATTTACATTTTTAATCCTATATTATTTTCTGTTGTCCAGTAAGTTCTTTTTTTTTTTTTCCCCCATTGAGTTCTTAGATATAGACATTTTACCTGGGAGCATTTGTAAACTGATCAGATCTTGGTATACCATTACTATTCAATACACACTGAATGACTGAGAAAACAATGAAATGAGTAGAGAAACTAAAATCTTAAAAAAATTAAGTGATTTACGCAAAGTCAGTGGCAAAATCAGAACTGGGTTTTAATTTTTGCTTTGCTTTGTTTGCTTTGCTTTTAAAGAGAGAGAGAGAGACTGTGAATGGGGAGGAGGGGGAGAGGGAGAGAGGATCTTAGCTGACTCCAAACCCAGCAAGGAGCCCAACATGGGGTTTTATTCTCACAAACCTGAAACCATGACTTGAGCCAAAATAAAGTTAGACACGTAACTATTGAGCCACCCAGGTGCCCCAGGATTTAAGTTTTTATATCCCTTGTACAGGGCTTGTATTTTTACTTCCTACTATCTTGGTAATAATGGGTGACATTTTCTAGATTTATACTATGTAGAAAAAAATATGATACCCATTCCTTTGGGCCAGTAGCTTAAAAACAAAGATAAAGACAAAAAATAAGGACACAGATAAGATAGGACAAAGATAAGACAAATAATAAAAATGGCAACAATTTTTCTCCCAGCAGTAATTTGACTGAGATCCACACACTTGCTTTTGATGCCATTCACTTCGCCCTCTAGATTCTCCCCTATGGAGGAGAATTTGGCTGTGTCTGGGAAGAACTTTTAAGGATGGCACATGGCCTCTCTGAGAATGCAGTGCCATTTTATTGCAGATTGTGAATCAGAGAAGGTCCCACTTTCCTGGGGTTATGGTAGTATGGGAAGTTCTGACACCAGTTTCTTAAAAAAAAAAAAAAAAAAGAAAGAAATATCCCACTAAACCTTCTGTAATCTGTTATTACTGTATAGACAACTATGTTCATATGTCCATAGTTCTCAAAGCTCTAGCACTAAGCTTAAGTTTGAGCAGAGAATCAGACCAAAGAAGGAAGAAAGGAAGGGAAAAAGGAAGGCAGGAGGAACATAGGCAGGAAGAATGTACTCTGGGTCACAGGAAGGCAGGGAGGAAGGCAGGAGGCAGGAAAGCAGGAAAAAAAAAAAGTAAAGAAAGGAAAAAAGGAAGGAATGGAGGGAGGGAAGAAGAAAAAGACAATTCACTTTATTTTTCTGAAAGTCTAACTCTATACCATCTAGAAAGACAGAGATGAATTTGACAACAAATAATCAAAACAGGGTGTCAATATTTCGTTAATTTGACAAACTTGTCCTGAGCAATTACTGGTCTGTGTGGTTAGGATTTGAGAATATACACCTTTGTTGGATGAAGTAATCCTCATTGGAGCAGAAATAGGTATAAGGTCAAGAAAACCATGAACAAAGACACAAAGTGTGGTACAGACTAGATATAGTCTGGTGCTAATAACGCCACTCAATATTTAGTTAACTAAAAAGGAAAGATCAAGGGAATCCTGGGTCGCGGTTGGGTTAGCAGTGGGGTGGTGGAGTGTTAGGGTGCCCGGGGCCAGCAACAGCGCCAGGTGGGGAAGGTGGGAACCAGAGGCAGAGGTGGGGCCTGAGGTGGAGCCCAGGGGTGTAGGGAGGTGGAGGGGCTGGAAGGGGTGCTGCGTGCCAAGTCTGTCCTGGCTGGAAAGGTTGCTCCAGGTGGTTTAGGACCACTAGTGGTGCCTCACTGCTCAGCAAGGGGCCTGAAAAAAATGTAAAACAGAAAAAAAGAAGGGGGGGGGCAGAATGATCTAAATTTGAATTTTACTTTAAATTACTGTAGCCTCAAAAGTAAGAAATTATAAAACAATTTTGTTCTGGTCTCTCTGGCATAATCTAGTCTCAGTCGATTCAGTAGTTTTATAGAGCAGATCAAATTACATACTATTACCCAGTTTTGGGGGGTGGGGGGACTACAACATTAAATCACTTATAGGCAAGAGATATATTAAATTCTTATTTGTCTTTGGGTTTTTCAAAAAAAAAATGGGAATAAAGTCTTCTGACATGATTATAGTTACAGATTTTAGGGGTGATACCTGTTTGCAACTGGCAGAATTTTTTTTTTTTTTTTAATCAATAGATTAAAAAGAAAAAGAAAGAAACAAAGAACCTGTTTAGTGATATTGGAAAGACCTTAGGGTTCAAAGCCCACAGCTAGGAAAGAATTGTTGAGGCAACTTTGGTGTAAGGTGATGTTATTAAAGCAAAGGGACAGGACAGAAGGGCAGAAAGATCTGCCCTGGGGTCATGAGGAGTGGCCCATTATATACTTTTAAGTTGGGAGGGGTTAGGATTAGCATAAGTCTCTAAGGAACTTTGGAAACAAAGTTCCCATGACCTTGAAGGGGCTAGCTATTGTTGGGACAGGCTCATTTATTACTGTCTAGTAATACCCGAGTCAGGAGACCCTTCAGAAGTATATCAGTGGGTCATATGCTTGGGGAATGATCACCAACACATATCTTGGGGGGTTTAGAGATAAAGGAAATTTCTAAAGGAATTTTTTTATGTTAAAGTAGGCTTACAGGATTCTGGGGGATGGGGTTGGTCAGGCTAGGATTGTCTTTTACTTTTAGCAACTTTAGCAAAGTGTCAGCATCCAGGCAGCTGTGTCTCTAGAAGAATGTCATTTGGCATGTTTCAAGGACTTGTCCATGGGGTGTAGGTAATAAGGAAATTTTAAAATATCCCTTCTGCCTTTGTTTCCCACATCACTTAGCAGTAATTGAATACTTAGATGCCAGACATTAGTCTGAGCAATTTGTACATGTTATTTAAAGGTTGAAACAACCTTAAAATAGATACTATTATTATTTTCAATTTGCAGATTTGAAAACTGAGACATGAAGACATGTACTCTGGGTCACAGGCAAAGTGTGCCCTTAGTGTTGTCTAGACAGGGGAATGCCAGAAACTGGGGTCATTACAGACCATTCTATCATGGCATCTTTCATCTAATATGGTCATTGAAGGCATTTTAAATGAGCTGCATGTGTCTTTTGAGATTATCATTGTTGAAACTTTATACCTATATAAATAGCTTCCAGAAAGTTAAGAAGTCTTGAATTATGCATTACTTCCAACAGAAAACTTTGTACAAAGAAATTTAAAATATCTAGAATTATTAGATATACCATTCAACCTCATGCCAACTATTCTCCACCCACTACACGATATGACATACTAGGGAGACTGGAGTAAAAACACTGTGACTTTTAATATAATTTACTAAATATACAATCTGAAGCAGAATACTATACCTTTTTGAGTCCCAATATTCTAATTTATCCTGCAAAGTTATTCTGAAGTCTAAGTGGGATAATTTTTTTACAAAATAGTGAAAGGTATTTGTATTAGTTTTGATGGTGACAAAATTCTTTGAGTTTATCTAACAAAAATTTCAGTGATAACAATATATTCCTTAAATCATGGCTATGGTAAATGAAAAGTGAGGCACAGAAAACAAAATTTCTCTGCATAATAAAAGATGCATTTATAACATTTGCTTGTCACAAAAGAGAGGTGAGGTAAATGGCCTGGCAAGGAAACAAGCTGGATGAGGACAAGCATCATTAAGAAACAGGGAGGGAAGGAGGAATCACAATGTAGGATAGGGTTATGGAGGAAAGAGCATCCCGCTAGTGAAAACAGCAGGTTGGGATGCCTGACTAGCTCAGTCTGTTAAGCATCTGCCTTTGGCTCAGGTCATGATCTCAGGGTCCTGGGATTGAGACCCACATCTGGCTCCTGCTTCTCCCTCTCTCTCTCTGCTGCTGCTCTTTCTGCTTGGACTCTCTCTCCCCATCAAATATATAAATAAAATCTTAAAAAAAAAAAAAAGGAAAGAAAGAAAAAAAGAACAATAGCAAGTTTATTTTAGGTCAAAATTGTCTAATAATCAACATTTTTTTTTCTTTTTTTAATAGCCTGGGGAAAAAAAAGTCTTCCAACACTCCACAAATTCAGTCAAAAGTTTGTATACACACAGTTTCATCTTCCTCATATTTAGTATGGGCCCCCTGGGGCACACACCTGGCACAAAATACAGCTAACATTCTCTGAAGGTGAGACAAAGAGTGAGATGGAGCATTTCCTAGAATCAGAATTGTGGTTCAGAAGTTACAAAATGAAACGGATGTTCCTGTCCCCTTCCTCAGTCAATTCCATGTAGGTTTCTTGGCCTCTGTGAGGCTACAGAGTAAGGGAAATGTTAAGCCTTTGGGGAGTCCTGTCCTCAGCATCACATTTATAAAGGTTTTCTGTGGTCCCCTGCATAGAAGGATATCCAAAAGACACCATCCATTTTTCTTCTTTTTCACCAAAATAAGGGAAGCAAAAACATTTAACTATGCATCCATTCTTTTCTCTTGTTTCTTTTGGTTTTGTTGATATTAAGTGTTGGCCAAAGCTGGCAGAAAGAGGGATATCTTTTTCTTGGTGAACACTGAATGTTTAATCCCATGGGCAGGAAAGTGCCTAAGCTGTCACTGTTCTATATCCTGGAATTTCCAAAATTGACCATTAGCTCTTCCTATTCATTTTAAATCCTTAGGCAAGAAATACTATTGAAAAATAAATCAGCTGCAAATCCCACTGCACAGTTCTTCAAGAGTTATGTGCTCGCACGCTGAAGCAGTGTGCCTGGGTTTTCTGCCACAGTTAGGGCACAGAGTCTAGCGTCACAGGAAAGAGCTGGAACAAGGTCTTTGGTTTCACCAGAATCATAGACCTGCTGGAGGGGGGTGAGAGCAGAAACAAGGTATTCAGGATGGGGACGCTGTTTCATAGATTTCTTGTTCTTCGTGGTACTATATAACATCATATGCTATATAATTTATATAACAGTACTACAACGGCAAGTTCACCACTCTTTTGTCATGTATTTGTTCAAGAAATATTTATTGAGTGACCTCCATGTTCCAAATGCTATTTGGCAGTTTGACACACACAGCCACACATATATACACACACCCCTACATGCACAATGCATACACACACACACACACACACACACACACAGAATTTCTGCCTTTGTGGAGGTTACATTGTAGTTGAGGGATAATAAATATAAAAGTAGATGATGGTCATGAGGTTAGGTAGGTAGGTAGACTGACAGAAAGATGGATAGATAGAAAATTTTAGGTAGTTTTTAGTTTACAAAGGAACTCATATAAGATATATAAATAGTGACAGAAATTAGGTCAGGGTGAGAAACTCAAGAAACTCTCCTGAGAAGGCAATGTTTTAGCCGAGAACTAAGAGATGTGATTCAGGCAGCCGGCTGATATTTGGCAAAAGAGGGATTAAGCTCTGCAGTGACCCTGTTCTTCTGTTTCCTAATATATGTGTAAACATATGTGCAAAATTTATGCATAGACACATAGGTATATTTAGGATATATGTGACACACATAGAAACACATGCATATATGTTTGTGTGTGTGTTTTACAATTGTAAAATCTCCATAAGAACCTACTAAGAACTAATTCAAGTTTGAGATGAATACAAAATGCAGGATGGCACATTGTTTTTAATCTTAACAAACAGCATATTTCTTTTCTTTTCTTTTCTTTTCTTTTTTTTTAAGATTTATCTATTTAGGGTGCCTGGGTAACTCAGTGGGTTAAGCCTCTGCCTTTGGCTCAGGTCATGATCTCAGGGTCCTGGGATAGAGTCCCTCATCGGGCTCTCTGTTTAGCAGGAAGCCTGCTTCCCTCTCTCTCTCTCTCTGCCTGCCTCTCTGCCTACTTGTGATCTCTGTCAAATAAACAAATAAAATCTTCAAAAAAAAAAAAAAGATTTATCTATTTACTTGTGAGAGAGCAAGCCAGAGAGAGGCCAGTGTTGGGGGTGGGAGGGCAGAGGAAGAAGGAGAAGGTGGCTCCCCACTGAGCAGGGAGCTTAATGCAGGGCTCCATTCCAGAACCCCAGGATAGTTACCTGAGCCAAAAGTAGACACTTAACCAACTGAGCCACCCATGTGCCCCATAAAACAGTATATTTCATCAGTTAAATTGTTACATTTAGACAATGTAAGTTAGTATACATTGGGGCACCTGGGTGGCTCAGTTGTTAAGCATCTACCTTCAGCTTAGGTCATGATCCCAGGTTCTGGGATCAAGCCCTACATTGGGCTTCCTGCTCAGCAGGAAGCTTGCTTCTCCCACTTCCTCTGCTTGTATTCCCTCTTGGGCTGCCTCTCTCTCTTTTACTTACTGGATTAACTAAACAAAAAATCTTTAAAAATATAACTTAATATACATTAGAACTTATATTAAAAATGAACTTAAAACCAGATGAGTTTGCGATTGTTGAGTGTAAAATTCCACTTGGAATTTACATTATTACATTGATGTGTCTTTTATTTGTTTGTTTGGAAAGTTTCTTCCAATTGGACAATTGGACTTGTTTTTATTTTCTCAAAATCATATTATCTCTCTGCTGATAAAATTAACATGTATGTTCTTTGTCTTTGTAACAGAATTACAGAAATTAGCCCATTAAACTAATTGCCTAAAATTATATTAAATATATTGTGCTTTTAAGCTTGTTATATGTAACAACAGAAATGGACCATTAAATGAAAAAGAGTTCTCAAATATAAAGTAGTTTGTATAGAAAAGAGTATAAAGCAAACAGATAAACCACCTGAAAATGCTGACTCTATGCAGCTATGAGTCTAAGGAGAAGTTTTGACATAACTACCATCAGTGTGATATAAACTGGGAATATTCTGGTGTATAATTCTTTTTTTTTTTTTTTTTGTAAGATTTTATTTCTTTATTTGACAGACAGAGATCACAGGCAGGCAGAGAGGCAGGCCGAGAGAGGAGGAAGCAGGCTCCCAGCTGAGCAGAGAGCCCGATGCGATGCGGGACTCAATCCCAGGACCCTGGGACCATGACCTGAGCCAAAGGCAGAGGATTTAACCCACTGAGCCATCCAGGCGCCCTCTGGTGTATAATTCAAAGCAAGCATTGGAGAGACTTTTTACCTTGTGGCTGCAGATGACATTGAGGGAAGGATGGATGAGTATTGACTTAGCTTTGGCCAAGATGTTTGCCTGCCTGGGTTACTACATTACTACTGTGAGATTTATATTTTACTCTTTAAAAAAATGAGTGAGGAGAAACTTCTGAAACAAATTTGTTTCAGAAATTTCACTAGCACGTACAAAAAAAAAAAATTGTATCAATGATATCAAGACTGGATAATATAAAAAAAAAAAAAAGACTGGATATTATCTAAAAGTTAATTTCCATCCACAAGTGGCTTTCCAGGGGAAAAGTTAACTTTTATAAAAGGACATTTATAAGCTTTCAGAGATAATCATGCAGGTAAACTTAAATTAGCCCCATTTCTTGAATCTTAAAATCTATTAATTGTGGCTTCTTCAGTGAAATAGTAGCTATAGTGTCAATATATATATTTATTATAATGAGTATAAAGGATTTTAGTAATTTTAATTCTTTTGAAATATCTTTTATGAATTTTACTTGATAGTTGATTACTTTCTTTATTTTAAAAAAAAATGTTTAACCTGAAGTCTGGTAAGACTTGTAACAAAGTCTTAATCTTGTGCAGTAGTAGAAAGCTGTAAATAATTCTGTTAATTGAATATGGGCATGGATAATGTTTTTAAATATAGACAAAGATACTTATTGAAACATATATACACAATTTATTTAATTTTAGGCCATATAGTTTTATACAATCTAAAATGTCCTCAATGGTTATTTAGGTGATTTCTATAGTTAGGTGATTTCTGTATTAGGTGATTTCTGTAGTTAAAATATTCCAATTTTTCCAGGCTACCCAACTATTTGATCTAAAATTCAAATATAAGGTTTTCGGTTCTATAGTATTTTTCAATAAGTCATAATTTCATCCATGATATAACTGTTCATAAGAGATGAGTTAATATTTGATTATTCCTTTGTATACTGAGGTTGTTTTCAGTTTGGGACATAGCCCTATTCCTTATACACACAGCATCACAAAATACTACCTGTAACATGCCAGGGAGTCAAGGCAAAATTTTAAATATAAGTTTTGAAAATGTGTGGGAAAGAAATAAAGGATTCAAAACAAGATCAAACAAATAGGGTTCAGGTGTTCTTACAATACAATGGTGTTTCTCGGACACTAGAAGCCCTTATCGTAGGCCAAAGTCTAAAACAGTATAAATAGGAATCTCATAGTGGTTTATTATTCATGTTCTGAAAAGTACAGGCCAAAATGCAACCTTTAGTGCCCCAATTAGCACATACCTACTTGACAAAGTTATTTTTGGGTATGTTTAAATTTCAATGGTGGAATAGTATAATCTCTGATGAAACTGCAAAAACTGTTTAATTTTATTTTTTAGATATATGTGCCTTTGAAGAAGCTAATTAAATCAGTTAAAAATTAAAAATTGGAGCATTAAGGCTTAACAAAAATTATTTTTCTTGAACTCTACTGAAAATGTGTGTCTGTCACAAGCTTTGGAGAAGTAATAATTAGCATCTCCCTTGGGGATCACACAAGCACTTCTCTAAAAGAATAAAATTTATTTTGAAAATATTAGAATTTTTATTGGATTAAATTTATTCAGTATGAATGTCAATCTTATTTATTTTTACATTTTTTCTGTTTTTTTTTAATTTTTAATTTTATTTTTTCAGTGTTCCAAGATTCACTGTTTATGCACCACACCCAGTGCTCCATGCAATACACGCCCTCCATAATACCCACCACCAGGCTCTCCTAACCCCTACCTTCCATCCCCTCCAAAACCCTCAGTTTGTGGCCACAATCACCAAACTGTGGAAAGAGTCAAGATGCCCTTCAACGCACAAATGGATAAAAAAGGTATGGTCCATATATACAATGGAGTATTATGCCTCCATCAGAAAAGATGAATACCCAACTCAGGTTAAAAATGTCACTGAATAATGAATACTGTTTTTCTGAAAATAAATAAATTGGAAAAAAAAAAAAAAAAAGAAACAAACAAAAAAAAAATGTCACTGAATTTGTCCTGCTCCCATGGTGAGGAGGATATTGTGTTGTATTTGTGAATACAAATTTGTTAATTTGTTGTATTTTGTTAATCCATTTGTTTAATTTGTTAAATCTGTGATCTACTACATCTTCCTCCAAGTATGTTTTACAAGGTGAATGGTGTTGATGTGGAAAACAGAGGTAGAAGAAAAATTATTAAATTTCCTTACCATCTGACAAGCCCTTGAAATCGGCAGAGTGACATTCCTCTAGGGACTCAACTGCCTCCACCTTAACACTTTGCTAAGGGCAAAGGGCAATCCTAGGCTGACCAACCCCTACCCCCCTACCAGGATCCTGTAAATCTACTTTAACAATTTCTTTGGAAACTTTATCTCTAAACCCTCCAAGATAAGTGTTGACAACCATTACCAAACATATGGCCCACTGATATCCATCTAAAGGGTCTCATGAAAAGGTTTTATTACTGGTAATGAATAACCTTTTTCCCAATAATAGCTAGCCCCTCAAGGTCCTGGAAACCTTGCTTCCAAAATTCCTTAGAGAGTTACACCATCCCTGACCCCTCCCAACTTGAAAGTATAAAATGGACCACTCCTCACAGCTCCGGGGCAGCAGCTCTTTCTGTCCATGGGTCCTGTCCCCATGCTTTAATAAACCACCATTTTGCACCAAAGATGTTTCAACAATTCTTTCTTGGTCATCGGCTCTGGACCTCACCGAACCTCACTTACGTTCTAAGACTTCATCAGTGTCTTTCAGGTTTTTGGAGACCTATTCCATGAATGTTAAGGAAGCTTAATGTTCTAAAGTGTACTCTGGTGATTCAAACAAATTAAGAGTTTCTAAAACTACCTGTTTCATTTCAAGAGACTTGTAAAAGGTTATAAACTGGTATGTTTCAGGTTTGTTTTTTTTTTTTTTTCCTTTTTAAAGATATAAACAGTTTTGCTCTATTTACATCCAACAAAACTTAGCAAAGAACAATCCAATGTACACCTGAGACCTGGGTGGGTAAGGCATTCTCCAAGAAACAAAGGATAGGAAGAGGTGCACCAGTTCCCCCTGAAAGGAGCTTGGGAATCCTCTAGCACCTTCCTCCTGACTTTCAAGGAGCTACAAACCACTGGACCATGGAGCGCTTTTTCCCCTTCTCTTTCTCAACATCCATAAGAATCTCATAACCCAAAAGGCCTGTGGCTCCAAAATAAATAACTTAAAATAAAAGACAACACTAAGGCAGAAAGGCATCCAGAGTCTTGAGCTCCTTCAGCAATTCTAGGACAGAGGGATCATTGTTGGTGGGGAATTACCTCACTCTCTTGCATTCAGGCTGAAGGTTCAGTAATTCTTTATCTTTCCAGTTGTTTTGTTTTGCTTTGTTTTTGTAAAATGAAACAAATAAAAAAAAATAAATGACCAGGCAGTGTGATGTGTGGGTACCCTGGAGGGGGGTTCCTGGCATAGGATGGGGAGCAGAGTTGTTCCTGTTCATACAATGCCTCATCTATTGTGAAATTCTGTCCTCCAACATCAGCATGAGCATATTGAGCAGGTTTCAGATAGGACAATTGTGATTTTTGGTAATAGTGAGTCCTTCCTGCTGCCCCCATTTGGAGCCTATGCCTAGGAATGTTTTCCAGTCTGTTTTCAATTCTCTTATCAAAGAAGCAGGGAAGTGAGTTAGCTCTAGAGTCCTTTCTCCCTCACCTCCACACCTCAGGCTGGAGAGGGAAACTTAAGGGTCTGTAGCACTCCAGAGGTGCTCTGAAATATTTCTGGCAATCAGTGGCCTTTGGGGTAGGCATCTGTGCCCATTGCTGCCTCCCTTGTGCTTGCTGCTAGCCAGCTTGTTGAAGGTGGACTTAGACTTCTTGTTGAAGGCCACTATATCAGCGTGGTCCTTGCCCAGAGCAGTCATTGTCAGGAATATAATCTTATGAACAATGCCCCTCTATAGGTGCAGGCCAATGGGAAGAGGCCCTAAGAGTTTCCAGGAGGAGCCCTACAGCCTTGTGTACCTCATGGAGACCAACATGGGACAGTATCAACTCCAGCAGCTCCAGGCTAAGGGATGCAGGTGGTGGGCCTGACCATACAACCTCCTGTGGAGGTTAATAGTGAACCATCCAGATTACATAGAAAGGTCAGGATATCCCATATCAGCTGCACCTGCACAGACTCTGAATTAGGTGTCCATCAAGGAGATGGGATCCTGGAGGAGCAGGGGTCCATCACAGGGGCCAGCACCAGCCATATCTGAATACTGGGCAGGCACAGCTGCAAGAAATACCACAGAAGGTTCTAGAAGATAACTGTGGCAGGAGGCAGCTCAAGCAACAGCAGCAGCTCACAGCCCTCAATCTCTACCAACAACTCCAGCTCCTTACATAGCACTAGGAGCTCAGGTATGCCCAGGCCCAACTCTCAACTTGCTAGGTGTGCCCCCCATGTGCCCATTGCAAAACTGGGAGTCACTAAGTGCAAGGCAGAGCACGGGGCCTGGGTCCCTAGGGAGAGGAGTATCTTTGCTAATGCTGGCACTAGCAGGGACAGGCTTGGAGTTGGGGAAACTGAGTTAGGAATCAAGGATCTGGACACTGAATAGGGCCACAGAGTGGCGAGCACAGAAAGGGAGACTTCTCTAGTTTCTTTAAAGAAGTATCTATATGGATAATCTGATTGTGTTTTAGAGAGAGCAAAACATTTGTTTTATTTGGAACTGAGCAATTCATGTAAATTTAAGGGCACTGAAAAGAATAATAAAATGAGATATTAATGACGATATTAAGATCATTCTGGGTTAGAGAAGCCAAGAATCTTCTAATTATGCTTTAATCCAACCACACCTCTTTCCTGACATATCAGGGAGTTGTCTGTGCAAAGGAGCACAAGAAATAGATAAAGGGAATTATGTTCTATTAATAGGTTCACAGGCCTTGTTAATTAGACTGGACCAAAGTGAAAGGGTTCTGCCCAAATTGAAGGTTCTAACTCTAAAGACTAATTAAAAGCAACATATGCAGTACAGGAAAAATAATTAACTAGAGGGATAGGAAGAGGATGCATGGATGCTTAATTCAGTGCACCAACCTGGCCAGATATTGCTTTCTCTTCCTCTCCATCAGGTCTCTTCCAGCTGGGGCTGAGCTAGGTGGAGGTCCTGAAGAGGTAGACAAAGATGGTAGATTTGACTTCAAGAATCAGGAACTTACTGCATCTTCTTTCTCCAACTTTATGGAGAGAATGGAAGAAGAGGCACGAAAGCTCATGCATTGTGAAATTGTTAGGAATGGTCTAGATGATGACAAAAAATAGTTATAGAAAGCCACTTATTTAAGCAAGCAGTTTATAGACAAGAATAACAAAAAATAGAATGACACCTGACTTCTGTCAAATCCAATGTGGCTTGAGTCCCATGCTATTCACCTCATACCTTTAAGCTTGAAATTAAGAAAACTGAATAAAGAGGAGTATAGTCAATGATATTGTAATAGTGCTGGATGGTGATGGATGGTAGCTATACTTGTGGGGAGCACAGCATAGAGTTGTCAATCACTACATTGTACAGCTGAAGCGAATGTAACTTTGTGTAATTGTTATGCTCAAATGAACAAAAATTAAAAGAAAAAATAAAACCTGAATAAAAAGAATGGGATTTTTGTCTATAACTTCCTATAGGAGAGTGTTACACTGAATTAACTTTAAATTGTCACTTGAATTGTATATACCCTAAGTAAATTTTACTGATTCCTATATTCTGCTCTTGAGACTATCCTCTCCAGGAGTAGAGAATGTCTGATGGTCCAATTGTATAGTTTATGTAGTTTAAATTAACATTTACTGTGCTTAGAGGCACCAGGGTGGCTCGTTCAGTTAAGCGTCTGCCCTTGGCTCAAGTCACAATCCCAGGGTCCTGGGGTCAAGTCCTGTATCAGGTTTCTTGCTCAGTAGGGAGTCGGCATCTCCCTCTTCCTGCCACTCCCCCTGCTTGTTCTAGTTCTCTCTCTCTCTCTCAATAAACTAAATAAAATCTAAAAAAAAAAAAAAAAAAAAAAAAAAATTTACTCTGCCTAGCACAATGAAGAAAACAATGGTATTACTATTGTTCTCATGGAGTTTCTATATGGGAATACCTCATAAGCATACATATAACAATATAACTATATAATTAAAATTAAAGTAAAAATGAAAGAGTTGTCAAATTTGACAACTCTCTCTCTCTTCTCTATCTCTGTCTTTAGTTGGACCTGCCTTCTTAGGGGAGGTCCTGGCATGCTGGAGACCACAAGGCTCCACACAGGAACCTAAGTGAAAAGCAGTGGGAATGAGAGTGAGTCCTTGCCAGCAACAAGCAAAACAAAGGCTTGTCCTGTCTCCCTGATTAAAGGTATCTGGGACCCAAGAGAAACTGAAATATGAAGGACACTTCCACTTTTCCTGTGATTCTTTTCTCAGGTAGCAGGTTTTGAGTAAATCCAGGAATCTTTCTGCCAGGTATTTCACCTGGTCTTCTGATATTTTGCGCAATACGCTACTGGTAAAAATTCCTGATCTTTGGTATAAATATTCTATATATGACCTTCTTTTGGCTTAGATCCAGCATATATCATTGCTCTCTCCTCAGGAATGGATGCCTTTGTGTAAAACTTGAACTGTTGTTTCTGGAACTTTTAACTACTAGCCATAGTGGGAATAAACCTGTACAACGTGTCCCCAGCGCCTACCATCCTAAATAATAAGCACTCTTCTACTGACTCCTTAATCTTCCCAGGAAATTTACCCAGTGCTTAGATTTCACTTTCAATCTAAACTGGTCAATATGGGAATGGTTTGCTCCTCCAATAAGTGAACCAGATTCTAACTGAAGATATTCCCTCAGATCAACTCCTACTCAAATTCTCTGTCATCTGTTTTATTTAGATCTAATTAATCAGAGTCGGGTTCTTAAACTCTGGCTATCTCATTTAAAAACAAAACAAACAAACAAAAATAAAACATGTCCCATGTTCTGTTTCCATAAACAACTGAAAAGACGATTTACTTTTTAACGCTTCAGTATGCTTCTTTCAAAGTTTGTAGACATTTCAGATAATTTCTTTTTTAATTTCTTCTAATCTTCTCAATACTCCTTCCCTGAGCATTTTTGAATCATATTCATTACATTATTTTGAATGAAATACTAACAGATGCTAAACTGTTATATTTTAACATTCCTATTCTAACCTCTCTTTCTGACACCTCATGCCCTATGGTACTTGTCCACCAACGTTTGTTAAGTTCTTCCGCAGTACAGATTTATTACTTATATACGGCTTTCCAACCATGCAGTATATTTCTTAGCTCCTACTCCATCTTGGTTTAACCACATAACTAGGGGCTGAATGAATGAACATAGGTATCACAGTTCTGGCTCAAGGGTTTGAAATACAAATCTGCCCCCTCCATGCTTTGTTATTACTTCTACTAGCTATGTGTTGATAATAAAAGAAATAGGGGATGGTGGAACAATAGCCCCAAAGTGGAAGAATGTTGGGTCACTGAATCACTACAGGGAAGAAAGACACACTACAGTGAAGAAGAGCAGACTACAATAATTTCATAAATAATAAATAAGATTTTATTTCAGATATTATGTATTTTAGATAATTTTATTATCACCGCACACCTGGCTTGAAAAACAACCCAAAACCTTTTCCCCTGAATAACTTCAATGATTTTCCTTTGGAAAATCTTCTGCGGACTTTCCTGTGCTAGGTTAGGTGTTTGTGCTATGTGTTCGCCTCATCCCTATTATATCATGTATCACATTCTCCATTAAGCCATACCTCCTTGTTTTAAATCAACTTCTGCAAGTAGGCAGTACTTGTGTTTACTGACAGAATAGGAGCACGTCGTATCTGCCTTGTTTCAGATAACATCTCCAGCAACTAGCCTTGTGACTTGGAACGTATGAAGTGTTAAATAAATATGTACTCAAATGACAAATGATTGAAAACAAACGATGAGAAAGCCACATTGATTAAAGATTCAAAGGCTCTGGTGACAGCTTAAGAATGCAACAGAGACACTATTTTGAAAAGCGTTTTCTCCTTGCCTATTTAATAAAGTCTTATAACTTCATCAAAAATATTTCCAATTGCAAATTTGTATAAACTGGTTTTAATTCAGTGTTAGATTTTTAGAATTGAAATATAGTCAGTAATATACACAACACCATGTGAGGGTTAAAAGAAAAAAAAAGTGTAATAAATGACCGTTCTTATTTTTCTTATCTGCTGCAAAATGGTAGTCAATATTTGTGTCATGCTCATCAATATGCCTCATATACTTATTTAGCATTGATATATGTTAAATATAAATCAATATTAAAAGTGTTAGTGGCTGTGCATATCTGCATTCAGTATGATTAATTTCCAAAAGAAAAAAAATTATCAGCAACCAAAACACTTCAAAAATGTAGTTTAAAAATGCAAAGAAGCTTTTACTAGATTAGCCAACCATGTGAAAATAGCATCTTTGAACTATAGATATTTTTGCTTAATATGACAGCTAACTAAGCTTTTTTTAAGTGCATTTTTTCTACGGAAACTGAAAAGCTTTCCCAACTCATTTATAGATGAGACATTTTTATATATTCAAAGGGAGATGATGCTTGCTTCCTTACCTCTTCAATTTTAGGTACTTGTACTCCTAAATAAAATGGATTTTATTCAGGTTAATCGCCTTTAGCCAGAATCTGAACTGTTTCTTGTTAAGTTCTTTTGCTCTAAGGCTTAAACTACTTCTTAGATGTCTCCTTTCATAATTAAGATAAAATCCTCAATTAAAATCCCTTCTGAAAGAGTTCTGGCTTATTGTTACAGTGCCAAGACTATAGAATGTAACCTAATTCACTGTGAGATCTCAAGACTTTATAGTGTAACTGAAAATGTCCAGTAATTCATGTTCATCCGAGTACATATACCAATTACAAGTGGAACATTTCTTTGAGGCTTAATAAGTGTGTCCTTTCTTTTAATACTCTTACTTGAGATTCACTATTCACTTTTTAGTTTCCCTAACCTATCAATTCTAAAAGCATCAGCAATTAACTATTAATTCTCCTGAGGTTTTTATTTTTGAATTATTCTCAAAAAGGAAGAGACATTCAGTATGTTATACCTTATGTCTGAGTCTTGTCTGAAATACCTGGTCAGTATTTGGAACAAGTTATATCATTCATCATTCTTATTTTTCCATACAACCACTAAATAGGAATACAGAATTCTAAATACCGCTTTTGCAGTCATGGGTTTTTCTCATGCTTCCATGTATGTATCTGAATTTATCCTATTATCAGTGAACACTTTCTTTTTATGGCAAGTTGTTCGTTGAGTGTTGAAAGCAGGGCATAGGGACCTAAATCATTAGTTATAATTGAGGGAGATCTAAACAAGTGAATTTTTGTAAATTGAATTATAGTATGGCCCTTATAATTGTGTTTTTCTCTTAGTACTTTGGAACATCTAGAAGCTTTAGAAAAATATACGAAGTATCAATACTATAAACATAATGATGAAAAAATAAATAAATATAATAATGAATCCAGATAATATCAAAATGAAATAAAGATAATTTTCATTAGCAAAAAGTAAGATGACTTTGTAAAAGCTCAGGGTGTCAATTATCTTACTTTTTCTTCGTATATTCCCTACATAATAAAAAAATAATATTTAAATTTTACCCTTTTGGAATATTGTACTGTGTCTGAAATCACCATGCGTGAAGTGATTAAAACTTTTTGAACAGGGTGCCTGGGTGGCTCAGTGGGTTAAGCCGCTGCCTTCGGCTCAGGTCATGATCTCAGGGTCCTGGGATTGAGTCCCGCATCGGGCTCTCTGCTCAGCAGGGAGCCTGCTTCCTTCTCTCTCTCTCTGCCTGCCTCTCTGCCTACTTGTGATCTCTCTTTGTCAAATAAATAAATAAAATCTAAAAAAAAAAAAAAAAAAAAACAACTTTTTGAACAAAAGGAAAAAGCATCCAAGTCTGCATATGGTGTTAAAGTGTTATTTCCTCTATATAATCGTGTTGAAATGGTTTTTCACCATCTTACCTCTTCTTTCTTGCTTAACTGGTTTTGGTCTTTTCCAATATCTTGAGAATTAACATGGCGTTTTTCATTATTTCACACTTCCAATGCATTGAATCTGTCTTTTCTCTATGGATTCAGTTCTGTGCCTGAAGATAAAATAGATTCCATTTTAAATTGGTTTAATAAATAAACTGCTTATCCAACAGTAATCCAGGGAACATAATATAATAAAATATGGTAAAGGAAGACCACTGTCACAAATTAGGTTTCCTGGGAAACAGACTTGGACGTGGATTATGATGGAGCTCTGTTCAGAGCTTCAGGTTAAGCTGGCCTATGATAGTCACAAAAAGACTGTAACTGATCACTGGGATATGCTAACAAGGAAATGACCCTTCAGAGGTTTTCTAAATTGGCAAAGATGTCTTGTCTTTATACCCCAGAGTCTGTCTGTCATGGGATGAGGGCTTTCCAGGAACCGGAGTACTTTGTCCCTTGTAAAGTGATTTTCTTCAGTAGAGGCCATTTCCAAAGGGAGCTCACAGTGAAGATCTATCAGCCAACAAGCCTTCCTGGGAGCTGAGGGAATAAATCCTCTAGAACTGAAGGTGGTTTCTGGGCAGCACAGCATCCTCTGTGGACAGAATGCATAAAATGATCATCTTGACAGGGAAATAAATGTTCTTTAAACTTTGTATAAATAAAGTCATAAACTCTAAGTTTATAGTTATTAACATTTAAAAAGTGGAAGGGAACAGTATCATCACATAAACAGAGTTTATGTTCTGCCTCATCTTCCTTTTTTTTTTTTTTTTTGGACCATTCTATTATTAGTAGTTTTTCTCTTATTCTCTCTCTCTCTCTCTGTCTCTCTCTCTGCCTTTTTCTGATAAATATCCACTTTCCTCAAATTCTATCTCTGAATTCATATTCTCTCCTCCTTTATACCTTCAAATATCTTTCTTGATATTTGATGTTGATTAGCAGCCTTCGGGTAAATAATTCTGTAGAAGTAAGGTATGTAATACAAGGTGTATATCTTCCATGACATTAAACTGAAAATAACTCTTCACAAAACAGTTTCTGTAAAATGAAGGTGCTTCTTCTTCATTTATGTCACCTGAACCTTTTGGTCTATCTTATCCTTTACAACCTGCGATTGAAAGGGCACCCCAGCAGTGATTATTTTCCTAATCTCATATGTATCTCATAAACTCTGATTTTATAGATAAAAGTGATGAAAGAACTTAAGTCACTTTTTCAAGACTGCAAAGCTAATTACTGATCTTTCCATTGTATCTTGATTTTTACTTAGTATCCCCATGGTTCCCATGGTGCCCTAAGCATAAGCAGCATTTGAGAAATATTTATCATTGAAAGTAGAAAGAGAGAAAATAAACAACAAAAAATGACTTTCAGTAAGGGAATACCAGGCAACAAACCCAGCAGAAAAGGGTGCATTTCTATGGTCAAGATTTTAGAACACATACGTTATTATAAAACTGACAATGTATATGGTTCCACTCATAAGGAATAGTGGAAGGACCACAGGGCAAGGGAGGGAAAACTGAATGGGAAGAAATCATGGAGGGAGACAAACTATGAGAGATTCTGGATTCCTGGAAACAAATTGAGTTACTGAAGGGAGGGTGAGGGGGATGGGGGTAACCAGGTGCTGGGTAATAAGGAGGGCATGTGTTAGGATGAACCCTGGGTGTTATACACAACTAATGAATTGTTGAACACTACAACAAAAACTAGTGAAGTACTATATGCTGGCTAATTGAAAATAATAAAATTATTCACGATGTATAAAAAACTCATGTTGAAGTTTATTTAAAGGTTATGAGGTTGTCCCTGCTTATCCGCAGTTTCGGTTACTGTGGTCAGTCCTGGTCAGAAGTAGATGATCCTCCTTCTGTCATATTGTCAAAAAGTCACCTAGTGCCACACCACCCCCCGTAGGTCACTCACCTCACTCCATCTCATTCTGTAAGCATTTTGTCATCTGACATCATCCCAAGAAGAAAGGTGAGTACAATACAGTAAGATACTCTGAGAGAGACCATATTCACATGACTTTTATTACTGTATATTGTTATAATTGATCTATTATTACTGTTGTGAACTCTTCCTGTGTCTTATTTATAAATTAAACTTTTAAACTTATAAGTTAAATATACATTGGCGATATGTATAGGAAGAAGCATATATATAGTGTTTGGTACCATTCTCAGTTTCAGGCCTTCACTGGGGGGTGTTAGAACATATCCCATGTGGGGAGAGGGGGACTCTATATATTCTGGATCATAAGTACCTTTAGCAGCAACCTAGAACTTGGAAGGAAATTAACTGGGTTCCTGGTCATTACAATATTAAGATTCCATCAATTTTAGGACAAATAAAGTAAGTAAATTAGATAGGAACAGGGAAACATTTACTGATTTTATCTTTCCCTTTAGAGGGATTATTCTAAGAAAGTGAGAAATAGAGCGTATCTCTGGTCATGTAAACAGGACTAGGTAATTTTAATAATGACTCTAGTAATCTCACAACATCAGTTTGCCTTAGGACTATATCACTTAAGTCTTATAAGACATCTGAGGTTCAGTTTCTTCCAGTAGAAAAATGAGGGCTTTCTCTCTGGCCTCCAGGGCTTCCATAGTATGAAATCGTTAGCTTTAGAGTTCTCTAAATCTATGACTACCTCTTGCTCATTTCTAGTGTACCCCTTCTCATTTGTGTGTCTTACTTTATACACACTTTTAAGGTTCTCTGTTTATTATAAAGTATTTCTTGCAAACTTACATATTCCTTTGGGCACATTTTCTCATATGTGAAACATGTTTATGAGTAAAACATCAGAATTACTCTTTTGAGAATACCTATATGTTTAGCTCCTGAAATATGACTATATTTGATTATGAGATGCTAAGTCAAACCATGTAAATTAAGGCACCTCTATTGTGTTAACTTTCTATAATAAGGGGCAAAAAAAAAAACCCTGAATGATTCTGAGTAACGAAACACTCTGGCTTTAAAAAATTCATAAAAATATTACCCACCTGGATATTTATTTTAGAAAACAGATAAAGATTTTGCTCTTGTGACATAGATATGGACTTTTGATTTGAATGGCTTTTACTGATTTTCACAGATTTCCAGTATAGGACTTTTTTTTTTTTTTTTAAGATTTTGTTTATTTATTTGACAGACAGAGATCACAGGTAAGCAGAGAGGCAGGCAGAGAGAAGAGGAAGCAGGCTCCCAGCTGAGTAGAGAGCCCGATGCTGGGCTCAATCCCAGGATCCTAGAATCATGACCTGAGCCAAAGGCAGAGGCTTTAACCCACTGAGCCACCCAGGTGCCCCCTGTATAAGACTTATTTTTTTTTTAAGATTTTATTTATTTATTTGACAGAGAGAGAGATTACAAGTAGACAGAGAGGCAGGCAGAGAGAGAGAGAGAGAGAGAGAGAGAGAGAAGCAGGCTGAGCAAAGAGCCCGATGCGGGACTTGATCCCAGGACCCTGAGATATGACCTGAGCTGAAGGCAGCGGCTTAACCCACTGAACCACCCAGGCGCCCCATGTATAGACTTTTAATGAACAAAAAATTTCATTGCTCCATTTGGCTAAATCATTACTTGTATAATCCCATCTCCTCATTACTTTTTGCCTTTAATTCTTTGCTGGTTAACCATAGATCCCCACTTATGATTCTTCCGCTATATAATGCTAAAGCAAACGTTTATCTTGCACTTGCCCAACATATTATACATTTAATTTTTGATTTAAAAGTAAACACTAAGGGGACGCCTGGGTGGCTCAGTTGGTTGGACGACTGCCTTCGGCTCAGGGCGTGATCCTGGAGTCCTGGGATCGAGTCCCGCATCGGGCTCCCAGCTCCATGGGGAGTCTGCTTCGCTCTCTGACCTTCTCCTCGCTCGTGCTCTCTCTCACTGTCTCTCTCTCTCTCAGATAGATAGATGGAATCTTTGAAAAAAAAAAAAAGTAAACACTAGGATAAATACAGTTTGCAAAGATTTGCTAGTAGCTTAAGTTAGTTCTGGGTTTCCTTCTTTGGATATTTTCCCCTTGCTAGTATGATCCTTCAGATCATTGTTTCTATTCCTCAAGTCCGAAGAGATCCCTCATTTGAGTGCCAATATTAATTTCTGGAACCAGAACCCACAGAGTACAAAAAGGCTATTTATTGTTACAGAGCAGCAAAACCTTGAAATGGTCTCCAGTTCTACATGCTTGCTACAAATTTTCATCTTCCAGAGTGCACCTTTTGGCATAGTTGTTCTCAAATTCTGGAGTGCTTCTGTATAAATCTACAATAAAAAAATAATTCTCCTAAAGTAGTCCATGGGGAGAAATACAGCAAACAAACAAGACACTCACTGAGAAGGATGTTCTGAAATGTAATTTAAAATCGTTTCACTGTAGAGAATTTCATAATTAATTACTGCTATTATTATTCAAGTTTTAACATATCCTAGCAAAAGTCTGTCCAGTATAATTATGTCAAAATAAGTGTCTATTGTACTTTTTAAACTCCAAAATTTTGTTACATTTTGCCATATGAGATCATGTGAATGATATTGCCATTTATTGTGCCAGTTCCCCTTGCTTTCCAAAACTTAAATACTTTCATATATTTCAACCTGTTATAAGTCTCTCATCATTTTCTTTTGTAGAAGGACTGAAGGTAAGGAAAAAGAATATAGAAACTTCTATAGAGTTGATTGTCTTAATACAGATTGAGGTATTTTCTGAGTTACAATGTGTGTCTTCCTCTCTATGAGTTTGCAGATTAGAAAAGATATCTGAACTTTGAAGTCAGATTGACTTGGTTTTTAATTTCAGATCCTAGCTGTGGAATTTCAGAAAAAGTGTCCTTTTCTTATTTATGTAGAAGGGAATACTTGGACCTCCTTCATAATATGACTATGACCTGAACATGATTTCATGCTCAGGAGCACATTTGATTGCTGGTACATCTCAGTAAATATTGTTTTGCTCTTTCTTTAGGTAGAAGAAGAAGCTCTATGTGAACTTTGTAATCTAAGCTCTGAGGTTTTTGAATTTTTTTTTAACTCTGCCAAATAGCTCAGACATAAGTTTTGAAATTCTTGAATTAATAATAAGAAGCAGCATATATTGAACACTTAATATTCCAGGCACCACAGAATCAAAGAAGAATGTAAAGTCCTTTTACTCAATATTTCTTTGCTTATTAGGGAAAATTATATATGTATGTTTTATAGCATATATGATATACATTTTATTAAATATTGTATTAGAGGTAAATTATTCTATTAGAGGTAAACTCTAATTAAAATAGATTTTATTAGAGCACCCGGGTGGTTCAGTTGGTTAAACAAAATGACTCAACTCAGGTTATGATCTTGGGATCGTGAAATCAAGTCCCGTGTCAGGCTCCACGCTAAACAGGGAACCTGTTTAAGATTCTCTCACTCTCTCTCTGCCCCTCCCCACCCCTGCTTGTGCCCCCTCTCTGTTTGACAAAAAAAAAAAAAATCTATATCTATCTATCTATCTATCTAGATAGATATAAATACAAATAGATTTTATTTTTCAAGTTCACAGGTTCATACTAGATCTATTAATATTGATAGGTATCTTAGACCCCATGTATCTGATGGATAAAGGATATCTCTTTTTGGAGGTTAATGATTTTTCACCTTTTGTCACCTCAGAGTGTTTACAAAAGACCTGAGCTTACTGACATGTAGACCATGTACCTATCACAGGTGGTGCAGAAGGCTATGTTAACACTGATTCCATTATTATTGCAATTTTATTTTTTCAGTAAATTGAGTTGTGTTTTTTTCAAAGAAAAATATGTAAATGTTTGAGATATTTTCTATTTAATATTTTCTGGCTCAACTTAAGCTCATCCATGGACAACAAAATTCATTTCCTTTAGTTGTTATTTCCGTTATTTCTGTTACTATTTATTTTCAAATAACATCTATGCTTTTATTTTTTGATTCATCTATTTTAGATATTCCTACGCATTTATTTCATCACCTGTTTCCTACTATATAACTTATGTATCTTATCACTCTCTTCTTTTGTCATTTCTTCAAGTATTGGCATATTGCATTCATTCTTACCATGCTGTGACTATTGAATTTTGATCATTGCAAGTTCAAGTAAGCTTTGATGATTATTTTTCCACTATATAATATTTTTATGTCCATAGTGATAAAATTTGTCTTTTTAAAATCATTTGCTTGAATTCAAAAGAATTATCCCTTATTTATTTCAGTGAACCAATTTATGTATCTGTCATTTGTCAATATGTAATTTTCAATTCACAAATATATGAGATAATCTATCAATTTATTTATTCATTTTTTCATGTTTGTTTTGTTTTCCGGTGCATTCAGTCTGAACTATTTGATTTTTGGACTTATCAACAAGTTTTACAACCTGAACTAACTTGCTTTCTAATGTAGGAAATCATGGTGCCCAGACACTATTTCTTTATTTTTCTTGGTTTCCTAAAATGGATATATGTTAGATAATTTGTGAGCCTTCTGTGTTTGAAAATGGTTTTCTCTCTGAATCTGGGAGTAGGAGAGTGGCTCGGTGTAGGATGCTAGGGTTAAAATGTTTTCCTCTTTTTTTTTTTTTTTTTAAATATTTATTTATTTATTTTTTGTAAACATATAATATATTTTTATCCCCAGGGGTACAGGTCTGTGAATCGCCAGGTTTACACACTTCACAGCATTCACCATAGCACATACCCTCCCCAATGTCCAGAACCCCACCCCCCTTCTCCGCTCCCTCCCCCCCAGCAACCCTGTTTGTTGTGTGAGATTAAGAGTCACTTATGGTTTGTCTCCCTCCCAATCCCATCTTCTTTCATTTATTCTTCTCCTACCCCCTTAACTCCCCATATTGCATTGCCACTTCCTCATATGATAGTTTTCTTTCTCCGATTGACTTATTTCATTAAGCATGATACCCTCTAGTTCCATCCATGTCATTGCAAATGGCAAGATTTCATTTCTTCTGATGGCTGCATAATATTCCATTGTGTATATATACCACCTCTTCTTTATCCATTCCTCTGTTGATGGACATCTAGGTTCTTTCCATAGTTTGGCTATTGTAGACATTACTGCTATAAACATTCGGGTTCATGTGCCCCTTTGGATCAATACGTTTGTATCCTTAGGGTAAATACCCAGTAGTGCAATTTCTGGGTCATAGGGTAGTTCTATTTTCAACATTTTGAGGAACCTCCATGCTGTTTTCCAGAGTGGTTGCACCAGCTTGCATTCCCACCAACAGTGTAAGAGGGTTCCCCTTTCTCCGCATCCTCATCAGCATCTGTCATTCCCTGACTTGTTAATTTTAGCCATTCTGACTGGTGTGAGGTGATATCTTATTGTGGTTTTGATTTGTATTTCCCTGATGCCGAGTGATATGGAGCACTTTTTCATGTGTCTGTTGGCCATCTGGATGTCTTCTTTGCAGAAATGTCTGTTCATATCCTCTGCCCATTTCTTGATTGGATTATTTGTTCTTTGGGTGTTGAGATTGCTAAGTTCTTTATAGATTTTGGACACTAGTCCTTTATCTGATATGTCGTTTGCAAATATCTTCTCCCATTCTGTCAGTTGTCTTTTGGTTTTGTTAACTGTTTCCTTTGCTGTACAAAAGCTTTTGATCTTGATAAAATCCCAATAGTTCATTTTTTGCCCTTGCTTCCCTTGCCTTTGGTGATGTTCCTAGGAAGATGTTGCTGTGGCTGAGGTCGAAGAGGTTGCTGACTGTGTTCTTCTCAAGGATTTTGATGGATTCCTTTCTCACATTGAGGTCTTTCATCCATTTTGAGTCTATTTGCATGTGTGGTGTAAGGAAATGGTCCAATTTCATTTTTCTGCATGTGGCTGTCCAATTTTCCCAACACCATTTATTGAAGAGGCTGTCTTTTCTCCATTGGACATTCTTTCCTGCTTTGTTGAAGATTAGTTGACTATAGAGTTGAGAGTCTATTTCTGGGCTCTCTATTCTGTTCCATTGATCTATGTGTCTGTTTTTGTGCCAGTACCATGCTGTCTTGATGATGACAGCTTTGTAATAGAGCTTGAAGTCTGGAATTGTGATGCCACCAACTTTGGCTTTCTTTTTCAATATTCCTTTGGTTATTTGAGGTCTTTTCTGGTTCCATATACATTTTAGGATTGTTTGTTCCATTTCTTTGAAAAAGATGGATGGTACTTTGATAGGAATTGCATTAAATGTGTAGATTGTTTTAAGTAGCATAGACATTTTCACAATATTAATTCTTCCAATCCAGGAGCATGGAACATTTTTCCATTTCTTTGTGTCTTCCTTGATTTCTTTCATGAGTACGTTATAGTTTTCTGTGTATAGGTTCTTCGCATCTTTGGTTAGGTTTATTCCTAGGTATCTTATGGTTTTGGGTGCAATTGTAAATAGGATTGACTCCTTACTTTCTCTTTCTTCTGTCTTGTTGTTGGTGTAGAGAAATGCAACTGATTTCTGTGCATTGATTTTATATCCTGACACTTTACTGAATTCCTGTACAAGTTCTAGAAGATTTGGAGTGGAGTCTTTTGGGTTTTCCACATATAATATCATATCATCTGCAAGAGTGATAGTTTGACTTCTTTGCCAATTTGGATGCCTTTAATTTCTTTTTGCTGTCTGATTGCTGAGGCTAGGACTTCTAGTACTATGTTGAATTGCTGTGGTGATAACGGACATCCCTGCCGTGTTCCTGACCTTAGCAGAAAAGCTTTCAGTTTTTCTCCATTGAGAATGATATTTGCGGTGGGTTTTTCATAGATGGCTTTGATAATATTGAGGTATGTGCCCTCTATCCTTACACTTTGAAGAGTTTTGATCAGGAAGGGATGCTATACTTTGTCAAATGCTTTTTCAGCATCTATTGAGAGTATCATATGGTTCTTGTTCTTTCTTTTATTGATGTGTTGTATCACATTGATTGATTTGCAGATGTTGAACCAACCTTGCAGCCCCGGAATAAATCCCACTTGGTCGTGGTGAATAATCCTTTTAATGTTTTGTTGGATCCTATTGGCTAGTATTTTGGTGAGAATTTTTGCATCTGTGTTCATCAAGGATATTGGTCTATAGTTCTCTTTTTTGATGGGATCCTTGTCTTGTTTTGGGATCAAGGTTATGCTGGCCTCATAAAATGAGTTTGGAAGTTTTCCTTCCATTTCTATTTTTTTGGAACAGGTTCAGGAGAATAGGAATTAGTTCCTCTTTAAATGTTTGGTAGAATTCCCTGGGAGGCCATCTGGCCCTGGCCTTTTGTTTGTTTGGAGATTTTTGATGACTGTTTCAATCTCCTTACTGGTTATGGGTCTTTTCAGGCTTTCTATTTCTTCCTGGTTCAGTTGTGGTAGGATGCATTCCTATATGTCTCTAGGAATGCATCCATTTCTTCCAGATTGTCGAATTTGTTGGCGTAGAGTTGCTCATAGTATGTTCTTATAATTGTCTGTATTTCTTTGGTGTTAGTTGTGATCTCTCCTCTTTCATTCATGATGTTATTTATTTGGGTCCTTTCTTTTTTCTTTTTGATAAGTCTGGCCAGAGGTTTATCAATCTTATTAATTCTTTCAAAGAACCAGATCCTAGTTTCATTGATTTGTTCTATTGTTTTTTTGGTTTCTATTTCATTGATTTCTGCTCTGATCTTTATGATTTCTCTTCTACTACTGGGGTTAGGGTTTCTTTCTTGTTCTTTCTCCAGCTCCTTTAGGTGTAGGGTTAGGTTGTATACCTGAGACCCTTCTTGTTTCTTGAGAAAGGCTTGTACCACTATATATTTTCCTCTCAGGACTGCCTTTGTTGCGCCCCACAGATTTTGAACCGTTGTGTTTTCATTATCATTTGTTTCCATGATTTTTTTCAATTCTTCTTTAATTTCTTGGTTGACCCATTCATTCTTCAGAAGGATGCTGTTTAGTCTCCATGTATTTGGGTTCTTTCTAAATTTTTCTTGTGATGGAATTCTAGTTTCAGAGCATTGTGGTCTGAAAATATGCAGGGAATGATCCCAATCTTTTGATACTGGTTGAGACCTGATTTAGGACCAAGCATGTGATCTATTCTGGAGAATGTTCCATGTGCACTAGAGAAAAATGTGTACTCTGTTGCTTTGGCATGAAATGTTCTGAATATATCTGTGATGTCCATCTGGTCCAGTGTGTCATTTAAGGCTTTTATTTCCTTTTTGATCTTTTGCTTGGATGATCTGTCCATTTCTGTGAGGGGAGTGTTAAAGTCCCCTATGATTATTGTATTATTGTTGATGTGTTTCTTTGATTTTGTTATTATTTGGTTTATATAGTTGGCTGCTCCCATGTTAGGGGCATAGATATTTAAAATTGCTAGATCTTCTTGTTGGACAGATCCTTTGAGTATGATATAGTGTCCTTCCTCATCTCCTGTTATAGTCGTTGGCTTAAAATCTGATTGATCTGATCTAAGGATTGCCACTCCTGCTTTCTTCTGATGTCCATTAGCATGGTAAATTCTGCCCCCCCACTTTAAATCTGGAGGTGTCTTCGGGTTTAAAATGAGTTTCTTGTAGGCAACATATAGATGGGTTTTGTTTTTTTATCCATTCTGATACTCTGTGTCTTTTGATTGGGGCATTTAGCCGATTAACATTCAGGGTAACTATTGAGAGATATGAATTTAGTGCCATTGTAATGCCTGTAAGGTGACTGTTATTGTATATTGTCTCTGTCCCTTTCCGATCTACTACTTTTAGGCTCTCTCTTTGCTTAGAGGACCCTTTTCAATATTTCCTGTAAAGCTGGTTTGGTGTTTGCAAATTCTTTCAGTTTTTGTTTGTCCTGGAAGCTTTTAATCTCTCCTTCTATTTTCAATGATAGCCTAGCTGGATATAGTATTCTTGGCTGCATGTTTTTCTCATTTAGTGCTCTGAATATATCATGCCTGCTCTTCATGGCCTGCCAGGTCTCTGTGGATAAGTCTGCTGCCAATCTAATATTTTTATCCTTGTATGTTACAGATTTCTTTTCCCAGGCTGCTTTCAGGATTTTCTCTCTGTCACTAAGACTTGTAAATTTTACTATTAGGTGACGGGCTGTGGACCTATTCTTATTGATTTTGAGGGTGGTTCTCTGAACCTCCTGGATTTTGATGCTTGTTCCCTTTGCCATATTGGGGAAATTCTCCCCAATAATTCTCTCCAGTATACCTTCTGCAGCCCTCTCTCTTTCTTCTTCTTCTGAAATCCCAATTATTCTAATGCTGTTTTGTCTTATGGTATCACTTATCTCTCGAATTCTCCCCTCGTGGTCCAGTAGCTGTTTGTCCCTCTTTTGCTCAGCTTCTTTATTCTCTGTCATTTGGTCTTCTATATTGCTAATTCTTTCTTCTGCCTCATTTATCCTAGCAGTGAGAGCCTCCGTTTTTTATTGCACCTCATTAATAGCTTTTTTAATTTCAACTTGGTTAGATTTTAGTTCTTTTATTTCTCCAGAAAGGGCTTTTATATCTCCCGAGAGGTTTTCTCTAATATCTTCCATGCATTTTTCGAGCCTGGCTAGAACTTTGAGAATCGCCATTCTGAACTCTAGATCTGACATATTACCGATGTCTGTATTGATTAGGTCTCTAGCCTTTGGTACTGCCTCTCATTCTTTTTTTTTGTGGTAAATTTTTCCACCTTGTCATTTTGTCCATATAAGAGTATATGAAGGAGCAATTAAAATACTAAAAGGGTGGCAACAATCCCAAATCAGAAGAGATCCCAAATCGTGAGTGGGGATAAAGGGGATAAAAATAGGTTCAGAAAGAAAAAAAAGAAAAACAAAACAAAAAAAAGGAAACAATTAAAAAAAGAAAACGAATAAAGAGAAAATATAAAAAAGAGAAAATATATATAATACTAGATAAACTAGTTAAAAAACGTTAAAAAAAGAAAAGGGTAGAAGTTAAAAAAATTTAGCAGAAGAAGAGAAAAAAAATTGAAAAAGAAAAAAAAATTAAATTAACTGCAAGGCTAAAGAATGATGGGGAGAAAGCCATGAGTTCGTGCTTTGCTTTCTCCTCCTCTGGAATTCTGCTGCTCTCCTTGGTATTGAAACTGCACTCCTTGGTAGGTGAACTTGGTCCTGGCTGGATTTCTTGTTGATCTTCTGCGGGAGGGGCCTCTTGTAGTGATTCTCAAGTGTCTTTGCCCCAGGTGGAATTGCACCGCTTACCAGGGGCCAGGCTGAGTAATCCACTTGGGTTTGCTTTTGGGAGCTTTTGTTCCCTGAGCACTTTCTGTAGAGTTCCAGAGAACGGGAATGAAGTTGGTGGCCTCCTGGTCTCGGGCCCAGAGGAGCCAAGAGCCCAGGGCCCCACTCCTCAGTGCGCCCTCAGAGAACAGCACCCAATTACTTCCGTCACCCTGTCCTCTGGCCGCGCTCCGAGCTCTCTGAGCCTGCAACCGGTTGAAGGTAAACCCAAGCTGTGAGCTCACTCCTCGGCTCTGTCTCTATAGCCGGCTTCCCTGTTCTAATACCTGTAAGCTTTGCGACACTCAGACACCCTGTGACCCTGCGGAACCTGAGACCACTCTGACCCCGTGTCGTCAGAGTGATGTCCCTCAGCAGAACAGACTTTTAAAAGTCCTGATTTAGTGCTCCGTTGCTCCTCCACTTCCCAGGAGCCGGCCCCTTCCCCCACAGTCTATCTTCCTGTCTTTTGGATTCACTTCTCCACCAGTCCTACCTTTCAGAAAGTGGTTGATTTTCTGTTTCTAGAATTGCTGTTCTTCTCTTCAATCTCCCGTTGGATTTGTAGGTGTTTGCAATCTTTAGATAAGCTATCTAGCTGACCTCGGCCTACCTGAAGTAGTCTCAGCCTGCTACTTCTCTGCCATCTGGACTCCTCTGTTTTCCTCTTTTTTAAAAAGACATTGCTCCATCACCTTTTCGACTCATTGTTGCTGGTGAGTGGTCTAATTTCTGCTCTCCACTTTTTGCTATAGAACCCATTTATTCTTACCAGAATAATTTTTGGTCTTTGATTTATCACTTGTCTTCTGAATTCTTGCAACCCAATAAATAGGCCTGGGCTTTGATTTTTTGTCAATTTGTCTAGCTCCATGAAGAAAAGAGTCATGTTAGTTAATTAGTATTAGACTGCATCAATTAGTTGATGAATAGCTTGCCTGTGTTAACAGCTACAGCAAATCTCAGGGTCAGAGCCATGAGCATTAACTTCCTCAGATGATACTGGCTTTCTTTTTGTGGTGGTAACATCAAGTTTCTTTTTTTAAGATAATTTAATATACATCAAAAATAAGGTCCATCAAAAATATTCATGATGTAAAAAGGTAGTGAGCATGGATGGCCAGAATTACAAGGTGGTACATTTTGTGCAAAATGCACAAAACAGATCTCACAGTGACAAGGCAGAGTGAGAAGGTGGCACTACACTCTTGCTTCTGTCCCTTTGTGCATAGGCCTAATATTTCCAGTGCTTAAGAGCTATGAGTTTTCCCCCCAAATAACTTATTTTGAATAAAAGGTGCCCTGTGTTTCAGTCTTGGTATTTCTGTTTTGAGTTCTTAATTTTGTACCACAGAGATGGATAGGCTTAGCATCCTTTTCCAGTAAAAACACTGTGTCTTTGAGGATATCCTTTTTGTTTCTATTACCTAGCTCAATAGCCCTACAGAGAAGGCTTTTATTTGATATTATCTGAACAAATATTTATAAAATGGTGACCTCCGTTACACTTTATGGCTCTTAATATCATGTTCTCAGCATATGGATTTGGATTGCTGTGATTTACTCAAAGCCTTTCTGGTGGATGAGAGAGATAATGATGACATGAGCCAAGTGGCTAATGATTCATCATCTGCTCTCTGGCAGGGCTCTCCATTATTGCTCTTTATAGGAATGTGGACCCAAGATCGATTTTATCTGAGCGTCGATCACCCATCAGAGATTTTCCATGCCTGTATTCTTTCAAAAGGAAAATTGCCGTCATCTGTTTCTCAAACTCTTTGTTTTCTTTAGTTCAAGTAGTTGAATTAGTGATACACACCCAAATCCCACTTATAAGAACAACAGGTTATTTTTTCTATTGTACCCATATCAAAGTTTTAGGCTGCCAATCAGAAGTCTTAAGGTCTTTTAACATATTTGTACCATACAAGATACCATCTTTTGGAACTTAGCTTCTGATTGGCCATTTTTTACTACATAGAGGCTCCAATAGGTGATTCATAAAGAACCAATCCGAGTGAAGGTGTTTCAGCTTCTGTGGGAAAAAAATTGGAATGTGTGTGTTCACGTGATTGTATATCCTTATACATGTATGGGACAAATACTATGGAAATAGTGAGAACTGGAAGATAAACTTCCCATAATAAATCTCAGCAATCCATACTATATTAAATAAGAACATGTCCAGAATTATAATGAATAATAGAGACTTTGCATTTTAAAAAATTACAATAGTTTCATTCATTCATTCATTTATTTTACAATAGTTTTAAATAATAGTTTAAATAATAATTTGTAATTAGAATTTTTGGTTTAGATACACTTTTTTTTTTTTTTTAAGATTTTATTTATTTGTTTGACAAAGAGAGACACAGAGGAAGAGGGAACACAAGCAGGGAGAGTAGGAGAGGGAGAATCAGGCTTCCCACTGAGCAGGGAACCTGATCTGGACCTTGATCTCAGGACCCTGGGATCAGGACTGGGCCAAAGCAGATGCTTAGCGACTGAGCCACCCAAGCACCTGGTTCATATACACTTTAATGATTACTAGAGTGTTACATTCTGGTAATATCCATCACTGCTTTCTCATAAATCCAGGAGCACATATATTTTAAAACACTCCATATAAACTTTTAATCTGGGATGTGTCTTGTTTTAACAATCATTTTCACTTAAGAAATAATGGGAAAAACACATATTCTTCCTAAACTGCTCTAAAATTAAATTATATAAGTAAAATAAAATAATTTTTATCTATTTCCTTTTATCAAACATATTTTGACTTGCTTTTAAACACAGAACATTGAGGAGGGAGCCTATCACATAATTTATCATAATTGTTTTTTATCTTTTTGAACGAATTTTTGAATGTTCTTTGTAATACCTCTAAAAAGCTATAGCCTCCAATCAGTATTATCCAGATATTAAATGCTTCCTCTCTCATTTTGTTAATCTCTGAGCTTAAGAAAAATAAGTTTTAACTGGAGATCAGTGGAAACAATTAACCTTGAGAAGAAGTATATAGCAATCTAGTTAATGGAAATATTTTTCACATTTTATTCATATGAATAAGATGACCTTAAAACACATCCTGGTTACCACTTTGCAATAATAAGAGTTCTATTAAATGACTTTAGGCCATGAAAAAAAATCAATTAAATGATCAAAACCTTGTTAGTGGAGAAGTTCCTAATACTAGATTATGCACATTGTCACACTGATGTATGTGGCTTGTGTAAGTTGAAAGATAATAATTTTTTTAATACAGTGTTTAATCCTCTGTGGGCCACGGGATGGTGTTATTAGAAGAAATGAAATGCATAGTATTAAACACTTAGTATTTTAAAGCCTGGCAGGTTTTGATTAAAAAATGCTGCTTTTTAAAAAATCATGTTATTTTATTTCATTCTTACATGGCCCTTTTTGCTTATTTTATTTTGTTTTGGCTTTTTTTTTTTTTTTCACGGTAGTATCAATTCTCAAGAACTTTGCACACTCAGAAGTTGCTTATTAAAATATTATGGGATGCCTGGGTGGCTCAGTTGGTTAAGCAGCTGCCTTTGGCTCAGGTCATGATCCCAGCGTCCTGGGATCGAGTCCCACATCGGGCTCCTTGCTCCGCAGGGAGCCTGCTTCTCCCTCTGACTCTGCCTGCCACTCTGTCTGCCTGTGCTTGCTCTCTCTCCTTCTCTCTCCCTGACAAATAAATAAATAAAATCTTTAAAAAAAAATATTATTTATTCTTGACCTGGGAATAGCGTACTCATCCATCATTATAACAAGTGTCACACCCAAATCATCTTCGAACTAGTTGTTCTCAAACTTTAGCATAAGAATTGCCTGGAGGATTTATTAAAACAACAATTGCTGGGCCCACCTCAGAGTTTCTGATTCAGTGCATCTTGGCTACTAGTCTAGGAATCACACCTTGAAAAACAGTGACTCAAACATCTTCCTATTCTAACTGTACTGAAGGACTCTGCTAAAAGCAGCACATCAGAATAAGTAGGGAAAGCCCCTTCATCTTGTAAATGTCTCTAGAACCAACTACTGATAAAGATTAATATCATGGGGGAACCTGGGTGGTTCAGTGGGTTAAAACCTCTGCTTTTGGTTCAGGTCATGATCTCAAGGTCCTGGGATTGAGTCCCACATCGGGCTCTCTGCTTGACAGGGAGCCTGCTTCCCCTTCTCTCTCTGGCTGCCTCTCTGCCTACTTGTGATCCTATCTGTCAGATGAATAAATTTAAAAATCTTAAAAAAATAAAAATAAAAAGAGAAGAGCTGCTGTATTTTTTGATTGCAGACAAAATCAGAGAGAGAAAATGTTGTATATTGTTAATTGAATAAAACAAATAAAAGAGTAATAACATTTGTACTCTACAGGTTTATGTATTTCATACATATGCACATATATATCACTTTCTATTTCTACATAGTGGCCAATATATTAACACCAAGAGAAACAGACAATCTTATTACCACCATTTTGCAGATAACACAACTGAGGAATTTAGAGATTAATCCCTTGCTCAGAGTCACACTACTAGTAAGGCTTAGGGCTAGGATTTAAACCTAGGCAGTCTGCTTTCATAGCTTTTTCTCTTAAAACACTACATCTCTATACCAGGCCATATGCTAAATAGAAGTGCTATGGCGCTGTGTAGGTAAGTAGTATCTCATTTCCAAACAGACTAAAGTATTGCCATCTTTTGGTGTGCTAGAGCATTTCGACTCAGCTCAAATTCTCCCTTTCTGTCTTCCTTCCCTGGACCTTTTGATAAACTCCATGCTTCTGCCAACCTTGGCTTTGTACCATTTTCTCAGCACATTTTGTCCTTTCCTTTAAACAGATAATTGCTGATAAGTCATTAATTTTGTTTTGTTTTGTTTTTTTAAATTTTTTTCTTCTGGGAAACCTGGGTGGCTCAGATAGTTCAGCATCCAACTAATGATTTCTGCTCAAGTCATGATCTCGGGGTCATGAGATCAAGCCCCACATCGGGCTCCTACTCAGCGTGGAGTCTGCTTGTAGATTTTCTCCCTCTGTCCCTTCCCTGATCCCACATGGTTTCTTTCTCTAGAATAAATAAATATTTTTAAAAAAATGTTTTTTATTCATCATCACTACTTACCCAAAGCTTTTCCACTCTTCACACTGGCTCATTCTCATATCCAATTGCCTCTCTCCTCCCTTTAGCCCAAAGGCCCATTCCCATTCTCTTTCTGTTATATTCCTTCCTATACTCCTCAGCGTCCCTCATTTGCTTCATCATTAGAAGTACTGTATAGAATGTAAGAGAAGGATTAATCAAAAATTGAAGTAATTAGTCTGGTTCTTATATGCTAATCCCACTGTGACGACGGTTTTAATTTAGTCTCTTTCCTTTTCCCAGCATGGTTTCTGCCACACTCTTAACACTGTTAACCTGCTTCAGTCTTACAGTCCTCAATCCAAAGAGATCTTTGGAAAGCATTAAAATATACAAAGGTTCCTTGATATTTTAGTGGAATTTATAATTTAGTAAGTCACACAAAACCCTGGGCACAATTTTAGTTTCTTTTTATTTTTTTATTTTTTAAGATTTTATTTACTTATTTGACAGACAGAGATCACAAGTAGGTGGAGAGGCAGGCAGAGAGATGGGAAAGCAGGATCCCTGCTGAGCAGAGAGCCCAATGTGTGGCTCGATCCCAGGACCCAGAGATCATGACCTGAGCTGAAGGCAGAGGCTTAACCCGCTGAGCCACGCAGGTGCCCCCACAATCTTAGTTTCATCATACACTAATCTTTCTCAGTATTCTTTGCTCTGAATTACAAAACCATTTGCAACTCTGCAAAAGATGCTTTGCCCTTTCTTCTTGATGCCTGAGCACAGGCTATTTAATTTATTTAAATGTCTTTTTTTCCTTCTCTTTCTAACTCTTTTTTAAATTCACTCAGAGTCAGCTAATTTGGAAAGTTTGTCTTCAGTGTTTGCAAAAATAAGATATAGGCCTATCCTTTCTATTCCGTATCTCTTTAGGTTTATATTCCTTAATGTGCATCCAGATTTTAAAATTCATTTAAAACTCATGCATTAAAAATGGCATTTTTCCCAATAAACTTTCATCTTGACCTTAAAAGTAATCCATATTAAATTGTTGCAAATTTTAAAATTATAGAACATGTACAAAAAATATTTTATATCATCAATACAATGAAGCATGGCTACTCCCACTCTGGTTCTCATTCTGGTTACATAATTATTCAAAAATATTTATTTTAAGTCTGTTAGAATGATCTCATGAATGTATTATGGCCATACTATTGAGCCTAGATTCTCTATTTTTAAAATTAATAATAATAACAATAAGAAAAATTTTCATTGAGCATTTATTTTATGCTTGGAACTGTAGGGAAAACATTATGGGAATAATCTCATTTAATTCCCATAATAATCCTGTGGGGCTGGTACTATTCTTTCACACATTTCCTGAAGAAGAAATTAATATCAGACAGATTAAATGGCATAGAAAAGGTCACAGAATAGCTAGTGGGATGTCAAGAATGAAATTTTTTTTTGTCCCAAAGAAGATGTCTTTTTAACACTAAGATCACAGAAACTTTTGTTTCTTTCTCTCCAATATGCTCTGTAAAATGCTGATTATCTGTTTTACTTGTTAGTCCTGGGAATATGTTTGGTTTGTGTGCTTAGCCCTGCAGCTTGTCCTGACCTGCATGCCCTGTCCTTTTCTTTTTTTTCTACCTTTTGTCTAGAATCCTTACACTGCAGTGATGAATAACACGATAGATTTAACAGCCTCTAGGGAAAAGAGATACTGTGGATTAGTCTTCAAAGAGAAAACACAAACAAATAAACAAAATAAAGTAAAAGTAATCACACTTTGTGAAGTCATATGAAGTTATACGATGGTTCCTTGGCTGCAGAAATACTAGTTTTTTTTTTTTTTTAATATATAATCATGAAGTAATAGATTACTTTTAAACAGCATATTATACTCTAATTTTTAATTTTTTGTCTTACCCTTGTTGTCTTTTTGAGTCCTTATTGTATTTTCAGAACTGACAAAAACGGTAAGCATATAGAAAAGTCAAGAATTACTTATATAAATCAAGTAATACATGAAAAAATTCATGGGTCATATTTTGCAAGAAAGCACATGCCACAGCTCCTGGGAATCAGTGCCCTTGCACGATCAAACACAGGCTGTATACAAGAGGTATGTAGTATTGTGCAAAGTCTTAAAGTTCAAAGCTCAGGATGAATATTTCTTTTTACAGCCATTACTGTATAAAAGGTAATTCTTTCTGAGTTAAAAGACTGTAATGACCAATTATTCTTCATGCCAAGTTTTATTCTTGGAAAAAGTAGTAAAGAGTGTCTACAAAACATGCCCCTGATAACTGAGTCTGTCTACTCACTAATTCACAAAGGCATTACAGAGATCCAGCATATAAATTAGGTTTATGTAAAACACATAATAATCTTTAATATGTAGATATACTTGGCTTACAGAAATATAGGAGATATATCTCTTACCTGTTTGGGTCTACCTAAATAGGTGGCACTAATGGAAAAAAAAAAAACTTAGTATTAGAGGTCCCTATTCATTTCTCTGAAGCAAGACATCTCAATCTCAACAATACTGATATTTGGTCTATATAATTCTTTGTTGTTGTTGTCCTGTGTGTTGTGGGATGATTAGCAGCATCTCTGGCCTTTATCTACCCTTCTCTATTGTGACAAACAAAAATGTTTCTAGACATTGCTAAATATTCCTGGAGACATAAACCCTCAAACTTTAGGTCATGAAAATCACCCAAAGTGCTTACAAAAACACAGATTGCTAGGCCCCATTTTCAGAAGTCCTGATTCATAGATCTGGGGTGGAGCCCCAATATTTGCATTTGAAACAACTTCTCATTTGATGTTAGTGATGGAACTGCTAAATAAAGCAGTTAATTAACTGCTAATTTGAGAGCCACAACTCTAAGAAGTAATGCATTCTTGCAAGATAATTATTAAACTCAAAGAAAGAATTGCCGATTTTCTGGCATAATTATTTATGTGTGTTTTGGACAGTTTGGTGTTTACAAAATAGAAATTATATTAAATCCAAATCACTATAAATCAGTCTTTAAAACTAAAGCTCTGAGAGTCCAATGTTCCATTAACTCATGCTACCTTTCTCATCTATAATAAGTAAAGTGAATGTATATGAAGATGAACTAAACTGTACCCTTTTCGAAAGCTTAAGTCAAATGAAATTGTGATTCTACTACAACCACTCAACAACTGTATCTTTAGTTCTATTTTTTTTTTTTTAATTATTTATTATTTGAAAGAGACAGAGAGAGAGTACAAGCCAGGGAGAGAAGCAGAGGAAGAAGGAGAAGCAGGATCCCCACTGAACGGGGAATCCAACATGGGGCTCGATCCCAAGACCCTGGGATCATGACCTGAGTGGAAATCAGATGCTTAACAAACTGAGCCACCCAGACGTCCTTTAGTTCTAAATTTAAACTGAACATAACCAAGTATGTGCCAGGGCTACCAAGGGAGCATCAAGAAGTAATGCTCAAGTATTCCCTATACGAGCTCATTCTGAGCATATAGAAAACCATAAACTTCTATTGTTTGAATAATTGAAATATTATGCCTCCCAAGTATAAATTATTCTACAACACATGAAAAGTACAAGGGGTCCTGCATCGGGCTCTCTGCTCAGCAGGGAGCCTGCTTCCTCCTCTCTCTCTCTCTCTCTCTCTCTCTGCCTGCCTCTCTGCCTACTTGTAATCTCTGTCAAATAAAATAAATAAATCTTTAATAAAAAAAGAAAAGAAAAGTACAAGGGAAGCAAACATCTGAATAATTTAGGCTAATTCGAGGTATAGAGAATGTTTCTAATAGATTTCAGCTATCTACTTAAGTGTCCTGATTCTTTTTCTCAATCTGTTTTTGTAATCTCAAGTTAAAATTTAGAATAAAGAAATTAGCATAGAGTCACTGTTATATTTGTAAAGGGAAATAAATTTAAGGTAGTTTTATTTTATTTTTCAGCTAGTTATATTTGGTGGTAAGTATTCACAAAGTTTGACATATTCTTACATTTGGTACCCACAAGGTGAGAAATGCATATATTTAACCAATTATTTTATTATTTTTTCTCATAAGAATAATATAATACCATATGCCAATATAGTATATATGCCAAATCATATATAAATGTGAGAGTTTCAGTTTTTCCTAATTTTCCTTCTTTCTTAGAAATCTGATTCAATATATCCTGTGTATAAAAGTACAAACTAATGTTATATTACCCCAAACAGTGGTGTTACTATGTTTTCCTAATACTAAAAAAAAAAAAAAAAAAGTTTCTTTTGATTCAAAGAACATTGCAAAACACTGGGTTAAATACAGGTAAATACTTTCCCTTAAGGTGTGACTATCTGAATTTTAATATATGAAATTGTATATCTCTCATGATAGTTTAGATTAAAAAATCTTTTCTCAACTTATTTGACTGTAGTTCTCTTTCTTTGGGACCATCTCTTGGGATCAATAGCCTTAGGATATTATTTGAGAAAGAGATCTTTATAATTTTTAAATCATGTGAAATAATTACCTCTTAGTCAAAGGAAAAGCTACTGTCTCTCTAGAAATATAAGAATACTGAAGTTCAAAATATCATATGACGCATGCAAAGCCACCAGGTAGAAACAGTGCTAGAATTCAAGCTCTTCAGCCCAGTACTGTTCTTCCTACCATGTTCTTGATTGTGAAGCAAGCCTCCCAGGCTGACTAGTATTCAGAGAACGGAGACCCTACATGCCCCCGTGACAGTAATAAGTGCATGGGTATAGTCAGAGTAAAGTAACATGCTCCTGTGACAGTAATAAGTGCATGGATATAGTCAGAGTAAAGTAAAACAAATGTGTGTTTGGAAGATTCAGGATCTAGATGGGTAGTAAGAGAGCTAGTCAGGGTATATTACTTGGTAAGAGTGTATTTTTATTAAGAGCTGAAAGAAACAGACTCCATTTAACTTGATTTATAATAATTGCATAATATACCTGCTATGGTTTCTACCATGGGGGACCAAAAAGATACGTTTTTGCCTTGAAGAAAGTGTTCTGTTCTTTTTGTTGTTGTTGTTTTTCTTAAATACAGGGAGCTAAACCATCTTCATTTCATACTGAGGAATATTAAATAGTACTATATGCTTACCTCGCATTCTCGTTCTTCTGTGAAAAGTATTTAATAATATAAAAACATTAGGAAGATGACATGAATATCTTTCTAAATACACTGTGAGCACTTTATGGGCATGTACTGTTTTTCCCTTGTTTATAATCTGTTGAATTAATATCACATACCTAACCCAAATTCAGGAATTTAATGATCGTAGATATAAATGTGCTTGGTAAACTAAGTTAAATTTTTATCCAGTCTTTCTGGAACCATGAAAATCATCATTGATAAAGTGTCTTGTCCTTTCTCTTCATTCATTAAGTTGATATTTATTAATAGCACCAGCAATGTGACAGCAAATAAAGACAAAGTCCTTTCCATAGAATTGTTTTCTGTATATGTCTTAATAAAACAATTGAACTAACAAATGACATTTGGAAAGGCTTAGCGTAGTCAACTAACTGAACTCTCAGTGTGATTGGAGCCCACCCAGAGATCAAAGGGTAGAGTGAGACACAGAACAATGGAGCTCTCCTAGATTGTCTGCAAGGACACTAGTCCTTAATCTTGAGTTTTGGGTGGACATGAAAATATTTTAACAAAGCAAATGTCATGAGGAAATTTGAATTTTGGAGACAACTCTTGTTGCAGTGCAAGGGAGGAGTTGGAAGGTGCTAGAATGTTTTCCGAGAGATCAGCAGGATGTTGTTCTTTTGCAGTTGAGTGGTGACCAGGAGGATGGGAAAAATAACACTATTTGAGGAATAAAATTAACAACACATGCTGTGTGAATATGAGCACTGAGGAAGAAGGAAGGTGTCAAGGATGTTTTATCTTTTTAGCTCCTATAGAGTGTTTTTCTTGCTTATGACATTATTTCAGAGAGGAACAATCATTTTGGTATTTAATTAAATCTGTGTTATAATTTTCTGGTAACTGAAGTTCTTAATACTTTTTAATGATGAAATTAGGACTTTACATTGTGAAGAAGGATACTCTAATTATTGGAACTATATGAAAACGAGACTGTGTAGGGCTGAGTCAGTTCTAGTAGTAGAAGGTCCTGGGGTAAAATACACCATGTTAAGTAATGTTATGCCAAGGACAAACCTACACACTATATTCAGAAATTTTTTCATCCACTTCACCTATCCTGGCTTCCCTTGGCAGTTGTATTCTGCCCTGTAAGTGAAGAGGTATTTTCTGAACAATGAAGATGAGTGTATGGAAACCGGGGTTAAACTAATGGAAAGCATTGAATTGATCAGCAGGAAGCTTAAGAAAGGTTAAAATAGCCTCCATTTTTATGTTGCTGTACAGTAGTGAGTAATGTTAATTGAATTCCCCTTGTGAGATTCTAAGAGATTTTTCCACAGGATCCTGCGCTGTATAAAAAGGAAACAATGGCTTGTGGTAACGTTAATTCAAGCTGAGATACATTAACTGCACCACATTATCGGTTGCTAAGAATGCTATTAACACACATCACCCACTGTGTATATTTGTGAATTAGGAGGTTTCCTTGTTAATGGAAATGAGACACTTTCCTTGAAAATATCAAACACTGTGGATGCGGAGATTGTTGTTAAGAAGCACAAAAAAGGAAGAACACATTTACTCTGGACATGTTGTGGCCCCTCTCCCTTTTGACCCCGCACTGTTTTTACTACAGTATTGCTTCACTTTGGATGGCTTGCTATTACTACTTTCCTTGTTTATTTGTTTGTTTATTTGTTCTTCTATTCTGTGTGTGTGTGGGGGGTGTGGGTGGCAGTGTTGGGGGATCATTTTGAATAGACTCGCACCATGAAAACATATGCATTCAAGTGTGCCAACTCATTCTGAATTTTCTAAAATAGCTGCTTCTTACTATACTTAAACAGAAACATACTAACTAAGGAATCAAGAAATTTAGGTTCAGATCCTGGCTCCAGGTCTGCCTGTCTATGTGCCTGTGACAGTGGGAAAGGAGGAAAAAGCAGTATTTATAGGAAGCCTATAATATGTTAGCAGAGGGCTTAGCTTTACTGAGGTCCTTTCCTTTAAATTAGCTCTTTTTTAACCTTGGGAGCAATATACTCTTTTCCCCCTCTCTTTAGGGTTGAAGAATCTATGACTCAGAAAAAGGCAGTTCCCTAAATGATATATAAAATAAGAGTGTTAATGGGCTAGGTGAATTCTGTGGCCTTTCTAACATACAACACTCACATGTTGACCCCTCCACTCACTGCTCTGCATGCTCAAATAGTTATTGTTTTAAAAAATAACAACATTGGATAACTTCATATTTTTGATCATTGTCTTATTGCACTGACTACATGAAATAAATACTTTGGATATTTTTGTTTGTTTAATTAATCCTCTACTTATAAACTCAGGTTACACATCATCATTATTCTACCAGATATTCCTTACACTTCACCAAACACTAAAAAGTAAAGCACTTAAAAACAATAATTCAAAAGTATGTTACTAATATTTTCACACTACATTTGTTTTATCCCAAAAGTGGACCCAGGGTATGAATATAAATGTAATTCTTCACCAATTACATAAAAACAAATGACAGTACAATTACATGATTAAAAATGAATTTTATTTATGCTTTTCCATGCATGAAATCTACATATTTCTTGTTTGGTTTGTAAATAGGCTCAAAAATACTCTCACAGGGGTGCCTGGGTGGCTCAGTGGGTTAAAGCCTCTGCCTTCAGCTCAGGTCATGGTCCCAGGGTCCTGGGATTGAGCCCTGCGTTGGGCTCTCTGCTCAGTGGTGAGCCTGTTTCTCCCTCTCCCTCTGCCTGGCTCTCTGCCTACTCGTGATCTCTGTCTATCAAATAAATAAATAAAATCTTAGAAAAAGTACTCTCACAAACACTTAATAACTTACACTGGTGAATTTCTCATTTGTGGAATAAATTAGCTACCAGTAGTCTAAACTAGAAATGGAGGGGAAGCAGCATGAAATTCAGAAGATGTGTTTTAAACTCTGTAAATGGTTATGTCAACTACCTAGATTACGAAGCCACTGATACAATGGGAATACACATTTAGTCTATTCATTGATTAAAAAAAAAAAAGAGGGAGGCGGTGATAGAATGAAGTCTGGTTCATGGATATATTGATAACACCACAGAGAATACTTCGCATTATTAAACATGTAGAATATATTAAAATAGAAAAAGCTTGCTGTTATATGCATAAACATTTTACATATAGGAAATAATTTTTGGTAGGTGAAGAGAAATAAAAACTTCTCTGGGAGATTTTTTCTAGGAGAAATAATCATAATAATAGTTAAAATTTGACCCCACGACCCCACTTCCTGTGCCAAAGATACAGCTGGTTGCACACTAGAACCTGTTTTCTTTTCTTCCTGGGCAGAGATAGAACGCATTTTTTCAATTTCCCTGGTGTTAGGTTGATATAGTTATAGTTATAATTGATAGAATATGAGCAGATTAATATATGCCCTCTCAAGCCTTCCAGGTCACTTACAATGCCCCACTATCTCTGCCCCTACCGTGACCTCCTCTTCTGCGCTTGATCCTGTTGACTCTTCTCTTTTTTTTCTTTTTTACTGGCTGGACATCTGGACATCAAAGTTTGCATAGAATTAGAGGCCATGGGTTGAAGAAGGCAGACCATGATCACCTGGCTCTCTAAATAATAACATATATAAGAGCCAGACATCAGCCAATCTAGAATTACCTTGGATTTACTATGTGAGAAATAACTTTCTTTTTCACTTAAGTCATTATGATTTGGGGATTGTAATTTCAAGTATTTAGCTTAGTCTAGTAATCAGTATATTTAACTGTCTGTTAATCACAATCCAGATGATACATGTCAAAAACATAGTCTAACATTAGAAGATCAGAAGAAAGCAATTAACAAACTAGAAATATACATGCACAATGCATAAATGAATATAATTTTTGTTAATAGAATAAAAAAATAAATACATGTATAATTATATCTTTATATATTTCCCTAAATCTCAACTACATTAGTAAATCTAAAAGAACTATCAAAAAGATGTTATACTGCTTAAAAAGGACAGAGAACATGGATGTTCACAAATTACCTAGTCAGAAAACTAATTGAATGAGCAATGTCACATTTCATCCTTACTGACCTTCATGGAAGAACAGATTATCTCAAGGCAATCCACCCCAAGAGCACTTTGCTTAAAAAACTAGGCATTTGGCTTACTCTGTGTGATTCAAGAGAAAATAATACAACAAGCAATGTGTTGTGAGTTTTTTTTTTTTTTTTTCTTTCTTACTTTCAACCATGTTTTGTGTCTTTCACTGCTTATTAGCACTTCCACCAAAATTGGTTAAGGAGGGGAATCTGAAAATCAGCACTTACCGATATTGATCCACAAACCTGTTATTAGTCCTATCGCCTTTACTACCTTCCCTGAATGGCCACTCAATGTCAGTCATGTTTTGACTACACCACTCTAGGGCATGGATTCTAATTTGAAAAATAGAACAAGCATTTGTAGCAGCAGACACTAGACTGCATTTACTGAGCACTGGCAACAGAGAAAAGCCTGAAGATGGCATTTTCAAGGCAACGGTCAATCCATTTGTTGCTATGAAGAAAATGTCTCCAGTATTAAGAACCCTGTATTGCAAAAAGCTGAAAAACATTCATTAACTAAAATCAATGCTTTCCTTTTCTTCTAAACAACACTGTTTGCTTTCGGGAAGTGCTGAAATTTTCTGCTGCTCACTAAAATGTATCTCTATCCTTTGTTAAATATAAACATTTTATGAAAGGTCTTGCTTAAGTTATCATTTTAATAGCTGTTTCCTGAGAGACACACAAATCTCAATTTTTTTATATTCCATTAGAGCTATTCATTTTTACTGACTACTATTAGATTAAGCTGTTTTTGTGGATCAAAATTTGAAAGAATTACTGTGTAGCCTTTTTGTTATAATTGTATTGATAGTATAATCATTTGTACATAGCATTTGTTTAACATTTTTGTTGAGCACCTATTATGTGCAAGATACTGTGATGGGTGCTGGGGATATAAAGATAATATATCACAAACCAGTTTCTTATATGAAAATAAGCATCAAGAACACAAACATAAACAAAAGGCCAGAGATGTGACAATGTTCGTTAAAGCTGGGTCTTGTACATGAGAACCAGTCTCAGGTTTAAAAAGAGGGTCCCTATGTTACAGTTTGTGAAGTGTTTATGTCCTAGAGGTCTGCTTGGACACTGAGTTTCTCATCTGACTTTAGGAAAAAGATAGCTAAAGAAGGGAAAGATAAGTAATAGTGAGACAGTTTTTTCAATTATTTTATATAAAAGTTTAGTCATTCATGAAGTATTTTCATTTTCAGGTGTTAGGTTGACTAACAAATTAAGAATTAAGATGCATTAAATGTCATTGGTTTCTGTTCTGAATACCTACTTATTTGTTTTTGTTTGCTTGTTTGTTTTATCCTGATTGGTGATCTAAGGCCAAGGTATTCTTTAATTGTCCCAAACAATCAAAAATAAATTTTTTGATACTGGTAAAGATGAGTCTGCAAATTTGTTCTTAGGCCTTCTAAAGTTCCTTCAGAGATATTTGGAATATCATTTGTAAATTAGGAATCGGCATTATATATAGGCAAAAATGTAAAAGTTTATATTCTTTTTATTATATGTAAAATCCAAAATAATAAATAAAAAGCAATCAAATATTTATAAATAGAAAACTCTTAGATAATTAAAGTAATCTCTTTATTTAAGGGATAATGAAATCTATGGGACTTAAAGCAACCCTGGGTTCTACTCCTGGATCCTGATCCCGGTCCATCAGTCACTATCACTTCAGAGTCATGTTGGACAAGTTAGTGAGACATTTTAAAATGTCCACATTGATAAGTGAGGAAGTTAGGTTTTATTCTTTGGCTATTTCCAATGATAAAATTCTGTGATTCAAAATACCTGCCCCAGGGGGTTCTTAGATATTTAGTGCCAGTTTGAACTTGAGTCTCCTTTCTCAGATCCAGCATAACAGATACAGCTTTCCTTTTACAAACGCAACTCCAGGGGGTAGAATGAAAGTATGACCAGGATCCTACATCTTCAGAAACTGAAGGAAAGAGTCTTATTCTTTTTGTGTATTAAAGCTTGTCTCCCTCTAACACACTATTTCTAGGATTTCTTTTTTGACAGTTCCAGAAAGTAGGTAAGAACTATTTCTCTTCTCCAGATCCTAAATAGTCAGAATTAATTGTGGAATCTCATCCTTTTTTTCGGATAACAGTATACTGTTATTTTAACAGTATACTTCAAACAGTCTTATGATAACATTTTGGATTTGGCAATGAAGCTAGAGTTAAGGGATTTGCTTGCCAAAGAGACATGATTATGGGAAAGAGCATGGGTTTGGAATAAGACAGATCTAGGTTCAGAATTTTTTTTTTTTTTTTTTTTTTTGGCTACTCACTGGTTGTTTGTTTAAATGATCTGAGGTCTGATAATTGGAAATGAGTTTGATACAGGTATTGTAAGAATTAATAAAGCAAAATATTGCAAAGTATCTCCTATGTAAACTATAAATGTTAGTGCCTCTTTCATCCGTCCTGTTTATCTTCTTTCCTTTCTCTGTGTATTCATTCTACCCATTTCCAGGGGAAAAAATAATACTGTGTACTGAGAAATATAACCTGTAAATGTTATTGGGTGCTAGAGAGTAGGGTTATGATAGTTCAATTTCTCATCATTCTTCCTTTCTGAATTTTACATCTAAGGAAGAATATACACTAAGAAAAATTGCCAGCTGATGAAAATAAAATTTAATTTATTAAACATGGGGAAAGTTTTTAACACCTCACAAAGAGAGTATTCATTAGTAAATATACCATAGCACCCTGTGTAGTTGAAGGAAGATTGAACATGTTTCCTATTTAATTTACTTTCAATTGGTGATTGCCAGATCCATCTAATTTTATCTCTTTACAAAAATGTAGTGGAGCAGAAGGGGTTGCCAAAGACAAAAAAGGATCAGAGAGTTTCCATTGTAGCTATTCCACCTGCTAAGGAAACATTCCCAAGGAATGTTCCATTCTCTGCCCCTTGACATAAATAATATGGGCCCTGCATAGAAGTTTCGGGGCGGGGTGGGGAGTGCGAGTTACTTCTCTATTCTTCCCAAAGCAACAATTTAGGGAGGGAAATTATTAGGAAAAATGTTCCACTCACTCTCTATATTCATTCCTTTTTCAATGAGCCCAACACTGATAATTATACCCCAATTCCAGGAGACAAGAAAGTATAAGATACACTCTTATTACAGCAAAGTTTTATTGCAGAGATTCTGAAGGAGAATCTGATCATATAAATTTAATTTTTGTAATCTGAGAAGCTGAAATGAAACAGGGCCGTTAAATTAAATTCTGTAATGCAAAATCAGCTGAAGAAAACTGAACCCCTTTAGAAAAAAAAACTGAACCTTTAGAAAAGAGAGAATTCATTCTTCTAAACCTGTATCTCCTGGATTCGTACACGGACAGTTACATGTCATCTTGATTTGTTTTTCTTTGATAGTGATAGCCATGACCCTTTCTTATGAAATTAAGCAATTAATATTGATGAGGGAGCAGAAGGCAAGCTGTGGACAAAGGAGATGCTGACACCCCACAACTCCCCCTCCTCTTAGGATATATGTGACATTCCTCAGGCACTCCTGGTTGTCCTAAAGCTAGGGAAAGGAAAAACAAATAATTAACCTATAAAGACCAAGAACTGCAAGACATGAGTTCTTCAGATGCTAATGCCTTGCCAGTGGTGGGTTGGGGGGTAGGGTTGGGGCAGGGACTACTTTAACTTGCAATGGCAAGGCCTCCAGGATCCTGTGAGTCTACTTTAACATATCAAAACCCTTTTGAAACTTCCCTTTCCCTTACCTCCCCCAACCCCATAGTTTATAATCAGCTGCCCCTCATAACCCCGGGTAGCAGCTCTTTTTGCCCATGGGTTATATTTTAGTAAACCACCATTTTGCATCAGACATCCCAAGAACTCTTCCTTAGTCCTTGGCTTTGGACCTCACCTAACTGAACCTCACCTATATTCCAAAACCATGTCAATATCATGTAAGATTTTAGTATATTTGGTATAGAATTCCATTTCCTGAAAACAGTTAAAAAGCAAAAACTTCTTGGCTTCATATTTAATAAAGTTATTGTTAATATGGATGAGAACTGGAGAGAGACATAACACCCTAAGTTATCTACTGCATAACATCTGCTATGATTGCATTAATAGAGTAAAATTCTCCATTAGTTCACCTGTGGTACATGGAAATAGCTTTGACATTCTTAACTCTCATGTTTTGTTTTATTTATTTAATTTTATTTTATTATTATTTTTGCAATAAGACAAAATGATTTAGTAATTAAGAGTCAGGCTATCAAGGGTCTCCAAATTTTACCACATACTGACTTTGTGACAATGGTTAAGTTACTTCACCCTGCATTACCTGATTATTTTCACCTTAAAATGTGATAATGAGAGTATAAATGTGATAGTCTCATGAGAATTGAATATGTAAATTTCTAGGAATAATGGGAATACAATGCAGTATATAAGTATGGTAATTCCATTATTAACCAAATCATTTTGAAATTCACTCTAAATGAATCCCACTGATACTTGTTTTGTTGTTGTTGTTGTTGTTTTGTTTTCCCTCCAGTAGAAAATAAATGTTAAAAGGGCAAACGTTAGGACTCCTGGGTGGCTCAGTCAGTTAAGCATTTGCCTTTGGCTCAGGTCATGATCTCAGGTCCTGGGATCAAGCCCTGTATAGGACTCCCTGCTCAGCTGAGAGCCTTCTTCTCCTTCTTCCTCTGCCTGCTGCTCTGGCTACCTGTGCTCTCTATCTCACTGTCAAATAAATAAATAAAATCTTTAAAAAAAAGGGGGGGGCAAATTTTTGTCTGTGCTGCTCTATCATCAGACTCTAGAAGTCCCTGACACATGTATTTTAAAAAATAGGCTAAATAAGGTAAATGAATAAGCAAATTAGTTTTTAAAAGCATGAGGGAATTATTGCTCTTATAATAACAATTAATTTAATCATAACACAATTATTTATTGGTCAATTACTATGCACCAGTATTTAACTACATTGTTTAATAGAAATCCCACAGGGAACTTGGGGGTGGTTATTCCTACTATCCTCATTTTAGAAATGAGAAATCTGATGTTCAAAAAGATGGATTATAAGCTATTTAAGATTTGTTACTGATTATCTGAACCAGGATTTATGTCCAAGTCAAGTATGTCTTATAGACAAAATATGATTTTGTTATCATTGACAGAGAATATTATCATTTGCAGATTTCTACAGAAATTTCTATGCTATAAATTTTAACTGAATTGAATTTCAAAACTTGATGTCATTTTAAAGTATAATGTGTAAAATGTTTTCAGTTATAGCTCAACATGCATAGAAAAGGAGACTCAGGATGGCATTATAGGAACAAGTAGCTTCTTAAACTTTAAAAAAAGGAGTCTTATTGATTTTTGCCCTGGCTGAAGGCTGTTTTGAAATAAGTTGGTATGCCGCTTATAAAACATGTAATAAAAAACAACCAAACAATCAGAAGGCCAAGCTGAAATTATTCAGCAGTTGGAATTTTCCAGAAGAAAAATATACTGTCTGCCATCAAATATAGGGTAGAAATAAATTGTTTTTTTTTTCTCTGAAGAAAAAAAAATCAAATAATGTCCATCTATTTACAGATGTAATTGATGTTTATGTATCAAAACTAAGAAGGAGAAATGAGACATTTTTTCCTCATTTTTGTAAGAATGAGAATTAAGCCCCAAATAAAATGTGTGATATTCTGAAGTTAATTTATAATACTATATTAATCAAAAATTTTTATGTACTTAATCCTATATAGGGGCTTCTGAGTGGCTCAGTTGGTTAAGTGACTGACTTGATTTCAGTACCCGTCAAGATCTCAGAGTTGTAAGATGGAGCCCCAAGTCAGACTCTGAGCTAAGCATGGAGCCTAAGAGTCTCTCTCTCCCTCCCCCCTGCCCATCCCCTCAAATAAATAAATAAATCTAAAAAATAATCCCATAGGGAAAGTCTTTATAAGATGATTAAAAACTAGACAGGAAGGGTTAAAACAATGAAAAACAGCCATGGTCAGGAGTGCCTACCTAAGTGGATTATTCCCTAAACATCTTTCAGTGGACTTTAGATTACCAAGCACTATTTGTAAAGGAAACTTCAGAAATTATTCAGTAGGAGGATGTGAAACATTTTTTAATCAATTACATGATGACATTAAAAATAACAGCAAATATTTTATGAAGTCATAGAGATTTATGAAAAGATATAAGAAAAATGGTAATAGAATAAAAAATGTTCATTCAGCATCCAACAACATTTATTGACTATCATGTACCAGCCAGCATGCTAGGGTGGGATTTATAATGACTTCTCTTCTACAGTTTATAATTTAGTCGAGATAAGATGACTTTGTCAATGATTCAAGATAAGGAGGAGATGTCACAGAGCAACAATGATAAATAGTATGTTTAATAGAGGGAACAAAATTCAGAAATTTTTTGTTATCTTTTGTTTTGCTTATTTTCCTTGCATATTTTATTTTCCTTAGGATTACAGGTATCCATTCAAAACAGGAAGAAAAATCTAGGTGAAAAAAATTGGCCTAATTCATCAACTGTATTATACAAATTTTAAATGTCAAGGAGCGAACAACTTAACCAAAAGTACTTAAAATATAACACTATCGATGAAATAATCTCAGTATATTAAAGCGGAGCTCTGAACAGCAGTTTCAAAATTTATTTTAGGCACAAAACACCCTAAAATTCCATCTGAAGTAAATATTGGTAGAATATAGCTACTTCTAGAAGTTCCATTCTAAACAAAATGATAACTTACTATATTCTAGTGATTAAGCTAGTGGTATCTAGAAATATAATGAGACTCAAAAGATAGTCTTGCCCTGCACATGCTCATATTTCATTCAGAGCATTAAAATTACATAGATGATAGATACAGAGAGATAGAAAGATGATACATAGATTGATAATAGAGAAAGAAAATTTTAATTGGGCTGGAGAAAACAATGAAGATTACCTAAAGAGTTGTTATTTTTTTATTGGATTTTTTTTTTTCCCCTGAGTTTCAAAGGAAGGGAGACTTTTCAGACAAATGCAGTAAGAAAGTTAGACTTTCCAGCAAAAGGAATAGTACATAAAAATGTATATCAAGTTTATGGGGCACCTAGGTGGCTCAGTGGGTTAAAGCCTCTGCCTTTGGCTCATATCATGATCCTGAGGTCCTGGGATCAAGCCCCACATCGGGCTCTCTGCTCAGTGGGGAGCCTGCTTCCCCCCTCTCTCTCTGCCTGCCTCTCTGCCTACTTGTGATCTCTGTCTGTCAAATAAATTTAAAAAAAAAACACTAAAAAAATGTATATCAAGTTTAAAGATTATAAATGGGTTCAGAAAAAAAGGAACCCTGGAATGCATGGGAAATTTATAGTGAAATTAAAAAATTGGAAGTGTCAGGTCTTAGCTTCCTTTTCACATTTATAGAGTCTGGATGACAGGGAACCACTCCGGTTGAGACTGGGTTTTAGAAAATTCACTTTAGCAGCAAGGTAGAGAGCGGTGTGCAAGACAGAGGAAACGAGAGGCAGGAAACCCATAGCAAAGTCATTAAAATGGTTCAAGAAAAAATTAATAGAGGCATGAAATAGGGAGAGACAGTGAAGAATAGGTGAAGGGAAGTGACTCTAGTAATGAATTTAAGAAGTTGAATGTGAAAGTATTTTTTTAACCAATTAGATATGGGGGTTAACTAAAAACAAAGAATCTATATAAGTGACTCTAAAATCCTCTCCCTCCCCGTTAAATTTCAGGTAGCCTTTCCCGATACTCAAACTCAGCATATCAGTCAGGGTTCAACCAGGGAAGCCAAACTGGTAGGAGGTTATCTCTATCTCTATCCCTATCCCTATCTATCTCCTAACTCTATATCCATATCCATATCCATATCCATATCCACATCTATCTATATCTATCTATATCTAAATCTGTATCTAAATCTATATCTATATCTATATCTATATCTATATCTATATATCAATCTGTTACAAGGAGTTAGCTTATACAGTTCCATATGTCATCTGTCAGGAGGGGCCAACTGAAACTCTCGGTTATTGCTGAAGCTGCAGATTATGACAACCTCTCTTTCTTGATGTAATATGATTATTGATTTTAATCACATCTATGAAATAGCTTAGCAGCAACACTAGATTAATGATAGATGAAGTAACTAGGGATGTTAGCCCATTCAAGTTGTCAAAAATACCATCACATGCAAATATAGACTTCAACTTAAAAAAATTCTTTTCTCAAACAATTCCTACATTTCTTGTTCAGAAAATTGGAATGAGTGTCCTATAATTAATCAAAATAGGAGAAAGAAAGAAAAGGGAAATAAGTAGATTTTGGGGGAAGAGGAAGAGTTATATTTTGGATTGTTAATTTTGAAGTCACCAGGGAAGTCTGAAAGATTAAAATATGCCTAATATTTTAAATGAGTTTAAAATTTTATGACATACTTTTTCAACAAGCTAATATATGATAAGGAATTTAGCACACTTTTCGTAAAGTAGTGTTGTAGGCAGGTGATAATGCGAAACCCAGGTTTTAGTCCTTGATAGGAAACAATGTGTTTGGGAAAGATACATAACCTCTCTGGATTTCACGGTCTTGGGGAATTAAGAGAGATAGAATAGACTATTATATCTTCTGTTGTATTCGATGATGAAGACATTAAAGTGATATTTCCTAAGTGTAATAATTATCAAAATAATTCTCTTCAGATTTGTTATTAACCAATACTTTACAAAGAACCCACAGTCAGTAGAGGATAAAATATGGATAATGTAGATAACAGGATGCATTTAAGAGAGACAGAGAGGGGTGGGCAGGAAGGGGGTTCTCTGACAACATCTAATTATTCAACCATTTTTTTTCTTTCTTCTTTTTAAATTTTTCATTCATTGAATAAGATTGGAACTCAACAGACTCAAAATTTTGAAGCCATATACTTCTAGGAATATTCCCTAGTGGTCTTGATGAAGTTCTGGGAATGATGAAGTTCTAGAACATAGGTGAGGTTCGGGGGGGTGAGGTCCGGAGCCGATGACCAAGACAGAATTCTTGAGACATCTTTGGTGCAAAATGGTGGTTTATTAAAGCACGGGGACAGAACCCATGGGCAGGGAGCTGCTGCCCCAGGGATGTGAGGGGTGGTCTATTATATACTTGTAAGTTGGGGAGGGGATTAGGGATGGTGTAAGTCTCTAAGGAATTTTGGAAGCAAGGTTTCTAGGACCTTGAGGGGCTAGCTATTATCTGGGGAAAAAGGTTATTCATTACCAGTAATAAAACCTTCTCATGAGACTCTTTAGATGTGTATCAGTAGGCCATATGCTTGGGAATGATTGTTGACACTATCTTGGAGGTTTAGAGATAAAGTTTCCTAAAGGAATTGTTAAAGTGGACTTACAGGATCCTGGTTGGGGGTAAGGGGTCAGTCAGGCTAGCATTGTCCTTTGCCCTTAGCAAAACCTCAAGGTGTGGGCAGTTGAGTCCATAGAGGAAAGCCACTCTGCTTGTTTCAATGGCTTGTCAGTAGGTAAGAAATTTTAATAATTTTCTTCTGCCTCTCTTTCCCACATCAATTCCACCAGTCTTTAAGTATTAATAATTTCCAATTCATCGACCGAGACCTGTCCTTGACAGGCATGTCACAGTGGGTGAACTCTATATTTGAAATAAAAGAAATTGAGGGACTATTACTGAGCCGGTGTGTTTTCTCTGGGTCTCTCTCTGAACAGTTTGTATCATTTCTCACTGTGATTCTTGCAAGATTTACAGAAATTTACAATGAGGTGTAGTAAGTAAAAAGAAAATTTTCATATAGTATAAGGAAGAGTATAAGGAACAAAAGTGAGCTAACTTTTTCAGTTTCAGTTTTGGTCAGGAGTGGACAAATTCATTAGACATTAACTTAGTTATCTTCAAAGTACTTTTTGATTATATTTACTGAACTGTTGTTTTCCAAGAGGCTCCAGTAGCTCCCTTATATTTTGTCTAACAATCCCCCAAATGCTTTTTGCAAGTAATACTTCACATAACTAATCCTTTAAACACCTGCTTTTTCTTCTCACAATCATAGTAACTCACTCAGTCACAGAGAGTATTGGGAGCATGATAAAGCAGAAGATAATTGTTAGGGGCGCCTGGGTGGCTCAGTGGGTTAAGCCTCTGCCTTCAGATCAGGTCATGATCTCAGGGTCCTAGGATGGAGCCCCACATCAGGTTCTTTGTTCAGCAGGAAGCCTGTTTCCCCTTCTCTTTCTGCCTGCCTATCTGCCTATTTGTGATCTCTCTCTCTGTCAAATAAATTAATAAAAAAATCTTTTAAAAAAAGAAGATAATTGTTTTAACTTTATTAAGATATTTTTCTTGTTTATATTGGCTTTTCATCTAGGCTTACTTTTTTTTAAATTTAAAAATGCGGCCGGGGCGCCTGGGTGGCTCAGTGGGTTAAGCCGCTGCCTTCGGCTCAGGTCATGATCTCAGGGTCCTGGGATCGAGTCCCGCATCAGGCTCTCTGCTCAGCGGGGAGCCTGCTTCCTCCTCTCTCTCTGCCTGCCTCTCTGCCTACTTGTAATCTCTCTCTGTCAAATAAATAAATAAAATCTTTAAAAAAAAAAAATGTGGCCTATGAATTGGCATGATTTTTTTAAAGAAGTTTTCTTTTTTTTTCTTTTAATTATTTTATTTATTTATTTGAGAGAGGGAGGGAGAGAGAAAGCACAAGATGGAGGAGGGACAGAAGGAGAGGGAGAAGCAGCTTCCCCACTGAGCAGGGAGCCTGAAGACGTGGGGGCTCAATCCCAGTACCTTGGGGTCATGACCTGAGTTGAGGGCAGATGCTTAACTGACTGAACCACCCAAGAGCCTCTGGCATCATTTTTTTACTACAACTTCAGCTTCAGTGCCTAATGAAGTAAATCAAAGATTAGAATGGTTCAAAATAATGCCCATTGTAAAAATGATATTGATTTCATTATGAAACGTATTTCTGTTTTCATATATTACTATCATTACCTAAATGGATGGGCATTCATTTACAACCTTTAAAATAATGAAGCCCCTTGGTCCTCCATTTCCCATTTGCTCTAGGCTGTCATTCAGATTAATTGTAAACAGGATTGGTGATGATATTATCAAAGATTTTACTTGCTCTTAGGGACTGATAAATTCTCTGTGATCATCTTTTTTTTTGAGGCTCTTCAAAGCTTAAGTGCTTAATCACATTGGCACCTTAATCATATATAAGACTCTTTAAGATTTTAAAATAACTAAACTTATCTTAGAGATGAACTTGAAAGCAGATTCGTTTCCTGAAAGGACATTAAAACTAGACCACGTAGTCTGTTTTATTTACTTATTTTACCACCATCTATACTCACACCTTAAACATTAATTTTCACACAGTTAATATGCACCTGATTCTTTGTGCAGCAAAACTTAAGTCAAATTACAAAACTACAAAAACAAAATAACAAATTAGAAAACCTGCTATTTACCATGATACTCACACATTCACATAAATACAGGATAGAGGCAGTTCTGAAACTGCCACAGAGAGTGAGTGAGCTATGATTGAAATACAGGATAGAAAAGGCAGCTTTATGTCACATAGGTGGGAGCTACATTGGAGACAACCACTGATAAAAATCTATCAACAAATCAAGATACCTAAAATTCCTCCTTGTTGTCTTTTAGTTAAGACATTACACCATCCTACTCCACTGTATACATGATTGCTTCTGGAAGATAAAAGCTGTTAATATGACAGCCTCAATTATTTTACGTGATGGTTTACACAGCTATTTAAAACTTTGCATGATAATCATTGTTTATATGGTTGGATTTCCTTATATTCCTGCATCTGATACCACATGTTCTGTTTCACAATAGTACAAACCAAGATAAATATCTGCAAATGTAGAAATGGAATTTCTGACATAAAGATGTCCTTTTTTCTCTGCTGTGAAAGGTGAACTGGGCTCTGCTATGAGGACACTTTGAGCTTCATTCAATCTATTTTTCTTTTTTTCTCTCTTATTCTCTGCATTGCAGAGCCAATATTTGAACCTTGAGTCTTATGGAGTTTATTTGGCCACAGATGGTAACCAAATATACTTAGTTACAAATGTTCAGTATTATAAAATAAAGTGAAATAAATGGCTCAGAGTCTTCATTACAAGAGGTGAATGTGTTAGTTGGGTTGGTGTTTTGGGGATGGTGGTGGTGTAGACAGCAACATGTCCTCAAGTAGCTGGATTCCTAGAAATGATAAAATGAATCTAGGGTATATAAATGTTTGTTTAGAATATCCCTATCTATATCTATGTCCCTTTCAATTCCTTCCTTCCATCCTTCCTTCCTTCCTTCCTTCCTTCCTTTCTCTTTCTTTCTTTCTTTCTCTTTCTTTCTTCAATCTATCATCTATCAATCATCTATCTATCTATCTATCTATCTATCATCTATCCATCCTATTTCTATCATCAATTCATTCATCCATCTGCCCATCTACTTACCAATCTTCTATTTAAAATTAATTTAGATGTACTTTGCCAGAATATAGCATGCACTGTGGGACTCTCACTGCATTAACCTTATGTGGGTGGTTGTGTTTTTCACATGAATGCTCTAGGCAAGGATATACAACATTCAATGTTCACATAATATAATTTAAAGTCCTGATAGCTTTGGGTTTTTTGTTTTGTTTTGTTTTTCCCTTTTTTATAATGCAAGTGCCTCATTCAAGCCTTCATTGCTAAGGCATCCATTTTAAAGATGGATCCCACATTACCAGTCACATGACTAGACAAAGAGCCAGGCAATCTTTGTCCACAGAGGCCCCATTGTTTTAGAGAGCTTGCTTGATTTCAATAACATTTGAGCGTCTTGCCTTTTCTCCTATGCTTTAAATTCTGGTTCTTATGTTTTAAATTAACCAATGAAGAGTGAACACACAGAACTCCAGACTTCCACACTTGACCTCTTTAAAAATAGAACCCAAGACCCATGCTGTCTCTCTACCAGTGACCTCACTATGTGGTCCAGGTGTTGCTATGTAATTCCCAGGTCTTGTAAGTAAAAAAACAAAATGAAACAACAAAACAAAAAAAAACACTTTATATTTTCAAAGTTTCCTGATGGTTGTTGCTGAAAAGCATATTTCAGTCATAATAAGAATGACAAGGGCATCTCTGAATATAACATTGCTTATTGATAGGCTGAGACCATCACAAAACCCATATTCAGAGCCCATGGATGAGGAACTTTCATAGCCTCTCTAAATCAGGGATTCTCAAAGGTCTGTACATAACCACCATATGTAGAAAATAGTAAGGTTTACTTGACACAATGGGGTGGACTGGATTTGGGAACATTTATTTACAAGAGGCTTGCAGAATAAGTTTCATTTCATTTTCTAATAAAACAAATCCAGTTTTAATAAATACATTAAATATTTAGTTTGTTGCAAGTTTTTAAATAAAATACTCTTAAAATTTTAATGAGAAAAATTGTGCTTACATCAGTGAATATGACCTTTTTTTACTTGAAGTAGTTACTCACACCTGCTTAAGATTCTTAATGACAATCTCTTGAAAATTTTCAAAAGATACTGTTTACAATAACAACAGCAAAAATAGAAAACAAAAAAAATGGACTATAAAACTGATGATAAAATAGATCTTTGAAATCATTTAGAAGTTTATACTTTGGAATTTTTATGTAAATAATCTAATAATTCCTTTGCTTTCATTGACAGATGTAATGTTAATGTGTTAATGTTTCTAGTGCTTATGAAAATAGGTTGGAAGTAGATTTGACATTTCAAAGGAAGAGTGAAGTTCTAAGTCAAGAATGGGAATGAATTGTTAGAGTAATCACTAGGCCATAGCCAGACTGTCACTGAAAGAACCTTAGAGATGGTGTTCCTGGGTAGCTCAGTGGGTTAAGCCTCTGCCTTTGGCTCAGGTCATGATCTCAGGATTCTGGGATCAAGCCCTGCATCAGGCTCTCTGCTCAGTGGAGAGTCTGCTTCCCCCTCTCTTTCTCTGCCTGCCTCTCTGCCTACTTGTGATCTCTCTCTGTCAAATAAATAAACAAAATCTTAATTTTAAAAGAAAAAGAGCCTTAGAGACAAGGAGACAGAAACGTCTAATAAATGTGAATTCAGCCATTCAGATGAGCTAGTAGACTTTTTCGTCTGCTAGAAGTAACATCATAGCCTTTTCCTCCTAGACTCCAGTTGGCTGTTCTTCATCTTGCAGAGCATTCTTCTCTAGTATCTGGACCAAGGGAATGTCCAGTAGCTCCTCTAGTACAGAGACCAAGGAAATGTCCAGAAGTTCCACGGGGACCTTGTCTATGGGTGGGCAGAGGTACAAAATCAGGGTAGCTGCTGAAGTAGAGAGATACCCAGCTTGGAAATATTTGGCACATCATCATGGAATAGATGTTGCTCATCATACTCCCTGACTGCAAGGATAGCATGGAGTGTCCTCAGACCTGTGTCAGCGAGGCCCACCTAAGGAAGTCAAAACCTGGAATTATGCTTGTAATGCATTCGGAACAAACTTGAGTGCAATATTACACTGAAATGGAGGCTCTATTTTATCAAGTAACTGTCATGGGAAATTATACTGTGGAAAAAGATCAACCAGAGAATTGTGAGCCTTAGCTACTGTTTTAAAATGTCGAGTATAGTCAAAGGTAGTTCCTGGATAAAAAAGAAATAATTTTGTGGATTGGCAGTCAGAGTTTTGGCAATTTGGATTTTATTGAGTGGTGTGGGTGGAAGATGTAGGAAGTGAAATCTTGTGTAAGAAGGGATAGAGAGAAAGTGGTGTAGGGAAATGGGCATGTGAGAGTCACCATAGGAAATTCTTAGTCCTTCAGGGTTTCTTATAATACCACTATGACTATGTGAAAATCTATGTCCAAGGTTTTCACTTTTCCAGTTCTGTTAAATTTCTAATATTAGTGAAAATAATTCAGCCTTTAGAGTCTACCAAATTTTAATGATTAATTTTCATTCTGTCTCCCTCACTTTCTAAAATATATTATTGGTTACAGGTTAAGCTTCAGGGTTCTCACTTTAAAAATTGTTCTTATGGGCCACTGCAAAGGAAAACAACTGTTTTTACTTTTCTATGTAGGGGAAGAGAATATCTTTGCCTATCATGCCTTTCTTCCCTGTGAGTCTCCTTTACTTTTCACAGAAAACACTGCATTTTGGTCACCAAAAGGTCCTTCCACACTAAGCAATTCTCTGCAGCACCAGCTAGGGCTCCTACAATTTAACACAGGTCTGACACTATCAAAGACAGAGAGCGTCAAACCCCACAGGTTAAGAACTCATTCCCACAAGATAATTCCCCACTATGTGGGGAATTAACACTAGATGTTAATTATAGGTAGTAAGTCTCAAGGTTATACACAGCTTCTATCTGATTTGGGTACAAGTCAGAGATTCCCACAATCCCCTCCTCAGGTTTGACTAATTTGCTAGAACAGTTCACAGAACTGACAGAAACACTTACTTATGTTTACCAGTTTTTTAATGGATATGATGAAGTGAAGAGATGAGCAGTCAAATGAAGACATTTATAGGCACGTTCTAAGAGGGTTCTGAGCACAGAAGCTAATGTGCTCATGGAGTTGTGTATCATCAACCCTGTGTTGATGTATTTGTCCACCTAGAAGTTCTCTCAACCCTCTGCTATTGGGATTTTATGGAGGCCTCCTCACTTACACATAATCAGTCAACAGCTTTCATTTCCAAGATCCATTCCCTCTCTGGAGGATGTGAGATGGGGCTGAAAATTCTAAGCTTCTAGCTATGGCTTGGTCTTTCTCATGACTTGCCCCTATCCAGGAGTCATCTGGGAGCCTATTCTAAGTCCTCCCAATAGAACAGTGTTCTTAGTCTCTTATCACTTACGAGCTTATAAGGGTTTTAGGAATCCTAGGTTGAGAATGGGGTCAAAGACAAATATTTGAGCAAGACATGTTCCTAAGCTCTTGTCACTTAAGAATTTAAAAAGTTTTCAGGAGCTCTGTGCCAGAGCTCTGTTCCAGGAACTGGAAGCAGACACCAATATATCTTTTCTATTATTTCACAGCCACTCTGTGGATTGAAAGAGTAGTATGCCTAAAACACACAAGCTTAATGCTGGTTTAGAATAGGCATCCCAAAATATAGATTTATCCTCCGTTTTCTTTCTCTTTTATTGTTTTGCTAGGGCAAGATCTTACCGGGTACTAAGAAAAATACTAATTTAGAAGAATGAAAAAAAACGCAAAACACTTGTCCTCAAAACATAGTCATGCCTGTACCTTTAAATTTTTCATCTTTTCTTGTCTTAAACTTTTAAGTAAAATTACAAGTTTTTGTTTGTTTGTTTGTTTGTTTTCCTGAAGGGTACAGATTTGGCTTTAGTTGATTAAAAATGTTTATCAGATTTAATTGGGAAGGAGGGATCCATTCATCTATTCATCTATTCAATAGTTATGTACTATCTTCCAAGCGGTGTCTGGTAGTTGAAGCTAATCCGTGAATCTAAGCCTGTACTTTTGAAATCGGCATTTTAGAAGGAGATACCTACCATAAACATATAAGTGTATCATACAATAACAAACGATGATAAGTGCAAATGGTAGAGAGGGGCACATTTGGAGAGGGTGGGACTGTTACTTTATAGAAAGTAGACCAGAAAGAGGTCTTTGGATAGTATTTGATCCTAGACATGATAATGCTAGGGAAGACAGGTAAGATGAAATCAGGGAGGCAGCAGTGAATGAGAAATATTATTCTTCTCTCTGCCCATCTTAGGTTGATTGGTTGAGGCCTATGAATCAAACTGATAAGAGACAGGTTTACAAGAGGGGGGAAAAAAGTGTTCATAACATGCAATTGCAATTCACAAAGAAAACTGGTTCAAGGAGGTTGTCAGACAATTAAGGCTAAAATACCATCTTAAGCTAAAAAAGGAAAAGAGGTTTGAGGATTCTGGGCAGAAGAGGGAAGTTATGGAATGTGATGGTAAAAATATGGTAAACAAGAACTGCTTTGTAAAGTTTGTTATGTTACTTTATGTTATGTCACATTATGTTTTGTTATGTAAGTTTTAAGTCAGTGCCTTACCATTAATAAGAGTTGTTCAGAGCTTTCCTCTTCTTAAAATGGAAGAGGGACATGCCTTTACAAATAGAAATTTCCTTTATAAATATAAACTCTCTTTGCAAAAGGAAAGCTTGTGCGTTATTTCTAGAAATAGGTGTTTGGCTCAAAATAATCCAATGCCAAATAGGTATATTTGGAGATGACACACTCTGGTACACTTCATTGTAATATTATATTGTAAAGACTCTATCCAAGATTTGTTCATATTTTGGGTGATACATGCTACCTGCAGAATTCAGTATTATAGATGCTAGGCAATATGCAAATAGTTCAAATATTATTATTTTTAGATAGGATTTCTCCAAAATCATGAGTCAGTCTTATAAATCTTACTTTATTAAGTTATATACAGTGCAAAATGAACCTGAATTTTAAAAAAAAAAAACTAAAATAATTAATGAATAACATAATTCTTCAGAATGGTGGAGAGAAAAAGGGGATTAATCAGTAAAGACCAAAAATGTCTTGCTAGGAGATAATATGAAATATTTTAGGATAAAGCAGCTGACCATTTTTCTTACTTCTCACTTTATCTCTCCAATCAGCTAGTACTCAAATGTCCTGAATATGTGAAAGCATCAATTCCTCCCAGATCTCTTTCCATTGTGCAGCTCAGCAGGTATCTTTTTAAAGGTAAAATGTTCATAGTTATCATTAACAATAGTAGAGATCTGTGACCAGGGTGAGTGCTTCCTTTGTTCCCTCTGGAACTTTCTCTGACAGATTTTCAATTCTCACTAGTAAAATTGAATCTATCTTTTCCAACTCTTCATCATTGTGTAATTGCATTCCTATTTGGGTAATTATCTCCTTAATGAGAAAATTACAATTCTTCTCAATTTCTGCTATATTTCCTGAGAACCAATTTATTTAGTTCAGTAATAGTAAAGGTCAACTACCTAGAAATATTTACCCCTTTTAAATTTTAGAACAGTTTCAGAATCATTCACCTGATTTTTAAGTAAACTAATCTCCTCATTCTAGGAAGACTTGGTGTCTATCCCTGATCAAATGTTTATTGTCTTTATTTTCAAATTCTGGGAAAATATTATTCTTTGGATAGTCATCAAACAAGTAATTTATTTCCAATGTTTCTCAATTAAAAAGAATAGTTCCTGATTTGACCCAGAAATTAAGCATTCTTTTTTAGTAATTTGGTAAATTTGGGGCTAGAAATTAGATGTAGAGATATTGTAATTCTGCATTGCTTTATCAGTAATAACAGCTGAAGATTCAGAGGTGAACTGCAAGGAGCATAGTACATAATTTTTATGTGCTTTCAGGATTTCAAAATTTTATATAGTTCTCAAACACATGGAATATATTTTTGTTAATACTAAAAAACATTTACTATATGCCATAGTAATAGATTTTGAATGACAGTTTGTGCCTCTTCATCAGAGTAATTAATTAAAGCCAGTCAATTCCTTTTGAGACACAATTTAAAAGCTTTCAGATATATACAAAATATCTTTAAACATTTTTTAAAAGATGGCACAATAGTAAAAGGCAACTTCTAATTTCAAATATTATCCAGGATTTATATTAAGTCTAGATGTAAAATATAAGTGATCTTAATTTTTTTGCATAAAATCATAAACATTAACTCGATATGTTAAAAGACCATATATATAATGTATTTTAGAGTAATAAAGCCATCAGTCTGAGTTTAAATCCTACCAATTTCTAGCCTCATAATTTTGTGCAAATTATACAACTCTGAAGTTTGGGTTTTCGTTTTTTTAAAGATTTATTTATTTTATTTTAGAGAGGGGGAGAGGCTGGGGAGGGAAAGAATCTCAAAGCACACTCCCAGCTGAACTTGGAGCCCAGCACTGAGGGCAGAGCCCTAAGCAGGGTTCTATCTCGGCCATGGGATCATAACATGAGCTCTCAACAAGAGTTGGACACTTAACTGACTGAGCCAACCAGGCACCCCTTGTAAAGCAGAGGTTATAATACCTGCCTAACAAGATTTTTGTAAAAACAAAGTGTGATAGATATATGTAAGTTGAACACAATGCCTGAGAAACAATGAACATATAATACATTATATTTTTGTTCGTTCCTCTATTCAACATACAGAGTATTTAGGTTTAAGGAAAAAAATAGTGAATATATGCATGACAGTAACAAGCTTATCTAAGAGATGAGGGTGAAGGGAATGGGAGAGTTATTATAGGGCTGGAAATTTAACTTTAAATATGGTGGACATAGAAACCTTATTAAGAGTATGAAATTTCGGGGCGCCTGGGTGGCTCAGTGGGTTAAAGCCTCTGCCTTCGGCTCAGGTCATGATCTCAGGGTCCTAGGATCGAGCCCCACATCGGGCTTTCTGCTTAGTGGGGAGCCTGCTTCCTCCCTCTCTCTCTGCCTGCCTCTCTGCCTGCTTGTGATCTCTCTTTCTGTCAGATGAATAAATAAAATATTTAAAAAAAAGAGTATGAAATTTTGGGGCGCCTGGGTGGCTCAGAGGGTTAAGCCACTGTCTTTGGCTCAGGTCATGATCTCAGGGTCCTGGGATCGAGTCCCGCATCGGGCTCTGCTCAGCGGGGAGCCTGCTTCCCTCTCTCTCTCTGCCTGCCTCTCCATCTACTGTCAAATAAATAAATAAAATCTTTAAATAAAAAAAAAAAATTTAAGAGGAAATTTAAAAAAAAAAAAAAAAAGAGTATGAAATTTCAGTGAAGACCAAAATCAGATGGCAATAGAAGTCATAAGAATACATGGGGGCTATGAAATTCAAGAAAACGGAAAAAAAATAAGTGCAAGGGCTTTGAGGCAAGAATATACTCAACATATTTAAGGAGCAAGAAGAGGTCCCTGGGTAGTAGAGACTTAGTGAAAGGAGGAAAGGAGTAGAAAGTAATGTTTATTGAATACTGACAATGCGTTACAAATGTCCTTGTACTTTGTATTTAATTCATTTACTCCTTAAAAAAAAATAGTGTAGATATTACTCCCCCAATAGAGTCACTGAGGCATACAGATATTAAATAACACCTGGTAAATGATGGGGCCACCATTTGAACTTAAGAAGTGGGGCTCCTGAGACCATACTCTGAACCACTATGTGGTAGGAGATAGAAGCAGAATGGTGATGTCAAGGAGAGCTATCACGTGGACTTCAGACTTGTTTGAGATGAGAAGCCACTTGAAGATTTTGAGAACAAGAGCTTCATATTTGTCTTTAATTGTAACAGGATCTCTTTTGCTAAGAACGATTATGTGGACAAAGGCAAAAGCAGGGAGAATAACTAAGACATATTTTCAATAATGAAAGTGCTCAAAGGCGGTAGCTTAGGCCAAAGTGACAATGATGGTGACAAAAATGGTGAAAATGTATTTAGTATCAGCATATATTGTGAAATTAAAATCAGTAGTATTCGCCAGAAGGATAAACGTGGGGGTATGATATATTCAAAGATAACTCTGTTTTCTGTCCCAGCATCTAGGAGAATGGAGTTGCCATTGGTTGAGATGGAAGAACAAGACCTGGAGGTGTGCAGGTGAAGGGATTAGTTTTAAGCACGCTACATTTCAGGTTTTTTCTTAGACATTTAATGGGGAATTGTTGGATGCATTGCAGGACACACAGTCTGGATCTTTTAGCAAATAGATGATTTTGAATCCATGAAACTGAATGAAATTCCTATAAAACTGAATGCAAATAATAATAATAAAAAAAACCTAGGAACTTCAAGGAAACATCTGTAGGAGCTGAGAACAGTCTACCCCAGAATGAACCACTTTGGCATGAAGATTAGTTTGAGCTGAAAGCAATTAAGACCTCACAGACTCAAGAAAAACTTTTGTTCCTTCATTTACTACATAGAAGAATCTAAATTGGGAGTCTTTCTTAGAGTAAGGGTTACTAGCAAAGATAAATTTTACTTGAGTGACCCATTTGTTTCCCAGGGAAAAGATCCAATCACCAAAGATCTGCTCTTCTTATTGCTGTATGAATTGCATCCCTTCCCTCTGTTGTCCCAGAGCCCAATCCCCTTCTCCTTAGTTTAGGATGGCATATCTACATCATCTTGCTTGTCTTTGGAATTTCCCTGTCTGTGGATTCCCTAAATGTACACCAGATTTTCTCCTGTTATCCATTTCAGGTCAATTTGATTCTTAATCTGTCTAGCAGGAACTTGAAGGGGACAGGATATTCTTGTTTCCTGACACTTCCGAACTTTAACCAGGAAGGAGATAAGGAGGAAGTTGGAAAAGAAATGAGAAAGATGAGCTAGAGAAATAGAAGGGAAACAAGGAGATTGTGATATCATGCATAGCCAATGTAGTGTTCCTAGGCAAAGTGATTGGGTTAAAGGATGCTGAAAAGTGACCATTAAAGATGAGCACTGAAAATTGGCCATTAAGTTTAGCAGGATGCATTAGTCATAATCTTGAGAACAGCAGCCTTGGTGGAATGTTAGAAACAAATAAAAACAGATAGATGGTAGATGATGTATAGATAGATAGATGATAGGTGATAGAGAAATGGAGAACTTTATTGAGCACTGTTTCAAGAAGCTTTATAGTCATTAGGAATAGGAATAATGCTGCTAGTGTCACCTATGGAATCAAGAGGGGGTCCTTCATTTTAAAGATGGTACATATAAATATACTTTATATATTTTTATATATAATTATACTAAATATATTTTATGATGATGTGGATAGTCCAATAAAAAAGGAGGGAAGTGATAATATGTGAAGAGAGAATATTCCTAGAGAGATAGCCTTAAGTAGGTGAAAGCAGATGAGATTTAATGCTCTCATGGATGAGTTGGGCTTATAATCACAGAGAATTTATGTACTGTGAGATGGGAAGAAATCATCTATGGTTGCTAATGTAGGAAAATGAGTAGATATGGTAGTTTGGATGTGTGGAATTGCTGTTTTGATTGCTTTCATTTAGTCAGCAATATAAAAGAAAGGAAAAAAAAAGTTAGTAGAGGGGGAAAAAAGACTAAGAAAAGTACTGTAATTGACAAATAGAATTAAAAGACCACTTGAAGTTAGTAGTTCTGAATTTAATGTAAGATTAGTCAGCATTGTTTTATATATATATATATATTTTTTTTTTCTAGTTCTGTTTAGATACAAGGACTGTTAACTTTTCACCAAAATTTCTTTCATAGTTATCAAACTAAGCCATGTTTATGTCCATCCAGCTAAAGATTTCAGTTTCCCTTTTGCCTAGATGTAGAAATGTGACAAAATCTGACCTGGGAATGTGCTCAGAGGTTATATGAGAAGCTCCTGATTCACTTGTTCAAAAGAATATTATTTACCTATATGTCCTCTTTCCAGATTATATGAACTAAGTCATGAATGTTCCCCAGCTCCAACCAACAGTGAGAAGATAAAGCTCTAGCAACAGGTTGGGATAAAAGGAACCTAGGTCCCTGAGTGTCTCCAGGGAATCCAAGTTCTCTATTAAACTGGGCCACTCCTTTTGCTATCTTTAGTTAAGAAAGAAAATAAACTTCTTTTTTTTAAAGATTTTATTTATTTACTTGACAGAGAGAGATCACAAGCAGGCAGAGAGGCAGGCAGAGAGAGAGAGAGGAGGAAGCAGACTCCCTGCTGAGCAGAGAGCCCGACGCGGGACTCGATCCCAGGATCCTGAGATCGCGACCTGAGCCGAAAGCAGCGGCTTAACCCACTGAGCCACCCAGGCGCTCTTGGTTAAGTCTTTATATTTTAGGGGTCTCTTTGTTTTGTTTATCCTTTACCCTAACTAACAATTGTAGGAAGATGCAAGTTAAAATAAGAATTTAGCTTTAATAAGATTCGAGTCTTGCTAACACTACAACAAAGCAAAGATAGTGATAGAGTTAAAGGTGTATACATGGGAAGACTTGTAATGATTAACCTTGAGATTTAAGCTCTGTAAAGAGGGAAATGAGGTATCACTTGAAGATAGTGAATGGTAGTAAAGTCAGGTGATACTGAATCAGAGCATTGTGGGAGTTAGGTTTCAGAGACAGTGAGACTAGAGGGAGAGGAAATGGTGGTGGAAAATGGAGTATCTAAAAGTGAAATTATGGAAGGGTGCTGACAAGATTTAGTTCAGGACCATAGGGCTACTTAAGTTAAGGTAAAGGGATTGATACAAGAAAGAACTTGACAGAGGACAGTATTAAAGTGACCGACAGTATTAAAATGACTGTCAATCTAGATATTGAAAACAGCCAGAATTATAAAAGACACAGTGTCAGAGACAGGGGTGTTAATCCAGGAGATAAATTTTCAAAGAGTAAAGAAGGAGTAACTCAGGGATTGCTGAATGATTTCAACAAGGTGGGAATAATTATTATCGTATTATGTGTTTAAGTTTCATGGATAAGTGAACTTATCTACTTCATATTTCACAAACCTTGGTGTTCTTGATAATATATCTTTGACTTCATTGCAGAAGCTGAGCATTAAGGATATTCCATAGCAGAGGGATAGACCACAAGTGTTCATATTATCACAACTGTGGATAATGACAAATGTTGAATTTTGGAGATGCAGCAATTTGTTGAAATAACAAATATTTTTCTAGCTGGTGTTCCGAATGTGTGTATGTGTGGGGTGGGTTGTTGTTGTTGTTGTTGTTTTGTTTATTTGGTTGGTTGGTTGGTTGTTTTTTGTTTGTTTGTTTGTTTTGCTTTGTTTTGTTTTTTTTGGTTTTTTTTTTTTTTTTTTAGCCCAAAGCAAATGCCACTGCCAGCAAGCAAAAGGGAATCATTTGTATCACAGCAGGAAACAGAGAAGATAACAAAAGAACAGTTTGAGCCAACTACAACCTCTTTTCCTGTGATCACTCTCCTTTCATAACTAAACTCAGTAATTAAAGAGAACTGGGCTTATTTATTGGATGCCTTGAAAAAGCAATTGAAGAAAAAAAAAATTGTAGCTGAAGGGAAAAAATAGATTTTTTTCCTTTAACCTAAAATATTAGATACTGGAAATAACATTGTAATTGAATAATTTCAGAGAAGTACAGAGCATCCATTTTGATTGCAGCTTTCTGGTAACTGTTTTTCAGAAAAATGTTAGCATCTTTTTCATTGAAAAATGCTTGCATTACTTTTCACCTTCATTATGAAACACCTAAATCAGCAAGGTGTCTGATTTTTTTCTGGAGACCTGGGAATAATCTTATTAACACATCCAAAGAGGGAAGATCTGAAATGTGAATGTGGACCTGGTTTGACGGAAAGTCTGGAAATTTAGAATTCTTAGGCAAATGTAAATACACACAACTGGGGTACAAATAGTGTAGATGGTTCTTCCATTTCTTTTGCTTCTGAGAAATATTGTACTTGACAAAAGTCTCTCAAATCATCTTACTGTGAAACTCTTGGCCTTCTAAGCATGGCATCCTCTGTAATCTAGAAATGAGTGCTGAATTTAGTCTACCATATATCTAAGAACACCATTAGAAACTTTAGGTATTGAGGGGCACTTAGGTGGCTCAATCAGTTGAGCATTCAGTTTCTGATTTTGGCTCAAGTCATGATCTCAGGACCATGAGAAGGAGCCAAAGTATGGGGCTCTGTGCTCAGCAAGGAGTTTGCTTGAGATTCTCTCTCTCTCTAATAAATAAATCTTTTAAAAAATAAATTTTAGGCATTAAACAAAGCAATCATATATTGTGAAAAGGGAAATAGGTAATTTATTTGTTTCTTTGAACCAATAAGTAGAAATACAGGCAGAGAGGAGGAAGCATGCAGTAAATAAACATCTTTAGGAAAAGTAGACCTAAGTGATGCTATATACCCAAAGACGGTCCATCATACTTGACTAAAATTATGGGACTAGAAAGAGAAAATTTGAGATTGAGTTTGCTACTGCTCCCAGTAAGGGGGGGGGAGTAGGAAATAGTTGCATATTTGTATGATAAATAGGAGGTTTATTTGTTGGAAAGCCCAATCAGCTATCAAATAAAAATGTTATAAGAAAAAACATGATGATTTATAATGTGACAAAAAATGAAAGCTTTTTATAATCTAGCAACCACATGTCACCCTCCATGTCTAGAGTAAAACAGAGTCAACAGGTTACTATATGGTAAAAATTATACTTGAAAAGTATATTTTTTTAGTTTTAAATTAGTGAATACATGTAAAATATGTAACATGTATTAAGCAGAACAATAACATTAACAAAGACACAATTGTAAAATTGTATAAACTTGTAGGGTTCCCTATCTGTCCCCTAATAGCCTTAACAGTTCTCCAAAGATAACATTGAATACTGATTTAAATGTATTTTTAAAAAATTATTCTCTTGCTTTTCTTTACATTTTTACTGGATATGTACGTGACCATAAACAACATATTTTTAAATTTCACCTGTTTTCTTGTGATTTGATCTTTAAACATTATTATTCTAATAGTTGTCTGTGTTGATGTGGGTAGCTGTGGGTTCTTCATTTAAAATACTGCATAATTTTCTATTTTTTTTTACTATACTGGAGTCTATTTATCCATTCTCTTATTGGTCTTGGGCTAGTTTTTTATTTGTTTGTTTTGCTATTACAAACATGTCACCTTAATCATTCTTGTGTTTGTCTTCTGGCACACATGGGAAAGAGTTTCTATAAGGTATATACCTCTTATAAAGTGGATTGATGTGTTAAATGATCTGGAATATAGAACTTTTTGGAAGATACCAATTAATTTTACAAATTATTTTTAATTTCACTCCTACCAGTATTGATATCATGGTTTCCATTATATTACATCTTCTAAAATTTATTTTATTTTATTTTTAAGTTTTTATTTTAACTGCAGTTATCTAACATGCAGTGTTATATTTGTTTCAGGTGTACAATATAGTGATTCAACATTTCCATGCAACTTCTAGTGCTTATCACAAGTGCATCCTTAATCCCCATCACCTATTTAACTCATCCCTTCACCCATCCCTCCTCTGCTAACCATTATTTGCTGGTGAGGATGTGGAGAAAAAGGAACACTTGTGTACTGTTGGTGGGAATACAAACTGCTGCAGTCACTATGGAAAACAGTATGGAGTTTCCTCAAAATATTAAAAGTAGAATGATCCTATGATCCAGTAATTACATTACTAAGTATTTACACAAAGAATAAAAGAACACTAGTTCAACAAAGATACATGTACCCCAATGTTTACAGCAGCATTATCAACAATAGCCAAACTATGGAGAAAGCCCAAATGTCCATTGACAGATGAATGGATAAAGAAGATGTAGAATATATTTACATATATTGGAATACTATTCAGTCATCGAAAAGCATGAAATCTTGCCATTTGCAATGAGATGGATAAAGCTAGAGCGTACAACACTAAGGAAAATAAGTCTGAGAAAGCCAAATACCATAGGACCTCACTTACATGTGGAATTTATATAACATCTTTGAAAAGATCTAGCATTATCAGAGTTTTAAAATTGGTGTTAATCTATTGGATTTGACTGTGTCTCATTTTAAACTTTCATTTCCCTAATTATTATTGAAGTTGAAGTTATTTTAATATATTCTGTAATCAGTGATGTTTCCTTTTCTCTGCAATGTTTATTGTTATTGACTTTTTTTTTTTAATTGGCTTGATGATCATCTTTTTCTTAAGAACTTTAGGAGTTAGTTCTCAATTCCAATCCTCTATGAAATGTATGAAAAATATTTTTTCTAAGGTGTGATTTGTTTTAATTTGGACTGAAAAACACATAATATATGGACTTTTTTAAAAATAAAAATGGCTATCAAAAGTTTACTAATGACTAGAGCAATATCTTAAAAAAGTAAATAAATAAGCTCAAATCCTAGCAAAAATAAATAAATAAACAAATTGCTCACTTAAATGATAAACCACTGGGTAAACCCAAATAAAAAAGAAAATTATTGAACCAGTTTTTCAGTCTAAAGAAAGCATGCAGAATATAGTACAGAGGTGGGGAATAATAAAGAAAACAAGAGATGTGGAAATTAGTTAAATTTGCAACATTACAGTAATTAAAGTTTTAGAAGAAAGAAAGTAGCATGGTTAGGAGGTAGTATTCAAAGGGATAGCACCTGAGACTTTTCCAAAATTAAAGAAATTAATCCTTCAAATCCAGAATCCTGTTAGAAAGGGCTTCTGGTACACATGAGAGATTTTAATAGCATTGAGCAGTGTCAAATGAACATGATTTTAGAACTGCATGGAAGTTTAGAAGTTATTAGAGTTCTAAAGCCTTACTCTACAGTGACTCTTGGAGACATCAAGCATATGGCCAGGTCCATTTAGAATGAGGACTGCCTCACTTCAGGAGTTCCATTTATGTGACTACAACATGACATACGTTCCTCACAGCTACTCAAAGCATTGCTTTATTGATGAGACAAGAAGAATGCTTAAGGGCATACCCTTGGGATTTAAAAACAGAAAAAGAGACATAACTTTCATTGTTATATCATTCCACTGAAACAGAACTGTCCTCTTCTTCAAGGTTATATGTGTTAAATGGACACAGTTATTAAGAGTATATGAATTAAAATCTTATACTTGGTGTGACAAGAAATAATTTTGGGGAAAAAATCATTATTTATCTCCATCCTTCTTACTCTTACCTTTGTCAATTGAAGCCTTTTTTAAAACAGGCTTTGTACCATGGATTTATTAAGCCTCTAGGTGCCAGGTGGGAGAACTCAAGTTTATATGTGGAAAAACTATCAGTGCTATTGATTGGGTCATCTAGCCCCAGAGAATTACTAAATGTGTTATTTCTCAGCTCTGTCTCTAGGACCTGTCCCATGAAGGGGTCTCCTTTCCTTCAGAAAAGGAAGATGTTCTGCCTGAGTTTTAGGAGACATGATATTTTTTTTGTTTTTTTTTTTTTCAATAACTGAGAAATCAAAGAGACAAATTACTAACTCAAAAAAAAAAAAAGAGCAATTTAATTCTGAAACTGGTGGCAGAGGTTAGAAAGGCATGGAGAAATGAACATTTTTCTTCTGACTTTGTCTGATGTATCTCCATGATTGCTTTGTATAAGGTTTTGGATCTCTACTTTGCTATAGATCTTGTTCACAAGATAAAAAGATAAATCATTTTTTGTCTCTATTGTAGGTCTCTGTCATGCCTATGTCTCTCAAAGTTTCTTAGACCTGATTTTTCTTCTCTAGATGTACAATAGGCAATTATATAAAGGGAGACATCAATTTTATGATTTAAAGGCTCAGCTTTAGCCACTAAATACGGATGTTTTTGTTCAGTTTTGGCTTGTATTGATGGGAGAGGAGGAGATCTTATTCTTGTTCATAAGCTAGTTATCTCCTATAAATTCCTTATGCAACTGGAATAAGGGGAGCATTTCCTAAAGTCCTCTAGACACACTTCTTTGCTACTCAACTGTTGTATTGAAGTTCAAATTAAAACTACTTAAATAAGAAGGGAGGGCAGAGTTTCTTTATCCTTTGTACTCTGTAACTTTGAACTTGAAACCAAATGCAGTTGCCTAGTGTATGCTTGCTGTGAGGTAACCTCAAAGGCAAAGTCGTTCAAATGACTGGTTTTCCAGGTTACTTCTTAATGGTACTGCCTAACCTCTTATACCCATGTTGTATGGCCTTTGTACAATTGGTTTAATGAGTATATCCTCTAATTGCCCCCCAAAGTGACTTTTCATCTGGAACATTAAGGATTTTAAAAGGTTAGTGAACCTTTTGAACTAAAATCGTGCTTGAATTAAAAATGTGTGTATCCTACTCTATGTATTATTTATTCACTTCTAATGGGACAATTCCTGATAGAAACCTTTGAAAAATTATTTTCATTATTGAAAAGCAAAACATGTTATTTTTTCCAAGTTGTGTGTTTTCTCTCTTCATTTCTTTGTTATTTTGTCTTTATGATTCTCACCTCCTGGGTCAAAACAAGCAGGCAGGCAGATAGTGAAAAATATCCAGTTGCCACCTGAATCCTGGCATTATGTTACTGGAAGGACTCAAACGATGATCCTATAAATGAATGAGTATATTTAAGACACAGAAGAGCAACAAAGAAAACGAATAGGATTATAATATAGTGATGAATTTGAGGGGGCTCTACTTTACAGAGGGAATTCATTGAAGGGTTTTCTGAGAAAACTGATATTTAAAGAAAGTCCTAACTCATGAGAAAGAGGCAGTCATATGAAAATCTGGAGAGAAAGAGAAGGAACAAGGTGGAGGGAGAATCAGGTTCAAATAATGCAATATCTTGAAGACTTATGGTGAAGAATCTGAATTTCATTTTAGTTCATTGGAAAGTAAAAAATGCCTTTAACCAAAAGGTGACTCATGTTTTAGAAAGTGTGACTGCTTTTTAAGGAAAGATAGCAGTTGTCAAAGAAAAAGTTAGATATTAGAGCAGTAAAGACAGATTTTATTCGGCAACTATCACAGCTAGAGAAGGAGACTTCTGGAGTAAGAAAAGATACCTTGGGTTTATAGCCAACTAGTCCAGGCAGAGGGTCAGTGGACAGAAAGGTATTAAGAGGAGACATCAAGAATAGGAGATGCTTGCTCAACTGTCCTAATTGGATTCTTGCTAAAGACAGGCATGGTTTTAGATATCAACGTGGAGGAAGAAGACCTGGTCAGGTTTCAAGAGTGATCAGATATCAAGGACAGTGGTGTCTTGTCAAACCCACTTACTGGAACTCTTCACTAAAACTGGCTTTAGCAGGGGCCAAGGATAATACCTAGTCCAAAAGGGAGTTCAGGGGAGACATTCTAAAGTTTGGTTAAGGAGAGTCTCTACACTCCTTCTATATGGGTAATGTACTGTCAGGGGGCTAAAGAGTTAAGGCAGGGAAACCTATCAGAAGTCTATGATGTTAGTGTAGATAACAGGTAACAGTAGCCTTAGCAAAGAAAATGGGAAGAAATAGTCATTCAGGGATAACAATGTTTAAGGTAAACCTGACTGAACTTACCATCAGAAATGAATCCATCCAAGGAGACCATCCATCCTCCTCTGCTTTTAGATTAAGCAACTGGCTGCAAATAGTGTCAATTACAAAGATGGATAGATTTCCTGAGGAATGGCTACTGTGGGGTATGTAGGTTGATCAATAGTCCTTATTAGCCAGGTTATGCCTGAGATACTGTCCAACAACTCAATTAGATGTTAAATGGATAGTTACTTTTGGAGCTGAATTGTTAGAGCAGGATAGGGGATAGAGAGAGAAGAGCTCTCAACAGAGACAGGGTTTAAAGTCATGGGATGAGTGAGATCAATGAGTAACAAACAGGAAGTGATGTGGTTTCTTCCACCTCTTGATCACAAGGATGGAGAAAGTACTTATGAGCTGTCGTAGTGAATTTTTTCATGTGAGCACCATGTAAAAACTGTCTATGGAAGTACATAATAGGGAAGCATATGCTCTGATTATCTAGTGGTAACTGGATACTCCACCATGACCTGTGATACATTTTTCTCAAAATTGTCTCATTTAATTGTCTATATGAATAGTTGTAAATTAAATTTCATAGAGGAGTAAACCAAACCTTAAAAAGAAATAGGACACTTTTTTTTTTTTTTAATACAACCATTTTCTGATAATACTACTACAGGGCTAGGATTCAAATCCACATTTGTCTGGTTAAGAAGCTTGTATGTAGCTCATTAAAGAAAAATGTCTTGAATCCTGTACAGATGGGAATAAATTAATCCCACCCCCGGCATATAAAATTAAAAATCTCACAGTTATTTTTCCCCTGAATTGTCAATAGCTAAAATGAAGATCCATAAAGCAGGAAGTGGCTGTATAATGAGCTTTAAATTTGAGCAAACCCCTTTAAAACACTCTATATTCCCAGGTTCCTCAATGTGGCCACTGAAGTCAGGGTCATCAAATGGAAGGTGATGTTGAAAAATGGGAAGTCTTACTATAGTTTAAGACCTCATAAACATTCTTCCAAATCAATGATGACTTTGGTTATCCAAAATAAAATAAAATATTTTACTGTTTTGTGTCTCATTATGTTGCATATTTAAGAACTATATATGGATATTTGTTTTATCAGAGTTTATGAGATCATTGGCCAGCCAACATGCTATTTTATATTTCAATGTCCTTTTCTCAGAGGTATGTAACAGGATTGACATTTACTTTGGATTCATAATCAATTGATAGTTTATATAATTGACTTCTATTCCCCAGAACCATCTTTCTTATTGAAAGTGTCTGACCTTGTTGTGTCTTTGTCATTCTACTAGAAGAGTCAATAAACATTTCTTCAAATAACACAGTTTGAGGAATATGGCTATGTGAAGGGACGGGAAGCCTACTAAACCACTTATTTAAATTTCTGTTTTCAACCCAATTCATTAGTTGCTTTGATATTTTTCTTACCACTTGATGAAATTTTCATTTTGTACTTGTATTTTTTAATTATTCCACTACTGTTTTTTGGGGGGGGTGAGGTGGGTGAGTGATAATATTTAAGTTCTACTCACTTAGGAAATTTCAGATTTATAATACAGTGTTATTAACTACAGTCATCATGTTTTACATTAGATCTTCAGTTATTACTCATTTTCCGACCTGAAAATGTTTACTCTTTTATCAACTGCTTCATACATCCTGGCCCCTGCAACCACTTTTCAACTCTCTGTTTCTTTGAGCTTGATTTATTTTTGGATTTCACATATAAGTCATACCATAGGGTGTTTATTTTTCTCGGGTTTCTTAACCCATGACACCAAACAAATAGTAACTTATTTAAGAATAAGATAATTTTAAAAAAGATTAAGATAATTCATTTCAAGACTTTAAAAGAATATTAGATATGTACTCAATAAATGTGAAGACAAAATGAATTTAGGGGTTCACATGCGGAAAACTGGCAAGAAACAGTAAGTAAAAAAGCCCTAAGGCATAAGTACAAAAGTGTACAAAAATACACTTGGCATTTTAAAGCAATAGCGAAAGCCGTTGGATGGATGGGGCAGACTTAGGGATAGGAAACTAATAGATGTAATTTGAGTGATATTGAGGGGCCAGGGGATGAGTAGCCTTTTAGTCCACACAGTAAATCCCTTGGGTTTCCTTCTAAGTAGAATAGATCAGGGCAGTGACATGATTTGTCTTAATACTTATTTAATGACTACTACTTGTAAATTATATATTTAATTTACATATATATAATTTTATAATAATTGTAAAAATTATATATATATAATTTATAAGTAGTAGTCATTAAATACACACACACACACACACATATATATGTGCACGTACACTGGATGCACACACATATATTTAGCTACATCTATCTGTCTATCCATCTATCTATAACTGATGGGAAACACATTGTATTTTCAACTTTGGAAACATAAGCAAAAATATGAAATTGTCCTGAATTCTAAGACACCTACAATCTAATAAAGAAGGTATGATTTATTTGGGAGACATACCAAAATGTGAATGGCTTAGGGTTCATTTATCTTCATATCTCAAGAATCTAGAGTCTATCATTTGCTAATTCTGTAACTTTGGATATGGTTTTTAGTATCATCAAAATTTGTTTTTCTCCTATGAAATACCAAAAATAATAAAAGATAATAGCTACTTTAGGTAATAATAGTGTATTGGAAAAAAGTAACAATACTCTATATGGAATGGAGTTGTAATTATCATTAACAAAATATCTTGGATATTAATATATTTGAAAGAAATAAGAAGGGAAGGAAGAAAGAGAGGGAAGGAAATGAATGTTTTTTTAAAATAAATGTATGTTAAATTTGTTATCACTTATGAGGACAGAAAAATAGCTGATAACTGTTTTCAAAGTGCTGTACCTTATTTTAAGTATTTATACCTATTAAGTCAAGTTCATCCTCAAAACTGCTATATGAGGTAAGTAATATATTTCTTTCCACCCTACAGAATGGAAAGTCGAGGTACATATTTTAGTTGACACAGGACATGACTGTGTGCAGCAATGTAGCAACATGCTAATATTAATGAAGTTCAGGGTGAGATTATATTTCATCCAAATGCTAATTCTACTAATAACTCTCTGAACCTGTGCTTCCTTTTCTTCAATATGTGGATTTTAATAACAGTCTTGTGCTTATACAAGAAACTGTAGCAACATTCTAGTGCATAAAACTTAGTAATTTTCTATGCTCAGTTAATAATTCATCAAATATGATGTATTGCTTAATATATCTTATACATTCAATATTTTTCTAATTTTCATTCATTAAGCTTATTTTATGAGTACTCTGCTGGTATCTTTGGAGTGGAAATTTATGATAAACAATACAAAAACAATGTAGTTTCCAAAATAATACCTGTAATCTTAAAGAAGATGAGAAAAATACAACTCCTTCCTTTCCTGGGTCTGTTGGCATTGTCCCTGGGCCTGTGTTCCTGTGAAATAATCTTATTTAACTAACTTATTAAAGAGTACCTCTTCATTTTTATTTAAAATACTAGAAGGTGACAATAGCTCATCAAACATGTATTTTAAGAGCATAGCCAACCTAAGTAGCATAATCTTAGATTCTGAACTTATTAATTCGGTTGATTTCAAGCAGTCTATTACTTTCATAAAGTGCATTATTAAATGTGCAACTTAATATGCTTACATTTTATATCACTATAACTCAGTATTACTGAATAAATTTTACTTAAATAAAATAAATATAATTTTTAAATTTTTTTTAAATTTTTATTATTTATTTGACAGAGATCATAAGCAGGCAGAGAGGCAGGCAGAGAGAGAGGAAGGGAAGCAGGCTCACTGAGGAGCAGAGAGCCCGATGTGGGGCTCAATCCCAGGACCCTGAGATCATGACCTGAGCCAAAGGCAGAGGCTTTAACCCACTGAGCCACCCAGGCACCCTTATATATAATTTTTTTAAAACCAAAATGGTGAAGGGAGCTGTGGGAAAGTCATGGAGGGAATGGCAGTGTGGAGTGTGTGAGGATTAATGAATGTCCTTTTCCAGTCACTCACACCATTACCTCACCTCCTTCATGAAGCTATTGTGTATTAACTGCATATGGGGTTTCTCCCTTGCATGATTTGCTGATTTTTATTTGTCTTCTTTGTTCAATTTTTTTTTTTCCTTTTTGCAGGCCATGTGGGTTGTCCCCAGGATTCAGGATTTTCTGGGAATTTGTTAGTAGATTTATTCACTATGAGTCTCACTACATATATGATTAATTATTTTTGAGGGAAATCATGTATTGTTTTTGAGCTACACCATTTTGTTGGAAAACAATAGGCTAAAATTAATAGTTAAAATTTGTAGGGACTAATAATTTGACAACATATGGAAAGCCTGACTCAGATTGACCTCAGACACATAACCTGTTGATGGAGTGTCCTAAGATGACAGGGTGGAAAGCTTTTAACTGAAAATAATTATGTTTTGCTATAAGGCCCTTGGGATAATGAAAGTTTTATGTATTAAGGGTTAATCATTTTGGTGTTAAACATTTCTGTAAGAATGGGAGGGATTTGTGTGGGAGTTATGATGGATATAAACACTTGCATGCTGAATATTTCTGATGGAGAGCGAGAAAGCCCATACCAGCTGACTTGAAAGGCAGCTAACGAAGCGTGGTTGTCAGCCATCAGCACCGAGAGGAGCATCATATCCTTGGTCACTGGCCTCAAAGTGATAGCTTTGGTTTTGACAGGGTCAAGCCTGCAGAAGATATAACAGCTAGGTACCGATTTCCTTATACACTGTACAAATAAGACTCTGGCAGATTTCTCAAACTTCTGGAAAAATTTGGTGATAAATTCTCATGGAAGATGGAAATAGAGGTAGTGCATTTCTATTTGTGAATATTGCTGTTTACGTTTAATCATAGAATGCATGGCCTGGAAAATACAAATGACTTAAGTATACCCAAGGCCATCAAGATTAGTACCAAGTATGTTATATGCACAGCCGATCCTTGAATAATGCCAGGGTTAGGGCATCAAACCCCCTGCAGCTGAAAATCTGTATAACTTCCCCCAAAACTTAACCACTAGTAGTCCACTGTCTTCTTTTGTTTGTTGGTTGTTTGTTTTGGGGGAGTTTGGTTTTTTAAAATATTTTATTTATTAATTAACTTATTTACGTGATAGAAAGAGAGAGTGTGTCTGTTGGGGGCAGGGCAGGGGGAAGAGAAAGACAATCTCAAGCAGCCTCCACACTGAGCCTGGGGCCCAACACAGGGCTTGATATCATGACGCATGAGCTCATGACCTAAACAGAAGCTAAGAGTCTGATACTTAACCCACTGAGTCACCCCCACTCCCCTAGTAGTCCACTGTTAACCAGAAACCTTACTGATAACATAAATAGTCCTTTAACATACTATTTATGTTATATGCATTATATATTGCTTTCTTGTAATAAATTATAGGAAAAAATGTTATTAAGAAAAACATAAGGAAGAGAAGATATATTTGCATTGTTATGCAGTACTTCTCAAAAAACAATTGCATAAAATTGGACGCATGCAGTTCAAACAAATGCTGTTGAAGGGCCCACATGCCTACACACCCATATACATAAACACACAGAAATATAACCTCAATATCAGAGTTGGAAATTTCCCTGATCCTTGAGATTCTCAAAAGTACTTGCTCCAAACCCAATTTTGTACTCTGGAGGAAACAAAACCACCTCTTTCAAATCCCCGGGAATTCTGTGGGCGCTTTAATTCTTGCTACCTCCTATGGCACTGAATTTCTTCTATTCCTACTAAACTGTTTTATGGAGCTCACCCTGCCATGCATGGCATAACTTTCTGGCAGTTTGGTAACTCAGAAATCGAAAACAGAAAATCCCCTTGCTTATCAAATGAAACAAAGCAATCCATATAATCAAGTTTATTTAATGTCAAGAAGACCTAAAGATAAAAGTGACTTGCAACAACTAAAAACTGTGACTATTAGCTATCTATTCTAGTTCTTAAAAAAGAGTTCTCTATAATTTCCAAAATTAAAAATCTACGTCCATTTTTGGTTCACTGTCTCTATTTTTTCTTCATTCTATCCTCTCCTAAGGACCTTCTCATCTTTCTCATGTCTTCAAATTTATTTCTATCCTTACCTCAAATCACACAACTGGCTCTCTTTGCGTAAGTCTAAGGACACTGCAGAATCCATGTTTATAAAGCCCCATCTAATTAAATTCTTAAGCATGGGCTTTTAATCTCCTAATTTCAATTATAAAAGAGGAGTTTTCATTTCTTCTATTTTATATGTAGTGTTCCAGATAATCTTATTTTGCATAATGAGGTATAATGAGAAAAAAAAAAACCCATATAAATTTTGGTGACAAAGACTGAAGGTGGACTCAAATTAGAATCCTGATTTTGTTATTTAATTGTTTCTTATGTGGAACAAGTTATTTAATATTTATTTTAATCCATTTCAATGAAATGAGGATAAAACAACTATTCAAATGGGTATTATGAAGAACAAAAAAAGGTGATACGGAAGCCAGTAAATAAATGTTAATTCCCCATCTAATTCTATTTCTTCATCAAGTGCGTAAACCGAGTTTCAAAGCAGTTCCATAACTTGCCCAGAGGTCACTAAAATTTGGCTCTCCATCTTTAAATTCCTTGCCTTAACAAAAACAAAAAGGAAAAAAAAAAAGTCAGGTGAACTTCTGGCTAGGCTAGAAGTCTGGATTAATATCCCCTACACCTCATCAAGATGTTAGAGTTGTGGAAAAAGCCATGACAGGTCAAGTCACCCTCAGAAAATTCCAGTCTGGATTAGTCTAGGGAAAATAGGTCCAAACTATATAGGACTATCCAGATAAATAAGGACAATTAGCTAATTAACCACGTGAAAAAGAGAATAAAAAGAAAAATAAGTATATAAAGTAACGCTAGAGTAATTTCTAGGTGGGACTGCAGAGCGTTTCACTTTTTTTTTTTTGTTTGTTTGCGTTTCACATTCTTTTACTTAGATTTCTCTTTATTACTGGGATTGCATGCAGAGTCTTGAAACAAAGGATAAGAGTAAACACAACAGTAAGATGGTATTCTTTTTGGAATGGTAGGGTTTATACCTTATCTGCTTTCTGAATATGCAAGAAACATTAGAACAATGTTGATATCTTAGAAATTAATTAATTTTGATTTAGTCTGCTCTATGTGCTGAGAAAAATTATATGTTTTACTATTTATTTCATATAGGCTGTATCTGGATTCTAAACCCATAAGCCTGACAGTCAACAACTATGGAGCAGAGCTCTTGAAGGTGGTTTCATTCTTGCTACTTGGGTCTTCTCTTCACCTGTCAATGTATTTCCCAGAATGTAAGCATCCTTAATGACCAGAAACATTCACTTTTAACCTATTATTGAAAGAGTTCAATTTATTCTTTGGCAAAAAGAAAAAAAAATGAAAGAAAAAAGAACAGAATGAAGGAAGGAGGGATGGAAGAAGGGAAAGAAGAAAGCATGAAGGAAGGGAGAAAGAAAATGAAATTAAGGTGCCTTTGTAAAGAATTAAGATATTTTGAATTTGCAAAGACAGGAGAAATGTTCCAAATGATAGGAATTATATCTGAACTACCTATATTTTCAATTTCTGTTTTCAATCAATTCATGAATCTCTAAAAAGAAAAGATAGTATGTGCTCATTTGCATACTAATTTACATTCCTTACCCAAAGAACTTCTGATTTTTCTCTGATAGTAAAATAAAAGGGGAATGGTTATCCAGTATTTCATTTTCACTTATTTTCAGAAAATGATACAGTTGTAATACACCTCTAAAAAATTCTCATGATTTTAGAACAGTTATCGCAAAAATTTGTTTTCTCCTCCAAAAATGAACAAATATTCTTTTTCTTTTACAAAATCCTTTAAGTTTGGACATCTTTTTTACTCCTTGGTAAGAATGACAAATCCTGCCTCATCTTTTGGGCCAAGTGGGGTTGTAGTGAGATGGAACCATGGCAATCATTTACATGTCTCTAGAAATCGTACGCAAACAACTCATACTTTCAGTTAGTGTGAAAGCTTATGGTAATCATATAATTACACATGTAGGAAAAATTTGGAGCTCACATGGATCAGTTCTTCCTTTGGGAAAAATAGGAAAAGTTGATGTGGGTTCAAGAATGTTACGATATCGGGGTCATGATACCTTAGATGTTGCAGAATAAAATACTACTTTACTTTACATATCCAATAATAGACTTTTCAAAATGTGTCTGAGTTGATTTACAGATGAATTACAAAAAAGAATTTCAGTTTACCTTAGGCTGTCAAAACTAGTGTTAGTGATAAAACTCCGTGTTTGTATCCTCAGTGGAGAGTTGGGTCAGAGATGAGCCATGGCAGATAAAACTGAAGCAATTTTATGTTCCACTTTAATTCTCTAACAAATGTGAGGACACAGGGAGTACATGGCCCAAGGGCATCCCTATGGTTTAGGCTAGTGGTAAATCACAACATGGATTCAACCTTTCTCTTACTGGATGTTTATATACTGACAAAATCAGGTTAATGTGAACATTAAGGTGAACTACAAAAAGGAAAAGACTTTCACAAAAGGGCAGCCTAAGGTAGATGGATATTTAATAATAGTAAACAACAGTTGCTGGTCAATCTCACACATGCCTAACCCTGAGCTCCTTAGTATCATCATTTGGCAGAGCACCCTTTTTTCTACCAACATCTTACCCTTTACCTCAGAGCATTATCCATTATCTCTAACTCACTAAGAATAGCTTTGAAAATCACCAATGAAAAATGACGCGTTCCTAAAAATCCTTCTTACCCTTCAGAAGGAAAGATGAATTGTGAATACGATACTGATAAACCTTCATTGTTGAAATGGTAATAAACCATATGTTGGATGTTTATTTTGGTCTGATAAGATTCCAGCAAGTATCTGAAATAAGACATATTTAACCAAATCACCATAAAATTTCTTTTTCCTTACAGAATGAAATGTACAGGAAGAACACTCAATTATTCAAAGAAAAAAATAGAATTCTGTAAAGTTGTCTTTTTTTATGTGTTTGAAGATTCAGCATACCTTATATCTTAATCTATTCATATTTTAAAGGAATAATAATAGAATGTATTAAATACTAAGAAACTAAAGCATATGTAAAATTATCATAGTAGATGTCTTTGTATGAACTTTAGAACAATTTAGTATCATGACTAGTTGCATTAATCAGTGTTGCCAGAAATCTTAGCTCTGTTGGTTACTAGGAATGCTGCAAATGTCACATCACCTTGCTTGCTCTTGCCTCCTCACTCCCCAGGAAGGAAGCAGATAATTGTAAATCTCACAGAATATTCTGCCCAAAGCATTGCAGCAAGCTGGTCTAAGAGATTATGTCTCTGAAGTTGTCAGGTTTGAGATTTTTCTGTGGAATGGCCTCAAGGAGCGAATACCATTGTAACCACTTACTTTATACAAGAAGGTACGTGAGGTTAAAGGCGGCACTGAGCTGTTCTGTAGTTACACTAAGGCCAGAGTAAGAAAGAACAGGCTTACACTGCACCAGGTCCAAAGAAGGTTGGAGAAAAGAAAGCATTTCCTGAAAGTGGGTAAAGTTTTACCAATGAAAGCTGTTCTGGGAAACCTTTAGATAGAATTCTCTACACAGAGGAGCGATTCTTACAGTTAGCACCCTTACCGTGTGAGGATATGTCTAATTTCCAAACAGGTCAAGAATGGCAAACGAAGTGTGGAGGTGAATCTTCTTTCATCAGCTCTCACAAATATAGAAAAGTAAAGAAAAGGAAGAAAATGCAGTTCAGGGAAATCCACAAGGGGTCTCCCAGCTGGCCAGCAGCACCAACCGCCCCTGCAGATCTCTGAACACAAAAATGTAAATGCAATCATTTTCAAAGGGTAATCCAAGGATAGGTGCACAGGTGCCTTGGCATGCCTGGGTATTTACGTATACATGACTAGAAGTACATTTTATTTTTATATTTGCACTAAATACTACATAAATTGTTAGAAAAACACCACCCTTAAAAGTTAAGGACCAAAAGGTCGGCTTCATCAGGTCACGATTTATGTAAATATTTTACGGACTTTCTGGACTCACCTCATACCACACCAGGACCTCCCTTGCTCTTCCAAATTGGGTTTCTTATTAACTGGGAGAACAGGTATTTCTGCTGAATGGGACATACTGTGTGGTGGCTTTGTGATTTGAACAAATTTCCATTAGCTTCTAGGAAGAAATCACAAAATTGATTTTCATCTGTGAACTGAGACAGGACGTAAAAAACTCCCCAGAGAGAGTAGGGAAAAAAAAAAAAAGAAAGAAAGAAAGAAAGATTGTAGGCTGTGAACCTAATGCTGAAAATTATTTCAGGATATTTAACGTGGAACATGATTTAATCAGCCCTAATGAAAACCATGAAGGCTCTAATACTTTTAATATGTTTTTTTCCAGATTTTTGTATTATTATTTAATATCTGCCCTTAAACAGTGATAAAAGAGAATGAGCAGCACCAAAGGTATATTTAGGTTGAAGAGCGGGTGGTGGAGGGGGTGGGTACTAAAGCACATTTAAATGTTTCTTCAAGCGAGATTTCATTCCTCCCAAACCAATCTTCCAACACAAGTTTCGTGAGCATAAAAACACTTAATAAGTACCATTGAATGATGATTAACTTCCCAAATTACCAGCTAATTAATCTGCTGTGAATTTAATTGGTGAATTCAGCCCTCCAAGTCAGAAGCTAGTAGGGTGGGCAGTCTCAAATTAATTCCTCTTGAAAAACTAGAAAGCTAGAAAAATCCTATTAATTCACGCTAAATATAACTGATTAGAGAAAAACATTTTGATAATGAACATGCTGTTTTGTCCTTCTCTTTTCCTTTAGTACTAAATAGTCTAGATGCCAGGTTGCTTCTACTTTTAATGAATTTTACAAACAAAGCTTATTGTTAAGCAAATACGATGGTCTTAAAGATTCCACTTAAAAGTTTTACAATTTGGCCATGCAAAATATTTTTGAAATAAGAATTAGTTCAGCTGAAAGAGCTTCCTGTTATATGATCTGCTGGAAAATCAATGTGAAAAAGTAACTTCAAAATTGCACCTATGAGAAAGGGTCAAATACATTTTAAATATTATCTATCAGTTTGAATTAGTAGTTTTTTCTACTTTCAAGAAAACTATAATTAATAAAATAATAACTATTATTTGTTGAATGTATACTAGGTCTGAGGGAAGGTATATTATTTGTAACTTATCAAACTATTTAGATGTTACTGAAAACATCTTAGAAATGAAGAAATTGGGCAAAGAAGAAGTTAATGGCCCAGGATAGTAGGAGTAGAATTTAAAGGCAGATGCATGTAACTGCAAGACCTATTATTTTAAAATTCTTTCTTACTCTCTCAAAAACAAAATGGAACAGAACAAAACAAAATAATGTCAAAAATAAAGAAATAAGTAAAAATGAGTACATCTCTGTAAACATTAGAAAAAGTTTATGTCTACAAGATTCTAGCTTCTGCTAGAATGTAAAATCAACAAAATGTAACTGTTTTTAAGTTATTTCACAGTTTTTTGCCAGTGATATTGTTTCAAAATGTTAAACTAGGTTAGAGAAGCATAGTCAAGAGTCATAAGAAGGAAACCATTGTTGAAAACACATTTTATTTTATGATTGGCTTTCTGTGGGAACACATGAATTTGTGAAAAATAAAATTTATTTTCAGTTAATTATTGGAATCAATAAGACATATAGAGAAGAAATTATCTTCTCTGCCCTAGACTTGTTAATTTCTAAAGGGTCACTTTCTGTTGACTTAGAAATTTCTGTGGTATCCTCTGGCCAAATTTTGATCAAGCTTAGTAGGGTAGCGTTTGGAGAAGAAGACTCTTCCTTAATCACTCTTAGAAGAGTTCAACAACTGTTTGGCACATATTATAAATCTCTGGCAAAACTTCACTTCATGCCAGTTTTGGAACTTCCTTACTATATAAATTAAGGTTCTCTGGATCTGAAGTGGACTGCAAAAGGTATTTTTGTGTAGGTCAAATAGTGTGGTAGAATCATTTCCTTATTTCCTTAGATTCATCTTCAGTATTTTATTGAACACTTCACTAAGTATCAACTTAGAAATTGATGGTGAATTCTGTTCTATTTTTAAAGGAGGTGGCAGAGCAGCCTGAACATAAGTTTTTTAATTTTTTTTCTTTAAAGATTTATTTATTTATTTTAGAGAGGGAGTTGAGGGAGAACAGTGGGGATAAACACAGGAAGAGAGAGAGAGAGAATCTCAAGCAGACTCCCTGCTGAATACAGAGCCTAATGGCGGGGGGCGCTGGACCTCCGGACCCCTGAGATGATGACATCAAGAGTCAGACGCTTAACTGACTGAGCCACCCAGGCACCCTCATAAATTTTCACTATACAGTCAGAATAAACTTAATAAGCTTTTCACTTATGCTATGTATGGTTGTAAACATCAGTCATACAAAGACAAATGTGAGAAAATGTTCATCTAAAAACGGTTAATCATTGTCTACATCCATTTAGCTGTCTGCTTTGCCGGAGTTCTTGTTTGTTTGTCAAACTTGCCAGTGTATAACTAGGAAAGCTAACCTCTCCTTTGTCCATGTGTAAAGCCTGGGTAACCCAAGTTTAAGCCAGTTGCCTTGGTTCCATCTGATTTACTGGTAATCAGTATTTGGTCCAGTTGTGGCTAGTGTAACTTGGGGGAATTCAGTAAGGAAACTTCTAGAATATTTTCAGTACTTCCCCCAAAAAGGGAGAAATGAAAGAGAGGAAGGAGAAAAGGAAGACAGGAAGGAATGAAGGAGAGGAAGAACAATGGCATTTATGTTTTTCCAGTCTTGTTTTTTTTTTTTTTTTTAAGATTTTATTTATTTTATTTGACAGAGAGAGAGATTGCAAGTAGGCAGAGAGGCAGGCAGAGACAGAGGGGGAAGCAGGCTCCCTGCTGAGCAGAGAGCCCAATGCGGGACTCGATCCCAGGACACTGAGATCATGACCCGAGCCAAAGGCAGCGGTTTAATCCACTGAGCCACCCAGGCGCCCCTATGTTTTTCCAGTCTTAATGTGACACACAGTCACACATCCTCTTCCACAAAGGGGGACTGATATTGCCAGAGAGAGAGGGAGAGAGAGCGAGCACAGGCAGACAGAATGGCAGGCAGAGGCAGAGGGAGAAGCAGGCTCCCTGCCGAGCAAGGAGCCTGATGTGGGACTCGATCCCAGGACGCTGGGATCATGACCTGAGCCGAAGGCAGCTGCTTAACCAACTGAGCCACCCAGGCAGTTCATCTGAAGTCTATACTGATTCACTACTTTAAATAGTAAGTGATCAGAAAAAAGATAGGTTACAGATATAGAGGTAGATGATAGATAGATAGATACATAGATAACTGGATGAATAGGGAATGGTGATGTCTGCTCAATCAGTGGTTCTGAAGTTATGTTTTGGTATCTATGGTCTTTAAAATACTTAATGATGGGGCGCCTGGGTGGCTCAGTGGGTTAAGCCTCTTCCTTCGGCTCAGGTCATAATCTCAGGCTCCTGGGATTGAGTCCCGCATCTGGCTCTCTGCTCAGCAGGGGGCCTGCTTCCTCCTTTCTTCCTCTGTCTGCCTCTCTGACTACTTGTGATCTCTCTCTCTGTGTCTAATAAAAAAATGAAATCTTAAAAAAAATACTTAATGATGATTCTGATATTGAGCTTTTAAATATTTTGTATTCACAATAAATGGCAGTAGTTGAACAAGGTAATGAAAATAGTAATCTTTTTTATTTTAATGTCTAAGTAAAAATGTATAGCTAATCAGTTGTGAAGTTATCAGTCTATGAAGGAGATCTAGATCCCAAGCATCAATACAAAGTGAACTTTCATTGGCATTAAGTGACATCACCAAAAAGGTTAATGATTGCAATATAATTTTCAGTCTTCTGAGGTACAATTTATTCAGGTGAATATTTAAGTCACAGAAAATTCTATGTAGGATTTAATTCATTTTACATTCTTTAAATCAATGAAAATACAGTGGGAATAATAGATGCTCATGTCAGGTATTCAAAATAAAGTTAAATTTCAAACTCATTTATGAAAACATTTAGCACTTCGATTTGTATGTGATATTTTGGAGACAAATATAGTCAACTTAAAGAACCAAATTAACAGTTTTCCCAAGTGATCATTATTTTAATTGACTGAGAAAGCTGTGGGGCACTTCATATACTAAAGCTACTTCATTTCATAATTACTTTTTAAAAGAAAAGTGTGTTTTGTCAATAAATATCAAAACTGAACTTCAGGAAGATGGCAGACAGGACACATAAAAATAATTCTTTTCTCTATAAAGTATCTAGAAATGAAAAGTAAAGTAGTTTCAAAAAAGTGTATTCTCCGGGAAAAATTAAACAGATAACTAAAAATTTAAAGACCTTTCAAGATACAAAGCATTCAGGCACATTCAGCCAAGAGAACAAAAGTCTCAAAACCCTGTCAAAGAAGAGTCACTTTTAGAGTGCTCCAGCTGCAAAAATGATGAACGCAAAGAGCAAAAAAAGGACCTGAGACAACCTTCAGAGAGATTATTAAAGAATAATCCACGGCAGAACTGAGCTGATAGGTCCCTTTTTCCTTCTCTGCTTGTGCTCAGCTTTCAATCAGTAAAATCCTTATCCACAGGTTAAAGTAGCCAAGCAATTGGTTGGTTGGTTTAACGAGGATATGAGGTGCCCACATTGCAATTTTCTCAATACCCACAGCAAAGCCTACCATGGGACACTTCCTGGCAGCACACCTATTTCCCAGGATCTATGGAAATAAATTCCTAAAACCAAAAAGCCACTCTTTTGCTTCCATCTCTAAATCTTCTACAAGTTCTTCTGGTCTGCTCTAACTCAGGAACAGAGTGAAGGGGATTTTGTAAAAGGGGAAACAGGTTTACCTCAGATTAGCACAGTTCAATAGCTGGGAAATGAGAGTGAAGATTGCCAAATTCTAGTTTCTTATAAATAAAGGAGTAAATAAACACATATGTCAAATTTTTTTTTCTTTCAAGATAAAACTAACTTGTTTTGCCTTTTGAGGAAAGTCACTCTTACCACTTAGATTACTAATCTGTCAAACAGAAACATTCAAATGAGAAAATAGGTATTGCATTTTGCCTTACACTAATATTGGTGCATAAGTAAGGAATAGTAAAATGAGTTTGTTTTTTTTTTTTTTAAGATTTGATTTATTTATTTGACAGAGAGAGATCACAAGTAGGCAGAGAGGCAGGCAGAGAGAGAGGAAGGGAAGCAAGCTCCCCGCTGAGCAAAGAGCCCGATGTGGGGCTCGATCCCAGGACCCTGAGATCATGACCTGAGCCGAAGGCAGCGGCTTAACCCACTGAGCCACCCAGGCGCCCCTAAAATGAGGTTTTTAAGTAGGTATTTCTTATGCGATCATGTCATGTGCACTTTACAAACTCAGGTGGAAAGTAAGTGGCTCGGCGATTGTACATTCTCTGTCATTCATCTTGTCTATGCCTAGTAAAAGGAAACATATAGCATGTGATCAGGTTTTCCTGAGATTGTCTGGACTTGTTCACTATCATACAAAAGGAGAAAAACTAAATAGATACACCAAATTGCAGACATTTCATTCAGGAGTGAAAAGACAGAATGTGCTTAGACATCTCCTTCCCTGTGTTAGGCAGAATGAGGGCCTTACAAAGATGCGCTTGTGCCTGTCTCTGGAACTTGTCAACATGTTAGATGAATGAAGACTGCAGATGATTTAAGGTTGCAAATCAGCTGAGATTATACGGAATCATCTGGATAATGTATCTGTCAGGCCTGATGTAATTATAATGTTCTCCAGGAGTGGGAGAGGGGAGGCAGAAATGGAGGTTGGAATAATGCAGTGGGTGAAGGACCAAACCGGTTTCAGCTGGCTTGGCAGACAGGAAAGGGGAGCATGTGCCGTGCAATCCTCACGTCTTGGAGTTACACACATCTCTGATTAATGTGGAAACAGGTTAAGATGGAGGGTGGTGGTCATTCTTTTTGGAAAAACAATTAAGAAAAGAGGTACAGAGCCTGAAGCATGATGCAAACATAAAGCTAGGGAATACATGTTAAAAACTCTGGAATATTTAGGGACTTTATCACCCAGCCAAGGAAAAATGTGTCAGCAAAAAGGAAATAACCATGTAAGACTTGACGGACAATATAAAACACTGGAAGGAACATCATTGGTCTTTAGAGTCAGAAAGATCAAGGTACAAAACCCATGACTGCCACTGGCTAGCTGTGTACATGGACACACGAATCATTTCAAGTACCAGATTTACCATCCATAAAATGGGTAAGGACATTTGACTTTCTAAGGAATAGTGAAAAGATAAAGCAAAGATAGTATGGGGGCACCTGGGTGGTTCAATGGGTTAAAGCCTCTGCCTTTGGCTCGGATCATGATCCCAGGGTCCTGGGATTGAGCCCCACAGAGAGCTACTAAGCTCTCTGCTTAGCAGGGAGCATGCTTCCTCCTCTCTCTTTCTGCCTACTTGTGATCTCTGTCTGCCAAATAAATAAAATCTTAAAAAAAAAATAGTTTGGAAAGACTAGTATATTGTCTAAGACATAGTAAGATTTTAGCAATACAATATCAGCTACTGAAAGTGATAGAATAGCTGGGGGAAAAAAAAGTTAAAAGATTTCATGAGGAAGTAAACTTTGAGGAAATTTAAGGAAAAACAAGGGAAGCATGAATTGGTCAGAAGATCTGTAAGTAGTGTACTATTCTTATTGATTCTGTAAATTGAAATAAATCATTATTATATCCTACTAGAAATACAGTCTATTTATTTAATGAGTAGTAATGTATTGTGATAAATTGGTTTCTATATTAGGCAGTTCATTTTTTAACCTGCTAATATAGACCACACAAGGTTATGTATGGCCAGTAATGTAATGCAGTAAAGAATTTTATAAAATAGAATCATAATTGCCTAAAATGAGCACAGTATAAATGTTCTCATGATTTGGCCTTGTCTAAGCAAATGTTTTCCAAAATATATTTTGAAAGCCTATTTCTTCGATAGTTGTTAAAATAACATATCTCACATGTGATATTCTAAGAGACTCTTCAAAAGAACAAAGAAAATGTGTAGATCCTGTAGTCATATAAATTTAAGAGACATTACATAATATACCCCTGTATATTATGAGCCAAACTGTTCACACACATTAAGTTTATTAGGGCTATATGGAGTCCTGCTATCCTAAAGCTATTGAACTTTGCCCAACATTTTGCCTTAAAAAAAAAAAAAAAAAAGTCCATTACTTCATTACCACAAAATTCAAATAACCCACACTTAATGTACCATGCCTTGGAACTATTTTTCCACAGAAAAATAACTTGTACTATACAGACTTAAAATTTAGGGTAAGACAATGGGATAAATAGACTGCTGAAAATTCATGTTTTTGAGAAAAAACATGTCCAAGGAACATTTCTGCAACAATTAAAATATTCTGTATCTATGTTATCCAGGACAGTAGTCACTAGGCAAATGTAGCTATTGATTACCTGAAACGTAGCTAATGAGACTGAGGTATGGGATTTTTTCATTTCATTTCATTTAAATTTAAATAGTCACATGTGGCTAATAAGTATTTTATTAGATAGCACAGTTATAGACCTTTAGAAGTGTGATTTTAGATAACTAAATCTGTGTCAGTTTTTTCACTAATAATTTTAAAATATGTGGAGACACAAGTTTTTGATCTTAGGAGTAAACACAAATAGTTCAAATCAAAGTTACTGTATGATTGACATGACTCATTCAGTGGAAGTGTTTAATAAGATGAAGAAACTCATTCAAAATAAATTATGACAATTCAGAAATGAAAGACAAATAAACAAATTTTGATTGTACATTTGTTAAAACAAATCTAATTGAAAATTCATAATCCCTATTTGAAATGTTTTTTCTGTTTATTTGGTTTTTTGGGGTTTTTTTGTTTTGTTTTTGTTTTTATTTTTGTTTTTTGCAAAAGCATTGTAATAACAAAAATCTTGTGAAAGCCTAGAATATATTATCATATTTTAGTGTTGTAGTGAAAATTATAAACTGTAAAAATTTAATTTACATTCATGATCTTATATAACAATTTTGGCTGCAAATTAACCATTTTAAAATTGACAGTGCTTATTAGAGAAATTAAAAAAAAATATTTCAGGTAAACATAGATAACCATCATATACAGGAGCCATAAAAATCACTTCAGTACAGTAAAGCTTAGCACACCACAGTTTACAGTGATAGAGGAAGATAGAAACCAATTTTAGTGAAGTAGAATTAAATACAAAAACCATGCAAGAGTGATGATGATTTGATAACTTTCTTTTAAAATATATAACAATATAAAGCAATATAATACAATATAATTGCTATATAATATAAAACAATATAAATATATTATATATTTATATATAATATATTATATATAAAAACATATATAATATAAAACAATAAGTTTAAAATCAATGGCTGTGGTATAGCTAGAGTTACGAAATACTCTTTTTTACAATATGTGGTATCTGATAATTTCTTTTTAATTAGTTCTTTAAATGGTTAAATATGGATTGCTGTCTATGTTCAAAGAGTTCAATATTTGATCTCCATTTATTAATTAAATGTCTGATCAATTTATTTTATTTTTTATGGGTTTGAAGTATCATGCACATGCATCATTTTGATTTTTCTGTATATCTCAAACAATTTCTACATTTGATATGTGATGCCCTACTCATAGTGATAATGCTTCTTTTTTTTTATTTTTATTTTAAAGATTTTATTTATTTATTTAACAGACAGATCACAAGTAGGCAGAGAGGCAGGCAGAGAGAGAGAGGGAAGCAGGCTGCCTGCTGAGCAGAGAGCCCGATGTGGGGCTCGATCCCAGGACCCTGGGATCATGACCTGAGCCGAAGGCTGAGGCTTTAACCCACTGAGCCACCCAGGCGCCCCAGTGATAATGCTTCTTAACAAATGTGTTTTATGGGAATTTAACTGTATAAAATGAGGCTCTTTTTCCTATTTAGGTTTTGCCCTGAATACTATTTTATAACACACTATTGTTGCCATCCATGGCAAACCCATCATGGGTTATGTTTGTCTAGGAAATATTTGTCTATTTTTATAAATAACTGCTCCAAAGAAACCTCTCTGGTAAGCTACTTATCAGTGGTGTTTGTTCTACAACATAAGACATAAATATTTAAACTTTACTTATAGATTTCAATGAGAATTCCCTCAAGGATATGTGTGAAACTCTGAGCAATTAAAAGTTTGCCAAGTCAGAGCACCTGGGTGGCTCAGTGGGTTAAGGCCTCTGCCTTCGGCTCCGGTGTGAGCCCAGGGTCCTGGGATGGAGCCCCACATCGGGCTCTCTGCTCTGCGGGGAGCTTGCTTTCCTTCTTCTCTCTCTGCCTGCCTCTCTGCCTACTTGTGATCTCTCTCTGTCAAGTAAATAAATAGAATCTTAAAAAAAAGAAAAAGGCTCAGTGAGTTAAAAGTTTGCCAGGTAATTCTGATGCACAGCTAGTTTGATGAACCTTTCCACTAGGCTCCAAAGAAACTGATAATTTTGAAAAGATTTAAAATGATCCTGGCCACATGTCATGCCAAAATAGCAACTTATAAAAATTTTAAATATCGACCTAAAAAAAAAGCCCAATTAGTTTTTATACTTTCAGATTATCGAATATGTCTTAAGGTGCCACTATGGCTCAATCTTTTTTTTTTTTTAATATTTGCATTATTTATAGTACAACTTAAATTGTGTCAAACTTGGACCCCCCAAAACAGAGCCTAAAGATGATACAAAATTTGGGGCACATACTTTAGAGATAGGTAGTTCAGAGTAGTTATGGTGCTCTACTCCATGAGAAAGCACCAGGAACCAGGTTAACCCTGGAATCCTCAACAAGCAGTTTCCCTCTGTGCCATCAAGTATGGGCCAGTTCCCAGTCAGGGACAATGGAGCAGAAGTGACTTCCTTTTAAAAATGAAATCTGGGACGTGCCTGGTTTAGTCAGTTAAACATCTGCCTTTGGCTCAGGTCATGACCCTATGGGTCCTGTGGTTCAGGTCATGATCCTACAGGTCCTGAGGCCTAGGGGGCCTGTGGTTCAGGTCATGATGCCAGGGGCCCTGGGATCCAGTGCCTGCTCATCATTCCCTGCTCCTTCTTCCTCTGCCCCATCCCCTGCTCATGCACATGTTCTCTTAGATAATAAAATCTTTTTAAAAAACAGTATCTGGAAGTTGTATATTTCACTTCCATTCGTATCTCACTAGAAGACACTTAGTCACATTGAAATGTGCTTCTACGTAGGTAGCTGAGAGTCTTGCTAAATGGAAAGAATTTATATTTTTAATTTTTGAGGACCCTCCACACTGTTTTCCAAAGTGGCTATACAATTTCCATTTCTACCAACAATGTAAGAGGTTTCCCCTTTCTCCACAACTTTTCCAACATTTGTTTCCTTGCCTTGTCGATTTTTGCCATTCTAAGGTGGTATCTCAATGTAGTTCTGATTTGAATTTCCCTGATGGCTAATGATGATGAACACTTTTTCATGTGTCTGTTAGCCAACTGTATGTCTTCTTTAAAGAAGTGTCTGTTCATGTCTTCTGTCCATTTTTTGACTTGATTGTTTTTTGGGCACTGAGTTTGAGAAGTTCTTTATGAATCTTGGATATCAGGCCTTTGTCTGTAGTGTCATTTGCAAATATCTTCTCCCATTCTGTGTGTTGCCTCTTTGTGTTTTGGTAATATACTTTGTTGTGTAGGAGCTTTTTATCTTAATGAACTCCCAAAGTTCATTTTCACTTTTGTTTCCCTTGCCTTTGGAGACTTGTCTTGATAGAGGTTGTTGTGACAGAGCTACCCTATGATCCAGCAATTGCACTACTGGGTATTTACCCCAAAGATACAGATGTAGTGAAAAAAAAAAAAGGGCCATATGTGCCCCAATGTTCATAGTGGCAATGTCTACAATAGCAAAACTGTGGAAAGAGCCCAGATGCCCTTCAACAGATGAATGGATAAAGATTGTGGTCCATATACACAATGGAATGCTACTCAGCCATCAGAAAGGATGAATACCCAACTTTTGCATCAACATGGATGGGACTGGAGAAGATTTTGCTAAGTGAAATAAGTCAAGCAGAGAAAGTCAGTTATCATACGGCTTCACTAGTTTGTGAAACATAAGGAATAGCATGGAGGACATTAGGAAAAGGAAAGGAAAAGTGAAGGGGGAGAAAAAAGAGTGGGAGACTAACCATGAGAGACTATGGACTCTGGTAAACAAACTGAGGGTTTTAGAGGGAAGGGGGTATGGGTGAGCCTAGTGATGGATGTTAAGGAGGGCATGGCTTGCATATGGAGCCCTGGGTGTTGTATGCAAACAATGGACTGTGAAACACTACATCAAAAACTAATGATGTACTGTATGTTGACAAACATAACACAATTTAAAAAAAAAGAATTTCTGACACAAAATACAGGGCAATGAGTGTAAGGAAGTAATTACCGATGTCATACATAGTTTCTTTCATCTGCCTGAGGCTTAATTGTCCACATTTATCTCTGGTCCTCCAACCCTAACCTCTTTCTATATCCTTCCTTTATACTCTAATGCTCTATTAAATCTTCAGTTTGCTGAAAAGTCTTCAACTCCACTCCCAAATTCTTACCTAATCTCTAGACTTTATATCCACCTGACCTGTCCACTTGAAGACCCAATCACACCCTAAACTGAGTATATTTTGAACCACACAGACAACTTGTCTTTCCTCATCACAGGTACTTCTTCCTGTGTTATAATTTTAGTCATTTATTTCCATATATGCTTCTAGTTACCATGTTAGATTGCAAACAACTTGAAAGCACAAAGCAGTTGTTTAATCACTATAGTTGCAAGAATTAAATAAAAAGTGATAATAAAAATTTTAGAATTCTATAAACCAGTTTTTTGATAGCATCTTTCCATTTTAAAGAACTTGAAAAGCCACAAAACCCAAACTTTTAACAAGCGCAAGAATTCCAACTATAATACACTATCATATTGGTATTAATCACAACCATTTTGTATTAGAGACTCGTTATCTTAAGATTTGAAGAAATTTCTAACATTTTTGAAAAGCTGTAATTCTTAGAATGTTCTGCCTTATATTGTGCTGAATGCGATCTCTTGTGTATCACACAACTTGATCAGAGTGCTGGCTAACAATAAAATACATTCTAAATCTTCTATACCAAAAATTGAAACATGAACTGGCATAGAATATGAAAAAATTTATGTAACTTAAATCTCTTCAACTTTAACATGAGACTTTGGAGTGAACTATTGTTATCTATAAAAAATGATGAAATTATCATAAGAGAAGCAATATTCATATGTACATTTTTTTTCTCCAATCTTTAAGTTAAATGTTAAACTCAGCATCACCTGACCAAGACAGTATAATTTAGATGCAAAACATTTTGGCTCACTGTGAAACCAATATAATTTACTCACACCAATAAAAGTAATTGCTGAAAAGAAAGATTTATTATTCAGTCAATCCAATATATTACAAACACAAACCAATATACAGTGGCAATCAATTTATTATACTATATAAAGCATTTCATGTGGAAACCAATTTATAATAAACCAAAGACTTAGTGCCAACCACATTTTTAAAAAGCTTGATATAATATTCACATAAATTCCATGCAAAAAATTCAGGCTTGACTTTATAGATGTCCCAGAGAGGAACATTGCTCTTCTCCTTTCCCCCACCCCCATGTCATCAACTTCCAAGAAAGTCAAAGATTTGTAAAAACTAGTTTTCTTTTCATTTGAATATGAAACAAAGGAATCATTAACAATACAGAAGTGGATTCTCCTTTAAAAGCTTAGGAATTCTTCAAATCTGATAAGTCGTGGAACTCACTGTGAAACAGCAGCTGTAGAATCACATTTTTGCTGACTTCGATTTTATTTAAAGAAACAATTTAGCAGCATGGATTTTGCAAACACTAACACATTTCTCCAATTCACATTTTAGATTTGCTGTAGCCAAAGGAGCACTTGCCAAAGTAATAAAGCCTTTGCAACTTGAAATGGGTAGGTGTTTCCAAAACATTTCAATTATTCTCCTGATGACTCTGAGAGACAGAGAGCGAAACTGATTTAGGTATGCAAAATGAGACATTTAGAGGCAGTCCCAATGTCCTCTCTCACACAATCCCATCTCTTCTGTCCTTTACACATGAATAATTATGTGCAGGGCTTTCTGGGGATTAACAAGTAAGAAAGAGAAAAATCAGGCAGGGAAACTTTAGGGGACAGCTTTCCAAATTCATTTCATTATGATTCGACTAACTCACATTCATTACAGTGTGTCCAATCTTACTGCTGATGAGACAACCAGAAATAATAGTCCTAGTAATCACGGTGGCAAGTCTTTGACTCCCAAGTATCTTTCAGGATTTCCTCTAAAAGTAATGACAAGAGCATTTACTCTCAAACCTGTGAGCATAGATTATGCAGCACTAACTCTAATTTTAAGATGCTTAATTTATACCCAGTACGAGTTATATTTTAAAATTTAGATAAATCATAACTTTTATGTAATCTGCATTTTACTTGGTGATGTGGGCAGGTGCCTGCTTTTAAAGTGATCCTTTATTTTTATAAAAGTAAGCTTCTCACTGTTCTTTAATTAACGATTGTTAATTTAATTAAACAAGGAGGCTATTGAGATGGGAGGAGGGAGGCTGATACCATGATGACCTGTGTAAGCAAACTGAAATGTCATGCCTCAAAATTTCAAGTGGAAACCTAAGGACAACCCATCACAAATAGCCAACTGGGCTTTAGGCAACAGCCAGTCAATATTTTCCTTACTTTACTTTCACCTTTTCTCTAGAAAAGTCTCTCCTGGAGCTCCTGTCTGTGGAAAGCTCTTGCTTACTTCTGGGTTAGCACTGCCCAGCTGGAATGGGTTTGGATCAGAAAAACTCATAATTTTTAACATGCCTCTCAGTTTATCTTTTACCAGGCTTTACTTTTGCCCTTACATTTAAAATGCCTCTGTATACAGTTTCTCTGCCAAATCAAAATCCTGGTCACTTTCTTGTTCTCTCAGTCCTCAACTTTGATTGATTGATTGCTTTCTTTCTTCCTTCCTTTCTTTCTTATTCTTCTTTCTCTCTCTCTCTCTCCCTTTCTCTCTCTTTCTTTCTTTTCCCCTCCTGCTTACCATTCCTTACTATGAAACTATGGAGTTTTAAGTTTGGAAAGATTACTGAAGGGCTCCAGTGCATCCTTTGGTCATAGGATGCGTAAACTCAGGACTGAGGTTGATCAGCGCTCAGGCTACAGTCCAATAGCTGTAAAGTCCTCTACCCACAACGGCAATGAATGTTTATAGTGATTTTAATTTTTTTTAAGATTTTATTTATTTATTTGACATAGAAAAGACACAGCAAGAGAGGGAACACAAGGAGAGGGAGTGGGAGAGGGAGAAGGGGGCTTCCCGAAGAACAGGGAGACGGATGCAGGGCTCAATCCCAAGATGCTGGGATCATGACCTGAGCCAAAAGGAGATGCTTAACCAGCTGAGCCACCCAGGCGCCTCTTTATCTCACCTTTTTTTTTTAATATATATATATTTTTAATATTTTTTATTTATTTATTTGACAGAGAGAGATCACAAGTAGGCAGAGAGGCAGGCAGAGAGAGAGGAGGAAGCAGGCTCCCCGCTGAGCAGAGAGCCCGATGCGGGACTCGATCCCAGGACCCTGAGATCATGACCCGAGCCGAAGGCAGCGGCCCAACCCACTGAGCCACCCAATGTTTTCCTCTGAGTTGACTTGTTCAGTAACCTCCCAGAAAATAATGAATCAGTGTTTTAATTAATCCTCTTATAGTTACTGTATTATATAATTACATATAAAAATAACTTAATTCATTCTCACATATTTAGTATACGTATATAATACATAAATATATCATCTCCAAAGGTGTGTCTTCTTGAAATTGTTCCTATTTACCTGTTCATGTGCATGTGTTAATGTGTGTGTTTAGCCTAAAAATTGGGCGTGGTTAGCCTAAAAACTCCCTTTTACGCTCCCTCTCTCTCTCAAATGAATAAATAAAATCTTTTAAAAGAAAAAAGTGGAATAAAGATAATGAGAATACTGGGCAAGCTTCTGGAGGAAAAAGTGGCAATTTCAGCAGGGTTACCACTAGACCGCAAGGTAACTTTGTGTTAGAACACAGTACTCAATCTAGGTGGACAGGATGCTAAAAGGAAACTTCTCTAGGCAGACCATTAGGAAACATATGCTTCCTCTTGGATGATCAATTGCAAGGACAAGTCCTTCCAGGCTGATGCAGCCCCATGCTGGAGCTCAGAGTTTGCCAAGCACAACTGAAGCTAGCTGGGTATCATGGCCACTCCCACTCAGTTACTGGGCGCCCTTGAAAAAGATACAATTTGGGGTGCCTGGGTGGTGCAGTCAGTTAAGTCCGACTCTTGGTTTCAGCTTAGGTTATGATATCAGGGTCATGATCTCAGGGTCCTGAGATGGAGCCCGCAATGGGCTCCACACTCAGAGTGGAATCTACTTGAGATCCTCCCTCTACCTCTGCCTGTCCCCCTCATGTTCTCTTGTTCTGTCTAAAATAAATAAATAAATCTTTTTTCTTTTCTTTTCTTTTTTTTTTTTTAAGGACACAATTTGTACAGATTTATTGGATGGAACAGAGGCTCAGGAGGGTAATAAAAACAATCACACCTCAAATGCAAATAGAGTAAAATATCATCAGTCTAATCACTGGTAGGCTTAGAAATATACCCAGTTTGTACTATAACCTTCTTGTTTCCTTTTTGTCCTGATCTGGTAGAAGGAGCACCTGAACTTGGCTGGGTAGTACAAGATGATCAGAGATAAAAAAAAGAGGAGTACAATCTTACATGGGAAGAAGATTTTTAATTTTATTATTTTAATATTATTATTATTACAGTACCAGAGGAAGGATTCAATTGTCTTGTTTAAAATTTTTAAAGGTTTTATTTATTTATTTATGAGAGAGAGAGAGAATGCACAAGTAAGCAGAGCAGCAGGCAGAGGGAAAGGGAGAAGCAGGCTTTCCGCTGAGCAAAAAGCCCAATGCAGGACTCTAACTCAGGATCTCACCAGGAATCATGACTTGAGCCAAAGGCAGATGCTTAACTGACTGAGCCACCCAGGTGCCCTGGAATTCAATTATATCCTAAGTTTCTATATATAGTTCATTTGCCCCAATATCATATTTCTATTTCAGGTATTACAAACATTTTTTATGTTGCATCAATTCCATAACAGCAAATATTTTATCTGTTTCCTGATTACTTTGTCTCCAGTATAGCATAGTACTTAAAAGAAATATTTGCTGAATTAATGAACAAATAAATGAATGGGATATATAAACACAAATTTGTGTGGTTAGACAATATGTTGTAACAGTTGGGTGTCTTAATCTCTCCAGGCTGCTTTAGTAAAATAGAGTTAAATATCACAGTCTGAGTAGCTTATAAACAACAGAAACTTATTTCTCACAATTCTGGAGGCTAAAAGTTCAAAGAGTACCAGCATGGTCAAGTTCTGATGAAGGTCTCCTTCTGGGTTGCAGATTGTCAGTTTTTGTTTTATTTTGTTTTGTTTTGTTTTGTTTTCCCTGTGTCCTCACATTGTAGAAGGGGCTAGGGAGCTTTGTGGGGATTCTCTTAAAAGGACATTTAATCCCACTCATGAGGGCTCTGCCAAAGACCCTTACATGCTGGATCCTTACAAAGACCCTAATACCTTCTCATTTGGAGTTTAAGATTCAGCATATGAATTTGGGGGAAACACATTTTCCTTAAAAAGCAAAAGTCCAATAATCCTAACCCCAACTTTCCCATGATTTACTTCTATTCCTCTTTCCTAAATACTCATTGCAAATATTTTTAATGGGTCAAAGAAGGGGTATAAGAATAAAAATAAAGTAGAGTTCAACTGATTTATTTGCAGATAAACTAAATGAACTCATTAGTAAGACATATAGAGTGTAAAACAAAAAAAGTAGTCAAATTTAAAATTAAAAGATAGAAGACTATTGTCATGGTAAGAAGTATGAAGTATCTTTTGCAATTGATTCATTTTGAATTAATGAATTCCCATCATGAGTCACGTTTCAGAAAAATGGATAAATACCTTTTCAGAAGTATCCATTCATTTTGTCCTTTTCAATTATTCACTCAGTTAATAGATAATTAGAGAACACCAACCATTTGTCAGGTTGGTGACTAGGTCAAGCACTAATTTTTCAATAAGATAAAAACAGATGTCATTCTTAGCCTAACAAATGCAGATTTCCTTTAAAGCCATTAAATACATAATCATAATAAAGAACAACCCAGGATCAGTGTGAAAATAGTTGACCCCCAAGACCCTCCCCTAAGATAATATTCAGTTCTACTATTGGCTGATTTAGAAGTAATGAAAGGAAAATACATGTCTTTATTTATCTAGGTAAGTAATACTAGATGAGCAAAGTCCAACCCCATAGAAAGAAACAATTTTTATTTTTTTGAGTATCTATCAGAATTTAGCTATGCAGGATAGGTTATAAGCATATGGCCAGTAGCTTATATAACTGAAGAAGTAAGGACAATACATCTGCTGCTATTACTGAAGAGTACAGAATAATAAGAAATTATATTATAATGAAGCATTATAGACATCAACTGACATAAAAGATGGAAGAAAATGAAAGTCGCTTGAACGGATCAAATCAGATGTGTTTGACCTCCTCCCACCCCAATTTCACCTCCTCACCTTTTAAATCCATCTCTCACTTTCATCCTCAAATGGTTCACTCTTCATGTCTTGTCTTGGTCTTTGTATGCTACAGGAGTGGAACAAAAAATTAACTGCAGATCATTAACTGCTGTGCATTTTTCTTCCCAAGGTAGTTGACCTTGTTTCCTCAGGAGTTTGAACTGGAAATCCATGAATTGTGGATGTGAACTTCCCCCTCTGGACCCTAGAATAGTCTTCTTTGGGAATTTCAAGCCATGAGTTAAGAGCAATTTACATTGTGAAAAATTCTCTTCTCTGAGGAATTTGGCATTTAGAGGTGATTTATTACAACTTAGCCATGCTTGTAACAGTCTTAAAAGTGCCTTATGTACACATATGCCTACATATGCAAACTAGGATTTATTTTAATTCCCTGGAATTAAATATTATTATGCCAGTTGAATAGAAATATAGAAGCATACTATTTGTTTTATATCCCCCCAAACTTTCTACATAAATAAGTGGAAATATTAATATTTTTAAAATCTAGCATAGATATAGCAGTTAAGATTTCTAAGCTTATCTGATTGATTGCTTAAGGGTCATTGTAATACAGTTGTTTCAGGGAGACAAACTATTAACTTTCAAATGATATTTGCTATTAAATGGGGAAGGGTGAGAAGGAATTAACAGTTACTCAGCACCTAAATTCCCTTAATCAGCAGGTGGTTTAAAGGTAGTCTATCACTACTTTTGTAAAATAAAGACTTTTGCATTTAAAATAACATCTAACATTTACTGAGAACTTATTACATACCAGGCACTATTCCAAATATTAACTTTTTAATATATAACAGCTTATTAATGCTCATTCTAATTAATTATACTTCTAATAAGTAAATTATTTTTTGTTTGTTTGTTTTTTAATTTATTTTTTTCCAGTGTTCCAGGATTCATTATTTATGCAACACACCCAGTGTTCCATGCAATATGTTCCCTCATTAATACCCACCACCAGGCTCACCCAACCCTCTACCCCCTTCCCCTCCAAAACCCTCAGTTTTTTTCTCAGAGTTCACAGTCTCTCATGGTTTGTCTCTTCCTCTGATTTCCCTCAACTCACTTCTCCTCTCCTTCTCCCAATATCCTCTGTGTTATTCCTTTTGCTCCACAACTAAGTAAAACCATATAATTTACTCTCTCTGCTTTACTTAATTTCACTCAGCATAATCTCCTCCAGCCCCATCCATGTTGATACAAAAGTTGGTTGTTCCTCCTTTCTGATGGAGGCATAATACTCCATTGTATACACGGACCATATCTTCTTTCTTAAAAATGAGACAGAAGTCTAAGTAACTTGCCTAAGATTATACAGTTGCGGTGGTGGAGTAAAAATCGAACCCAGTAGGTATGATCATAGTCTATGCTTTTATGTTAAAACTGTTTCATATAAAAAAAAAAAACCTGTTTCATATGGACTTATATTTGTCTGTATTAGAAGGCAAAACTATTTATATTTTTGTTTTGTTGGACTTTGTTAGCTCCAGAAAAACTTGTCATGATGTGGAAAAAAAATTTGTTATGATGTAGAAGATTTTTTCTTTAGAGGGGAGAACACACTGAGGTCATTTCAGGTGTTTCCTTACCTACTACAAAAAATTAAAAGATAATTTCAGCCACGACATGAGAAGAGTTGCAGAACTAAATTGCTTTGAAAATCGAGAAGGACCAATGATACTCTTGGTTCTTGGGTAGCTTTCATCTTACTAGAAAGATTACACTTTAAGGTTCTCCTATTCCAAGTGATGCAACTAGAAATAGATTCTTACAAATAAATATTTTAATTAAATGTGTATAATTTTTAAAAAAGAGTAATGAGGAAAGTCTGTTGTTAAAAACTATTTTCTTAGTAAGGAAAGATGTGAGCAAATTTGTGTTTGTTAGGTGGGGTCAATCTAGTAAAAACTTACTTTGTGGTTTTAGGTATATATAAAGAGTAGGCAAGTTTGCAAATTCTCTTCAGAAATAAATTACAAAAAGGTATTTAAAAAGGAAATGAGAAAAAAACAGCAAATTTAAGGACTTTGAGTGCATTTTAAAATTTCTTGATTTTCATTGTCATTACCCAAGTCATTCCATGATCCTTTGTGCTATAGGCTAGTGAGAAAACTAGTTGACTACTTCTTGCAGCTTTTCTGATAGTGCAGTGACATCTTAGAGGAGTGTGTTTTGACACGCTCATTAACAGGATGGCAGTACATTTTCCCCTCATTATATCTAGTTGGTGGACTTGAGAACTTGTCTGTGGGATTACTGCTTTTATAGAAATGGTAGGAAAGAAATTATTGATATATATTTGCTTAAAGTATACATAGATACAAAACACAAGAAAGTGTGTTAATAGGTGTGTACACATCTGGAGAGAATGCTTTGTCCTATGTTTATTATTTTAGGAAGGCTTTGATTTTGATAATAATTTTCTATATCAATTTCTTTCTATAAATATTATTGTTGTACTTGAAGAGTTACAAACATAAGAGTCTCCTTCCCCAAGATCTTTTAGTGTGAATTAATTTACTATAGTTAACAAACTTTATGATATCTTTTTCAAAGATTTATTTATTTATTTATTTATTTGAGAGAGAGAGAGAGGGAGAGAAAGAGGGAGTGAGTGTGTGTGTTGGGTGGGAGGGAAAGGACAGAGAAAGAGGGAGAGAGAATCTCCAACAGACTTCTCTGTGAGCATGAAGCCCAACTGAAGCTCAATCCCAGGACCCTGAGATATGACCTGAGCCAAAACCAAGAGTGAACACTTAACCCACTTAGCCACCCAGGGACCCCTACAATATATTTTTGAATGGTACATCTTTGACACTTTCATAAAATATTTACAGATAGAAAAAGTCACTACCTTACAATCAAAACCATCCTTCAGATTCCTTCTTCTCCATCACGATCACCTCTGTGATGAGAGTGGTGGTCAACCATCACCAACTTCATTATTGTTCATTATAGCAGATTCACCAGCATTGCATCTTTCTCCAAACACTTAACCTTCATAAACACCTATATGCAAGTGATCAATGTCAGGTTTTCCCAACAAAAGTGCACACCCTCCTTTTCTTTACATATTTTAAGAAACAGACTTTGATTCTTTTCTTCATATTCATTTCTATTTTCATTGGCTTTCCTTTCTATCCTTTCCATTTTCTCCCCTCCTTCTTTCCTTCATTTCATGGCAATTGTGACTGGAAAAGTCCCTCTAAAAACTTAACTGGAAATCAACTTTTAGGTTGTAGTTAGTGAGTTGACCAGTTCACCTTAACAGTTAAATTAGAATCACAAAGTGGGTCATGATCTATAATCTGCAGTAACTACTAGATAGTGTCATCTTTCAGTAGCAGTGAACATACGACAAATAAGGCACTCTAAATCTTTGTCTTATTTTTGCATGTCACTGAAGGAAAATGAAATTGCTTGAAAAATTCAGTGAACATGCTCTCCTATTACTAGGCAGTCTTCAGTTAATATTGTGCTACGATGCAAAAGAACTACAGAATGGCAAATGTGAACCTTTATACTGCATTAAATAACATTTTATGAACAGAAATAGAGCATATAATATGTGAGGCAAAGAGATAGAGCATGAGAATGTGGAATAAGATGTAATTTATTTTCCTAAAATGGCTCTTGTCTATTATATTTCAGTTCCATCTTGCTTTATAATAGAATTCTTATCAGACATTTATCTGCCATCACTTTCTGACATAATACACATCTTGTGATTTTCAATTTTATCACACAATAAACTTCCTTTATGTTCTAAAAAATAACATGAGTTAGAATTGACTAAAAATAATCCACAGTATTGCCATAGGTATTTCAAGCTAGAAAACTGATTATTTGTACTCTAACTAGCTATAAAGAATGGATTTTGGAGGACTTTGAAGTCTTCCACCAAAAATCCTCAAAGAGTTTAATAGCTTTTATTTATAGTTAAATTATAAACAGAATTTGTTCAGACTGTTACATGGAAATAAAAGAGACAAAAAAAGATTTCTCTTTACATTTCAGCTTCTTTTGGCAGTTTTCTCCATATTAATAATTGTGGTTGATATAATATTGGAATTATAAAAATTCCTTAAGTTCCTTCATAGTGTTAATTTCTTCGTGATGCACTTTTAATTAAAATAGACAGTGACTCTCTGTTTGCGTTTATTACAAAACTAAAACATAAGCTGAATTTCAAAACATCACAGAGTGATCCTCTACTTAAATCCATCAAACTTGATAAAGTTGTCCCAACTGTGAAATGTCTCTGTTTCTCTGACTTTATCTTTACAATCATCACCACCATCATGTTATTAATAACTTATAAAATCCTGTTTCATCTAAAAAACCTTACCAGTAAAGAAATCACGTCTGTCTTATCCCTCTCAATTAGTCCCAAAATACCCATGGGTCCTTCCTCATAATCTCTTACAAATGAAACTAAAATTATGTATTTTCCTACTTCTGGCATATTTAATCACTTTATAAAATGTGTAACAGCAAATAGGCATTATTTTGTCTGTAGATGGTTTATCCGAGTATACGGCAGATTCATCTATTGGATTTCATGAATATTTTAGGGAAAATAGACATTGAGACTATATACCCATTCTTTTGCCAAGCAACTTAAAAAAAATGCCTACCTAAGTGACAATTGATTTATTAGTGGTAGCAAATTACAAAATCGTACCCTTGTTATTTGCTCATTGTCTTTCTGTTTTCTGTCGCTGCATCATCTAAAGTTGAATGCAGCTTAACCTCTGTAGTAGTATAAATCCACTTCAAGTAGTCTGATACTTAAGAAAGTTTTTATATGTACATCTACATGAATTCTACTTGCATAAAGAGTGTAACTCTTGTGTCAGACAACTAGAGCTTGAATTCTGATTCAAACACCACTAGCTTTGTTATCCTGAACATGAAACAATAAAATGGTAATAGCACAAATTTCATAAATTTCCTTGGTAAATAAGAGATAGAGTACTTAGCACAATCAGTGCCTGGCACATAGTACTTAAATATTAATATTAACTGTCACTTTTATGACCAAAGATAGAAAAATCTATTAACAAATAAAATGTTTTACATATAAATGTGTTGGTATATTTATTTTGTTCATTTATCCCATATATATGTGTTATATTCATATTCATATACATGAATGTGTCTTAAACTGAAAACTACTATAAGGCAGAGACAAATCTTGAACTCTTCTTACAAACCATCTAATATAAAATCTCTATAATTAATTTCATACCTATTGCTTTTTTTTTTTCAAGTTTTTATTTAAATTCCAAGTAGTTAACATATAGTGTAATATTAGTTTCAGGTATAGAGTTTAGCTATTCATTACTTACTACAACACCCAGTGCTCGTCAGAACAAAAGCCCTCCTTAATGCCCTTCACCCATTTAGCCCATCCCCCACTGATCTCTCCTCCAGCAACCCTCAGTTTGTTCTCTATGGTTGAGAGTCTGTATACCAATAGCTTTTATATGGTGACAATAAATACACAAAGCCCATTTTTTCCCAATTAATTATAATTATACTATAAGAGAAAGCTTATTTGACCTTCTATAAAAGAAAAACCTTCTAGCATCTTTCTAAAGAAGACAGATTACCTAAAAACACTATGGGACTCTACTTGTATTTATCATTACCCAGTACTATTATTAAAACTTCAATGTTATGGATTCAAGTGTTTTTTATGCAGAATATTTTTAAAATATTTATGTATTTAATGAATTCAAGGTAAGAAAAGTTTTCAGAAAAGCAAGATAGAAAAAGCAAAACAATTGCTTGAACACACTTAAAATTTTTATAATATAGTGCCATGAAAACTGGTATAGAATTTAAAAATCGTGGCAGACAGCCAAAGAGTTTGCAATAACAGGAGTTTTAGTTAATTAGAACATTCGATTGGCAGTGTTTGGGAATGTGTTTAAGAGAAACATACCACTTATTGTTTGAAATTCATTAATTCTTAGAAACAAACTTCACAAAATTTATTACATATAATTGAATTCCACTACAGAATAACCTTGAGAAAATTTATTTTGGAAATCAAGGAAACCAAGATTTTATTTAAAGCTATCATAAAACTTGGTAGTTTTATTTTATTTTGTTTTGTTTCAATTATTCTTTTATTTCATTAAAATATTAAGGTCACTTTTCATTCACCCAGTTTGGTAAGAAGTCTGGTATCAGTCGCATTTGGACTTTTTTTTCAATGGTATGAGATTCTATGTGCCTGGAGAGCTTTAGAACTGGCCTGGTTCCTCGTTCCTGATGGTAACCAACACTGATATAACTCCTTTTACAAAATACCACTGAATTTCCATCTACCCACCATCAGACAACATTTTTTATGGCAGTCAGTTATGATTCTCCCCAGTAACCCTGTTTTCTGACGGTAGGTCTGTCACAATGGGGCATTGATTCTGTCTGCAAGGCAAAAAGCTTAGTGTAAAGGTTGCCATTCCCTACTAGAGTATTGTGTGTATGAGTAGAAATCAGCAAAATCACTGTTTTGTGAAACCTTTCACCTAATACAGTAGCCTGGAAAGACTTGAGAAAGTTCTCTTCTCCTTTGGTATTGGACCACTCTCTTCTTAAAGCGCTTAACTGAGAGCTGTTTTATGGTGGTTCAATAGTACAAAGAAGTTTTTAATCCTCTTTCCACACCTTCTAACCTGTCATTTTGAAGTGCTTTAAAGAATAACTCTTCCTGGAAAGGGAAGCAGAAAGATAAAATCACCCCGAGGTTTTTTTGTGTTTGATTTGGTTTTGTTTTTTAATCTGCTATATTGGAGCAAGGGGAAAAAAAAAAAGGTCACAATAAAATACCTTACAACACAGATATGATCATTGTGAAGAAGTAGTTTAGGGAAAATACCTTTTCTTATAGCTAAAATAAACTACTCATTGCTAAAAATGGGATTAGGGCCCAGATACTAATTTTGTTAAATGTTTCCTCTGTTCATTGGTTTCACTGCTTTTGAAGCACTCTTGATTGAAATATGAAGCAGAGAATATACTGTAAATATAAAATAAGTGCTGATACCGAATGAAATGTGCTGTTATCCACAGATACAGATATATCCAGAGTTTAGGGTATTTATATAAAGAATTCTTGTCCAGTATGGAAGTCATTTTGATATGTATGTCTTAAACATATGTTCATGGAAGAGAGTATAATCTCTGATATTAGTATGACTTGGTTTCTGCTTCTCTTCTCTGCCTGCTACACACTTGTGTTAGGAGTGGAGATACAGCATTGGATAGGAAAGAAAGTTCCCACTTCTCATGGAGCCTACAACCTGTGAGGAAGCCTATAATGAAAAGAAAATCATTACATAACAATGCAATGACACATTGTCACAACCAATGTGGGGATGATGCTGTGGGGAGGAGGTAAGCTTTAGACAGGAAGGTGAACTCAGGAGAACATTTCCTGTTGAAGTCATATCTAAGCTCCCAATTGCAGGAACACAAAGAGCCAGACATATCCATGTGGGTTTATAGCATTTAAGATGAAGGGAATGGTAGCAAGAATAAAGTCACTGAGGTAAGATGAACTTTACATGATTGAGATAAAGAAAGGAACCTAGGCCAGCCCCACTCTCTTAAAGCAAGGGGAGGCTACCAAGACATGAATTTGGAGACAGAAAGAAGAACCAGGTCATATGGCATTTTATAATGCAAGAACAGGAATTTTTGTTTTAACTGTAAAGGTGATTTATTATTAATGTTTTAATCAGGAAATTTTTTTTAGGGTTTTTTGTTTGTTTGTTTGTTTGTTTGTTTTGTTTTGTAGTTAAGGAATGGATTATAGAAGTGTAAGTATGGGAGCAGGAGATCTGACCAGAGGATGATGTTGACTTGGGCTAGAAAAATGGTGATAGACATGGAGAGAATTAGACAGTAGACCTTGCAGTTGAAGCTGACAGCCCTTCTTGATAGATTCAATATGTATTATGTTGAAAATGGAGAAATTAAAGATTACCCAGGGTTCTGGATTAAAGATTACCCAAGTACCCAAAGCATTTGATTGAATGTGGATGCTGTTTGTTTGCCTGAGAAACTCGAAGATAACAAGAATATGGTATGGAAAAAGGATTAAGAATTGATTTTTGTCTTTGCATGGTAACACATTTAAACCTATAAGAGAACTACTATAATCAGCATTTGACAAAAGTTAGGAAACTTTAAAAGACAAAACAAAAAACAAACAACAACAAAAACAACAACAAAAAACTTGCCCAATGTCACATAAGTAGTCATGGATAGAGCTAAGGTTTTACTGGATTGACTCCAAGCACACAGAATCTCTTTGAGTAAAATCACCATGTGGAAGTGGTGGAGGACATGGGAAGAAGGAGTAGGTAGGGAGAGGGTTATAACTGCAAAGTGAAGGAACAGAAATCAGCAACAGAAGACATAGTCCCTAAGGGAGTTAGCAGTTATTATCCCACCCCAAGAAATAGTCTGTTTGGTAAATATCCCCTGGGTGAAGACCTGCATTTGATACTTTTGTTGCTACATCATAATACCTATTCTTTGAACTTACAGTTCAAAGGGATTTTTAGAACCAGAAACAATCTTCACTTTGAGCATTATCTCCCTGTTTTCTGGGGACTCTACAGATGCACTGGAAACATATATTTACTCAGAAAAGAGAGAGTTTTTATCATTTCCAAGAGTAAAAATAAACAATTTCTTAGAAAATCGGAGCTTTCATTTAAATGTTATGTCAATTTAGTATTCATAATAGAGAAGTTACTGTATGCATTATATACAGAGAATAGAAACTACTGTACACATTAGTAAGTAATTTTAGTGCTTATTCACAATTCTGCTAAGTCACATGGCCTTCGCTTCGTGGCCTGCACAGAGTCCTCTTTTGAATGAAGAAATAAAAATTATCCAAAGTGATGAAAAGTTCTGCAATGCAGACACATTTATTTCAGGGCAATAGATGGAGCTAACCAATGAGTTTCACTTCTGTTTATGAGTCAGGAACTATTGACATTGAGTGTTTATAAACGAGATCAGCTAGATACCCAGACTACCACCTACCATATTGGTAGCTGGTGGTGCAAATGACAGACTAAAAAGGGTTAAACAAAAATGGAAGAACTAATTAAAAGACTATCTAAATAAATGGATAATTTCTCTGACATTCTCTTGCATTTCATGCATGAGCTCTGTGCAGTGAATAGATCAACACGTTTAGTTTTCAATTCAGTAGACGAGGTTTGTTATGAAAGTTGACTAATACAGATGGTAGGCAATTATTCATGCTGTATCAGAAAGCCACTATGAAGACCCTATAAAATACAACTGTTGATTAGTAATCATGGTTTCTGGGGGGAAAAAAAACAAAAACAAAATAATTTGGTAAAAAATGAAATCCCCGGTGGGTTCAAATTCTTGCTAATGCTTCAGGTTAAGGCAAGGTTAAGATGTCAGTATTATTAACTACAAGATCAAATGACCTGGGTCCTCATTTCCCCCCTTAAATCTGCTAATTTAAAACAGTGATTTTATTATGATTATATTATTATTATCAATGTGCCTTTCTAGCATATCACAACTTTCATGCAGCTGTACAGTAACTATGATGTTTCTTCTTTTTAAAAAAAGAGAACCCTGTCTCTTCTTCGTTAAAGCATTCATTTAATTGGATTTTGCTTTTAAGGGCACTTGCTAAGTCCTAGTACCTGATTGCAGTTGATAATAATCAGGACATAGTGCAATAATAAATTTCATTGTTAATAATAATGACTTAATGATAGCTCACTATGAGGGGAATGCCTTCAAACTTGTACCTTGTAGATCATCTCTAATTTTTCACAATAACATGCCAGCGTGTTATAGATTGAATTATGTGCCCCCCCATGCCCAAATTCATATGTTGAAGACTATTTGGAGATAGAGATTTATGGAAGCAACTGAGATTAAATGAAGATAGGTGGGACTCTAATCCAACAGTACTGCTGTCCTTATAAGAAGAGGTAGAGGACACCAGGAGTGCATGTACCTAGGGAAAAAGACCACATGCAGACACAGGAAGAAGATGGCCACCTGTAATCATGAAGATAGGCCTCAGGAGAAGTAGAAATCCCTGACTCCTTGACCTTGGACTTGTAGCCTCTAGAACTGTGAGAAAATACATTTCTGCTACTTAAACTACCTTGTCTACAGATTTTATTTTGGCAGCCCTAGCAGACTAATACTACACAAAGTAAAGATCAGTGTGACTATTTCAAAGAAAAGAGAATTGCCCATCAAAGCTCAATCTGGACCATTCCCACTGAGTGTCTGTTAGAGAAATCAGCTTTAGCTTGATCAATCGAAGGCTTTTCTGATTTCATAGCCTGGGTTGATCCACTATATTTACAAGCTCTCTCTTAGAGCTGAAAGTTACTCTAATTTAATTCCAAGCACTCTTGACGTATATGGAATTTGAGATAAGGAAGTAAATATGTGAGCTTTGTTCTTGTTTTTAAAATAATGTGGTGTTTGATTCTACTTTTCTGGCTCTCCCAAGTCAGAGAAGCCTAAGGTTCTTGTGTATTTTGAAAGGATTTCGATTATTTCCCTCACACTTTCAGTGCACTAATATCTAGTAGTCACTTACTATGTTCCTGGGAGTATTCTGTTATTATGGATGCAACAAATAAGACATAAACCTGTCGTAAAGATCTCCAAGGTACATTGTCCTATGGGAGGAATAAACACAAGAGCAAATTATTAAAATATTCTGTGGGAGTGCAACTCACAGTGTGGTGCATGATCTTACACCAACTTGCAATATCTTACTGGTCTGCCATGTGATTAGCACAAAATGTGAGAAGGAACACTTAGAAATTTCTACAGTGATTTGGTATATTTCTACAGTGATTTGGTATATTTACAAAAATATTAGTTTGGTCTGTGATGAACAGGGAATTAAAACAAGCAAACAGACATACAAAAAATAATCTGTTGCCATAGGTAGATTGAGAAGTTCTGTTCTACGTGATGTCTGTGTTTCCCTCATCTTGAGGAGAGAAGATGAAAAAAAAAAAATTCAAAATGTGAGCTTTTTATAGACAATTGTCCACATATTATTTTTTTAAGATTTTATTTATTTATTTGACAGACAGCAATCACAAGTAGGCAGAGAGGCAGGCGAGGGGGTGGGGAATCAGGCTCCCCACTGAGCAGAAAGCCCAATGTAGGGCTCCATCCCAAGACCCCCAGATCACGGCCAGAGCTGAAGGCAGAGGCTTTAACCCACTGAGCCACCCAGGCACCCGAATTGTCCACATAATTTTTATTGAATTTACTTCCACTTAGGTTAAGATGAAATAAAATTAATACTATGATTGGGGTCAGCTACTGAGTGTATTTTATTTTAAAGTAAAAGAAGAGAAAAAAGATTCTAAGATGACTTTATACAGATTGACTAACTTTCTTATTTGTGTTAGTTATCTTTTGCTCAATTAAAAAAAATAAATCAATTGAACTTAGATAGTACTTTGACACCCATTCCTCTCGCTTAATTTTACAAGGATTTAAAATAATTATCCAGGAACCACTGCTTCTTTTATTACAGTTTAACAGGGAGATGGACAGGTCAGGAGCTGGATCTCTTTTGAAGGTTAGAGTTAGGTGGGAGCTTCCAGATACATTTTTTTAAGTACATTTTAATTTTTTCAAGTAATATCCAGGCCATTTATTTCTGGCTTTCTCAAGATGAGAAAGTTGGAATTCATGTATCTTATCTTGGCCTAGGAATTCACTAACATCTCACTGGCAATCACTCACATGACTCTTGAAGAAAAGAATGTCTGGATCACAAGAATATCTTGTTTGCAACCAGGGGAGACAGGGGCTTGGATATTTGGTCTATGTCATTATTATTTTCTTGAATTTTCAGTGGTTTGATAGAAAAGAAATTTTAATGTAAAATTATAAGTGGGAATGGAAAGGTTTGGATGAACTAGTCCAGAAATTATTTGTCAACCAGTGCAGAAAGACAATGCAAAGTTAAAAGGTGTTATGAACCATCTTGGTGCCATAAAGAAAGAAATAATTAACTTATATGTTTATAAGTAGAATGAAGTTCAAAAGATTTAACATACACTTTTGGTAAATTTACAGAAAAAAATTAATACAATGGATTTATATACGAATCATGCCCATAGATACCCAAATACTAATAAACATTTATCCCTCCTCAAGAATTTCTATAGCACCCAGTCTAATCTGAAAAAGCAATTGACTTTTGCCAGTTCTATTAAAAAACTGGTATACCACCTTTCCAGGCAGTGCAATCAGCTTTTCTCTTTTATTTCCTCTTTCTACAAGGGAGAACTTGTTTTGTTTTCCTTTTCTCTTGGCAAAACAGGATAGAGTATAATTGCAACTCCCTGCATGTGCCTAGAATGAAATCCTTATGGAGGACTTTTTCCCACTATAAATTAATCATTTTCTAGGACCTATTCTTCTTCTCCAAATTTTCTTTTTCCATGGAAGAGTTTATAAATTCCAATTTAAATTTAGGACATAATTGGTTTCTTTATTAGTTTTTGTGGGCCTTTTGGTACAATTGCAGGTATTTTTCAAAGGGAATAGCCTTTTTTTCTTACGTGTCAAGATTCATTTAACTTTGAAATGTCAGAATGTTTGAGCAGGACCTTGGCATTCTTAATGTGGATATATGAATAGATTCTTCAAGAAAAACACTATCAATTATGTTCCTATTTTTACATTTAATTGAAAAAAAAAACCCTTATCTAGATATGACCTAAATCCTGAAGAAATTGAATGTCATTATATAATATAGATGAGAAAGTTTATCAAAGTTATAATATTTTAATTTCTATAAATCACATGCAAAATTCTGAAAGTAACAAATGACTATAATTAAACATTATGATGTCTCTTTTCCTTTTACCAATGTATTGTAACACACAAAGGAAGAGAGAGCATGGAGATGGGGCATGTTAAGTGGCAATTAATGAATAGTTCTCCCATTTGAGAGGAATTATGAAAATTGAAGTTTTTCTATAGTAGGACTCAGTTTAGCACCTTGGGTCTATCCTTTATTATATTCTGAAATATGGAAACTTGCTTACACCTTCTGACTCTCAAGTTGGAAGTAATAAATCTACCAGTATTGTTATGTAATTTAAGCAAGGGAAAACATGAGTGCACATATTATAAACTGAAAGATTCTATGTAAATGTCGATTATACTGCATTTTTGATGCTTATGTCTACTCCTTCTCCATGTAAAACTTGAAACATTTAAGTATATTCTGACCTAGGGGGAAATGTGTATATTCTACTTTCAAATTATTGACGTACAGACTGCGTATGTGCTAGAGAAATTAAACCGCCACTTGGTGTCTTTATTTACACTGATCTCTGAAATAATGGATGTCTTCCTCTGTCATTTGTTTTTCTTTGTGAACCAGAATATATGTATTTTCCATGGATTGATCAGATGCCTTCTTGATCATATTGATATTTTCGTCCTTTACTATCTATTTATTGCATTTTTTCCCCCCAGACACTGCTTTTCATTGGCACTGTAATCATAGGCAAAGATTCGGGATCCAAAATACCTGAAGGTCAAAAAATACCCTCCAAATCTAATGGAAGGCGTGTTTACTACGGTTTCCTTTTTCCCAGCAAGCTGGCATTCTTTGGCACCTAGGGCAATCTAGAAAAGACAAATCTCTGTCTGGTTGCTAAGAACTGGAAGAATTTCATTGCTTCATTTGACAGAGGGACTCTACCGACAAATCACAATCTTTTCAAAGAAGTGCATTTGACCCAAGATTATATATGTCATAGCAACATTTTCTCTTCTAATGTAACACAGCAGGATCCTAGATTCTGGTCCCCCTATTCTGCTGAGCTTTATCAGTTTTATGATTTCCATGACTTATAACATACTGATCTTGAATTCTCAGTTTCTAACCATCTCAGACTGGTGGAATAAAGGTTAACATTATGCTTTTGAAGACCACAATTTATGGTAATTCTTCTTAGATGTGTACATGTATGGGTTAGGGTGGGAATTCATTTGTGAATCTATTGGAGATGACCTTAATAAAAAAATCTATAGACCAAAAACCTGTGAATGGTTCTGAATTATTTGAAAATAATTACCAGCAAATAAATGTGAATTTGCATCTATTGACTATTCCAGCTGACAAAGCTTCCTCCTATTTCAGGAATCTTTCACTTGCTTCCTTGTACCCGATAAATCCTCCTATCCCCCTCCTCACCATCCCACCCCTCTGGCTCATCCTTCCTCCTGCATGTCTTCTTCATTCCCATCCCTAATCACTCCCCCATGTCCAACACCAGATCTAGAAATTCCTTCTTTATACTTGGTATTCTGCTTAAGGCTTTCCCTGATCATTCATCTTCACTCAACTCTCAATGATAGAAAAGCAGTTAATATAGTCTAAAATTGTACACTTTTAATTAAGTATTTACAGAATATAGCATTCATTAAGGCAGAGATATAATCTGTCTTATTCACCATTGAACTGTCAGTATCTAGAAGAAAGTTTAGCATATAATGGTTTCCAATATATACTGTTATTGAATAACTAAATGAATTCAGGTTCTTTTGACTTTAAGGAAATGTCAGATTTCCCCCAAAAGAAGGAGGATGGATAATTAAGTAGTTCTTCTTGATGTTGTATTGGGGTTGATTTATTTTGAATATATAATCTCTATAACTTAAATCATGCTAAAAAAAAGATTATGGGCTATGCCTTAAAAAAATGCTACATCAACTTATAGTTCCATTATTTATAAGCTACGTGGCCTTCAAAGAGGCACCTATGTAGCCACAGTTTTTCCCATCTGGATATTGGGAAGAATAATATTGTCATTAATAATATTTGTGAGACATTATGTATGAATATTCTTTTCTAGTCCTGATCTCACTCAAAACTCAAGATTCTTAGGTCCAACTACCTTCTTGAAATTTCCACTTGGATATCTAGTTGACATCTCAAAACAGCATTCCCTAAGCTGAATTCAGTGATTTCCTCAGTTTTCTCTATAATCTTTCCCACCTCAGTATATGGCAACTCCATTTCACTACTTGCTTCACACAAAAACCTTGAAGACACCATTGTTATTTTGTTGTTGTTGTTGTTGTTTTAAAATCTTTTTAATCTACATGTGGCCTTTAAAATAGCCTTTTCTAAGTTTAAGATGTATCTAGAACTCAACTACTATTCATCAAAATGCCCCTTTCCCCTGGGTTCTAAAACTGTAGATGTTTGGGCATCCTCACTACCTAACTACATTACCCTCCATCAAACTCCTCCTTGCTCATTTCATTTCAGTCATTAATTTTCTCACCTTAGTTTGAACACTGTTAAACACCTCATACTTCAGGACCTTTTTCTGGAACAATCTTCTCCAGTTAGCTATAGGACTAACTCCTTCCTGTCATCCTCTTTTCTGCACACGTGTCACTTTGTCAGAGATGTTTGACCTGCTGTTTGACCTAATGCAACAATGTTTGGAAGTAGGGCCTTTGGGGTGTCATTACATCATGAGAGTGGAGTTCACATGATGACATTAGTGTCTTTATAAGAAGAGGAAGAAAGCTAACGCTTTCTCTCTTTGCCATGTGGGGACATAACTAGTAGATATCCATCTCCATTCCAGAAAGAGAGCCCTCACTAAGAACCAAATATGTGGGCACGCTGATCTTCGAATTCCTACTCCAGAACCATTAGAGATGTTTATTGTTTAATCCAGTCTGTCTATGGTAAATTTTTATAGCATTTCAAGCCAACTAATCACTACCCTGTATAAAATGGCATACTTCCTGTCATCAGTTTCTATCCCTGATTTATTCTTTCATAAACTTAAAACAGACCGATCTATTCAATATGACTTGATTATTTATTTACTATACGTTTTCTCCCAGTAGAACATAATCCCCTTGAACTTAAAGACTGTTTTATTCACTGCTTAAAATAGTGACTGGCTCACAATAAGTACACAATTGTTTTTTGAATAAATGAATGAATAAATAAATGAATGATCATTTTGGCACTTAGAAGGTTCTTAGTAACTGACATACTTTATCATAATAACTACTTTCAGGCTAAAGGATATCACTAGTTTCCATTTTAAAGATATATCAAAGGATATCATGTTTTATTTTTCAAATAAAACCGATTTTCAAATTAGTTTTTTAACTAATGATTATCCTTTATGATAAGTACTAATTCACATGTTTATCTTTCTCTGTGATGAATCTGATTTGACTCACAGTTGATAACTATTTGTGGAGAATATGTGAGCCACAGTATGTGATTCCTCAAGACTAATCATATTCCTTCTATATGTTTTCATCTGAGGTTACTTTTGTAGTCAACAATTCAACAAGGAGACAAGTTAATTATAATTTGTTTCTCTTTCATTTTTTTTGTATTTATCAGATATGAAATTTAAATGGAATTCTTATATCTTATGAAGAAATATCTACTGTAGGCAATCTTTCAAAATTATATTTAAGATTAAGATATTCTGATACAGGCACTTTTCCACAAAATGCAAATGGAATTCTACCACCCCAATCCTAAGTATGCTATATCTCCCTTATTTTCTTAAAGGCTCACTGAGAAATCTCAAAAAAATAATAATTTGATTAATCATGAAACTTTTGAGTATGGGCCAAATCTTTAATTCCAGTAACATCACAAAATAGCATTTTTACCTCTTTTGCTATCTATAGGTTGTATAAATTGTGTTAAGTCTCACACAAACTTCATGGCCTGCCTGCCCTCCTCCCTCCCTATCTTTTTTTTCACTTCTCCATCCCTCTATCCCTCCCTTCCTTTCTTCTCTTTCTTTTATTCTCTTAATGCATCTTTAAATAATGTGCTCTATATTGGTCAGAAATCCAATTCAAATGCAAATTACTAAAGACAAGAGGGTACCTTCTTGGAATAGTTTATATCTGTAAATGGATCTCAGATCTTATTTCAAAAACAAGAACTCACTTAAAAAGGTGTCCACATAGGGTCACCTGAGTGTTCAATTGGTTAAGCATCTGCCTTCAGCTCAGGCTATGATTTCAGGATCCTGGGTTTGAGCCCCATATAGGGCTCCCTGCTCAGTGGGAAGTCTACTTCTCCCTCTCCTTCTGCCCCTGCCACTCCCTACTTGTGCTTTTCCTTTAACTGATGAGCCATCCAGATGCCCCAAGTTACATTTAAATTACTAATATTTATTAACTTCTATAGGACAGAGAACGTTTTGTTCATTTCTTTATTCTAATTTCTACCAACAACTATACCATGTCCAGATATAAAGTAGGACTCAATGATTCTGGTTAAAGAATTGAAGAAATGAAAGAATAATGATAACTAATTTTTTCTTTACAATTATATGTCTTTCCTATATGGAGACATTATTTTAATTGATAAAAATAAAGATCTCTTGTGTGAGGAACATTGTCCCATGGGTAAGGTCCATGTAATGTAATAATCTCAAGGTAATTTTGGTGTTGACAATGATATTTGAAAACACATAGTTAGATACAAGCTTAACTGTAATCTTCAACATTCATCTATTTAATTTTGGTAATTCCTCTTCATGCAACACTGTTCTCTCCAAACCTATCTTCCCCATACATAAATACACTTTAGGGGATTAAATTATTCCTCTACAATTGAAAAAAAAATCTCCTATTCATGCAAATATGTGCAATTTATTTTAACATTTTAGGTTCATGAGTACTGTTAGAAACTTCTTGATTTCTCAGTCCCCACTGCAACATCTAGAGAAGATCGCCTTTCATCATTTTGACAATAGGAATGATTTTGTAAATACTCCTTGAATGTATTTCACAGGTCAGCAATCTCACTCCAATACAGATCTACATCTTAGATTAGATCATAATTTGTTTTCTGCTTTACCTTCACCCTGACGTGCTATTTCATATAATGAAACAGTAAATCAATAGAATCCTTGTGTGTGGGATTCAGTAAAGAAAACAACCTGTGTTCTGCTTAATTATAAACTCATTAAAATGAGAACATGACATTTCCAAAGCACTGATTTATTTTTACAAGTCAAATCTCACTGAAAGCTAAGTGTGAGGCTTACTGTCCTGAAAACAATCTTAATTAACTAAAACCATGCACAAACGATCACTGATCTGATTGGACCGCAAGAGCCTACTGATTTTGTCCTCCAAAAGAGTAAATATGGTAGGTCACAGATAAGTAATCTTCTCAATTATAGCTGGAATTTTACCTAGTCCAGAACTCTATAAAGAGAAAAATATATATATTCTCAGAGAAAGCTTATTTTCCTCATATGATTTGTGTGTGATTTGATTACAAAGTCAAGGAGAAAAACACTAATCTATGCCTTATAAAATAAACTATAGATATGTTTAGAAATGGTGTTCATGGGTCCTAATATCCATATATAAATAAATAACTCATAAATTAGTTAGGCACACGAGACACACTTTAATTTGCTAATATTTATTTTTCTTCTCTCTGGTCTCTTATTAATAGGTTAGTATTTTATTTTTTGGAGGTGAGAATTATAGCACCATAAGGCTTGGTGATTGGATCAAGGTCAAATAGGTAGTAAATGATAGAAGAATGTGCTGCTCTTGTTATTTCTGGAAAAGAGATAACCCTGTGTTTCAAAACATTTGGATGCATGGAGCATCTTTTCTCAGAACATATAACTTGCCATGCCTGTGATTATCTTGATTCAATCATAAGGAGGGACTCTTCAAATGGCTCGCTCCCCTGGAATCCTCATTTGGAATTCAATGGCCATTTTGCATTAATAACTTCACTTACCATTGTGCATTACCATTTGCAGGAACTGTATTCTGAAATGTAAGCTAGAATGCACCATATTTAAAAGCAATCTCTACTTGTCAATATTTTGAAAATGCAAAACAAAACAAAATAAAAATCCATGAATCCTATCAATCTCCTTCCTGATCCATTTTTCTTAACTGATCTGTTCCACAGTTTGGGCACTGAAGGCTTTAGAAATAACTTCAATATGTTTTTATCTGCTGTGACAAGATAACTTTCTGGGTTTCAGCACTTGGCAGATAATTAAAATATGTGGAATACTACTGTCCTGGTAGTTACTTTGCTTTGGAACAGATTTACTTGGGAAATAATGAAATATTGCTAACTTCTAAGCTTTCTCATTACATTAGAAGGTTAATTCATTTAAAAAGAGCAGTGAATTAAACAGCTGGACTGAAATGCACATTTCACATTATCACCAAAGTGTGATGTCTTCCTATAGAAATTGGGTGAAAACCTGTCCTATAAGCTATTACTCTCCCATGTAACTGGTCACCCACTCACTAAGTCTGTCTTATCCTCAGGGAACAATGAAAAGAAGCATCTGCAAGGAGTAGAAAGAATTCTTTGGTCACTGATGTAATTGGATTGGGTATATTTATTTTCTAGCAGATCAGGGTCAAAGACTTGAATTGAATTTGAAATTGCACTGTAATTCTTGCTAACTGAAAAAAAAATTAGGAAGAAATGATCTCTGAAATTATATATTTAAAAGTTGAACCACCCAAGCCTATAAAATGTTTGCTCTGAAATATACCTCCCCCAAGGGTCAATATTCTAAATAAAGAAATCTACACTTATTATTCACTGCAAATAGCTGATAACCAATAAACTCTGAGTCAAAGAGGATTATGTTTAAGAAAGCTGCCTTCTCTATGCCCTCTTGATATCAGAAGTAAAGAGATACACATTGGGGTGAGAAGTAATTACTTTTGAGTTATTATATCATCTGGAATATTATGTTTCACATTTGTTTTTAGAAATATATTTGGAAATACATAAAAATAATACATATATAAATATATAGATATTTGATATAGATATCTCTCTATATATTTAATATTTATCTGTCTACTTAATACAATATATATCTGTATACTTAAATAATTTTTCAAGTAAAAATGGACATGAATCAATAACTTTTATTCTTCTTAAAACACTAATTCCTGGAGAAAGGAATAAGGCTGCTGCAGTAAACAAAAAGGGACTTTTCACCAAAACTAAGTTTATTTAAATGTATGCATATACAGCCAAAATGAATGTGAAGATTAATAATTTTGGATATAGGATTTTCAAAATCCTGGTGTACAAATTTAGACGTGCATAATAATTTTTTATAACCCTCCCATATTTTGGCTTTAGGTACCACATAATTTGCAAAATTTCCACAATATAATATGTTAACTCATTATTTCTGAAAGCTATAATATAGTCATCAGGTCAGAAGACTATAGCTTTCAAAATATCATGCCACTGGGCATGGGTGGTTCAGTGGTAGAATTCTCGCCTGCCAAAATATCATGCCACTGGGTCACCTGAACAACATATGACCCTTCCTATATCAAGACATTGCATTGCAGAAGGAAGCAAAATGTTTCTCTATAATGAGGTGGAATGCAGGGGCAACCTGCAAATGGCTGATGGAAGAATAAATTTAGAAATTCATGGTTCAGTGATGAATTGAACATCTTTTCACTCAAAAGGCAGTAAATAAAATCAATAATATGTTTTCATTTAAAGGCAAGAGTCATACTTCCTAGGTTCAAATACATTTTTGATATTTAATAGAATGAACAGTTGGATATGTATATCATTTAGTACCTTCCATTGTGGAGTGCGATTCCTCAAAGATCTTCCAGTTATGATATTTGCTTTATTGCTAATGGGCTTCAAACCATTTTATATGCAAATCTTTTGTTAAACAGTCTTTATCTTAGTTTCTTCCTCCTTTCTCCTTCCTTCCTTCCTCCTAAGATTAATACATCTTAAGTATTTAGTCACTGAACTTAAGAAGAGACATTTCTTCAATGCTATTTGAAAATTGAATATCAGTATCTTACCTTTTGGTATTATCTAATTTCTTATGGTAAATCCTAAGCACCAAAAGGTGATGATAGTAGCAGGTAGGACCGTTGGGAGGTGATTAGATGGTAAATGTGGAGCCTTCATGAATGGAATTAATGTTCTTCTCGAAGAGATCCCACAGAGCTTCCCTGTCCGTTCTCCATGTAGGAACCCAGTGAGAAATAATTAGTCTACAGCTAGGAAAAGGGCCCTTACCAGAAGGGACCAGGCTGGCACCATAATCTTGGAGTTCTTAACCTCTAGAATTATAAGAAAGAAACTTATTTATATGCTACCCATTGTGTGGTATTTTGTTATGGCAGCCAAAACAGACTAAGACACCTTTCTAGGTATAAAATTAAAATGAATCTATATGAGTAAAATAGCTAGCACAATTCCTGGCATATATTAAAATACCATAAAATATTTGGGATGTGTGTGTGCGCATGCCCATGTATGTAGGGACATATACAAAGTTAATATACAGACATTATTTCTGAATAAAAGAATTTATAAAATATTTAGTTATAAATATATTCCCAAGGAGTTTTATTTACCCAGTGAGACATGGGGGAGTTTATTAAATAATACATTAACTCCATTCCTTCTGTCACTTTTAATAATCTGTACCAAGCATTGTTATGGTTTGAAATATCAACCATATCAACCATCCTGGGCAACATGTAGGTCTTTATAGAATTTGTGAATCCTCTTAACTCAACTTATATTATTCTCTTGTGATCTCCAAGATTTCTCAGTAGTCATGAAAGGGACACTGGGGAAATCATACAGACCCAGTATGAATCATTTAGACAAGGATTTTTCAGAATCATATCTATTGAAAGAGTATTCAACTCTATTTGGAGATCATGTGTCATCCTGATTAGTTTTTAGTGCCTTATGTATATCCTGCTATGCTGTAACTCATCTTCAACCTGTCCCCCAGAAAAGTGATGCTTACTTTCTTTCATTTTGTTTGTAAAATGCATATAGCTTCCTATTGATACTTGTCTAGCAAAACATTCTTCACAAGTTATATCTTTTAGCTCATTGAAGAATGCCCTGATTAAGCAATTTGCCATATTTAAAACAAAATATCCACATTAGCTTTGTTACCAAAATCACTAGTGACAAACTTTCAGGCCATTCTGTGTAAGTCCACTTCTTTTCCTACTTAAATACTAGGTTTGTGTGGATCATAGTATGTGGGCATCTTTTAAAAGTTCCAATGTTACTTGTTAAAAACCAAGTGGTTAACCACAGAAACATTGTTAAATAAGGCTAACAATATGCACACAGATTACGCTAGAGGGCTCAAATAGCTTTTGTCTGTATTTCTCTACCCCAAGTCCATCAAAATATCTCAATAGAGCACTGTATACTCAGCGGGCAATCAGTAAAATTTAATGAGGATTCTTATCACTCACAAGGAGACATTACAGCATAAGTAACAGAAATATAAACAATTAACAGATGGGTATTTCAAGATAAATGTCCGATATATGATTTGGGTCAATGGTTACCTTCTTTGTGGAGTGAACTTGATGTAATACTTAAAAATATATAAAATACTGTATACCGAGGACAGAGCCTTTATATTTCCTCTGGCAATTTTTTTTTTCAATTGAATGATGTCCTTTGAATTTAGATCCAATTATCATCATTTGGGGAGAGATTCTGACTACCAATTTAAAATAATTCTTTTTTTAGCAGTCTGCAATGATACATGGAGACAATGTAACTATGTCTTTATTTAGTGCTAAATTATCTACTTTATGTAATAAGCAAATATTAGAAAAGAGGAAAGGATATTCTGTACAATTTTTCTTCAATGACAAAGATTGGATGTCCAGTAATTGGCCCAAAGTCCTGATTTTTGGTCAATTACTTACATTTCAGATCACATTTTATGTATCAAGTTTAGCCTCTCTTTTCTTGAACTTTTACCCAGTTAATAGATTGCTTCCTATTTATATAACGCCTATTTCTGAAGAATTTAATGTAATTTAGGTTACTCATTAATCCTGATAATGTAACTTCAAATTAGATGACTATGCATTTACAGTGACGGAAACTGAGGCAGAGATAATTTTAGTGACTCCCATAAAGTCCAACCATCTCCAATTTGTGACAATCTGCCTTCTAGGAGGAATTGTCACCTCATACACATTCAGCACTGATAGGTCACCATATTCAAAAGTTTCCATAGAGACCTCCCCAAACTTTTATATTCTGCAGCTCATTAGCTGAGAGAGATGCTTCAGTCCCTTGCTACTGCATGTACATCTGGCAATAAAAATCTCCTCTGCAGTCACTAAAGCAGGCAGGAGGAGAAGATAGAGAGTGCTCAAGAGCCTCACTGGCACAAACAAGGCAACTTTCCTCTCCTCATTATTAATCCATTATATCTGGTTGTGAAGGAGGTATAGTTGGTCCCCAGCAGAGGGCTAGTGGCTTAATGTCTCAGGCAGTGACATATCATGCCAGCAATAAGATCCAGGTATAGTAGGGAGAGTCCTTAGAATCCTATTTATGGCTTTCCAATTTTCAACATATTTAGTATATTCAGTAAAATAAAAGCTTCAAGCTTTCAGTGGGAACCATCATAGATGACAGTCATGGCCCCTTACAGCAATGTGAGTCTCTGTGTCCCTTATTTTCCTCTATACAAGAAGAAAATAAACACAGATCTTAGATCCTACCTTTTTGAAAAATCATGCTGAAAGGAGGAAATCAGGCATCCATACTGCAATTTTTCCCTGTAAAGACAATTTATTTTTAAAGAAAAAGAGATACATAGCATGAGCTGATATACTGGGAAAAAAATGTTTATATGAGAACACCTAGAGGAATGATGTCAAATTTAAAATGATTGTCCAGTAATAATTACAATGATTGTCGATGGTCCTAAAGAAGTGGAATGGGGACATGGAATATAAATTCCAGTTGGTGATCTAAAATAGAGTATGGCTATCCAATACCTGTTTTAAGATGCTACTGTTTTAGAAGAACTCCTTTCTAAGGATTTCTTTCTGCTTATGATTTTCCCCTTTCACTAATAAGTGACCTAATTGGAACCAAGTTATTAATATACTATTAGAACGTTATCCTTAACTTTGATATCATAAGAAAACAAGCAGTACGAATGTACTGTACCTATTGCATAACTCTAACATTGTTAGAAATTCTGAATGTGTTATATGCATGTAACAAAGCCACAGTTAGTATAATTTAATAGAATAAAACAGAAAAACAGAGCTGACACAACATATTTATCATACTCTTCACAGAAGAAGAAAACCACCAATAGGGTTCCTTAATAAGGCTCAGTGGGTTAAGCCTTTGCCTTATGCTCAGGTCATGATCTCGGGGTCCTGGGATCAAGGCCCACAATGGCTCTCCGCTCAGCAAGGAGCCTGCTTGCCCCTCTCCCTCTGCCTCCCTCTTTGCCTACTTGTGATCTCTCTCTCTGTCTGTCAAATAAATAAATAAAAATCTTTAAAAAGAAAAAAGAAAAAAAAAAAAGAAAGAAAGAAAACCACCAACAATCCATGCAAGATCGAGGAAAGTAAGCTCTGTGGTACGCAGCCAGAGATGTAACACAGACAGGTGACTGCCGCCTGCAAATAAATGTGAATGTCTTTGAGAGGTGTGAAATAATACAAGCAGAAATGATAGATGGAGAATTTCTGCTTGAAACAATGCATGCAAGGTATTATTCAAATCACCCTTTGTGAAAGCCATTGTTTTTTGTTGTTGTTGTTTTGTTTTGTTTTTTGTTTTTTTTGATAAAAGCAAGAGGAGAAAATCAATATGTAGTTACAGAATATAGTGTTAATAGCTCAGGGTGTTTTTTTTTTTTTTTCCAGACTTGTTTTCCAAACATTTTTTCACATGGTAAATTGTACTTATGTTTATACTAATCTTGAGATCTTAACACTGCTTTTTTGAAGTATAAAGTGATGCAGTATGTTAGGGTTTGCTAGGTAATTTGCTAGATTATAGATATATATTATATGTATGTTATCTATATTATAGATTATAGATAATTATTTGCTAGATAATTATTACCTCAGGCATTCTGAGTGTACTTAGTAAATTTCAGATTCAAAAATTTATTCCAGATCCATTGAGTAGAACTACCCAATACCTTTTGCTACTGTCATAAATTACAAGCTTTGTAGCTTAAAACAACAAACAATATACAACAAACAACATACAACATACTCTCTTATACTTCTGGAAGTCTGATTCCAAAAACACCTAATGTCAAGATGTCAGTAGGGTTGGATCCTTCTGGAACCTCTAAAGATACTCCATCTTCTTGTCTTCTCCAGAATCTAACGGCTCAGCGTTCTTAAATCTTAACCCCTTCCTCCATCTTCAAAGCTAGTGGGTAGGGTAACATCTTCAAATCTCTCTTTCACTTTCTACTTCCTTAGTCACATTGCTTGTTTGGATTTTGACCTCTTGTTTCCCTCTTTTAAGGGTTACTGTGATCAGTCCCACCTAGATAATCTAGGATGACTTTCTTGTTTCAAATTTCTTCACTTACATCTTCACAGTCCCTTTTGACATGTAAGGTAACATATTCACATGTTTGGAGGATTAGGACGTCCAACATCTTTGGCCATTATTCTGTCTGCTACAAGTTTTGGTAGAAATAGATGATCTTATTAAGCAATTAAATTCTATAATTCTGTGTTCACCAACATTTTTGTTAGTGCATACACCTATTTACTTATTCAGTCATTGACTTATGCATTCATTCATTCATTAACCAACAAGTATGTATTTTTATCTATTGGATGGGAGTCACAAAGTTAGCCTATGGAGACACAAAATGATTAAAAAGAAATGTATATTTCAGGGGAGGGTATGTGTTTTTGGGTAAATTGGAAGGGGAAGTGAACCATGAGAGACTATGGACTCTGAAAAACAATCTGAGGGGTTTGAAGTGGCGGGGGGGTGGGAGGTTGGGGTACCAGGTGGTGGGTATTATAGAGGGCACGGCTTGCATGGAGCACTGGGTGTGGTGAAAAAATAATGAATACTGTTTTTCTGAAAATAAATAAATTGGAAAAAAATAAATGTATATTTCAATATAGTTCTTAAACTGAATTCATGTGTTTATTACCTAGTATGTGCAAGATGTGATCCACTTACAAATAAGTAGACATACTCATGTAGTAGACAGAACATGTTATATATTATTTTCATTGAAATTATTCTTTCAGAAGTGGATTGCAACATAGTGTATGTATCCCCATACATGGGGATATATCATAGAATTGCTAGAGAGAGAGAGAGAGAAAGAAAGAAGAAAGGAAGGAAAGAAGGAAAGAAAGAAAAAGGAAGAGAAAGAAAGAAAGAGAAAGAAATAAGGAAATAGGGAAAGAGAGAAAGAGAGAAAGCAAGAAAATGAAGCCTGCAAAACTACAGCCTAGGGAGATACACCCAGCAGTTGACATACTGCTAGAGTGTCAATAAAATCAAATTTTGTCCGTTAGAAGAATAATGAGCTCTTTTCTCTCTGCACCCAAGGGAGATTAATTCAAGAACATGTATTTTATTCATGTTCCTCACCTCTGCCTGTAAAATAAAAGTGCTAAAAGTGGTCATCTGGGGGTGGTTTTACTTTTATTCTCTCTTCTGAGAAGAAACATGTTGCATAACTTCTTTTACACACAGAATAGCATAATAGACATTTTGTTGTTTGGATTCCTGGCCAAGTGATTTAATGAATGTTCAATTAAAAGATATGTGGGTATTTTTTATAATTATCATATCAGAGCTGACAGAAAAGTTCCCTTCCTGTTAAAAATGTCCAGAGTTAGGCAACAATCTGCTAATTCCAGGCACAAAATGAAAATGAGCAAATCACTGAGAGGAAGCAATAGCTCTCCTTCCTTACAATCAGACTTTTCTGAAAGAGTCCCAGGAACCTCCATCTTACCTCAGCCTCCTGCTATCTGTTTCTTTAAGTTTCTATCTTTCCTGGTGCTATTATACATTTATACCATAGCTACCATTTGCTCTTCTCTTGGGATGGAGCAGACATGAGTTGGGTACAACTTCAACCCTACCCCATGTGAATATTTTCTCCTCACTTCTCTTGCTTCATCCTTAGGTACTCTGTGCTTTGAAGTGGCTCCCTAGATCTATAGGTCCTTTTGAATTTGGTTCATGTTTTGGACTTTTCCTCAGTTCTTCTGTTTCATGAAATTTCTGTGTTGTGCTTTCCACCATCCTTGCAACTAAATGAGGAAAGCCTGATAAGGTTAACTGAGCTCTATGTTAATGCATACTACTGGCTTCATATGATTACATTTTCAGAAAACATGTTTTTTAAATTTTAACTCAGGAGCCATCGATACTAAAATCCTGTGCTTCTTAAATACCTGTGGACTAGTAAATTCAGGATATCAAATGTTAAACATGATGCATCTGTCTGAAGTATGAATTTTACTTCATTCAGGTTTAATTGATTAGAAGTAAGTTACAAGACTGCGCTTGTATTATTAAATAGAATGTACAATTTGTGTTAGAAGTCTTAAAGCCAAGTCTCTAGCTTCAAATAAATCCTCTCCTTGTGATAGGCTATTTCAGATTCGTCTATCTCTAGAACTGTCTCTGCAGAATCCCACAGAAAATGCATTTAACTCATCTGCTACCATGGATATTTCTGTAGAAGAGATTGAGAACAGCTGCCTAAAAAATATTGGGAATTAATTTTGTTGGAGGATGCTTCAGAGTCTCTCATAATCCATTTGTATCACTATCAATCTTAGCCCTGGAATGGAGAAAGCATAATTTACCTTTGAACTCTATGTTTAAGTAAATTTTTAGTAATTATCTCCTTAATGATAAAAGAAACTGTCGAGAAACAGAGGCACCAGAATATAAGTTAACTGCAAAAAACTGGATAATACTAAGAGGAAATATTTTCTTAGATCCTAGCCACTATCAATCACATTGATGGCTGCCACAGGAAATCGGACTATGAGTTGAATATTATAAATTATCTAGAGCCATGGCCACATTTTACAGATAAGGAAAATGAGGCAGTGAGAGGGAGAGGAAGGTGAGAAGGAAATGAAGAAGAAGAGATTTCTCTTGGATCTCCTGTCCCCTCATTGGAAGAAGTAAACATATTACTAATGGAATTAGTTAATGAATCTTTCTGTTATAATTGAGAGCCCCCAGGTAAAGTTGGCTTAAAGTAAAAAGGAAATTTATTAAGTCATATTAGTAAATCATGAAATGAGTGGAAATTGAGTTGTACTGAGGGGCTGAATGGGAATAAGTGCTTGAACTTAGCTCTTCTCTCTGCTTCATGTACCATCTTCATGTTCTCTCTATGTATGTGGACTTTTTCTGAACATCAAAAATAGAGCAGTAGGTGTCTCATTCTTTTACTTAAACAGCTTCGTACCTACAAGGATCATCTCCTATTCTTCCTGTTCCAGAATTTTAAATCATAGGGAAGAAGTCAAGCTGGTCTTGCTTAAGTCATATGACCATCCCTTGGACCAAGGAGATATGTATTAAGTTAATTTTCTCATTCTGTGTAACCAAAAAATAAATTTTAAAGGAAAATAAAGATGGCATGGTTTTGAGCAGATAAAACAAAAACTCCTGATCTGGGTGCTGGGACTCTAGTAGGAGATCTCTCTGAGTTTCTGAAGTACATATTCAGGAGTATTTTACACCCAACATGCTCCAATTTTGTCCACCCGGATTATGCATTATAGAAATTAGTTTTAGTAGGGCTAGCAAATTAGCTTGGTTAAAAGGGAGTTAGAAGGATCAACTGTTCCTTACATTATCATTCTTTTAAAAAAATTCATTGTATAAAATCCAGTAGCCATATATTGTATGAAACAATGTATACAGATAAGTAAAATGATAATTTAATATTGCATCAAATTACCCATTACTTTTCAGAAGTAGCCTAATTTAGACTTCTCCCCAAAATGTTCTCCCCTCCCACAACCATGTTTGTTTTTTTCTTCAAAAAGATCTTCTTGTCTACTTTGAAATACAAATTAGGATAATGTTTAAGTGAAATGAACCTATCTCTACTGTCCATACACAGAGTATCTTGTGAAAGAGTGTCTTAGGGCTCATTCATTTTGCCCTTTCATTTTCAAAACAATAAATATGTTGCTTCCTATAGGCTTGTGCTTAAATACCTATAAGAAAGCATCAATCTTCTTAATTGGATAGGATATTAATAAGGATAAATCAAATGTTACTGCGATTCCAACTACATAATCAGCATGCTAATGATTAGGTTATTTTTTTAAAAAATTTTAAAAGGAAATAAAATTGTTCTGATATAGCTGTTATTTTCTGCCTATATTTAAAACTTTGAAATTGGATTTTCAATATAAGGAAGAAGAAAAAGAAAACTCTCTGACATCTATCCAGAAATGGGATATAGAAATGTAACAGCATTTTTTTAAACACTCATTGATACACACACTAACACACACACACATACTAACAATAAAAGCTTACTTCTAGAGTCCAGCTTCAGACCTAATTGGTGAACCTCAGTGAACCCAATATTGTGTTGATTATGGGTTCTAGTTAGGGAAAGAAGAGGCAGCAAATTGTGGAGAAAGGGCTTTATGGGTATAATCAGGTCACTGACCTCTCTATTCGACCTTCCGTGATCTTGTGAGTAGCACTATTACAAATGCTAGAACTCTTCTTCCTCATTCACAGCTGTAGCTCTTTCATATTATGGGGTATCATCAAGGAAAACATGAAAGGAAAAAAAAATTTTCATGAAAAAACTAATCTTGAGATCTTGAGGTATTTCATTAGTCAAATTGCGTTTATGAGGACATTGGAAAGTTTTCCTTTTCTACCTGCTGTCAGAGAAAGAAACATTCACTAATATCTCACAAACTAAAATATTAGAGTCGCTTCTCCATTCCCCTATCAACTCAGCGCCTCTTGTAACCATAGCAACTCACATGCATAAAGGACCAGGACAAGATGCCCCTGATTCTGGCTTGTCCAAGTGTCCTGTCTGATATTTGATATTCCATGATTTATAGCTCTAGCAGCAAATAAAACATGTCATTTCTTATTTTCAAAGTCTGCAATTATTCTTCCTGCTTTTGAAACAACAATGAGAGCATTAGAGATTATCAGCTGTACTTTGGTTTGAACTTCCCCATCTTGAATATTGTGTCTGTGTTCTTATAACTGAGAATACTGTCTGAGAGACTGAAGCTGGTGTCCCCACAGATTTTGTGAAATTGTAATTCTGCCTTCTCAGACAGACATAGAATAAAAGAACAAGAGTAAGAGAGAACACATAGTACAGTAAAAAGAGCTTGAACTTTAAAGTGAGATGGTCTGTTTTGAATCTCAGTCCTGCATATCCTACCAGAAAGAATTTAGGCTAGTCACTTTTGTGTCTGAGTATCTGTTTCCCCATTTTCAAAACAGAGAGATTGATAGACACTTCTTAAGATCATGGACATGATTTAATGAGATTGCATATCTAAGTCCCTGAGCATAAAGTGAGCTGATCTACCAAAAATGTAGCAAATGGATTGAATCACAGTCTCCCCTCCCTTCAGTAGTTAAACAGACAGGGTAGACAATGAGAGCTGTGATGCAATATGGAGTACCAGGCAAATAAAAAGTAAAACTTCAGAAAAAAAAAAAAATCTCAGAAGAATCTGAAATTCCTGTTGGTGTGCTGACATTGACTGCAGTGTGGCATACCCAGACATTGCTCCCCTTAGCAACTGAACATACCTCTTGACTAGTCCATACATCTCCTGAGTCCTTCAGTCAGTGGCTCAGTACACCTCTCCTCTCAGCAACATCTGGAGAAGACAGCTTGATGAGGTAGCCCCGCTGAGCTTTCTAGGGGAATATTGGTGTTATTAACTATTTAAAGGAATGGCTCTTTTAAAGTTCAAACTCTCTGGGGTTACCTTAAGAAACCAGGTCTGGAGACCAGGGAGCACCATACATTAGTGGTTCCCTCAATATCTCCCGCTGTTTTGTGAGCAGATACCACCCAGCTGAGCTCTCATATTTCCCACTGATGACAGGACAGGATGTTATAGCACAAGCCATCAGTCTTTCCCAAGAATTCCTTTCCCAGGCACCTATGGGCTTTGGCAAAAGTCACAAATGCCTCTTCGCATTTCCTGTTCATAAGAGCAATCCCAAATATCCCCCAATTCCTTAAGACCAGCAGTGCAAAAGTAAACTTTAAAGCAGCCTCTGGATTACTATTTCAATAATCATGTTATATTTTGAGAAGTGACTTTTTAAGCCACCAAGGTCACGCTGATGTGTTACTAGTCATTTTCTAGCTGCCATAGGGAAGGGTAGCAGAGAAAAAACCCTGCATTCCATGTCAGCTGACAAGGGTTCTAATCCCAGCTCTGTTACTATGCAATTATATAAATTTATGTGAATCATTCAATAGCTCTGGACCTAAGGGCCCTCATGTATGCAGACTAAATTATTTCTGAGCTCCCAGCCAGGACTAAGATTCTATGATCTGTACCCTCAATTTGCTATTGCTTGGATAGCCAGGTGGATTGAATGCTCTCTCAGAAATGCTAACCAATCTTCCTGGGAACACTTGCACATAAGGTTATTAGGTAAATAAAAAAGTGTTTCTGTTTGCAAAAAACAAAACAAAACAAAAAAAACCCTCTTTGTAATATGTCTTCAAATTAATATTTAATGCATTAATAAAAAGTTCATGCACACAATGTTTTCTATTTCTTTCATTTTATTTGGCAAATGTGGATTCTGGAGCATGATATGTTGACCAATATATTGAATATATGACAAATATAACATTTGTCAATCATGGGACTCTTTAAATACTTCTAATTGGAGACCCCATTCAATAAATTTATTTTACTTCTAACTATTTAGCAATGATTTCATTCTGTTTGGATACCCAAATTACATTTATGATTAGTTAATTTTCAGATTTAGTATATATTTCACCAGCACCTATGATGAATCATTTATTCACTAGTGGACGATAGGATGACTTTGGTTTCTAAGAACTGTATTCAAACAATAGCAAATTTCTACCTTAACTACTGCTGTGAAAATATTTAGACAGAAATATACCAATGAACCGTGTGACATAACTTTGAAGGGGTAAAATATTGCAAGTAGCATATTTATATATGCAATCACCTGAGACAGGTAGATATGCAATCACCGTGTGTATTCAGATCTAATGTTCTCTTATTTTTTTCTGGTTTATGTTTTAATTTGTTAGAATTATAGAGTTCCTTTGTAAAACCTGATATTCATAATCACAACAATAACAGATGTTGCAGAACCCAAATATAATTAAGGAAGTTGGACCAATAGTTGCTTTATCAACGAACAGAGGTATATCAAATCTTAATTGGATGGGCTTGTGCTTTCTAATACATAAATTGCCCATTATCAGAGATAACCTCAAGTAAAGATAAAGCTCGTTATCTCAGGAATACTGTTGGAGTATAAGGTACATTAACAATATCCCCTGGAGAAGACACATAGAAAAAGGTGGTTCATTTTCTTATGTACAATAAAATACATAGATTTTAATAATGATGTCATCTACAGAGTGCCATAACAGGTCGGCCACTCTGTACATGATTTTATACAGCAGAGGTTGAGTCAAGGGTCTGTCTCAAAGTCCTTGAGAAGAGGAGAAAGCAAGAGAAAATAAGGAGATGGATACTTGCCAGTTAGTATGATTGGTTGTCTTTTAGATGTCACATGCAAACACCTGCTGTGATACCTAGCTCTACATCAGGAGGGCAGGGAGGCTTCACAGATGAGGGGCATGTATCCAAAAGAACAGTGTCTAAAAGAAGGGTTCTTGGATGGACAGAAAGATGTGATCATAGAGGAAATACAAAATTAATAAATTTACATCTTAAACGTACATATACAGACTTTTGTGAATTTTATCAACATGAGTCAGCCAATCAAAGCTGGTTTATAGATAAATGACTTTACAAAAGCAATTTTTTACATCAGTAAACTGCAACACAGAATTTAGGGTCAGTGGTGACTTTGCATGGAAGTAAAATATTAAAAGTTACCTGGTTTCTCTTCCTATCCTTTTTTCTCAGCATCCCAGCAACAATGCCATACATGAATCAAGTAGATAATGAATTCACTCAACAATAACCATAGCAATGTATATACATATATGTATACATCATATACATAGCCCCTATTCTGAGATAGAGAAAATATCCATATGAACAAAAATGCCTAGTACTACGTGATATGTGATTTAGTAGTTCTATACAGAAGAAATTTCAAAAACACAGGGGAAGAGATGCCTACATGAACTTTCAGATTTGGTTTAAGTTAGTGATTCTGACTGTATGAACTTTTGTGTGATTTCTCTTCAGTCAATGATAGACCATTATAAAGCATTGTTTTTTTTTTTTTAAAGATTTATTTATTTATTTATTTGACAGAGAGAAATCACAAGTAGACAGAGAGGCAGGCAGAGAGAGAGAGAGGGAAGCGGGCTCCCTGCTGAGCAGAGAGCCCGATGCGGGACTTGATCCCAGGACTCTGAGATCATGACCTGAGCCGAAGGCAGCGGCTTAACCCACTGAGCCACCCAGGCGCCCTAAAGCATTGTTTTTAAATGTCCAGTATAAGGCTGCAATAAACAGGGGTGAAATATTTTTTGAATTTGTGTTTTTGTTTCCTCAAGTAAATACCCAAAAGTGAAATCACCAGGTGGTATGATATTTCAATTTTAATATTTTGAAGAAACCTCTATACTGTTTTCCATAGTGACTGCATCATTCACAATAGCCAAGATATAAAAACAACCTAAGGGTCCATCGATAGATGAACTGATTAAATAAATGTTGTGTAGATGTACAATGGAATATTACTCTCACATAAAAAAATAATGAAATATTGCCATTCATGACAACAAGGTTGGGCCTACAGAGTATTAAGCTAAGTGAAATAAGTTAGACAGAAAATGTGATTTCCTCATGATTCACTTAGAATCTATTAAACAAAACAAATGACAATTAACAAAAACAGAAATAAACTCATAAATGCAAAAAACAAACAAGTAGTTGTCAGAGTGGAGAGGGCTGTGGGGATGAGCAAAATAGATGAAGGGGATTTAAAGATACAAACTTCCAGTAAAAAATAAATAAGTCAGAGTGATAAAAAATACAGCAGAGGAATATAGTCAGTAATTTTGTTAATAACTTAGTATGGTGACAGATGATAACCATATTTATCATTGTGAATATTTTGTGATGTATATAAATGTCAAATCACTATGTTGTACACATGAAAATAATAAAATATTGTGTGTCAATTATACTTCAATTAAAACAATTAAGTAATTACAATAAAGAGGGACTTTAAAAATAAATAAATCGATAGTCCAATATATCCAGCTGGAGACAACCAGGCACTGTTCAAACTGCAAAGTAACATTCAAACTGCAAACCAAATGGAGCATTTATAGCATGACTGGTTTCAGAATCATGTATCATGATATATACCCCACATGTGTTCCTGAATACATCTCTTAGCATCACTGATCATGCAGAATGTGATATAAAATTGCCACCAACATGGCTGAATGCTTTCATTGAAACAATGCCAACCCGGGTAAAAATTCACTGGAGTCTGAAGAAGTCTCAGGAACTTTTCTTGGTAGAGTTAAATATGGGTTTCTATAAATAGGAAAGGCAAAGAAGCAAAACCTGTTTCTTACCAACAAAAGAAAAAAAAAAAAAACACTGAGCAAAGATGTAAAGCTACAGCCTTTAAGGAGAGAACATCAAATTGAGAAAAAATAGTACTTATATTGTAAGACAGTGGGAACCCATTTAAAAGATCTTGAGATGGGGGCTGTGACCATATACCAACTAATGTGGATAATATGATTCGATATCAGGAATGGTGATGATTAAGTCTATTCTTTAAAATTGGGGGTGTTTCAAAGTTACCATTTTTTTCATTAATTGATTTGTTCATCTGTCCATTCATCCAGCTTTACTTAGGCCTATTCTGTGTTTATTTACTCAACATTTCTTAAGTGTTTATAGTTGATGGCTATTTTGCCAAATTCTGTGGATTTCAAGATAGTTTTTATGGAGGATGGATAAACAATAGCAACCAACATTAAATTACCAAGTGAGAGAAAATCTTACGTTGCACTGAAGAATTATTTCTCCTTTTATCTGATGTGGTAGTGTGTGTGTGTGTGTGTGCACGCATATGTGTGTGTGTGTGTGTGTTACCCAGAGTAGGCTGATGTAACTTTATAGTATCCAGAAGCTACAAATGGCTTCTTTTTGAATATGCTTGCTTGAAGGGAGAAAGGAGCATTATTAGTTAAAAGTATACTTAATTTGTTAGTAGAAAATGAAATTGCTTCCATTGATTCCATGTGTAACAGTTCTCAGAACTCAAAATTATGAAATGAGAGTTTATTTTTTAAGACTCAGACCATATTTGTTGAAGGTTATGGCAAGAGACAGTGTTGACATCATCCTTGTCTGTCTAGTTCATAGAAAGTCAAAATGCTATTATTTAAAAACATGCCCAGCTTAAACAAATTCACCCACGAGCCATCTGATCCTCTTGTCTTTGAATTTGTCTCCACTTTGATGTTAAATCTCAAGTACTTTCTCACAAAAGCAAATTTCTGAGTCCTTTTTTAATTGCGGTATAACTGACATTCAGCATTCTAGTAGTTTCAGGTGTACCACATCATGATTCAGAATTTGCATCCATTTTGAAATGATCACAGTAAGACTCGTCACCATCTGTCACCATACAAATCTACAAATTTGTTTTCCTTGTGATGAGAACTTTTAGAATGTACTTCCTTAGTGACTTTCAGATTTGTAATACACTATTATTGACTCCAGTCACCACGCTATACATGACACCATGCTGTACCAAATAAATCTGACATATTCATTTTATAACTGGAAGTTTGTACCCCTTGATCCTCTTCCCTCTCACGTTCCAACCCTCTAGCAACCACCAACCTACTCTCTGTATCTATGAGTTCAGTTTTATTCGTTCAGCTGGTTTGCTTTTTAGATTCCATGCACAAGTGAAATCTTGTGGCATTTGTCTTTCTCTATTTGACTTATTTCACTTAGCATAACAGCCTCAAGGTCTACCCCTACAGTCACAAATGGCAAGATTTCATTCTTTTTTTTATAACTACATAGTATTCCGTTGTATGTCTATGTATGTGATATATATAATCTTTATGCATTCATCTGTCGGTTGCTTAGGTTGCTTCCATATCTTAGATACTGTAAATAATGCAGCAAAGAACATGGAGGTTCCTATATCTTTTCTAGTTAGTGGTTTTGTTTCCTTCAGATAAATACTGAGAAATATAGTTGCTAAGTCATGTAGTCGTTCTATTTTCAATTTTTTGAGAATTCTCAAACTGTTTTCCATGGTAGTTGCAGCAATTTACCTGAAAAGCAATGCAAGAAAAGCAAAAATAAACAAATGGGACTATCTGAAACTAAAAAGCTTCTGGACAGTGAAGGAAACCATGAGCAGAATAAAAAGGCAGTATAATGAATGGGAGAAGATATTTGAAAATCCTGTATCTGGCAAGGGGTTAATATCTAAATTTCTGAGTTTTTAGCTCCAGAAGTATGACATAAAAAATGCACAGTCTTCCAAGCACATCAGGTACATTTATTCAGTGTGTTCTTGACCCAGCGGGGAGAGATATTATTTACATCCTGATGACAATGAGAACTGAGAGAAAATAAACATGTTATCACATATTTGCTTGAACGAATTGGTCAATAAGCATTTACTGTGTGATGTGCCTTTGGGTTATTACTCAAAAGGCAAAATACGTTAATCACAAATAATTAAAATAAGCATGTTGCTCGATTTACCACTTTCATTTTTGCATATTTGATAAGTAATGATTTTTTTAAGGCCAGTTACTCTATTTAGGATTGGTAGATTATTGTTGTGTATAATCCTAATATCCCAGTGTTTTTTTTTTCAAAGATTTTATTTATTTATTTGACAGACAGAGATCAGAAGTAGGCAGAGAGGCAGGCAGAGGATGGGGGGAAGCGGGCTCCCCGCAGAACAGAGAGACCGATATGGGGCTCCGTCCCAGGACACTGGGATCATGACCTGAACCGAAGGCAGAGGCTTTAACCCACTGAGCCATCTATGTCCCCAAGCAGTGGTTTAAAATATAAAACAGAGATTATGTATATGACAGATTTAGCTCTGCAGAGGTAGCATTTCAACAACAAAGAACAAGATGCATAAGGACGAAACTCCTTCTGTATGTGTGCTGATTATTTAACTGTGGAGGCAAATCAAGACACAAGTATATACCACAGAGGAATGTACATCCTGAGAGCCAGATGATCAGTTCAGTTGAGTAAGAGATCTTTTCTGACTGCTAGAGCTAAAATGTTCAATTCTTTTCTAATTCTACACAGTTTTTATTATTATTATTATTATTCTTTATAAAACAGTCTTGTTCAGAGTACATGTCTGCCTCTTCTTCAATATTATTAAATGGTCATTAGAGGCTGCTGCATAGGAAACATATAAATGAAATTATATGAAAGGTGTAGCAGTTTCAGTAGACAAATGATGAATTACTATGCGGAGAGCTGGCTCAAGGAAAAACAGCAATAAGAGCCTATGGTAGAAGCAGCCTTCCCAGAGAACGCAATAACTCAGATGTCACAGGTTCCTGGGCTCTTGGAGGGTTGACAATGCAGTAAGTGCAAAGCTGATTCTATAGAATGACTCAAACCATAGGCTTAGAAATACACTCTCACCAAAGTCAATATGGCCACCTGTTTATGTGGACCACTTCCCAACAAACATAGAAATATCATCACTCAGGATGTTGGTTTCTTGTGTGGAACATGGACAGGACTTGCCGAATTCTGAAAGGAAAATAAGTTTGAAAAGAAGTTTATTTTATTTTACAACAGCTTCACCTTACTCATTCCTTATAGGTGTTCCACTGGGATATGAGAAAGGAGTCAGAATGACAGTGATACTCATCATGTGGCAGAGGAGTGAAGAATCAATTACTAGGAATACTTTAATTCTTGGGGGAGGGGGTTACATCAACTTTCCCATGTTGTTTTCATACTAGAAGAAACTGACAGAGGAAGGCAGGAAGGAGGAGAGATAGACAAGGGGAGGGACAGAAAAAGACAGAAACAGACAAAGACAGAGACAGACAGACAGACAGACACACACACACACTCACACACACATACACACACACAGCACAGAGGGTAGGGGAGAGAGTGAGATTTATCAGGAAATCAGGGATGCCAATGAACTGGTGCTTCCTGCTCTTGTGAAAGTTTATGGACAGCCCAGGCAGACTATGAACAATATGGAGAGAATTGTTTTTAAGGTAGTGGTTTGCAACCCTGACTGCATTTCACCCTGAATGACCTAGAAGAGCTCATTTATAATAATCCATTCCTGGGTCCCAACCCAGACCAATTAAATCAGAATTTCTGATTAGTAATTTCAACAGAAAGCACAAGTTGGAAAACTACTAGTATAAGAGTATAGAGAATAAAATCAGATTTTTTGATAGAGTTGACTATCATGTTATTTGAATTTGTGAAGTTTGAATTTGTAAGCATGTTATGGTAATAAATATCACTGATGCCTCAGCATCAAGAATGGATATAATAAATAATTGTCAGAGGACCCATTGACCTCAAGATACTTCGGATAAATATGAGGTTCCCTCCAGATGCTATATATTCTTCACCTGCTGTGACACAATGCATATCTTAATGGCTGAGCATACAACATGTCTTCTTATACCAATATATGTGTTTTTAACCATTTGTTAACAATTGAACAAACTGGGTTCTTTACACTTTTCTTTAGTGTTGTCAGGTAGAAGAAAATGTGAAGGTAACTTGAAATATTCTTTCTAAGATGCATGTGGTTGTCCTGAACTGTCACTAGACTTGAGTTTGAGTCTGTTTCTTATCCCAAAGATTGGGCGACAACCTGAATATGTCTATATATTATTATTGTAATTGTTATTATTAACTTGTTTCTAAAATTGAGTTAATAGTATTTCCCATGACCATATGAGAAAATTAAACATAAGATAACAATGTGCAGTATAGATGCAAGGGATATATAGCAGGGAGCTAGTTTGCTACACTATTTGGCATATGTTTTCCTTGATATTTCTTTTACATTGATACACATTCATTTGGTTTTAAAAGCTGAAGACTGGACATAAGATTAAAAAGTTTTAGAAAGATATGTGATGATGCTGAGCTAGTTTTACCCTCACTCCCTGGAATAAAAAATACAATTCCCACTTGGAGACAGAAGTGAAAGGGGAAAGCAGAAGGTTCATACATTGGGGTTCTCCTGACAAGTGATGCACTATTTCATCCAAACTCAAGAAATAGAAGGGTAAGAGAAACTTCAGATAGGTTTTCGGGACTATGAAAGTAAATGGTTCTAATTCTTCACTTTAATAGTGCATTCCAAGGAAATTAAAATCTTGTTCCCAGAAAGGCAAAGAGAAGGGGTTTTGGAAATTAAGACTGATGTTTTGAAAGGGAATATGTCTGAACTCCATCAGAGTTACTAGCCACAGCAGAGTTGTTCCAAGGAATCACAAAAGAGGTCTCCTGGACCTGGAGGCAGAGAGTCCTCTTGGTGAGGAGGAAAAGATAAAACAGCTGAAACTTCCAGGTGACAAAAAATGAAGTTGACCAAGGAATATTTAGTACATACCATGTCAGATGTTCCCACCCATGACCCTGGGGCCATATTTATGCAACACCACCACCGCCATACTTCAGAGAAAACCAAGCAAATGGTAGAGAGAAACTCCAGTGCAGCTGACATTCTTTTCCCACCATCCCTCAGAGTAGAGTTTAAAATAGAAATAGTTTTGTTGTGCAGTGTTAAAAATCACGCTTCCTGCCTGCCTGAAACTGTGCCCTAGATTTGTACCTAATGTGGAATGTGTATCAACAGCATACAAAACAAAGCAAAACAGAATGCACACAAGCATCTACCATAGGTTGGATGCTTCTGACTTTCTGTAGATTGTTGATTATCTACATTTCAAATAAATTTTGCTGTGTTAAACTTATTATTTAAAACCTCCTGAATTCTTGCTTTATTTTTTGTGGATTTTGAGCAGTGCTTCCTGTTTCAAAGTCCTCGTCACTAGTTTTTTTCAGTTTTTGACTCAACTTGGACTTCAAGCATGTCAGAGCTTTCAAGTTGATCCTGGAGAGCCAGGTGACCAAACCCAAGACCAGACCGCTCACACATTAGGCAAATTCAAGTGAATTCTAGTCTTTATACAGCATTAGCCATCAAAACAATCAGAAGTTTCACACCCCCCCTCCCCATACACACACAGTTTACCACATTTCCACTATGTAGAAGTACGATGGAATACCTCAGACGGGCATGGGATGGAGCTGTATCTTCAATGTATTCATTGATTGCAGGACTGACTTTTCAGCTGGGTCTAAAGAGAAGAGGAGTGAGAAGGTCAATTGGTAACTAAAATTAAATGAAGAGAGAGAATGATCTGGGATCAGGAAAGAGCGGGTTCCCTCTACTGCAGAATAACAAGATGCACAACAAATTTCCTCAGGGGATGAGCTGCTTCAGAGCAAGGACTCCCCCGCTTTTCTGCCCTCCAAGTAACCTGCACCCCCCACCCCATACACCAACCAAACACACAAACAAGCTTAAAAAAAAAAAAAAAGAGAAGACACAGATTCCCTGATAGGGAGTGACCATATAAAGAGAGTTTCTTGTCTTTCATTTCTGAAGATATGGTAAATTATGTATGTTGACCACTACTTCCACTAACCACTGTTTTTTATCTAAGGTGAATCAGAAGATGCTTAACACAGAGTCAAAATGACAGTGGCTGGAAAAAATGGAATACACAAGTCTATTTCTCTCACATAGCTGTGTATAGCTCTTAGGTTGCCATACTGCAGGCATGTTTAAGAATTGAGAGGGAGGGGCGTGCCTGGGTGACTCAGTCATCTAAGGTTCTGCCTTTGGCTCAGGTCATGATCCCAGGGTCCCGGGATCAAGTCCCTTTTCGGGCTCCCTGCTCAGTGGAGAGTGTACTTCTCCCTCTCCTCCCTGGTATCTCTATCTCTCTAACAAATAAAATATAAAAAAATAAATAAATAAAAATGGAGGGAAAGGACAGAAGCCCTGTTGCTTACCTACAGTAAAACTGAAATGAATTAATAGAGGTATCCTCATGGGATGGAGGAATCAGCAGTACTCCCACAACCAAAGAATGCCCCAAACCTCACAAAAAGTAACCCGAGTAGGTTTTACTTCCTGCCTCACAACTCAGTGGCCACGTGCCAGTTGCAAAGAATAAGAATATATTCATGAGCAAGTCAGAATCTGTCCTGTTTAATGCCTGTGGGATGAAGGTCAGCATCCGCTCTGTCGCTCGAATTTGACTACAGAAAAGATAATCTGAACAGAGAATTCTGACCTGGATATCAGAAAAGGAGAGGATTTTTTTTTTTTTTTTTTTGAGGGGTACAGTAGGAACTGCTACAAGATCATCCAGACCCATCTACATATCCATGAGCTACTTGTCATAGGCAGAAGTTAATTTAGCATAGTTTCACTTCTTATACATGTATATACATGAAGCGTATTTCCTTTGAATCTAACTTGTATTGACTAATTTGTAGATTTAATAATTTTACTTACTCTGAGCATTTACGCTTCCTTCCTCCCTCTGCAGTCATAAGCTGCCCTCAATACACTGTAGTACATTCAGCATCTCACACCTTCTACAACACCTAGAAAACCTGTAATGCACATCGTTTTGAAGAGTGAAAATGGCTGGAGAGCATGAAGTCTCATTATGCATAGGTAAGGGACTGAAATCTGTGTCTAGATATTTAAATATAAATAGTTCCTGATATCTGGACTGTGACAGATGTAACTCACATTATCCCTTCGTAATTACCCCCATTACTAACTTCATTACTTCTCTTTGGCTTTAGGAGGACCCCATGTGAGCTCATGGGGCTCAACTGCTTCGGGTGAGAGAGAAATGAGCACTTTTCCATGGGTACATTGCTGGAATTTTGTTGATACACATCACACTCGGAGCCCAGGTTTCATTAAACGAGTGGCTGAAGTGATGCTTGGGGAGTTCACTGTGGCGTGGGCTCCCTCAGCACTCAAGCGCCTAAAGCCAGCCCTGCCTATCGCGTTTTCCAGTCTCTGCCTGTTCATATCAGCTTGTCTCCTGGAGCCCGTGGCGCAGTGTTGTACCTAGAGGGACATTTTGCTTTTCTTAGATAACAGGTCTATTTTGCCATTGACATTCTTTTCCTACCGTTGAGATACAATTTATTTTTTAAGAAAAATCTCCATAGTGTCATGCTATATTAGACAATGGGACTTGAACTGTCCCAGAAGTATATGAAGTCTGAAGGGTTGAATTGAAAAAACAAGATCACATTTCCTTAGTTGTCGATAGAAATGGGACAATTAACTCTGTCTTATACATGCACTTTGGAGCGTATTTTGTTGGTGGTTGATATTTTTCAATAATACCCTCTCTAGAGCTTTCCTGTCTCTGATTATCAGCTGATAATCTTCAAATCCCTTTGCCCTTTTCTCTTTCATGCAGCTATTTAAGCTCCTTCGTTTATATGTTGATGTAATGTATTCTCTGAGTGCTTGTCAGAGCTGCTGCCTCTGTGTTTTTTTCAGAATCTTTCTTGGCAATTGATAACTAAGATTTTTACCTGCATTGAAAGAAACAGTCTATGTTGAAATTATGTCAAAATAGTTTACTGGAAAGTGGAAAATTCAAGTTACCTCTTTTGAACTCTGTAAGAGATTATTTAACAGACATTTAAATCAGTTTTTTGTTTGCTTTTTAAAATTAATTAATTAATTAATTAATTAGACAGAGAGAGAGAGAGAGAGAGAGCGCGCACAAACAGGCAGAGTAGCAGGCAGAGAGAGAGGGAAAAGCAGGCTTCCTGCTGAGAAAGGAGTCTGACAGGGGGCTCCAACCCAGTACCCTGACATGGGACTCCATCCCAGGATGCTGGGATCATGACCCGAGTGAAGGCAGTTGCTTAACCAACTGGGCCACCTAGGAGCCCAATAGACATTTAAAAATGCTAAGCACTCTGCCAGGCACTAATGTCCAATACACACTCCCTGGTTCCAATTAGACAACTTGGCAAGGTAGAGCAGGCAGTTAGGTAAGCAGGACAGGAGAAAGGAGGACGGCAGGTGGGCCATTGCCAGGAACCACCCAGTCTCCACCCAGAGACCGCCCCTCTTCCCTTACACCAAGCCCTTTTGCAGTAAATTTAGCACAGTTTGATAAGCAAGAGATAAGGGCCAGAGGGACCATCCCAACTTTGAAGCCAATATGCTTAAGGAAAACATTGTCCGCTAGTAATCCCAATACTATTATAATATTAGCATAATATCATTTACATTGCATTCACCCACGTCTCCACACTCCTCCCCCTGCCCCACCTTGGGTTTCCCTTAGGCGCTCATGAGAAGATGGAGGATGCAAACGGGCTGAAAATGTCAGGGGTGTGGTAAGAAACCAGGTCAGATAGAGAGGGTGGTGTGATACTGAAAACCTGGGTAGAAGAAGACCAAATAGACCCCCATAAAAAACCACAACGCAGAACTCTGCAGGCTGCTACCTTTCCTCCGGTCAACCAGCTCCCATGGCTCTGGGGTGTACTTTCGCTTTGCTAAATATTACCGTTGCTGCTTTAACTCTCTATCCGGTCTTTCCGCTGAATTCTTTCACAAGAACCGAGTAGTTTTACAGTCTACCACCTGGTAACAAGCATCACATAAATAAAGTGTGAAAATGCAAGTTATACGAACTATAAGGAACGATAAAATGAGTGACACTGACTCAAATTCGGTTTTTGCCATACTAACTGTGAAACCCTGGGCAAGTTACCTACTTTGAACTTGATATTCTCCTTCGCATAATGGGATGATAAAAATAATGCCTGCTCTGAGGAAGAAATGGGAGCATAAACATAAAGTTCTTAGAACAGTATCTGGCACACCGTCAGCATTAAATAAACGTTAGTTATTTTTACTATTATCCTTGAAGCAGAGCTGAAATTCAGAACTGTGCTCGGAATCATGGGAGCTAGGGAGGGAGAAAATGTCTCTCTTGAATGAACATAGGAAACAAACAAAACAAAACAGAAACAAGTAGCTGCAAAGGCAATGAATGAATTGCATAGAGCTTCATGGATTCATAGAAACATCCTTTCGTTCTGGCCAGCTGTTAAAGATGGGTGTATGGGTTTGTGAGCATATGTGAGTATACATGTATTATGTGTGTGCTGGAGGATTTCAGAGACAGTTTTATTTTGCATTTTGTATTTTTTCATTTTCAAATAAAGGACTATATTCATTAAATTCATTATATCATGCATATACTTTATAACTCTATGATTGCAACATAGTCTAATTTGACTAATTATTTATAAAGAAATGTATCAGAAGTTTGGGGGAATGCACAGGATCAAACAGAACGGTGAGGAACCCGACCCAAAGAAGTGAGAAACCCAGCAGCCATGGTAATAGAGACTATTCAAGGGGATCCTTTAGATTCTTCTGCAGAATTGAATAAACTCCAGTGGCGTCTTTCATGCTTCCCCTCAAGATTCAAGGTTCTTGTTACTGTCCGACCTCTGTCTCCCTCCAGAGTCTGCTATCCAACCCACTTTAAAGGTGTCAGTGTCAGAAAATACCCACCATGCCAGTGACAGGGTCACAAAGAATTTAGTGTTCAATTCCTAAGGAATATGAAAGTTCCTGAATGACAAGAGCTTCCAGGTCAAGGGACTCACCACCAGCAAGAAGTAGAGGGAGAAAGAGAGGGAAAGAGTGTAGTTCTCTGCCCATAAGATGTTTGCATAATGTGGGGAGCAGACTAATCATGGCAGGTGTCTCCTGTTAAATGGGAGGAATTCAGAAGTGTAGGGCTATTTGCCTTGTCTTGATTTATAGGGCTTAATAGAGATGAGTAGCCTGGGATGTCAGACATGGTGTCTGTTGTGGCTACTGTTAATGGCTTAGCTAGAGGCTGTTTTGCTGTGAGTGTCTTATTGCTTCCAGTTCTATTTCTCTACAGTTCCTGTGGGACAGAGACTGATTGGTCATGCCTTGGTAATCTGACCACCCCATGTGTTTCCCCTTGACTTACAGACCATCACAGCATCACACATTGGAGGACGACTGCTCCCCAAAATCAAAGACAATGAATAAATACTGGGCAGCCAGATGACAGAAGGAGCAACTCCTAGTCTGAAGGTGTGATGATCCTCAGTCTTTAACATCTCTTGAAAAGCTTTTTTGGTTTCCTTTTATGCACTATAATAAATGCAAAAAAAGAAAAGAGGGACACATTTTTGGAGGGAGATAGTTTATGTAGGAAGGGACAGGAATAGAGAGGACAGAGGGAGTGAGATAGATTAAAAAAAATAGAAAAATAAAAATAAAGATAGTATTCAGATTTTAAATTTAATTCATGTCTTTCAAATGTGTAATATACACTAAACTGTGCATCTCATTCCCAGGTCCACTGTTGACTAACTTTATATCCTTTGGAAAAGAACTCCTCTTTTGTTTGTTTGTGAAAAGATACGTGACTCTCTTGGGTTGTTTTTAGATGAAAAGTGCTAAAGTATCTCCTAATAGACATGCAAAATATAGTTATGGGCTTTGGCATGCTCCTACATATCCTTGAGAATAATTGCTTTGTGTTCAATATCCAAGAGAATATAAGAGCAGTCTGGCAATTAAAGGAAAGAGGTATCTATAGCAGGTTGAGATTTTCCTTAAAGTATCGACAAACTCGGGGCACTTGAAAATATGTTTTCATTATGCTCCTGTCTGAGAGTCTTAGGGGCCAGTAAGATGAGGTAATTCAGGGAAATTCTTTTAAAAATGTTTACTGAACCCTTTTATCTAGGAATTCTGCTACTGTGGATATGAGTAAACCAACATAAAAATCTTTCATTCTAAAGAAAAATGCAGACAAGTAAGTAAAAATAATAATAACACCAATACTTGAAAAATCAACAGAAATACAATGCAAATGCACTAGAGGGAATGTTTGAGTCATTTTTCTCAGGACATTTGCTCTTGAGATCTTGTGATACAAAATTGTAAAACCAGTGGTGTGCTGGAAACAGCTCCTAAGGCTCATACCTGCTGATTGTGGGCATCTCTTTCCAACTCTTTTTTCAGTGATGTCATGTTAATAACTTGAAATTGGCCATGGCGGGGACATATACACCAAAGAAATAAACATGTATTATAAATAGAGACTTTCCTTTACTGCAACACCTATTATCATTTTTTTTTCAAATGTTTGTAGGGTGATGTTTTTATGCTACTGTCTACCATTCTAAAATAAAATAGTTGAAGAGAAAAGGAAAATACTTTTATGTCTTTAGGCTAGGACAGCTTAACATTTTACACATTTTTTCTTATATCTGTGAAGTCATGTTTTGCATGCTGATGATAGCTTCAGAATGATTGTCTTCTTTACGTGTATCTAGGAACCTCCAGGAAAAAAAAAATGCAGTAAATAATTCAAAGCTCTTAATGAATGGTCTCCTTATTAAGATATCAGATAATTTTATGAGTGATAATTTCGTTGGACGTGAAGTGATTTTTAAGCGTTTTTCCCTTAGCCTATAGTCTCACCATTAAACGTCATGTTACAGATCAATGCATGGTAAACATAAAATACCCAACTGGTAGACTGCTATGGGAACTAACCAAGCACTAACTTCAGTGTTCAAATAACCTGAGTTGATCCTCACTTGCCAAAGTACCAACTGAAATTCAGAGGACAGCTTTGTTGGACTGAGTGTAGTTTTGCTTAGTACAAATTAATTTCACAATTTCCCCTTTCACCAGTGATCACCAAAGACCCATGTCCTACTGCCAATAAATAAGACTTCATTTGTTTCTTGAAATAATTATTAGTGTGAAATTGAACTCGCAGAAGCAAGTCGTTGTAGCCTGTGGCTATTTCTCCTCCACTAGAGCACTCTAAATTCGTTAACTTTTAGCAATTACTTTTGTACCAGACGATTATCTTTCTAACCCAATCGATTTGCCCATATTTTTCTCGCTGCACAGTCTGTACACTGGGGAGAAAAATCTCTACCTGTTTGGAGACCTAGTAGAAGCCAAATTTCCATTGTAGCTTTTACTTTTTGGTTTATGAAATTATAAAAACCTGACTTCTTTAGTAATGTTCATTCTTTTCTTATTCAGTTATTATCAGTGATGTGTAATGATGAGTAATAATGTGATGTGTAATAATGATTCCACCACTCTTCTCAGGCTTCATTAACCATGGAGAAGGGTTTTAAAGCGTTTTAGGTGAGTAAATATAACCTCCTCCCTGAATTACTGCTGATGGGGACAAGTTATAGGATTGAGCTCCTTCTTAGTGATCTGTACACCTAGGGCGGGTCTGTTAGGCTCCCCAAGTTCTGCTGCAGGAAGCTCTTGATTCCTGGGGGAAGGGAAGGTTCTAATTGCTAATACTTTCTGAAGGCAGATAAAGGTTAGCAAGTAAGGGAAGGAGAAAATGTCCGGAACACATAACGACCCTTTTCCCCAGAGGCCTAGCCAAAAAATGTATGAAACAGGAGATACCCGTTGCATTTTTCAGAGGATGTTTGAAAGGCATATTTGTTGTGTTAGAGATCTAAGGTTCTAAAAGCATGATGGCTCATGAAAAGGACCTGGATTTATAATGTTTTTTGATCTATTTCTCCTCTAGATTTATGAAATGTCCTCTCCACTATTGGAAAGGTAAGTTTCTATAGGACTGAGAAGCCAATACAGTCTGAGAACAGACAGACACGACCCTCTTCCAAAGGGAGTATTGGAAGACAGTGGACTAATTTGGTAAGGGTAAGTACAGAGATTGGAGAACCACAAGGTTTGAGTGGGAAAACTGATTCACAACTTAGGAAATTTGCAACTTTGGCCAAGTTTCTTACTTCTTGAAGGCCTGAATGATTGATTTATAGCATTGTGGTAAAAAGGCTAGCTAGTACAACAATATCGTCCCTCCACCCCCTTCCCTGCCCTTATGCACAGTTTGATATTTGCCTTTCAGTTGCCTGTCTGGAAGCAGATGATCCTCCCTCTGAAGTATTGTTAGAAGACCAATAGCAGCCTAACCCTCATCATGCTATGTCATTCACCATAATTCTCTTCACATAGGCTCTTTATCATCTCACATCACGGCAAGAAGGGTGAATAGAGTATAGTAAGAAGAGTGAATACAAAAAGATACTTTGAGAGAGAAAAATACTACATTAACGTAAGTTTTATTACAGTTTATAGTTAGAATTATTTTATTTTATTACAATAAATCTCTTAATGTGCCTAATTAATTAATCTCTCATTTACCTAATTTAAAATTACACTTTATTGGGGTACCTGGGTGGCTTAGTCGGTTAAGTGTCTGACTCTTGGTTTCAGCTCAGGTCATGATTTCAAGGTCTTGAGATCACGCCGGAGTTGGGCTCCATGCTCGGCAGGGAGGCGGCTTTCCCTCTTTGTCCACCCCCCACCCCCACTTGCACACTCTCTCTCACAAATAAATAAATAAATCTTTAAAAAAATACATAAAATTCAACTTTATCATACTACCCACAGTTTTAGGCATCCACTGGGGGTCTTGGATCATATTCCCTGGACTCCCTACAAGGGGCAACTTCTGTGTACGTTGAACACGTAAACAAGCCTGGCACCAAATTAGAAGCTTTACCTCCTCCAACTGTCTTCATCTTTTTAACAATTCTATGAGGTATATCTTGCCATTACCTGTATTTTCAAGTGAGGAATTGGAATTTTAAGAGTGATTGAATAGTTCTCTCAAAGTCACATTGCTAACAAACGGCAGTTCGAATTCTAACCCAGAAAGTCCCTTTTCAAAGATCACACTCTATTGATAAGACTTTAGCAATCCTTATATTTCTCACTTAGTTGATAGCTATGTGAAGTACATATGAAAAGTATTGGTTGACCACTGCTGTGTAACAAAATGCCATAAATTTAATGGCTGGAAGCAACATCTATCTATTAACTCATAGTTCTATAGGTCAGAAGTCCTGAACAGGCTGGTTTTTCTGCTCAAGAATGAAAATAAGGTGTCAGCTGGGCTGGTTTTTCACTCAGAGGCTCAGAACAACAACAACAACAACAAAAAACCCGGAAAAACAAAAAACAAAAGCAAAAATCTGCTTCCAGCTCATTCTTATGGTTAGTAGACAACAATTCCTTTCCATTAAGAGGACTGAAGTCCTTATTTCCCCCCAGAACCCTCTTCTGGGCACTACTCTTAGCTACTATTTCTTCCCTGGGGAGTTTGCAACATGGATGTTTGCTTTCCTCCAGGCCATCCAGTCAGCTATTTCTGATTTCTTGACCAGTAGGAGAAATCTCTTTGCTCTTAAGTGGTTATGAGATTAAATCAGGCTCACTTGAATAAACTCCCTTTCTTAAAGTTACATGAAAGCCCACGTAATATAATTTGGTCATGGAAATAAAATGCATCCTATTCACAGCTCCAGGTCTTATGCACAACATTTACACAAGGAGCCAAAAGTGCTGAGGACCATGTTAGCATTCTGTCTACCACATGAGGAATGAGTGACAGTCTCAAGGCGTTGTGAGGATTAAGGGTAATACTTGTTAAGTAGTGAATTGAGCATCTTGATTAGCATATAACACTTGATGCATGGTAACAATAATGATGAGACATCATGGAGGGACATGCATGGAGACCAAATCAGGAAATAAAATCAGACATGTAGTGTCAAATAGCCCAGATAAGAAACATGACTGGGATGTGCAGTGAGGTGTTCACACTTCGTTGTTGGCGACTGAGTATAATATTTATAACCTACAGACTGTATTGATTGGATACTGGTAGCTTGTTAGGTAGGGGTTAGACCAAATTTTAAGACATAGGAATAGGATCAGCATTATCTGTATTGATTTCTAGGCTTTGCACTGCCAGTTTAGTTGCATCCAAGATATGCTGCTTCTCTGATACTACATACTATTCTTGGAATAAACCATAGCCTTCCCTGTCTTAGAAATTTTCTTTGTCTCTTTCCTATATTACCAAAGTCCCTAGTACTAGTTCATTCTTATCTACCATGTGCTATTATCAATTCATACATCTACCAAGAGGACATTTTTTTAAAGAGTTTATTTATTTATTTGACAGAGATCATAAGTAGGCAGAGGCAGGCCGGGGTGGGGGGCGGGGAAGCAGGTTCCCCACTGAGCAGAGAGCCTGGTGTGGGGCTCGATCCAAGGACCCTGAGATCATGACCTTAGCCAAAGACAGAGGCTTTAACCCACTGAGCCACCCAGGCACCCCTACCAAGAGGAATTTTATATCATCTCTGTGATACATTTTTTTAGATACTAAGTTACAGTGAGGGAAAATATACATACATATATATACATCCAAATTATGTCTTATTATGCATAAGTGCAATAAAAGCCATGATAGTTGACTAATATAAATTATGATCTTGTCAGATAAAGCTTTGGCATAGCATCTATTAGATCAGGTTATGGCAGCTGTACGGGAGCTCATAATTCCTTCTTGTCCATATTTTATCACAGCTTATGTAAAACCAAATTGTAAACAAGAATATAAGATAGGGTATGCTACTATTAATCATCAGATTTTACAACAAAGCAATAATTATCAAGATATAGAGATTCTATATCAAGAACACTTGGCATTAATGAGAATGGTAATTATTGAATAAAAAGAGCTCCCTTCCTTCATAAAACATTTAAGGAGAGCCTAGTTTGTGCTAGGCACTGGTGGTATGTAGCAGGGATAAATAATATCTGCTCTCAAAGAGATTATGATGCATTTAGGGGTAAAACAGAGAAGTAAATCAATGATTAAAGAGTATGTTGAGCTATGCCAGAGTTATGCACAGAAAGCTATAGGGACAAGTGTTATTTTAAAATCCCAGAAGGGTTATAACTTGAGTAGTAGACTGTGATTTGACTGTCTGTATGTGCCGTCGAGGCATAGACTCCAGGCTTATCCCACTCTTCATATTTCCTATCATATTATCACACATAGAATAGATTTGTAATTCATATATGTTCAAGGACTGAATGAGAAAAAAGTTAGTTGATTATTTATTGACTACTAGTGTCTTTGTTTCTTTCTTTTACTTATTTATCCTCCAATAAAAATTACGATCTAACCATACCATTTTCTTCCCAGAATCTGCCTCGGGAGACTCTTACCCTACCCCTGATTTAGGGTTCAGACCTAACTCCATCAGCCTAATCTAGTGGTTCTTGACAGGGAACATTTTTCCCTCTATTCAGCAATACCTAGAGACATTTTTGTGAGGGGACCAATGGTAGTGTGGGTTGTTACTGGCATCTAGAGGGTAGAAGCTCAGATTGTTACCACACATTTATAATGAAGAGAATCTCCTCATCAAAGAATTATCTGGCCCAAATGCCAATAGTATAGATGTTGAAAACCCTGATCTAATTTCATCTTTCTAACACCAGGAATTGGTGCAGGGAAGAGCACCTGATTTAAATTGATCTACTCAGACAAAAGGTTGGAGGTTTTCCTTGATGTCAAGAGAAATGAAGCTTTATCAGTGAAATATAAATCTGAAAGCATCCATTGAATGTGGAAGTGTCTAGAGCTGAGACCTAAAGGAGCAATTTTAGACCATGAAGAGGAAGTTATAGAGGATTAGCATCCATACCAAGGAAGATGAGCTAAGAAATGTAAAAAAAGATTAGTATAATTTGAACAAGGAGATAAAACATAGCCTGAAGCATCCATTACCTCTGAATGTTTTAGTAATATAATCCAATAAATTCTCTTAAAATAATTTAAATATGGGGTCCTGACAACTTGCAAAAAAAAAACAAACCTTCAATCCAATAAAGAGTAAATGAGTGCATTACAAATAATACATAGGTAAAGGCAAAAAAGAAAACCATAGGTGAAGGAAGGGGTTAACAAATGTAAAGGGGATTGTGAATCAACATGATTTATTCCAGCCTCTCTACTCAGACATAGTATAAGCACCACCAAGAACACACATTATGGAGGGGTGCCTGGGTGGCTCAGTGGGTTAAGCCGCTGCCTTCGGCTCGGGTCATGATCCCAGAGTCCTGGGATCAAGTCCCACATCGGGCTCTTTGCTCAGCGGGGAGCCTGCTTCCCTCTCTCTCTCCCTGCCTCTCTGTCTACTTGCGATCTCTGTCTGTCAAATAAACAAATAAAATCTTTAAAAAAAAAAAAAAAGAACACACATTATGGAAAGAGAAATGCTGGTTCCACTATCATGCTCAGAAAAACCTCATTGATTCTCAGCACAGTCATCTTAGCATTCAGAAATCCCTTGAACTAAAAGATGCTGTGCCCCCTCCCCCAATTCACACAGTCATAAAGATTTCCCATTAAGTCTTCCCCTTCTATGGAGTCTCCCCAGATACCACTGCTCATAATTAGCACCATCTTTTCCCCACCAATACATATCAATTATTTTAATTTCTTCCATATACGCTATTATAGTCTGAGAATTAAGTGCTATTTTTTTTTTCCACTCACTAGATTTGAGCTACTGAAAACTAAGAACAGTCTTCATCACCGTTGTGACCCACAGTTTAGAAGACTATTTATACCTAGTAGAAACTCATGAGGCCTTGTTTAAATAATGCTATATATCTCAAAAACAAAAGTAGTTTTTTGTTTTTTGTTTTTTTTTCATTTGGGAGTAAAATAACATTTTACAATCCTTATGGAAGATTGTCTTTCAAGTTTAAAGCTCTCCCCTCCTCCTGATGTGATCCTAAAAAAAAAAAAAAAGTTTTTGGTTCCTCTACTTTTATCCATGTTCATTATTTTGGAGCATGGAAATAGAAGAGTATCACAGAACACTGCTATTATCCTCAGAAGGAAGTCAGAGGGCACTGCTATTTCAGTGTGTATTTGTCTCAAACAAATAGAGCAATAACAATCCCCTTGTACTAATTGAAGCTGACATTTACATACTTTTAGATTCTTCTTGGGAGTAACACGCTGTGCAGACATGGCACGTAGCTTCTCTGCTCTATCTCCTACTACTAGGGTAATATCTCTGAAAATCTGTTCAGATCCTGAACCCTATTTATTAAGAGTTTTTCAAATCTCAAAGATACAAGCCAGAATGTTTTGCATAGCATCTTAGGACCATTGGATGCTATTTCTTGCCTCCATCTCGGCCACCCCCTTCCTCATATGCTCTCCTCTGACCATCTGTTAGTATGCATTCATTACTAAAGTACTTTCAACAAAGCATGCTCTTTCCTACATCACTGGATTTGCATATGATGCTTGCTCTATTAGGAGGCATTCAGCACTCCTTTGGTGACATGACTTATTTCTATCCATACTTATGATTTAATTTTGAACCTTAAAGATCTTCTGACCATCCCACCATAGGACAAGATGAGAACTCCCTCCTCTCTGCATTATCAGCATCCTGTGGAATTTCTTTTTCTGATTGCTGTTTCCATCCCTAAACTATTTGGAAGTGCTTTAAGGAAGGAAACTTTTTGTAATAATGTGTTTATCCATTAAATGAGGGGCTTTCTAATATTTGGAACTGTACTCCGTATCAATAATATAGGTCAAATAGAGGCTCAGAACACAGGTGTGTGTGTGTGTGTGTGTGTGTTTCTAACTGAAATTCACTATGAAATTTTCTTCTTTTCTTTTTCATCTTCTATACATTTTATTTTTATAAAAACTACCCTCTCCCCTACTATTCTGTCTTTCACACTTAAGTAAACAGCATCACCATCTACTCAACTGTTCCTATACACATCATAGGGATCTCATTCTTTTCCCATTCCTCCCTAGCAGCCCGGCTACCCTACCTCTAAGGGTTCCATCTCAATTCAAGTGTTAGTCCAGGCCATAACCACTCCTGCTCTAGGTAATGGAAATAGCCACCATGTGGATTTTGCACTTCCATAATTCTCTTTCCATAATCTTCTAAAATGCAAATACTAGTTTCCTAGGATTTTCATAACAAATTACTACAAAGTTGGTATCCTAAAACAACAGAAATTTATTTTCTCACAGTTCTAATGGACAAAAGTCCTAAATTAAGGTGTTGGCAGGGCTGGACTCCCTCTGAAATTTCTAGGGAAGAACACTCCCTACCCTTTCTCAGCTTCTGGTTGGATACAGAGTTTTCTTGACTTGTGGCCATGTAACTCCAATCTCTGCCTTCACTTAAACATAGCTTCCTCCTTTGTGCATCTTGGTCTCAATTTCTCTTTTGCCATGTAACTCCAGTCTCTGTCTTCACCTTCACTTGGGTTTCTCCTTTGTGCAACCTGGTGTCAGTTTCTCCTTTGCCTGTTCTTATGAAGACATCTTTTAGATTTATTGGCCACTTTCATTCTAGGATATCTTTATCTTGAAATCTTTAATTTAATTATGTCTTCTAAGATCTCTTTTCCAAATAAAATTATAATTACATGTTCCTGGTGGACCTATCTTGGGGTGGTGAGGGAGTGGTACTATTTAACCATTTGATGGTTTCCTTATGCCTAGGTACATCATTTTTTTAAATGTTTACTGTATGCTAATAGTAGGTATAAAATAAAAGGTAAAGAAATTCAAACTGAAAAAAAAAATTGTTAACTTTCGTTTTTGTGGCTCCTATTAAAATGTGTTTACATATTTTCATGTGCCCCAGACTAGACAATAACTAAGTTTCATGAGGGCACATAACATATATACAATTTCTAGCAGTATAAACCCAGATGTCTAGAACATCACTGACATTCAATAAATATGTTGGACAAGTAAATTAAATAATTATTGAAGAAAATAGGGAATGGATAGTGTTAAAAATAAAAATTCAACTAAGTAAATTAGAAGATCTAGTTGACTTTATTAAGCAATTCATGAATTGGGTAGTGTCCCATCTAACAAGCAGAGAGATGCTATGGAAGCTATACAAAATGGAACTATTTCATAGGCAGAAACAGGAGAGACAACTAGCAAAAGAAAGTAAAAGATTATTTCAGGCACGATCGCCTTCCCTTAGGAGGAAGAGCAGCAGCTCTTATTAGATGGATTATCACATCTCCCTTGGGGAATGGAAAGGGCCCATGTGACAGATTACTTCACTGATGATGACCAGAAAATGCCTGACTGACCAGTTAAGACTACATTTCTGAGGGAGGTTGAAACTGCAATTAGATTGGGCATTAAGCCTCAATTGGTGATCTGGCCTTCCACAAGTGACCCTAATTGGGGCTTGGGGTTTAACAATAGAGATAGAATCTCATTGACCCATTCTAAAATAATTATTATGTGTTTTGCTACTCCCACCATGTCTGAGGAATAACTTGAACACCCTACTAAAGTTAATGTACTGAGAAGGGCTCAGAGTAGTTCTTCTACCTTATAAATGCTCAAAATTGAGGATTTACAATAAGGATAGGGAAACTTACCTATTTAGAAAGAGAAATAAATCTTGACCTAAATGTAGCTTTATCTATCCTCTTGTGTTTTTCTTAAACAAAAACATTAAATATTCTGTAATGAAAGAATTTTAAATCAACTTCATGAGCTTGATTCATATAACACTTCATGTTTTAATATTATATGCAAAACAGCTTTTATATAGCTCAAAGGAAATTATGGAATATGCTTAACAAAATCAAATAATATTAATACTGCCAGAACAAAAAGTTTTATATATATGATAAGTAGTAAAAAAGAAAAGCCATATAAGATAATTCCAATGACATCAAAGTGATAACATAACTAGATATTTTATATTGACTAATAAGAACTTACAGCCTACCACTTTACCTAAACATTTACCTGAAAAGCAAAATTAGTCATTGTTTGAATTTTAATCTTTGTTTAAAGCCTATCACAAGAAAAAGTATTCAAGTTCAGTTAAGTATAAAACTATATTTTTATTTTAATCAAATTAATGAAAAAATGGTTCCCAATCTATTAGAAATGTTAACATTTTTCTCAGAATAATAAATTAGATAGGTTAAACTTTAATTATAAGTATTTTTGAGTCATTGCAATATTCAAATATTTCTCAAGTATTTATTTAGAACTCTTATTGACCTCGAAAGTTAGAAACAGAATAAGAATTACGATTACAAAGTACATTGTTTTTCAGCTTTCACACTTTAAAAGAAAATTGAGCAAATGAGAATATTTATCAATATAACCAATATCAAAAAGAAAATAGAACTGCATCAAAATTATTCAATTTTGTATTTTTTTATTAAGTATCCACTGTGTCAAAGAAACTGGATAATGTAGGCTAATATATGTATTTTCATTTTATGACTCAAGTTTGATACAAAACATAAACATAAAAATAGACAGTGAAAAGAAATAGCTAAAACTGAAGTATCATTTAATTCTGCAGAAAATGTACTAATTCCTTTCATAGACATTTATTGGGCACCAATATGTGACAGGGAATATGCATTATATAATTTATGCCATTACGGATGACATGCATTTCCTTTCCTCAAACAAATAACTTTTTGTTCCCTAGGCATTTTATTACCCTTTCTTGCCCTTATTCATTCACTCAATAATTATTTATTGAGTGCCTACTATGTAATGGACATTATGTTATTTGTTGGGTAATTAATGGTGAACATTAATTCCTCAGTGATTCACTCTTCACCATAATGAGGTCACTTGGATTATCAGTAAATTCTTTTGATGTAATACAATTTATTATTATTATTGTTATTATTATTATTACCACCATTATTTTGATCATGGTCAACATCTTAGACCAGTCCACCAACATCCTCTCAGAGACTTTGGAAATATATTCAAAATCTCCTATCATGTCTTTTCCAAACCACATTCTATATAGCTTATCACACCTTTGAAACCACTTACACTGAAACTGAAATAAAATGCAAACTCTGTTCCAGTGATCAATAAAGACGTGAGATTTAACTGAGGCATTTTTGCTCACCAGCCTATGTAAGTTATCATACTTTTAGCCTACCCTCATTTGCCCAGTGAGTCCAATGACTTTTCCTTTCTAGTACTTTAGGTCTCTTAAATATTATTTTCACAGAAAGATAATCTCTGGTAACTCTACCTGTCTAGCTCCTTATTTCCCAGAATATTATCATCTGGAGGACCATATAATTTTCTTTCACAGTATAAATGGGATAATAAATTCATAAGCTTTTAGTTTATAGGAGCTAAGGATAGGTCTACAGAAACTATAAATAAGTAAACAGACATTTATAAATCCGAGTGATAAAATACTATGATGATGTAAGTGCAGGCTATACAATCACTGAGCAAAATGTTAAGCATAGCTCTGTCTCTAAGTTTCCATAAAAATGTATAAATTAATATGCACAGGATTAGTAGAGCTGGCTGTCCAAAGTCAGAAAGTTGTGGTTTAAAAAAAAAAAAAGGAGTTAAAAGCAATATGGAGTACAAAAATATTAGGAATAAACAAGAGTAAATTAAAGAGGTAAACAAAGACCAGATCTTTTTTTTTTTTTTTTAAAGATTTTATTTATTTATTTGACAGAGAGAGATCACAAGTAGGCAGAGAGGCAGGCAGAGGGAGAGAGAGGAGGAAGCAGGCTCCCTGCTGAGCAGAGAGCCCGATGCGGGACTCGATCCCAGGACCCCGAGATCATGACCTGAGCTGAAGGCTACGGCTTAACCCACTGAGCCACCCAGGCGCCCCCCAAAGACCAGATCTTAAAGTACTCTATAATCCGTTTGAAGGAACTTAGTCTTCATCCTGAGTACCATAGGTGCCACTGAACGTACTTTAGCTACCAAAAACTTCTGTGTAGAGGTGCTACATTACTTTTCTACTGCTGCTCCAGAAAATTATACAAATTTAGCAACATAAAACAACACCACTTTGTTTTCTTACAGTTTATTTGGTCAGAAGTCTATGTGCAGTGTGACTCCATCGACTTTATACTTTGAGTCCACAAAGCTGAAATCAAAGTGTTGGCAGGGCTTTCTTGAGGTTCTGAGAGATCATCTTTTTGCAGGCTTATTCAAGTTTTTGGCAAAATTCAGTTCCATGGGATAAGACTGAGGTGCCTGTTTTCATTCTATTTGTGCTCTAGGGATTATTCTCAGCTACCAGCCCACTTCCCATATCCTCTGGCTCATGGCCCCCTTCAAAGTCAGCAACAGCTGGTCAGTTACCCCTCATGCTTAGATTTCTGCCTTATCTCTCTTACACATCTCGGCTACCATCATCTTCTGCTTTTAAGGGCTCATGTGACCATTTTGGATCATGTGTATAATCCAGGTTATTCTCCTTGTTTTAAGATCAGGTGATTAACAAACTTAAATATATCTGCAATGTCCCTTTGTTTAGCATTTAATTAAGTAACCAAGGTACCAGGTGTCTTTCGAACTCTGCTTACCAAAATGAAGCAAGGAGAGCAGCTGAAATTGTTAAATTGATATAAAGGAAAGGTCATGATACTTGAAATTAAGTAGTTGGACGTGAGATATCAAAAATAAAGCCATGTTCTAGTTTGGAATCTGTGTGGATGGTGGTACACTCTTTGAGACAGCAAACATATCAGGAAAAGTTTGAAGAAAGACCGTGGGTTCATATGGAACTTAATGAGTTTGCAAAGTCTGTAAGACATTGAATGAACGCAAATATTTAAGTGGAGAGAACGTCTATGGCTATGGTAGTCAAGACGAGTGACACATATTGGGGTACACAATTTTAAATTCATCAGTGTATGTGTGTGTGTGTGTGTGTATATAAAATTTAAACCTTTGAGGGAATAAAATTGCCTAAGGAAAGAAATACACACACACACACACACACACACACACCCCTGACAGCTTAAGAATTGTGAAGAGCTGTACAGAATTTGGGTGGAAGAATTGTTAACCTGAAAATCAAGGAAGAAGATTTCCCTAACTCTAATCCTGGTAGGTCGGGGGGAGGGGGGTGGGAAGCAGGTGAATGCAGATAACTTATTAGCTCTTGGATAAGCAAAGAAGTATTGCTCATGGTAGGGTTCAATTTTCTTTGAAAATTGGGAGTTGGAAATCAAAACCAGAATTGATGTCATCAAGTTGAACTCATTTCAGAACAAGACAGAACAAAGAAAAGATGGTAAGATGCTGCTTAATGAATAATGTAGATTTGGTGGCATGGTGGCCTGAGATTAGAGAAACAGAGACTCTCATTTAAACACTTGGTAGTGTTCAATTAATTGATGAACACTACATGAAAAACTAATGATGTATGCTGGCTAACTCAACATAATACAAAATAAAGTAACAAAATTAAAAAAAAAACTTGGTAGGTGCTCATGAAATACTTAGACATTTTTTGATGGAAGTTATCATAACATTTGCTTACTTAGGAAACCAAAATTGTATCTTAAGTAAAATCAGAATCCTTGGCCTGGTGTTCAATTGATCTTTATTTCATAGTACTGAGTCTTATATCTCAATTTTAAAATATTCACACACAAAACAAAACAAAAACAGGAAAAAAAAAATAAAACAGAGGGTCCACAGGTAGTACTTGTTCCAAAGAAAAGTTTGTTCTGACTACACAATTGTTTTTACAATACTACATTCTTAATAACAGATACCACAACAACAACTAAAATTTACTGAGTTTTTACTGTGGACCTGACACTGTACTCACATTTTTATGTGTTTTTTTCAGTTAAGTCTTTCTACTACTGTATCAGTTGATATCTATTAGTGAGACAATATATTTTTAAAAAGTAAAGTTTCTTATACAAAGTTCACTTCTCTGTTGTCAGTCCCTAGACTAGTGCTTACAATGAGGTAAGCGTTCAATAAATATTTGTTTGATGTGCAAAAACTTTACCAAAATTAGTTTGGTTCTAATTTTAAACAGACATGCCTTAAAACTTAAAATTAGAGGGGCACCTGGGTAGCTCAGGTTGTTAAGTCGCTGACTCTTGATTTCTACTCAGGTCATGATCTCAGGGTCCTAGGATAGAATCCCATTTCAGGCTCTGCTCAGCAAGAAATCAGCTTGAGGATTCTCTCTCTCTCAAATAAATCTTTTTTAAAAAAAGTTAGAAATTTGCCATTTATTTTTCTTGGTTGATTTATTGTTACTTGATGTTTTCATTGCATTTTAATTTCACTGAATCCTATTTTATTGTAGAATAGAAATCATACTTGACTTTTCTCCCAACTGATCACCAATAACTACTACTAATGATTATTACCCCTCATTTTCTTAAAATACTTTGATTTTTATAGAAATAGTTTTCCTTAATTGCTATCATTATTAAAACATTATAAACTATATTTCACTTTTTAAAAAATAAATTCATATATGGATATTTATAACAATTTTATAGATGTGGTATTATGTTATTGATCCATCATGAAAGTGAATATGTTTTATCTATAAAGGTATTCTCCACTGATATGTATAATTCACTTCAGAAGAAACATGGTTATTAGAAGAAATTTTAAAAAATAGAGAAGAGTGAAAGGACTCAAAGTAGGCAAACATGCATATTCCCTTGGCTTTGATTTAAAGGTGTCAAATGTCAAGAAAATATGCGGAATGGAGGATAAAACAGGACTAAGTAGGACTAAGTCTAAGGTTTTGGTTACAAAATAAACACCGGTTTCAAAACATTTCCCTTTGAACTATACTATATGGTTTCCATTGTTCTCTTTATTATGTATCAAACTGACAAAATGTTGTTTTGTTGGTGTTGCTTTTAAACGCTGATCTATCTCATTATACTTAGAAGCTATGATTGATTATATAAAAGTTATAATTGCAATAGCAACAGAGGAGAGAAAAACTTCTGAAGTTGATAATTTAGACGACTCAATATGTGATCAGGTTCATTTCATGTACCTGGAAAGTAGCTGTTAAGACTTACATTTTGGTGGTGGGTATTATAGAGGGCACGGATTGCATGGAGCACTGGGTGCACTGGGTGCTCCATAATGAATACTAATATGCTGAAAATAAAAAATAAATTAAAAAAAAAAGACTTACATTTTGGTGTGCAATTGTAAATAAAGGAGTCAATTCCCTCAAGCAATAATTCTCAACTTTGGTGGAATACTATAATTAGTTTGAGGGCTTTTCAAAATCCCAGCTGCCAGGCCACACCCAAGAGCAATTAAATTTGAATCCCTGGGGTTGTCATCCATGGAGACATTAGCACTTTTAAAAGCTTCCCCAGGGATTGTAATGTATAGCCAAGGCTCATGATCGCTGCTTTGGAGTGGTATTACATAGTTTTTCTTAAATCATATATGTGAGTGTGCATGTACTTGGGTCTGTATTATGCGTTTATTTCTTAAATTCTGTTCCACTGATTTGTTTTCTGATCTTACAATATTTGAATTATTGCTAATTTATTCATCTGCTAATGCAGTTTAGAACTAGACATTTTTATTTTAAGTATTTTTATGTTCTTGTATTTATTTGCCTTTTTAAACCACCAGTTATTTAATGTAAATTACATATATATACACATAGTTACATATGTGTAGTAATATATATATATTATTCAAATACGTATATTTATACATTATATACTTATGCATTAAACATACATATTTATATCCTTATACATATATATTTATATATAAATAATATAATTCTTATATTTGTGAAAGTTTTGTACTTCCTTTATCATTAAAGTATGCTATATATTCCCTAGATTTTTGTTATTTTTAATTTCTAGTACACAGAAATATATTGATCTTGAATTAGGCAGTTTTATTAAATGATACTAATTTTTTAGGTTTCTACTTGATTTATTTTAATTCATATCAGATAGGGAAATAATGATATGTAGATCAATTTTACTCTGTAAATAATTTGATGATACTGCACTTAAAGTTCCTAGCCCTGGGAAAGAAATATTGCATTTTAAACCTTTTCAAATTAAAGGAATTTTAGAAGTCATCTAGTGAAGTATTTTTCAAATTTTTGGCCACAATTCTTTGTAAGAAAACAATGTTTTACATCACATCCCAGTATATTTATATACATACAACCAAAATAAGCTTTGTAATGTAGCACTTACTTGTTTTATTTGTGATGCCCTGTGTATTTTTTTCTTCTATCTATTTAACCTCACTTCTAAAGTGTTTGTTGCAAAATCGTTTTCAAACCCACTTAAGTGTTGAGAGATGTTTGAAAATCATTTTAGTCCAACACTAATTTTATAGGTAAATTAACTGAGAACCATGGCCTGTAAGAAGCTTGTCCCAGGTTAGTCAAATAGACATTGAGAATTCATCTGCCCAAAAGAGAAATTTTAAAAAGGCGAGATGAAGAATAAATAAAAACAGAATTGTTTTTCTTTTTACTCTCCAATGAATCATCTCATCTACCATATTTTAAAGCCCATTGACTAGAAGAATATTTGTCAAGAGTTTTTGGTTATGTTTATTAAAAATACATATTTGAGGGCCTCATCTCAGATTTACTGAACCAAAATTGCTCTAGTGACTAAATAGTATTCTAACCTTTAATAAATGTTCTAATCTGTTAGGTTTCTACCAAATCTCTCACATATTTCAGTAAATTGGGCAATGTCAATCTCTACCTGCTCACGTTGCATTAGTACATGTGAAATTAGAAATCAGCATTTTACCAAGTTGCAATTGATTAAAGCAATTTCTAGCCTCTGGCAAACACTGACAGAATATATGTCACATATGGACTTTGATTGGTTGGGAAAGTGACTACATGTGTGCAACCTCCCCTTCTCTTCATGAAATGTAACCACTTCTTTTTTTTTTTTTTCCCTTAAAGATTTTATTAATTTATTGGACAGAGAGAGAGATCACAAGTAAGCAGAGCAGCAGGCAGAGAGATGGGGGAAGGAGGCTCCCCGCTGAGCAGGGAGACTGATGCAGGGCTTGATCCCAGGACCCTGAAATCATGACCTGAGCCAAAGGCAGAGGCTTAACCCACTGAGCCACCCTGATGCCCCTGTAACCACTTCTAAGTTAGGATTAAAAAATATTTTTTCCTTTGGGTTTCTGGGTGGCTCAGCCATTAAGTTGCTGCCTTCAACTCAGGTCATGATCCCAGAGTCCTGGAATGGAGCCTGGCATTGGGCTCTTTGCTCAGCAGGAAGCCTATTTCTCCTTCTCCCATTCCTCCTGCTTGTGTTCTCTCTCTCTTGCTCTCTCTCTCTCTCTCTGTCAAATAAATTAATAAAATCTTAAAAAAATATTTTTCCCTTGAATTTCTAGAATTTTCTTGGTTTCAAGATTAAGTTTTGCAATACATTTGTTTTCTGATTATTGTCCACTCACTTTATCAAAATTTAACTTGGAAACTACTGAATGTTAATCACAGAAAACTGGTGTTTGATCTATTTATTTTTTTAAGATTTTATTTATCTATTTGAGAAAGAATGAATGAGAGAGAGCATGAGAGAGGAGAAGGTCAGAGGGAGAAGCAGACTCCCCAAGGAGCTGGGAGCCCGATGCAGGACTTGATCCTGGAAGTTCAGGACCATGACCTGAGCCGAAGGCAGTGGCTCAACCAACTGAACCACCCAGGCACCCTGATCTATGTTTTAAAGACTTACTCTTTCATTTGGGAAATCATATTTTATTGAAGTAAATATATTTTAACACTAAAAGATTTGCTAGGTGGAAAACATAGTGCTTTGAAGAATTAATTACAAACTTTACATTATATCTTTCCTTCAAGAAAGGCAAAAGAATTTTATATATTATCCTACTCACTTCCATATGTCTTCCAAATAATTATGGACTCATTACATAAAAACTGTAAACATTTTGCACTGCAAAAGAATAGAACTGGGTCACTTTCTTATATCATATACAAAAATAAACTTAAAATGGATTAAAGACCTAAGTCCATAAAATCCCTAAAAGAAAACAGGCATTGAAGTCTTAGACATTGGTCTTAGTAAAAATTTTTGGATCTCTCTCCTCAGGCAAAGGCAATAAAAGCAATAATAAACAATTAAGATGGTATCAAACTAGAAAGCTTTTGTATTGTAAAGGAAACCATCAACAAAATGAAAATGCAACCTACTGAATGGGAGAAGACATTTGAAAATGATATATTTCATAAGGGGTTATTATCCAAAATATATAAAGAAGACCTACAAGTCAACATCAAAACAGAAATAAAACAAAACAAAAACAATCTCACTAAAAAATAAACAGAGGTCCTGAATAGACTTTTTTTTTTCCCAGAGAAGACATACAGATGGCCAATAGGCACATGAAAAGATGCTCAAAAGATGATCATGAGAATAATGCAAATCAAAATCACAATAAGGTGTCAAGTCACAACTATCAGAATGCCTATTATCAAAGACAAGAAGTAGCAAGTGTTGGTGAGGATGTGGAAAAAAGAGAACCTGTGTAGTTTGTGGGAATGTAAATTGGTGTAGCCTCTCTGAAAAAACAGTATGGAGAGTCCTCAAAAAATTAAAAAGAGAAATACTGTATGGTCCAGCAATTCTATTTCTGGGTATTTATCTGAAGAAAACACAAACACTAATTTGAAAAAGTCTTGTGTACCTCTATGTTCACTGTAGCCTTATTTAAAACAGCCAAGACATGGGAGTAACCTAAGTGTCCATAAACAGATAAATGAATAAAGAAGGTTTGGTACACACACACACACACACACACACACACAGGAATATTATTCAGCTATTAAAAAAATGAAATATTGCCATTTGTGACAACATGGATAGAACTAGAGGGTACTATGCTAAGTAAAATAAACCAGGCAGAAAAAGAGAAATAGTACATAATTTCATTTATATATGCAATCCCCCCCCCCAAAAAAAGAGATCAAGCAAAACAAAACAGAAGCAGACCCATAAACACAGAGAATAAACTCTTGGTTGCCAAAAGGGAGGAAGACGGAGTATGCATGAAATAAGTGAAGGGGATTGATTGAGAGCTACAAACTTCTAGTTATTAAAAAAATCAGCTTCAGTGATATGAAATAACAGCATAGGGGACACAGCCAATGATGTGGTAAGTTTGTATGGTGACAGATGGTAACTACACTTATTGTGGATGTTTTTTTCATAATGTATATACATGTTGAATCATTATGTTGTATACCTGAAACTAATATAATATTGTATGTCAACTACAGTTTAATAAAAAAGTAATAATGGTTGAAAATATTTTAAAAATCATGAACATGTTAATAAAGACATTGTTCCCTGCCATTCATTGTAACCTTAAATATTCACACATACTCACATACACACACATATTATAACATGGCTGTTGACACATTCCACCAAAAAACACTGCATTTATTATTAATTTCCTGAACTCTACATTTGAAACTAATGATTTACTATATGTTGGCTAGCTAAATTTAAATTAAAAAAAGTATTAAACAAGGAATTTTACATGATTGTCTGTTTTAAATATGTAAGTACATTTGTCATGATGTTACCAAAATTAGTGACGGGCATGTCAATAACTTAAGCTTTCCAGATTTCCAGTCAGCTCTTTTTATTTATTTTTTTTAAAGATTTTATTTATTTATTTGAAGGACAGAGATCACAAGTAGTCAGAGAGGCAGGCAGAGAGAGAGAGAGAGGGGAAGCAGGCTCCCTGCTGAGCAGAGAACCCCACGTAGGGCTCAATCCCAGGACCCTGGGATCATGACCTGAGCCGAAAGCAGAGGCTTTAACCCACTGAGCCACCCAGGCGCCCCTAGTCAGCTCTTTTTAATGATCAAAAAGGACAAATAGGATTTATCTTTCAGTTTGCTGTGTTGAGATGGATTGTAATCCTGAACATCATGTCCAGCAGAGTATGATAACTACTTGGAAGATGAACATGTTTTCCAATGTGCATCCAATGTGGAATCCCGAATGGAATTATTAATTATCAAACTGTTTCCATATGCCTGAATGGTCTTAGTAATCTTGCTTAGAATTCTTGGCAGAACACTCCACAAAAAATATTCTACGAGGAGTGCTGATGTCAAGTTTTATAAATCAATAATTCAAAGTAGCAAAAGGAATTTTTTTTTTTTAAAGATTTTATTTATTTATTTGACAGAGAGATATCACAAGCAGACGGAGAGGCGGGAAGAGAGGGAGATAGAGGGTAGCAGGCTCTCTGCTGAGCAGAGAGCCTGATGCGGGACTCGATCCCAGGACCCTGAGATCATGACCTGAGCCGAAGGCAGCGGCTTAACCCACTGAGCCACCCAGGCGCCCAGCAAAAGGAATTTTAAGGAAACTTTTCTTTTAAGCAATTTGTCCTACCTTTGGGCAACACTGACTAAACAGAAATCATTTTCCAGCTCTATTTATTTGTCTGTTTGTTTTTAGGATATCCCTCTACAAAGTTCTGAGGGAATCCTCTGTGTATCTTGAGCATCCATTACTTTTTGTTTGATTTTGCCAAAAACAAAACTAAAGATTTCTCATCAGAATTTAGTCATGGAGGTAACACTAGTAGGTAGGTGACTCTTATTATTCATCATTTCACAGAAGAGTCAAGTTAGGGAGATGGCTGCATTAATTTGTTAGTTGGATGGAAGACCTTATAACCATTAGCAATCAGTAACAGCAGCTAGAAAATGTTCTGGCACTAATTTGGTATTTAATTAGTGGAATGCATAAGTGATCAAATAAGTAATTGCCTGAATAGGGGAGTGAATAAAACAAACAGAACTTGCCCTTATGAATCCATTTCAGTTACTATTTTATTATTTTATTTACCAGAGGTCTTTAATGCTTTCTGTATTTCAAATATAAAATAAATTTTATATTTGCACTCTCATGTGGTCAGTGAGTCTAACACTACAGTTTCTCTTATGTTTTCCTCTAGAGTAGCCTTGTTAATAAATGATAGGGCTTTTTAGAAGAAAGGTGGCATCTATTGATGGACACAAGTTGCTTCCAGATCTTGGCTATTGTAAATAATGCAGCAATAAACATAAGGGTGCATATACCTTTTCAAATTAGCATGGATAAAGAAGATATGGTATATTTATAAAATAGAATATTAATCAGCCATAAAAGAGAATGAACTCTTGCAATGTGTACAAATTGGCTGGACCTGAAGGGTATTATGCTAAGAGAAATAAGTCAGACAGAGAAAGACAAATAACATTAAGATTTCGCTTACATGTAGAATCTAAGGGAACCTTCCAACTAACCAACCACCACTATAAGCAACAAAATAGTAACAGGTCCATAGAGAATGAACTGGTTTTTTTTTTGTTTGTGTTTTTTGTTTTGTTTTGTTTGTCAGAAGGGAGGGGAATGGGAGTATGTGTGAAATGGATGAAGGGGATTAGGAGGTATAGTTGTGGAGCGAATAAATCACAGGAACAAAAGGTTCAGCACGAGGAGTATACTCTATGGTATTATAATAACATTGTATGGCGATAGATTAGAGCTCTGTTTGTGGTGAGCAGAGCATAATGTATAGAGTTGTCTAACCTCTATGTTGTACACCTGAAACTAGAGTAACATTTTTTAAAATTTTATTTTACTTTATTAATCATTTTTATTAATATACAATGTATTATTTGCCCCAGGGGTACAGGTATGTAAATCATCAGGTTTACACACTTCACAGCACTCACCATAGAACACACCCTCCCCAATGTCCATAGTCCAACCTCTCCCTACCCACCTCCCCCCAGCAACCCTCAGTTTGTTTTGTGAGATTAAGAGTCTCTTATGGTTTGTCTCCCTCCCAATCCCGTCTTGTTTCATTTTTTCCTTCCCACCCCCCGAGCCCCCCATTCTGCCTCTCAAATTCCTCATATCAGGGAGATCATATAATTGCCTTTCTCTGATTGACTCATTTTGTATCAACTATACTTCAATTAAAAAAAAAAAGGGGGCTGAGGGGTTGGAAGGAAGGTCGTTTAATAAAGCAGTTTCTACCCATTTCATTAACAGCTAAAACGCGTCCTAGGCCTACTATGATTCTGAACATTCTTAGACAATATTAAAGCTACAAGCTACAATGTTTATTTTATAGGATCCCATCAATTTCTAGGGAGTAGAGTGAAAGTTTTGTTACTCTTCTGAGACACCTTCTTCACAACTTTGTGGATGCCATTGAATATATTTCTTGCATAAATATAATTCATCTGTATTCTCTGAAGGGATAAAATATTTAAAAAAAATGACTAGTTTTTACTTACCACTTCCCACTATAAAGTAGAGTTTCATTTTAAGCATTTTGTTATTTGACATATTTCTTATCTCTGATTAGGAACAGTCAAAGAAAAGAGAAAATATGGTGAAATAATGAACTGAGGATTTATAGGAAAAAGTACTGAAAATATGTCTCTCACTGAGACTTCCTGAAAGGGATTTGCCCTCTGGCTTACTAAGTACACAGTGGTTACTGGTTTTTGAAGGCTGCCTTAAATATTCAAATTCACTTGTGGCTTAAGATCTATCTGGCATAAAAACTGGAATATTATAATAATTATTAACATTTATTGAATACTCACTACATGCTAGGTGCTACACTAACTGTTTTAAATAATAACTGATCATTACTTTTAAATGTCAGCAACCCTGTGAGGTAGACCTATTGTTCCTTCCATTTTACTTACAAGGACACTGAAGTTCAGAAAATAAAGTAGCTTTCTCAACTATTGGGTGGCAGATCTAGGATTTAAAACATTTTTCTCTGATTCCAAATCCCATCTTACTAATAATCTGCATATTCATTAATTTCTTCAGGCATCAAAAGGTTTATTCAAGTCCTGGGCTGCAGAAGACAGGCAAACAAGAGAATGTGCCTACCCTCACAGAGTGATTAATTATGCACCATGTGACTAGTAGATATTTATTAAATCATATAAGTCAATAATTGAATCTTTCTTTTAATGATGTTCTTATCTTAAATAAGTACATCTTACATGCATTTTTTTCCCCCAATCATTCTTTTTAGGTCTTTGATACCAAGAAAAATGGGCTAAATTGACATATTCTTTTCTTATCATTCTTGGAATTTTAAAAATGTTGCTGATTTGTCTTAGAGTAAGTTAAATAAGTAAATTTAAAAAACTGATAAATTGCTGGTGTTTGAAGTGACCCTTGTTCCCACTCCTTCCCAATGCCTAGTTTTTGTAGTTTTAGTTCACTTTCAATGGCTGGAAACACTAGAAACTTCCAAACTGGAATTTCTCTGTCTCATGTCCTGATACATTTGCTCTAATCACTGAACTGCATTTATCCCTTTTACTCTCTTGGGACAGTATGATATAATGGTCACCACAATGATGAGCAGATTTGATTTGCTTATTTTTAAATCCATGCCTTATTAAAGCAAATCTCTCCTGCTTGATCATTCACCCTGTTCCTCTGATTTTATCTCCTAAGTACTTCAGAAATCCATCCATGCTTTCCTGTTACTATTACCACTGATGTCAGTCACACACACACGTTGTTTTATCTGAAGAACATGAGCCTCCTAATTGGTGTCCCTATCTATTCTTGCCTTTCCCACAGCACCCCCATGCGATGCCCTGTATTATCTAGAAGCAGTTAGGATGAGGTAAGGTGAGAGTCTGTCGTAACACTTTCATAACACAGTATTCCGACATTTATAATACTTTACTTCATTAGAAAGAGATGGTTGTATTCCTAAATCATCACAGGTTCCTTTAACTAAGGGTGACTGCTTATTGTAACACTGAGTAATACCTATAGTATAGTGTTACTTAGAAAACATTTGTTGAACTGACCTGAAATAAGTATGCATTAACTTTGCATAGAGACTAATTATTTATTTGGCTTAAGATTGCTATCCTCCCTTCATTCCTTGTTTCCATCTTTCTCTTCTTTCCTTCCTTTCTTCCTTCTTTTCATTCTTAGAGTATTTTTATATGCTTATTATTGACAGAGTCTTGGTGTTTGGGATCCAGCAAAACAAAAGTCTTTGCTTTGCTGAAGCCAGGTTGTGTTATTAAGAATTAAAAATAAATGCAGAAAATGTAGTAGATAGATTATATATTATCAGATTTAAGTCCTATGGGGAAAATAAGTAAAAGTTGAGCAAAGTAGAGTTGATCCAGAATGCCAGAGGGGACGGTTGGAACAGGTTGAAGTATGAACAGGGCTGTCAGAGTAGATCTCATCGAGAAGTAAGATCTGAGCAAACACGTGAGGGAGGTGAAGGGCTGAGCCAAATAGATAATCTCAGAAAAACTCATCTCAGGCAGAGAAAAGTGCTGTAGCAAAGCCAGCTCATATTTGGTATCTCCCTTCATCTGATTTTCACCAGCTAAAGATACAAGTCTAAGCTAGACTGAAGACCTTTAAAAAACTGAATTACCATTGCATATGAATATTGATTTGTCCTATAGTCCGTGGCTATAGCACTTGCACTGTAGTTTTCATTCACTTGCATTAGTTCCTGTTTCTAAGCAGCAGCTCTGAGTACTGGAAGGAAGATTGTGCCAGAAGGTAACCGTGTGTGGGAGGAGGGAGAAAAGCTGTAAGCAATTCAACTGAAGCTGTTGTAGAGGCAGGCAAACACCACAGAAGAGCCAGGCAGCAAAGCACCAGATGAATGCAGAGTGGCTGGAAGTGAGGCACCAGATACCAACATGGGAAAATGCAGCTCTAGGAGAAGAGGAAGCTTTTAGGCATATTGACTGTGTTACACAAAGACAGAAGCTCAAGTATGAAGAAACGTCAGGGAAAGAAAACAGAGGCCACATTTTTCTTAAGTCGTAGCAAGTCAATAAATAACTAGATTCACCAAAAGTTGCTTTTCTGTTGACAAGGGCTTCCTTAAAGATTCATAAGACTAGTAAAACAGATGCAAATGGTAGGAACAATTAATAAGAGCCCTACAGAGTCAGGGGTAGGCATTTATGTGCATGTGATATCTCAGAGAATTTTTTTCAGAACAGTCAAATCAAGAACCTTTTCCCCCTAATACTTATTTTGCTCTTATAGTGGGTGGTGTAGTTTTATTTTAACACTTTAAGAACTCACAGTGGCCTTCCAGAAAAATTTGCAAAGATAAAACATCTAAGATATCATGAATATCATGAATACTACTTCTTTTTCTTTCAATTTTATAAAACAAACATAAACACAGAGAATTCAGAACATCCAGAAGACAGACCATAAGTTTATGCTTGTTGTCTTCTTCATTTTTTTTTCTTTTTTCCCCCTTTATTATTTCTTTATTCAATTGGGTTACACAGGGAATCCTTTAATGAAAGAGTTTTGCTTCTTGGGTTTACATATGACTTTGGGTTGTCTAGTTATGGGTGGAGAGTGATGGTGATGCCAGTGATTTACCAGAGAGGCAAAATAAGCAAATATGAGAAGTGTGTGGGAAAACATTTTCAAGTCAGAGAAAAGGAAGGGTTTTTTTTTTTTTTTAAAGATTTTATTTATTTATTTGGCAGAGAGAGAGAGAGCACAAGGAGGGGGAAAGACTGAGGGAGGAGAAGCGGGCTCCCCGCAGAGCAGAGGAAGCCACATGTGGGACTCGATCCCAGGACTCTGGGACCATGACCTGAGCCAAAGGCAGTGGCTTAACCAGCTGAGCCACCCAGGTGCCCCAGAAAAGGAAGGTTTGTCCATAGTGATTGGCTAACAGAAACTACAGCAAGGGATAAACCAGGAAGATGATATTTCCAGGGAACATGCATGTACAAGGCAAGTATCTAACAACAACAACAACAACAACAACAACAACAAAAAGACAAAGATTGCCCAGAGTGGTAAATGAAGAATTAGAAAACACTCTCAGGAAACTTGGCAAAGGATGATTTTAAGACCATGTGGTCAATGCTTGTAATTGTTGCAGGAAAAAGTAAGATGTGATCTAAGAAGTCAGTCCTGTGAATTCAGGAAGTTGGGACTAAGCAACAATGGGAAAATGAAGAAACAATGGGAGATGAGGCCATGAACTCTGTGAGGGCAGTGAGCAAATAAATACTAGGTTTCAGGGATTTAGCAATGCAAGAAAAGACAGAAAGGAAGGAATTGTCTAATTGCAGAGTAGTGTGGGTCAGAGAATTATCTACTAAGAACAGAAGAATTTCTTTTTCTTTTTTTTTTTTTTTTTTTTTGCTGAGGTTAAAGCAGGTAAAGGGCATAAACTTAAAGCACCAAAGCAAAAGATGAAACAATTATGAAATTATACAATAACAGTAATAACCACAATTTGAGTACTAGGTACTCAGTTAAGTGGTTTACATTTTCTACTTCCTAATCTTCCTCCAGAAGGGTTATTAATACCTTCTGTTTTCCAAAGAGGAAACTGAAATGATTATGACATGGCCCAGATCACATAGCTCATACTTTGTGGAAAGGATATTTAAATCCAATTTTGTTAAAGCAAAAAACCATAGACTTTATTACAATTCTCATAGGGTAGAGGGATGGTGTTAGGAGCAAGGGGATGGGGGGAGGGGTTTGTATTGAGGCTGAATAATGATGAAAGCTTGAAAAAAAGTATTGATTTCTGTGTGTGTGTGTGTGTGTGTGTGTGTGAGAGAGAGAGAGAGAGATAAATAGTAAGGGATTTAAGCCTGAAATGGTACTGAAATTTAGAGAATTTTACACTTGTGAGGAATCAGGAATGTAGCTGATAAAGCTGAACAAAATATTTGCTGAGCAATATTGAGAGAATAGCTGGTGAAAGATATCAGCTATGTAGTATTAGGAAGTCCATAAAAAAAAAAAAGTGTGCACAATTGATTCTTCATACTCCCCACCTATAGGGCACCAGGCTCTGGACAACTTCCACTGTATCACCTGGAATGAGATAAGAAACACATTTTATTGGAGAATCTCAAACTTTAAAGATTAACAAAAGAGGTTATGAATCAGCTTCTCTTTCATCATCCCCATGATGAAATGAGTGGGACCAGGTGCACTTACATCCTCGGAATGTACTTATGGTTCCAAACACTGTGGAATGGTATAGATCTTTTGAAGATGCTTTCTGCATTTTTGGCTTCTTGAGCAAAATGAATTGACATGTTAGAGAATGTCTCCTTCACTTCAGACCTATTTGCTCTTCAGTTTCAAGCACATTGGATCTAGAGCCATCTGCTCCTGTACAAAAGATAATAAAACTAATCCCACCCTAGCAACCACAGGGAAATTCTAAGAGTCGTAAACCTGCAGACTTACCTTCTTTCCCCTCTGGAGACACTATTGGTATTCCAGAGGGCAAAAACACAGCCTCTACCATTCTCTTCCCCCTGAAGAATATGTTTACATTAGAGAGATTAAATTTCTCTCCTCTCAAGAGTGAAAAAAACAAGGTGTATAAGTACCAGATATCTTCAGGGTCCCTGCCCTATAATACAGACCCTGGTATGTTTAGGATAACATCTGATTCTCATCACCTTGCTCTGGAAGAGAGGGGAATTGAGCCAAAGAAGAATCAATGTGGTTATTACTATAACAATAGTAACCTTTCTCTGTCCCAGAAGGACAGGTCTGTTTTTAAATAATAGGAATAAATGTAGGTATGAGAAACTCCTCACTTCGCACCCATATGTAATTGCCTTTTCTATTTGAAGTACAGGCTTGAAATAAAATTATCATTGTGATGACAAGCAATCTGTGTTTGAATGCAACTATTTCCAGGAGCTGTCTGAGAGCCAGACATCTAGCTGTAGAGTCAGGGGTCCATGAGTTGTGAACCTTTCACTGGTGAGAGGGAGAAAGACACTGACTCCATGGAAATTCTAGCCTGGTGCAGCACTTTTGCCTGCCGGATTCCTGATAGTGAGCAATACAGCTTCAAAGAAGCCTGCTCGTTGCATAACAGAAAAGAAAAATGTGGTTGGTCCATCCAGTACATGGCACAATCCACAGAAGATGAAAATGGAGGATGTTAGTGAGAATATCGTTGAAATGACTAAGCAAATTTCTGAGGTTAAACTGGAAGGAAAATATGTCAGATTAAATTCTAGAGTATTGGAAAACTGGACAGTAGAGAGTCATTTTGGTAACGTTAAGCTGAACACTGAATTCAGTGGGAGAAGTATGGAGATTTTGGAGGAGTATTTATTTAGAATTGGCCAAGGAATATCAGATTTTAACACATGAAAGATGTTACAACTCTAGACAGTGCAATAGTCTAGGATGTTATGCTAAGAATAGATTGTTTAAGTAGAAAAGAACAGTAGGTGGTTGAAGGGAGAAAGTTAAGGAAAACCATAACTTCAAATGGTCTCTTTGTGAAGATCTTACTGTTGCCAAGCATTAAAGCAAAAGATGGAAACTAGTCTATGATCCAGGCGTGGAAAGTATGGGTAGGATGTGACAATGAGGAGATGGAATCTATTTAATTAGGAGATGTTATTTTCAAGAACTTTTTGCAGGATGCAACTTAGAAGCAGAAATAAAGTATCCATAAAAATACTAACTTAATATCAAGACCCTATACTATAACAAGTTGAGAGATAAAGATATGAAAAATGAGAAACCCATATCTGAGACTGTTCCATTAAGCCTCTTTTCTATACATTCTACAAATTATTGTTATCTACAAATAAATTATCTAGTCCAACTTGAACTTAACCCTCTTTAGAAGAACTGAGTCTGATTCATCAAACTAGGTTTGAAAACTCTGCCACTCACAAGCAAAGGAAAATCATCTGTCTTCTCTACCCATAACTTTCTTAACCTACAAAACATGGATCTTATAGTCTAACTTATTAAATTAGATACTTCCTTAGATATTAAATGAAGTGATAGGTATAAACGCATAAATCTTTCAGCACAGGACAAGGCACAGTCTGTGTTCAATCTAGGGCTTTTATCATTATTTTATTATAGTTTCTTTCTCAGCAATGCCCTCATTACCAAAACCATTGGCCTTTTTTGCCATGAATTGTTTTTGTTTTTGTCTTTATTTTTTTACACCTTTTATCATATTCTGTAGGTATCCTAAAGGTTGTGGTTTATGTTTCCTGATATGAGACACTGAATCAGAGATGCATATTCATTTTGGATCAACACCTATAGAAGGGAGGGGAGAGAAGAAATTGAATTATAATACAAACTCAATAAAATCTTGGTCAACTTCCTGAGGAAACATGGAGTGAATATTGCTTATAAGTGTTGACCGATGTTGGGCCAAAATACCGATGTTTATATACCTGACTCACCCAGTCACTAGATATGGACGAACAAAGCAATAGAGTAACCCACCATGAGGTGTCTCCTCTGCAGCTGAGGCAAACCCATAGTCATGAAGAGGCCAGTAGGTGGAGGCTGACTGCTGACCATATTCCTGGCAGCTGGGACAAGTCCTTTGTTGAGGGAAAATCTGGAAGGCTCTTTCCTGAGTCTTCCACAGTGGTTTCTGCCTTACATTAGCCACTTACTTAAAAAGTAGTTTTTATTTAGACCATTACTTTACAGGTTTCATTCTTAAAATCCTAATTAGAATATAAGCTGCATACTATAGGAACCAAGTTTAATTTTTCTCTTATAGGCATCATAGCACCATACAGAGGCATACATAGCACCATGCAGCAAAAACAAAGTATGAAGAAAGTACCTATATTTTGAATCACAGGCAAAATGATTTAAACTGTAGCATCTCCTTTATCCAAATTGCATTGTGAATATTGTTAGAATCTTTATTATTTTTATTATTAATTAATTAATTTTTTTTGGAGCAGGAAGCGGGGAGGGACAGAGGGAGTGGAAGAGAGAGAATCTTATCTTAAACAGGGTCCACACCCAGTGAGGCACCCAACCTGGGGCTCCATCTTACAACACTAAGATCACAACCTGAGCCTAAATCAAAAGTCAGACACTTACCTGACTGAGCCACCCAGGAGTCCCATGTTAAAATCTATTCTGAAGCCCCAAAAGTTCATTTTTGCTTTTGTGTCCTTTGTCTTTGGAGACATATCTTGAAAGAAGTTGTTGTGGCCGATGTTGAAGAGGTTACTGCCTATGTTCTTTTCTAGGATTTTGATAGATTCCTGCCTCATGTTGAGGTCTTTTATCCATTTCGAGTTTATCTTTGTGTATGGTGTAAGGGAATGGTCGAGTTTCATTCTTCTATACATAGCTGTCCAATTTTCCCAGCACCATTTATTGAAGAGACTGTCTTTTTTTCACTGTATATATTTTTTCCTGCTTTGTTGAAGATTATTTGACCATAGAGTTGAGAGTCCATATCTGGGCTCTCTACTCTGTTCCACTGGTCTATGTGTCTGGTTTTGTGCCAGTACCATGCTGTCTTGGTGATCACAGAATTGTAAGTAAAGCTTGAAATCAGGCAACATGATGCTTCCAGTTTTGTTTTTCTTTTTCAACATTTCCGTAGCGATTTGTGGTCCCTTCTGGTTCCATACAGCTTTTAGGATTGTTTGTTCCAGCTTTTTGAAAAATGCTGGTGGAATGATGATCGGGATGGCATAGAAAATATTGATTGCTCTAGGCAGTATAGACATTTTAACAATGTTCATTCTTCTGATTCATGAGCATGGAGTGCTCTTCCATCTTTTTGTGTCTTCTTCAATTTGTTTCATGAGTGTTCTGTAGTTCCTCAAGTACAGATCCTTTACCTCTTTGGTTAGGTTTATTCCAAGGTATCTTATGGTTCATGGTGCTATAGTAAATGGAATCAATTCTCCTTTCCATATTTTCATTGTTAGTGTATAAGAAAGCAACTGATTTCTGCACATTGATTTTGTATCCTTCCACATTAGTGAATGCCTGTATGAGTTCTAATAGTTTGGGGTGGAGTCTTTGGGTTTTCCATATAAAGTATTATGTCATCTGCGAAGAGATAGAGTTTGACTTCTTCTTTGCCAATTTGAATACATTTTATTTCTTTTTGTTGTTTGATTGCTGTTGCTAGGACTTCTAGTACTATGTTGAACAACAGTAGCGAGAGTGGGCATCCTTGTCATGTTCCTGATCTCAAAGGGAAGGCTGTCAGCTTTTCCCTATTGAGGATAATATTCTCTGTGGGTTTTTCATAGATAGATTTAATGAAGTTGAGGAGTATTCCTTCTATCCCTATACTTTGAAGGGTTTTAATTCGGAACGGATACTGTATCCTATCAAATACTATTTCTGCATCAATTGAGAGGACCATGTGGTTCTTCTCTCTTCTCTTATTGATTTGTTCTATCACATTGACTGATTTGTGAATGTTGAACCACACTTGCATCCCATGGATAAATCCCACCAGGTCATGGTGGATAATCTTTTTTAATGTACTGTTAGATCCCATTAGCTAGGATCTTGTTGAGAATCTTGGCATCCATATTCATCAGGGATATTGATCTGAAATTCTCCTTTTTGGTGGGGTCTTTCCTGGTTTGGGGATCAGGGTAATGCTGGCTTCATAAAAAGAGTCTGGAAGTTTCATTAGGATCAAGACTTTCTGCACAGCAGAGGAGACAGTCAAGAAAACAAAGAGGCAACCCATAGAATGGGAGAAGATATTTGCAAATGACACTACAAACAAAGGGCTGATATCCAAGATCTATAAAGAACTCCTCAAACTCAGCACACACAAAACAGATGATCATGTCAAAAAATGGGCAGAAGACAGGAACAGACACTTCTCCAAAGAAGACATGCAAATGGCTAACACACACATGAAAAAATGTTCATCATCATTAGCCATCAGGGAGGTTTAAATCAAAACCACATTGAGATACTACTTTACACCAGTTAGAATGGCCAAAATTAACAAGACAGTAAACAACAAGTGTTGGAGAGGATGTGGAGAAGGGGAAACCATCTTTCACTGTTGGTGGGAATGCAAGTTGGTGCAGCCACTTTGGAAAACAGCATGGAGATTCTTAAGAGATTAAAAATAGAGCTACCCTAGGACCTTGCAATTGCACTAGTGGGTATTTACCACAAAGATACAGATGTAGTGAAAAGAAGGAGCATATGTACCCCAATGTTCATAACAGCAATGGCCACAATCACCACACTGCAGAAAGAGCCAAGATACCCTGGAACAGATGAATGGGTAAAGTAGATATGGTGCATAGATACAATGGAGTATTATGCCTCCATCAGAAAGCAGGAATACCCAACTTTTGTATCAACATGGGTAGGACCAGAAGAGATTATGGAAGAGACTGGAAGAGACTATGCTAATCAAGCAGAGACAGTCAATCATCATATGGTTTCACTTATTTGTCAAGCATAAGGAATAACATAGGGGATATTGGGAGATGGAGAGGAGAAGTGAGTTGGGGGAAATCGGAGGTGGAGACAAACCATGAGAGACTATGGACTCTGAGAAATAAACTGAGGGTTTTGGAGGGGAGGGGGGTGAGGGGTTGGCTGAGCCTGGTGGTGGGTATTATGGAGGACACGTATTGCATGGAGCACTGGGAGTGGTATATAAACAATGAATTTTGGAACACTGAAAAAAAATTAAAAATGAAAAAAAAAATCTATTCTGAAGGGCAAGTCAGTATGTATTTTCGGATAAGTACCAATTATCCTAAATGTGTGGCAGACATTGTATAAGTACACCCTCAGCCTGACCGAAGTTACCCATCTAACATATAGGTATTAACTTCTGATTTTATGTCCTGTGCTGTTCTCAGCCCTGAAAATGCAGCAGCAAACAAGTAGACTACTTATCTGTCCTCACATAAAGGATTTTCTGGTAGTACTATAGTGGCTTTCTGAAGAGGACCACCAGAGCTTCAACTATAAAACGAAGAAATTTATTACCACAGTTGACCTGACAAAATGGCAGAAAAGACACCTACAAGCAGTTCTTACTCTGCTTTGTGGAGCAAAGTTTGTTTGCCAATGGAGAAGATTCCTAGCCTTGGTAAAGTGTTTTACGAACAACTTCCGAAGAATGTTCCAAGTATCTGACCCACTTGGTAGGAGAAAGCTGGCATGTCTTTCAGTCCTACTGGACTAGATCACAGAGCTGGATTTCTAGTATTCCAATTATATATAGTTTAACACACAAAGCCCAACCATCTTCCTCCAGTTTCTGACAACAGGTGTTTAGTGGATTCTGCATTTTGCTTCTCTGTGCAAAAACACAGACCATCCATACCCTGTGTGTTTCCTGCCCTCATACAGCACAGTATCAAACACTCCTTATCTATGTCAGCATATGGCAAAAACAAGGAGTTGAGGTAGGGATCCCAACTCAGAAAAAAAGGATGACATAATACAGTAGGTCAAAGTCTGGCTACTGGGTGTTATTGATTTCCTAGTTGTCCACCATGAGACAATAGTCCATTTACACAATTTTAACAATTATTTGATCTACACTCGTACCTCTGTTCCTAAATAAGATTTAGAATTACACAACCACCAACAGGAATATTGCTTACCTGCCAGTGGTCAGTTAAGTAGCTCTACAGTTGGCAGAAAAATTTGGAGCTTAAAGCTGTACTGTGAACAAAAGCAAAGGTTAAAAGCGTTATTTTAAAAAGTGCTTCACCCCGGGGATGTCTTCTGGAAATGTAAGCCAGCTCTCCTGGGAGAAGCTGGAGCTCTTTGAGCATTTGTGCATCTGTGATTTCATCCCAGGGGAACAAATTTCTTACACACAAACACGGATCTGTCTTAGCAACAGAGCTCTTTTTGCTGGGACTCTAGTCATGTTGAAGGCACGTAAGTTAGTGTAGCGCAGTACGGTGCAAAGGCAGAAAAATCATACCAAAGTGTCTTCCAAAAAGAGGAAATGAGTTGACATGAAGGAGGCAAAGAAGGGGACTGAGTAGGGGTCACGTGAGCACATAGATTATGCTAACTGTTTATATAGGTTATTACATGTGTGTGCCTTTGAAGGTATAAAGGATATTGTAAATCTCTGTATAAAGGTATCATCATCATCATCATTACCATCATCATCATCATCATCGTTATTATATGTCATATGTTATATGTCAACTTCCATCTGAAAAATGCGTTCTTTCTCTTTCAGAAATCCTCTTCTACCAAGGTCATTGCTACTCCAGAAACAACAATTACAAAAGGATTGATTACCTTCCCTGAAATCTCCTTGTGGCCCACAAGTAAAATGCAAAGAATTAAAAAGGTAAACCATCAGTAAAAGATCTATGTTGCTCTGAAGAATCTTTCCATAACCTTTCTTTAAAATCTTTTCTACATCCAGCTGTCAGCAACATTTTCCTATAGTGGCGGGGGACATACTGGGTATTTTTATAGATTATAAAATAACTCCTTCCTTCCTTTTCCCCTTTTATCCTTTTTTCCCTTCTTTTCTTAATTTATTTTCTTCCTCACCCCTTCCTTCTTTTCTTTAAATACTTGTGTAGCAGTTTATGCAAAACAATCTAGAAGTTATTAATATGCCTTTGTTCTTGTTTTTGATGACTTACAGTATGAGCAGTGAAGTTTTATCTATACCAAGAATTTGTGCTCAATGGTTTTCTTCTTTGTGAAAAATATAATTCATTTGCCTCAAAGTCAAGAGCCAACATATTGATTTATAGCTGCCAGCTTGATTGTATTTTCTTGCTAAAATATACCTTAAAATATTAAAATATGTTAATTAATTATAATTACTTATGTAACCCAATAAATTTAAATGAAAAACTAATTCATTTCACTTCTTATGATCTGATTCAACATTTTACGCAAATGCCTTTGTCCTTGGGGTTAAGGATAATTGGTGCCCTTTGTATAGGACAGGGAAATCTAAAAATAATATAAGTGTGTTATATTAGTTTCCTAGGGCTTCAGTAACAAATTATCAAAACCTTGGTGGTTTAAAACGATAAGTATTTATTTAGCTTGCAAAAGTCAGCAATCCAGAGGACTGAGTTTTTAATAGAGCCATGCTCCTTCCAAAGGTTGTTGATAAGAAAACGTCCTTACCTTTTGCAGCTTCTGGTGTCTGCGGGTGCTCCCTGGTTTGTGGCAGCATAATACAAATCTTTGGCTCTGTCTTCACGTGACCTTCTTCTTGGTATCTCTTGTGTGTTCTTTTCTCTTAGAAGCTCATTCACATTGGATTAAGGGCCCACCCCAGGCCAGTATGATTTTGTCTCAATCCTTACCTTTATTACATCTGCAAGGACCCTATTTCTAAATACAATCATATTCTGAGGTTGTGGGTAGACATGAATACTGGAAGAACACTACTAAACCCACTACATGCTTTAATGCAAAAGGTGAGCATTCTAGGGTTGTTACAAGATTAGATGGCTGCTGGGATAGCCCACTAAGAGCTTTTTTGAGTAAAGACTCACTGGAGTGGCCACAGGCAGGATACATTCAAATATCAGTAATTCCTTTTGGGAATTATCTCAGCTGAAATGGGCCACCTAGCCCAGAAATCTCTGAGCAGCTTGCATCAAATGACTGATTGATGGGGGAGGGGGATAAAGATGCAACCCTTTTCACCCCACTTTTTATAGTTTTCAAGGAACATCAGGCCTCCTCAGCTCAGGTCTCCACTGAGGTTGCATTGCACCTGGACATCTCCATCTGTCTAGTGCAGTTCTTATCTCTCCTATCCTTCTCTTCTCCTCCCTTACTGGTGCCTCCTACATGCCATGCAAGGGCATGCACTTACAAACCTCCCTAATACTAAACTTGTTCCAGATTCCACTTCCAGGGGATTTCCTCCTGCTATATAAGATATGGATACACAATTTATACAGATGTTTCACAAAATAATACTAATCTCCAATATCTATGATACCTCTTACTGTATCATTATTCTGTTTTATTCCATCCTTCTTGTTCTATTCTACCTGTCTTATCTATCCTATCCTAACCTAATCTTACCATCTTATCCTATCTCTATCATCTTAATTTATCCTATCATAAACTATCCCATTCTGTCCCATTGTCTATTGTGGGCTGAGATTAGAGAATCTTTGTCAAGATAGATTCCGTGGGCACCACAAACAACAGTTGGAAACATTGCTCTTGCTTGCTGGCTGTGAAAATAAAGCACATCTTTCTAACTGCAGTTACATTAACTCCTAAGAGAAATTTTTTAAATTGACAAATATATTAATAAATAGCCCTCTAGACTATGCAAATTGTAATTTGGGTTATTAAGTTTTGCCAAAATATTATTATAATTTCTAGAATGCCTATAAATATGCATGTTAGAAATGTAACCAACTACTCATTAGATTCACATTAACAAAAATTCATAAGATATGAAATGTAAACTGGAAACATTCTTATTTAAAATATTTAAATGTCTCATCCTTGTCAGGGTGGTCAAGAAAGTCTGATTCAATAAGCAAATAAGCAAACACGTATTTCTTACTCTAAATCAGAATTTGCCCTGTTACCTTTAAACTTGCAAGGTAAATAACACATAACACAATTTCTTATGGTAGCAGATCTCTGAGACCAATTTGCGCTACACTTTCTGCCTTCTACCCGGTATATTTTTAGAATGAGTTACACACTCCAACTATGTTAAGTACTATGTTACTATGTTAAGTCAAATTATGTTAAGAACATCATTCCCTGCCATTTATTTTCTCTTCCTTTAAATATATCAAATTTTATTGTTTTTATTTTCAAAATATTCTTATTTTGGTATGGTTGTTTATTGGTCTTTAAGATTAAATAATTGGAAAAAAATGATATATGTGCAATACAGTGGGAAAAACTCTAACTTTAGTCTCCAGGTTGCTCAGTTTAAATTCTATTAGTCAATGTGGGGAAAAAAAAAAGAATAAATAAGTATTGGGTTTTTCCTGTCTGCATTTAAAAATACTTAAAATAAGACTAGCAAGAGTGTTTTAAGGTAGACTGAAAGCAAAGATGATTCTTTAAGGAAAGCTTCTGAAAGGAATCTAGAGTTCTAGACACATCATATGGCCTTGAGAGTAATAAAATAATTAAAAAAATAAAGTTTCAAAAGTTGATTTTAAGTCAATTGTTAAGTTGGTGTTTGGTGCGTCCTCTTGCAATACTTCAGGAACTATACTGATTTTAGAGAACTATCTTCTTTCCTTTTTGAGAACCTACTATATGCAGGTTCCATTAGGACCAAGATATAAAGATATAAGTATGAGTTAAATATTTTCAGAAGCCATTAAAAAAAGAGAGAGGAAATGGAATAAAAGAGATAATTACCAGCCTGAGTTTGTTACTATTAACAATGGGAACACTGACATAAGAGAGACACAACTGAGTTTTCAAAAATAAAACAGGAAATCAGGTGTTAAAAGTTTTCTTAAAAGAAAATGGACCACTGCACATCTGTTATAATGACAAAAGCCAATAACCTGACCATGTCAGATGTTGGTGAGGATGTGGAGAAACAGAACTCTCATTCATTGCCTATGGTACTGCAACTTGGTAGAGCCACTTTGAAGGACAGTTTGGAACTTTTTTATAAAACTCTATACTCTTACCATATAATTTAGCAATCTTATTCTTCGCCATTTACTCAGATAAGTTGAAAAGTTATGCCTACACAAAAATCTGAAAACAAATGTTTATAACAGCTTTATTCATAATTTCAGAACTTGTAATTACCAAGGTGTACTTCAGAAGGTGAAGGGATAAACTGTGGTACATCCAGATGATGGAATATTATTCATCATTTAAAAGAAATAAGCTAAGTCATGAAAATACATGGAAGAGATTTGAATGCATACTACTAAGTGATAAAAACCAGTCTAGAAAGGCGACATACTGTATGATTCCAGCTATATGACTTTCTGGAAAAGATAAAACAATTAAGAAAGTTCAACAGTCAGTGGTTGGCAGGGATTAGGGAGAGGAGGGCTGAATAGGCAGAATAGAGAGTACTTTTAGGACAGTGATACTATTCTGTCTGATACTATACTACTGCATACATATCATGACACATTTATCAAAATCTGCAGAATGTACAACACAAGCAATGAACCCCAAGAGAAAGCATGAACATTGAGTGATAATGATGTGAGAATGTAGGTTCATTGTAACAAATGTATAACTCTATCCCAAGATGCTGATCCTGGGAGAGACTGTGGGTGTGGAGGGCAGGGTATATAGGTGAACCTTATTTTCTCCTCAATTTTGCTGTGGCTAAAACTAAAACTAAAAATCTATTAAAATAAAATAAGATAAACCAAAACAAATGTATGTAACAAATTCTAGAGATTTGTAATAAAACTAAAAGTGTGTCCTTAAAAATAAACAAGCAAATGAATAAACAAAAACGCCAGGGCACCTGGGTGCCTCATCTGTTAAGCCTCTGCTTTGAGCTCAGGTCATGATCCCAGGCTCCTCGAATCAAGCCCTGTATCAGGCTCCCTGCTCTGTGGGAAGATTGCTTCTCCCTCTCCCACTCCCCCTGGTTATAATCTTTCTTCCACTGTGTCTCTTTCTTTCCAATAAATAAGTTCTTTAAACAAACAAACCAAAAAAAGGCATTATAGCATTAAGTAACAAAGAATGATCTTAGAAAATATTTCCTTGTTTTTGGTGAAATCAATTTTACATATTATAAATTATCATAAAGAACTAATGGATATCAGCAAAGATTATTGTATAAACTGACCTATTACTAAATTTATATAAGGAATACAATTTAAACTTTCCTCCATATGTAGAAATAAGAGATTCCTTAAATAAAGGATGATTGGCACCACATAGCAGGATATTTTATAGTCATTAAAAATGAAGATGTAAAGCAGAATTAATGAAGGAACAAGTAAAAAGCCAAAAGGATAATTTAATTTTTGATTAGCTCAATGGACATTTATATATCTGTTCATTAGTATTTAGAAAAACAATTCACTCTCCAGCTCCCAGGAGACTAAGAGATAGGCATGCCTTTCAATTGCTGAAAACTTAGTGGAGTTGCCAAGAAACCAGCATGGAAATAAACACATACTTCTAATAGGGCCATTTTTTTTTCCCTCAAAAGATGAAGTAATGTTTAAGATAAATCAGCAGCAAGCTATCTTCCCGTCATCAACAGTCTATAAGTAGCAAAAAGAAAGAAGTTGTGGAAAGAGTTGAGCAGCTGAATAATGGATGTGTGTGTGTACATTTTGTCAGATACTACATATAAAGAAAGATACATATGTATAATAAATACATAATATATATTATGTATTTATTACATATTTATTATACTTTAGGCCCCATTTTGGTATTATATATAACCAAATTATATGTATTTAGTATATATTTATGTATTATTATACACACACATATAATAAAATAAAAATGGGAATCCAAAGATTCAAAATCCATTGTAAAAGAAAGCAAAGTGGGAAAATTAAAGTCACAGATTGATTCACTCAGCACGTTCAGAAAAGAAAAGAAATCTTATAAATGTTCTTCAAACTAGCAGCTGAATGACTTGAAGCTCTACATTAGATTGGATAAAAAATAACAAAATCTATACAATATATTTCCTTTTTCATTAGGCACTATCCTTAAAAAAAACTCCTACATTTTCAACATTGAAATATTGACTGAAAAGGTTTTATCTCAAGTCATTTTTTTTTAAGATTTTATTTATTTATTTGACAGAGACAGAGATCACAAGTAGGCAGAAAGACAGGCAGAGAGAGAGAGGGAGAAGCAGACTCCCCACTGAATAGGGAGCCCGATGTGGGGCTCGATCCCAGGATCCCGAGATCATGACCCGAGCAGAAGGCAGAGGCTTAACCCACTGAGCCACCCAGGTGCCCCTCAAGTCATGGGTTCTAATGAATGACCAGAAGTACAAGGGTCTGAGATAGCCAGTCAGATGTCATATATTACAAATGAGTGGCAAAAGAAAGGAGATCAAAACAAATTCCAGCTCTTATTTTATTTTCTGGCTTCTTTATATGACATATAATATTAACTTTGTGGTGTTACATGGGATATTAATAATACTTGACATATTTCTGCTTAGTTAGGTCATAGTCCTGAGTCTCACCCTCCTTGCCATAGATAGGATAGGATATTAAATAGTGTTTTCCAGAGACCACTGGGTGGCTCAGTTTGTTAAACATCTGCCTTTGGCTAAGGTCAGGATCCTGGAGTCATGGGATCAAGCCCTATGTTGGGCTTCTGCTCAGTGGGAAGTCTGTTTCTTGCTCTGCCCCTCACCCTCTCTCTCAAATAAATAAAATCTAAAAAAAGAAAAAAAAATTAGTGTTTTCCAGATGTGTGAGTTTATATAGAAACAGATAATAAAACCATAATAACCTAAAGGGGGGGGGGATCTTAGGAACATTAAGACAACAAAAATGCAAAAAAAGCAAAAAAAAAAAAAAGTATCTCTATTACTTTGCCTTAATAGACATCAAATTCTTAAGCTGCCCTTAAAATAGCAATCATGCTTCTCTACTTCTGGTAACAAAATAATTTCAAAAACAAACTTTTGGAGTCTGGGAGTAAATTGGGTATTTGTTTGTTTGTTTGTTTGTTTGTTTTAAATTTAAGGACAGAGTTGCCTCCACACTCAGTAAACTAGCAAACGACTCTAGCAATTTTGTCCCCAGGATCATTAAAATAAAACAAACTCATGACTTACATGCAAGCACACAGAAAACAGCAACAAACTAAAGACACACAAAGTACCAAACAAATTTTAGCCCAAGGCATACCCCAAGTCTAGGATTCTGGCTACTCTGAATTCAAAGTATGGAGCCTTCAATCTTAAAATTCCTCTGTGATATTTGTTGTCCTGGCACAATCTTTAAACTCTGACAATGACTCTCTCTTGTTACCAAAAGCAGAGACACAGAGCCCAGAAGGGTCATAGTGTTCTAATAAACCCCTCTGAGAAAACAGCACGCACGTCCAAGATTTCAATTCTCTCGAAATCAATAAACTTCCAAATGTCTCTGGGAAGCCATGCTTCTTGTGAGTCAGACTGTCCTTTCCTGATCTACGGGTGTCTTACCTTGGGTGCTCCAGCACTTAGCTGGTCGATTAACTGTTACAAGAACTGATTCCTCTAAGGAAATGGGTCCTTATCTTTTCAGCTCAGTGACCTGAAGGATAGTGATTCGGGAGGGAGAAAGTCAGTGGAGGAATTTGGTGGTACAGCATATAGGGAAGAACAGACTGATAGGGTATATAGATGGCGTTGGCTGCCTGCCTCTTTTCCTTCCTGTTCTGTGCTCATATCTCAGTATTTTATAGTTCCATTTATTCATAATTTTTCTCCCCCATAATGGAAAAATATTATAAGCCTGGCTAAAATCCTACATGATAGCAAAAGCAGCAAGATCATCTGCAAAACAAAAGCTCCCCTCAGACACATTAGAAGCTGGGCAGAAATTGGTTAATATTTCTCCAGTAACTGTTTTGCTCAATGCTGATTTGTTCAACCTTGTGGACTCTCCCTTGGGAGGGTATAACACTTACTGTAAGTACATTTGCACTCCATGAAATCAGAGTCAACTGAGCGAGCTATAAATCAATTAATACTTTGCCTGAGCTATGTTTTATTTCAAATATAAAATCAGCAAAATCCACATGTTTGATTAGTGCATTTAAAATGTGCTAATAATACCTATCTTTAGAATAAATCCTGATTTATGAAGGAGCTTAACTGAAACTTCACAAAGCAAAAAAAAAACAAAAAACAAAAAACAAAAAAACAAAAACAAAAACACAACCCCCCCCACACAAAAACAAAAGCTTCTTTTCCAAATAATTGACTGTATTTAAACTTCTATAAGTTGAAAATAATTTGTATATATTAAAAGTATCTTTTTACTTTTATTTCTCTTTTGGTCTTGTTCAGCAATTTTTACTTTTCAATATTTAAATCCCATTTTCTTACGTTTGACCTCCATGATTTCACATACTTTGTCGGAAAAAAAAATTACTATTTTTCATCTGCAGTATGTTCCATATATCCTCTTAATCCTGCATGCCTTTCCTGCTCATCGCCTATGCTGCTATCAGGAGGTATACTAAAGAGTAGATTCAGGCACCATGCTGCTTTCTCTAAATCAAACAAAAACTGGCTTTATATTTATGATACAGGAAAATAAAGTTTAAGGATATTTAAAAATTTAAAGAAATAGCTATCTGCCCTTCACTGTTGAATGTCTGGGTTATTTTATCAATGACTGACTAAGTCAATACATAGCAGTTAAAAGCAGAGATTCTGGAGCCAAACAGGTTTATATCCTATGTCTTCCATTTATTTTCTGTGTGACCTTAAAAAAGTCTACCTAACTTCTTTTTGTCCAGTGAGTTCATTTGAAGAAAGGGGATTATAATACTAGTAAATAAATTAGATTATCAGAACTAAATGAATATTCATATAGATACATAGTGCTTAGAATTCTCCTTGATCATGGAAATAGTAGATAGGTGGACAGATGCAGGCACAATGTTATGTTAGCCATAATTCCTAAATTCATTGGCACAGTATGTGCCCTATCCAATCTTGAAATTATCTTCAAAATAAAAGAGACATCATTTACAGTTCAAACTTGTTGCCATAACTCAGAAGAAAGTTACTTGCATACACACATGGAATGACTTTCTAATCACATAACAGCACTACAAGTACACATGTTATGAAGGATCTATAACCAATATGCACAGTTCTTGGTACAGAAGGCGCATAGGAAATGTTCTGTGACTTGAAGGTAGGTGGGAGGAAAAGAGAGCTTTGTCGTTTGAGACTGAGTTTTTTCATGTGGATAGTGTCTGTTCTGTATGGCACAGTCACTAAAGTTAGGCCAGGACCCAAGAATAGAAAAATGAATAATAAATATGAATGTGTGTGTGTTTTGATGTTGCAAGGGATTATATTAGTAGTATTAGAAGTCTTACTTACAGAACAAGAAGGGAATGAGCATATCTGAAAAAAATCTAGAATGGTTTACTAAATGAGGTTTGTAGTTGGATTTTGGATAGGCAAGGCAATCTGAATTTGCAAAATGGATATTGAAATGAGAATGAGCAGCATTTGAAATGACATAAGAATATTGGTTGAACCTGAGTGACTTGAAAATAATCTTATAGGCATAGCATTTGGACACCTGACATCTAGCAGGAGAAGAGTGTTTTGGAGACAGATAAAGAGAACAGAGCCTACAAACAGTCTTCTGCAACGTGCTCACAAATTTATTCTTTGTTTTCTAGTATCTGGGAGCTCCTGCAAATGTTAAATAGAACAGTTTTATAATCAGATTTCCTTACAGAAAGATCATTTTAGTAACAGTGATGTAGGGGTACTCTAGGGAAGAAAGGGTAAAAATTTTGAGAAAATTATTCCAGCAAAACCACTTGAGTATAAATGAATGTATCACAATGAAAAAAAGTAGATATGAGGTAAGTTAAACATCCTTAAAAACTGGACATATTTGAGATGAACTAGAAAAGATGAACAAGTATCATGGTGGGTGCTGGTAAACTGACTCCCTGATAAGAACAAAAACTTGTGTGCTGAAATGTAGGATCTGCCAATTTCCATGGTATAAATATTCCCATGAAAGGGAATTTCAAACTGTCAACATGATGTCACTGAAGATGGATTTGGGAGAAATGTGCCCAATTGGGTCTCACAAGCCAGGTAAGTGCTGGTTCCAGAACACCAGCAAAAGTCAGGTTGACTAGGAAGTAATGAAAACTGGAGCAAATGGAGAGGGAAACACATTTTGAAAAAGAAAGAGATAAGTTGTGAACTTAGTTTGAAATATACCAACATGTATATTTCAAAGCATCTGTAACAGCTGTTGAATGTATGGAATTGCTGGGGGGCAGAGTGATCTATTGTTAAAATCACCTTAGTGAAAATTGATAAATACCTGATCTAAGATATAGTTGAAAGGATGTATTCAAATGATATTCAAAAGAAATAAATGGGGGGCGCCTGGGTGGCTCAGTGGGTTAGGCCGCTGCCTTCGGCTCAGGTCATGATCTCAGGGTCCTGGGATCGGGTCCCGCATCGGGCTCTCTGCTCAGCAGGGAGCCTGCTTCCCTCTCTCTCTCTCTGCCTGCCTCTCTGTCTACTTGAGATCTCTCTCTGCCAAATAAATAAATAAAATCTTAAAAAAAAAAAAAAAAAGAAAGAAAGAAATGGATTTGTAGAACAAGTAGGAGCCAAGGATGTCTTCAGATTTCTTTTCTAGATGGCTTGGTTTTGTTTTGTTTTGTTTTGTTTTGTCTTGTCTTGTTTTTTCCTAATGCTGATTTAACCAAGTTACACAAGTCACAGACAAAGGCATGTGCTTTAGGTGCTAACAAAATGATAAATTAAATTGAAGATATATTGTGTTTTAAATACCTATAACATTGCAGAGAGCCTGTAGAGAGTTGTCCTCAGCTGAATAAGTAAATGGAATATCAATAAACAGGAAATAAGAAAAACATTCCCAGTGGCAAGAGGGAAGAAGGAAACACTACTGGGAAAGGAAACACAGATGCAAAATAATTTGTAGAACATTTTGATGATGTGAGAAAGTGGTAAAAGATAAGACAAGAAATGTTGTTTTATCAGGTTGCGGATGGGCTCAAGTGCGAAAGAAAGGAGGATTTGAGAAAGACAGTGAAGGTGCTGGAGGAAAAGAGCATGATCCATGATTGAATACCTTTCTGAAGAATTTGCAATTTCTGAGATGACTTAGAATAAGGAAGGCAAAACAGAAAGCCCTAAGGGGACATTTAAAGCAGTTAGTGGGAACTGGAAATATGATGAAAACCCATGATATTTGAAAAGAAGGAAATATTTAAGAATACCATTTCCTTTTATAGAGTAAAACTACTCATGTAGGATGGGTATTTTTCCCTTCTCTTGGCCAGATGTTCGGAAAGTGAAATAGTAGCCAGCAAAGTCATTAATATTTTAAAATTAATTGTATGGCTTACAAGTTTAGAAAGAGAAAAATAAGGGAGGGAACTCCATGCCCATCAGCAGAAACGCGAATAAACTCGGAACTCAGAGGGTTTGGGCTTAAGTGGGTGGGATGATATTCCTATTGAAGGGGACAGACAGGCAGAGTGATAAGGTGAGCAAACTAATCTGGGGCATTGCAAGGAACATCTTTGGAAACATTGTGTCTCATTCCTCATGTTGGAAGCATACTGAACATTTTACTTTGCACTACAGCATATAAAAATATAAGTAGATCAACACAGAGACATTTATGTATTCCCTCTTAGATTGTATGTCTTTCAGAAAAGCTGGCTTATAATTGATTTTAGACATATAATGCATCAGAATAAACAGTTTTTGAAAGTTTGCTATTCACATTATAAAAAATACCAAATGTTATCATTAAGTATCTGATTTCTGAGCATTTGTATTATCTTGCCATTACCATTTAGCCCTGATAGATACATTGTTTTATTATAATTTTTACTTATTATTTTTATATTTTGGAGGACTATTTTTCCCCACAATATTTGGTTCCTCCTTTTGTTTATAAGCTATAATCATGGTATAAACAAATACAGTGATAAATTACTTTCTTCTCTGACTCTCTTAGACCTCTTCTTACTGAGAAATTATTTAGCAATCACTCCTAAACTATTTTTTCACAATTAATATTGAATATACCATAATAAAAATGTATTATCACTTTGAATACTTTGATTATTATTTATTGTTATAGAATAAGTACTTAATTTTTTTCACTTAGCTACCACAACATTTACCATTATAACTTATTTGTCACACAGGCCAGATCTGAGGCCCAATATTATCATTGTGAATTCATATTAAACCAAGTGTTTAGTATAGAATAATAGCGTCTACATGCATTTGGAAATAGATTATGTGCATTTCACACTCTCTCTTTTGTTCTTTTCTTAACATCTCGCAGAAAATCGTGGTTTTGGATAGTGGGTTCTTACATTTTTGGAATTTCCTGATTCAATTCCAATTTAAACATGTCTTTGCTCATAACCTTTTCCAACTGGCATTCTGGTTGGCACATGCACTTTCTTGCCTCTATTTTAGGGGCTAACTCTCCCACAGTTCTTGCTTGCACCTTTACTTGAAGATAGATTCAGGAAAAGAAAGATGTTATTTAGCTCAATCATTTCCCATTTGCTAAGAGCTACTATATGCCACAAGCAAGAAAAAGAAAGAAAAAAACAGAAATTAGAGAAATTGTGCACATATTATGGATTACAATTATCCATGTTAACCTTGTTAACATTTATTTAGATAGTTGAAAATTGATGGCATCAGTAATACTATTATTAGAGCTTGCTAAACCCTCTAAAGTAATGTAAATTCATGCAGCCTCTACCAAGAAATAATATTGCCATGCAAATATTAAATTCCCCAAGTTGCAAAAGAAGGGTAATTAAACTAGGACTGTAAATAAACTATGGTAGATATTAAAATGAATTTTTTAAAGAAATTCACACTATGGAATCAAACATTATTTTTTACATGTAAGAACATGAACTTTGTTTCCTAAATAAAGAACTTTATTTCTTACCTAGGCCATTGTGTACCTTTCCATTTCATGTCCACCTCATTTCTAACTAAAAATTTGTAACTTAAATAATATTTGATTTAGATTTATAGACTTTGAGGGAGTTTCTTTTCATATTTATTTTAGTCAAGGAGTAGGTGATATTCTGAAAGACTAATGAATTAGTAAAAAGTTGTTAATAGAGATATTCCTTTAGGTATATGAAATACCAGCTGTCTTGCATTTAACTCTGTATATTTCTCAAAGAAAAAAGGGGGATAAAGAATTTGAGAAGTTGTCAGCAATATTCAGCAGAACTGATGGTAACTGTTAATGTATGATTATGTTACAAATTGGAATTAACTAGAATACAATCTTAAAATGATTATCAACTCAAAAAGGATTATTTCTTAATGGGTATAAAATCAACAGGTGTATATTATTTTAAAGTGTATAAAGAACTTTTATGAACTCTAGTTCATCTTCACTTCTACTTTGGAAGCCATTGGAAAGTCTGTTGAAAATCATTTTACTAAGCAGCATTAATTAATACTTCCACTTGATTGAAAGAGTACATAAAATCAAAAATTTAGTGATTAAGCCTTATTTAATTGGATTTAGTTCAGATATTCTAAATCTAAACCCTTATACTTCTCTAGAAGAAGATGAATACAAGACAATTCCCAACTTGTTTATATTAAACTTCAAATAAAATCTAAAGAGAAAAAGGATGGGGTGGTGGATCTGAGCCCAGGGTTTTAACAAATAGGTGAATGCTTGCTCCTTTTTGATCCTAAAACATTTTCAGAGACCATAGTTATCACCTGAACAACAAAAAACACCAACCCAAACAAAATTCAGGGAAAAAAAAAAAAAAGTTCTTTATGTGAGAAAGGAACACTCAGCTGTTCTTATCCCTGGCAGAGTGACAGAGGGATAAGAAAATAATGAACTTTCCAAAGACAACGATAAGGAAAAAAACAATGAAATGTTAATAAACCATTAATGTCTGGGTGAAATACATACAAAGCACCTTGGGCTCTTAGGAACCAAAGGCTGAGCAGGCAACAGGCAGGAGCATTGAAAGAAACCTCTCTTGAGATATTGCTGGCTTTTATCCCTGGAAGGCTGAGTGAGTACTGTATGTGAGAAATAAAACTCCAGCATTGCAAAACACAAGACACCCATTTTCTGAATGCTGAGGGAAGAGCAGATCATAGAACCTCTGAGGTATAGAAAGCTCAAGGCAGATCCAGAGAGCAAAGAGAACTATGAAACAATTCTGAAATTTGGTGGCTAGACATAGTAAAGAGATAGCTTTTGTAAAAATTGTAGAGCACTCAAACAGGCAAGTAAATGCAATCTATATTTAAGAGAAAATAATTAATAGTAATAAGCCCACAAGTGAAGATGTTAGAATGATCAGACAGCAACTAGAAAAAACAAACATATATGTGGGTTTCATGGGAAAAATAGATGTGACATGATGGGAAATTTTAGCAAAGACATAGAATCTACAAAAAAAGCCAAAATTAAATGCTAGGGAAAGATAGTCATAGAAATATATATCTCTATCTATCTATCTATTTACTGATAGACATGCATCTATATATGTATGTATATAAATATATGCATATATATAGAGAGAGACAGATAAACAGATAGGTAGACATATAATCACAAATGAAGAATTCATTGAATAAACATAAAGAAGAAAATGAATGACCTTGAACTTGAAGGAAGATAAGAAAGCATTTAAGCTGAAACACGAAGGAAAAAAAAAAAGAGTAGAATAAAAGAACAGTACATGTGAGATCTGTTGGATATTATCAGATTGTTCACCAGATATAGAACAGGAGCCATATTTTTCAGGAAACAAAAAGTCTTTTAGCATTTCCTGTTGTTAAGTCTATTGGAATTGAAATCTCTCAGCTTTTACACGTCTGAAAATGTATCTAACTTTTATTTTAAACAGTGTTTTATTTTATTTGGATATGGAATTTTAGGATGGATAGAGAATTATTTGGATATAGAATTTGAGGGTATTTGAGGTATTTTACTGAGATATAGAATTTGAGGTTTTTAAGTGGGTTTTTTTTGTTGTTGTTGTTGTTCTATTTTATTTTTTAATTTATTTTGGTTTATTTTAGGAACAATAAAGATATTATTCCATTCTCATTCAGCCTCCATTCTTCCAGGTAAGTCAACCAGACGTATTATTCTTCCTGAGTTTGTATGCAATATGCATGTTTTGGTCTCTGGTCACTTAATATTTTTTAATCTTTGTTTTTCATAAGTTTAGTGACAATGTTTCTGGCTGAGTAAGACTTTCTTTGTACTTTTCCCTTTTTTCAGATTTTAAGTTTCCAAAATCTGTGGAGTATGGGCTGTATGAAATTTTGACATTTTATTTTTTTCTGACATTTATTTTTCCCCCGTGGCCTATACTGTCCTTCTCATGATATAATTATGTCAGGGACCGCCTCCGGCCAGGATAATCCCCGCCATTACAAGATGGCAGTTGGCTCACTGCCAGCAAAATATGCTGCAAGTAAACAACGAACGTTCTGGTGAAGCCTGCCTAAAGGGGGACATAGTCATTGGCTGTTTCAAATTCAATCAGCATAGTAACAAGACTCTCATTGGCTCTCCCCATTGCTTGGCCCCTTATTGGTCACCTTGCTCACTGATTGGTCATGTAAACGTATATAAGTGTGTAGACTTGCGGAAATAGAGAGAAGATACATCTGAACTGGGGCTTCTTGTCGTCCTTGCGGGTCGAGGGCGACATAATTATATGATGGTAGATTTGACAGATTAAAGATATATTATAACAAAAGCTATCGCTAAAAAAGTAACAGTAAGATTTAGATTAAAACCATGTCAGCTGATAAAGTGGTGTTGCATGGGATAAAGGAAGAACATTTTATTAAAATTGCAGATATCAAGATATATGTGTGCTGATGGGTATAATCCAACAAAAGGGAGAGGTCAATTTTGGAGGAAGTGAAGTAATTAAAGGTACAATTCATTGAATGTTGAGAGACAAGAGGATCTACAATGCAAATAGAGGTATTGCAAAGGAATATTATTCAGTCTTAAATTCACAGTGATGTGGATGGAGCTAGAGGGTGTAATGCTAAGTGAAATAAGGCAGTCAGACAAAGATAAATACCATATGATTTCACTCATATGTGGAACTTAAGAAACAAAACAGTTGAAAAGGGGGAAAGAGAGAAAAAAAAAAGAGGGAGGGAGGCAAACCATAAGAGACTCTTAACTGTAGAGAGCAAACTGAGGGTTGCTGGAGGCAAGGTGGGTGGAGGGACGGCCTAAGCATGTTATGGGCATTAAGGAGGACCCTTGGGATGAGTGCTGGGTGTTATATGTGAGTGATTAATCACTAAATTCTACTCTTGAAACTACTATTAAGCTATATGTTAAGTAACTAGAACACAAATAAAAACTTGAAACATAAAACAAGCAAACAAACAAACAAAAAACAAATAGAGGTGTTGGATTTAGATTAAAGCAGGGAGATCCTTTACTTTTTATAGAGAAAAGCAAGGAATTATTCTAGAGATTAATGTAAGCAAAGAGATTTGGTGCCGGTATGATGAACTAGTTCTAATGTGAACCCTTGTGTTTTCATCGAGTCAATAGGGAGAAGAATTATGAATAGTTTGATTAGAGGAGAGATAAGGTTCTTTTTAAGGGTGGTTGAATAGGGTTTTCAGCATTGATAGATCCCTAGTAGTTATTTACCCTGAAGAAGTTTGCATATTTTCTAGCCATATTCTCCTGCCAGGTATAACAAGGGTTTGAGTCATGTCAGGCTAGTGTAAAAGACAGTGACAAAGGAGACAGGGAATGGGGAACTTGTGCAGGATGACATTCACAGAGATGGGCTAGGAAAGATAAATCGGTTGAGGAGCCATGCAGTGTTTTCTCCAAAGGCACAAACAGTGGAAAACTGATAAAAGTCATGGGTTGAATTTCAATGGGAAGGTCATGGAGATGGGACCATGGGTGAGATTAGTATAGATTCAAAACCATTATGGTAATAAAATGTGTTACAATGGGGAATTTTTGAAAAATTTTTTAAATATTTTTAAATATTTCATGGGTTTGACTAAGACAAATCAGGATGCAAGCCACAATGAGATTGGTATTGTTTCCTATAGTAAGTGGTGGTCATTTTCTCCTTTTCCTCCTCCTACTCTTCCTGCTCCTTTTAATCCTTCTCTTGTTTTGTTTCTTGAGGTAACTCTCAGTATAAGAGTAGTAAGTTATAGTCAGGCCTTCAGAAGTATAGTCTTAATGGACATATACTAGGAAAACTTAAAAAGTTGCCTGAAAACTTTCCATTTCAGGGACTGTTCTCCAGAGAGCAGGCAATATGTAGTTGTGGTATTGACCCATGGTTTTACCAAACCATGTTAATGGGTGCTTCATGGGTGCTTCGTTTGTTCAACTAGAGGCTAGAGGCACCCATACCTCCATTGTTATTTGGCGTTTTGGAAATGTGAATGCAGGTTTTAGTTGAAAAATAACTGGAATAAATGGCCTGCATGTAGCATCTAAGGTGCATGGATATGATATATCCTACAAAACACAGTTTTCCTGCCTAAAATGTCAATAACCACACCAGTAAGAAACATTGGTGTAAGGGAAAAAAAATTATGTTCCCATCCCTTCCTCCTTTGTCCTGATGGATCCTTATGTAAATAGACATGGGTCAACTTCAATGTTATATAATTATTTTCTAAAATTTTACCAAAACCATAAATTTTTTACCTTACTTTCATTATCACTAACATACAATTTCGTGTTGCTACTAGTATTTTATGTTATAAATGGAATCCCATGAAAACTGCCAATGAACTGACTGTGTTTGAACCTGCTCCAGGATAAATTCTTCGTGAGAGTTCAGCTACTTCCTTACCTTGAAATCATCTGTTGGTCTTTCACACTCACTAGACATGTAAATGTCTTTGTGAAGATTTTTCCAAGGCTCTTATGTCAGAGTTAATCACTCTCTTCAATGTTCCTATAAAACTTTGTACTAAAATTCTATTACATGAGCGGCATTTGTATGGCCGTCTTTCCAATGTATACATCTCACATAGGATTATGAGTCCTCAAAGAAATGCAGTTTATCCTACTCATTTCTGAATCTCTTCTATCTGTTTCATTGCCTGGAGCTCAGAAGATGCTCCATAAATATTTGCTGTATGAATCTATTTTGTTAAGCAAAGAACACTTGCAATAAAATGACTGCCCCAGAGTTTTTAATAAAAGGCATATCTTTTTGCAAATATTGAAGTGAGATCAGATTTCTTTAGGATAGGACATACATATATTAACCAAGCACAAACAATCAAACTTCCAGGTTTTTTCTCTTCCTTTTTGGACTAAGAGCTGTCTAAAGCCAAATTCAATTATTCCTATCATTATAACAATAAAAGGATAAGTAATTTGTGCATTTAAAAGGGTACTTTTGTCTCAACAAAGAATTTAATGATCACCTATTAAATGAAAGACTCAATTAATGAAGCTGGATTAATCTGTAAACAAAATTTTGGAAAATTATTTTAAATTCATTGTTGCTTCTGACCTATTTGTTGTTCTTCCTCTCCCTTATTTCTTTATAATTTTGCTCAGAACTCTGAGCCATGATCCACACAGACCTAGAAGCTTGTATAAAAATTAGGAACTACCAAATAATTATTTGATAGGATTGTACAGAGCCCCATAATTCTTAACTTCCCTAAACTGCAATCAATATTTACTTGATTTTTATTTGATCACCTAGTATTCCATTATTCTAAGAAGTTAACAAAGGAAGGTTCAAGAACAAGTGAAAATGCCAGAAAATATCTTGATGCTTATGTCAGTGCTAAACATCAAGGGGGATATCCATATATTCTTAATTGATTAGATTTTTCTACCTGTTAAAAACAATTTGGATTTTAAGTGATTCCCTTCACTGATTTGATTGATGGTGAGCATTGCAGCAAAAATTCCCAAAGGAGTACTTCAACCTGCTCTCTCAAAAGGGGCATGTCATTAGAGCAGCTACAATTTGTTGCTGCATTCCAAAGAAACTTGCCTGGTACTGTCGTGAATGAAGCAGGAGTGAAAGCAGCTGTTTCCTTTTTGTGGGGTTATAGAAGCCTTGAAAGAAAATAATAGATTGGGGGGATTATCAGGCACAGGGCTGTTGCCCTTCTTGGAGAGCCAGCAATACCAGCTTCTGGAATACAGATTTAGAAAATGTGAGATCCTGGGGCACCTGGGTAGCTCAGTCCGTTAAGCGTCCACCTTCAGCTGAGGTCATGATTCTAGCATCCTGGAATGGAGTCCTGCATTGGGCCTTCTGCTCAGCGAGGAGCCTCCTTCTCCCTCTGCCTCCTGCTCATGCTCTGTCTCTTTCTCGCAGATGAATAAATAAAATATTAAAAAACAACAACAACAAAGAAAATGTGGGATCCTAACTCATTTGTCACATGTAGTCACAGACCCATTCTAGGGCCAGAGACTAAGTTCTCCCATATCACTTTATGTTTAGGATGTAGTTGGCACAAGTATTTGCAGGTACTACCCCATGATTTTATTAACACAGATCTAATTCTTTTCCTTTTCATTAATGTGCATGTCTTCTTGTGAGGACAATACTACAGTCATATAACAACCCAATGGATTGTTGTATTCATAACCGAATATACAAAACTTAAGAGTTTCCCTGTTCCATCCAAATTCAGGGCACTCCTACATCATAGACATGCTTACTCAGGGTTTTGTGGCTTTGTATTTTCAGATTTATTTCAGAAAAGATGCTAAAGGAAAGAAAAACTAAAATTAGAACACAAAGAATCGTCACTCAGATTGAGGCAGGAGAAACAAATAGCATCATTGTGTCTTAACTCTGAAGTCAGTACAATTTGATAGTACCTAGTAAGAATTCATTAATAATGTATTTGTGAGAGGTTTGCAATATTAAAGGTGACTTGTTCTATTTCTGCTTATAAGAACTTTTGTTTAATACTTACTATTGCATTAATTTTGCTAAATACATTCACATAATTAAAAGGACAAGAAACACTATACAGACCTCTTGCCATAAAATCATATGATTTTTGCATTTCTCTATGTCCTAGCTGAATTTGGATAAGTCACTTATATTCCCTGTTATTCCCTCTGTATATTTTTGAGTGATTGATAGTTACATCACAAATTTGTTTATTTATTTATTTTTATTTATTTTTTAAAGATTTTATTTATTTGACAGAGAGAGATCGTAAGTAGAGAGAGAGAGGAAGGAGCAGGCTCCCTGCCTAGCAGAGAGCCCAATGCGGGACTTGATTCCAGGACCCTGAGATCATGACCTGAGCAGAAGGCAGAGGCTTAACCCACTGAGCCACCCAGGCAGCCCTGTTTTTATTTTTATTGTTATTTAAAGTTATTTTATTTAAATTCAGTTAGTTAACATATGGCATATCATTAGTTTCAGATATAGAATTCAGTGATTCATCCATTGCATATAACAACCAGTTCTCATTACATCACGTGTCTTCCTTAATGTCCGTCACCCAGTTACACCATTCCCTCACCCACCTCCCCTCACACACAGAAAAGTTTGTTTAAAAAAAAATGAATGGAGGGACGCCTGGGTGGCTCAGTTGGTTAAGCAGCTGCCTTCGGCTCAGGTCATGATCCCAGCGTCCTGGGATCGAGTCCCACATCGGGCTCCTTGCTCGGCAGGGAGCCTGCTTCTCCCTCTGCCTCTGCCTGCCTCTCTGTCTGCCTGTGCTCGCTCTCTCTCCCTCTCTCTCTGACAAATAAATAAATAAAATCTTTAAAAAAAAAAAAATGAATGGAAAGAATCACTGGGTGCCCTTTTGGGATTTAATCTGTATTAGATTATTCGGGTAGTTTTTCTGAAGATGATCACTGAATTAGAAGGGATATGTGAATAATATAAGCAGGAAAAACAAAACAAAACAAAACTCAGAATCATGGACTATGTTCTTAGACATTATTGGTATAATGTAGTGTCAGAATATCTATCTATCTCCCACATTTTAAGTCCAATGCAGACTTGATGTTATTGGCACATCATTTTAATCAGCTTTTTATTATACCTCTGAGATTCTACAAGTGCCTTGGAGTATATGACACATTTCCAACCGACATGTGCACTACAAACCTGACTGTTGCTTTTAAACCTGAAGAACCAAGCATTATCTGCATTGGTAACTTGCACGTTCGAGAGTTCACGAAGAAGTGAATAACAGCAGTATGCAAGATATTCATTCTAAGACATTGAATAGATTGCCTCCTTTCATATTAAAAAACAAAACAAAACAAAACAAAAATCCCTGCTTCATTAGCTACCAGAGAAGGCAACATTATTTTCAGATTTTACCTTTGTTTCTCTTAAACAACTATAGACATCATTATGTCATTGTGGCCATTTCCCACATCTAACCTTAAGGATGACCTTGGCTTTATGGTCCTTGTCCTCTAACAAACAAAATCTTTCTTTGGCAGTAACAGCAATTGATAGCAGCATAGCTCATCAACCTCCCATGAGAGAAGAAACAAGCATGTCAACTACTTCATTCTCCTCTGGCTCCTACTTCTTGTAAGGTTCAGGTTATCAAGCACACAAGTTTGTAAATAGCTTAAGATAATGGAAAAAGAAGTACTTACTGGAGTGTTCAGTATGTGATAATTATCCTTTTCCAAGATTCTTAGGTTTCCATTTTCAGCCAACTCTTTTATTTTTCTTAGAATGAAAAACTAACCACATTGGTGGGCTATATTTGTTTTCTCTCCATGACATAACATTGTTGGGTAATGCTTCCAATTTATTAAACTCGCTCATGGCTAAATTTGTGGTGGAGTTTCAGAAATAATGGAGGCAATTTTAAGGCTTAATTTATAAGGAAACAATCAGAAAATGAAATTTCTAACCTGGCTGTGAGACATAATGAAACTTAGCTTTTGGAAATTTATAATAATGATGCCCAGAAGTGACACTATATTTTGTATTAGACAAACATCAATATCTCAAAGAAGAAGTCTTAGTTTATATCATTTAAGATGGGACTTTATTTTCAGAATATTTAAATAAAACTGGACAAGATTTATATATCCGTACTTTTCTTTTATTCTCTCCCTCATGTACATCCATACGTGAGGCTATGACTCTACAATTGACTTTTAATGAGGCAAACCCCTGAGATTTAGAGTAGAATCCCTACAGGCCCTCTATCAATTCTTTTCTATTAAGATAATGACTTTCTAAAATGAAATTTTTTAGGGAAAAGAACTAATGAGCTTGAAAAACTATTGTTTGCACCCTAGTCAAAGAATCTTCAGGCAAGACATGCTTTATGAAGGGATACTTTTTCATTTCTAAGAAATGTGCATTCTAATTAGTAATAATAACAATAACAATAATAATAATAAGATGAGCCCAGGGCCAGGAGTAACTCCTGTGAACCTTGTGGTTCTTCAACTTACTTTTGACCAAAACTGTAAAAAATATTCAGCACAAGTGGAAAAGTATTAATATATTTTATCTACAAATAGCTTTGTTAAAATGCATTTTTATCCTTCCTTTTCAGTGTGTTATATTGTTTCAAAAGCCAGGTCAGGGGCGCCTGGGTGGCTCAGTGGGTTAAGCTGCTGCCTTCGGCTCAGGTCATGATCTCAGGGTCCTGGAATCGAGTCCCGCATTGGGCTCTCTGCTCAGCAGGGAGCCTGCTTCCCTCTCTCTCTCAGCCTGCCTCTCCATCTATTTGTGATTTCTCTCTGTCAAATAAATAAATAAAATCTTTAAAAAAAAAAAAACAGGTTAGTTAAAAGTTTGTCTCCAATATAAAACAGTTTTTATATAATTTTAGTGCAATTCAAACATTACATTTTCTTGCTCAAGACTGAGGGTTAAATTGTGAGTCCTTTTCCCCTAAAACTTAGTAAACCAACTTATATTTTCCTCATTGAGTACTTTTCAAGACCATAAACCTGACCCCCTTCTATATATTCCTAGGCTCTTACTATCCCTTTTGAATAATGAAAATTTCATAGTCTATATAAGATATTTTTATCACTAGACATCAAGTAATATGAAACTTAACATGAATTAAAGTAGTTTTAAAGTGGAATTAAAGCAGTTACCATTAGTCTCCTATTTATAGGCAAAGCTGATAAAGAGAAATATGCACCCATAATTGCTGGGTTCATAAATAGAAACCTGGGCCTAGGAGGAAATACAAGGGAATAAAGTGAAATAAGTGGTGGGGGAGATGTTGGGAGAGAAAGCATTTGAGATGAGAAAAGCATTCTATCAATAGTGTCTTACATAATTAGTAAAATACACTCTTAAATGATGATTACCCAAATACTTAACTAGTGAAAAATTTGTCTAAAAAAATGTTTTAGGGGCAGCTGGGTGGCTTAGTCCTTTAAATGTCTGATTCTTGATTTCAGCTCAGGTCATGATCTCAGGGTCCTGAAAGAGATCCCTGCATCCAGCTCCCTCTTTCTCCACCCCTCATCTCTACTCTTTCTCTCTCAATTTCTCTCTCTCTCAAAAAAAAAAAAAAAAAAAGAAAAGAAAAAAAATTGATGACATAATTTCTATTTACTCTTGGCCTTTTGAAACACAAATTAAAAAGCCACATAAAAAATTACAAATAAACATCTGAAATTAATGTATGTGGGACAGTTACCTACCAAAATGAAAAGTTGTTTTGTTTTATTTTGTTTTTTTGTGGATTTGGTTATGTAGATACCTTCTTCTTGTGTTATGTGAGTTCTATTCCAAATCTTCAAGTGTACTGATGCAAATTAAGCCTCTTCTCCTACTTGATTTACTTTCTTGTCCCTCCCTTGATAATGGCCAAATAAGCCATAGGCCAGCAAATGAATCTTCAATGCATAACCCTACATTAAACTGCCCTGTGTGTATCCTTTGCCCTTTTGGGAGAGGTAAAATGAGTAATGAGTAACAAGAATCCAGGCTCTGGAGACACACAGTTCACCTATTAGCTGTGTGGACACATTACTCTGACTCTCAGTCTCTTCATCTGTTAAAAGGGTCTAATTATATCTTGTCGAGTCGTTGTGAAAGGAGACTTGAATTTCTGTCAAGCAGAGATCACACTACACAGCATACTTCTACATTTTGTTCATCTGTGGATTTCCATCACATAGAACTAGGCTCATCACACAGAATCAATATTAGTTTTTTATTGTGACAGATTACCAAAAATTCAGTGGCTTAAAATAATATGAATTGATTATGTTACAGTTCTAAAAATATGGATTTATTATTTCAAGTTTCTAGAGATCAGAAGTCCTAAAATCAAGGGTTGTGCTGTTTCTAAAGATGATACAATCTGTTTCCTTGCCTTTCTCAGCTTCCACATGTTGCCTATGTTCCGCGGCTTATAAACCCTTCCACTTGCCATTCTAACCCCTGTGTCCTTCATCACACCTCTTGTGACTCTGACCCTTCTACTTGTCTCTTGTAGGGCTATTGTGATTATATTAGGCCCACCTGGATAATCTTTCCAACAAAAGATCCTGAACCTAATCCCATCTGCAAAGGAGCATTTATCATGTAAGTTAACATATTCACAGAGTTGAAAGATTAAGACATGAAGTCTTTGAGGGGCCTTTAATATGTTTGCAACAGTGTCTTATCAATAAAAATCTGTTGCATAAATTATACGTTGTGAGTAAAAAGCTGCTTCTTTCATCTATGCATTTGTACAGTCATCAAACAATTATCAATTTAATTCATGTGCCTGGGGTTTACTGAAAGCGTGGCTTGGTAGAATACAAGTAAATATAACATTATTTTTCCACAAAAATGTCTATTGCAAACCATTTTTATCATTTTTCTAACACTGAAAAAAAATTAGGTATTGTAGATATTTCTAGTTATTCTCAATGTGTGTGTGTGAGAGAGAAAGAAATCAAAGGTAATTCCATGGTTTTTAGGTCATGCAAACTGAACAGAATGAAATGAGGTATGTTTGTGAGAGGTGGATGAAGCTATAGAAATTCAGTAATAGGGGCGCCTGGGTGGCTCAGTGGGTTAAAGCCTCTGCCTTCGGCTCAGGTCATGGTCTCAGGGTCCTGGGATCGAGCCCCACATCAGGCGGGGAACCTGCTTCCTCCTCTCTCTCTGCCTGCCTCTGCCTACTTGTGATCTCTGTCTGTCAAATAAATAAAATCTTAAAAAAAAATTAAAAAAAAAAGAAATTCAGTAATATAGTTTAATGTTGCTTATTAGCCACTCAACTGGAGATGTACTGTGGGCAAATGGATATAGTATATTAAGTTAAAAGAAGAGAAATATTTGAGTGTGACAAACTTTTATATGTCTTTTGTTGGTATTTAAAACCAATCCTAGATGCAATCACCTGGAGAATGAGTATAGAGACAAGAGACACAAGAACTCAGACTGGGCAGTCCAACATTTAGGGGTTGGAGAGAAAAATGACATCACTAAAGAGGCTGAAAGAAGAGGCCAGCTAAAAAAGAAAATAATGACTCCAAAAAAATCAAGTTAAGAAAACAAGAGTTTTACAAGATTAAACAATTCTATCAAGAACAGAAAAGTAAAGGGCAAGGTTGAGATTTGAATAAACAGTCAAATTCTATTTTCCAGGAAGTGAGAACATGGCTCTCTGCAGTCAAATGCTCTACCACTGAGCTATATATACCCCCAGAGAACATGGCTCTCTGAACATCTTTTTGAAATGTTATGGAATACTTATTTGTAGGGCACCTAGGTGGCTCAGTGGGTTAAAGACTCTGCCTTTGGCTCAGGTCATGATCCCTGGGTCCTGGGATCGAGCCCCACATCGGGTTCTCTGCTCGGCGGGGAGCCTGCTTCCCCCTCTCTCTCTCTGCCTGCCCGTCCACCTACTTGTGATCTCTGTCAAATAAATAAATAAAATCTTTAAAAAATTAGAAAAATAAATAATAAAAGAATACTTATTTGTCCTTGGTATTTAAGGTTATGTCTCATAATCATTTCATAGAGAATTCTTAATAGAGAAACTTAATTGGTTTACATTATTAACTTGAAGTATGTGATTTATTATATTTTGCTTCCTTTCTTAATGTTTCTGATTGTATGTGTACTTAAATAAATTAAGATGAAAAATTAAAGGATAGATTTTGAAAATAAATTGTTTTTGTAGTATGTAATATTTAAACAATATTACTTTTTAAGTGAAAATTTTCTATATAATCAAGATTTTTCATTTTCTTTCTATTTCCCATTGTGTTTTAATTTATCTTCTCATTCTACTTTTTTGGAGGAATTTTTTTAAGATTTATTTATTTGTTTTCTTATTTTTAAAGATTATTTATTTATTTTAGAGAGGGAGGGAGAGAATCTCAAGCAGACTCCCCGCTGAGCATGGATTCCCAATGTAGGGCCACATTTTAGGACTCTGCAATCATGATCTTAGTTTAACTCAAAATTTGGACAGTTTTATTATTTTTTAATTGTTTTATGTTAGTTACAATACAGTGCATCATTAGTTTTTGAAGTAGTGTTCCATGATTCATTGTTTGCGTATAACACCCAGTGCTTCATGTAGTACATGCCCCTCCTTAATGCCCATCACCAGACCTACCCATCCCCCTACCGCCCTCCCCTCTAAAACACTCAGATTGTTTCTCTGAGTCCATAGTCTCTCATGGTTCAGCTCCTGCTCTGATTCTCCCCTTCATTTTTCCCTTCCTTCTCCTAATGTCCTCCATGCTATTCCTTATGTTCCACACATAAGTGAAACCATATAATAATTGTGTTTCTCTGCTTGACTTTTTTTTTTGTTCGTTTGTTTGTTTTTTAAAGATTGTATTTATTTATTTGTCAGAGAGAGAGGGAGAGAGAGCGAGCACAGGCAGACAGAGAGGCAGGCAGAGGCAGAGGGAGAAGCAGGCTCCCTGCAGAGCAAGGAGCACGATGTGGGACTCGATCCCAGGATGCCGGTATCACGACCTGAGCTGAAGGCAGCTGCTTGACCAACTGAGCCACCCAGGCGTCCCTTTGCTTGACTTATTTCACACAGCATCATCTCCTCCAATTCCATCCATGTTGATGCAAATGTTGGGTATTCATCCTTTCTGGTGGCTGAGTAATATTCCATTGTGCATATGGACCACATCTTTATCCTTTCATCTTTTGAAGGGCATATCAGCTCCTTCCACAGTTTGGCTATCATAGACATTGCTTCTATGAACATTGGGGTGCATGTGGCCCTTCATTTCACTACATCTCTATCTTCAAGGTAAATACACAGAAGTACGATTGCTGGGTTGTAGGATAGTTCTATTTTTAACTTTTTGAGGAAACTCCACACTGTTTTCCAAAGTGGCTGTACCAGCTTGCGTTCCCACCAACAGTGCAAGAGGGTTTCTCCTCTCTCCACAATCTCTCTAACATTTGTTCTTACCTTGTCAATTTTTAAAAATTTATTTATACTTATTTATTACCTTATTTTTAAATATTTATTTATTTATTTAGGAAAGAAAGGGAGGGAAAAACTCTCAAATGGACTCCCCACTGAGCACAGAGCCTGAGGAAGGAGCAGATGCTAGGACTCTGAAATCATGACCTGAGCCTAAATCAAAGGTTGGATGCTTAAACAACTGAGAAACCCAGGTGCTCCTGGAGGACTGTTTGGTTTTTCCCCTTCTTACTTTTTTTTTTTTTTTTTAAAGATTTTAGTTATTATTTTGAGAGACAAAGAGACCGAGAGAGAGAGAGAGAGCATAAACAGGGTGGGTGGAGAGGGAGAAGTAGAATCCCTGCTGAATAGGGAGACTGATGAAGGGTTGGATCTCAGGAGTCCAGGATCATCACCTGGTTAAGCACATGCTTAACCAACTGAGTCACCCAGTCTATAGGGCTGGAGAACTGATTTAAAATGTAAAATTGCAGGGGCTCCTGGATGACTCAGTGGGTTAGGCATCCAACTCTAGCTTTCAGATCAGGTCATAATCTCAGGGTTATGAGATCAGGTCAGGCTCAGCATGGAGTCCTCTTGAGATTCTCTCTCTTTCCCCTGCCCCTCCCCCCACTCATGCTCTCTCTGTCCTCTCTCCCACAAATAAATAAATAAATTCTTTTCAAAATATAAAATTGTATCATTTCTTTCTCTACTTTTTCTGGCATGATTTCTGTTGATGCTTTTTATTATTTTTTTTTTAATAATTTTCTAGTTTGTCTTCCTTTTTTGAGATTTCAGTTTTTATACAATTATTTCTTTAGTTCAAAAAATAGGCACTTTAACGAACTATTTAAATTCATATCCAATCCCTGTTTTGTAATCAATGTTAGTAGGAAATCACAACCTCAACGTCTAGTCCTAAGATCTTCACAGATTTTTCATAAACTGTTGAGTATCCAAGATGACGGAATCATGAGCTCCAAAATTTGTTTATGTATTTACACAATGACAATGGCTAATCTTGGAAAATTCCACAGGAAATGTTGAAGAAGCACACTAACATACGTGATGTTTTAGAGAAAGGGCTCTGTCTTCAGTACTATTGTTTACAAAATGGCACTCACTGAATATTCCTAAGGAAAGAGCTACAGAGATATTTTATAAAGCAGTGTATTCAACCTATCTCTGGTGAAAGATTTTTTTTCCACTGTGTTTTTCACCTACATTTCATAAAATACAGTAAAAATGAATCACTAGAAAATGAAATAAAAAACAATGTCATGTAAAATACAGGCCTGATTTTTATTAGATTCAACAGACATACAGTTATTCTGCCAACATTTTGTAAAAAAAAAAGAAAAAAAAGTCCAAACATTTGTTCTCATTTTTGAAACTTACATCATCATGGGTACTGATCTGTGGACCACACTGTGAGTTGAGCATTGTGGGGTGGGGATGGGGGTATATTTCTACAGAGTCTCCTCTTCTTCAATTACCTTAAAAGATGTTGAATTTTATAAGCATATGTTACAGAATCTTATTGAAAATTATGTTTTAAACTTTTTTTTAAAGATTTTATTTATTTATTTGACAGAGAAAATGGGAGAGCACAAGCAGAGGGGAGCAGCCCAGGGAGAGGGAGCAAAGAGCCCATTCAGGGCTCCATCACAGAACCCTGGGATCATGACCTGAGCTGGAGGCAGTCGATTAACAACTGAGTCATCCAGGAGCCTCTGAAAATTATTTTTCAGAGACTCTGATCACACAGAAAGATATGCTGATAATGACTATGCCAGTCTTGGAAGTTATATGAGGAGAGATTATGCAATGGAAGCAAATGTTTTCTTCCTACCAAATAACAGTAATTATTTTGATAATGGTAATATCTTTTATTATAATGTGCTTCAAATTCATTTCAAATACTTTTTTTGGGAATCCTTACAACTTTTATAAGCTTGACAAGATTTTTCATATTCTACAGAGGAGAAAAACAGAGTTCTCATGGCTTTCCAAGATAATAAGTCTCATCATTGTCAGTCATAGTTCTAGAACACAGGCTTTTTGCCTCTTGTTCTCTTCCAGGTTAATATAATAATTAACACTTGATTTTTTTTTTAAATTTTACACTTGATTTTGAAATTTGAGTTGATGAAATATTGAAACCCTAATGAGTTAAATTTGAGTTGAGGAAATATTAAAACCCTAATGAGTTAAATTTGAATTGAGGAAACATTGAAAAAGGCTGTAGAAAGGAATGTTCTTTATGATGCTCATCTTTATTCATATGGAGGAAGTACACAGTAAAGAAAGCCACAGTAGTGTGGAATTCAGGATGTTGGAATTAATGTAACAGGGTATAACCACAATAAGTCGTGATAATACTATGGTGTGTGTGCAGCGCACTCCCTTCGAAAGAGCGCCAGGAGTGACATGATACTCTACAGATATAGGCTTCCGTGTGGAAGTACATCTCCATGGTTAGAACATTAAATTTAGTTAGTTCTCTCAGAAACAGACCTGTTCTTTTTCATTTTCATTCCAGAAAAGATTTTCAGGGATTTCTATTTTAGGTTCAGCTCTATTTTTAGGCTGTGTTAACACAAGTTAATAACTTAACACAACATTCTAGACATTCGCCAAAATGATACTTGAATGTTGCATTTTTGTGCTTACAACCAGATTTTGAGATGAAAAACAGATAGCTGCTGAGATCCCCAACCTGAACTGGTACTTCGAAGATTGGTGACTTGTTAGAACTGGTTCTGTAGATAATATTAATGTGCGTGTGAGCATGTAGGTGTTAGGGAGGGAGTTGTCCAGTGCCAGAAGACTGGTGTAGGATACACTGTGCCCTGAGGACACTGGATTAAAGATTAGACCACTTCCAACATGTAAATGCACTGTGAGAGGGATTCAACTCTATGGAGTATTAATTCTTTAATATCATGCATTTTAATCATATTCTCACCCTATTGAAATTAGCCTCAGGAAGTACGTTTTGAAGATGGAGATGAGATAGAATAATGAAGAATGAAAAGAGAAACATTTTCTAAACTGTTCAATCTCCAACTTTCCTTTGAACTTCTTTTCCTTAATTTCCCCCAGAGTTCCCCTCTTTAAATTTTAATGACTCCAATGTTCACCATTTATGCAGTGACACACTCTTCCTGTGCTCAGAGTGCTGAATATTTTCTGTACATGAGACGCCCCCCTCACCCCGCCCCACCCCAGTAAAGCACTAATCTACCTTCTGGCTCACCAAGTATCATCTACCCGTTTAAAATTCACTATTTCCAAAGTTATCACACTTTTGTAAGCTGGTAATGAAACTCCAGTTAAAATAAGTAAAATTTGTATAAATTGGCAATTTATAACACTGCAAAATCCTTAAAAACCTTTTTTCAAAAATATAGTGGAGTTAGAGTCTTATCAAGTCAGTTAAAAATAATACACACCAGGGTGTACAGAACAAAATTAAAAGAAGTTCACCTTACTTTATTTATTCTATCTCTGCTCTATATTGTGGCTGTCATAATATATTTACATTTTTTACAAACTTTTTATTATATTTCCCCTGTCAATACTGCATTATTCATTTTTTTAAAATTTTTGCCAACAGAGACTGAGGCAGCTTATTAACACATACTATTTCCTGGTTTATTTGTGAATATAGTAGATATACATGTGCTTGTACCAGACCTCTATTCTATTTCTCAAAAACATTGAATTCTTGGACTGGAAGGATGACAAAAGATTATCACATGTTGTCAGTTTTATTTTTTGAAGATTTTATTTATTTATTTATTTGACAGAGATCACAAGTAGGCAGAGAGGCAGGCAGAGAGAAGGGCGGGTGGGGGGGGAAGCAGGTTCCCTGCTGAGTAGAGAGCCCCATCCGGGGCTTGATCCCAGGACCCTAAGACCATGATGTGAGCTGAAGGCAGAGGCTTTAACCCACTGAGCCATCCAGGTGCCACATAATGTCAATTATTATAATCAGCAAAAAGAAACCTAAGTTCAAATTTATAGATCTTATTGTCATAGATATGTTGGGCTTAATGTAGAGCATGAAATGAGCCGTAATGCGGGGTTTGTTAAAATTTAACACGGAGCCACTAAGGACAAAGGAAGGTTTCAGAGAAAAGCATGGGCCTTTGAGGACCACCCTGCCTTTGAAATGGCATGGGAGTTGCCTTTCCTGAGGCTTCCTTGGGCCAAACAGCCACCAGGTAATCTAAGAGATGTATACATTGTCCCTTAGGCTGGGTTTAGCTGAGATTAGAATATCTTGTTTTTCCTGTACACAGATCCTCCTAGTTCCAGTAAGAACCCTTGTCACACCTTGCCAGCTTGAGAAACAGTGATAAGGATTTGTAATTATCCTGAAGGACCAACAAAAGTGAGAGCAAAGAGGAGCAAAGGGTCTTCTTCTCTGAGACTTGATTCCCCGCCTTCTCCTCTCTTTCACAGCAAAGCAGAGTAATCTTTCACCCATCCATACAGGGATTCCTGGCCATTCCTGGCAGGAATACATGAAATAAATCAGAATATTTATTTTGTTGTTCAGTGGTATACAAATATCTGCATATGATGAGGGGGGTGTTGGTATTGAAAGAGCTAATTATACCTATCAGTAGATTGAATTATGCTATATATGAATCTTCTGAAATGATATCAAATCTGTAATAATTCTGGATGTATGTCTGTGTGTGTGAGTCTGTGTGTGAGGGCGACATCAGAGTATAGTGGTTGGATGCAGATGTGTGTGGGTAAGGGGTTAGTTAGAAAGGAGAGAAAAGAGACATTTGAAACATCTCATAATTCTTTATTATTATTTTTTAATGAGGGCATTTAGACTCTGAGGGAGTAAAATAATGGACCCAAATAATGGCCTGTTTTTAATTAACACAGTTTTAACTATGCCTAAATGAAAGGGGAGAGGGGTTACAAAAAGAACGAGAAGGATGGGGGTGGGGGTGGGGCCTGCAGAGGAATGTAATCACGGTTGTAAAATTATGCTTTGTGTAAGTACTCTCATTATATTCCCTAGGCTCTTGCTTTCAGGATTTTATAAGTGTATATACTTTATTTTATGGATGACATAAAATATTTTAAGGACTTTTTTTTCAAGCTATAATCCTAGTTCAGTAATTGTATACACAATTTTTTTTTACTATACATTTCAAAATCATGTCTTAATTAATTCTAAGAAATTAAGTCTTCTGGTATTAAATAATCTTAGTCAAAATCATGTTTTTCGTTTTCCTATCATACCCAAATGCAGTAGCAATAACATATTGACTGGATTTTTATCTAATGATTTAGATCACAATTTAAAACACTGCAGCATCTCATGGTCATCATTAGGAGTTAAAGCCTATAATTTTGGCAAATTGTTGGCTAACTGATCTGTATTTAGTTATATTTAGATCTACATTCAGTTCTTTTCTTGCTCTTCTTTTCATTCTATTCTCCTCCTCATTCCACTAATTAAGTTTTTTCTCTAGGAGTTATCCTTTAACAGAATTACCTGAGAATTTGCTTATTTGGAGATTCCAGCCACACTTATCAAAGTATAATCTCTGATTCAGTAATACATATTCCTCAGATGATACTGAAAACAGTTTCAACACTTAGATCTTAGTGATATAAATAATATCAATTCAGTTATTTACACAAAGAAGTAAATAATTAAAAAAGTAAGGAAGGAAATTAATTAATTTAATGGACTGTTCTTCTGGCTATTATTTCCATTTTACAATAAGACAGCTGGAAATGAAAGAAAATAAATATGCAGATACAGATTTTCTTTTTGTGGAATTTAGCTTTTTTTTTTTTTTTTTTAACTGCAGATAATAATACTAAGCCCAAATTATTATTGATGGCAGATTTGGAAGCTTTTGAAGTAAACAAATTTTGATTGATAACGTGACAGATAAGTCAATTATTTGTAAGACTTGTACAGCATCACATTTTTAAAAATAATTCTAAAGACTTTGCAAGATATCAATTAATGTTCAAATCCCATTAGCAAATTAATTAGAATGTAGTTAAAAATCTGCCACAGAGATTGTAGAACAAACAAATCAAGTAATTTATGACTACCCACCGGTGACAATAAAGGAATGTCCATTGGGCTCTAGGGAATTGACATATCATTAATTAGTGTTAATTTAGTTGTTCCTTTGCTATTTAGTAATTCATATAGTATGACTCATATTGTATTCAGTAAACAGAAATTAAGTACAGTTGACCCTTGCACCACATAGGTTTGAATTGCATGGGTCCACTTATATGCAGCTTTTTTTTCATTAAATACGGTGCAGTACTGTAAACGTATTTTCTCCTCCTTATGATTTTCTTACCAGTATTTTCTTTTCTTTAGCTTTCTTTATTATAACAATATAATATATAATACATATACAAAATATGTGTTAATCAATTGTTTATGTTACTGGTAAGGTTTCTGGTCAACAGTTGACTATTATTAGTAGTTAAATTTTGGGGGAGGCAAAAATTATAAATTATATAAATTTAGGGGGAGTCAAAAATTATAGATTTGCAACTATATGGGGGTCATCCTAACCCCCATTGTTCAAGGGTCAGTTGTGGTTTTTGTACTTCTTCTTCTTTTACTCTTTCTTACATTTCCATTTTCCTTTCTAATTATCATTTTTAATGCATTATCTCTTTATTTTTATTTTTAAAATTTTTACTGAATTCTAACTAACATACACTGTTATATTAATTTCAGGTGTACATAAGATTTAACTATAAATGTTTTAATTGTGAGCCAGATTAAAAAAAATTTAAATTGTCTTCTAAATCCTACCATAATTCTATTTAAGTTAGAATGATATAAGTAGCAACTAAAAACATCCCAATTTAGATTTGTCTTAAGTATGAGTAACTTATCTCACAAAAATGGAAACCCGGACATGATGAAGTTTTCAGGATAGGTTGACTGAGTGGCTCCCTGCTTTCAAAAAACCAAGACCTTTCTATTTGCAGCTCTGAAGTTCACTGGGCTAAATTTATTTTAAAAGTTGGTCCTCTCTTACTCTTAATCTCACGAAACAAACTGTGGGTTGCTGGGGGGAGTGGGGTTGGGAGAAGGGGGTTAGGGTTATGGACATTGGGGAGGGTATGTGCTTTTGGGTAAATTCGAAGGGGAGGTGAACCATGAGAGACTATGGACTCTGAAAAACAATCTGAGGGGTTTGAAGTGGCGGGGGGGTGGGAGGTTGGGGTACCAGGTGCTGGGTATTATAGAGGGCACGGCTTGCACTGGGTGTGGTGAAAAAATAATGAATACTGTTTTTCTGAAAATAAATAAATTGGAAAAAAAAAAAGGTTGGTCCTCTCTTGATTGCAAGAAAGCTAGCAGCATCTGTCAATGCTATAGGCTTTCTTATTCATTGTGTAACATTAAAGATGACCACGAAAACTTGACCCTCTTTCCATCTTGAGATCAAGCCTCTAACCTCTTCTTGAATCTGGGTGGGCTCCCTGACTAACTGAGCAGTAGAATATGGCAGAAGTGATTCTGCACCTGCTTCCAGTACCAGACCTTGAAAGACTGGTAGTTTTGTCTTCTTGCTCTTTGAACACTTGCTTTCCGAAGCCAGTGGCCATATTATGAAAAAGCTCAATCAGCTCTTGGAGAGGCCCACATGAAAAGCAACTGAAGACTGCCAGCTAGGTTCCCAGGGAGCAGCCAGCATCATTTTACAATCCTTGTAAGTGAACTATCTTGGAAGTCAGTTTTCCATTTCTACTCCAACTGACCAGCTAATGCCTCATGGAATACAGACAAGGGATCCTCACCCAGCCTTGACCAAATTGCATATTTGGATAATATAAATGATTGTTGTTTTAAGCACTGAGTTTGAAGGATGTTTATAATAGCAATAGATGATCACAAGAATCATCCTTGTCAAGAGACAGAGAAATATAAGTCCTTGTCTTCAGTGTAATGGGCTAACATAGTTACAGTGCTCACCCTCGGAGTCACTTGGTGAACTCCAAAGTTGATTGTCTTTGCCTAAACTAACTTAATGCCAAAGTGGAAATGAAATCAGTTTTTACAGATGCACCTGGTATATGGAGGAGGGCTAGATTCAAAAAGAAAAGAAGAAAAATTGATGCCACAAGAAAAATTCGTAATGTCCATTGTTATCTATATACTTCCTTTTAGGAAGCTAGAGATCTCATATTCCTTATTTAAAACAGAGCTGTTGAAACAGAGATTTTGAAACTTTTATAAATGTCATTAAGTCATTAAGGTAAGGAGGCACTAACGGAGCATATAGAGATTTATGAAAGACCATCTTAAAATAGAGGATCCATTATTTGGAAACTTTGTTCTAAGAGAAAAGATCAGATTTAGGTGACTCAGAAATTCTAAAGGCTTATTCTACTTTGCTTTTGAAAAGACTCTCAAAAACACAACAAATACTTGCACAAAATTAAAATACTTGCACAATATTAAGAAAAAATAACATTTTTAGATCAACTATCTAGGTAAATAAAAATCATGCCTTCATGTCTAGGTGAAAGAAAAGATGTCTGAGCCCTTAGGCAAAAGAGCTGACTTACAAATGAATTTTGAGAACTTTTCTTTCACAAGGCAGATAACCTATACTCAGTATATGCTTTCCCAATTCTCCAAGAATAGATTATATAAACAGGAAGATAGTCCAGTTTAGAAACTAGAATATGAAAATGACTCATTTTCTATGCGAATCACTTAGTTTTTTAGCTTTTTTTATTCATTTATTAATGACTTATAGAGCAGTTATGCTGTAATAGACATTGTACCTTCATCTATAAATTTTTTAATTGCTGTGATTATATGAGATCCTGTTTATTTAAAAGTGTTTTTTTTTTTTTAAGATTTTATTTATTTATTTGACCAGAGAGAGAGTGCACACACAAACTGGGGGATCGGCAGGCAGAGGGAGAAGCAGACTCTGTGCTGAGTCGGTAGCCCAATGTGGGAGCCCAATATGGGACTCCATCCAAGGCCGCTGGGATCATGACCTGAGCAGAAGGCAGATGCTTCATGGAATGAGCCACCCAGGTGTCCCTAAAAAATGTGCTTTTAACAATGTTTGATTATAAATCATGTTTTAAACTTTTACACACCTATAGCTAGAGAGGACTCAAAAGCGGAATACCAAATGCATCTTCAAGCAAACAGAATACCTTAACTGTGAGCAAATTCAGAATTATCAAAGCAGAAGAGAGACCACATATCCAGTGTCCTGTGGAATAAAATGTGATGTTCTGGAACCACTTCTATACACAATATGGAAATTTGAAACAACATGGTTTATCTTTCCATTACTCACATAAGAAAAATGGCACTGAACACAGAGGAGGACAAATTCATTAACTTGAACTCTAGGGCTTTGTGAGTATTTTACCTTATAACAAGACTTTTATTGGATTATGTATTTTTAAAAAAGTAGTCAACTGAAAATTAGAAATAATAATTTATTATTTTAATCAAGCTTGTAGAAATAAAAACTAGCCAGGTCTAATATCTTTAAAACAATTTTATAGAGGTTTTGTTTTTGAAATCAGTGTCAGGTCTTCTTAAAAGGACTCAGGTCCTCAGACTAGGAAAAAAAAAAAATGGGGTTTTACACTTTAGATGATAGTTGTTTCTTCTTTATCATGCTCTTTCTTAAATGATGTTAATTTGTTCATGACCTTTTTGTTTATCCATTCATTTATTGTATACCAACGTATGAGCACTATGCTTGGTGCTGAATAAATTTGTTAATAAGGAATCAATTTATTTTCTTACCTTTTTAGGGCATGGTGGCGGGGAGCAGGGGGAGGTGGAATATGATTTTAACTAGATTTCCATGATGGAATTGAGTGTTGTGACTTGTAATTATAAATCAGCCTCACTGATACCCTGATTTTAGTCTTCCTTGATTTCCTATTAAATTTAATATGAACAAATTCCGTGAATGGAATTTTTAGCTAGCATTAGAGTTACCATGCATACAACCCAAACAAACATACACCCAGGTGTATTTCCACTTATCTTTGCTGAAAAATAAAGAAAAATACAGAGATTCTTTTATAACATATGTTATATTCCACTGCATGGTTGCCAGGACGTCTTTCAAGGTAAATTTTTACTTGACAACATCTACCTTTTTCTCTCCAACAGAAAAAGCAAGGTTTTGACCTCGCAGCAAATGCTTTCTTCCACCGTTGCTACAATTTTTCACTCCTGAGTAATTTGGATTGCAACAGTAACGAGTAGCTTTGAAGAGCTGAGGTGGAAGGTAAAAGGTTATTTTGCCCCAAATGGAAATCTCCAGCTGTCCCTGTGATAATTGAGAGGTCTACAGTAATAAGTGATTCCAACGGAAAGAATATCCTGAATGTGAAATGAGAGCTTTGATAGGTTTATTTTGTGGAAAAAAATGAACTAAAGAAAAGCGCACATTCTGAACTGACTCGCGGCATGCTCTTAATAAAGGTGAACAGTCTTCAGATTTCATAACGAGGGCTTAGGCAGTACAACTTCCAAATGAAATAACTACTCCAAAGATCTTTTGCTCAGCCGGAGAATTTTGTACACAAACAGGGGACCAGGGGTTACCAGAGAGACACCTTCTCTGCAACAAGTATGTGTTTTAGATGTAGACGATCCAGGTTCAAGTCCTTTGTTAGTCCTTAGTAGCTGAGCAACTTGAGCAAGTTATTTGACATTTTTGAAACTCAGTGTTTTCATCTGTAAGAAGAATGTCAGTTGTACTAGTAAACAATTGAGAAATGCTCAATTCTCAGAAATGTGGATAAAAATGCAAGCAAGATTGGTCTATCTTAAAGAGAAATAAGAAGACTCTCATGTGAGAGTCATCGAGAGTCCGATTTTAGTTTACATTCAAATACACTTGGGTTTGTAGTGCTAACTCTCTGGCCTACCAACTGTGTCAATCCAGTCTTGCTAATTTACTGATTCAAAATTTAGTTCACTACTGTGTAAACTTTTGGATTTTAAAGGAATTATTGAGACAAGTTAATGAGATCATTCATACAGTGTTTAGAATGGTTTTTGCACATTGTTGACACTTAAACAACTAATAGTATTTAATTTCAGTTAATAAAATGGTCAGTTGAAATGTTAGTTAATGAGGGGAAAATGAATGAAAGAGAAGAAAAAAATACAAAGACCAGTGTTATCAGAGTTAAGGGCCAAGAATGCCCAGTAGGCCAACTGACCCATTCTTACCGACAGCTATCTCCCTCTAACGAAGATGGTTACATCAGGGTATATATATGTTTGATATTATTAGAAATTCGAGTATTATAAATAATACCTTTTTCTTTTGATTTCATTATCTCCAGGCAACCATCTTTCATCTGATTTCCCACTGACTTGTATAGAGGAAACAAAAATGATGGTCTCTCCAGACCCAAATAAATATCTGATCTTGTTATTAAAGTTTTCACTGAAACGAATCCCCAGATCTTCTGAATTTATACATTAGTCTTTGTACATTTCAGTAGAAAGAGTCAGCCACTCTAGGCTTTATAGCTTCTGGGTATACAATAAAATTTCTTAATGCCTCAGACTGAGAACATGACTATAATAAACTGACAGTAAGATATGGCTTCTATTCAGGGATCCATCCTGGAAAAACATAGTGTTTCTCTAACACATTAGAAAACTCTAAAACCACAAGCCTGCTTTCCCATGAATATTGTTTTATTTGGTATATATATATATAGTTTTATATATATATATATGGTTTATATATATATAATATATATATAGTTTTATATATATATGTGGTTCAGTTATAAAGTGAAAAGATAAAAATTTCATTGTCTTTATATAAATGATGAGGCTGATTACAGAATGATTAGTAATGAATATCTTATCTGCCATGATTAGGGGATGCACTGAAGTGTGGACAGGATTACATTTCATTACTAGATTACAAATATTGCCTTTTTTTTTTTTTTTTTTAGATTTTATTTATTTATTTGAGAGAGAGAGACAGTGAGAGAGAGCATGAGCGAGGAGAAGGTCAGAGAGCGAAGCAGACTCCCCATGGAGCTGGGAGCCTGATGTGGGACTCGATCCCGGGACTCCAGGATCACGCCCTGAGCCGAAGGCAGTCGTCCAACCAACTGAGCCACCCAGGCGTCCCGTTTTTTCTTTTCTTTTTTTTTTTTTTTTTTATTTGAGAGAGAGAGACAGTGAGAGAGAGAATGAGCGAGGAGAAGAAGGTCAGAGAGCGAAGCAGACTCCCCATGGAGCTGGGAGCCTGATGTGGGACTCGATCCTGGGACTCCAGGATCACGCCCTGAGCCGGAGGCAGTCGTTTAACCAACTGCGCCACCCAGGCGTCCCTTGCCTTTTAATCTTACACTAAGCATATTGTAGGTATAAAAATGGAACTTAAGATAAATATTTAAGATTCTGACAATTTATAACAACACAGACAGAGGTGCATTGCTAAAACTTTCTGAATCTGATTATTTGGAGGAGGGCTGGTTTGACTTTTAATTACCTTTATTATATCTATACAGAAATATATAGACAAATATGTAGACACAATTACTTTTAAAATCAATGTTACTTAGCAGTTGTCCATCCTCAAGGGATTTATTTTTAATAAGTAACAACTCATAATTAGTGTATCAATATTATAACATGCACATGGTTGTTTCCAAATGACTTTGGTGTCCATCAAAACAATTAGTTTTGTTAAATATTTTAAACTACATCTGAAACTAATGATGTAGTATAAATTAGATAATTGAATTTAAATTTAAAAAATAAAATACATATTTTAAATAATCATCTTGGATATTATTTGTAAAACCACTTTGCAGAATTTCTAAGTAGGTTTATAAGTAAGGATAAGCTTCTAACAAGCTCTTATTTAAATTTTCATAACTTTGGAATTGTATGATCTGAAATAGATCAAGTTTAACTGTAGCATCTCAAGTGAAATGAATACTAGTCAAAGAGGAAGAAGTTAATACCTGAGAATATGGCTGTAGAATTATTGTAAGATTATTGTTTTAGCACTGCATTTATAAATAGTGTATTAGAAATACTAATTTAGAGCCTATGTAATAAATTTTCTCTATACTGAGATATATAATACATTAATTGTCATTTATGTTAATTAAAAAGGTTAGAATTAGCTCAATTTTCAGATATGCTATGTAAATATAAGAAAAATTATCAGTTAAACAAAAATATAAATATTATTCAAAATATGGGAATGTGCAAATTTTTTCAAATATCTTTAAGAACACTAAAAGAATATTCATAATTGATACATATTAAATTAATGATGTATCATTCTTATTTACTGAATGATTCTCAAGTTAAATCCTTTTTAAATAATACATTTTATGAATCTATAGGATTTGGTACACTGAGTCAAAATGTCTTCTTTTAAATTAAGAAAATCATATTTGTCTTTAATTCTGAGGACATCTTCAATTTGCCAAAATATTAATTTATTGGTATATAAAACTTTATATATCTTTAAATGAATAAATTTAAATCTTTGCTCACAAAGACTTAATCTTTTATAAAAGAGTGATGGCCTACATTTCAAAAATTTAATTATAATATTTCTTTAAAAATAATTGGTATCTTAGAATTTCAAAAAAGTTCTGACATGTAATTTGTCATTGATAATGACCCTGAAAGATGGAAAACAGATGCTATTATTTGTATTTTAAATTTGTGAACATTGAAACCCTGAAATATCTTGCAGCTTATCCAAGGTTAGGGTTCAGGGAAACCACCAACTGTTTGACTCTTATTATGATGCTTCTTTTTCTTTTAAGATTCTATTTATTTATTTGAAAGAGAGAACATGTGCTAGAGAGAGAGATTGATGGAGAGAGAGAGCATAAATAGGGAGGTAGAAGCAGGGGCAGAGGGAGAGGGAGAAGCAGACTCCTTGATGAGCCACCCAGGTGTCCCTCTAGTGCTTTCCCTATAATATTAATGGATTATGTGAAATGATGTGATATGATCCAATAAAACATCATGATTACTATAACATGATAAAGAATCTTTCAAGTTCACATGATGATTAATTTGATTTAAAAGGGATCGGATATGCCTGGGTGGCTCAGTGGGTTAAGCCTCTGCCTTGGCTCAGGTCATGATCTCAGAGTCCTGGGACCAAGCCCTGCATCTGGTTCTCTGCTCCCTGGGGAGTCTCCTTCTCCCTCTCTCTCTGCCTGCCTCTCTGCCTACTTGTGATCTCTCTCTCTCTCTGTCAAATAAATAAATAAATAACATTTATTTATTATTATATAAATAAATAAAATCTTAAATGCACACACATATATACATACATGCATAAAAGGGATCAAATTTTGCATGTATATATGTGTGTGTGTGTGAGTATATGGTGTCAGTTAACATTTAAAAAAACAACCCATGTGTACGTAATTGTAACTTTGCTTATATGCTGCAATCAGGGTGTTGTTTTAATATTTGAAATGGGATTTAGAAGAGAAGAACTGGCTTTTATGACATGTTACATCATCCAAACAGTAAAGAAAGGCAATTATTAATGATTTTAAAAGGAAGATGTCTTTTTGTAGTTTTCATATGTTAGTTGCTGTAGGGATAAATTCAAATGACCATTTTTCTAATTATTGTTCATAATATCCTTCCACACAAACAAGTAATTGGCATTTTGTTTCCACAGTCATTTTTTGAATGCTCCTAGTGGAGACATTTCTCCCCTCCTTGTAACTGCAGAGGAAGCTCTTGTGGCCCCTGAAAACTGATGGTGCTCTAAAACAACCACCATAACCAGACTCACTTCAGTGGTTAGATAAAAATCTTCAGAATTGTTTCCAGTCTAGATGCAATTCATTAAAGAGGTTTTGTACCTTCTCAGTTGTAAACATAACAGGAGAAAAGAATCAAGAAAAATATAATCGTCTAACTCAGTCTTTTTTTTTTTTTTTAAGATTTTATTTATTTATTTGACAGACAGGGATTACAGGTAGACAGAGAGAGAGAGGGAGGGGGAAGCAGGCTCCCTGCTGAGCAGAGAGCCTGATGCGCGGCTCGATCCCAGGACCCTGAGATCATGACCTGAGCCATAGGCAGAGGCTTTAACCCACTGAGCCACCCAGGCACCCCTGTCTAACTCAGTCTTAAAATAATTACACAGAAAGTTAGTTTCATCCCTCTGGCCTCCTTAAACAACAACAACCACCACTACAAAATGGAGAGGGGAAGATCATCTCGCCATTCCCTTTCTGTAGGGTAATACATAACACTTAAAGAATAACACTATGCCCTGGCCTAATATATATATTTTATATATTTATATATATATATATATAAAATATATAAAACTGATTAAGAAGTGCATAAAATTATATGCAGAGCAGATTTTGTGTATTAATAAGAATTTTCTCATTCTATTCACACAGAGGTTATTTTCCTCCTATGCTTCCCAAATGAGATTGTCTTTTGTAGAGTTAGTAAATCTCTTTCCATCAACATAAACTAAAGTTCCACCATAGAATCTGGTCTTGCAAATCAAAATTCAAAGATGACACGGAGAAGATGTAACAAAGAAGTTATTGAAGATCAACTTAAGAGAAGCATTAGAAGGCAAAGCAGGTAGAGTTGACTTAACTGTTTGCAACATTTGAGGCAAGTTCCAAGTTTCTTTTTAATATTATAATGAGGTATGCAGTTCAGTAACATCTGGCACTGAATACATTTTCAGTACATTTGCTGAAGGAATGGAAAATGAAATTTCTTACCTTGTAGTTACAGTTAAGCAAGAAATACTTAGCTGCCCTTCTAACCATTTTGTCCTCTTTAAAACAAAACAAAAAAGGGGAAACATAAAAATGATTAAATCTCTGGGCTTTAGCATAAGAATGAATTGAATTTAAACCCTGGTTTTATCTCACCATCTGGATAATTTGGGGCAGGATAGCCTAAATCTTTTTCCTCCCTGTTTTCCTCCTATTCTTACTCCCTTCTTCACTCTCTTCTTTCTGTTTTCTCCTCCCCTTCCCTTTCCCCCTCCCTTCCCCCTTCTCATCCCATCCCCCTTCTTCTTCTTCAGAGAAAGTCATGTGCTTAATTTATTTAATTGAAAACCATTACAAGTTTAAAAAGGAAAGTCATCATCCTCTATCCTACCATACTCAACAGCTGAATCCTGCTTCTAATGAAGAAAGCACTTTTCTATTTACTAGGATTCCTTAAAAAAAAAAAAAAAAAAAAAAAAAAGTGTTTTTCTTCTTCCATACAAGTTTAAGGATATATTGTTCCAGCTCTGTGAAAAATGTCAATTACATTTTAATAGGGATTGCACTGAATATGTAGAGTGCTCTGGGTAGCATAGACATTTTAACAATATTTGTTTTTTCAATCCATAAGCATGGAATGTTTTTCCATTTCTTTGTGTCTACCTTAATTTCTTTCATAAGTGTTCTGTAGCTTTTAGAGTACAGATCCTTTACCCTTTCGTTAGGTTTATTTCTAGGTATCTCATGTTTTTTGGTGCAATTGTAAATGGGATTGATTCCTTATTTTCTCTTTCTTCTATCTCATTGTTAGTATATAGAAATGCTACTGATTTCTGTGCATTTATTTTATATCCTGCTATGTTGCTGAATTCTTGAATGAGTTATAACAATTTTGGAGTGGAGTCTTTTGGATTTTCCTCATAAATTATAATGTCATCTGTGAAGAGTGAAAGTTTGACTTCTTTGCCAATTTGAATGTTTTTTATTTCTTTCTGTTGTTTGATTGCTGAGACTAGAGAGGACCCCGAATAGCCAGAGGAATGTTGAAAAAGAAAACCAAAGCTGGTGGCATCATAATTCCAAACTTCAAACTATGTTACAAAGCTGTAATCATCAAGATGGTACTGGCACAAAAAAAAGACATAAATCAATGGAACGGAATAGAGAACCAAGAAATGGACCCTCAGTTCTATGGTCAACTAATCTTCGACAAAGCAGGAAAGAACATCCAATGGAAAAAAGACAGTCTCTTCAACAAATGGTATTCGAAAAACTGGACAGCAACCTAGAGAAAAACTAAACAACCATTTCTTACACTATACATGAAGATAAACTCAAAATGAATTAAAGACCTAAATGTGAGACAGGAATCCATCAAAATCCTAGAGGAGAACACAGGCAGCAAACTTTTTAATGTCGGTCACAGAAATTTCTTGCTAAACACATCTCCAAAAGCAAGGGAAATAAAAGCAAAAATGAACTACTGGAACTTCATCAAGATAAGAATCTTTTGTACAGCAAAGGAAACAGTCAACAAACCTAAAAGGCAACCTACTGGGATAAGATATTTACAAATGACATATCAGATAATGGGCTAGTATTCAAAATCTATAAAGAACTTATCAAACTCAACACTCAAAAAACAAATAATCCAGTCAAGAAAAGCGCTGAAAACATTTCTTCAAAGAAGACATACAAATGGCCAACAGATCCATGAAAAAATGCTCTGTATCACTTGGTACCAGGGAAATACAAACCAAAAACACAATGAGAGGAGTCTGGGTGGCTCAGCCCCAATAAACAAATAAAATCTTAACAAAGTACACAATGAGATATCACCTCCCATCAGGCAGAATGGCTAAAATTAGCAACTCAGGAAACAACAAATGTTGGTGAGGATGCAAAGAAAGGGGAACACTCTTCCGTTATTGGTGGGAATGAAAGCTGGTGCAGCCACTCTAGAACACAGTATGGAGGTTCCTCAAAAAGTTAAAAATAAAGCTACCCTACAACCCAGGAACTGCACTACTTTGTATTTATGCCAAAGATATAAATGTAGTGATACAAAATGGCACTTGCATCCCAATGTTTATAGCAGCAATGTCCACAGAAGTCAAACTGAAAAGAGTCCAGATTCCATTAATAGGTGAATGGATAAAGATGTGGGACACCTGGGTGGCCCAGTTGTTAAGCATCAGCCTTCGGCTCAGGTCATGATGTCAGGGTCCTGGGATCTAGCCCCCATCAGGCTCCCTGCTTAGCGAGAAGCCTGCTTTTCCTCTCCCACTCCTCCTTTTTGTGTTCCCTCTCTTGCTGTGTCTTTCTCTGTCAAATAAATAAATAAAATCTTAAACAAAAAAAGAGGTTTTATATATATATATATATAATGGAATATTACTCAGCCATCAAAAAGAATGAAGTCTTACTACTTACATTGACATAGACAGAACTGGAGGGTATTATGCTGAGCAAAATAATTCAATTAGAGAAAGACAATTTTCACATGATTTCACTCATAAGTGTAATATAAGAAACAGTGCAAAGGATCATAAGGGAAGGGAAGGAAAACTGAAGGGGAAGAAATCAGAGAGGGAGACAAACCATGATAGACTCTTAATCATAGGAAACAAACTGAGGGGTGCTGGAGGGAAGTGGGTGGGGAATGGGGTAACCAGGTGTTGGGCATTAAGTAGGGCTTATGATGTGATGAGCACTGGATGTTATATGCAACTAACGAATTACAGAACTCTATATCTTAAACTAATGATGTACTTATATGCCGACTAATTGAATTTAAACTAAAACAATGTGTTTTTAAATAACCTATTTTTAGAACACTTTTAGGTTTACAGAAAAGTTCAAAAAGATTGTACAGAAAGTTTTCATATACTCCTCACTTAGTTTCTTTTACTGATAATATCTCACGTCAGTATGTTATATTTATATTTTCCTACATGATTGTCTAATGTCCTTTCTCTCTTCCAGGCTACCATCCAGAATATCACATTACATTTAGTCATAGGTTGTTGTGGGTTCTCTGGACTGTACCAGTTTAACAAACTTTCCCTGTTTTTTATGACTTTGATGACTCTGAGTAGTACCGGTTTGGTTTATGATATTTTTTCATGATTAGATTGGATTATGGGTTTTGAGCAGGAAGACCTCAAATTAAGTGACATCATACCATATCAAAAATACATACTATTAATTAGAGTTGCTGCTGTTGATGTTGATGAGGACCATCCAGCTGAAGTAGTGTTTTTCTCTTTCTTCACTGAAAGTTACTCCTTCACTAAACTCTGTTCCAAATTGTACTCCTTAGAAGGAAGTCATTATATGCAGCACACACTTAAGTGTGGAGAGCTATGCTCCATCTCTTAAGGGAGATGTATCTACATAAACTTTTGGAATTTTCTTCACACATTTATTTCTTTCCATGTATTTGTATATGTGCTGCCGAAGCGAGCACTCCATGTATTTGTGTATTCAGGTATTTATTTACATCAGAATGACTTACAGACATTTATTTTATACTTTGTGGTATAATTCAATAGTACTTGATTTATTATGTCTCAAATTTTCCAACTGCAGCCATTGAAACCTCTTTCAGAGAAGTCATGCCTTTTTGAATATCCACATCAATGTGTTATTATTGTTTGTCATTGTTGCTGTTTGCTTTGTTTTATTTTTGAGTATGTCTATTTTAGAACACCATAAGACGATGCTCCAGGATCATCTTATATATTTCCAGACCCAGTCTTTGAATTTGATATTTTTTCAAGAAGATTTAGAAGATCTTTTTTTTTTTTTTTAAAGACTTTATTTATTTACCTGACAGAGAGTAGGAGAGGGAGAAGCAGGCTTCCCGCTGACTAGAGAGCCTGATGCGGGGCTCAATTCCAGGACGGTGAGATCATGAAGGCAAAGGCAAACACCTAATGACTGAGCCACCCAGGTGCCCCTGTCTTTTTATTGGAGAAAATGATAGCAATCTAGTTTTGTACACTAGGTTTGGTCTTTGTTACTGTACTGTTTGTGTTTCTAGGATCTCTCAGATGGCAAAACAAGAAATACATTTGTGTAGACTAATCTGTGAATTAGTTTATTTAGATATTTTATATCTTATATCTAAGATATCTTATATCTAAATAATTGTGCATGTAGCTATCTATATCTATTTTAAGCTAAACATGAGTTCATACTGATGAGCTCCACCTTTAATTCATTAAATTTAATTCATAAATTTAATTCATAACTCCATAACTTAATTCATTTAAAAATGAATCAATCTAGCCTCTTCCCCTTATTTCTAAACTCACATTCAGAGAGAAACCTAGTTATGTCTACCATTCATTCACTTAATTGTCTACCATTCATTCACTTAATTGTTCAATTCTAGTGCACGTGTATGATAGTATTAGAATTGCTCATCCGTGTCATGATGAGAAAGAACTTTGTCAACAGAATACAATGCTTTTTACAGCTTCTTTTGCCTTAAATCTTTCATAATCCACTTATTACTAGAGTCAAGTAAGCATTTCTCCCTCCTCCACTTTAGAAAGGTTGTTTCATACATGTGTAATATAGTTAGATTTTGATATGACATTCTGCATCCCAACCTCCTAAAGGGTGCTTTTTGTTTTTGTTTTTTTTGTTTGTTTGTTTGTTTTTTTAAGATTTTGTTTATTTATTTGACAGAGAGAGAGATCACAAGTAGGCAGAGAGGCAGGCAGAGAGATGGGGTATCAGGCTCCCTGCTGAGCAGAGAGCCCGATGTGGGGCTCGATCCCAGGACCTTGAGACCATGACCCTGAGACCATGACCTGAGCTGAAGGCAGAGGCTTAACCCATTGAGCCACCCAGGTGCCCCAAAGTTTTTTTTTTTTTTTTAATTTGCATACATGAAGCTTCACTCTTATTATCTTACTGTAAATTTCTACACATTTTAACAAATTTAGAGCAACATGCATCCAAAATTACAGAATCCCACAGAACAAATTCGCAGACCTAAAAAACTTCTGTGCTTTATTCTTTCAATTTTCTCCCTTCCTCCCCAAACTCCTGGTCTAGTAACCACTAATCTTTTTACCCTTAGCTATAGCTTTGCTGTTTCCAGGATGTTATATACTTGAAGTTTTATAGTTGATCACCTTTTCAGTTGACTTATTTCACTGATCATATGCATTTAACATTCATGACTGTGTTTTTATGGCTTGATAGCTTATATTTTAATCACTGAATAATATTCCATTGTACAAATGTATTATATTTTATTTATTCATTCACCCATTGAAGAGCATCTAAGTTACTTTCAGTTTTTTGATGATTATGAATAAAGTTATTATAAACATTCATGTGAAGATTTTGTGTGTGTGGATGTAAGTTTTCAAGTAAGTTTTGTAAGTAATCTGGAGTGTATTTTCTGGATCATACGGTAAGACTATGTTTAGCATTGTAACAAACTAAACTACTAAACTGTTTTCAAAGTGGCTCTAACATTTTGCATTCCTATTAGCAATAAGTAAGAGTTTTTGGTGCTCTCCATCCTTACCTAGCAACCAGTACAGCCAATGTTGTTTGGATTATAGACATTCTAGAAACTGTGGAAGAATATTATATTGTTGTTTTAGTTTGAAAATTTCTTAACAGCATACAATGTTAAGCAGCTTTTCATGTGCTTATTTGCTATACGTGTAGCTTCTTTGGTGAGGTCAGTTCGGGTCTTTTGTCCATTTTTAAATTAGGTTGTATATTGTTTTAATAGCTGTTTGTGTATTTTGGATATAGTCCTTTATCATACATGTGTTTTGCAGATATTTTCTATTGTCTGTGGCTTGTATTTGCATTCTCTTTCATTATAAGAGAAGGAATTTTTAATTTTAACTTGGTTCAATTTTTTTATTCTTCCACTGATCATACTTTTGCTGTTATATCTAAAATATCACTGCCAAACCAATTAAGGTTGTGTGACTCCAACTTGATTTCTGTTGTTCAGTTTTGTGTAGTTGTTCTGGGTCTTTTGTCTGTATCTTCACAATAAGTTTGTGGGTATGCATAGATTAGGTTCTTGAGATCTGATTGGGATTGTATTAAATCTATTCATCAATTTGAAAAGAATTAACATCATAATAATACTGAATTTGTAGGAAACTGCATATAAGTCTTGTAGATATTTTGTTAGATTTACACCTAAATATTTTTAAGGGGAAGTCTGCTATAAATTACATTTTTTTAAAAAATTAAAAAATTTCAAATTTCTAGCTATTCATTCCTGTTATATAGGGAAGTAATTGACTTCTGTCTATTAGCCTTATATCCTGTATCTTTGCTATAGTAGCTTATTCTAAAAGGTTTTATTTCTTTATTTTTGTGGATTTTTTGAGATTTTCTACATAGACATTCAAATAATCTGTGAACAAAGATTACTTTATTCCTTCATTTACAATGTATATACTTTTCTTTCTTTCTTTTTTTTTTTTTTTAAAGATTTTACTTATTTATTTGACAGACAGAAATCACAAGTAGGCAGGCAGAGAGAGAGAGAGGAGGAAGCAGGCTCCCCACCGAGGAGAGAGCCCGATGCGGGGCTCGATCCCAGAACCCTGGGACCATGACCCGAGCCGAAGGCAGAGGCTTTAACCCACTGAGCCACCCAGGCGCCCCTATACCTTTATTTCTTATTCTTTATCTACTTTGCTTGCTTATTGTGCTTGCTAGGAATCTAGTATTTTGCTCCATATGATTGATAAGAAAGGATATTTTTAAGGTGAAGCAATTTAGTTTCTCACCACTAAATCTATAGTTAGCTGAAGTTTTGTTTTTGTTTTTTGTAGATGTACTTTATCAAGTTGAGAAAGTGCCCCTCCAATCCTCGTATATTGAGTGTTTTTATCCTGAATGAGTGTTAGATTTTGTCAAATCCTTTTTCTTTTTTTTTTTTTTAAGATTTTAATTATTTATTTGACAGAAACCACAAGTAGACAGAGAGGCAGGCAGAGAGAGAGAGGAGGAAGCAGGCTCCCTGCTGAGCAGAGAGCCCAATGAGGGGCTCGATCCTAGGACCCTGGGATCATGACCTGAGCCCAAGGCAGAGGCTTTAACCCACTGAGCCACCCAGGCACCCCTCAAATGCTTTTTCTATAATAATTGATACAATCATGATTTTTCTTCCTTAGCCCTCTTATAAATGGTGGTTAACCTCATAGGAAAACTTAAAAAAAGTGTTTCTTCTGTTTCTATATTCTGGAAGGTATTTTATGTGTAGAATCTTCTATGTGTATTTCACAATGGTTATTCTTTCACTTTATTTGACAAAGTCTGAAGGTGGTCTTTTTTGACTCTTCTTGTCAAAAGATGTCAAACCATCTGGTGTGATTCGTGGAGGTAAAACTATTGAAAAGATGTCCCCTTACCATCAACCACACACACAAAAGACTGCAGCCACCAGGAGTTTTTTTCACTGTTAAATTAGTCTACACCCAACTCTTCCTATCGACTATGGTTCCAGTCTCTAGTCCAGATAGGCATCAATCAGCCATGACTCTCTGCAAACATATATATATATATATATATATATATATATATATATATATATATATATTTTAGGGTGAGTGTTTGCCTGAGACCTCATTTATTTCATGGATTCTGTAAAAGTCATTAATTATCAGGTTTTTTTCAGTTTTTCTTTTTTTTAAAAGATGCATTTATTTATTTTAGAGAGAAGGAATAAGCTGGGGTTGGAGGGCGTGCTGCAGGGGCAGAGGGAGAGGGAGATAGAGTCTCAAGCAAGCTCCACTTGGAGCATGGAAAATCCAACACAGGGCTTGGTTTCATGACCCTGAAATCAAGACCAGAGCTGAAACAAAGAGTCAGATGCTTAACCACCCCTGAGGTACACCTTAGATTTTTCTTAATGAAGAATGAGAGTGATGACTTTATATGTTGGAACCGAAATTAGAAGAAAACAGTATATTTTAAAATAGAAATGTCCTAGTTTTTTCCTCTAGAAAATTATCTGTGAAATTTTTCTTGCAGAAGATGAATTTCAAGACCTTGCTCAAATACACATACACCTGCAATCAGATGTTCCATTTTTAAAATATGCATATATTGCAAATTTTATATATGTCAATATTTAACACTGAGGCTATTATGAAACAGAGAGGAGGTTGTTTACAGCTGAGCCATATATAAAATAATGTAGGCTTTACTGAATGAAAATTTATTTTGCTTTTGTTATTATTTTCCTTGAAGTTAATAATTGTCTTAGTTTCCTTGCTAAATTTTAAAAGGAAAGAAATTCTAAAAAAAAAAGGAAAAAGAAGAAAGAAAGAAAGAAAGGGAGAAAGATATAGAAAAAAATAAAAGAAGGGAAAAAAGGGAAGAAACTTAATAAAGTTTCTCTCCATGTAGTTATAAGATTTTTTTTTTCTTTCTCCACTCTCAATTATTTTCTACATAGCACACCAGAAGCCATTATTTCATTTTCTGTACTTTCAGTCAAAATATGGACTCTCTTCCCTTCCTGATGTTACTGCTGGGAATACTGATGACATCCTATTTCTCTTTCTTTGTGCATGATCTATTTATTCTCTCTGGACGTTTTTGGATCTTGTTCTTATCTTTAATGACTAAAACATCAACATTAAAATTAGAGAAGAATCTACCATATGAAGGTATTTTGAGGATTAAATACAAAAGTAAGTGAGAATACCTTAATGCAAGAACTGACCAATCTTGCAGATTAAATTAATATTCATGATAATAAAACTGACAATCTTAATGTTGCTTATTTTCATTAGATATCATGACATTTCATTCTTTTATACATTTAAAAACAATACTGTTCATTTTTATGAGCAATTAGAGATATCCTTGAGGTCAATAGAACTTTCATTGTCTGCACTGAAAGACTGACGATAATAAATCCCTTTATAAACATTGTATGTAGAAAGCAAACACAAGATCTGGTAATAAACAGAATGGGTTCTGAATTGTAGTGCAACCGTAGTTTAGGATGTGGTATCGAGAAAAATATGAAGTCATTTAATAAGAAATTTGCTACTTCCTATGTTTAGTGCAAGTTTAAATAAAATGTTGACTGTTGAGAACTTGAGCCAGGTGAATGACACAGCATTCAAAGATGTTAATTTCTTCTTCTTCTTTTTTTTTTTTTGGTTATTTTATTTTTTGTTGTTGTTAATTTCCTCTTAAATTTTATTTCTATATTCACTTATTTTCTTTGATTTATGTGACCCATTCTATTATGCAAAAGTTTGCATTTGACTTTGTATATGCTTCATTAAGAGAAACATAATCCAATAAAGGCTTACCAGAATGTTAATAAGTCAGTATGACCATAGAGTTAGGAAGCCTGAAACAGTGTCATCAGAAAGTGATAAACGTATCTATTCAAACTTAATAATGCAAGGATATCACTGACTAATAAGACATCAATTGTCAAAATGTATTTGAAAAATTAGAAGTTTCATTGTAGTTGCAGAAAACTGAAATAAATGTTTGGAAATAACAAAGTTTGACAAAGTATAAAGTATATTTATATTTATAATAGAACTACCTAGATTATGAGCATCATATGTGCAGTGTAGTGACACTTTTTTTTTTTCCTACAAAGATATTCAACCATTGGAAAAGTTGTCAAAGAAGGATTTCAAGCCCAGCTGTAGTAGTGGTTTGACAATTTTATAATGCATAATATTACTTGGAGTGCCAATTTAAATTCAGATTTCTGGGCTTCACCCTTTTAAGAGTGTGATTTTATGGGTGATTTTGAGATGTGCTGCTGATGGAAGGTTGATACAAAAGCATTTGAGAAATTCTGGTCTAGGGGTATGACATGATGAGTTCTAAGGTTTATTCCAAACTTTGTATGCCATGAATTTAATAAGATAAATACCTCTAGCAGAGAGGTGATTCAATCTGGGCCTCAAATGATGAGTATATTTCACAGTGAATCTCAATATTGTACAAAATCACATTGCCCTGACTTACAATATATAAATCAGAGGACAGATAAAACTTTAACTGCAACTAACTTTTTAAAAATATTGGTGATCCCGTGGTAGGAGAAAAAGAAAATATTTGACCTAAAGACAGTATCTTTTCAGTTACCAAATCTTAAACATAATGAGGCAGAAATCAGATGACATTTATTCTTTCTGAGACAATATATAAATGGTACTTAACAAAACCTACATTAATAAACACTGATATAATTCTAACATTGCTAAGAAAATTGCAATACTTATTTCAGAATGCAATTACTTCGTGAGGTAAGAAAAAAACATATATTTTAACAAAAGTATGAATTATTTGAAAACTGGCACAAACTTAGTACTGTACTTTTGAAAATTGACCATACTTTCCATCCAATTGGTTGGAATTAATAACAATAGTATTTTATTTCCACAAAACCTGTTACTTATTAAGACTATAATAATAGAGGGAGACATGAGACTCTCACAGTTCTATGATTTTTATCCTGGGATAAATTTTACTTTTCCCTGAATGCATTTAAAATAAAGAGAACAAGGATTTTATGGGAAATTCCAGTATTTTAGGACATGTAGCAGTAATTCATATCTGTTAGATATTTAAAACACTTCTATATATTTTTGTGGTATTTTGTAACTAATCTCCTCTTCATTTTTCATTCTATTATCTTTAAACAATCATGACCAAGAAGTAAAATCACCAAGAATATGGCAAGATGTAGATACTTTTGATACTAAAACAGACATCATGCAAAGATTTTGTTATAGCAGTGAATATTTGAGATTTAAAATAATATGATTGCCAAAAAATTAAAGAAATAAGTGAAATATAAATCTATTATGTTTTAAAATAGGGTGCCTTCCACATCCTAAAATTGAAAATGGTATAATCTCAATTAATAAGCAACAGTTATTCAATGTATCAGAACCACTACTTCACAGCTGAAGAGACCCTAAATTAGCAGAGTATAGTTGTCTCACATTTCATGTATCCTAGTATAAAGAAAATAATTTCATTCCCAATAGTAGCCACCCATGCAAATGAAAGTTGGTCATTTAACTTGAAACTCTTCCATTTTCCTCATGTTAGAAAAGTCTCATCAATCATATCTTTTTTTTTTCTTTTCATATTTTTCATATCTATTCTATAAGATCAGCACTCCTCCAAAAGCCAGCAAAGAACAGAAACCCTATTTCTGGGACCGCTATGGTATCTTCAAGAATATGGAGAATTATAGGACTGGATTCTGCCTTGTGTTTGAAATCAGTAAAGAAGTTTTAATAACCAAATGAAGATTATAAAACAGTGAAGTAGTATATGGATTTGTCTACATGTCCAAAATACAAGAGAGGATCCTACTGAGAAAGAGAGGTTCTGGCTGACTCTGAAATTGTGTCTTTTATTAAGACCCATTGTCTAATATATTTTTTTTCTGTAACCAACATAGACAGTGGATCACATCAGTTCCCCAACTAATGGCTTCAAAGGAAAAGTTTAAAGTTCTATCTTAGAGGGTCTGTTAGTTTTGGTTTTCCTACATATTGTTAACTTCTCCTTCATATTTTTAATTTTTCTGTTCCCTTAACATTTCAAAAATGTTTTGTTTATTTTATTGGAGAGGGAGAGGAAGAGTGAGTGGTGGGGAGGGACAGTGGGAGAGAGAGAAGCAGGCTCCCTGCTGATCAGGAAGCTGGATGCTGGGCTCCATCCCAGTGTCTTGGGATCATGACCTGAGCTGAAGGCAGCTGCTTAACAAACTGAGTCACCCAGGTGCCACCCCCCATGCCTTTTTTAAACTTTTAATTTTAATTTTTATTATTTTTATTTTTAAGGATTTTATTTACTTATTTGATATATATATAGAGAGAATGGACAATCTGTAGAAAACTTTTTTTTTTTTTTTAATCTTGAAAGCATGGGACTCAGGGAAAATACCTTCCAATAAGTCAGGGAACTTCATAGCAAAGTAGCTTAACCTTAACCAGTGACCCTCACTGTCATCTACAAGGTATCCTTGTGGAAATACTTTGGAGAGTTGGGAGCCATTTGAGCACACTGGTCACCTAAATTTTGAGGGGGAAAAAAAAAAAAACAGAAAAAAAATAAATGCAGTAAAATACAGAAGAAGAGAGACTTCAAAATTTGAGGTCTTTTATTTAAGTCCTTTTTAAAAAAGACTTTTACAATTTGGAGAAAGTACATTTCTGAATTTTCAAATCTATAAGATGAAGAGTAAAATGCTACCCTAGATTCCAAGAAGGTCATAGAGACATGTTATTTGTTGTAGCTTTGTGGTTCTTTGGAAACTGTAGAGCCATAAAAACATACATTGTTATTAAAGTATAACAGAAAGAAATCCAGAAAAAATCCCTAATCATGGGTTGCCTAAATCCAACTCTGAATTGGTAGTGCCTTAGATAATAAAGTCCCACTGGAAATAGAAAAATATGCCTTAATATGCTTTTAGAAAGATGTGCTTTTTTAATATGAACAACAGCACTTCTAGGTTCTTCTAGGAGCTAGTTAAACAGTTGACTCATAGGCACTGGGATATAATGCAGAAGAAATCTGAATCCATTAGATTTAGGATCTATCGCAGCTTTGATGTTCACTAAATTAGTGACCTCTAAAAATATGATAACCTTATAAACATCATAGGGTTATTATATTAAATGTGAACAAGTTATGTATGATTTTTTTTTCAAGTTATGTGTGATTTCTAATGCATGACTAGCACATAGTAGGCCCTTAAAATGTCATGCTATTATCAAGGAAACAAAGGGAAATAGACTAGTTCACCTCACTCACCTTCAACCAAAACTTTCCTCCCAGTCAGTGGGGGAAGTGAGTCATTCAACTCCCTGGACTTTGGGATCACATTCAGGCCACAGTCTCTGTAATGAGAGCACCAGCATGGAAATCCATTGCCTTGCCATTAAAGCACTGGACCAGCACAGGAGAGCGTTTCAATTACTTGCAGGACAGATGTCTTGCCAGTGGTCATGACTATGTGCTCCTTTTTAGTGTCTGCCCACAAAGCTTATGGTAGCTTAAACTTGCAAACTCCTCATCACAGTTCCAAACTAAGGAAAGTCAGTTTTAATGGAATCCCTTTCCTAATGAAAACTGCAATAATTTGTGAGACTGAGCCTCCCGTTGTTCAGGTTGTGACTGCTTTTCTCGGTGCCTAATGAATCACTGTGCAACACCTCATTGCATGTGAATTTATGCAAATTGACAATTAAACAAGGGGGTTATTTTAGTCAAATCAATCAGATATTGTATCTATTTGAAACGATAATGTAAGCATAATTGATGGTGCATAATTAATGATTAACCAAGGCTGCTAATAATTAAATGATAAGAAGGCATGAGAGGAGAGAAGCTCCAAGGAACTAGAGTTCTAAATGAGAAACTGAAGGCTTCTGCTTCATTTCCTGAAATCCCTGAAACCATTTCTTCCTGCATTTATAATCATATCCCCATCTCCTAAGCCTGAATATTTGCTCATTGCTCTCCAGGAAACTTCTTGAGGTAGTGCAGTGAATGAATATGCTGGTGGTACAGAACCTTGATGGAGCTGGAGTCCTGGATCTTCCTGTATTGCAATGTTGGTTCTAACATTAACCAGCTGCATGACCTTGAGAGTGCTATTAATCTTTGTGAGTTTTACATTCCTAACTTACAAATGATTACGGTGTTACGGTATCATCCAAGTATGATTATGGAGAAGATTAAATCAAATATTAAATGTACAGGTCTGAAATGTTTTCTGGAAATTTAGTATGTACTAAATAAATGTTTACTATAATTATGATTATGATTACTTTTGAAACCTCTTTGGTTCTCTTTTTCCCACAGGAAAGATCGCATCATGATAAGAATTTAAACTGTATTACTTCAACTTTCCAGTTAATTCTAGGATGAAAAATCCTTGTTAAAAAATATGGAGTCATGGGGTGCCTGGGTGGTGCAGTTGGTTAGGCCTCTGCCTTTAGCTCAGGTCATGATCCGAGGGTCCTGGTATCGAGCCTCACATTAGGCTTCCTGCTTGGTGGGGAGCCTGCTTCTCCATTTCCCTCAGCTGCTCCCCTTGCTTGTGCTCGTTCTCTCTCTCTGTGTCAAATAAATAAATAAAATCTTAAAAAAATGTGGAGTCACAATGGTAGAGGCTGAGTCCATGAAATAAATAAATGAGAACCTAAACATTAAAATTAAAAATGTCTGCTCTGAGAGAGACAATGATAGGAGAATAGGAAGTCAAGCTACAGACTGGGAGAAAATATTTGCAAACACATATGTGATAAAGAACTCTTATCCAAAATTTACAAAGAACTCATCAAATTCACCAGTTAAAAAAAAAATTTAAAAAAATAGGCAATCACCTCAACTGATACTTTACCAAAGAAGATACACCTTTGGTAAATAGACATATGAAAAGGTGCTTATTATGTCATTAGATAATTACAAATTAAAGTAATAATGAGAAACCCCTATATACTTATTAGAATGGCCACAATCTGAAAACAATGAGAGCACCAAATGCTGGTGAGGACATGGAACAATAGAAACTCTTATTTATTGCTGGTGAAAATGCAAAATGGTACAGCCACTTGGAAACACAATTTGGTAGTTTCTTACAAAACTAAACACTCTTACCATACAGTCAACAATAGCATTGCTTGGTGGTCTGAAAAATGAATTAAAAATTATGTTCATAGAAAAACTAACAGATAGATATATATAGTAGATAATCAGTGAAACATGCAAGCAATATAAATGTTCTTATGTATAGGATGCCTGGGTGGCTCAGTCCATTAAGCATCTGCCGTCAGCTCAGGTCATGATCCCAGAGTCCTGGGATCAAGTTCCATGTTAGTCTCCTTGTTCAGTGGGGAGCCTGCATCTCCCGCTGTCTGCTGCTCCTCCTGCTTGTGCTCTCTCTTTCTCTCTGAAAAACAAATAAATAAAATCTTTAAAAAGTAAATAAATGTCTTTATGTAGATAAATGGATGAACAAACTGTGGTATATCCATGCAGTGGAATATTATTTGAAACTTAAAAGAAATAAATTATCAATCTATGAAAAGACATGAAGGAACCTTAAGTGTATATTACTAAGGGAAAGAAGCCAATCTTAAAAGACCACATCCTGTATGACTCCAGCTATATGACATTCTGGAAAAGACAATACTATGAAAATAGAAAAAGATCACTGGTTTTCAGGGGTTAGTGGGGAAGACAGGAAAATTGTGGGACACAGGAATTTTTAAAGCAGTGAAGTATTCTGTATGATAGTATAATGGTGGATACATGCCCCTGCATGTTTGTTAAAACCCACAGAAGGTATAACACCAAGAGTGAACTTGAATATAAACCAGAGATTTGGGATGATAAATGATTTGTAAATGTACATTCATCAGTTGTACCAAAAGCACCACTCTAGGGGCACCTGCGTGGCTCAGTGGGTCATGATCCCAGGGTCCTGGGATCGAGCCCCACATCGGGCTCTCTGCTCGGCAGGGAGCCTGCTTCCTCCTCTCTCTCTGTCTGCCTCTCTGCCTACTTGTGATCTGTCTGTCAAATAAATAAATAAATAAATCTTTAAGAACAAAACAAAACACTCTAGTGCAAGATGTTGATAGTGGGGTGTGAGGCATGTATGACGGTGGGGGTCCATGGGAACTCTCTGTATTCCACACAGTAGTTCTGCGAAACTAAAGCCAATCTAAAAAAAAAAAAAAAAAAAAAAAAATCTATTAAAAAAACAACAAGATGGAGTCTAAATCCCTTCAATGTTTGTGGTAACAGTTCAAATCTCATTTAATGTTATTTTCCTTGCCCCTAGAACTACTCAAATTCATTTTTTTTTTAAAGATTTTATTTATTTGTCAGAGAGAGAGAGTGAGCACAGAAGACAGAATGGCAGGCAGAGGCAGAGGGAGAAGCAGGCTCCCTGCTGAGCAAGGAGCCCGATGTGGGACTCGATCCCAGGATGCCGGGTTCATGACCTGAGCTTAAGGCAGCGGCTTAACCAACTGAGCCACCCAGGCATCCCAATTCAATTTCTTTAATAGATAAAGGACTATTCAGATTGACTATTTTCTCTGAGTTGTGGCAGCTTAGATCTTTCAAGGAATTGATCCATTTAATTTAGGTCATCCAGTTTAGGAACATAGAATTATTCATAATATTACTTTATTATCTTTTTAATGTCCATGCGATCTGTGATGATACCCCCTGTTTCATTTCTGATACTGGAATTTGTGTCCTCTCTCGTTTTACCTTAGTTAGCTTGGCAAGGATTATATTGATCTTTTCAGAGAACCAGCTTTTGGTTGTGGTCAGTTTTCTCCATTGATTAGCTGTGTTCAATTTCATTGATAAATCTCTAATTCTTCTTCTTTTTTTTCTTCTCCTACATTGCTTTTAATCTGCTCTTCTTTTTCCACTTTGCTAAGGTGGAAACTTAAGTGATTGATTTTAGATCTTTCTTCTTTTTAAATATATGGGATTTCAGTATCATTAATTTCCAAACACCACTTTTTAAAATTATTTTTTTATTTTTGTTAATATATAATGTATTATTAGTCCCAGGCGTACAGGTCTGTGAATCGCAGGTTTACACTTCACAGCACTCACCATAGCACATACTTTCCCCAATGTCCATATCCCTACTACCCTCTCCCTGTCCACCTCCCCCCGGCAATCCTCAATTTGTTTTGTGATATTAAGAGTCTCTTATGGGCCAAACACTACTTTGGCTGTGCCCACAAATTTTAATGCATTGTGTTTTCAGCGTTCATGTACTTAAAAAATATATTTTAACTTTCCCTTGAGGTTTTTTCTTTGACCCCTGTCTTATATAGTCATGTGTTATTTAATCTTCACATATTTGGGGACTTTTCCAGGTATTTTTCTATTATTCATTTTCAGTTAAATTCCATCATAATCTGGGGCACCTGGGTGGCTCAGTGGGTTAAGCCTCTGACTTTGGCTCAGGTCATGATCCCAGGGTCCTGGGATCAAGTCCCACATTGGACTCTCTGCTCAGCAGGGAGTCTGCTTCCTCCCTTCTCTCTCTCTCTGCCTACCTCTCTGTCTACTTGTGATCTCTCTATGTCAAATAAATAAATAAAATATTTTTAAAAATTCCATCATAATCTGAAAGCAGATATTGGCTGATAGTTTTTCTTCTAAATTTGTTAAGGTGCACTAATAAGAAAGTAGTTTATCTTGTGAAGTCATGAGTGGTGTCATGTGAGTTTGAGAAGAATGTTTATTCTCATGATGTTGGATAAGGTAGTCTATAGAATGTCCATTATATTTATTAGATTGGTGTTTTTATTGAAGTCAACTATGTTTACTGATTTTCTGTCAGCTGAATTTGTCCATTTTGGATAGAAGAATTCACATCTCCATCTATGATAGTGGTTTCACACGTTTCTCCCTTCAGTTCTACCAGTTTTTGCCTCATGTAATTTGTTGTCTATCTTTATGCACACATATGTTAAGGATCACTATGTATTCTTGGAGAAGTGACCCCTTCACATTATGTAAAGCCCTTCTTTATTTGTAATAACTCTTATTTTGAAGACTTTTTTTTCTAAAATTAAGAAAGCTATTTCTGCTTTCTTTCTTTCTTTCTTTCTTTCTTTTTTTTTTTTTTTTTGATTTATTTATTTGAAGAGAAAGAGAGGGAGACAGGAAAGTGTAGAGAGCAAGGAAAGGAGAAACTAGCAGACTTCTGCACTCAGCACAGAGCCTGACGTGGGCCTGATCTCATGACCCTGAGATCATGACCTGAGCCAAAACCAAGAGTCAGTTGCTTAACTGACTGTGGCACCCAGGCACCCTTATTCCTGCTTCCTTTTGCATAGTATTAGCATGGTGTATTTTTCTTCATTCATGTACTTTTTGTTTATAAGTACCTTTATAATTGATGTTGATTGCTTGCTGGGAAACCCTGGTGGCTCAGTCAGTTAAATGAGCAACTCTTGATTTTGGCTCAGGTCATAATCCTGGGATCAAGCCCCATGTCAGTCTCCACACTCCAGCATGGAGTCTGCTTGAGTTTCTCTCTCTCTCTCTTTTGCCCGCCCTCTTCACTGCTCATGCATTTGCCAACTCATGTATGCTCCTTCACTCTCTTTAAAATAAATAAATGGAAAAAAAAAAGAATAAAGTTTGTAGCAAACATGCAGTTGCATTATTTTTCAATCCATTCTGATGATCTATGATTTTTTTCTTACTTTTGTCTTTCATTCCTTTCCTGGTTTTTTTGTGGTTTTAATTGAGCAATTTAGATAATTTAATTTTCTCTCCTTTCTTAGTATATCAGTTATACCTCTTCTTTTAAAGGTTCCTCCCATTACTTCAGACCCTGTTAAATTTCACCTTCTGGCATTTTCTAAATCCTGAATGAGTTATCTTTCTCTGACACCACTGTATTTCTTATTACACTATAAAGTGTTTTCTTGTATCTGAAATACAAGTACAGACACCAAAAAGGCATTGCTGAATTATTATGTAAGTAAAAATTCCATCCATACTCTTGCATAACTTTCTTTCCAATTTAATGTTAAAGCCACTCACTGAAATTCAACACACACTTTATTAATTTCATCAGTACTACATAATAACCATGCTAAACTCTGCATATTTCAACAATAAGCTTTTAGTCATGTCATGAATCTGAGAGTAAGAGATATAGATTGACCTTGGGTGGGTCAAATGTGTGGCAAGAGTCCAGTCTCTGCTAGGTTCAGTCCCATGCCTGGGGTTGGCTGGCTGTCATCTGACTGAGACAGGTAAACTCAGGCATATTTTAATAGGATGACAGAAACTCAAGTGATCAAGCTGCATATATAAATGTGTTTTGAAGCCTCTCCACGGCTTTAAGTTTACTAGCATTTATTGGCCATGAATTCATAGAGCCAACTTGAAGGTTAAGAGGTAAAGTAGCTCTTCTTGCCCACAAAGAGCTTACTAATATTAGAAAGTTATATGAAAAAGTGTGGATTAAAGAAGGGTGAAGAAATAGAGCCAAGTGCTTTAATTTTCCATAGTCACTACCTTTTTTTATTGTTAACTAGCTTATGATCTGTAGAGCATATATGTTTGAAAAATATCAGTTAGTAGATCACTTGAATTTTGCTCAGAAAAATGACACAAGGACAATAAATTGAAAGAAAAATGTATTTTAAATTTCTGATGTTTCTTCTAGCATGAAGGATTGCTCAGAAGAATAAAAGTTTTCTAGAAATCTCAGTTTTGGGTGGTGTGTGTGTGTGTGTGTGATCAGCTAGTACAATCAATAGTCAGTAGGCAAGTCTGTAACTACATCACTCAATTGTATAGGCTATATTAAGCTTCTAAAATATGTCATGTGGTGCTGTTTACTGAGCAGTACCTATGTGTTTTACTTGCTATGCTGCATATCAAGCCACTGCAAAACTTAGTATCTTGAAACAACATTTATTTTTCTTACTAATCTGCAATTTGGGCTGGAGATTGCTTAGCTCTGCTCCATATCACATCACCTGGGTCAGTGAGAAGACTGGGGCTGGTTTTGATACCCCCAGTATCTAGGACTTCATACTATGAAGACACAAAGAACTGAGAACTGAAATAGATGAGACTACTAGAACATCTCTTTCTGTTGTCACGTGCTTTCTTCAATATGGAGCCTTCACAACAGAAAGACATGTAGATTTTAACTCATGGACCTCAAGGTCATGTCAGGAAAGAAAGAGAGCAAGAGGAAGCTCTACCACCTTTTGTTACCACACCATGAAATCCATGCAGAGTCACTTCTACCACATAATGCTTGTCACCATGTACAATCCCCTTTGGAGGGTAAAACATTCAGACCTCACTTTTTGATCAGAAGAGTAATCAAAGTTCTAAGAGAGTATGGGACAGCAGAGACATTGTTGTGGCCATTTTTGTAAAGTGCAATTAACCTTAAATGCTCAAGACTGTGGCCCTGTCACAGTGCTCAGATTGCTAGAGGAAGCTTCTCTCTCCCACAACCATTCCACGGACACTAGCATTTCAGCTGATGCTTTGTACCCCTTATGACTTTACATATTTTTAACAAAGTAATCACTGTATGCTCCATTCTTGAGGAATCTGTTCTCTCCTACTACCAAAGCCCTATTAAGGGTTATTAGATAAGCATAGTCACTGAATATGTGCAATATTTTAAAAATACATCAAGTAGTTGATATGTAGAAAAGAAAATGTGTTCTCCTCTTAGATTATATGATGATGGATTCCAGTTATCCAAATAAAGAAAACACTTGGTTCTTTATCAGTTTCAGAAAACATATCTAAAATTAACTTCTTTATTGCTTATAATTTCTGCCTGAAACTATGCCCTTTTATATCATTACCAGAATGTAGAATCTAAATGAACAAAATCCTGTATTTTTTTTAACCAGTGTATTTTAAGTACACAGAACACTTGAGTAAATGAGTAAAATAAAAGTAAAATCAACTATGACTATAAGCAAATAAGGGAGTCATTGGGGAAGTAGGGCTGACCTTCACACACAATGGGTAAGAAAATCTGTCTTGCCAACAAGTTTGACAGGACTTGGGAGTTAGAGACCCCATGTGAGTGAATTTCATTTTTGTTCGCAGGCAAGAAAACTGAGGTCATTTTATTTGGATTATGGAGTTAAGATTTATACTACAATAAACAATGAATTGATCCTTTCAATATATTTCCAGTGGCTGAAAAAATATATATATACTATAGAAACTTCTGGGTTGTTTATAAAAACATATTTAACTAGGCAGGAATCTAGGCAGAAACACTTCAATGTTTCTTAGAGCTCTTAAAAGCTAAGATAAGCCATTCCTATTTTTGTAACAAGTTTTACCAGCTCTATTTATGAGTTAGGTCAAGGATTATGTGGCAAAAGAGTCCATTTAAAGAGAAGACTCTAAACATCTGTCTCTCAGAGATCGTTTTAAGAGGAACTCTGGATATGAAATTTAAGAAACTGAAGTCTTATGAGAGCATCATTCTTTTTTTCCCCAATTGGAACTGATTATTAAATGTTAATGCAAGTCTTTACCACGTCAGATTAAAATTTTGATTTCTGTAAGAAAACAGGTTACATTGAAGTGAATAAATCTTTTGCTGCTATCATTTACCATGAGCATTAGAGGGAGAAGGGGTATGTCAGAGGGAATCACACCTGGATTTATATTCCAATTCCAAGCATGTCTAGCTGAGTGTCTTTGGGCAAGGTATCTAATCTTCGTAAATCTTGATTTTTTTTTTTCCTATTCTCTTAATTGAACATGTGCAACTTAGCCCATGGTTTGGCTTTTAAGATTAAAATGCAATAGCATATTTAAGCATAAAACAGTGTCTGATTAATAAATAATAGTTGATTTGCCACTTACTATGTAAAATAAAATAAATTCAACTTAAAGTTAAATAAAATAATTAAATTAATTGTATTCTTTTCTAATAAAGGAATAAAAAGTAAGTGAGTGTGCAAAGACAATCACAGGGGAGGTAGGGGAAAATGTGCACCATAAGACCAACTTCTCTGTAGTACAAGTGCTAGGGACTATTGGATTTTAGAGGAACTCATGGGGGTGATTAGTTGGCAAATATTTTAATCAACTCATCTAGCATGGCAAGAACCACGGCAAGCAAGATAATATGCAGCAGAGCAGAATGCCCTGGTATAAGGCATAACCATCACATTTAATAAGTATCTCCACAGTCTCTTCTGCAACAGTATAAGTTTTTTATGAGGTGAATAAGCTCATATACACTTATAAATAAGGGCTTGATATTTTCATAATGGAGAAATTATATTAGTTCAAATGTGATTTTTCCTAGCCAGTTAAATTTTGGGTAACACCCATTGAGCACAGCAAGCAATTGAAGACACAGTCCTGTCCATCATGTCATGTCCATTGTCCTCCTGTGGCTCAGACTGACAATCTGTTCTGGGTGTTGTTTTCCTGATGTGTGTGCACTTTAACCTTGTCTTCAGCCCTCTGTCATCCCAGCGATTCCTTAATATGTTTTCCCAAGCTACACTTTTCTTTTAAAGGTAAAGTCCTATATTTCCTGGATGGATTTGTTTGATGTTTGTTTCAATAGGATTTAGTGTGTCTTCTTTAACTAAGCTGCTATTTTATTTGGATTATAATTTTTTTTTGTCTGCATTGTGTTTATAATAGGGTTCGTGTGATCTGCACCAAGTCTACTTTCTCCATGAGACCCATCTTTTCATGCACATTTTTCAGAATATAGGATTTTTAAGAATGCTGGATCACATCAGAGAAGAAATTTGGTTATTACCTCCCATAAAAGCCAGAGAAGTTGAAGTTACACTTGAACTCTTATGAATCCTTCTCTAGAATTGTACTTCAACTTCTGACAACATGTAGGCAATCACTGCCACAACAGCTGATCCCACTGGTAGAAGGTTCCCTCCTGGAACAGCTGGATTTAGTGCATCACCGTCCCCAAGCCCCTGGGCTTTATATGACTACGTTGGTCACTGTCTAATTTCCCTTCATTTTCTCCAGCTCCAACAGAGATTCTCTCCTCAACATTTGTGACTGTTTAGCACTCCCTGGTACAGCATTCAACCCAGTCCCAGGCACACAATAAGGGTTCAGAGTGGGTCCTTGAAGGTCAAAAGCCACTGACATTTCATAGTGTGTGCACATCAGCAGGGACACAGAACAGTCCGTCCAGAGAAGACACACTCACAGTTACCATAATCACATTGTTACTATCATTGTCATTCAAATGTAATTGGTGATGCAGTCCTACATTTTTTAGCTTCTGAAGGTAGGGAGAGTATCAAGACTTCAGCATTTCTAGGATCCTGTTCCATTTCCCGGCAATCATTCTCAAGGTATGTTTTATCCCTGATTTTACAGGTGGTTAAATGTGAAGACCGGATGGTCAAAGCAGTTTATCTACAGGCACACGGGCAGGTATCTGATAGCCCCACTGCGTTCAGAGTCCAGGTGTCCTATTTCCCAGGCCAGATCTTCAGGATCACTATGGTTATTCCCAGGGATTCCTTCTTAGTAAGACATACGAAAGGCTTATTTAGAACACAAGGTTGTGACTCTTGACACATTATCCTTTCTGTTCTTGTGGGATAAGTAGACCAGGAATTAGCATATTTTGTATGGATTAATGCTTTCATTTAATATCTCTGTGGAGAAGGTCTTAGAGCATTGTGTTATGTTTCATGCATGCTGATTTGAGGAAGCAGGGAAGAGAATGCTTATTTGTTGACATTTTGGTTTTGGTAAATAAAGTGACCTTTAGCTTCAGTCACACACTTGAATTTAAGTAAAGATAAATGAAAGTCTGGAAACCCTGGCTAAAAACCAAGTACATTTTGAATGAGGTCTGCCTTGTACTGAAAAGAAAACACTCATTACTCCCTCCTCAGGTCTACTTGGCTTTAAAATACCCAGATCTTCATGAAAGATAGATTAGGTAAACAATTGCTTATCAAACTGTTTCATTTTTCTTCTCAACGGCACTGGTAATATGATTCCTTTCAAAGAGCAGTTTCCTTGAACAGATGGAAAATACCACAGCCCCTGGTACAGTGCCTTTGTGCATTTTCTCTCCCCCCCAGGGAGATCCCCTCAGTGTGTTCAGTGGCTCAGGCACTGTGCTAAGTGGCAAGGCTATGCACGAGACTAGAAATCAGGATAAGAACCCATGCTTTTTCAAAGAAGCAAGATTTAGTACTTTATTTTTGTATCCACATCTTGAGAGTACACTCACCGTCAAGGTAGTAGTAAGACTTCCAGACATGGATTCAAGCTTCTGTCCATATAAGCAGGGATGGTGCTTATGATCGATGTCAGTGATGTTCTGATCATGAGCCTAGCATGAGTTATTTTTCAGAGTAAGCCAATGGACTGTCCAAATAGGTTTGGGGATCTTTCCCTTTTAACGCTGACCTACGTCTCCCGCACAAACCTATTTGGGTTTATGTTCTTATTCTAATTTTTAGGGAAGAATGGTTTTTATTGTATATGCTCCAGTGACAGTTCAATGGAGAAACTAACTTCCCCGCTTACATCTTTTATCTTGGCTTTGCTTCTGGTAACCTGCTTCAGATTCTCTTCAGAAGCGTCCATCCCGCTTTCACAAAATGGGATTATAGTCATACTGGCCTCAGGGGACACATGAAGGCTGCAAATACTCATACCTCATTTTCATAACTTTCTGCTATGTCACTAATGCATGACTGATACATGTGGGTTGCAGAGAATGAGACAGAAAACACACTTCTTCTTTAATCTAAATCTAAATATTTATATAGCAAATATCTCTCCTCTGTGGAGCATCTTAACCTTTGTACATAGAACTCAGCCTCATCCTCCTCACCCCCTTCACCTGGACAATGACACATGATAATTCACAGAGTACTTTGGTCTCTGAGAGACCATTCTTGAAGACTGCAGAGGGCTTTATCAGAACCATCCAAAGGTGACCCTGTAATGGTTAATTTTATATGTCAACTTGACTGGGCTACTAGCTGCCCAGATATTTGCCAACGCATCATTCTGGGCATGTCTTTGAGAGTGTGCCTGGAAAAGATGAACATTTGAATTGGTAGACTGAGTAAAGCAGATTGTCCTCTAATAAAAGTGGGCCTCACCCAATCAACTGAAGACCTGAACAGAACAAAGAGGCACAGAGGGAACTCCTCCTGCTTGAATGATTAGCTGGGACGTTTTTCTTCTAGCCTTTGGACTTGGACTGAAACGTTAGCCTTTCTTAGGACTCAAGCCTACTGGCTTTCAGACCACAACTTAGACCCTCAGCTCTCCTGATTCTCAGACTGCAATTGCTGATTTGGGGACTTCTTAGCCTCTCTAACCTCGTGAGCTGATTCCTTATGATAAATCTCTCTCTTTTTCCGTTTGTCTCTTTCAAAATATATCCTATCCTGTTTGTCTGGAGAACACTGACTAATACAGAGCACAGTTCCATTGGAAGCCTTGTAGCCAGTGTGAGGTAAAGTTGTGTGTCTTTTGAAAAAATTTCTCCTGGTAACCTGTGAAATACTGGACAAAACACATGTATGTGCACATGCATACACACATACTCAATCTTACATATACATACCAAATGCCCTATGAATTCATATAAGGAAGGGGGCTGTTTTCCCAAAGGTCATGTTATCCACAGGCACGCCCATGAGCCACAGACTGAGTGCATCTTTCAAATGATCTCAGAGACTAGTTTTGGTTTCTATTCCTTATCTTTTTCCTTTTCTATACTCATTTCCAGGCTATGTACTTGAAATAATTCCTAGAGCTTTAAATTGTTGTAGTATTTTCATCAGAAACTTGGAGCCATTTATACTCCCTTCCCCCAATATATCGAAACCATCTTTTAATTCTGTACCAATCGGCCAGAAGCTTCTCATTTCAAACATTTTTCCCTTTGAATGTCTAAATTGGATTCTTTAGCATTTGTGCCTTTCCTCTTAGAGAACTCTACATGAGGAAGGGGAACTGTGTATTAAGGACATATTCCGCCCATTCCAGAGAAAACCCTTAAGCATCCCTGGATCGGGATTCCATGGCGTGTAGACACACCTCTCCTCTACTCGGGACTGGGAATCCCACTCTTCAGTGGTCATGTCGTAGCATCACAGATGCAGTGATTATAGCATTATGACAAGGTTAACACACTGAGGCCCGGGTTTGACCTGTTTGGTGGTCTGCCTTATGCCAGCTTTTTAGGCCATGTCTGAACGTTATTGGTGCTCAGTAAATAAGCTCAAAAGAGTTGCAATAACTCATGCATTCAAAACACATTTCCCGAGTGCCCATTCAGAGCCACGAACTATGAGAGAAAAAGTGAGTGGAATGCAAAAGAAAGAATGCTAAGATGAAAAGCAGTCTTAAAGTAAAAAAACCCAGCACAGACACAGAAATAAAATGCTAAGTGTTGGCTACAGGGAAGGAACTAGTAGAAGGAGCTTCAGTAGCCTGGCATGGTTTTCTGTTTTGCAGCTTGTATTTGGAAGGCAGATTGCACTTTTTCCCCTCAGCTCATCTTCTTTTTATGAGCTGTTAGGCAACGAGGCAGAGCATTTTACCCTATTTTCATCCAATATTTTAGTTCTCAAGTTTTCCATGAATGGAAGTACAAAAATTGAATTATAGAAAGAATAGATACCTCGTAGCAATACCAAAGTGATTTCAGAGTGATTTTTAAAAGAGGATTATTAAATTGAACCATACCAGTGTGTCATGTTGTTATTTGTTTGGTTGATATTCTTCTTCAGATGTTGTTTTGTTTTGTTTTGTTTTTATGACAAGAAATACCAATTCAGCTATTTGGAGATATTTATTATAACAATGATTTCATCTCAGTTTCTGTGGCGGGAAAAAACAAACAAAACAAAACAAAACAAAAAAACCTGCTTAAACTACCTACTGTTAAAATGGAAGGATTTTAAATCAATCAAAGTGGATGACAGAAAGAAAGTCCTGGTGACTATCTGCAGAACTTATCTCTAGCGGCCTGGAGAGTCACTGGGAAAACTGGAGCCCTCCAAATTTACAGATGGTCCCTAATCAATGTGAGTGGATTCCAAAAAGAATCGGATGGAACGTTGAAGAGAGGTAAGGAAGCAAAGATAGATTATGATGTGAAATGTAACTTAACTAAGTGTTTGGTTTTCAAAATCAGTCTGGCTTTTTACTGTAGAAGAGTGTTAACAACAACAATAAAAAGAACTAATATGAATTGAGCATTAGTGCGATGTCAGGCTCTTTGCTAATTGTAAAGTATCAGTGTTAAACTTCAGAACAAGCCTAGGGGATGTTTATTCTTAATATGGCCGGCTAATGACTGGAGCTATAGCAAGAGCCTGTGAGCACTAAACCAGGAAGTGGCAGATTAAAAATGAAAGCTTAATCTAAAAATTTTAAAAACTGAATTTTAAAGAAAATAAGCTCTTTGAAGTCAACGTTCTTTGACATCAGGTTTTATGACCTCCCAGAGCTGAAAAGAGGGAGGGGAAAAAAACAAAACAAAACAAAAAACAAACCAACAAAAAACAGAAGTGGGAAAAAAAAAAATGTTGGTCAGTGCATATTCTGACAGAAATTTATATTCAGAGGCTTCTATCTCTTGTCCCCTACTCTCTTTTTTAGTCCCTCTTCTTGGTCCGAACACTGACATTTCAAAAATATCTCAACCATACCCCTTTTTGCCACACACGAATGCCAGCATATTCGTACCGTCTTTACCCAGCCCCCCACACCTCCACGCAGACACTGTTCCAGACCTTCCTAGAATGAGCGAACATTCAAGGGTATGCTGTCCTTAGACACTCCATTGCAAGTGTTTTTTAGAAAGTTCATTAAAACAGACTGCGCCCGTATTTCCTGATGCTGCCCTCTATACACTAACAGACAAAACAAAAACGAATTAGAAACAAAACAAAAATACCTCTCAATGAATCAGAGGAGTGTGGAGCAGCTTAACTGTCTGCCTTTGTTTTTTATCTTCACAGAAGTATTACAGCTGTGAGTGAAGAGTGGCCGGCCTTTATTCTAAAAAATCAAAAACCTTTTTGGGCTCACTTTGCAAAAAGAAAGAGATTTGGCACTGCCGTCTCATTTCGTTTTCCACCTACGCCGCTGTCCATCAGTCCTTTTCAGACTCCTCGAGGTAAGCACAACGCAGGTTTGCCAGCCCTGTGGAGTATCAGATAGGGGATTAAATTTCCCTACTGTTTTAGAGTGCTCCAGTCCGGCACCTTCATGCAATTATTTCTCTTGATTATTGAATCATATTCCCAGCGTTTTACAGAGAATATCAAGTGAGAATTTCATTTAAAAGAGAGAGAAAGAGAGAGAAAGAGAGAGAGAGAGAGAGAAATACCTTGGTTTGTGAAAGAGGAAAATAATATTAGGTTTCTTTGTATTTCCCTAATACTTAATTTCAAAAGATTTAGTTTGGAGGGCATCAATAATGTATTGCTACCAAGAGTTAATTGACAATATTCAGAAATCAAGCATGCCATCTTTATTAACAATTATCCCTCCAAAGGTAGTTTGTTGTACAGGGTTTCATGTCTCCGATGATACAAAACTGGTGTTCTGGTGCAAAGGAATAAGTTCAATAATCTTGGGTGACTGTAGGAAGGAGTATAGTCTATATCCAAACCCATCCTCTGGGTCACCTTATGATTTTCACAGGCCCTGGTCTCTTCTCTGCTTATGGGCTCCTTCTTCAACTAACTACTGTCACGGCCAGCACGACAAATCGACCAGGGTAACCGTGAGGACTAAGAGGATGATGAAAAAAGGTTAAGAGACAAAAAGATGGAGGCAGGAGGGACACTGAAGATGATGTCCAACAGTGCCAATTTTATTCCATATCTTACAAGCATTTATAAGGCAGACCAGAATAGAAGGAGCATTACATCAGTACATAGTCAGTACCACAAGTTTCTATAACAGGATTACATTAACTACAAGCAAACCTTGTGACGCCAGATAGTTTCGGCTAAAGCCATCAGCAAGACAATCAACCAGGGAGTGGGTCATGGGAGGTACAGAACTACAAGGACTCACTAAGACTTCAGGACCTCCGCCACATTGTTCCCTTCTGTAGGGAGAGTTGTGTGGGAAGTCACGTAGGCGAGCGCACGACACATAGCACAGACCCTTTCTCAGTGCACTCAACTTTCCTGTCCTTAACCTTGTCAAGGTGTCCGGACTTTGAAGGAGACACAAGTCAGGGCCTGGTTTGGTCCTCAACTCCAACCATGCTGTGGCCTCCAACAAACTACATAAATGATAAAATTGCATTTTATGATTATTTGAGTATAAAGATGAATATAATCCAGGATGGTTGTGTTCACTTATTTTTCTGGTTTTATAAAAATTAAAGCTTCGTTGGCCACCCTTAAAACTACTGTGGGTCTTAAGACATTATGGCTACTGTGCCTAATGGATAAGTTGGTGCTGCTGGCCTGGTCAAGGTCAGGGTGGGAAGCTACACACATGGTACAATTTTTTTTTTTTTTTAAAGATTTTATTTATTTATTTATTTGACAGACAGACAAGAGATCACAAGTAGGCAGAGAGGCAGGCCGAGAGAGAGGAGGAAGCAGGCTCCCCGTGGAGCAGAGAGCCCGATGTGGGGCTCGATCCCAGGACCCTGGGATCATGACCTGAGCTGAAGGCAGAGGCTTTAACCCACTGAGCCACCCAGGCGCCCCTCACATGGTACAATTTAAGGGTCATTTTGAGATTGTGATTTTCCAAAACTCCACAGTGTATGTTAGTACTGCTCTCACTTGATGGTTGCTCTAAGATGTTTGCTTTTTACATGGCTCCTTCGAATGGAGATCTGTGGCTCCCATGGACACTGTGAAGGTATTATTCAGCTCAAGGCAACAGGAATTTTCAAGATGAATTTTCTTATTATTTCAGTGGAGTTCTCAATTTCCTGTGCATTCCCAGAACCTGCTCTATTTCCAGTCTTTCTCAACTCATGGAATGTCGATATTTTCCTTCCAGCTTGCTCAGTCATAATCCAGGAGACACCCTTGACTTCTCTCTTTCTCTCATATCCCATATCAATCAGATAAGAAATCACATTTTCTCTACCTTCAATAAAAGTTCAGTACAGGTCCCCCAAAACCCATTGCTATCACTCTCTGGATTATCACAATAGCCTCCTACTCAGTTTCTCAGTGCATATCCTTTTCCCTCTTCTAAACATTCTCAACACAGACGCCACATTATTCCTTTAGAGTAAAACATTGCGTGTCATCCATCTGCTTCATATCCTTTGGTGACAATGCTTTTCTCACAAAGTACAAGCTCACAAAGTACAATGCTTTTCTTCACAAGGCCTTACAGAGTGCCTACAATCTGGCCTCTCATTCCCTTCTGTTGTCATCTCCTATGTCTCTCCTCCACGATCACTACCTGCTAGAACCCTACGGCTCTAGAACCCTACTACTAGGCACTCTCTGCCTCAGGGTCTTTGGACTGAGTGTTCCCTCAGATTCCTTTGTTGGTCAACCCCTTGACTCCTTCAGTGCATATCTCTATGTCACTATCTCAGTGTAACCAGTAGTATACACCAGTACATACTTTTTTTTTTTCTAATTTTTTTTTTTTTAAAGAGATTACAAGCATGCAGAGAGGCAGGCAGAGAGAGAGAGGGGGAAGTTGAGAGCCCCATGCAGGGCTCAATCCCAGGACCATAAGATCATGACCTGAGCTGAAGGCAGAGGTTTTAACCCAATGAGCCGCCCAGGTGCCCCCAGTACATACTTTTTGAGTGACTGGAATAAATGAATGTGTGGACTGGGTGAAAAGGTTACCCTTAAAGAGACATCAGAGGGGTGGGCTGGTATATAGTCAATTGAACCTCATGCATTGTTTCCTGAAGGAAGAGTGTGCTTTGCCATTTTTAAAATATTTTACCTGGGACTGGTGCCACAGTCTAAAATTATAAGCATGATCTCCTTCAGGGGCACCTGGGTGGCTCAGTGGGTGAAGCCTCTACCTTCGGCTCAGGTCATGATCTCAGGGTTCTGGGATTGAGCCCTGCATTGGGCTCTCTGCTCAGCTGGGAGCCTGCCTCCCCCTCTCTCTCTGCCTGCTGCTCTGCCTACTTGTGATCACTCTCTCTCTGTCAAATAAATAAAATAAAATCTTGAAAAAAAAAAGGAAAAGAATGATCTCCTTTATTATTTTTCTTTATCCAATTGGCCCAGCTACAGCCAATATAAAAGTTTGGTTGAGTATAGTCTTTTTTTTTTTTTTTTTTTAAATTTTCTTAAGATTACTTCTGATCCTGATTTAGAACACATATTGAATGGAGAACAAATACCCCTATAAGTCCTTGAAACTAAGGGACTTTCCCAACAGATCAATGATTTGTGATGTGGACATTGCTGCACTTGCATTGTTCAACCTAGAAAGAAACCAGGATCGGGAGTGAAGATGGGGCTTCTGACCAGAGAATCATTGATGCCAGAGCAGAGGGATGTTTTGGTCCTGTGCTATAGATGCATCTGAAAATATTATGTCATTATCCTACCCCAGAAAAAAGATATAGAAGTATGACTACATCTTAGATACAACAATTTAGAGATCTAGAACTCCAGATTTTAGAAAACTTATAATTTTAAAAATGCTCTGTTTTAGTAGTTATTTTAACTGTTTAACATTAAAATAACAGTTTAATATGAAACTATTTTTAGAATATTTTGAGAGCTTTCATAGGGAGGTTTAAGGATTTGTTTCAAGGCACTTTATAAGGACTTCTAGGCTTTTGTGAGAAACCCAACATTCTAACAGGATAAACTGATAATAGTGCAGAGGTTACCCTGAAAAATCAAAATCGATATCTTACTTCAAAAAGTTAAATTGCAAAGAAGCATTGTATTAAAATAGAATAGATCAATTGGTCAGGACAGACCTTATAACATCCCTTATAAAGTGCCAGGGAGGAAGGGTGCACGTTGATTACTCACTTCTGTGCAGTAGAAATTCCTTCTCACTCTCCCTCTCTCTTGTTTTTGTTTGGGAATTCATGATTTTTTCTTTTCATGAGTTTATACTCATACTCCTTTTTTAATCCTACCCCCTTCCCACACTTTCATAAATAGCCAATAAGAGTCACATCCTTATAGACACTGAAAAAGCCACCACATAGTTTTCCTTACTCTCGATTTCCCTTCACCTCATCTCTGCTCAACTTGCTCATTCTTTAAGGTTCATCCAAAATGCCTATTCCTTTTTAACACTTCCCTTCATATCTGGGTGAGACTATCTGGATCTTTTCTCTGCATTTAGGTGGCACATTTAGGTAGTAATTACTTTGATTAGGCATACACATCACTCTGCCTAGCATTAGAGTCAATATTCTATGGTCTTGTCTCACCTGTTGAGGGTATGTCCCTTGAAAGCACAATTAGTCTGTCTCATAATATTATAACACAAGTTCTTAAGTATAACAAGTTTCCTGGGGATATTTGTTGAGTTGAAATGAGATTTACCAGGAGCCTGATGTCCATCTTCAAAAATTTAAGTAACTATCCTTGAAGACAGCTCAGACTTATCTATGATTTCAATAGTCATGTTTGGAAAAATGGGTAAAAGTCAAGGAAAATTAAAACAGTGTTGAGGATCCTCAAAAGTTAATGAATATTCTTTTTTTTTTTAAAAAAAAACTTTTTTTCTAAAGATTTTATTTACTTATTTGACAGAGAGAAATCACAAGTAGATGGAGAGGCAGGCAGAGAGAGAGAGAGGGAAGCAGGCTCCCTGCTGAGCAGAGAGCCCGATGCGGGACTTGATCCCAGGACCCTGAGATCATGACCTGAGCTGAAGGCAGCGGCTTAACCCACTGAGCCACCCAGGCGCCCAGTTAATGAATATTCTTGATATTAGAGTTAGGGCATTCTAACTTACACTAAATGAAGATTTGTCAGAAATTTTTAAGACTTCATGAAGGTATTAAACATTCTGATACTTGAAACATTCTGTAACAGACACCTTTAAGTATCTGATTTTCTATGTCTCTGTGATTCTGCAATTCATGTCAGTAGAAAACATGCTTTAATTTGTTAAAGTTCAATCATATTTAATTCAGAGGTTTGTTTGAAGAAGAATATGATACAATGCTTATGAAAATGCTAAGATCATACATACACATAATAACTATTTTTCAACAAATCTGAGAAGTGATACAATATTTATTTATTTATTTATTTATTTATTTATTTTTAGAGAGAGAAAGAGAGCAAGCAGGGAGAGGGGCAGAGGGAAGAGAGAGAATCTCAAGCAGACGCTATGCTGAGCCCAGAGCCCAATGTGGTGTTCCAACCCATGACCCTAAGATCATGACCTGAGATGAAACAAAGAGTCTAATGCCTCAACCTACTGAGCCACCCAGGCACCCTGATATATAATATTTAAAACAAAACAAAACAAAAATCAATGTGTTTTTAGAGTTACAGCATTACACACAAATCAGCATGTTATTATTTATTAAAATATGCATAAGTGTCTCATAAGTGAAGATTCTCATTGGACTGGAAGTGCCAGAGCCAGTCTCATGCAGATTGGAGCAAAGGTGGTAGGACTAAGTTCTGGGTCCTCATGTTCAACCACTTAGCAATGACCTCTATCTGGGTGTCCTTCAAGCATACTAAAATCACCCGAAACATGGAAATTACTATGCTCCACCAAACCTGCCCCTTCTGAGATGTTCTCTGATTTTAAGGTTGGGCCAATTATCCAAACCATTGCCAAAAATTTTTGTTGTAATGCTGATTCCCTTCTCCTCTCTTGATTCTCATTACTTGGTTTTTGCAAGGAGCCATTCAATAAATAAATCCATCTTCTCTACATATGTTCTTAGCAAAAAGAAAACTCAAAGGATCGTCAGGTAGTAACCAAAACATTATCTTCATGACTGAATTTCAGATGTGGTTTGAACTGAACTCAAATGTGCCCATTCACTAACTCCCCGAGTTAGACACAATCTAATTATCCAGAATTATCCACAGGCAGAATCATCCATGCAGTCATAGAAAGAATTGCACTGAGATAGGTCTTCTCATTTCCAAGGTAAAATTTGGAGTTACACTGTCCAGCGAGATAGACACTAACTACATGCTGTTAATGAACACTTGAAATGTGCTAAGTCCAAATTGATACGTGTAACAGGTATCAAATACATATCAACTTCCAAACAGCACTAAAAAGAATGTAGGATATTATACTAGTATTTTTACATTTATTATATGTAGAAATAACAACATTTTGAATACGTGGTATTAGATAAGCCTCATTATTCTGTTTGCTTTTCATTCTTTTTAAGCTGTCTTGCTTTACGTTCTTCAGAGCAACTTCACATGCCCTTTAAAATTAAGTGTAAATTTCAAAGCAAGGTATAAAATGCTTTTTATGATATAATCACTCCTTTAGTTTTATCCTTGTACTTTCTATTCCAGCAGCCAGATCACTTTAAGATTAAAATCTTAAAGTTTTAAAATTTTCCTTTGCCTCTGGGTCCTTGCATATTTTTCCTGGAACGGTTTTAACCAATTCTAGGTCTGACTACAGCCTCTTGATCTCTAGCTTTTTAATCCAAATATTATTTCATCTATGAAACCTCTTAGAATCTCAAGACTGAATATGTGTCCTTCCTATGCCCTCCTGTAGCACTGTGTGATTAACATTATCATCCAACTTAATCACACGGTACTTAATTGTCCCTGGCCACTTGGTTGTCCTGTCCACTTCATTTTATGTTCTTGGAGGTTACCTTGTGTGTCATTTCTTTCAACCTCTCAGAGCCTAGTACCTTGCCTCATATAATAAATGTTTCAAATGTATATGGGGTATAGAAAAGAATCCATGAACAGTAGGGAAAAAGTCACTTCAATTGGTCATAAGAACAAAATTCCATTACACAGATGAAAAAATATTTTATAAACTCTAGCTTGTGATTTTCTTATGGCTACACGTACGTTTCTTTGTGCCCTCTGCACCTAGCATTTTCCCTATATATAGTTTATGTATAGATGCTGTCTGAATAAACGAGTGACTAAAATAGGCCGTCCCATAGTTTAAAAAACTAATATAAAGTAAATTATCAGAGCATAAAAATGCATTGTTGCAATATTGTTCTTTTGAACCAAATTGAAAAGTGTAAGTTGTTTCTCAACGTGCATTTCTTTACTCAGCTGAAAATACACATTCTGTAAGTTTTAAAATAGCCATTCCTTTCTATTTGTCTTTTGCCTCTCATGAATTAGGCCAGCACACATCATTTCTACACTACCCAAAGCCAAACTCTTAAACTATTTCCATTATACATTCATCCCAATGGAAATAATGACTTCCATTTACCACAGTGTCAGAGGCCAGTGAAGCCAAATCAGCCACAGCTGCATTGTTTTATAACAGAAGATAATGCTATCCCCACTGTAGTTACAAATGTGATTTCTTCAGAGTTCAAATACTCTTAGAGCTAAACTGTGATTTGATGTCTAATGGTCAACTCATGTTCTGGGGATTAAGTTAATTAAAACAGTTGCCCTACTCTATTAAAGCTCCCCGTAGACTAATTATTAAAGTGCCAAGCACCATTACAGACCTACAGCAATTGAAAGTCACAAAGGGAGTTGCTTATATTATGGGAACTCCAGAACTCAGTAGATTATCGCCCGTAGTAAAAGAACATGCACACTGAGAAGTAGATTACCTTCTCCACAGCCACTGAGCTATTATAAAATGTACAAAGGAAAAGCCAAATGTACAAGCATTTGGATTCATAGCCTTTAGAATCTGCAATTTCCAAAGCTAGTCAAATACCAGAAAAGCAGCTTGGTAAAGTGCGAAGGGCTCTGTTCTGGGAATCCGGAACATGACTTTGAGTCCCAGATCTCTTCAACTGTCAGGGTAAACATCGGTAATTCCCTTCATTCTAGCCATCAAATGCCTCCTCTATGACATGAAGGGTATATGTGACCAGTGATTCTATTTTAATATTTATTATTTCTGATAAAATATTATTTTAATATTTTAATATTTCTGAGATAATCAGAACTTGAACCAAACAAAATCTTTAGAAGAAAGGTACAAGAGGATGGCATAAAGTGGAGAATGCAGGGTCTAAACCACAGTACTTCCTCCTCTTTTAGAAATTTTCAAAGAATTTTGTTGTACAGAATATACTTTCAAAGCTTTTATATTCTTTACCGATACAGAAAAGAGGTATTTAATTCTGCTTTTCTTAGTAAATTTCACCAAAGTCATAAGCAAACAAATCAAAACCACAGTGAGTTATCACCTTATACCTGTTAGAATGTCTAGTATCAAAAAGACAAGAAATAACAGATGTCGGGGAGGGTGTAAAGGTAAGGGAACCCTTGTGCACTGTTGGTGGGGATGTAAACTGGTGAAGCTACTATGAAAAACATTATAAAGTTTTCTCAAAAAATTAAAAATAGAGATACCATAACACCCAGTATTTCCAATTTGGGATATTTTCTCAAAGAAAACAAAAACACTAACTCAAGAAGATATAGGTACCCCTTTGTTTATTGAAGCATTATTTATAATAACCAAGATATGGAAGCAGCCATAGCGTTCATTGGTAGATGAATGGATAAACAAAATATGATATACCCCCCCAACACACACACACTGGAATGTTACTCAGCCATAAAAAAGAGTGGAATCCTGTCATTTGTGACAATCTGCATGGACCTAAAGGTTATTTTGCTAAATAAAATAAGTCAAACAGAGAAAGACAAATATCATACGATTTCACTTATACATGAAATCTAAAACAAAACAAATAAACAAACAAAATCCAAAAACAGACTCATAAATATAGAAAACAAACTGGTGGTTGCCAGAGGGGTGGTGGGTGGGGGAATAAGCAAAATAGATGAAAGGGACAAAGAGATACAAACTTCCAGGTATAAGATAAATTAGTTACGGGGATGAAAATATAGCTTAGGGAATATAACCAATAATATTGTAATAACTCTGTATAGTGACAGATGAAAGCTACATTTACTATGATGTGCATTTTATCATACATGTAATTCTCCAATCACTATGTTGTACACCTGAAACTAATAGAATATTAGTTACAACTATACTTCAATTAAAAATAAGTTACTTGATGAAAAAGAAGTCATAAGCAAACAAATTTAATTTTTTTCTTTATATACTTTTTCAAAACATGCACATTTTCTTTCCATAAAAAGTCAATAATAATTAGGAAAATAAATTAAAAATTGTGATACTTGTATTTAAATAATGGAAAAAGCATTGGTTATAAAATTAGACTGACCCAGATTTTAATTCTACTTTTAATACCTTTGTGGATCCAGGACAAATTATTTTTTTTCTCTTAGAACTTTGGTCCACATCTCTCCCTCTTTCTCTCTCCCTTGATCTCTCTCTCTCTCCGTATATATATGGAGAGCTATGAGATGGGAAGTATATAACCCACATCATAGCTCTATTGTCAAAATTTGGTAGGACATATTCACCCACCTATACATCATGCAGTGGAAACTTAAACTCATTTCCTTTCTACTTTTATAGAGCAAAGAGGTAATATTCTCTTTAGAGTATGCTTAATATGATCAAAGTTTATTTTACTTCTGAAGGCTGGGTTCAAAAACATTTAATAGATGGGTGTATGGTATTTCATGCCATATTCTGACAAGATATGCAATTATCACAACAATAAGGACAGAAATTTTGGAAAATATTAGGACAAGAAAAACCAAGGCAAGGAATTGGATAGCTGTGTAGATAATTATTCTCTCAGGGTTATCTATGAGCTATCACAGACATCAGGGATTTGGCTCCTCTTGTTACATGGAGTTGATTTTCAAGCCCGTAAGCCATTAAGATATAAGACTTAAATCTTTTCATTTTAGATATGGCGACACAGAAAAAATTTTAAAAATCAGCTTTCTATATTAACTTCCCATTTATATAAGTTTAATATCAACTGGCAATATTTTTGTTACTTGTCAGCCAGCAAATCAGTTTGGGAATCATTTTGCGTAGTCAATAAATCATCTTGTAAAATCCCGTTTCTCACTAGAGTTAACAGCAATACCCATTAGGAAGCAGCAGTTCTCATTATTACTCCAAGAGGTGTGAGGCCATCAAAGTATATAAGCTCTGGCAGAGCTCATTCATCAAGGTAGGAAATCTGTTTCCAGCATTAAAACAGAGGCTGAGAAACACTAGAGACCAGTAGTTGAGTGAAATAAGTAGAAATAAAAAACTGGAAAGAGAATTACAGAGAGAAGAAAATATAGTTTATCTAATGTTGCATGTGTGAACTGAAATACACACACACACACACACACACACACAATTATCGATATGACCTTGACCTTTACAAATATATGAAAGTGAAGGCTTATTTTACAGAGTTCTATATTTACAAAAAGAACAAATTAAATGTAGAATTATGTAAAAAAATTTTTAAGCAGATTCTTTAGTCTGTGATAAGTCTGAAGATTCAGACATTATATCTGATAATATTATTCATTCCTTAATGGTAGATGTGCTATGGAGTTCAATAACAAAACAAATTACCCTCTCTCTGAAAACATGCAGCTAGAATAATCTCAAGATTCATTCTGACTGGATCGTTCAGTCAGGTCAAGCTGCAGGGTACATTTATTTTCTAAGAAGCTTGGATGGCACAGTCACAAAAAAATTAATACTTATAGTTTCCAACTGGATACAGACCAGAATACTGGTTCCCAAGAGTAACAGATGAGATGACTCTCAGAATCTACTTATTGATTCATGGCTTGAAATGAACAAAAAAATTTGGGGTAATTTCACACTTATCTTTATTATCAGTTAATTTTTTAAATTCAAAACTATCCAAATTGAGTAACGTTGGTAATGTTATAAAACATGCAAAAGTAAGTAGATCCAAAAGTGAAATCAGCCTTTTCAATTGAGTAAACATAATAATGGATAACATTGTCAGATAGTCAATTTGATAATAGCATTATTGTCAATCATTAATAAGGTTTCAGTCAATCATGGCCTATCATCTACTTCAGTTGATCACATTAACTGAGTAACTGCTAAGTGCCCACTTAATATTGCCATCATAATGGAAAAAAAAATGTTGTTGGTGAGATATGCTGGTGGGTAACTAACTTGATTTATCATCTGTTTTCACCAAAATATCAAAGAGAACATATCACACCAATGACCTTGTGCTCTCAAACCTAGGAAATGTACCAGTATGATCATTTGGATTTATTGGATGAAAAGGAGAAAAAAGAGAGAATATCAAACTGATTTATTACCTATCATAGACCAATTTCTTTCTTCTAAATTTTCAAATGAATGGGAATTTTCAAGTTCCCAAACTTTGAAATGAATGGGAAGTTCAGCGAGCTTCAGAGAGTGGTTTGGCTACAAGAGACTAGATGGGATTTTCACAGTTGTGGGGACCAGTAAATCTACAAGCAGTCCCTGGCCATGTCTATTGCCATTTTAGCTCCTAAATGACACCCTTCAATGTCTAGAATGGCTGCCATACAAAGATTCCTAGTCGTGAAAGATCTTTTTTTTTTTTTAATATGGGAGCCTCTTACCTTCATTCTGACATCATAAGTCAATGTCCACATCAGGAGCCATGGAGAAAAGAGGAATTATTTAGAGAGTCGTGTTAAATCACCACCCAGAATTTTCTGTAAAGCACTTGGTAAATCACAAAAATAAACAGAGTTATTTTACGATAACCCAGTAAATTACCAACAGCACCATCATAAATCAGCCTGTGGCATAACTATATTTTTAGTCCTAACATTTCCCACATGAAAGACTCTCAATTTACCTAAAATGTTTTCTGTTGTTTCCCAGTTGCTGACTGGCTAGTGACACCATTACAAGTTGCAGGGAAAATAAATTTAGAACAAATATCTGTGGAAGGACCATTTCAGTGTCTGACAGCAATTACAATCAAAGCATACTATATTTTCTCATTGTCAAATGAATATGAGCTGGAACATCTTCAATACTGCTGTTTTATTATCATTTAAATGTGTTTCTAGCACACAAGACATTGGCAATATCGGGCAACTGGGTTTTGATCACAACAGCAAAAATCGAGTTTTCTGCTCTGGGCCATTGCTTTCTGAAAGAACTGCTTGAAGATTGATAGGAAGCAGAGAATGCCCAGTATAATTTGTCTCCATGGCCTCATTGTCTGTGTCTGTCTGTCTGTGACTCTGTCTCTGTCTCTGTCTCTTTCTTCTCTCCGTACCTTCATTGTCCTACATTGCTGGGAATTTTATTTTATTTTATTTCATTTTACAGCACTTAAAAATAAATTTACTCTACTTAATTTGACTAATTTCTTATTTAATTTGTAGTAGAATACTGGACATTTTCTTTTCTAAACTTATATTTGGCTACGTAGCTAAATAAATAGTCACCGAAGTAGTGAACAAAACAATATACTATAAAAAACATCAGATTCTTCAGAGCTATGGCAAAATTGTCAATCTTGAATTTTCCTGTGTCCACCAATATGAGCTGAATGGCTGATCAGAATAGTTGTGAGCACAATATAAGTGCCGCATTCTATTTGATGTAAACAGAGAAATAATTTTAAAGTATATGAAAATGAATAGAGAAATATATCAGCTATATTTTTGAATACTTAATCATGTCATTTTCTGATCACAAAGCCAGAGTTTTCACATTGTTAAGTAGTCTGACAAACCATAAGTGTGTAACTTACAAAGTAAAATGGCAGTCCAAATATTGTTTGAGAATGCATGACTGTTATGCCCTGAATTGCAGAGAAATCGCTGAGGTGCTGTGGGGGGAACTTGCTGGAATGCACCTTCTGGAGTGTTAGGGAAGGACGTTCACAAGCAAAATTTCCTAAGGAGAAGTTCCTTGCTGTTGCCAAGCCAACTATAATGCTCTGCGGGATCCCAGGGCTGGAGAAATTATTATAGAATCTTGGAGCTGGAGAAACCACAGTGCCTGAGGACCCAAACACTAGAAAAGTCCCTTGTTCTGCAGGAGCCTGCAGAGAGCATACTGGAAGCAGGAAGACTCCTTTCTCCTGTAATGTCTCTGGAGTGCTCTCGCCTGACAATGCTTAACCTGGACCAGTGACAAAGAAAAACTGTAAAGAGCTCAGCTTCATTTTCTCACAGCTGGCAATGAAGTAGAATTTGCAACTACAAGGAAATAAATTGATAATTATGATGACACTGTGAAAATTAATTTATTGGGAAAAAACTAGTATTTAAGCAACAATATGAAGAGATTGAAAGAATTATCCAGAAGAAGACATTTCCAGGGAGAGGGATGCATGTTGAAATATGCCCAGTGTTACCAAGGAACAGCAAAGGGATCTATATGGTTGAAATGAGAAATCGCTGAAGAACAGAAAGGAAAAAAGCAATTGTATCATGTAGGGTATTTGGTAATTTTGTAAGATGTCAACTCTGAGGGAAGTGGAGTTTTGAGAAAAGAAGAGTTATGGTTTGATTTTCATTTATGCAATTAACATTAGCTGCTGTTTTGAAAACAAGAGCGGGAAGTATAGTGGGAAGAACTGCAAAAAAGTTATTGCACTAACCCAAATGAAAATTAATGATGGCTTGGATGGAAGTGTTAGCAATGGAAATTATAACCCTGGTCAACTTCTAAATATACTGATATTTGGAAGAATCAATAGATTTTTCATGATGGATTGAATGTAGACCCAAAGATAACTTCAAGGTTTTTGACCTGTGAAGCTAGAATGATGGAATTGCCATCAACTTAGATTGGAAAACTCCTTTTGAGTGAAATGGGGAAAAATTCAGATTTTGCTTTTGTTCATACACATTTATTTATTTATTTATTTATTTATTTATTTATTTATTTGAGAGAGACAGTGAGAGAGAGCATGAGCAAGGAGAAGGTCAGAGAGCGAAGCAGACTCCCCATGGAGCTGGGAGCCTGATGTGGGACTCGATCCCAGGACTCCGGGATCATGACCTGAGCCGAAGACAGTCGTCCAACCAACTGAGCCACCCAGGCGTCTACAAAATGTCTATTTGGAGATGACCAGCAAATGTCAAGCAGGCAGTTACATATGAAGATCAGGAAGAAGTCTGAGCTAAAGATAAAAATTTGGGGGTTGCCTGGGTGGTTTACCAGGTCAAGTGTCTCCCTTTGGCTTAGGACATGATCTGAGAGTCCTGAGATCCAGCCCCTGCTCAGGTTCGCTGCTCAGCAGGGAGCCTGCTTCTTCCTCTCCTGCTGCTCTCTCACTCTTGCTCTTTCTCCAATAAATAAATAAAATCTTAAAAAAAAAAGATAAAAATTTTGGATTTATGGGCATATAGATTTATTTAATGATATGCAACTGAAGAAGTTACCAGAAGAGTAATGGCAGATAGAGATCATTGAGGTACAAGAACTGAACTCAGGGGTACTCTACTGCCGACCTGTGTGGAAGAGATGACCAGGTAGGAAATGTAACTGAGGAGGAGCAACCAGTAAGATATGACAAAAACTCAAAGTGCCTGGTGTCCTGTGTACTAGCTGGAACAAGATCCTAACTGAAATGGAATTTTAAAAACATGGAAGAAGAGTTGTTGACAGCATTAAGTGTAGATGACTAGTTTTAGCACTTTCAATGTAAAAGAGCAACAAAAATGTAATTGTGAGAAAAAAATGGAAATGCGTTTTTCTTATCTATTTTTAAGTGAACATTTATTTCAGAATTAATGTATCGGTTAATAGAACTGGTAGGCATAGTTTTTATTATTACTGGTAATTTTGTTTGTTTTTGGTTGTTGGTTTTATATTGATTGTGCCTAATTTTCTTTAAATAAAAAATAGAAGTTGAATTTACCAAATTACTTTTTGCTTTCTTATTGCCTGATTTTTTTACTCCCTTAGATTATGACTATATTGAATTGAATTATTCATTGTATTAGCTGCATTGAATGAAACCTAATTTATCAGAATATATTACTGTTTTGTGTATTATTTTAATTCTCCTATTTCCTAAAGTATAATTTAGGATTTATATCACATTTTAGAGGTAAAATAGAATCAAATTTTGTTTTATTTTGTTTTTGACTGTTGTGCTCTGTCAATATTGATATGTTATGAAAATTTTAAAAAAGCTAGACTATTGTCTTTATTTTATTTTCTATATAAAATTTTTCATATTATATGTTGACAGCTGAAAGATTTCCTACAAAAATTAGTAATGGATTCTTAATTTTTGACAAATATGTCAATGTTGGGGAACATATTTTGAAACAAACATTACCTTAAAAGTTATATATATATCATTCAAGTTTTCAAATTGATTAACATGATATTGTATAATATAATATAATGAATTATGTAATCAGTTACTATAATTATTTTAATCCCAATGTGTTTGTGTTTGAGGACTTCTTTTCTGTTTTGATTATGTTAATCTAATTAATGCGTATATTTTTTTTCAACTGTGCAAATAGGAATTTTGGATATTTTGGTATATTTCCTACTGAAAAATATTTTAGTTTTATTTATGTTCAATTTTATTTTTATTGCTATTTCTGTTTCCTTAATTTTCTTTAACTTTATGATCCTATATTTAATTTCTTTTTGTATGCCTTCAGTAATGAAAGTGTTGCATACTATAAATATTAATCTCGATATATACCTTACCACGACCCATAGCTTATATTCTGTAAAAATTTAACCATTGTTATGTATTAGATATTCTGTGTTTGTGACTTTTCTTTCCTCTTCAAGCACTTTAGGAGATAGAATCTCCATGCTTATCTCTCTCCCCTTTCTTCTGTCTCTCTTCAATCACTCTGTTTCATATATATAAACACACACATATAGATATGATATCCATAAAATAGATATTAGATATACAGTATATGTTATTACATATAATGTTATATTTTGTATTACATTATATGATACACATTATATGGTATACTTTATATAATATACATTATGCACATGTGTGTTTCTTCTTGTGTGTTTGTAATTTCTTTTAATTTTTCAATTGTTTTATTATATTCAGTTAGCCAGTATATAGTACACCATTAGGTTTTGTTGTAGTGTTCAGTGATTCATTGTTTACGTATGACACCCAGTGCACATGACAACACATGCCTTCCTTAGTAGCCATCATTGTTACCCCTTCCTCAACCCTACACATGTGTATTTCTAATATTGCATTATAGTGTTTTATTATTGAGTGATTCTTAAGCAAATGTGAATTCCTAATTTTTTAAAAATTTTCTGTCCATATTTCCATAATAAATATCATTTATTTTATAGAATAATCTCTTGGTCCTAGTAAAAGATGTACTCTATGCTCAAAACAGTGGATAGTACCTATTTATTTAATTTTATTCATCATAATCTTATTTATTTTCTCCAGTTACTCTTTCAATGTCAAAAAGAGATTTGTTAAAATCTCCTCTTACTAGAAAGTTTCTCTGTTTCCTCTTTAAATTCCCTTCATTATCTGCTTATAATACAGCACTCTGTATTATTGTAGTCAATATAACCAACTCAATTTGTCCTTGATCATGGCATTTACCTTTCATCATTATAGAATGACTCTCTCTTTTTTTATTGTTTGTTTTTGCCTGATATTGGTATCATAACATCTAATTTCTTTTTTTAATTTATGTTGAAACTTCATGGTATAAAAATGCTCATACATTTGGCTACTTGAGTCATGTATTTTAATAACTTTTAAAGTCAGTCTAAAATTTATTTAGTGTTTTAGTGTTGTTTAAAACACCATAATCTGATTTTGAGTTTTGCTATGAAGTTTAACTTTATAAATATGCATTCACATACATATTGTTAAAAGATAAGCTGAGGCATATTAAAATGTTAAGAGTTAATTTGGGCAAAACTGGATTTCAGTTGGCCAACATCTAATCCAGCAGATAGAAAGAAGCTCAGAGAGACTGTGCAAAATGAGACTTTTATAGGCAGAAGGGAGCAAGAACAAGGAAGTAAGACTAGGCAAAAAAAGGACTTGATTATTATATAGTAACTTCCCTTTAGGGATTGGCAGGGTTTTATCAGCAGATTACTTAACCAGTGCTGATCAAGTGATTCCTGATTGACTGGGTTAAGATTCCATTTCTGGGAGAGACAAAACTGTAATTTAGTTACAGTAGTTTTGGTATTGTGAAGCTTAGCATAAGTGACTCCATTTTGGACCTATTGTCTTGTCATCTATTTTTAATATTTATTTATGTATTTATTTATTTAACAGAGAGATAGAGAGAGAGCACAAGTAGGCAGAGGGAGAGGGAGAAGCAGGCTTTCCACTGAGCAGGGAGCCTGATGGAGGGCTGGATCTCAAGACCCTGGGATCATGACCGGAGCCTAAGGCAGCTGCTTAACCGACTGAGCCACCCAGGTGCCTCGTATTGTCCTGTTCTTAACTGTGTGTTCTATGTACGCACATATCTATCCATATACATGTTTTCAAATGGCCATGCATGTATATCTAAATACTTAAATCATCAACAAATCAATAACATATGGTGATTTCTATTTTTATAAATTATATTAAATTCTCTCTATCCCCCACCTCCCATCCAAACCCTGGTATTTAACGTGTGCTGAGATTTTTTTTTTTCCCAGTGTATTACCAGATTTTTTAAAAATTTGATTACATTGCTTCCCTTTTAGGTACTACAGATTTATAGTCTAGTTTTTTAACTATTATCCCATAAATGTTATGAATGCACACACCATATGGTATAGGGACTCCATGCACATAATAATTCATATATGCAATTCCTGATAAGTTTCTTTAATGAGGGACATATTTGTTAATGAGAATTTTCACTGTAGTTTTGCTAGTCTTGTCAAAAAAGTAAAACAAATCCTCAAGGTATCAGTAATATTCACATGATCTGCCTGATAGTAACAAGTGGTTGTGAGGCAGGTCTTGTGCCTCAGATCCTATCCTATGTGATTTGCATCCATGTTTTATGGGTCCTTATGATGACCCTAGGAATTCTGTGTTCTCTCCACTTTGCATATGGCTAAATTCTACCACACCCAGTTGTATAACTTGTTCATGCTTAGATCCCTAATAATTGTTACAGCCAAGCTTTAAATTTAGGTCAAACTTCCTCCAGAGCCAATGTTTGTAATCTCTAAGCTATTTTCTGTGACATCATTTTGAATATCTAATTTCTGTAATGGAAACTATTTCTGATTTTTACATTCTGTCATGATTACATACCTTGAATGCGTAAAATCATACCCTCCATGGCAACATGTGTGTGTGTGGTTGTGTTTTTATTTCCTCTGGATTCCAGAGGAAAACCTTTCACATTTTTACTGCTTTATTCCATGTTCTTCAGATTTTGCAAATGTATATGAATGGAATTGAATGTTTTCATCAGTCCTGGAACTTCTGTTGAAGGTAAAGAAATTAAAAAAAAACAACTTTCCTGCTCAGGTCATGATCTCAGCATCTGGGGATCCAGCCCCATATCAGGCTCTCTGCTCAGCAGGGAGCCTGCTTGCCTGCCTCTCTGCCTACTTGTGATCTCTTTCTGTCAAATAAATAAATAAAAATCTTTTTAAAAAAATAATAAATAAATAAATAAAAGAACTTTGGTTTCTTGGCTTGTAATGCATGAAAGGCTTATTGTTCAGTTAGTTTGTTTTATTTCATTTTTTAAAGATTCATTTGTTTATTTATTTGACAGAAAAAGAGAGAGCACAAGCAGGGGGTTGCTGTGACAGAGGGAGAAGAAGGCCCCCATTGAGCAAGGAACCCAATGTGGGATTTGATCCCAGGACCCTGGTATCATGACCCGAGCTGAAGGTCAACACTTAATCAGCTGAGAAACCCAGGCACCCCTAGCTTGTTTGTTTTAAATTAAACACTATTTATGGGAAATTTTTACCTTTCTTTGATAAAATCAAATTCAATTCAATGAAGGTGAAAGATCCTCAGCTGTTTATTATCTTATTAGAATCATATGAAATCAAAAGCTCATTTTGCTTTTATATCACAGAATTGCACACTGACTTGCCCCAACTAAACTCTAACTTGAAAGTTGAGAAAAGACATGAGCTCTTTAATAAACCCAAATAAGTTTTAAAATGAACATGACAGTAAAGGCATTAAAACTTAAGGGTTGTGCTGTGGCAATTAAAGAACATTTAAGTATATGTATAAAGTGAACATGTTTGTTATATTTATGCATAAAATAATATGAAAATTTATTGGAAACATACAAAATCTCTCTCACTAACATGTTGTAGGAGGAAAAAAGAGGAGGTAGTTGAGAAACAAATCATGAGAAAAGGAGATCAGAAAGATAACAAAAATTTTAAAATTTGGATCAAAACATTAATTTTCATTTTTTTTTCTTCAACAGCAAACCTATTTTTCTATAGAAGGGAATAAGGAGGGGGCAGCCAGTTGGCTCAGTCAATTGTTTTTTTTTTGTTTTGTTTTGTTTTGTTTTTGTTGTTTTTTTAAACTATACAGATCCATTTATTACTGTCTGTATACAATTTTAAATATGTGCAGTCTACCAGTATCCTTAACTTTTATAAAGCTTTATTAAACAATGGAATAGAGAGCGGGTCCCCTCATCCTGCCTGGTGCATCAATGAGAATTTCCAAAGTATCTGACTCTTGATCTCAGCTCAGGTCTTGATTTCAGGGCCATGAGTTCACAGGAATGAGAGCTTGTTCAAATTTTTAGTTTGTTTTTTTTTAGATTTTATTTATTTATTTGACAGAGAAAGAGATCACAAGTAGGCAGAGAGGCAGGCAGAGAGAGAGAGGGGGGATGCAGGCTCCCCACTGAGCAGAGAGCCCGATTCAGGGCTTGATCCCAGGACCCTGGGATCATGACCTGAGCTGAAGGCAGAGGCCTAACCCACTGAGCCACCCAGGCGCCCCAATTTTTTTTTTTTTAAAGATTTTATTTATGAGAGAGATCACAAGTAGGCATAGAGGCAGGCAGAGAGAGAGAGAGAGAGGAGGAAGCAGGCTTCCTGCTGAGCAGAGAGCCCAATGCGGGACTCGATCCCAGAACCCTGAGATCATGACCTGAGCCGAAGGCAGCGGCTTAATCCACTGAGCCACCCAGGTGCCCCGCAGGCGCCCCAATTTGTTCAAATTTTCTGAAGTATGTAGGCTGGATGTGACCTTAGAGATAATGTGTGGTGTGATTAATCCATTTTACCCAGAAAACAATGAAAGCAAAATGAAAACCATATCTACATTTTTTATACCAATCATACACTAAATTTGTTTATTCATAATTATAATACCCAGGTCTCCTGGTTATCAATTCAGGGTTTTTTTTTTTTTCTCACTGTGCTTCACTGATAAATTTAAAATGATTAATATTAACAATAATAATGAAATCATATAAAGTAATCATGATGTGTGAAGGAAGTCTATCCTGAAAGACTCCAGAGATACCCCTGGGGATAAAAATATATGTTTATAAAAAATAAAAAATTTAAAAAAAAAAAGACTCCAGAGATAAGAGTCTGAAGGTATATCTTGAATTGAACAAAAGTTCTCCAGGTGAATTGAGGTGAGGGAAAAGGAGAGCATCTCCAGCTGAAAGATGGCACTTGTAGAGATAGGAGGAGAAGGAAGAGCCTGGTGACTGCAGAGAGCTGGAACTAACTTGATATGGTCACAGCTGTTCAGGGAAGTTGTTTTTTAGGTGATGAGGAGAAGACCAAATCAAGAAAGATTTATTTGCCTTGCAAAGAACTTTGGACCTAGGAATGTGCAAAGCCATTGAAGAAAATTGATCACAAAATGCCTGTCTGTGTAAAGCAAAATAACAAGCTTCTAACCTTAAAAAAAAAAAAAATGTTTCTTATATTTTCTTGTGTTTTTGTTTCTTCTAAAATTCAAAATATCTTGAATTAAAATTCTGACTGTTCTGCTTATCGCTTGGGAACTTGGGCAAGTTCTTATTCTCTATCAGCTTCTATCCCTTTCTTATAAAATGTAGAAAACACTATCTCAAAGGACTAGGAGGAAGACCTTCCAATATTATTTTTGAATAGAGTGGATCTTAAGTAAAAGAAGTTTGTGTGTGTATGTGTGTGTCTGTGTGTGTGTTTTAAGATTTTATTTCTTTATTTGACAGAGAGAGAGAGCATAAGCAAGGGGAGCAGCAGGCAGCAGGAGAGGGAGAAGCAGGCTCCCTGCTCAGGCTTGTGGTCATGGGCTTGGGTTATGACCCAAGCCAAAGGCAGAGACTTAACTGACTTAGCCACCCAGGCACCCTAATAAAAATGATTCTTAATCAAAGTAACTAATATTTGTTAAATGTTAACCGTGTGTCCTCTACACAGATCGTATTATTAGTATTCCCAACAACATTAAAAAATAAACTCTATTATTATCAGTTTATACATGAGGAAATTAAGGATAGAGCACCTAATTAAACTGCCCAAAGCCCTAAAGCCAGTAAGCACCTATTGCAGCTAGGATTTGAATCCAGGAATTTGACTCCTAACACAGCACAATACCACTTCTACTGATTGACTAAATCTTGGAAGTCATATTGTAGGGGGGATTAGATGGGAGACAGTGGCATCATTTCATAGGTGACTGCAAACATTAAGGTAAGAAATAGTAATTAAAAGCAGTTACACTGGAGATTGACTTGGTCCATCTATTTTCAGTCATCATCCTTGTCTAAAAAAGGACTTGGAGTTTGAGGGGATAGAAGGTTATCTCTGACATCTCAAATCACCAGACTAAAACCAGTTAAATTACTATGGCATTTGGAAGATTTAAAGGGCCTCTAGTTCCATTTAAGTTGAAAGGGAGTCAGAAGCCTTTCATAAGGATCCAATAAAACCATTCATAAGAATCGAGGATGCCTAAAATTTAGGCTAGCATCCCATCCCTGGAGAATGTCTATTTAAATATGAGGTTTGCCTGCCAGCCCTATTTGAGATGTGTAAGCAGGGCATTGGCGAGAGACAGCAGGGCCGAGGAAAGCATGCTAGCAAGAGCACAACGGGCTTGCAAATGCACATGCATTTTCCAGTAATAATTTGAACAATAAAGAAGATGGGCAAGCTACAGATATTTTGAGGGTATCTTACCCCATGAAAACCAGCACTGAGACCAGCAAAGAGGATGGAGGAGAGCTTAGGGGACCTGTGTTTGGAGCAGGTCAAGTCAGAGCAAATCTACCCAAGATAACTAAATAATTTATTCCCCTGCTGGGCTCTGAAAATCTCACAATTGCTTCCCACTCTCAAACTACTCTTTGGATGTTCAACCCACAGAGGACAAGGATAGTCATTAGTGCCCACCAGAAAAGAAGCAACAGCCACAAAAAAAAGGATATTACAGAGGAGTCAGGTATCTCAAGTAACCTCTGAATTCTCGTCTATTTCTAGAAGATTGTGGCAGAAAAGGAGAGAAAGGAAGAATGAAATAACAAAGTTATCGTCACACCTACACACACGTACACATGTGCACATACGAGCATACACACAGCCGTGGGCTGAGGAAAAGAGAGGGTGTGTGTTTGTGTGTGTGTGTGTGTGTGTGTGTGTAACTGGAATTCTCATTTGAACAAAAGTTTGTTTTTTGCCTTTTTTTACATGACTAAAACTGCTGTCGAAGTCTTATGGGTTAGGGACAAGAAATCGAGTTATACAGGGTATTAGCCAAAGAACGGAACGTGAAAATGAGAAACCACACCCACCTGCCCTTTGTAATTCCAAGAACACTTAGGTTCTTTTTTCAAGTTTCCTTTCTGCTTTGACCACAAAAGCAAGTGCCATGAGTTCTAGGGACACAATTTCTGTAAGCTGTTGTTGTTGTTGTTGTTGCTTTGTTTTGTTTTGTATTCTCTTCATAGTTTTTGATATACCTATGGCAGCTAGCTTCCATAATGAGGAACACCTCATTTAGCACAACTTAGATATGTTCTGGTTTGTTTCTATACCTTCCCCACCCCCATTCTTGCATATGTAACATTGCATTGTGGATAAAATGTTAACAAGACCAGCACACACACCATCTTGAGGAAATAGGGATTATCTTTTTCCCTAGCAATTTGTCTTAATCTTTTTACTCCTGAGAAAGTTTAGTCATATACATAACCAGCAAGAAATCAAGGCTACAAAGTTAATAAAAAAATATTACACAAAGGAGGTTTTCTTATTATGGACCTTGAACTCAACAAATATTGAACCAACAATAAAATATTGAATTTCACACTTATTCTCTCTTCTTTGCTTAATTGTCGATTGAAAGCTTTAGCAGCAGATGTGTGAGAAATATCCACTGATGATTATGATTCTCTAAGAGTTGACATAATTTTCCGCTGAAATTAATTAAACTGACATGTTTTGAACCCCGATCCAACTGCAGAATTTTACTGATCTTTATTTACTTGAAAAGCTTTTTCTACCTACTCTTATGTTATTTTTTCAGTGTTCTGTTTTTACCAGAATTGGCATCATATATCATTTGATGTGCCAGCCGCTAATTAACTGGGTAAGTAAAATTTGAATTTTAGGTGATTAAAAGACCTAACTCTTTATTCAAGTTGTATTTGCTATTTTAATTTTTTTCTTTGATTTAAAATAGAGCTGGCACTGGGTGGTCCTGGAACAAAGATTTGTTTCCCCTGCCCTTGAAAGAGTCCTATTTCATTATGACATTTATAGCCACCTAGGACCTTCAAAACCTACAATTCTTAAGTTTAAGAATTTTGTGAACAATGAAAAAACACTACTTAACAATGCTCAAGCCTTGGAAATGAACACAGTACTCAGAACCATATATTCCTGGGTGCATTTCACTGCAGCTTTCATTTTTGAATTCTATTCGCCACTTCAGTGCGATTATTGACTGAATTATGCTATTCTGTCAAAGGCCAATTTCTACTGCAGTCCTGTGGGAAAGAAGACTTAATATTCAGTTAATTACATTTGTCCTATTAAGCCTGAAAATCTCATTGACTTTCCAAATTCTCAATTTCTATTGCTCGTAGGTGAGCTTATTGATGTCTTACCACACTCTGCCATCCCCACCACCGTGCACACTGTCATTCAATTGTCCCTAATTTAAAAGGAGTCTTAAGTTCAGCTCCGTAGAATTACAGGGGTCAGAAGTTATAAACATGTTCCTGCCTCTCCTGCCAGTCTATGATTTAGTTTGAGCCATGTCTCAGAAAATGTCAGTCATGTGAATTTGCTTTCCCTTAAAAGTAAATAACATTTTATATGATTTAAGGGTTTACAGATTGCTGGCACATATATTGTCTTTCAGTTGTCTAAGTACCCTTATTATCCCAATTTTACAGTGGAAGAAATTGAGGACCCCAAGAGTAGACCTGTTTTATTCAGGTCACTCAGTTAGAAATGTGGTATCAAAGTATAAATGTATATGCCCACAAACTCCTTTATTTAAAAAGTTTTTATTTATTTATTTGAGAGAGAGAGAGAGAGAGAAAGCATGAGCAGGAGGGAGGGAAAGGGAAAAGCAGACTCCCCATCAAGCATGGATCCTGATGCGGGGCTCGATTCCAGGACCCTGGGATCATGACCTGAGCTGAAGTCAGACACTTAAACGACTGAGACACCCAGGCAGCCCCAAACTATTTTTCCCGAGAGATGTATTGAGAGAACAAATTCTAAAACCAGAGTGCCAAGATGCGAATCCTAGCTCCAGACATTTATCAGTTGGATAGCCTTACAAAATTTCTTGCTCTTTTTTGTGCCTTAGTGTCCCCATCCATAACAAGAGAATAAAAATAATATGCCCGCTTTACAGAGATGTTAAAATGAGTAAGACACTGAATTCAAAGCATTTGAAACCATTCCTGGCATCCTCATGCTATTTAAGCATTAGTTTTGATTATTTTCAGACTGAAAACCCTTCCAATAATTAACTAGAATCAGGGAAAGAAATTATATGATAGCTGGATATCATGGATGTCTCAGACCTTCTTTCTAGAATGATAACCGCATAACATAGTGGTGCTCCTTGAAGAGTGGACATTTTGCAGGTAAAAGAGCTTAAGACATTTTTTTTTTTTCTGTTTTGACATAAGTAGTCTAATTTAATGGTGTTCAGTACATTAGAGTGGCTTTCCCACTCTAGTTGTGGAAAAGAAACCTAGTACAACTAATTATGTCATAAGGCACGCCTCAAAGAGCACTTACAAACAATTAACTTGCACAGTAATGATTGCTATACTTTCACATGATGGTCAGAACTCTAGTAGCAAAGGGGTTTAGAGAATCTGGGGCACCTGGGTGGTTCAGTGGGTTAAGTCTCTGCCTTCAGCTCAGGTCATGATCTCAGGGTTCTGGGATCCAGCCGGGCATCAGGCTCTCAGCTCAGCAGGGAGCCTGCTTCCCCCTCTCTCTCTCTGCCTGCCGCTCTGCCTACTTGTGATCTCTGTCAGATAAATAAATAAAATCTTTAAAAAAGAAAATCATAATTTGTTATTGCTGTTGAAGGATGTTACTTGTTTTTGACATGAAAGAGCAGAGATTGGGTTAGATGTGAATTTAAATAACTGTGTTTAATTTTTCAAAACTATAAAAATGATAAGTTGTCACTGTTGTTAATGGTTTCTTATTCTCCTCCTTGATTTATAAAAATGAATTTGCTAGTTTGTAATGTTTCATCCAGACCTTGGTCCAAGGTAGGAGATTCATGGTCAAGGTCAAAGTAAAGGTAAATTTTAAGTTCTATGTCCCTTCATTCAATACCACAGAAGACTAATTGTCATTTCGTATCTGACTTATATTAAAGACTTAGCATGCCCTAAATGGTACTTAGAAATTTTTAGAACTCTGGGAAGTGAGCATTAGGCATACAGGATTTGATACAGTACTTGGTACCTAATGAGACAAGTATTTTAGTATATTCACCTATTTTTACGTCATTTTCAGTATTATTTTTACTTACCTGTTGACACCTTAAACATCCTGTCACAAAATATTATTATTATTATTTTTATGAGATTTTATTTATTTATTTGACAGAGATCACAAGTAGGCAGAGAGAGAGAGGGAAGCAGGCTCCTTGCTGAGGAAAGAACCCAACACCGGGCTCGATCCCAGGACCCTGGGATCATGACCTGAGCTGAAGGCAGAGGCCTTAACCCACTGAGCCACCCAGGCACCCCACAAAATATTATTTTTAAACAATTATATTTGAAAGTTTCCCATCAATATTATGCTTAGAGTTGGCAATTTCTCTGCGTTGGAAATTGTCTATTCTGAATCATACTTTTTTCTTAGTTTATTCCTCATCAGAGGGAAGCGGCTGATCTCTTTGTGTCTTCCTAAGAAAATGTACTTGAGAAATAAGAGCATTGAGAATGTACATAGATAACAATGTCTTCATCAGTAGCTTGTCAGGCTACAGAATTTATGGTCTGAAATTTCTATCGAAGCAGAGCTCCTCTGCTGTTAAGATTATAGTAAAATTGAGAAATTCAATGCCATTCTGATAACCAGATTTTTCCAAATGCCTGATTACCTGTCCACAAATATAAAGAAGGAAGTTTGGTGGACCTTGGGATGGGCTTTTTTTTTTTTAAAGATTTATTTATTTATTTATTTGACAGAGAGATCACAAGTAGACAGAGAGGCAGGCAGAGAGAGAGAGAAGCAGGCTCCCTGCTGAGCAGAGAGCCCGATGCGGGACTCGATCCCAGGACCCCGAGACCACGACCCGAGCCGAAGGCAGCGGCCTAACCCACTGAGCCACCCAGGCGCCCCTGGGATGGGCTTTTTATCATCCATTTAGCTGGATGCACTTTGGATCAGGAAAATCTTCAATTTCATGACATTCAATCACAAGAAATTGTTCTGTTTTTTTATGATTTCTTCACATCTGTTTTCTCTTCTCTATATTTCTAAATGTCTATTATTTAGATATTAGATTTCCTGGACTAACCCTCTAAATTTCTTATATTTATTTTCCTATTTTTCCAAATGTGGTTTTTTTTTTTATTTACTTTTGGGAGGTGTCATCAATTTTTATCATTTATCTTTTATTTTTTTGTTGACTTTAAAAAATTTCTTCCTGTTTTGTGTGTCTAAGTTCTTTCTACATCTCCAAAGGGTTTTGTGTGTATTGTTTTGCTTTGCTTCATTTGTTAGTTCTTTTATTTTCTTTCATGGTCTCTCTAATCTTTCTGAGGACTATTCTGAGAACTTTCCTTTTTTAAATTTCCGTCTTTTTTTCTCATGTTTCTTTCCTCATATATATATATATATATATATATATTTTTTTTTTTTTTTTTAGTTTACTCATGTCACTCTAACATGCTGGTGGTTTTGTTATTTTATTTGTTTATTTTTTAATTTTTATTTTGTGATCTCTTTTATTATCCCTTTGTCTAATATCCATTGATTCTTGGCTAGCAACTCCCATTAAAGACCTAGAAAATAAAATGCTAATTGGAGCCTCTATGCATATTTTAGTTTGTTAATTGTACTTCAACATGGAATAAGCTTGCTGATTTTATTTCTGCCTATCCACCAAACTTCACACTATGTAAATATTTTATTTGGCATTTCACCAGAAAGACATTTCCCTCCCTTGCTTAGAAGTGTTCTTACAGTAGAGACAGGGGCTGAGGGAGGTCTCGTTATTCAATATAGAGATTTCCATTATTTCCCTGATTAAACTTGTGATGTGCCCACCCTCAGACTAGCCTGTGTCTCTTAATCAAAGCATCACTAGTTCAGTGTCTCCACTGAGTAAATCTGGTGTTTGCCACAGTTGGGTGGGGTGCGGTAGGGGGTCAGGGGGTCATCATTGTGTTCAGGAAGGTTGGAAGGCATCCAACATTATTTTCCCAAATATTAAAAAGAATCCTCTTTTTAACCTTATCTGCACCACCAACTTCTGAGTTAAGCAGAGCCCCTCCCCTCCCCTTTCTGGAGTTGCTTGTTGCCCTCCATCCTGCTTCTGGGTCTCCCCTTTGCCATCTCTGAGATGGCTTTGCAGTCTGCTGCGACTGGCTTGTCTGCATTGGAGCTTTCAAAATGTTTTGTGTCTGTCTTTCCTTCCACTCTGTCTAGTGGTCCTGTCCCTTTATTTATCTGCTTACAGTCATTTTAATGGGAGGCAGGAGAACAAGCACGAGCAGCCAGTAATAAAATATGACAGATATGTGTCCAGTACAAGCGAAAGAGAAATCATTATGGAAATGAGAAGGTACACAGACCACGCCCACCTTTATCAGATGGTTGTCTAGATGCCTTCTATACTTCATTTCGAAAGGGGAGAAGTTCTAGTTCTATAAAATCCTAATCATTAAAATGCAGACTAGAGAATTGCCAAGAGGGAATGACCTTTGAATAAAATACTGGTTTTGTCATCAAAACTCCCCCCTTCAATACCTATTCCCCCCAAATGCACAAATTGGAATGTTCTTCCTATAGGACCGATTCGATTTTCCAGATTAATCCTCTAAATTTATTATTTTGTATGACACTTGTCTGTTGGCACTTTCATGAACTACTTAAAACATATAATAGGTCACAGGAAGGAGTGTGCCTAGAAATTAATATGTCTGTTACTATAATTCGCTAAAACCTTCTTTTTCTGATAATGAAAATAGGGCATATGTTAACATTCTTTGATCGTCTGGGAGAATTAGCTAAGATAATATGTGTGAACCCACACAGCTACACAAATAAAAGACTTGCGTCTTCACGCGAATGGGTCAGCTTCCTGCCCTTCCCTTGTCCTCCCGCAGTTGCTGGTTTGGGGAATGTATATAAAGAGAGCAGTGCACTTCTCCTAAAACAACAGTTGCCTGGCTTGGCTTCAGTATAAAATCTCACTCTGTATCTCGTCATGGTATTGAACTAACTAGCAAGGAGGCAAGAGAAAGTGACAATTTCATATGAGACTCAATGTGTTGAGATAAAGTGCCTGTCAGAATCCCATTCCCTAAGGGAAGAGCAAAGCCTGCACATCAGAAAATGAGCAGTATGACGCGCGGCACTCCTCTGCGAACTGGAAGGAGAAGGGCCAGTTTCTGCCCCCAGGTGTTCATACACGAGGCTCAGGGCCACACACTTAGGTCACGCTGGAAATGGCAATCTATCAAGGCTGAACCAGCACCCTGTCGTGCTCACTTATGATAATTAAATGAATCTGTCTTAATATTTTTATGGATAAAATACAAAGATAATTATTTATCAAAATTTTGCACTACAGCATATTACTCAGCCTAAAAATAGATCTTAACATTTCACATGGTATGAATTAGATTGAAAAGCGATTTGAAAAATGAAACCTTTTAATCATGACAGCTAATTATCTTGCTTTTTTTTTTTTTTTTTTGCTGCCCTCCTGGATTTCTCTCACTTCGCCCCCACTCCCTCTTTCCTCCGTCTCTGCCTTGCTCTCTGCCTCCCACCCCACCCCCTCAAATCTGGCTTTCCAGGCGTCTTTTGGGAGCATAGGACAGCCACGTGTGACAGTTCCCAACTACTTTAATTCAGACTTTTACCCTTTCATATGTTAGATTAAAGCTAAGGCAACATCACAAATGCAAGGTAAATTCTGTTTTATCCTACGTGGCTCTTTTGACCCAGGATATGACCAAATTACACCATAAATTGGACAGTGGAGAAGCTTGTGCTTTATTTATTTATTTTTCTCTCAATTGCATTTTTTTTTCCTTTAAAGAGGGAATAAACTGATAGAGCCAGGATCTCCCAATTACATCCTTATTAATTCATATTTTATTTATCCAACCCCACTGGCTGTTAAACCCCTGCAAATACCAACAATAAGACATTGTTTCTGACTTCCAAGATCTTACTGGTAGTCAGGATTTAAATGAAGGATCCTTTGGTATATTGAAAGTGCTCCAATAAAAGTAGGGTTCTATGTTTGCAATTAGAAAGATAAGTTTTAATCATTAGTTCAGGGATGGTTCATAAAGGAGGTCAGGCCTGTTTTGAATCTTTAAATGGAACTAATAATTCACTGGGGGATCCAGACAGAAGCATGAAAACTGTAAAGTTTGTAGATATGAAAGAATTTTGCTCATTAGGAAAAAAGAGAGAGAGGGAGAGAGAGAAGCTCCATTTAAAGCATTCCTAGAAGGACGCCTGGGTGGCTCAGTTGGTTGGACGACTGCCTTCGGCTCAGGGCGTGATCCTGGAGTCCCGGGATCGAGTCCCGCATCGGGCTCCCAGCTCCATGGGGAGTCTGCTTCGCTCTCTGACCTTGTCCTTGCTCGTGCTGTCTCTCACTGTCTCTCTCTCTCTCAAATAAATAAAATAAAATCTTTAAAAAAAAAAAAAGCATTCCTAGAAAACATATCTTAGTCTCAACATATGACTGGAGATTAGAGTTGCCCAAAATAGGACACCTATTAGGTAAAGCTTATTTTGCCAAAGGAAAGGATTTAGACTTTATTCTGTGGATTGAGAGGTACATGAGGCAGGTCTGTTGGCAGGGGAGTGTCACGCTGATTGCATTTTAGGAAGAGCTCTGATTATGGTCTGAAAAACCTGGGAGAAACCAATGGAAGGGACATTAGCTGGAGACCTATGGTGATAAGCCAGAAATGATCAGGGACTAATGTGAGGCTATCATTAGAGAGCCAATGGAGGGAATTCTCATGAATGATACGAAAGTGTAGAATAGACAATATTGGAATGGGAGAAGTAGAGGAGGAATGGGTTGTGATTAGGTTTCTGGCTGAGAGTAGAAGCACAGAGAAAACAAGGACATCAGTGACTTCAGTTTTCAGTTTTAGACATGTTTTGTTCATTGATATTCCATTCTTCTTGACCTATTATCATCCTTTTCCAGACACCAACGAGACTGAAACCTGATGGTTTAAGTCCTGGCTCTACCTGCTTGAAGCTGAATTACTTTGAGCAACCTGCTTAGTATCTTTGTGCTTCAAATTATTCATCTATAAAATAGGATCAATTATAGTACTTGTAGACTTATTTATAGTTTATTCTCAAGGTCTGGCATATCGTAAGCACTAAAAGATGTTTATTATTGTTATTGTGTTGATATTATTATCATTATCACTATGATGCTTGGCTAGAGGAAGGGGGAAAATAGATCTGATACAACTTACCATTCTAATGTCTTAATTGCTTTGAGTTTTCACTTTGTAATCATTGCTCGAAGATTAAACTCTATAAACTGTGTTTGTACCTCTCCAAAATAAATTTATGTTAGTCTGTTTTCTCAAACTTTATTCATTTACTTAAACTTTTTCCTGAAATCTTAAAATAAATAAATTTTTACCTACTTCTCTCCTCTGATCATTGTCTTTAAGAAATATATCCTAGAAAGTCAAAAAAATAATACTTTTCCCAAAAGTCTATTCTGGGCTATCTACTCAAGCATTTGCATGATGTTATGATTAATATTCACTTCTTTGTCTGTTAAAGCACTCATATTTCCATTTTATATTTCTATGTAACATACATTGATGTGCACATATAAATATATATATGTGTGTGTGTATGTATGTGTGTGTGTGTGTGAGTATATATATATATATATCTCATCCACCTGTTCTTAGTTCCTTTACGGCAGATCTCAAGCTTTAGAATTTTCTTTTTTTAATCATTGAATGTACAGAGCACAATGCCTTCTTCATCATGGAGATTCAAAAATATGTATTTAAAAAATAAATGTATTAATTAATTCAAGGATTAGCCAGTCAATTCTAATTTGATTAACTATATATTATTAGATTTTAAACCAGTTTGAATTAAGTTTTTAGAAGTAAACAAGGTAGAGTCAGGATCCAAATGAGCTTTGTGTGTCTTCTAATCCTGTGTTTTGTTTTTTTCTACTTTGTTTCATGTACTGGGAGAAAGGGAGGATTATCTTCAGGATCATATTATGTTTGTTTCTGATTTTAATCATGGGGAACAAAGCATTCTAGTCAATTAACACAAATCCTCTAAAAGCCTCTTTTTGGTATGTATATAAAAGAGGAAAAATTAGAAATATGAAGTAAAAAAAGAAAACTGATCAGAGTGGGGATAAAAAATAATCAGCAACTAGGAAAATTAAAGAAACAAAAGAATGCTAGAGACCATTTCAAAATAATTAACATACAAAACAGTAAATGCAATATAATCCCATATTTATCCTACTTTTACTCATGAACAGTTGCTTAAGTATTATAAACACTGTATTCAATGATGCTTGGGGACTTTGTTCTTATTAACCTGGATAACCTTGACTTGCAGAAATATTTTCATGTTTTATGTAATGCCATTAGTAAGCAGAAGTAATTCTAATTCATAAAACTAGGCCAGGAAGCAATTGACCCAATCAGACTGTAGATTCCCCTATGCCATTTTCTAATTACAAGTTTTTCAACTTTTTTATAGTTCTGAATTCTAGAGATCTTTTATATGATAAAAGTCTGATTATTTTACAAAAGAGTATTTTGTGAGACCCAGTTCATGCGACAACTGGCAAAACAAGCTTCTTCCAAACTTAAATTTGGATTCTTTATTTGATTGCACCATAATGACTTCTTTTTAATTTTTTTTTCTCCAGATGATGTGCAGGGATGAGAACTGGTGGATACAATGCTGTGTTTTATATTTTTATATGTTCCCTTGCATCTCTTCTGTTTTCTGGTTTTTTGGTTTTGTTTTTGAGGATTTATGGTAAATTATTTCATTCTGAAAATATATATCTGCTGAGATATGAAATACTTAAATTTCACTCCAGACATTAGTAATATTATCTTATTATTAAAAGCCACAAGTCTCAAAGATATAAAAGCCCATGATTAAGGAGAAGGAGGTAAAGAGGGAAAAGAGGGGAAATGAAGGAGGAGAAGAATTATCTATAAGTTTAGAGAAATCATTGAAATATGTAAGATGTAAGATTGAACAGGAAAGGAATGGAAGGTAAAGGCAGGGAATATCTGAGAAGGGATTCTAATGACATTCTTCACATTGGCCTTGGGAAGCCTTAGATAAATTGGATTAGAGACTGAAATAATATTATAAGTGGCATAATTTTTTTACTTGTTTTTCCACCTGATGGCCATAGCCACTTATGTCTATACTTCAAGATAACAACAGCAGCAACATGAAATTCTTGGAGGAAAATTGGAAAATTTCTCCTTTTTCCTTCAGTGGAAAAATTTAAAAGGAAAGTTAACAACTGAAAGGAGCTCACAGAGTTCACTAAAGTATATATTTTATGAGAAATACAGTAAAAAGATTCCTTAATCCAGAGATAAGTCTAGAAACATCTGCACAGAAACTCTAGATATATGGAGGCCAAGTAGATAATTCTAATCAACTTTAAACCAGAGAAGCACCAGTCAAACAGAAAAGTAGACAAATATTTTCTAACTCTGCCTTCCAGACAAATATTTTCTAACTCTGTCTTCCAGGTGAACTCTTTTTCTGAATTCTCCATGAGGTAGTGGCCATACAATACCTTAAGTATCCAAAACTGAAAATATGGTCTCCTTCCTTACCACAATTTGATGTCACTAGGTTTTCATATATTTCCCTCCATTTAAAACACATTTGAGTATCTACTACTTGGCATGTGCTATTGTAGGAGCTCATGACATTCCAGTGAATCAAAGTCTTTTAAATATTAAAAAAAAAAAAAGAAAATCCTCTCTTCTATAAGCAAATGAATGTTATTGGCCAATTGTTGGCAAACTATGGTATGCAGGCCAAATCTAGATCATTATTTTTTTAAATATGATCAGCAAATAAAAATGCTTTTTACTTTTTAATCATTTTTAATTAAATTATTTATTTATTTTAATTAATTTAATTATTTATTTATTTGACAGAGAGAGATAGATCATAAGTACGCAGAGAGGCAGGCAAAAAGGGAAAAGCAGGCTCCCTGCTGAGCAGAGAACCCAATGAGGGGTTCAATCCCATGATCCTGAGATCATGAACTGAGCCAAAGACAGAAGCTTAACCCACTGAGCCACCCAGGTACCCCTTACTTTTTAATTATTAAAAAATATTTTCGTAATATGTAAAAAATGAAAATGATATAAAATTTAAATTGTAGTTTCCATAAACAAAGTTTTATTTAGAATACAGAGATGGTCATTTGTTACATGTTGTCTACATTTTGAGCAACAGAGGTAGAGTTGAGTAGTTAAGGGAGAGATCCTATGACCCACAAATCTGAAGCATGCAGTATTTAGCTCTTTACAGAAAATAAGTTTGCTGATCTCTTGTATGGGCCCTTCATATACAGGTCTATAATACTGCCTAACCTTACCCTGATTTCTTTGCTTTTTAATATATTCTTCTCAAACCCATCTTCTGCAGAGCCAGCAGAATGATCTGTCTAAAATGAAAATCTAACTTTATCACTCTCTTAATGAAAAGGTTCCATTGACTTACCAGACTCTAGAACAGACCGAGCTTTATAAGTTGGCACACAGACGTTCAGGATCCAGTTGATCTCCACCCATACACACCATACACATGAGCAGAGAGACATTCCTGTTTAGAGGGGGATAAAAGGAACCACAGCTAATCTGTGAAATTAGCCATTTAGTGTCAAAAGTGTGAAGAGCAGGAGAGATAAGACAACCTTTAGAGTAAGGGGCTGTACCTGAGCAAGAGCCCCTGCGTCATAAACAAGACCCCAGGCTTCTTTGATCAGAATAGTAAGGTGTAATAAAGCCAGTGGTAAGTTTCCTGTTGGGAATGGCACTGTCAGTCATGGACATCCAGCGACATCCAACAACAAACAGAACTTTTTGCTAGAACTATGCTGTTCTAGGCATTATGCTAGGTATTAAGAATCAAACAGAAAATTGTGTAGGCACAGATAAATAAATAAGAATGGTCATTAGCCTGGAAAGTTTCCCTAATAATATACACTCTGGGTCCCACAGAAATGAAAAGGCGGGTCCCCTATTCAAGATGTGGAATATCAAGGAAGACATCTTGGAAGCAGTGACCACAAAGCAAATGAGTAAGAGTTAATCAAGTAAGAAACATTGTCCCAAACCAAAGAGCTTTTGCAAAGACTAGGTAGCAGGATGAAGTCCAGGAAAACATTTTAAAATTTCTGTCACATTTCTCAGAAGTTTATGACTGTCACTTTAGGAGTGAATAATGGATTAATGAGGTAAACATTCCTCTTTTCTTTTTGTCCCAGTGAGAAAATCACCTCATGTCAATGCCTCATTTATTTTATCGTCCTGTACGTTTGTTGCCATTTGCAATATTGTGCTTCCATAGTTTGCTTTTTGTGACATTTCATTTGTTTTACACAATTGTCTGAAACTTGGGGGTTGGTGGGGGGAGAATCATGTACCAGTGAAGTTATTAAATGTGAAAGACAGCTGCAATATCTCTGTTTGGGAAAGCCAGTCTCTCTGTTTTGTTTTGTTTTGTTTTTGTCAGTCAGTCATTTTGGTGGATTAAATAAGGTACGTTTCTGGAAAAATCTGGGCATACTCAGTGGCACACATAGTTAACATTCAAAACATGCTGATTGTATATTAATTCAATATTTTTATTTTTTATTATTATCATGAGGTTTCCACAATATGACAAACGCTATGAAGTATCTGCCTCACTATGTATGACCTCACAAGCTTTGCAGTTTTTTGCAATGTATTGGATTAGAGGAAGAAATATCTTATAAAATCGCATAATTTTCATTTAAAAATAATCAATATGACAAGATGGGATAAGGAGAGAGACAAACCGCCTCTTAATCTCACAAAACAGAGGGTTGTTGGGTGTAGGGGGGTAGGAAGAGGGTGGCTGGGTTATAGACATTGTGGAGGGTATGTGCTATGGTGAGTGCTGTGAAGTGTGTAAGCCTGATGATTCACAGATCTGTGCCCCTGGGGAAAATAATACATTATATGTTAATGAAAATAATTAAAAAATAGAAATTAAAAAACTCAATATGGGATATAATTAATCAATTTAAATGTCTTATTAAGATAAATATGAAATTGTTTAAAATATTTTGGAAAAAAGTGTATTAGAGAAAATAAGGATCTAAGGTAAGAGGATACATGTTTGAGAATCCGCTTTATCTCTTTATTGCCTTTTTTTTTAAACTTACTGACTTTAAAAAAAAATGGAGTTTTTATTCTCCATGTTATAAAATCCTTATAAATGTTGATATATCACACAAAACAAACAAAAAAGAGTAAAACCTGAAGCCCAAATGTTACACAAATAGAAGACATTTTATGGTTCATTGGTTCATTATGTAGGGCTATCCTTATGCTAGATGTTTTTAACGGAATTATCTGGCTCTATCTACTTCTGCTAAGTATTGTGTTATGCTTAGATGTATCAGTTCTCAACTACTTTACCTATGGAAATTCTGGTCCAAGAATAGCATTATGAATTTTAAAAAGGTCCTTAAAGTCAGAAAATTGTAGAATTTAAATCCTACCTCCACCATTTACCAACTATGCAAACTTGGGCCATCATTCTGTGACTAATATCCCTCTTCTAGAACATGGAAATACCATCTAAATCATAAAAATGCAGTAAGAGTTAATACTTGTAATGACCAGATAGCAGTGATTAGCACACTTCTTGGTGCATAACCCATGCTCAAGAATGGCAGTAGTGTTTGTAAGTATTCTGGTCCTATACTTCTTCCTCCTCCTCATCGTAATGATACAACTCCCTCAGTAAATGCCTGAAAAAGATGCAGGGAAAAATAAAAAGAACTTTAAGCAAATTACAGCTCAAGGAATAGGTTAGAAGGCCACATAAAACAGAGAATCTGATGAAAATTTATCCTCTGTAGAATAAATTGCAACCTTGAGACACTAACACTAAACTTACAAAACCCGTATATCTATAAGCAGCAAGCTGGGCTGGGAGATCAAAATCCTTTCTAGGACAGAGTAATGAGTTCGTAGTAGAAGAGAATAGTCAGATTCCGTTTCCAGTATCAGAGAAGAAAGAATAACATTTGTCCACTGTCCTGAGTTCTAAAGCATAATTCAAAAACCATTTTAACAGGTAGTTAAACTACATTTTGTGTCAAACTGTCTTCTGGGATATGGCCTGAGGAACTACCAGAATATTCTTCCTTAGAATATTCCTTCTTAAAAACATTATTGATAAGTTCCAAACAACTGACTTAAACACAAATGTTAAATCTCAAATATTTGCTAATTGGAGACAAGATGATTTAATATTAACACATCAGAATAAACAGGCATTTTAAAAAGCTAGGCTTCTAAAATTTATGTCTGTTTAAAATGTTTACTTAGCTCCTAATCTGCAAACCTGTTATAGCTCAAGTGCACCAGCAGGCAAATGCTAAACTGCTATGAAGGTGTGATATGATGGCATTTAGGAAGTGCTTTATGTTTAAGATCATCAGATAACATGAAGGACTCTCAGTACATTCCATGCCTAATTTTCCAAGTCTTGGAACTTGTTTTTACTGCAGGGTATGTTATGTATTTACACATACATGCATATATCTGTCTTTATGTATATTACATCTATGTATTCTTCATATATGTATATAAACTCATACATAGGTGCTATAAAGGATACATGAACACACACACACACACACACACATTCTTTATTGCCTTTTTCAGTGTTCGGTACCAACTGGGAGGAGAAGCAAGAGAACGAGGTAAAGAAAGGTAGAAAGGAGAGGAAGAAGGAAGAAAAAGAACTAAAACCACACCACAAGCAGGAGTTGCACTTGAAAAATTATGTCAGCTTATTTAACTAGTTTCATTCTGTCAAGAAGGGATAAAGAGATAGTAGAAATGATGTAGCATAAGTGACTGACATATTACTAAGATATACAGCTTTGAGTCTAGAAGGTTGAGTACAATATTAATATGAACAAGTGCATTAAAGTTTTCCATTGGAGATATAATAATTAACTAAAATTTATTGAGAAGCTACTACATATTTTATTTTAAGGTTTGATCAGCACAACGTTCAGCATAAAGTTAAAAAGAATTTTAAATAAGATCTTGATGATGGAGTACCTGCTTTAAATACATTGTATCCAGAAACATGAACATTAGTAAATATCTCAAGTTTTATTATCAGGAACTACTCTATGCAAAAATATTGTTTGTTCACTAAATTATTATTTAAAAGGCCATTTATGGATAAGAAGCAAGTTGTCTCTTAGTCAATCAGCAGATATTTTTGGTAGCTTACAATGTGCAAGTACAAGAGATTACTCAAATCATTGACTGGGTAATAAAGCTTTGGAATGTGTTTATATCTGTTTGTTGTTTTTGTTTTTCATATTGCTTAACTTTCTGATAATAAAATTAAACAACTTTAGATTGCTTAGAAAAGCAAATCTAGACATGCTTTTCTTTGAGTGGCTAGGCGACAGCCAATAGGCAAGTCTACATTCAAGAGCCAAGCACAGCTTTCTAGAAGAAAGGATTCAATAGGGGAGTGACAACAGTGAGAACTCATCAAAGGCGAGTGAAGAGAAGTTGCTGTCATGGCATAGGCATGTGTGGTGAGAGAAAGCATGTGTTCATCCACTTAACAGCTTTGTATCGACTCCCATTTATATTCCAGATAAGCTGAAGACACTGGGTTGTCCTTCATGTTCAGAAAACTAAAGTCATTCCTTCTTTCTAAGACACAACACTTATGTATATTATATACACATAAATGTAGGGAGAGAAAAACGTTGAAAAGAAACGAGGTAATGGAGATAGGCAGGGGCTGAATTATGAAGCCTTAGTCTACCATGAGAAGGCAGTTAAGTGTAGCTTTAAGGGCCATGGAAGAATCTAGAGCAATAAGCCACATGAGCACTTTTAAATTTTAGATGAACCACATGACAGAAGGGTGACAGAGCAATTGAAGGAGAAATACTGGAAGCGGAGATTCTAACACAAGAGCTATTCTGACAGCTAATACTTTGGCAGAATTCTTGCTGCCTACAGTTCTTCATCTCCACGTGGGCGTGGTCTGTATCGCTGACACTGCATCTGTGGGTGAATACAGAAGCTGCAAGACAGAAGTGAGGGTCACAATCTCTGAAACTTGGGTTTTTTGCCTCAACAGCATCACTGTTTACCTATCAGCTACTTATCTAATCTGTGCTTACCTTTCTTTTTAGTTTTACATACAGGGTTGGAAAATGAGAAAACAAAATGTGTCTTTACTATCCTACGTGTACCTTTCCTACCATTTCTTGCACATACGTCAAGTCCTAGTGACAGAGAATCTAATACACCCCTTCATACCACAACAGTAGCATTGTCAGCCCTCCTCCCACATATGTAAGCACATGGCTTTGCCGCTAAAGTCTACAGCAAAGGGACACTGGTTTATGAAAGAGATCTAATATACTTGGGGGAATTTTAGGCATATTTTAGGCATTGTGGCACCATAGTCTAGCTGAAGCTTCAGAGTATAATTTACTTGATACTTCTTAAATAAAAACACACTGGTGATACTTTCGCAGTGTATTCCCTAGGTGTGCAGATTTAGTCAGAAGAAAGCTCTCATACAGGTGTGAAAAAGATACCAGGAAGCTCTTTTCTCTCCCTTGTCAAAAAAGAGAATGAAATCTCAAGAGTGATCATCTAATTATTAAATGTTTGATCTTAGAAAGGCAAGTTAATAGCTTCATTTTATTATAAAAATATTAATTGTTTAATAGTAGAGAACACACAGAAAACAATGTTATTGTTAAGAAAGCACAGTTATTCTAGAAAAAATCACAAAGCATCTCTTATTTTCAGGAAAACACATTACTTCATCTCTCTTAGAATGTCACACTGCAAAGCTTTAAAAACCTTTGTTAACAACTTTATGAATATTAAAGAATACCATGAAAACTTTTTTAAAGAAATGATTTATTATTTAATGCTTATATTATTTTTATTATGTATTGTTGCCAAGCAAGCAACTTCCTAGTGGTCAAATAAGAATGTGAATGTTTTCATATTTTAGTGCTACAACATTCGTTCATCTATTATTAATACAACTCATAAATACTCTCACCCTCAAAAATAGCCTCAAACAATCTTATCTGGGCAGACTCTGACTTCATTTCTTCCCCAAGGCTTTCCAGTTTCTGGACTATAATTAGTTGTCATCTATTCTGACGGAGAAGATTCTACCAAACTTCTCCCATGTCTCAATAATGCTCTTGACAGATTTTACACCCCGAGGCAACCTAAACAGTTTACTAAGTGAGACCTCCTAGTGCAGAAGGAAAAGGTAGAAAAAGAAAAAAAAAATCTTATTATTTTAAGCTAAAAGTTAATTAGTTACTTTTGTAAGATTGTTTTCCTGAAAGCATTCATATTTGGCCAAATGTGTAACATGGCCTATGTCATCCAGTAAAATAATTTTAGCCACTTGTTTTAACACTATGATTGTACATTTGGATAAAAAAGGAAGAATTTTCTGGCTAAGTAAGGCACTCCATTAAAATGTTATGCTGTTAAATGTTTCACATTTGACACTCATATGTTCTGAAATGTCTAAACTATCATTTATTTCCTAAAATAATTCATCAAAATAATAAAAGCCCCACCCCTGATAAAAAGGAATACTTCAAACTACATTTAATGTGAAGAAGCTTGTCTTTCTATGACTTTCTTAAGATGTATATGATCCTTTCTTCTTCAGTGCAAGTATTGGCAAGGGCCTCCAGGAGAAAGACTACAAATAATCATACCATAACCAGACTAAGGCTTCATTATCAGAGTGATAACATTGGGTTGAGAACATCTTGTCTTTGAAGGCAGATCTTGACTGAATCATGGATAGCTGTGTTTCAACCATCTTATTTGTCTTAATTGTACAAGGCATATGTAGAATTAAAGGCACATGAGAATTAAAATAAGAAATTGAACCCCGCTGTTTTAAGCACTGTGCTACTGTTTTTAAGATAAAGCAGTGAATGACCCAAGTTCCAGCTTTCAAGACTCAAAGTTTTGAATCTGGAGTCCATAAGTAGATAAGTAAAGGGGACTTCATAGCAGAGTAACAGGAGTACTAAGATAAAGATTCCAACACACAGAAGAGGAGCATCCCATGCAATCTGGAGGTAAGGTGGGGGTGGGTATTTAGCAAAGTCTTCATAGTAGAAGTGACATCTAAACTGAGCTCTCAAATATAAATAATAGCTCTTTAAGATAGAGTTCGGGGGACAGGTACAGACAAGTCTAAAATAAGTCATTCCAATCATAAGATTATCTTTCTTGATATTTTCATTGCTCTTAGCAGTTCTATGCTCTAAAATTCTAACATAAACTGTGTTTTCCACCTTTCCTGCACCCTCAAAAGCATGCTTTTGGAGACCATAAGAGCTAGGTTTGTGTGGGAGTGCGTACGCGTGAAGAGTGTGCACTGAAGTTGCTTCTGTTAGATTCCTGGTTCCAAAGCATCCTTTATGTGTGTCTTTGAGCAAATTGCTTAATCTCTTTATGTTTCATCATATAAAATACTGTCAAATCACAAGATTGCCACGAGTGGTGAACGAATTAAAAAATGTACTGTATGCAAAAATATTCAGTATTAGCTGTGATGATGATGGTGATGATGAAGACAATGATGTAAATGATTTTTTATCAGCCTAAAAATCCAAGGTAAATATTTAAATGTTGTCTCCATGGTAATATTTTAGTCTAGGTTCTAACAATTTAGGTTAAATCAAGCTAAATTTCCTTTTAGATTAAGACAAGGTAGAATGCACTTTCCTCAAAGTAGTTCCCATATTTCTTCAAAGTCTTACTTTAAGATAAATATAGCAAACCAGATATCTCCAGTTTTCTTTAACTAGTTAGAAATAAAACATATTTAGGATTTCCATCTCTGGCTATAACACAGTTCCCATATCAGGATTCAGCACCTTTGTAAACAAATATGAAAAGAGACAGAATATACGAGACCATTATTTGTAAGCAATAGGCAACAAAGAGTGCCAGGTTATTCTATTTGATTTAAAAAGAAAGAAAGAAAGAAAAAAAGATAAAGAAAAAAGAAAAGAAAAGAAACACTCCTGTAAATGAGTTCTGCATTACCCTGACTTTCTGCTGAGGAGGTTGTTTTAGACCACAGCACAAAGAGAAGGAACCCAAGCAGAAAGCTACATTTTCAATGAATGAAGCAGTCAGAAATGAGAGTCCAGAGCTTCTGAGGTGGAATAATTTTGTGAGCCTAGATGGTAGAAAGGAAAACTGTACAGAGAAGAAAATCTTGCCAGCATATTATTCCCTCTGTTCTTTGCAGAAGGCAGGGCTCTGAGGGCTCAGGGTAAGATTCTAAGGCCTGGCAGAGGGGAACTGCTGAGGACTAATAACTGAATGAAGACAGAAGAGGGTGCTCGGTTTAGGGAAACACTGCAGGATGGTCTAGCTAGAGTGGAAACTCCTGCTGGGGATCCCAAGGATGCAGGCCACACTCCAGAAAGGCCATCTCTCCAAAGTGAGATGACAGACTAAGGCTAAGTAAGAAACTGAAACAGAGCTACCCAAACAAAGCCTAAAATAAAGGCTTATAATGACCAATCAATCATTTATGCCAAAAACAAACAAACAAAAAAAAACAAAAAAAACCCCACAACACTTTAAATGAAGAAACATAATCCAGGTACCTTACATTATAGCAAACAGTCAGAATTACTAGACAGGAAAACACAGAAACATGTATTCTTCCACCAAAGGCATTAAAGAGCTAGTTATTAGAAACAGACCTCAACAACAGATGACATGGGTAATGGAATTCACAGAAAAGGACTTTAAAACAGATACTATAAATATGTACAGAATTTTCACAGAAAGAAGCCCTATCAAGAGAACAAGTGGAGAAATTTGGCCGAAAAATAAAATAAAATAAGAGAGAGAGAGAGAGAGAGAGAGAAATTATAACAGAAATGTCTAAAGAATTCTCAGAAATTCACACACAAAATATCCGAAATGAAAAAGTCATAGGATGGATTTAAAAAGTAGACGAATCAGTGGATTTGAATTCAGATTAATAGACATTATTCAAACTGATCCAAACAGATCAAATGTTCGAAAACTAAACAAAGCAGAAAGTCAATTATCTGAAGGATCAAATGTGGAATACATGCAGTTGGATTCCCCAAACAAGAAGAGAAAGAAATTATTGAAGAAATACTGGCCTCCAAATTTTCCAAGGTTAGTGAAAAAATAACTAACCACAGGTTCAAGATGCCCAGTTTATATTTATCCAAAGGAAGATAAATATAGAGAACCACACATAGACATATCATAGTCAAAGTTCTAAAAACCTAAAATAAATAAAATAAGCAAAGGATGAAAAAGAAAAAAAAAAAGATACAAGATATCAGTATTAAAAATCCCAGTAGACTTGTCAGAAATGGTGAATGCATGATGAAAATGTCTGAACATCTTTAGTGTGCTTTAAAAAAATGTTGTCAACTTAGAATTCTATATCCCCAGAAATCAACCTGCATAGAGAGACCTGAAGTTGACATAAAAAAAAAAAGTCAGACCTGAGAAAATTCCTGAAGTATTACTATAAGAAGTGATTAAGGGAGCTTCAAGCTGAAGGAATGTTACCAGACAGACATTCAGATGCTCAGATATACTGAACAAATGGAAAATGTAATAATAAATATAGACATCATCTTTATTTTCTTAATGTCTTTAAATGACAATCAACTAAAGTAAAGACAATAATTATCATATGCAATTATTATAACATCTATAAATAAAATATATAGCAACAAAGGCACAAAGGTTTGGAGGAGTAGATGGAATTATACCATTTTGTTTTGTCTTAAAATTCATGTGAAGTAGAACATATAAAATCTAACTAGAATAAAAGATGTTAGGGGCGCCTAGGTGGCTCAGTGGGTTAAAGTCTGTGTCTTCAGCTCCGGTCATGATCCCAGGATCCTGGGATCGAGCCCCGCTTCGGGTTCTCTGCTCCTCGGGGAGCCTGCTTCCTCCTCTCTCTGCCTGCCTCCCTGCCTGCTTGTGATCTCTCCCTCTGTCAAATAAATAAATAAAATCTTTAAAAAAATATGTTAATAATACATTTTAATTCTTAAAACAAATTTGGAAAAAATATACCATCTAGTAACAATATGTACTATGTATCATAGTAACCAAGAAAATATAACTCTGTATAAGGATAAGCAAAATAATATTAAAGGAATTGAATTGAGCCCAGAAATAGATTGCACATATATGATCAATCAGTTTTCAACTAAGTTGTCAATGTAATGAAATGGAAAAAGGAGCATCAGAATAATCATACTAAAAACAAACAAACAACAAACAAAAAACCATGATCTATACCATATCATACCAGAAAAGCAATGTGCAACAAATCAAAGACCAAAATGTAAAAGCCAATATTTTAAAGGTCCTATATGAAAATAAAGGAATTACTTTGAACTAGACAACTACTTTTTCGATTGGACAAAAAAAGCTGTAATAATGGGAAACTGACCCTAGAGTCCATAAAATTTTGTTCTGAGTTCCCTCATCACTGATTCACCTGCTGTTTAATAGAGAAAATGGAACAGATCTGAGTTTCTTGCTTATGCTATTAGTTAGTAATTAAAAAGTTGAGTCTTACTTTCATGTTTGTCTTTTTGCTGTAATGGCTGCTCTGGTAACTGACAATTCAGCTCTCTATCTAGCTCAGCTCATCTCCTGACATGCACAGGGACCAAAATCACATTGTGATAACAAGTAGACATCTAGATGATTGAGACTCTTCCTAAATTAAAGCTTAACATTATTATTAATATAAAAACAGAATTGACAGATGATCACGCTTATCTTCAAAATAAAATGTGGTAAATACTGATGTGATACTTGGGTATCCTTTTTTTCTTTTTTTTTCTTTTTCTTTTTTTTTTTTTTTTTTTTGGTAGGAGAATGGAGTGATCATTGTTTGACATCTTTGAGTCATGATCCTACTTGACATGTCATCATTTACCAAAGCTAATATATTCTTGATCCAGGAAGAGTTTTCTTCATTTGCCTTCTGGATATCATATTGTCTGACATTTTTCCTTTGACACTGGATATACTTTTATTTATTCATTCATTCATTCATTCATTTATCCATTTATTATTTTTGGACTTTTAAAAATCCCAATTATCGGGGTGCCTGGGTGGCTCAGTGGGTTAAAGCCTCTGCCTTTGGCTCAGGTCATGATCTCAGGGTACTGGGATCAAGCCCCGTATCCGGCTCTCTGCTCAGCAGGGAGCCTGCTTCCTCCTCTTTCTCTCTGCCTGCCTCTCTGCCTACTTGTGATCTCTCTCTCTATCAAATAAATAAATAAAATTTTTTAAAAAATCCCAATTATCACCAACATCTTAAATTTGGAGTGCCCTAAGGATCATCCTCTTGAATCTTTTATCCTCCTTTTTTTGCCAGTCATTCCTTCTGGTTCACAATTTCAATTATCATCTATGTAATAAGACTCCCACATTTATACCTCTAGTCCAGGCTTCCTCACTAAAATTCGTAAACCTCTATAGAACTCTACTTAAACATCTCATACTTGAAGTGCTCAAAACTGAACTGTGGAGGTTTCCTCTAGAACCTGCTCCAGTCACACACCTTCTGTTCCATAATTGGACTGCATCATTTCAGTACATTAGAAACAACATCAATCAAAAAAACAAAAACTTGATTCTTCTTTGAAATATTTCAATTTTATTCCATATCTGGAATATCTCCTTATCTCCTTCACTCCCAAACTTTCTCTAAGGCACTATTTCTGCTCACCCAGGTTACTGTGGTGTTCTCCCTTCCCTGCTTCCATTCTTTTCCATGCTGAGTCTCTTTGAAACAAAGCAGTGGAAGGGTGCCTTTCAGCACATCAGTGCATCTGCTCACTGTTGTGTGGGGTGGCTCCTCATGTCATTTATAGTAAAGCCAATGGCTTCCCAAATGCATAACATGCTCTGCTCAATCCAAGCCATTCAAAACTGTTAACTCATCATAAGCACTGTCTTCATTTGCATTCCTTGCTTTTTCTCAAATATGCCAGATGTGTTCCTATCCCGGGATTATTTCTGCTATCTGTTCTCTGTGCTTGAAACACTGTGCCCAAATGTTACCTTCTCCTCAATTTTTGTCTTGCATTCTCAAAATTAAAGAAAAAAAATTAAAAATAAAAACCAAAACAAGACAAAGAAAGGCAGGGGCGCCTGGGTGGCTCAATTGTTAATTGTCTGTCTTTGGCTCAGGTCTTGATCCCAGAATCCTGGGATCAAGCCCAGCACTGGGCTCCTTGCTCCGCGGAAAGCTTGCTTCTCCCTCTTCCACTCCTCCTGCTTGTGTTCCCTTTCTCGCTGTCTCTCTCTCTGTGTCAAATAAATAAATAAATAATCTTGGGGAAAAAAAAAAAAAGAAAGACAGAAAGAAGAAAACCTTATGTAGTGCTCAGACTTCAATGCTTTAATTTTCCTTATCATGCTTCCTCGGCTACCATATTACATAGTGAAGATATATTTATGTTTTCCTTCTTTTTCTTCCCATTAATAGGTGCACTCTAAAATTCATGGGGCTTCTTAGTTCTTATTGCTACTCAGCCACTGTGTAGTGTTTGGTACACAGTAGGAGGCTCAATAAATATTTATTGAAATATATAATGAATAAATATTTATATATAACTTATGAATTTATATTATTACCTGTCTATAATATTATAATATATTAAATATATATACATATATATGTATATATGCACCAGAAGCCAATATTATAATGGCTGGAAAAATTTCTTCTTATCAGAGTTTTGGTACTTTATTTATAGCTTTTTATTTAAGACAGATAATATAATAAAGGATAAATGAACCCACTATGGTATTAATTACATTCCTGACTGAAAGTACTATTATTCCCTGAAGAATAAATTCTCCCAATTTCAAAATAATAAAAGGATACAAGATTTAATTATATACACATTCTGAAGTAAAAAAACACAGGGATAATGAAAGTAATTTTTTAGGTAATATTCTTTTTTTTTTTTAATATACACTAGTAAACTGATATGACTTTCAAAATGTTAAAAAAGAAAATAAGCCTGGAACTCTATTTGTTGGGTAGCATGGCTGGCCTCTAAGTCTTCTTTATTATGAGAAGAGCGACTGGAAATATCTCAGCAAAGAAGTCTCAGGGGATTTTTCCACCAGAGATAGCTGAAACAACCTAGTTGGGCTGGGGATTGGACATGACTAGTTCAAAGTCAGTGAACTGTGGGTGGCATGCCGAGAATAGAGATTTTTTTTGAGAGAAGGTTATAAAAGTTATTCCAAAGAGAGATGTACCTGTCATTGATTTCTTAGACTCTAGTACAACGGAAATGAAAGAGTACAGTTTCTCTCTGGAAGATTAAAAACAGGAGTTTTCAAGAAGGCCCTTTTACCATTTCTATAATCCTTTGTGAACAACTATAATTGCTATTGTATTTCTTTTGTTAAAGGGTATTCAGTGGAAAAAAAATTAATTAAGAGCATCAATGTTACAGTTATCTTTCCTTTTCCCCTCTTCTCCTGGATAAGTTCTTAAAACCAAAAGACAAGATCTGGAAGTCACTTTACATAAATTTTAAACTAAATAAACAAATCTGTTCTTCTCTTTTGTCCAAATCTAATAGTGACAAGGTTTCACACAATTTGCTAGGAGTAAATGAATCCTAAGTAGCTCGTCAAACTAAAGGGCTTATATAAAATCAAGCAACACCATCAATTTCAACTGCAATTTGTTAACCGATTAATTTTTTTACAAATGCAATTATATACTTATCCACAAAGAGATCCTTTTAAATGACAATCAAGAACAAAATATCATGGTGTACTGTATCCACTGAAACATTTATTATACTTTTATACATCTTTCATGGTTGATTTTAAGAAAAATTACTGGTTCTTAAAGATGTTTAAAAATGAAACTGACCTGCTCTGATTCTGTGTGTTTTGATTTTAATTCTTGCTTATGGATGGATACATATCCTGATAGTTGTTCTATCCCTGTTATTTAATAAATCATACAGATAACAAAATAAACAATTCAGAGCCACTTCTAATGGGGATTCTGATCATCTAATGGTCTACTTAGAATGAAGTTTTATGGTAAATTTTGAAAGTGGAAATATCTACAAATAAAAATAGGCTTTTTCATTTGTTATAGTCATAGCTAAAAACTAGGTTGATTTTCATCAAATTTTGAAGCTATATTTTTGATACTGTAAATCGACATACAGTCTGTGTAGTGTACACAAAATTTGGGGGCAGGTATCCAAGAGGAACCTCAAAGAGTAACCTACAAAGAGTAACAGGAGTAACAAAAAAAAAAAAAAAAAAAAAAAAAAGGAACTTTGGGACATTAAGAGGCTTCTGTCACTGCAAATAGGAGAGATGTCCCATTCATGATAGGCACTATGAAGAGGGGTTTCAAATAAAGCCTTATAATTCAAGGGTTATAAAAGTTAATTTTAAAGAACAAGTTCTGTTTTGTGACTGAGCTATTTCTCACATGGTCAAGTTTGTATAGGAAGCCAATGTGTGCTAGGCTCAGATGTTTAAATGATTGTGTTCATGTTTCACAAGCAAAATGAGGATTTTTATTCTAAATGAGACTCTAAAATGAGGTTAGAAAAGATAAAGAAAAAATGCCTGGGTGGCTTAGTCAGTTAAGCACCTGCCTTCAGCTCAGGTCATGATCCTGGGGTCCTGGGATTGAGCCCTGTGTCAAGCTCCCTGCTCAGCAGGAACCCTGCTTCTCCCTCTCCTTCTGCTGCTCCCCTTACTAGTGCTCTCTCACTTTCTCTGCCAAACAAATAAATTAAATCTTAAAGATAAAAGAAAAGAAAACATAAAGACGACAGAGCTGGGATATATATTCTAACTATACAACAATGTTTTAAAAATTTTTTAGAGAAGAGGTAATCTCTAAATTTCCTATCTCTCCAGCATATTTTCAGGATCCCACATTTAAGTTAAACCTTAATTTGATTTTCCTTCGTACATTATGACTACAGAACAATCTTATGATTCTGAGATACACACATATACAGAGAGACACACATTATATATCAATATTAAGATTTCATAGATTAAAGCCCAGTTAATGTACAATCTCTTTAAATCTTCAGAGTTCAGTAAAGTTTACTTGCATCTTTGTGTGTACCCTTGCTTTAAGTTGTACGGTGCTGATAAACTATTTGTTAACTAGTAATTCACATCAATATAAATTTCATATTTTCCATATTATTTTCTTTACATGACCCTATTTATCTCTTCTTTCCTTCATACTTTAAAAGACCATCTTTCACGATATAATGGTAAGATAATGTAAAAAAAAAAAAAAGTTTATTTTAAGTTCCAAGAAAAGAATCAGTATTTTGATGTACTTCCTCGAACAGTCACTTAAGTCAGGTGACAGCTGGAGAGAGGGTTGGAGCAAATGTATCTTCTAGCTAAAAAACAAAAGAAAAAACCAACTACATGTTCAATAAATTAAAATAGATTCTAACAAAATCAGGATATTTCATTCCTGGTCTATAGTGTTCTAAGTTTACTGAAATTAAACACCCCAGACTAAGTGGCTTAAACAACATAAATTGATTTCTTCACAGTTCTGGAGGCTAGAAGTCTCTGATCTAGGTGTTGGCAACTTTGGTTTCTTCTGAAGCCTCTTCTCATTGTGTGGATGGTGTCCTCACCTGGTCTTCCCTCTGTACCTGTCATTATCAAATATCAACTTCTTATAAAGACAAGAGATGAGATCTTGTCTCTCTATCTGATGAGAGCCAACCCTAAAGACATCATTTTTACTTAATTATATCTTTAAGATTCTAGCTCCAAATACATTCACATCCCAGGTATCGGTAGCTAAGGTCTTCAGCCTATGATTTTAAGGTGCACATTTTGATTCATAATATCTGGTCAAGCCATTTTGCTTTGAGTTGTATCCTGATTTTAAACTACATTTTGAGAGTTAAGTCTGAATGAAATGAAAATCTCCAATCAAATGAACACATAACCACCATGTAAAAGTAGAACTTTAGAAGGGATTAGTAAAGGTCAGAAAATAAATAAATAAATAAATAAATAAATAATAAATGTCACAAGTCTCTTTCATGACACAGAATGGAGAAATACACTTGGCACTGGATCTTGAGAGTGACCAAGAAGGCGAGATCAGAAAATTGAATAGAGAGGTGTTTATCAATTTAAGAGCATTCTTTTAAAATACTGGATCAAAAGCCTTGGCAAGGGATCCAAGGATGGTATCACTTTCCTAATACAATTGCTGCTGAAAGATTTGAAAAAGCGAGCATACTGAGCAAAACTGAAATGCCGAAATTCCCACAGAAGAAGATGGAAGGGGATTTAAAGGCTTGACAGTATGGGCATGGTAGTGAAGATAAGCTGTCCACATCCAGAACATCCAGTAGATGATTATGTTTCATGAGAAGTCCACAGCATACCATTTGCCAAGTTCATGAGAAATATAGTTGAGAGGATATCATAAAATGATTCAGTTGTAGTTCTTCTATAGCCAGCCCTGAGGGTAAGATAAAATATTGTTGAAGAACTTAGTATTCTGATGACTATGGAGAGAGAATCCCAAAACAAGAGTTAACACTTAACCATGAGACACCAGCGGCACAATTACTGCAAAGGCTACCAAGTCCAGTATGGCCTTCAAGTGGCCTGATATGTAGATTTATGGACAATTAATAGGATACAATATCTTGAAGTACAAAAGAAATAGGTATAAAGTGATGTTAACACTCAGGTTGTGATAGTAGAAGGAATCAGTGGTGGATGTCTGGGAGGCAAAGACCAGTCATCCCAATAAAATCCATAACCTCGCGTAGAGTTTTCAAAACTCAAGGCAGTTTTTAGGTCCAGGAACCAATGCACAGTGGCCATATATGTATGTATGGAGTAAAGCCCCCAAACATTATGTCAAATAAATTGGTAATCTTTCTCCAGGTCTTACCCTAAAGTACTTTAGTTATTTTCTCAGGGAAGGACATTATCAGTATGAATTGAATTTTTGCCAAGAGCTCTAAAACATCATCATGTACCACCACCACCAGCCCAAGACATCCCCTTTCCCCAATCAGAAAGTGCCCTGCTGAATCTAGTTAGAGCTTAGGAGATGACCACAGACTATTGCAAGTTATTCAAGTTTCAGGACAAATTTTAACCACAGTGTCAGATGTTCAGATTTAGCGTTCCTGCTAAAACAAATTAGTAGGACCTCAGGTACATGGTTTGTGGCAACTAACTGCTCAAACTTTTCTTTCCTACCTCATCCAAAAAAAGAATTTGCAAAAGAAAAAACATTGTATTTACATAGAATAGACAACAGTATATAGTTACATATTTTTCCCTAAAGAAATGATAACATTCATACCCTTCATCATATAATAGTTCAAAGATATCAGTGTGGCATGAATAGTGTGTGATTAACTCAACCCTTCACTCATATGATGAAAGTTAGTGTATAAATAATGAGATGTGTGACAAATTTAAAGCATAGATCTTATCATGTATATGCATTTTGTGTTGGGTTAAATTATAGAGTAAAAATAAATTAATGGCTTAAAACATAAAGAAATAGGAAATATATTCAGAAAGAAATATATGCAAAAGCCTAATTTTTATAACTCAAAGTTTATTAATTTATGCTAGTATGATGCACTAAATATTATACATATCTGTTCATTAATACTGGAATCTCATTTATTAAAAAGATAATAATTTATTTAGATTGCATTGCCTCAAAGGATTTTAAGGATTAAATGAATTAATACATGTGCATCGCTTAGAAAAGTATCTGGCATATGAGAAGACTGCAGAGCGTTAGCTATCATTATTATTGTTGCCCTAAAGTAAAGTGAACTCTTAGAAGAAATATAAAATGAGTAACTAAAAAAAACAAGCTACTTAAATATTAATTTTATTGCAAAAAATCTGTTTTGCACTCAAAAAAGCATACCTCTTATTTGATTTAATAATTTTTTATTTTCTAAAAATGGATTTTTGCTTTGTAATAAATTCCTCAGATGGGATATGTAACATCTTTCTACTAAGCTATTCTTTTTTTTTTTTTTTTTTTTTTAAAGATTTTATTTATTAATTTGACAGAGAGAAATCACCACCACCAGCCCAAGACAGTAGACAGAGAGGCAGGCAAAGAGAGAGAGAGGGAAGCAGGCTCCCTGCTGAGCAGAGAGCCCGATGCGGGCCTTGATCCCAGGACCCTGAGATCATGACCTGAGCCGAAGGCAGCGGCTTAACCCACTGAGCCACCCAGGCGCCCTCTACTAAGCTATTCTTATTGTATATTTTAAACCATCCTCATCACACTGAAAATGATTATCTCTCAAAAGCAGGCATGACACCCATACCCAAATTTAGCAGTAAACTTCAGCTCCTTGGCTCCTACCCTGAAGTATGGCTTTCCAGAGGAGCAGTTCAACCATATAATTTGTTATTCAAACTGGGCTTTAGTCACACATTTCTTCTTGAAATTCCTGCGACTAACTGAGGTCTTACCAACCTCAGAATCAAAAAGACACAGAAGGGGAAATATTTAATATGAGGTTTTAACATGCTTGTCTTATTCTGGTAGATCAAGGAGGCAATAAATTAATTACATATTAAAATACAGACAAACTTAACTCAAAAACTAAACCAGTAATTACACACAAATGTTAATTTGGCCACAATGTAATGTTAGAAATTGGTAACAATATCAAAAAACAAAAAGTATCTTTCTCCAGGAAACAAAACCCAAACAACCACAAAATTTTATTTAAAAATATGTTGGATCAAAGGTGAAATGTGAATTGAAATTGAAAGAATTATTATAAATTTAGAATAGTATCATAATATATTAAACTCTTCACAATATAACCAAAGCAGTGCTTAGGGAAAGTGGCATTAAATACCTTTATCAAGAAAAATAGCAAATGAAGTAGACAATTGCATACAGAAAGATTAAAAAAAAAAACTAAAAAAACTGAAACAGAGGAGATAAAGATAAAAGCCAAATTTATTGAGTTAGCAAAGAAAAAGTAAAAAATAAATTGTGCTTTTAACAATCAAAAAAAAAAAATCATGCCATTAAATAATTTTTAGGATGCCTCAGTTGGTTAAGCAGCTGCCTTCAGCTCAGCTCATGATCTCAGGGTCCTGGGATCTGGCATGGGGCTCCCTGCTCAGTGGGGAGCCTGTTTCTTCTACTGCTTCTCCTCTCCCCAGCTCCTGCCTGCACATGTGCGCATGTCTCTTTCTCTCAAATAAATGAATAAACAAAAATCTTAAAAAAATAAAATGTTTAAAAATAATTTAATTTTTAAAAAGTAGAAAATACAAATATCCAAATAAGAAACTAAAGAAATTAAAAAAATAATAATATATTTATAAGCAAATTTATTTGGAAATCTGAACACTACACCAAAACCTAATGATGTACTCTATACTGGCTAACTGAACATAATAAATAAAAAAATAAAATCTGAATCAAATTGGTAATTTTAGTAGAAAATAAAGTACATAAAAGTGGTACATTAAAAGTATCTTATGGGCATAACCATAAGAGGAGTGACTGAACTTAGTGGAGTTAGAAAACAACTAATTTCCATATAAAAAGAAACAGAGACAAGGCAAAAAGGACCCCTCACAAAAATTTTCCAGGTTTCCTAGTAGACTCAGAAGCACTTTTAAGCCTTTAAGAAATAGATTATTTTAAACAATTACCAAGAATAGGAAATTCAGGAAAACTTCTAAAATATTTTTTGAAAAGATAATAAAGTGATTCCAAGACCTGAAAAAGGTGACACAGTATATTAAAATTAAAGACCACATTTCACTTATGAATAGCAATGACAATTTTAAATGCAGAATTATTAAATGGAATTCACATACATTTTTACTTTGTATTGTAGCAAAACCTCTTTGGGGGAATTTAATGTAAAAGAAGTGCTCAGAGGGGCACCTGGGTGACTTAGTGGGGTAAGTCTCTGTCTTCAGCTCAGGTCATGATCTCAGGGTCCTAGGAGCTGGCCCCACATCCGGGTCTCTGCTCAGTAGGGAGCCTGCTTCCTCCTTTCTCTCTGCCTGCCTCTTTGCCTACTGGGATCTCTCTCTGTCAAATAAATAAATAAAATCTAAAGTGAGCTCTCAGACAGTTTCAGCACAGGAAGGCAAGGTGTAATTATTAAACGCCTTCTCTCACAGTTATGGTAGGAGTAGGGTAAGAAGAAGTACATTTGCTGAAACACAAAGTTTCAAAATGTCACATAGGGAAATAAATGGAAAACAAAAAACAAAACCAAAAAAAAAAAAAAAACAAAAAACACATGCATGCCAACTCTGTCCTCCCCACAATGTTGAAGTAGCCCCCCTCCAGGTGGGCACTCAGTGACTGAAATTCCGTATGTTACTGTGCCCATATCAGAGGCAACTTACCACAATGACCTCAGTATGGTCACAGCAGAATAGGATCAGTGTCCACTTGCTTTCTCAAACACCATTCTAAAGGCAAGAAGGATAGATTGCTCTAATTTCCTCATAGTTTCCTGCCATTATCCTAAGATTGTGCTTTCCGTCCATGTACTTCTCCTAATCTCTACCTGGTCCCTGATTCTTACTAAGTGAAGAGCATAACTGCAGGGATGTTTCCAGAAACAAGAGCTTTATGGACAGAGCACCTTGCGATTTCCCTGAGAAATGGCGGGATTCCCTCGGCAGCATGGGTGTATTTGGTTGATGAGTATGCAGTCTGTCAGGAGTCACCATCACCACACAGACAATATAGAAACACCAGTCAAGAAATACAATAGAAATCCTTTTCCTTGAGCTATACTGAGGATGTTTGGAACTACTCTGATTCATTTGAATCCTGAATATATCTTAGGTTTTTAACCTTGGAAAATAAAGATTTTTTTTTTTTTGTAGTAACCACCTTGAAAATAAAATATTTTGTAACTAGAAAATAGGTCTTCTTTACTACCTCTTCTAAATCATCATGATGCTGAAAAGTGACAACACTCTGTGGAACACGTTTTTATGCCTGTGATTGGGATGCTACCATTTAAAAGTTCCACCCAGGGCACCTGGGTGGCTCAATGGGTTAAAGCTTCTGCCTTCAGCTCAGGTCATGATCTCAGAGTCCTGGGATGGAGCCCCACATCGGCATCTCTGCTCAACAGGGAGCCTGCTTCCTTTTCTCTCTCTGCCTGCTTCTCTGCGTACTTGTGATCTCTGTCTGTCAAATAAATAAAATCTTAAAAAAAAATAAGAAATAAAAAAAAATCCCACCCATTTTCAAAAAATTAGTAAATAATGATGAACTAAATCATTCTGTCACTATTAAGATCAACTGTGTTCTAAATAAACATATACTTCAGCATATAGACAGTCATAATGTAGACTTGTGAATTATGATTAATCAAAACTCCTTGATAAGTTATAAAGTTATACATACACATAGTTATATATGTTGATATGTATATACATACATTTATAGGCATATATTTATGCAAATAAAGGCTGTATTTGTTTGTAACATAATATGTAAATGCAGACCCAAAAAAATCACCCTGAGCTAATTTAAGGAGTAAAGGATAATTTAAGGGTATAGAGTTATCTAGTGGAGTACACAGAAAAAAATATATTGGAGCCACAGGAAGAACTTAACATGTGATTAGAGAACTTATAATGAACAAGCTTGGATTTTAGGGTTTGGATATTTATGCACTGGAAGAATACACTATGAAAGACTTTTTGAGGGAAATTTTTGAAGAAATGTTAAAAGGCTTGAAGCTATAATAGGTCAAAACATAAGGGGCAGTGGGATGATAAAGGATCTAGGTTTTCGTAGTTATTTACAAACTTCTAAAGTCCTCCTCTTTGTCTTCCATCTTCTCATCTATAGACTTCAGAGCCATCTTCCCTTCCTGGCAAAAGGAATGTCTCTCCCATTTAGTCCCCATGGGGACTGAAGTTAAGTCCTCACCCATGGCTCCCAAAATCACATCTTGCAGGTAGAGTCTTACAGAACAATGGTGCCATAAAATGGTCATAAGGTCATTTTCCTGGGAAAGTCTTCCAGCTCACGCAGGGGCTTGCTGCTGTTCCAGTCAACCGTGGTCTGCCAGCATGTCATGTTAAGCAATGTAGGAAGGCACACAGGGCTTTCCAAGATAGCACCCCAAAGATGGGAGAAAGCAGTGAAGGGGTCACCTGAGTGGAACAGATACTTACAATGTTATGTAACCCATAAACTTGAAATACTTTGTGAATTCTCCTATGGCCTCTGACCCTAGATTTTTTACCTTTGTGTCCTCGAAGTTTTGTGACTTAATGCAAATTTGTTCCCCTCGAGAAACACTATCCTATCTTCCATCTTTAGCATCACTGGATGGAGGACTCCAGAGGCCCAAGCAGCTCCAGCGGCCTGGTCATGCTCAGGCCTGGAGAGGAGCCTCTGCAGCCACAAACATTCCTGACACTCCTGACTCTGCAGCTGAGCCGCAAGATCAAGACCCAACAGTTGCCAGAGGCCTTCAGCTGCAGCAGGCGGCTCTTCCCGTCTTTCCACATGAGGACACAGCTCATTCCAAGACTCTTAATAGAGGGAAGGGGAAGTGATGGGGATGCCTGGGTGGCTCAGTTGGTTAGGCAGCTGCCTTCGGCTCACGTCATGATCCCAGGGTTCTGGGATCGAGTCCCACATCGGGCTCCTTGCTCAGCAGGGAGCCTGCTTCTCCCTCTGCCTCTGTCTGCCTCTCTGTCTGCCTGTGCTCGCTCGCTCTCTCTCCCTCTGTCTCTGACAAATAAAATAAAATCTTAAAAAAAAAAAAAAAGGGGGAAGTGATGGACCATGGTGGCACTCAGGGTCCTGGGAACAAGAGAGACTATGAGACAGAACAGCCATCTGGGTAATAGAGCACCATTTTGGAGAGACTGTCTAGACAGAATGGTAATGAAAAGATAAAGACAATTAAGGTGTCAAAACCCAGGATCTGAAGACGCTTTACAAAGAACCCTCCCCCTGACACATACTTACACAAACAAATCCCCAGAAACCCCTAAGCCACAAGATGACAAAGGGAGACAAGCAGAGACTAGGCTGAATCAATGCTGGCTCAAATGCTTACTTTTGGGCAGTAAACAAGATAATAAGAACTAGCTCTGTTATTTATGCAGCATGGTGTTGTTTACTGAGGGATTGATTGATTGACGGGCTGTTACAGAAACATTTTAGTATATGTGCTGCCGAAGCGGGCACTCAGAAACATTTTATTAGTAATCACAATGAGGTTTTTTTTTTTTAATTAATTAATTTATTTATTTGACAGAGAGAGAGAGAGATCACAAGTAGACAGAGAGGCAGGCAGAGAGAGAGAGGAAGGGAAGCAGGCTCCCTGCTGAGCAGAGAGCCCGATGTGGGACTCGATCCCAGGACCCTGAGATCATGACCTGAGCCGAAGGCAGCGGCTTAACCCACTGAGCCACCCAGGCACCCCACAATGAGGTTTTTTATAAGTTTTATTTCAATGCCTTCTTTAAAGTTTTAAATGTTGTTTTATATCTCATTGTTAAGATTAGCTCAATTTTTAATTTTTAATAAAAATTAAGTATAAATCTTAAAAAGTCAAGAAACTGCAAGCACCTCTTTAAAAAGTTACTTAATATTGTTTAAAAATTCTATAGTTGAATGGATATTTGATCAATTAAAAAACAGAAGATTGAGTTGTAAATCAAAAAAAATTATTTTGATCAGTGCAGCTGTAGCCTTAAAATGTTAATTTATTATTTCTGTTGCTTAAAGAGATAATAATTATGTTAACCAAAGTGTAGACTCCTTAAAGATGAAAGCATTGTTATGGTAAGTCAAGTTTTTTCACCACTTGACTTAGCATATTCAAGAAACCTGGTTTATTAAAATGTGCATCTTTCTTCCTATCCAGATTGATTGGAATAGATTCTACACAGAATCTATGATTCTATCACAGAATCATAGAATCTATGATTCTATCTATGATTCTATCCAGAATCATTCTATTACATTGCTTACCTGTACTTCTCCCTTAATTGTAGAAATATTAAACAACCTTAATTCTATTCCTGCAATCATTAAGGCATCTAACAGACAATGCCTACACACCTGTGCTTGCTTACCTATTCTCCGTTATCAGTGTGGGGGAAGGAATCTAGGAGAGCAGGAATCTGGACATGGTTTTGACTGTTACTTCCATGCTTATTTTGAGAACTGACCTCCCTCCTGAACCATAGGAATAACTTATAGCTATTTATTCCTTTGCTTCATTTTAGGAGAACCCTTTGTTATATTGGAATCTATTTATATTTCAGAAGAAGAAGAGGCCATTCACTCTCTCCATCTAACACACCATCACCTATTCCAATGTACCATATTTCAATGTGTCTTAGTCCACCTTTGGGACATTGATGTGCTTTTTTATTCAAACGATCACCATCCAAGAATCTAATTTACTTTCTAGAATAGTAACCGTAATAATTGTGCATTGCTAAATAAAAGATTATGATAAGAAATTGTTTTACTCTACAGTTGATTGTAAGTTTTCAACCTATCTAAAGATGATGGAAATAAATATGGTTTTTGTATAAACTTCAAAAAAGTAGAAAAAAGCATATTTTTATAATTAGCATATAAATCTGATTTTTATCAAAATGTACACAAATATTTTAAATGGAAAGAAACTATGCTTATAGACTTGCCTATTATATATGAACCAACCCACAAACATGGAAATTTATTATTAGGAAGATATGTGTATATTAACATACATGGATATTAATATAATATATATTTAGTTAAACAAATATGTAAAGCCACATTTGCAACTTCATTATAAATGTATTTTGAAGATAATGCCTATTAGGACAAAATAGCAACTCAATTTATTTTAAGTTGAAAGGGTTAGTTTTCATCAAGTTCTTTTTTTATCGAGATTTTATTTATTTATTAGAAAGAGAGAGAGAGCACAAGCAGGGGAGCAACACACAGAGGGTGAGGGATAAGAGGCCTCCCTGCTCAGCAGGGAGCCCAATAATGGGGCTCAATCCCAGGACCTGGAGATCATGGCCTGAACTGAAAGCAGACACTTAACCAACTGAGCCACCCCACACCCCAGTTTTCATCAAATTCTATGATAAAAGAGAGATGGTAATTAAAATTGTTAGGTTAGAAAAATAAAATTACTTTCTATTTTCTTTAAATAAATACAAAATAATTATATGACACATATAAACACACATACATGTACATACTTGGAAAATTAAGTTTCTTCCTTAATTAAAAAAAAGGGCTTTTTTTATTTGTTTGTTTTTTATAGATAGGTTTCTACATTTAAAAAAATAGAACTTTTTCTTTCACCTTCAGGACAGTATTTTAAGATCATATCACTTGATAATTTCCCATGTCAACAGAAAAAGTGTGAGAAACAAAAAAGCAAAGAAAGATGAAGGACTCTCAAGTCTTTCCATCTATCTAAGAAGAAAGTTGATAAGTCACATAATTAGGTGTTGTTTATTTCTTATTAAATAGGTGTTAAAGTTTCAATTAATCATACATCTAGCTGTAAGAACAGGAAAGTTTAGCATAATGACATAATATAGGAATAATAGAATAATATAAATCTATAACAATATGTGAAATAGCTTATATACGTCAAAATATATAAATCCCATGCCTATTAAGTTCTTTTTTTTTATAATTCTTCTAGTAAGAAACTGAGTGGTATACCAAGTCCTTAAGCACACGTGTCTAGGGGAGCCTGTGTGTCTCAGTCATTAAGTTTCTGCCTGCGTCTCCAGTTATGATCCCAGGCTGCTGGGTTGGAGACCCGCATAGGGCTCCCTGCTCAGCAGGAAGCCTGTTTCTCCCTCTCTCACTCCCCCTGCTTATGTTCCCTCTCTCACTGTTTCTTCTATCAAATAAATAAATAAAATCTTGAAAAAAAAAAAACTCAAAAAGCAAAAAAAACACATGTGCCTAAAAACCATTAGGAGGTTTCTGAAGTAATAGGAACCAGATTTACCTTACAGATTTAAACAGATAGAAAACTAGGCAAATTTAGAAAACAAAAAATGACAGGGGGCATAGGCAGTGCAGAACTACATTCTTTGAAATGAGATAGGCCAGGTAATCACTATTGGTCATCAGGCCAGGTAAACACTATTGTTTCCATGTGTGTGGCTTGGAGGGAGTTTTCATGATGCCGTCCAGAGAGGAGAAACTCAAATAGAGTCGAGTGTTCTCACTGGATTAAGGAAACATATGAGGCTGAGGAGGTTAGGGCAGTTAGCACTGGTGGGGCAGAGTACTAGAGAAGATGTCACTTACCAGAAAGCCCCAAAGAGCCTCAGGATACCCCTCAATCTTTAGGAAAGAGCTTTCTGAGGAACTGACACTAGGGAAAAAAGTCAAAATGATGAGAAGATGAAAACATTCATAAGATCAGGGAAAGAACATTCAAAGCTTATGGACTAACAAAGGTGGAAACCTAACCCAGAAATAAACTTGGAATGTTTGAGGTAATGAATAAATAAATAAATAAATAAGAAAACATAGTAAAGACAATAAAGGAAAGAGTGAAAAGAGAACAAGTAACCTTAGAACAGATGTTGCAGGACTGTCTAGGCCTTGATTTAAATGATCAGTTCTGTTGTTAATATGTTATAGTATATTGTAATATGTTAATACGTTATGAGCCACTACAGGAACTTGATGTCAGCTCATTTGTACCTGAGAATAATCACACTCACTACTCAATATTGGATATGTTATCGTGGAACAAAAACGAAAACTGTGAGACCAGTTAGAGTTTGAAATAGTCCTCACGAGACCTGATGATGGTGGTGGTAGAGACATCGATAAAAAGAAGAATGGATTTGTCATCTGTCTTTGGAATATTCTTGATATTCATCTTCAGGATACATTTTTGCAGTAAAATCAAAAATTTACCAATGGAATAGATATAATGTGTGAAGGAAAAAGAGGAGTTCAAGATAATTTATAGGTTTCTGACTGACACAGGTGAGAAGAGTTGTAGCCTGTACTAAGATAAGAAAGGTTTTTAGAGAGCTAGGATCTATCCTTATCATGATGGCCAGTTGTAGACACCAAAATAGAAGTAGATCATAGAAGACGTCTCGGTCAGGAGTGGCTATCGGAAGATAACAATATCAAACACGTAGAAAAGAAAGAGAACACATAGGTTGAGAGCATAGAGTGAAAATAGAAGGATGCTCAAGCAAGATCCCCAGAACCCACTGATTTTTAGAAAAGAAGAAACTTGTATATAAGACTAAAAAGTAGTGGACAACAATAGCCAAACTATGGAAAGAACCTAGATGTCCATCAACAGATGTATGGATAAAGAAGATCTGGTATATATTTACAGTACAATACTATACAGCCATCAAACCCCCCAAAATCTTGTCATTTGCAACAACATGGATGGAACTAGAGGGAATTATGTTAAGCAAAATAAGTCATCAAAGATAATTATCAAATGATATCTCTGATATGAAGAATTTGAGAGGTAAGGTGGGGGGTTGTGGAGGGAAGGGAGGAAAAAAATGAAACAAGATGAGAACAGGGAGGGAGAAAAACCATAAGGGACTCTTAATCTCCTGAAACAAACTGAGGGTTGCTGGGGGGTGGGGAGCTAGGAATAGGGTGGCTGGGTGATGGACTTTGGGAGGGTATGTGCTATGGTGAGTGCCGTGAATTCTGTAAGACTGATGATTTACAGACCTGTACTCTTGGGACAAATAATACATTATATGCTAATTTAAAAAAAAGAAAAAAGAAGAAGGAGCAGATAGTGAAGTCACGGGAAATTCTAGAAATTGACATTTCCCTAAAACAAAGAATTGAAAGTACTAACGAGGAAGAATGGATAGAATATCATAAATTGAGTTATCAGGAGGTGAGGTAAAAGAAAATCAGAAAATTCATCACACGTTTTGGTGACTTTAACAAAAATAGCACAGTGTGAGGTAGAGCAAATACTCAAATAGAACAAGATGATAAGAGAATGGGGGTGAAAAAGTGGAAACAGATGAATGAGTTTAGACTACTATAGGTGACCCTGAAAAGAGGAAAGCATGGAGTAAAATTATTTTTAAGATGTTAGTTGGGATGCCTGGGTGGCTCAGCCAGTTAAGCATCTGCCTTTGGCTCAAGTCATAATCCCAGGGTCCTGGGATCAAGCCCCTGGGATCAAACTTCAACCCACATCTTGTTTCCTGCTCAGTGGGGAGCCTGCTTCTCCCTCTCCTTCTGTCACTCCCCCTATTTGTGCTTTCTCTCTCTCTCTTTTAAAAATAAATAAATAAAATATTTTAAAGATAAAATAAAATAATAAAATAAATAAAATAAAATATAAGTTACATTTTCCAGTAATCTTTTCACTCTTTTAACCTTTAGAGGTCTTTTCAATCATGCTGCTTCTAAATCTAATACCAGAAGTCCAATTGTTTACTTGAAAAGAATATAAAAGGTATGTTCTATTTCCAGTGTTTGGAGACTTTGGGAACATTCTGTAGGAGAGCTATCTTTGGGTACTCTGTATTTTGAGCAGTTTCTCTTTAAAGCAGTTGAGGAAAATGGGGCAGCATTTGTATGGGGTGTGGGAGTCAAAAGACTTACTCTTTTATTTTTATTGCCATCATTTGTGTATTTTATTCCTCTGATGGATAAAATTAACTCATATTTACAGGACCATAGGATTCATTCTTTAAAAAGATATACTAGTGGTATAGAGAAAAGAGATATGGTTGCCTAAAGATCATTAACAAAGCAAGAGGAGAGGGAATAAAAGGTAGATCCTATGGGGAGGGACTTAGATTTTTCTTGAAGAGATGGGATATATCTTCCATTTTAATGTTAATAGAGCATATTATTTTAGCTAGCACAAACTTAACTGGCTTGATTAAACTGGTAGTATGTTGATAAAATACTTCCCTTAAAATCACATCAATTTTCTTATGATTTCTATGATGGGGTAGCCTTATGAGAATGAGTGAAAGGAAGTAAAAGTTTGACACAAGAAGAAATTATGAATATGTAATCTTGGCAAGGGAGCGATTGATTTTACCAGGGAAGAATGGAAGGATTGATGGACACCGTTGAGGTAGTGTCTGAGATTTGTAACCACAAATTTGAAGTGAGTCCAGCCATCCTCATTGTGTCATATTTCTCCCATCATACTCAACTGCATTTGTTCAGGAAAATGATAAAGTGGTACTTGAGTAAAACCAGAATTGGAGTTTTGTAAGGTAAGTGATTTGGAAAAGTGATGGGTAAATAAGGGAACTTCAAAGGACAATTGAAGAGTGGAAACATAAATTCATATGGATTTGGAAGAAAGTGATCATATGCGTGAAATAAAACATAATTAGTAAGAGTAAGAAAATGAAATGCGAATCTTGATTAAGTCGAAGAATTCTTGGTGAAAGGAAATATAAGTGAGCTAAGAGTGGAGTTAATGAACAGACTGAAGTGTTTGAAAACAGATTGTTTTTCATGATAAGTTCTAGTGGTGGCTAAGGTGGAACCAAAGTAAAGCAAAAGAAATCTGAATAAAAAAAAACAAAAAACAAAGCAGTATTGCTAGAGCTAAAGAGAGAAGGATAGGAGAGACCAGTGTTGTGTGTACCATTTGGATTCTGAAACAGCCAACAGCTAGGGTAGTGAGGGGGAAGACAGTGATTTAAGTGATGAAAAAAGCAACTTGGATGTGAGCAGTAATAGCAACAAAGAACCTTGAGTGGAATGCTCTGAGTGTCTATATCTCACATGGCTTGAGCTTTTGGAGGAGGTAGAAGGGAGAGATCAGCATTAGTGGACAAGGAGGAGAGGTTCACCATCTGAAGACAAGGAGGAGAGGTTCACCATCTGAAGACCTCACATAAGTAGAGAGTGGTAGAATAAACAGATTGCTTTGGAGAGGTCATTGGGGGAAATCAGTGTTAATAGGTGTAATCGACAGCAAGAAGATAAGGAGAACCTTCAAGAAAAAAAGATTGCTTTGAGCAGTGAATAAATGCTGGAAATTCAGAGTTGATATATTTACTTAGGTCTATATACTTGATAAATAATCTCAAATCTTATGCAATATGTTATAGTCCATTGAAATAAAGTGGCCTTATTACTTATTAAAAATAAATACATACATGATTTTTCTCAGTTACCTAGTCAATTCAGATAACATAATTTCCAAAATATGCTAGTGTAAAACAAGTTATTAATTAGTGCAATTATCTCATAACCTTAAGTGTTAGAGATTTATACTGTATGTATGATATATGCAAGTAGAATCCAGGCAATAAAACCAGAATGTTCTAACAGTAAACAGTACACTTATTCGGGGTAGAACAAGGTGATGGATTACTTTATTTATTTTCTTTAAAGATTTTTATTTATTTATTTATTTGACAGAGAGAGAGAGATCATAAGTAGGCAGAGAGACAGGCAGAAAAAGAGGAGGAAGCAGATCCCCTGCTGAACAGAGAGCCCAATGCCAGGCTCAATCCCAGGACCCTGAGATCATGACCTGAGCTGAAGGCAGAGGCTTAACCCACTGAGCCACACAAGCACTCCAGTGATGGAGTACATGAAATTTATCCATTTCCAAGCCAACAGTCCACTCTGCTCTCAGTAACCACAATCGCTTATTCACAATCTCAAACTCATTGCAATGAAAGTTGTTTTTACTCACACTCTCCAGTTCTTGTCTTCCTGCCATCTATTAAGCCCTCTCTTGTCATGCTTCCAAACATTAACCTTCCCCAAAAGGCTTTTGCCAAAGTCTTTGAAAATATTCCTGTTGCCAAATCCTTTTTCAATTCTTCTCCATATCCAATTTGAGCTCTTCACTGAGCTCAGCTCACATAGATGACAACATAATTCTTGAATCATTTTCTTCCCTTGAGTTCCAGGATGCTATTTTCTTTCACTTCAAGTTCAGTATCTGTGGCTCTTACACCTTAATATCCTTTACAAGCTCCTCCTCATCTCTATGAGTTTAATTATTGGACTTCCTTTCACGATCTGTTTGCACTCTTCATTTGATCCAGTGTTCATCTTTACATAGCCTGATCTTCAGATTGCTATATCCAATAACATTGCAACATTCTCACTTATGTATATGATAAGTAGCTTTGATTTTATATTTTCCAAAAAGAACATATGATGCTTCACAAAATAAATACCTTTTTTCTCTTTCCATTGTCTTCCTCATCTTTGCAATTGGCAATTTATTATTTTTCCCACTTATCAGGCCAATGAATATTTCTTGTGCATCTCATCCCAGCCAACCTAACAATGACGTTTTATTGGCTATGTCTACATATTTTATACATACAGAATCCTACCACATCAGTCAGCACTGCCCAGTCTCTATCCATCATTATTTTTTATTAGATTACTGCAGTTTGGTTTTTTTTTTTTTTTAATTGATCTTTTGGTTTCCACCTTTGCTCTGCTAAAATCTATTCTCCACTCTTCAGCAAAAATATCCTTTAAAAATGAAAATGAAATCATGGCATTCATATGTTCAGATGCCCTCAGTAGAAGCCAAATTCCTGCTGTGGGGGCGCCTGGGTGGCTCAGTGGGTTAAAGCCTCTGCCTTTGGCTCAGGTCATGATCCCGGGGTCCTGGGATCGAGCCCCCGCATCAGGCTCTCTGCTCAGCAGGGAGCCTGCTTCCTCCTCTCTCTCTGCCTGCCTCTCTGCCTACTTGTGATCTCTGTCTGTCAAATAAATAAATAAAATCTTAAAAAAAAAAATCCTGCTGTGGCATATGTGATCTCTGCTAAATTTCTGAGTTCATCTCTTATTCACACCACTCCTGGCTGACTGGCTGACTCATTTCATAAGCATTCTAAGTAGCTTCCTGTAACAAGACCTTTGTACTCCTTTCCTTGCTTGAGATGCTCATTTCCTAATAAATGTGTGACTTGCTTCTTCACGGCCTGCAGATTTCTCAGTTGTCTCTTTTTCTTAGATTCTTTCCTAATCAACCTTTACATAATAGTATTCCAAAGTATTTTTCGTCCCTTTTCAATTCTTTTTTAAAAAGATTTTATCTATTTATGATGGAGAGAGATAGCAAGAGAGGGAAGACAAGCACAAGGGAGTTAGAGAGGGAAAGCAGACTCCCCGCTGAGCAGGGAGCCTAATGTGGGGCTCCATCCCAGGACATCAGGATCATGACCCGAGCTGAAGGAAGGTGCTAGATGACTGAGCCACCCAGCCACCCTTCCTTTCTCAATTCTTAACTTTGAACACAACACACAACACTATTGCCACTTGAATATATTATTTGTTCATATTCCCCCTTCAATTAAAAAAAAAATCTGTAAAGGAGATAACCATTCCTGTTTTATTCAAGGTTCCATTACTGGCTCATTAACACCTGTTAATATGTATTGAATAATAAATGAAAAGGTAAATACAGAGCTTTATAAAATCATTAACTTACTAATGTGCACTAGATTGCCAAAGGATAAAAAGGTTAAGTTATTTTCAAGCAAATTATATCTATACCTATTTCCACTCAGGAGTAAGCCCTGGAGTAGGGTTTCAAAGGGCACTCTTTGGGAAGACCTGATAGCTGGCAGATCGATCTGCAGTCAGAACTGTGGTCTCTAGGGAAGTGCACCTGGTGAGCGACATTCTTGTCCCTTTTATTTTGTTGTGGTAAGAACATATGTTAACATGTGAAATCTAGCCTCTTCAACAAAGTTGAAACAAGCAATACATTACACTGACAGTAGCTACAATGCTATACAACATATCCCTAGAGTTTGTCTACAATACTTAGCTAAAACTTTATGTCTATTTAATAACTGTCCATTTCTCCCTTTCCCCAGGCCTTGGTAACCACCATTTCAATCTTGGATTTTGTGAAATTGATTATTTTAGAAATATTTACTGACAAGTGAATGGACAAAGAAAATGGTATATAACACACACACGCACACACACACAATGAAATACTAGTCAACCTTAAAAAAGATGGTAAGTGGGGTGGTTAGGTGGCTCAGTTGGTTAAAAGTCTGACTCTTGATTTTGGTTCAGTTTATCGTTTCGGGGTTTTGAGATCATGCCCTGCATCGTGGTCCATGCTACGCATGCTAAGTCCATGGAACCTGCTTAAGATTCTCTCTCTCTGTCCTTCCTTCCACTTCTCTCTCCCTCTCAAAATATGGTAAGCAGTATTCTGAGCGGGTTGCTTATTTGATCATCTTTCTTTGACTATGACAAATACTGCATCAGCACTGGGGAATTTGGTGCAAGGGGTTGGAAAATACCAAAGTGAATATAGCCCTTGATCCATATCGCCAAAACTGAATGATCCCATGAGAGCTCTTCTATTTTCATTAAAATACATTATACATCTACTTTGTTAATACAGTTGTATTTCTACAGACTGAATAAATAGACTTCAGGATCAGGATTTATAAGATGTACTCATCAAAGTTCCTATTGTATCTTGTGTTCTCTAGCAGCAAGATAAGCAATTTGAATAAATACATTTTATTTCCATTGAGTTATTGCTATCATTATACAGTTACCCCCAGAATGACACAACTCCATTATAGCAGGCTTTGTATGACTAAAGGCTTCCATTAATGTAACCTCATAAATTTATAAAAAGCCAAAATGAGAGCTCTTATTTTTCCAGTGTGTTTATCAAACAATGAGTTCATAGTGTTGGCTCTAAAAAGCTTACTTTAAAGTAATTAAAAGCAGTACTTATGTCACCCAAGGGTAATTGCTTCTTATTTATTTATTGTTTTATAATTTACCTTCATTAGTTCAGAGCGACAGGGTCAGTTGTAGAACAGGAATCAGGTTATTAGTGTGCTATGACCATTTGAACTCAGTCAGTGGAGTGAAAATTTCAACAAACAGTATACCAACTTGAATGTAATTCAGCAAGTGACATAGACCTCAAACAGGAAAGAAAAGCACAAAACTGAATTTGATCAAACGTATTTTTCTGTGCTGTTAAGTGGAAAAAACCAAAACCAAAAACCACTGAGGTTAAAATTGATCCACAGATGGGCGCCTGGGTAGCTCAGTCAGTTAAGTGTCTGCCTTCTGCTCAGGTCATGATCTCAGGGTGCCAGAATTGAGCCCCACATAGGGCTCTTTGCTCAGTGGGGACTCTGCTTCTCCTGCCTGCTTGCCCTCGGGGCTCTATCTCTCTCTCAAATAAATAAATAAAACCTTAAAAAAATTGATCCACAGACAGAAGCATCATTATTTTTAAGTGACTCATCTGAATCATTGAAGTAAAAATGTTTCATTAGTCAAAGTAACTCATGCCCTTTCTTCAGTCATCTGATATTATCATTATACCTAGCCAGAAAACACATAATCAAACACCATCTCTGTGTTCCTGTATTTCTGTGTGTCTGTATTATCTCTTTAGAGATTAGTGCCTTGATCTCAAATTTAAGCACAGATTTAGCTTGAAGCTGAATTAATTCAATTAGTCTTCTCAATTATCTTCAGGAACTTAAAGATAAATGTGGGTATACTTTAGTTGCAAGTTAAGATATTATTTTTCAAAAGGTTTAGACGTAAACATAGGTATGATATAAAAATATACAAGAAGGGGTCTCTGGGTGTCTTAGTGGGTTAAGCCTCTGCCTTCAGCTCAGGTCATGATCTCAGGGTCCTGGGATCATGCCCCGCATTGGGCTCTCTGCTCAGCCAGGAGTTTGCTTCTCCCCAAGGACCCCAAGACTCATGCACACACACACACACTCTCTCTCTCTCTCTCAAATAAATAACTAAAATCTTTTAAAAAAATACATAAGAAAAGCTGACCATTTGTTGCTTTATTGTAACTAAATGTTAAGTGAACAGAACCATTATTTCATTCTTTAAATAAACATGAAATAAGCACCTACTAAGTGCTAGATGAGTAGGCAGATTGTGGATTACTCAATAAGACCTATGTAAAATAAGATCTCTAGGCATATTGCAGTGTTATATTAATAAAATATTTAAAAATTTAAAAATATTATTATTGTTATTAGCCATACTGCTGGCTTATTGTGAAATTGGTACATGGTGAACTCATTACATGTATTAACTCACATAGTCTATGAAACAAGTTTTGACCTACGATGAAACTGAACACCTGGGAAGTAAGATAGCTCCTCTGTGTGCTAGTAGGTGTCAGAACTGGGAATTAAAACCACACCATCTGATTCTATATCCAAATGCCCTAACTACTGTATCTGCTGTGCTTCTATTAAAAGTTGACAAAAGTACCTCTAAAAATGTGTCACAGATACCATGATTACTGATGAGATCCATTTTCAAAGGAGAGAAACTGATACAAAGCGAAGGTCAAGCCAAGCTTTATTTCATGCCAGTACTGGGAATCAAACTGACTGGTTGGAGCTGTCTCTTATGGAGAGAGTGACAACCCCCAGGCTCACAGACTAGCTTTTATAGAGTAAAGGTCATGTGGTTGAGCCTGGCCACGTACAGGTGGCCAATGAGATTGTAACACACAGAGAAAGTTGCATAGTCATGTTAGGTCACATGTGGGTGGCCAATTGAATTACAATTTACCTTATAGTACCTGTTTGAACTAGCCTATCACTTTTGTCAGAATTGGCGCCCACATTTGGCACCGAAAAGGTGGGGTTTATGTTCTTTGGTGGTTAGGGACATAGTATGTGTGCTTTACTGATTGGATGTCTCCACCTGGCCTGACTTGTCCTTGTATTCTGGGCTCTGTTATCTCCATCTGTCCTGACCCGTCCTTGTATTTGGACTCTGTTATCAGGGACTGGTCGACCATATTTTACTGGTTTCCTAGACTTGCTTTTAAGTAAGTTCCTCTGGAGTGGGGGCAGAGTCAGTTTAAGTTTTACTGCACAAACAACAAAACAGCTTTTTAACCTAGATGAAGTCACTCTGGGTAGGTTGGTCCTTACAATTACTAACAGAAGAGGACCAGTTTAAAATGTGGACAAGTCAGGAGTAGCTGGGTGACTCAGTTGGTTGAGTGTCTGGCTTCATCTAAGGTCATGATCCCGGGGTCCTGGGATCCAGGTCTCTGCTCAGTGGGGAGCCAACTTCTCCCTCTCCCCCACCTTGCTTGTATTCTCTCTTCCTATCTCTCCACCTCTCTCAGATAAAAAAATAAAATCTTTAAAAAGCATGTGGACAGATCAAGAGACGTCAAATCTTCTGTATTGACCTGAATAAAGCAAGTCAAGAGACAATTTATACAGCATAGCGTAGAACCCAGATGCTGGGTCTTTGAAGATGAGTCAGTGTCGAAGACACAGACAAGCTCATGAGGAAGTGCAACTCAATAAAAAACCTTCAGGTGCAAATTAATCTGGAATCACGAGGGAAATAAAGATAGTTCAGTATGCTGTGATGGAGATGGAGAAGGAAACAAGTGAGTAGGAAGACAAAACACAATGTTAAAGTGTCTTGTGTTCTCATGCTTCCAGGTACTTGTCATACATACACTATTTGATTTTAAGTATATGTAGAGCAGAATTTTAAAGTATATGCTTATTTTAATACAACTAAAGAAAAAATACGTATAAATTGTTACTGAAGTTGTTTTTTTTTAATGTGTATTGTGAGGCTAATATAAGTATTTAAATTGAAAATGATGAATTAACTTAAAACTATAAAGTGTACCATAATGCATTGCTACCACGAAACACAATATCTGAAAGATGGTTTGGAAACTGCATCTGTATACAAAATGAGGACTTTGACCTCTGTCCTATGAATAGTTAAGAATATTTGAAAGATTAAAAGCTTTTCCATGTTATAGTTTTCATCCTGAAACTATTCACTCAGCAGGACCTGCCTAAGTCCAGGTTGGATGTGTTTGCTGATGAAACACTGGGACTTTGGCAAAGGACACAGATCAGATGCCTGGGGTGATCTGGGGTAGGGCAAATGTGGGGCTATTGGTACCAGATAGTGAAACATAAGACATTGAAGAACAGTTGGGTTTTATATTTTGGTTGGGGCAGGTTGAATTTCAGATTTAGATATATTCGGATCGAATGCCCACGCACAGATATGGATGGGCTGGATGTTAAAAAAGCAGCTACACACTTTGCTAGGGAAAATAACTTTCACCACGGGAATCACTGCACACACAAACAAAGCAAAAGTTGAAATACTATAAATGTATTGCATACTGTGAGAAACAGTGATCAGACTGTGGTTCAAGACCCTTGGATTTAAATATCTAGGACACACAACACAAATAGACTTGCTGTCTATGTTGAACCTATTCAGTCAGAATTTGTACGTGGTGGCTGGGTACTTAGTGCCCTCCCCGGTCTTCTTACTAGATCCCCCCTCCTTAAAATTTCCATATTGTACACACCATTATGATAAGAAAGAATAGAGACAATCATTGGATACCTCATTTGGGGAAGACAAGAGCCATTAAACTGCCAATCAACATTATCCAGATGTCTGCATCTGCTTACCTCATTCCTCACATTTTTTCCTCCTTCCAGTTAACTGCTTTCAATATGTAGTTTGCTCACTCTCAGAATCTTGTCACAACCTCTTCTTAATCGCCCTATTTCACATCCTGCGACTTTGCAATGAAGAAAATGAATAAACTTGCCATGAACTAACAGTTAAGGTGTATGACATGGAGCACTCTCCTATTTTCCAGCTTTGTCATCATGCTCCATTTGGGAACAGATCCAAAGCTCCCTAAACACAAATTGTTTCTCTCACCTTCACAAAACAATGCTAGAACTCTCAGCTTAAAAGTTCTCTGCTTATCTTTTTAATCAGGCAACTATCTCAGTTATCAGGAAATTCTTAATTTAGGCAGTGGCTTAGGTTGAGTTGAAATCTGCTTCCTTGTAACTAGTTCTGTCCTCCTGCCTAGTGAAAATGTGTCCTCTTTCACCATGATAGTTCTTCATGCCATCAATAATGCACCTAACAAAATTATGTTATTGTATTACATAATCTCAATTACAATATACTCCCCTAACATCAGCATAGTATAAATTATTTTAAATACGTGTCTGTATTTTACAAAAACGATACAAGCTTGCCTCAAGGTATACTTATATCTACGTGAAACCAAATTCTGCCTTATAATACCAGTATAAAGTTATATAGTGCCCTTAAAAGTAAATTTTAAGCAAGCAAATAATCATTTCTTATTTGTGAGTAAAATTATGTTCTAATAATTAGAAAGAAATAACACATTTGTTTTGAGTGAAATTCAAATCTATCACTTATTAACAGTGTGATCTTGAGAAAACCATTTAATTATCTTAAAATTGGTAGATACAGCACTTTTATTACACATTACTATTACTAACAGAAGGACATTTGTTGTTTGCTGGTCTTGTGATGTTACACACATTTTTTTTTTAAATAAATCCTGCCTCATATATTCCTCAGATATAGGGAATATTCCAGGAATACTCTAAGACAGGAAATATATTGTTTGTTCCTTTAAGAAACTGACCTATTGTCATATCCCTTGCTATTACCACATGTAACAAATGTGTAGAGGCTTTTTAAATGTATAAATATGTGAGCATCTGAGTTAACCCCTTAATAGTCTTCATTGGGATCATCATTAGATCCAAGGTCATGGTATGGCAAACATAACAAATGATGTTGGCAAAAAAGTGTGAACCACTTGCTTATTCTAGAATACTTCTTTTATATTTGTTTTGGTTTATATTACCACTGTATTTCAAGAAAATAAAGTCATATTGAAAACTTGAAGTTATTAAATACATGACTCTTAAGGAAACCATTCTATCTGAAAATATGCTACACTAGGCTGTCAATATCCTACCTCTTATCACCCTCTACACTCTATCAATTATATTTCCAAGGAAAAAAGAGAAAGGAGAATGGACCAGAAATGGAATATGGTTTAAACAGGTAAACGTATGAAGTATATATTTTTAAAATTTGCCATAATATTACTCCCTCTTCTACTCCTTGAGTTCAGTTTTGAAAAGTGGTGGGAATCTTCCCCCCATACTTTCATTGGAGCCTTTTCTAGATATGGAGTCACAAATGTAAATGTCTTAAGGGAAGAGTCTGTATATTATTCCTGATGATATTCCCAACTTCTTCCAATGATATGGCACCTATTAGGCTTGTAACAACTTTTTAAATGAATATGTTATTACTACATCATGACCCCATTTATTATTATTCATTCATTCATTCATTCATTCATTCAATGGGTTCTAATAATTGCCTATCATGGTCTAATGCACTGTTTAAGGCTCCAATTTTGCTGCCCTTACCCTCCAGACTACTGTCAGAAAGTTTTTTTTTTCACATTTTTATCTCACCATGTCATCATCTTGCTTAAATCTCAATGAATTTCTAACACACACATGATAAATTACAAAATTTCCTAAGTACAGAATATGTTACCCTTTATTAGTTGAGTTCTGTCCTACCTTTACAGACACCTGTTCTTGTCAACCCTAAATTGCTCTTACTCTATTCTATAGCGACATCAATCTGTGCTTCTCCAAATATACTGTACTCTCTCACATCTCTGTGTATTTGAGTTTATATATATATGTAAAATATGATGAAAACTTGAAAAATATATTTTATATATGTAAATATATTTTTGAAAAATACATTTTTCAAGCTTTCATCATATTTTACTTATGAAGTCATATTATATTAAGAACTATTTACTGAGATGTTTTTTCTTTCTTTCTTTTTTTTTTTTGCACTATGTTAGACACTATATAATACACAGTACTTAATCCTTGAAACAGCCATTCAAGGAAAGCAAACCTATCCCTATTTTACAGATGAAAAACAGTGGTGCAAAGATATCAATTTATCCACTGTTTTAAACACCTCTAACTTAATAGAACCACATAATTTCAAAGCAGATATTGGATCCATTCTGCCATACATTCCATCTTTATTTATACGGTGCTAGATTTGGTTTGCTAAATAGTAATTACTATCTAGGATTTTAAACCTAATTTTACTTATAAATTTGTCTATAATCTCCTTTCTTACATTGTCTTTTCTTCACATAGTATTAAAATAAATGAATAAATAAATAAACCAAGTATACATATATAGATATTAACTGAAATGGCCTTAACTATCCCCTCAGCTTAATTAAACTTGAGACGAATTTCTTCCTGACTCTAGGCCCTTGACCTTCGTTTTCTTAGAACATTTCCTTTAGAAAACTTGCAATTGTAAATTCTTTCTCTGCTCCTTTGAAATGCAAATCTTCTCCTAGCCTTTTGTCAGTTTTATAATCCAGGATTGTTTTTCTCAAGGACCTAGAGGCTTCTCTTTGAAAGGTAATCATAGTGGAAGGCAAGGTCTTTATCCTTCATTCTCTATGGGAAGTCAGAAAGTGCTGACTGGCAAATAAAGATGGCCTAATTACGTTGACCAACCTCCCCAGTAACATTGCCAGTACTTGTCCACTGGCTCACAGTGCTTAAACACTCTCCACCTCTTGTTTCAGTGGACTCAAGTTCACTCTCTCTCTCCCCATGACAATGAGCTTGAATAAAAACTTTCCTGCCTCTTTAACCTTGTCTAGTGCAGTTTTTCTTGACAGTATACATAAATTTACAGCGTTGCTATGTTTACCTTTTCCTTTTTCTCTGTCCTTGCAGTTTTAGACCTTTTTTAAAAATCATTTTGTTGTTGTATGAAGTGGGTCCAAGGAAGAAAAGTATATGTTCTATTTATCATATTCCTCTGTTAGATATATTCAATTTCTAAAAACAAAACAAGACTTCAATTTCTGTATAGCAGGAAGAATATTTATATTAGCAGGGTATGCAATGTCTACTGGAGCTGCTATTACTAATTCTTTTAGGAAATAAGATTTTGAGCTTCCTTTCTTGATATGAATTCCATGAGCATCATTTTTGTCCTCTATTTTAATATATTTAAGAACCAGCTTATGGCCAGGCACATATTTGGGACTACATATGTGTTGAATGATTTAATCAAGTTACAGCTCCTCTCTAGATTATCTCCCCAATGAGATAATCTAGATTTCACAATTTTTTCACAACTACTCCATATATAGTTCCTAGTGGGACTGGTCCCGTGCTGTGAATGGCATTTGCCCTTCCAGATCTTAAGCTGGAATGGGTCCATCCTCCTCATATAATGACCCCCAGATTTGATAATGTGTTTCTTGAGAGCAGTTACATTAACTCTCTTCTTTACCTAGTGAAGTGTACCTTATTTGTGTCTATTCCCAGAGACAGCCTGTGAGCAGTCTGTGTTCAAGGAAGTACCTAACTCTCTATGTCCTGATATGAGAGGGTAACTTTAAATACATAAACAGTATTTTAATAAGTTTTGAATATTTAAAATATTTTTTCTTATACATTTCACTATACCACACTGTTTTTCCCCATGTAGAGACTCTGTAGATTGAGGTTATTGAATATTAATATTGCCACAAAAACTTGAAGATACTTTCTGTATAAAAATTTAAGAAAATAAGTAATCATATAATGTAAAAATAACCTGTTGTGAGAATGTAGTGTCCTTGGGAGGTCCAAACTATTTTACCAAGAATTCTCATTCTCATAGTAGTTTCTCTCCAAGCTACTAACCACCAAGATAATAGAATGATATTTTAAGATATAAATAATTAGTGTCATCTTCTTAACAACAATAGCAACACCACCACCACACATATACAATGCACAAACACACAAACCACACAGAGAAATATCCATAATCTCCCTGTCTCATGAAATAATGTGCAAATTCTCTTACTTTGTATTCAGGACTCTATCTCTGGCTTTGGTGCCTGGTTCCGGTCCTGGTCTGTGTTGTGATCTCAATCCATAACTGCAGGTCACATGAAGGGAATTGTGAATCCTCCAAATGATTTGGCATTCTTCACATTGTCCTTCAAAATGCATTTTGAATTACATTTTCTCGAGTATTTTCAATGGATATGTAATGTTTTAAAAGTTGAAGGCTTTCTTAATACTTTAGACCACACAATCCTCCCTCTGGAGAGTGAAAATAATTACAGTCTATGGAAACTTTTTTATGATACGAAAATGTTGTATGTGATTGACACTGTTTTCAGGGTCAGCAGAATTAAGTTCAGTTAGAGAAGAAAGGGTTTTTCATTTTGATAATTTGAAAACACTCTTCTAAGGGAGAGAATGATGTCAGTGATACTGTTTCTTTTATGTTTAAAGGATAAAGAAAAGTCTTACTTTTATCAGACTCAGAAAGAAGTGACACTACTAAATATTTAAAGAGGGTCTTATACACCTTAGAAAAGGTTTGAATGAATTCTTTGTAGAAATAGCATCTACAGAGAAAAGAGGAAATACATTAAACCTTAACATTTATTGTAGTTTATTATAAGAATTTATATGAGACTATGAATATCATTTAATATACCATATAGTAGCATACATTTTAATACATTTAGAGAAGATACTCTGAAACTCTATTCTAGTGAAGTATGACACTGCTCTGAGAATAAAACTGGCTCATTTTTACCCTAGCCCTATTTTTTTTTTTCCCCTTCAGCAACGGTTTAAATGGCTTTTAGGTATTCGCTCAAGGAGTTTTATACATTACTCTGCCCATGATAAAAAAATGTGTACTAATCTCCAAGTCTGACTTTATCCCTTTGCTAAGTTCCTTACCAACTAGATTTGACATCACTGTGTTTGTGTAAGCTCATCAGCCTTTTAATTTAGGTGGGAAATATAATGCCACACTATTTCAGACTTTGGGAGATAATTATCTCTCTCTTCTCAGAGCCAACTTCTACCAAGGATCTGAGGATTGTGTGTGATGGGAACTGATGACACAGAGCTCCAGGGTCTATGAGAATGCTGAAAGATAGATTCCTGCTCTGTGCATTAGGGATGCATGCAGAAAGGAGGGCAGCCTGGCCAACATGGCTCTGAAACGCACAGAGGATAAAAAGAGCCTTTGTTTCTACTTCCCGTTTCTTCTCAGATTTGTTTCAGTCAACCACTACGTTTTTGGAGGAGGAACTGTTTTGAGGCTCAGAAAGAGAAATCTTAATATAGTGGTGACCATGTCTTTTCCATTTAACTCAACTTTGTTTAGTAAATAACCATGCAAAAAAAAAACAAAAACAAAAAACAAAAACAAAAACAAAAACAAAAAAAACCCCACAAGTATAGATTTTAATAATGGTGATGACTTGTAAGAGCCATTCTTTAAGACTAAACAGGGACATAAAAGGAAATACAGTCTCTATCTGATTTTGATATCATGACTTTGACATTTTGCTGTTAATATAGAATCTAATAAGAAGTACCTGGGTAGCTCAGTCAGTGAAGCATCAGACTCTCAATTTCAACTCAGGTCACAATCTCAGGGTCCTGAGATTGAGCGCCTTGTGGGGCGTTGTACTGGGCATGGAGACTGCTTAAGATTTTACTCCCCCACATTCCCCCCTTCATGTGCATGCTTTTTTATCTCTCTCTCTTTCTCTCTCTCCCTAAAAATTTTAAAAATTAAAAAAATCTCATAAATCTGAGATGCAAATTAGAGTGAGATTCCTGTGTTTGCTTTGCTTTTTGTACTTGATGTAAGTATGCTTGGTTTTTAAGCTTAGTGGCACATTTGGATCACATGAGCAGGTTTAGAAACCCTAATGCCTCATCACGTACTGATTTAAATCAGTATCTCTAAGTGTGAACCAGAACTCAGTATTTTTAAAAATTTCTCAGGTGATTCCAATGTGTAGCCAGTGTTCATTCATTCCTTGGAAGGTAGAGCTAAAGATTACTTTATTTATTTATTTATTTATTTAAGATTTTATTTATTTATTTGACAAACAGAGAGAATCACAAGTAGGCAGAGAGGTAGGCAGAGAGAGAGAGAGGAGGAAGCAGGCTCCCTGCTGAGCAGAGAGCCCAGCTCAGGGCTTGATCCCAGGACCCCAAGATCATGACCCAAGCCAAAGGTGGTGGCCTAACACACTGAGCCACCCAGGTGCTCCTAAAGATTACTTTAAATAAATATTATTATTATTTTGCAAAAACATTAAGATGTACAGAAAATATATCAGTTTTATTTTAAAAGTTGTCTGGATCTAATTTAACCACTCCTCAAGTACACTTTGACAGATTTAATTTTCTTCAATGATAAAATGGATTGATACTATAAACCCTCCAGAGAATTTGCAAGGATTATAAATAAGGGATAATGATAACCTTGTGATCAGTGAATAAAAGCTGCACATGAAACAGAATTGATTTTGGTATACTCTCAGATAAAATTATATCTTCTAATGTACATTTCCTCTTCCTCTATACCTTTGGTCTTCTCTCTTTCTCTCTCTCTCTCTTTTTTTTTTTTTTTTTTCTTTTTCCAGCCGTCAGAAACTTCATGTTGTGGGTGGCAAGGGGGTAGGGGAGATAAACTTATCCCAACATTCCACTTCTATGTTTTAGGTGAAGTTGATACTTTGTGAGATCAGGTCTGGCTAAAATAGTATACTCTATTCCAGAAATACTAGGTTTGGTCCAGAGAGAGGAATTGAACTCAATGTGGGCCAGTGAGAGTCAGTACCCAAACTTTTGTTTAAACTGCTCAAAGGTAGAGACTTCCTTTCATGTTGGCTTGGCAGTGCAGAGATGTAGGGCTGAACTCTTGTCAGCCATCTTGCTATCAACTAGATTCTAGTAACAAAGAAGAGAATAGAATTGGGGAAAGTAGAGACACCAGCCCTGTTGGATTTATGAAAGCCCCTTGGTAAAGTGCTTCCTCAAGCTAAATAAATTCATGAACTACCAATATTATTTTTTCTCTTTTCCTTTCTTTCTCCGCCCCCCAGATTGCATTTTCTGAAACTTTTAACAAAAATATTCCTAAATATATTCACATTTAAAAATACCTTTTATTTTTCCCTACCCTTGTATGTCTTTATAATCTATGATCTGAAAATAGATAACTACTTAGAGTTCACAAAATAAATCATTAATGTATATCCTTCTTTCTTTATATACACTTTATTTCTACCACCCAGAATAGCTTTTTCACTTATTTTTCTTCTTGAGAAATCATATGTCTCTGCAAAAGTTTAGGTCAGATCCTAAATCCTTATTCTTGCTGCAATGTCCAATAAGAATTATTTCCTTCTCCTCCTGATTAGCTTTGACTTACATTAGGTAATCTTACTGTATATGTGAAAGCAAGATCATGCCTTACTCATCTTTTAACTTCCACATTTAGTGCAATGGCTAGTATAGATTACAATCTCTATGAATATTATTAAATTAACTCAACTGACTTTCCCCAAGTTAATAAAATGGTCAAATTGACTTCATGAGTACAGTGCAATATTCCAACAAAGGCAGCAATGTCTCAAATGTTTGACAATGCCTGAAAATTTGCATTTAATTCCAGGTATGGCTCTTTTGGAGAAAGAGAAGAAATAATGGCAAATTAGAATATTCTTATTAAGAAATTATCTGGCTGAACCACTGAAATTGGTGTATTTAAAGCAACTAAAGCAACTTGAGAAATTTATTCTGATTGTTGTTTTTAACATTTGAAGAATAGTCCTATATTGAACTAGAGAAAAAAACTAAAGCCAGTGACAAAATTTATAAAGAAATTGGCAGCATATGTAAGATATGTCAAACAACTAAAAAAATACACATTGAACAAATAGAAAGATTGACTCATCACCTTCAGAGAGGGAGATGTTATCTGTCCTTTAAAAAGCTCTCAAAGTAAGAAGAGAGGTAGATTAGATGATTTGTAGAAAACCTTTGCACCTCTAAAATTTTTTGATTCAGTGATGCATTACGAGTATCATTGACCTAGAAATTAAGAGACCAAGACAACACCCAAATAGTGATGATCAGGAAGTTGTGTACACTCTTTATTGTTTCATTTGCTAGTAAGTGGATAGGATCTAAATGATCTGGAATATTTTTCACAGTTTAAGACTTCTATACTTTTGTCTTCATTTCTTTTCACCTATAGTACATCTTTGCTTGTATTTTTCTTAATCTTAATTAATATTTTACCTTGAGCAGCCTGGAAGCAGATAAGAAAAAATATATATATATAACTGAAAATGTTTAACTGTACATATGAATGAAAGTGAACTATTAACATACAGATTAAGAGATTTAAGTATCTACGATAAAAGTAGAAACTTTAATTTGCATACATTTAAAGTGAGTCCATAATTAGTAATTAGCAGAACATATGTCTAATATCAATATGGTTTTATTAAGTTACATTTTCCAGCAAGTTGGGAGCATATGCTTAAAAATTACATTCTTCACGTCTAAACAAAAGCAGTCTAGATATCATTAACACTAATTGTTGGGTTTGAAAATAGTAAGGAAACTATACCACTAATTTTGCATTGATTTTGTGAAGAAAAGTATTAGAAATCTACAATAAATCATGTAAGTTTTTAAAAAAAGAAATTGTGAAACAATGTAGACATTTCAGATAGATGAAAATAGTACATATGTAATCATGTGATCATTATGCAATTTTAAGTAAACATTATAGGACACAATCGGGTGATTGGTTTAAAATTAGAGAATTCTATAAAATCCCAGACTAGAAAAGACTATGTTAACATAAACATCTTTCTGGAAAAATATTTGCCTTAAAAATAGATACTTGCAGTATTTCCTTGAGGAATTTTATACAAATGTGGGTAGAGGGAATCAGTTATTGTTTTAAGCATTGTTACACAAGTTTCCATGTTACAAATTGTTTAAAAGTTACAACTGGTACTTGGATAAATGTTTTGCTTTATTTAACTTTTTTTTAAAAATAAATGATCCAGAAAAAAGAGAACATGAATATGGCTTGCTAATGATTCTAATCTCTCCCACATGCTGAGATATCAAGTCAATGGAACTCTATTTCAAAATTTCACTGTCAGTGTGACTGGGCAGGTGACAGAGGAAAGTCTAAAGTCATAACTTTTTTTTTGGAAAATAATTGAAATCATATTACATGAGGATAAAATTTGGCAGAGCTAGTTTGACACTCCATGCTCTCCCACCTCCCACCACCTCTAATAACAAAAACATTTCAAACCTTTAAAAATAATTCCCTCAAGTTACTGGAGAAATATGGTGATTTGGCCTAAAAGGACAGTATGATAATAGGTCTCACTGGGAACAATATGGGAAATAAACAGAATGGTAACAGTCATAATAGTAAACCTTGAACAGCTACTTTGTGTCAGGCTTGCAGGCACTCTATGAACATTAAAATCTCATGAAAATTCTTAGAGTTCCCAGTTTCTATTTGCAGAAATTGAGACTTCTTCATAGTTAAAAGCAGCAGTTTTCACCTAGATACATTACACAAATAAGATGAGAAACAGGGGCACCTGGGTGGTTCAGATGGTTGAGCATCTGCCTTCAGCTCTGACCATGATCTGCAGGTCCTGGGATCGAATCCCATGTCGGGCTCCCAGCTTGGCTGGGAGTCTCTCCTCCTGCCTCTCCCCTGTTTCTCTGTTTCTCTCTCAAATGAATAAATAAAATCTTAAAAAAAAAAAAAAGACTAGAAACATTTTTGGTTGTCATAACCAGGAATGTGGGGAAGAGGCGCTACTGGTACACAGTAGAGACAGAGATGCTGCTAAATATCCAATAATGCAGCCCCTAGCCCCACACCAAAAACATTACCTGGCCCACAATGATACAAGTAGTGACAACACTGAAAAACCTTGTCTAGGAAACAAGCCCTGAGAATTTGTCCTGCAACTTTTATGCTTTGTTTTTACATTTTCACTTCCAACAGGCAAAAGTTACAGAGATCAATAAAGGGATACGGAGACTTTGACATAAAGCCAGCTGAAATAGAGAGAATTTTATTTTATCTTATGAGTTCAATAAAAAATATATAAAATGCTGAATTCAGTAATGAGTAAACTTGGAACCTACCTTCAATGCTTTTGAAATCACTTAGAGTTGAGTAGATGCAAAAAAAAAAGAAAGAAAGAAAGAAAGAAAGAAAAGAAAGAAAGAAAGGAAGGAGATACATACAATAGAAGGAAATAAACCAATAAAATAAGTCTAAATACTTGGAGTTTCAAGTAGGAAGAAAATATACCTGGTTTAGAAAATCAAGAGTAACTTTATAAAGAAAGCTATATATATATATATATATATATATATATATATATATATATATTTAACTTGGCCTTAATGAATAGGTAGATTTTTAATAGAAACAAAAGTATCTATTTTGGCAGCAATTTGAGTTCTACCTCCTCTTCCCTCCCCTCAATACAGAAATGATGTAATGTGGACAAGGTGTTATTTGGGGAGGAACATAAAGGAAGTGAACTGGTTTGATAAGAAAGGAGTAAGGGAAATTTTCCAGATGTCAATTCTGAATCAGGTGAAGGTGGAAAAGTGTGTGAAGGACAAATAGCTTCAGGAAGAGGAAGAAGCTCACAGAAATCAATGACAACCTGGAAGAAGTGTTCTTTCTCTTTATAATGTCGTCCTTTTCTCCCTGCAAAAAAAGCATCAGTATCTTTCAGATCTTTGCTCAGAAATTCTTCCTTGAGAAACTTTCCTTTAATATCTGTGATTTGATTAAATTCCTATACCACTAGCATAAATATCACCATGTTCCTCCCTTTTATGCCACTTGTCACAGTACAATTTTATATTTATTCACTTTTTTGATTAATAGCTATCTCCCCAGCAGACTGTGAGAACCATAAAGTCAGGGACCAGGTCCAGCTTCACTCACCCAGTACAGAGCACAAGTTTCCAGAGAGCTGGTATACAATGAGGATTTATGGGAAAAGTGACATATGTAAAATAATGAAGTAAGAAACAAAATAATATTGTTGAACTGCTAAGTGTAATCTATAACAAGATGGACTTTGATTTGGAAGAGAATAATGATACCTATTAAGAAAAATTCTTATCCTGGAGGTACCTGGTGGCTCTGTCAGTTAAGCATCTGCCTTTGGCTCACATTACATTAGGATTACATTATTATGATGATCTCAGGGTCCAGGGATCAAGACCCCACAAGCTCTTTCTCTGCCCAGTGGGGTGCCTGCTTCTCTCTCTCTTCTCTCTCTCTGTCTCAAAGAAATGAATAAAATCTTTTAAAAAAATGTTGAACCTTATCCTATAAGCAATGGTAAGCTACTAGAATATTCCAACAAGTATTAGGGGTTCATAATCATAATTTTGCCTTACATAGCTTATTCTAACAGTATTTTTTTAAAGATTTTATTTATTTATTTATTTGACAGAGAAATAGATCACAAGTAGGCAGAGAGGCAGGCACAGAGATGGAGGGAAGCAGACTCCTCGCTGAGCAGAGAGCCTGATGTGGGGCTTGATTCCAGGACTCTGAGATCATGACCTGAACTGAAGGCAGAGGCTTAATCCACTGAACCACCCAGGCACCCCAATTTTAACAGTATTTTGAAGGATGGATTTAGGCATGGGGATAATAATAAAGAATAGGTGAATAATCACATGCATATTATAGTTGTCTAGAGGTGAAACAATTAATCCCTTAGAAGAAGTGTGCTATAATATGCCTCAGAAGGTCTCTGTTTCAGAATTTCAGTTTAGACATGAAAGGTTAATAAGACAAAAACATGGAAGATCTTTCATACAGCAACTGATACCCTTCAAGTTAAGTAGAAGAAGACTGTGCTCAATTATTTTTCTTGAATGTCTATCACGTTTCCAAAATGATCATGGTGCCATTGTGTATGGATATAGGTCATTTGTGTATGTTATTACTCAGAGATACTCTTCTTTGGAGGTAATTTATGACAAATCCATCAAAGCATTGTTGTGCTCTAAATAAAATATATTCTTCAAGCATAAAGTCATATCCCGTCTTTATAAATGATGCTGCAAGAAAAAGCTAACTACATGATGTATCTTCAAAGTCTTAAGACAATTTATCATGGTGGATTTGATTTTAAAATGGAGCCATAAATTATATACAGCACTAAAAATTATAAGGTTTAATGATGAGCTTTACGGTAACTCTCATATGAGACGAATGTTGCCATAAAAACCTAAATCAGCATTTAATGAATTGACAGCAGCTGGAGACTATGAGAGCAGTGTTATTTGAGAAAGGCTTGAAAGACCTGTAGGAGAACTCAGGTCAGAGGTAAGAATCCGCACCTCCTCTGTTCAACCCCCTGGGCACGGAAAGGCTCGCAAATTCCATCTCTTCAATGTATGTAAAAGACTCTGCCGCTGAGGGGATGGTCTTGATCTGTGCAGGAACTAGCCTTTCATTTTTTAATGCTCCAAATGAGACAAAGAATTAGTAGCTGAAGCATCTGTTCCTGCACATGCTGAACAAGGGATAAATCCTGTGTTTAGTGTAGCTGCACACAAAGGAGAGAGTGATCCAGAAATGTAAATCACACACACAAAAAAAGTTTCCTGGAGTGTTAATAACAGGTCAGTAATTACTCTGTGAACGAAGGAGACAGAATTCTATGGAGGATCCGACCCACCCCGTTAGACACCCACACTGTTTTCTTTGGGGAAAGTAATTTAATTTCAGTGGGAAATTATGTTTTCTGGCTGCAATCTCTATTAAATATTTAATTAAAGTTAATGGAAAACCTCCTTTTAAAAAAAAGCAATCAAACAGTAGAATGCTAGAAAATGTGTTTTACCTCCTTTTGGCTATTACTATTCTGAAAATAACAGATCATTATTGTCCTCAATGTTAGGAAAAACCCAAATGGAAATATATTAACCACGTCATCTTCCGAAGCTGAGTTATATGCAGGAAGGGAAATAATCTATTTTTCAAATAACGTAGAACATAATTCTTTATGACAATATTTTATAGGGAAATGGGGAAATTTCAGTAGTGGTTATTTACATTATTATTCCCTTGTGGTATTGCCCATCTAAAGGCATTAAGTATGCAGGGAAATTTTATCTGGTTCAGATGGCAAGATAAGTGAAAGGATTTCATTGTAGAAAGTGTTCAGTGAGCCAAGCTTCAAAGGATAATGAGTATCTAGTACCTCCTTGGATATTAAATTAAGACTTCTCTGTTCTCTTTGACAGTGCCTGGAGGAGATCAGCACTTTCAGTCTTCTGGATTTGTGGGTATATTTAGAAACTCACAAAGGAAGAGACTCAAAGGCCTGGATGTGTCTTTACACCCACCAAGCTGCGAGCAGCATGTCAGGAGTGGCGACTTTTTTGTTTTGTTTTGTTTTGCTTTTAACTTTAAGAGTCAATTACAAATAGGACTATGTCCATGCTATTGATTTTTGAATCAGTAGTGCCTAGTACAGTGACTTTTGTAGTAGGAACTCAATAAAATGTTTTTCAATGAATAAATATATTTTAGCCAGATTTTTTATATTAGAAATAGATGCATTTGGGGATGCCTGGGTGGTTCAATCAGGTAAGTCTCTGCCTTGGGCTTAGTCATGATCCCAGAGCCCTGGGATGGAGCCTGAATCAGACTCTCCTCTGCTTCTCCCTCTCCCTCTCCCCATGCACCCGCTTTTGCACTCTCTCTTGCTCTCTTTCTCACTCAAGTAAATAAATAAAATTTTATTTAAAAATAAATAGATGAGATCTATTCAATACTGTGATATGGGGTGTGTATTTTTTTTTAAGATTACTTATTTATTTGACAGACAGAGATCACAAGTAGGCAGAGAGGCAGGCAGAGAGAGGCGGGAAGCAGTTTCCCTGCTGAGCAGAGATTCCCAAATGCGGGGCTCATCCCAGGACCCTGAGATCATGACCTGAGGTGAAGACAGAGTCTCAACCCACTGAGCCACTCAGGCACCCCTGGGGTGTGTATATTTAAAGCAATACTTTCTAAATTGACTTTTTAATCCAATTTTCTTTTTTCTAAAATCATAATAACACAGAGGAATGAGAGGGCTAACTGCATACTTATGAAATAGGCAAAAGAGTCCACCAAACTAACTGGAGGAAATGAATGGCATAAATGTTACAAATAATCATTGTTATTTGATGTTGGTATTTATAAGTTTAGTCCATGCAATAAAGTAGAAACAGAGAAGGGAAAGCAATGCCAGAAAGATGGGTGTGATATTGTAGTATTCAGCTTACCATCCTTTCTCTCAGTGAAATTACTCCTCTGTACTTTATCAAGCTAGAAATTGACTGGCCACATCCGAAAATTAGGAAGTGAACTTTTCTCTGAAAACTTGCAAACTCCCATTTTCTCTAGAATAGAGATAATTAGGTGGACTTCCTTGTCCCAGTTCTCTTAAATTGGACTTAACTCAAAACCTATTATGTTAGTAGAGTATTTAATTGAGAGAAGTATTTCCCAGTCTAGTAAAGATGTGAAAACAAGATGTCAAGGACAAAAAAGCAAGCTCTGCGGCAGTTGGAAGAGGAGGACAGAAATGAGATGAGAAGAGAATGGACTAAAAGGTTAACGTGCCTCCAGACTAGAAGTTCAAGTAAGAAAACACAGAAAAGGCAGTTTGAGAAAGAGCAGGAGAGAAAAGTAAATAATAATAAAAATACAAGTTTATGTACAGATAACTTTCAAAAAGACAAAAAAACTTGCATTTGCTTACTTTTTTTTAAGAAAAGAACTATGGTAAAAGGAAACATTTTAACAATATACAAAAATTATATTATGTGTTTTGGGAAAAAAATGAAAGTTGTGTATGACTTGGTGCCATAGAATCAAACATCACTTTCTTTAAAATCATCAAATATCATAAACACAGAAAATTTGACAAGCATTTATTCTTATGGGGGATATAAATTGAATGGGAAGACCCACTTTAAATCCTAGTTATCCTTTTTACCTTAAGGAAGAGCCCTGAAAGCAGGCAAACTTTGAGTCATCCCATTTTCTTAATTCATGCATATATAAGTGATTCCCGTTGCCATACCTCCAAACCATACCCTATTTCATTCATTTTTCTGTGTCTTCTTATATGAGAACAATCCTTTGCCATCCCCTCATGAAGAGCTTTTAAATGGATTTCTTTTACATTCCTTCTCAATTATGTGCAATCTCATCTTCACATAGCTACCACCAGATATTTAAAACTATAAAATAGATTAAATTAATTCTCTATTTTAAAACAATTCTGCGATTTTCAACCATACTAAAAAGAGTCAAAACTCTTTCTTCTGATTTACAAAGCTTCATGGATTGCAATGCTATTTACGATCATCTGCTCTCTCCTCTATAAGATTATGCTATTCCTAATTTCATTCCGCCTACCCATAGGGGAGATACATGTTCCCATGTCATTGTTAAGCTTGGAAATCCACACTTTATTGGGCAAAGAAGTCACAGGCTGCATACAGACGCCTAGGTACATAAGTGAGGCAAGAGCGAGTTATAGCATCTGCTCCTGTCTTTTTATCCAAACCAGACCCTATATACTCATGCTATACCCTAAAAACTAAACAATCTGTATCATATACTTGTGAGACCCATGGATCATAAATAAAAATGTTGGGGTCTACCCTAGAGAGTTCAGCACAGGACCGCAGTTTAGTACTCTCTTCACTTTAACAGCAAATGTTAGAGACTTTGTCATAGGGAAGGCTTCTCTACACAGTTGGTTACAATGGCAATATAGATGCTGTTGATGGAGTCCACAGGTAGAGAGAGGGTAGGGAGAGAAGACAGCAAGTGTGGAGTCAAAGCATTTGTGTATGGGGGGGAATTAGCTACCTGGAATTGTTGAAACAGAAGAGGTCGGAGGCGAAGACAAACCATAAAAGACTGTGAACACTGAGAAACAAACTGAGGGTTTTGTAGGGGTTGGGGTGAGGAATTGGGTGTGGTGGGTATTAAGGAGGGCATGTACTGCATGGAGCACTGGGTATGGTGCCTAAACAATGAATCTTAGAACACTGAAAAAAAAATCTTTAGGAATAAAAAAATAAATAAATAAAAATTAAAAAGAGGATGGAAATGTCAGAAAAGGACACAGCATTTGGGTGCCTGAGTGGTATAGTTGGTTGGGCATCAGACTCCTGGTTTTGGCTAAGGTCATGAGCTCAGGGTCCTGGGATTGACTCCCTAGTTGGGCTCTGTGCTCAGCATAGAATCTGCTTAAGACTCTCTCCTTCTGCCTCTCTCCCCCACTCTCTCAGTCTCTCTCTAAAATAAGTAAATCTTTAAAAAAAAATGGCATCTGACTTTAGAATTGAAGAAAGAAAACCTCGGATTAATCCCAGGACTATATGAATATGTATTCATTCATTTATTCATTCATTCATTTGTCTGTTCTTTCATTTTGAGGGGGCTCAAATCACAGAATTCCTTCTTAAGAATTGGAACTCAATTATTTTCCCATGAGATGAGCAGTAATATAAACATTTAGACCCTACCTGTTTGAGTATATATTATTATTCTTACCAAAATCAGCTTCACTTGATTGAGGTAAAAGCAGGTGTTTACTAAACTTCCAGGAGCAAAATAATTTTATTTTGCATGTGTGTAGTTTGGTAAAGTTTATATTAACATTTGCTTTATCCAGCATTTAAAGTAAATGGACTGCTGTGATTATCCAACACAACAGTCTGAAGTTTAAGGGACTCTTTTAAGTAAATCTGAGTGAAAATGTTCATAAGTGCTTGTGAATTGAAGCTGCAAGTGGCTTAATCTGAATCACAGCATGGGTAATTGCAGTAAATCCTCTGCACATAGCCAACAATTCACCAGAGGCCAGATCTGTGACAATTTTGTTCTCTAGCCTGGAATTGTGAATGGGGCTTCTAAAAAAGGCATTTTGCATCCGTGAGCTCAGAATGGCTTCAATTTCTGATTATGCTATCTCTAAAAATATTTGTTTCATAAAATAAAATATGGATCAGTATTTTTCTTTAGTAATAATAATAAGTTAATAGAAAAATGGACATGTAAAAAGACTTGAACCATCATCTGATTTAAACTGTCATAAATGCTTAAAGCAATATTCATGCCTAAGTTTTGATGTGAGTGTTGAAATTTTTAATTTGGCTAGGTTAAATGTATCATGAATTGATGATTTAAGTAAGCGGCATTGTCATTTTGTAGTGTACTTGAAGCAAATACAGAAAGTAGTTTTGTGATGTCAACACTGAGTTACAGACTAGTTTCATCCCACAACAAATATGAATGTTATGAGCATCAATAAGATATTAAACATATGTGCATTCTTGCATTTTAGACATGCAGCATGCAACCACTGTGTACCAGATGCCTTATAGATAAGCAATAGGTGAATTAGAAGAGAAATGAATTTCAAGTCATAATATATTTTCCTCTACTTTAAGGATACTGGACCCATTGCTGAAGACATGGATGGATTTGTGACATGAACTAAATGGAAGACAAGAACTAAATTCTTCTTAAAGAAGAATGTTACGTAACAAGATACGCCAGAAGGGGGTAAGTTCCATTTACCAAATGGTTTTAAGATATCATTAGTGGAAATTTAACCTAATCAGGTAAGGATATTAAATATATCTATCACCCATGCCATATGCTAATCTGTCCATCCAACTAATGTTAAGTTTCAATATATAAGGAATAGAGAATTTTTTCTGTGGCACATTATCTTCAAGCATAACACTCTAGTGGTAAAAAAATATGTAATTTTAGAGTTTGTATATGAACTCTCTCTCTTCCTTAGCCAATACTCATTTCTCTTCAACTTTATGTATTCCAACACCATATAATCATTACTTGCTATTGACGACTAACATTAACAGCCTCAAGAAAGTCCATAACAAATAGAGCTATGTTGATACATGATGTTTTGCTGCTCTTGAAGATTTTTACCCCTGTGGTTTGATTTTGTTAGGTATTGTCAAATTTATTGCATTATCTTGGATTTATTTTCTTACTGTTAACTGTGAAGGATTCTATGGCACTCTTCTCAGTTCTAGGGTGAGAATTGAATTTAATCCTTAGACCCCCTGCACCATGACTGTCAAATCTAGTAAAGCAGGTGTTTTCTGGTACTCCTAGATACTCAAGTATAGAACCAAGTGAAGTTGCCTGATTCCCACTCATTGTCATTTACAGTGTTACTATCACACTGTTGGATTCCCCAGAGCACTGAGCACAGCATGAAATAATGCCAGTAAGGATTCAGATTGTCAGGAAAAATCTCAAGCTTTAATTTTTTGGTGAAGTGTGATGGGCACTCAAGAATGTATAAAGATTCATGCACCTGGGTGACTCAGTGGGTTAAGCCTCTGCCTTCAGTTCCCATCATGATCTCAGAGTCCTGGGATCAAGCCCCGTATCATGCTCTCTGCTCAGCGGGGAGCCTGCTTCCCTCTTTCTGCCTGCCTCTCTGCTTACTTATGATCTTTCTCTGTCAAACAAATAAATAAAATCTTTAAAAAAATGAATGTATAAAGGTTTATACAAACTCACTTCCTTTTTATAATCCATGCTCTATTTCTTCCATAGACATTTCCCAACATATTCTCTGTCTCTAAGTCTCTCTGAATTTCTCTCTCTCTCTCTTCTCCAGTTCTTTCTCTCTTCCACCTGACTGATAATTCTTCACTACATCTAAGATATAACAGATACAACTCTAAATATGGAGGTGTGTTCAGGTGCTGAGAAGATGGGCTTATAGTCCAATATGTTACTGAAAATATTTCCTAAAAATAAATGGACTGCCCTGAAGGAACAGAACCCATGCATACTTCTCTCAAAATTAAAGTAGACAAAAAATAGGATAAAGAGCTTTAAGCTTCTCCTACATCAATGTTAAGGTAGGTTTGTACACTGCAGAATCTTCTTGCAAATTTCCCCAAGTTTGTCTTCCCTACCAATGGATACAAAGCCAGGCTCTCTATATAAGATCTTAGCAGCTCCAGGTACTCAGAAGAAAACTTATATTGACTTGAAATGTCAACGCATAATTCTGTGGTTTGTCAGATGCTTTTAAAAACCTACTGTGGTATGTAATGTGCATCCCTGAACTGCTTTTGAAGCATATTCTAACATGGTAAACCTCTAGTAAATCACATCTGCTCTCTCCATATTTCTTCATGAGGGTCTGTCATTAAAGGTTCTAATACACAGATCAGCTTATGCCTGTGAAACATGAGATAGAAAAATAGGAGAGCGAATCAATAATTCAACAAAGCATGCTAGACAGAATACTTAATTCTAGGCTGCAGAGGACATTTTACATCCTTTAAAGTTTTTGAGTTCTGTATGCAAAGCTAATTCCTCTCTCCTTTCCATCTACATTCATTCTGAGATGATGAACTCAGAAGTGCAATCATACACTTAAGCACAAGACACTATGAAGTAGGGAAATGTAGCTTTTAGCATGATCAGAAAGGGACTATAGACCCCAAGAGTATAAGTTGTATTAACTGTGCATACATCTATTCGACCTAACCATCATGTAAAACACAAAGACCAATAAGCAAAATACAAGTTATAAGACAGATACTAATTTTATATATTTCCCATGGATAAGGAAAAACTCAAATGATTTAAGGATTTTTTTTTTCTTAAACTACAGTTTTCTCTGAGCTTTCATGTAGTCCTGACAAAAGAAAAGAAAAAAACAAAGCCAAGATTAAAAAACAGGCTTATACATGATCTCAGACACAGTGGGAATGAAACATAACAAACAGATTTTTTTGTAAACTCTTTTCAAAGTAGTACATGACCGTATAGTTATTGATATTCAATTTACATCATTTCTTATCTGCAGTATAATGTGTTCCTTTCAGTTGATAGATGTTTCTAAATTCATGAAATTATTTTGCTATTAGAGATGTTTTCAGATATTATGGTAAAAGTTTTTTAATTATTTGTATCTTTACAAAAATACAGTATTCCAGCTGTCAGATTATTTTACCCCCAAACTGGAGAATTCTGGGGCTACTGTTAAAGAATATGTATTGTTAGAACCTGTGAAGCATTTTGGTTATGGCCTAATCAGTATTTATAACCTCGCAATGTGATGAACCATGAAGTAGTCATGTGATTATATTTTATGAAACCTTCAGGGACTCAATCTACAGAGGTGCAAAAAATGCACAGTAAGAGACATAGGTGAGAATCTATTCTGAAAAAAAATGCATAAGAAATAGTTGGGGTCAAATAAGTAAAAGGTGAAGGGAGAAGTAGAAGCATACAAGCTCATCTACTGTAAAAAGTCTGGCTGTTTATATGCTTAATATTTTTTCAACTCTCTTTCCATTCATATTGCAATCTTTTAGGTAAATAATGTAACATCAATTATTTTTTGAATCTGAGCTCCTGGTAGTACTCTCCCATACCCAGCTCAACCTGCTCCTCCAGTAACTTTCACTATCTCAACAAATTGAAACTCTTATCCTCCAAGTGTTCCAGACCAAACCCTTAGAGTCATCCATGACTCTCTCTTCCTTTCACACTTTACATTTCCATCACCTTGAAAATTCTCTAAGCTTTACTTTCAACTTTATCAGAATGTAGGCAGAAGGTGAACAATTCTCATGATTTCCCCTGCTTCTGATCTTCCTCTGACCTAAGTCTCCATCATCAATCAAGGGATTATGGAGCTAGCCTCCCAACTGCTCTCACCTCTTCCCCTCTGGCCCTCCATTCACACTCTTCTCCATCCCCCTGTCTCACTGTCTCAACACAGTTAGTCAGAATTATTCTGTTATAGCATGAGTAAGATCCTTCACTTGGCTACTGAAAAATCCCAATGGTTCCCCATTTTAGTTTGAGTGTAAACCAAAATTTTCCCAATAAGCTGTGATATTCTAACTCTACCTCCTAACGTCCAGCCCCACTCTCTCTCAGAAACCGAGTCCTATTCCATTTCTGTTGTTTATTCCACTGCAGGCACATTAGTTCCCTTGAATAGCACTGATGGTACCTTCTTGGAATATTACCTCTTATCTCTTACCCCAGTATCTACTTGGGTCACTGCCTCTGCCTCTTCTGGCTTTTGCTCACATGTCACCTTCTCAGTAAGTTATTCCTTGACCACAGCATTCAGGATTTTAATTCTGCTTCCATCCCAGAACTCCCTACCACCATCTTTTTTGTTCATTTGTGTTTTTTTTTTTTTTTATCTTTTAAGGTTAAATATTCTGTTATAGATAAAAATTGTCCTGACAATTTTCATGGATAGTCCAGGTAATATTTTAGTGGAAATATTTACTATAAATCAATCCTTTAGCAAATAACCTCTCTTCCTCTTCAACATTATATTTTTTATGGTAAATGCCTTAAATGTGGGGTGCTTGGAGGCTCAGTCAGTTAAGGGTCTGGTTTTGGCTCAGGTCATGATCCCAGAGTCCTGGAATCAGCCCCATGTTGGGCTCCCTGCTCAGTAGGGAGTCTGCTTCTCCCTCTCCTGCATCCCCTTCCCCTGGCTCATACTCTCTCACACTTGCTCTCTCTCTCTCAAATGAATAAATGAAATCTTTTTAAAAAATAAGTACGCTAAATGCTAAAATTTTACCAAGTTATTTTGTTTTTATGTTTCTCCTCCCCAAAACATAAGCTGCATTGTAGTAGGGATTTTTGCCCCTTTTATTAACTCCAGTATGCCCAACATTTAGTGATGTGCTTGGAATCCATTATTGTTCTATAAAAAAAGTTGAAAAATAGGACTTTGGATTTTATTATTTTAATGCACGATTATACATTTATTTTGTTTGTCCTTTCACTTAATATATTAGACTATTAGAAGTCAGGCCTCATGAAATAAGAGAGACATGAACATGAGCACAGGGAAATTTCAGGCTTCAAACATTCCAAGTAGTTTTCACTTGGTATTTTTGCTGAAAGTGTGTATGTGGGTCACAATATCTCCTTCTTCCCCTTTTTTCCCAAACCCCTGCAGGTAAAATTTATACTGTTTTCATTTTTGTGGCCCTTTTACTTAATATAGGGCCTGGATAGTCATAGATATTTAGTAAATATTTTGGTATAGATAAACAAGCCTTAGATATTGTATCTGTAAAATGGGGAAGCTGATCTAAAATGGGATTCCTCAATTGACAATATTGTTATTTTGGGCTACACACTAGATACCAATGGACCTATATCAGCCCTCCAGTCATAGTAACCTAAAATATATCCAAGTGTCCCCTGGAAGCCAACTCATTTATTGTTGAAAATCACTGGTCTTGAAGATTCTAACATTTTGTAAAATAGGGCTTTGAACTTCTCATCAACTATTCTAATGGATCATCCAGGCTTCTTATTCTCTTTCCTGCTATCCTGATTTCAACTACCAGAGATCTGCTGTCACCCACATGCCAGAATAAAAAGATGAAACATCAGTGAGTTGCTCTACACTGCCCTGGTATAAAGTTAATGAGTATAGCTTTAATGTTCTGTACTCACTGCTCCTTTTAAATTATCTCTGCCATCACTCACTATTAAGGATATTGCTTTCTTATTATATGTGCAGAGGTGATATTTAAATTGCCAAGCACATTGAGGTGAATTGGCCTGCAGGTTGAAACAGGAAACCGTAATACATATCAAAAACTAATGAAATAAACACTTCATTTTCTCTGATGTTATCCAGTTCTCAAGAGACTCTTGACTGGTAGTTTATACCAGAGTCAAATAAAAATGGATTTGTCAAACTGTTACAGCAAGAAAATCAAACATTTGTACCTGTGCCTTCAAATTTGTGAAGCAAAAATGAGTATAATGTCTTGTTTGTCAAGACATGTTGTGCTCATTGAATGAATGCATATGGGGGATAATCTTTCTATCAGCTTTTTCTTTTATAATGCTTCAAAGAATTAATCAGTAAAAAAACTTAAACTAGTTATTCAGTGAAGCTCCCTCTCTGGAAGATGCCAGTCAAATGATTCTAGAGACATTTCAATTTAGTGTTCCTCAAGTTCCCATTAAGTCACAGGCAAATTGGAATGCTGTTAGCGCAATATATACTGGCTAGGAGGACATAGCACATCTCTGGAGTCAATCATCAATTGGAAAGTATACAAGAAATGAAAGATTTTCATCCTCATGTCCCTCTTTATCTTATTTCTGCCTCCTTTTTCCTATATCATAAGCAGAACAATTATCAGTCAAAACTACAGAACTAAGGTCCGTCTTGGAGTGGAAATTTGTTGTTTAGATTTGTACTTTTGTTCCTATATCTATCAGGATAGACTGAAATATGTTACTACAGCAAACGACCTCCATGATTTTTTAAAGATTTTATTTATTTTTTTGAAAGAGAAAGAGAGATAAAGAGAGAATAAGCATAGCTCTAGAGGGACAGTGAGAGGGGGACAAGCAGATACCTGCTAAGCAGGGAGCCCAACATAGGGCTACATCCCAGGATCCTGAAGTCAGGACCTGAGCCCAAGTGAGATGTTCAACTGACTCTCCACAGTCTTAGTAGTTTAAAGCAAAGACGACTTGTTTTTCTCATGGTATATATTCAACTTGAGTAAGCAGGGGAGTCTTCATTTTTCTTCATTTGAGAGTCAAGGTGATGGAATCTTCACTATGTGGAACACTGCTGACAGAGACAGCATGTCAAACTGTGGACTAACACCTAAAGACCACATTTCATTGGCCACATCAAACTGCACAGTTGTGCCTCACTTCAAGTGGAGTGAAAGACAGCAAAGCTTCCATGAGCATGCCTAGTAGAAGAGTGAGAAATAGGGTTGAATTAGCAGTAATGGCTATCTCAGGCTTCCTTGTTCTTCAGAGATATTCTGCTCTATTGTCATTATTCCCATCATTCAAACATAGCCTACGTATGACTAATTTTTCCGCTTCCCAAATCTCCATGATGATAGAAAAAAAAAGTGTAATGGATTATGTAATTTCAACGGAGGAAGAACTGCATATATCAACTTTAGACAATGTGTTTTATTTGTCTTTGTATCTTCAGCACCTAGAACAATGCCTGAAATGAAACTTAGAGGCACTCAATAATGCTTGTTGGAAAAAAACTAAAACAAAAACAAAAACAAAAAAACAAACCAGGATGGATGAATGAGTAATTTTTAAAAATTATTTTATTTACATATTAGGGAGAAAGACAGAGAGAGCACAAGTAGGGGGAGAAGGAGGTTCTTCGCTGTGCAAGGAGCCTGTTGCAGGACTGGATCCCAGAACCCTGGAATCATGACCCGAGCCAAGGGAAGACGCTTAACTGACTGAGCCACCCAGGCAACACTGCATGATTAATTTTAAAAATACAGTAAATTGGGTGCCTGGGTGGCTCAGTGGGTTAGGCCGCTGCCTTCGGCTCAGGTCATGATCTCAGGGTCCTGGGATCGAGTCTCGCATCGGGCTCTCTGCTCAGCAGGGAGCCTGCTTCCTCCTCTCTCTCTCTGCCTGCCTCTATGTCTACTTGTGATTTCTGTCTGTCAAATAGATAAATAAAATCTTTAAAAAAAATAAAAAATAAAAAAATAAAAATACAGTAAATTAACAGGGTCTCTAAAAGTTCAATCTAAAAGATAATGACTTAATTCCCTTAAAAGCAGACAGAAAGTAAAAAAAATATACAATGTAAAAAGAATGGTATGCCAGACAACTTTCAGCTATTTTTTTTCTGGACATATCAAAATTTTGGCCATTAATATCTCTACTGCGAGTCTTCGTCTTTTACTGTACATTTTCATCCTGGGTGAAGTGGTAGAATCATGAAAGTGAAAATCATATCCATAGTTTGTTTTTATTATAGTGTAGACACACCTTGATCAAGGCTTATACATAAATGACAATCAAAGAAAATTTGTTGAATAATTTTCTTTACTATTGAGACTAAAGATAATCTCCATAAAATTATAATCACTAATTCTATCGATCCAATCCATGTCTCTCTTTTAATCTCGAATGTGTGTATATACATATATATATGTACATACATAATATATATATTCAGATTTAGACACCTATACTAGTCAACTCCACTTATTATTCTATGGGCACCTCAATTTATGCAAGTCCCAAACTGAGTGCATTAACTCTACCTCCTTTAAACCTGATCTTCCTCTGACCCTCACTCCATGAAAAACACTACTAGTGACCCACATCTGAAGCTTGAACATTATTCTTGACTATTTCCTCATCTTTCCTTCCCACAGGCAACCAGTCAGTAAGTACTGTCCAATCTACCTTTTCCCTATTTTTAATTATTATTTTCTTCTCTTCAAGTTCCATGCTGATGGCCTAGATTAAGCTACTATTATCTCTCATGTGATCAATGCAACATTTTCTTGATGCTTTAGTCTAACTCCTTTGCAATTTTCTCTCCAAGGTTACACAAAAGTCTATACCACTTTCCTAATTAACATCATTTGGTAGCTTCTTTTTGTAAAAGAAAAAAAAAACATTTAGTATAAAATATATGGCTGTTCAATTTTTATTGTTCTGTTCTTGTTTTCCTTCCCAGCTTTATTTCTAAACATCAGCTGATTGGACACCAAATCAACAGATTAGCCTTTAGCAGTGGGGATTATATAAGTCTTTGATGGTTTGGGCAATGTAAAGAAAATACATTTTAGTGGGAATACAAATATTTTAATCTTTTTAGAAGTTCTTTACTTAAAAGTTTAAAAATAGAACTACATTACAATCCAGGAATTGCGCTATTAGGTACTTACCCAGAGAATATAAAAATACTAATTCAAAAGGATACATGCAACCTGGTGTTTATAGTAATGTTATCTACAATAGCTGTATTATGGAAAACAGCCCAAATGTCCATCTCCAAATGATGAATGGATTTAAAAAATGTTCTATATACAATGAAATGTTGTATATACAATGAAATATTAGCCATTGAAAAGAATGAAATCTTGCCATTTGCAATGATGTGGATGGAGCCAGAGAATATAATGCTAAGTGACATAAGTCAGTTAGAGAAAGGAAAACACCATATGATTTCACTCATATGTGGAATTTAAGAAACAAAACAAATTAGCATAGGAGGAAGAGAGAGAGAGAGAGACAAACTAAGAAGCAGACTCTTAACTATAGAGAACACACTGAGAAGGAGGTAGTGAGGGATGGGCTAAATGGGTGACGGAGATTAAGGAGTGCACTTGTGATGAACACAAAGTGTTGGAAGTGTTGAATCATTTTATATTGTATACCTGAAACTAATATTACACTCTATGTTAACAAACTGGAATTTAAATAAAAGCAACAAAAAGAGTTCTTTACTTCTTCCTGAAGGAAAAAGAAAATACTAAGAAAAATTAAAATCAAAATTTCTTTTAAAAAAGAAAAATTAGAATTCACAGTCCAAAGAAAGCCCACTGGACTCTATGTCATCAAGCTGAGTCTGTCTTTTTTTTTTTTTGATGTTGCATATGGAGTTTGGATATTAATCCATTTTATTGACTTTGTAGTAACCCTCTTTGAAGCCATGGAAGGTGTCATTATTTTGATATTGCAGTTGGGGGGGAATGGAAATTCTAGTGCATTAATTGATTAGTCCAAGACCAATTGGTTATTCTATTGGTTTCCTCATCACTTTTCCCCACTATGAATGAAAGTTTTTCTGGGAGATACAAAAGTAAGAAAAACTACTAGTTTCCACATCTTGAAAGATCAAATCTAGAGATAAAGGAAAAGGGAAATCACATAGACTAAAATGAAAATTATGGTGTAAATTTGTCTTTAAAGAATTTCTTGCTTTTTCTATATACATCATTCCTAAAAACAGATTTTCATCAGTATTCCTAGTGCCCAGAGTGTTGGCTTTACTCTTGCAAGAAAAATAGTGAAGACATAAAAAATAAATATTGTAAGAAAAAAAATGATTATATTAAAGCTGTTTCCAACATGCCTTTACATATAATAACTCAATTTTCACAATAATTTTATTTACTGTTACCTATGTATTTTTCAGACACCATAGTCAGTACTCAAGTGTATGAGTGACTTTAAATAATTTTTATATAAGTAAGAGAAATCTACACTGCCATCACAGAGTATTAAATAGTTTTAGAAATTCTGCCTCTGAGTTTTAATAATATTTATAATACATGTTACTTCTAAGATCTATAGCTATCTTCCATTATACTACAGATATAGATATATTATACTATCTTCAATTATACTATAGCTTAAGCGTGATGATAGATAGATAAATCAATAAGTAGATATCAGGAAATATTTGTGGGAATTATGGTTTTCACTTAAAATTTTACACCTAGTTTTGATCCTCTACCAAAACCAATCTTGGGCTAATCATTTTCTTTTTTTTTTTTTTTTTTTTTTTTTTTTTTTTCCCAATTTATTTATTTTCAGAAAAACAGTATTCATTATTTTTTCACCACACCCAGTGCTCCATGCAAGCTGTGCCCTCTATAATACCCACCACCTGGTACCCCAACCTCCCACCCCCCCGCCACTTCAAACCCCTCAGACTGTTTTTCAGAGTCCATAGTCTCTCATGGCTAATCATTTTCTTACTCCCTATCAAAAAGAGATTTTGGATACTCCTTTAGAAAGTATATTTTGCTAGAATTCACTGTGAAATTAAGCAATTAAAATTATTTTTAAAACTTAGAATATGTATTGAACTACATCACGTTTTAGTTAACAGTTCAACCATTTTATTCCCCTATTTTTCTTTGTATTTCTTAATTTCTTACTGAATCTAGAAAATCTTAGGAATGATCTGTATGGTAAGAGAGAAAAGATCTAAGAAAGATATAACTATAGAATATTCAATAGCTTGGGTTGTAGTTCTTTATAAAATTTATTTCTCTCCAAAAAAGATATGTCTATAAAAGGAAGAGTATACCTGTAATCTTTGGAAATCGCCCCCCCCGCATTTTCTTGTGAAAATGAGACAAATATTTGATTGGCAATTTGTGAGTGTAACAATCTGTCAGTATCTTTAAACCTGACAGTGGAACTTGCAAATCACAACTTTTTTTTTTCCTTGCATGGCTGAAATCACTTAATTTCTTCACACTTAAATATTTTCTCTGGAAAATGGGAGAAATAATATTGACCTTAGTCACTGTTAACTAATAAAAATGATCGCTGTGCTCTTAATAGATGCAAAGTGCTATGCAAATGTAAATGTTAAATGAGGCAATAAGTCTTATGGGATATTTTCTGCTCTGTTAAAATGCTTGGATGTACATCTCCGTAAAAATCAGTTCATATTACTACTAAAGATGTTCTATTAATGAAACCATGGTAAAGTGCATTGATTTTTGAATGAAAAGGTGAAGTACTCCTTCTATATAAAGCTAGCATATTTGAAAAACATTTGTAGCACAAATCTGTTTTAAAATGTATGCCGATGAGTGACTGGTAACATACTAAGCAGGTTATTTGAGCCAACGATTAAATTGATTTTTTAAAAAATAATGCTTTGTTTCTATATTGTAAAGCTGTCAATTCCAATTCTAATGACACCTAATACCATTAATAAAAGTATCTGACATATACATCTCACTTAATGGTCCTTGGAAAATTTACTTTACCTAAAAATTATGAGTTAGCACAAAAGATCCTGAATGTGAAATTTATGCAGTCAGTTTAATTGTCCTCTGTTAATGCAAGACAATTTAGAATACCCTGGCTATTTATAAATAAAAACTAACGTACTACCATCAATTTTAAGCGTATAGTGTAAACCAATCACCTCACAATGGCATCACCATGTGAGATAGATCATGATAACCATTTTACAAATGAAAAAAATAGAGGCTTAGGAATGTATTTTTCCAAAGACACTGTATTATATGAGTTACTAAAATTTCATCCTATGTCTATATAATATGAAAGCCTTGGGACTCCTGAGTAGCTCAGTCAGTTAAGCAGCCTATTCTTGATTTCGGCTCAGGTCATGATTTCAGGGTCCCCATATGGGACTTTGTGCTCAGCATGGAGTCTGTTGGGACTCTTTTTCTCCCACTCCCTTTGCACCTCCTCCCATCATGGGCTCTTTCTCTCTCTCTAAAACAAAATAAATAAAATCTTAAAAAAAAAAAAGCCTCTGGTGTTTTTCTCTTTCCTGTTATAGGATAAATAAAGATAGTGAAAGCATATACATTCATATAAAGCATATACATTCATGTACATTCATATAAAGATAATGAAGCATATACCTTCATGGCAACATCTAGACTGTGTTTGACCAAACAACCAAGTAACAAAGTCTGGTCAAATTGAAATATAAAATTAATCATCTCATACCTCTGTCGTACATGAGAAAATAGAGATAGATTAAATGATTTTCACAGTGTCATGCAGCTACTAAATGACAAAGCCAAGATTCAAAACCTGGTAGGTTGTTCCAGAGTCTGAATTTTTAACTACTCCGCCAGTTGACTCAGTCCTCCTGCCTTCTATTTGCCTTCCAGCTCAATGGAAGGTGAGAGGGATGAAAATGACATTTGGGGTTTCCATTTTGATCCCCCAGGAAAGTGTTGACACATTGTCATTCTCTAGTTGTATCAGAGATGTTAATTATGAATGTTTAAGAAAAGTTGTCCATTATTGAAGGTGATTAAAAGACATTTTCGATTATCACTTTTGCAAATGCACGGATATGTAAAGGAATCAGAGTAGATAGCCAAGGTGCATCCCTACCAATTCTGAAGGGTCTATGTCATGAACTTGTGAATGCCTCCTTCATACCAGCACTTGCACAAGAGGAAGGATACATCAAATCCACAGTCACAGTAAACACAACCCTTCCCTGTTGATCAGTTCCCTTACTACAGTCCCCATGTATTGTGACTTTGCATATTCACCAGATTTTTTTTTTTTTGCCTTAGAGACCAAAGATATAACAATCAAGTAACAGAAAGGATATTGTGATGTGCCCAAATAATGAAGAGCAACCTTATTATATACTTCATTACATTAAATTAAATGGCAGTGCATGATAATTACCTGGAAAGGTGACTGAAAATAAATGTTTGTCATTATTAGCATATAATTGATTAATGTTAGCTATCATTTTTAAAATTCATATAAATAATAAAAATGTGTTGACCTTTGAATTTTAGTTGTTATTTTATTGTTTTCGAGTTTGGATGTTAACAAAAAGATAACTAAAATGTAAGGTCTGGTTCCCAATAGTCTCAGTTGAAGCTGAAAGCAGTATTTCATTTCTCTCTTTTTTTTTTCTTTTAAGATTTTTATTTATTTATTTGACAGACAGAGATCACAAGTAGGCAGAGAGGCAGGCAGATAGAGAGATGGGGAAGCAGGCTTCCTGCTGAGCAGAGAGCCCTATGTGGGGCTCCATGCCAGGACTCTGGGATCATGACCTGAGCTGAAGGCAGGGACTTTAACCCACTGAGGCACCCAGGTGTCCCTGAAAGCAGTATTTCTATAAAATATTATTTTACATTTTGTTTTCAGAATGTAGATGGAAACTGACTATGAAATTATTTTCTAAAGCTAGTTTGAAAACTGAAGTTGGAAGTTTTAGAAGAGCAACACTGAGAGAACTTTTTGTGATGACGCTGGATGTTAGATTTTTTTCAAAGGGCTTAACATGAATCCTACCCATCAGGAAGAGACTTCTGTTTACAAATTATTTGCAAATCTTGTTTCTGGATCCCAACTTAATGAAATTCAAATTTCACATATTGATCTATTTACCTCATATCTATTAACCCTCTTTGACTCCAGAATTACCAGGGGAAAATTTACCTCCATTTTATTCAGAGGTTTCATTTAACCCATTCCCTACTAAAGCTACTTGTTAACATCATATCACTTAATTTTCAATGCTCTGTGATAATTTTGTGAAAATATAAGTCATATACAATCTTTACAAAGACAACCTTTTATTTTTTTAAGATATGTTGACTGCTTTATATTTTTGTGTATTTCTCATGATCACAGTGACTTGACTTTGTTCAGAAATCTCTGGAACATATTTAACTGTTTAGCTATATTTAACTGTAGACCTCATATTTATTTAACTGTAGACCTGTAGAAGAATACCTCAACTTCTTTGTTATGAGCACTGTAGAATGCAGGAAAAGGTGAATTCTGGGGCAGGGACAGAAGGTAGGAGCAGAAAGAAATGACTGAGCTAATAGAACTTGAGATCACCCCTCCAGTGGTTGGTCAATCTCAGTGTATCTCAACAAGAATCAACTATAAACTTGCTTCAAATCCAGTTTTCTAGACTTCATCCTCAATAATTCAAATTCATTAGTTTTAATGAGGGTCCTGAATTTTGAATTTTCAAACAGCTCGAGAGATGAGTCATAAACTAGTTTAGACAAAAACTGACTTAGCAGAGGCCCTTGGTTTTCCAAATCCTTCCCATAGTACAGGTTTTTTTTTCCCCCATATTTAACAAGAAATAAAAACTACAAATATTTATTGCATATCTCCTTCAACCCCTCTATTTACTTCATGTATTTCTATTTATAACTGCTTTTGAGATTATTTATTAGGTTCTTTGACATTAAATATTCCATACTTTCCCATTTCCAAATTTATTTTTATCCTATCAAAGTTGATTTGACCAAGCATGTCTCCCAACCAGCATATCATTTCTATCCTATCAACTTTGCATTACTGTCACATACAGAATTCTGACATCTTTTCTACCTTCTTATAAGCATGACATTATTTGGGTCCTATCATGGCCTTGCGAGCCCACTGTGGCTTCACAGTTTTAGGTCATTGACATTTATTACAAAACAGAGACCATCAGTTAAAAACAGATGAAGACTAATGTGGGTTAACGTCAAGGTCCGGCTATATATGTCATGTTGTTTGCTGGTTGATGATCCTTTCTCACAAATCTGTAAGGACAATGTGCATCATGTGTGACTACATAAGATAGAATTGGAAATTTCCATCTCCCAAGGCTGCACATTTGCCCCTTCACCTGAGACAATGGGGCTTTTAGTGTCTTGGAATCCATTCATTCAACCCAGATGACATTTCTTTTGTCATCTATATTAATGGATGTACAATAACCTTATGGAAGTGTGAAAGGACATCTCAAAAGGCACTCCAGCTTTGCTGCTATTTCTAGTACTTTCAGAAGATGACATGACTGATGAATCAGACCTAATGGAGCCATAGGCACTGTCAGTTACAAATATGTGGTGCATACACTCCTGCTAGTTCATATATCAGGAACACAGTGCATTGTTTTCCCCTCAGACAATAACTTAACATTAACTTCAAAAATTTTTCTTAATGAAAGAAAACAGGATTGATGTTATCACAAAATTACAATCCAAAATTTCTATTGATATTTATGTTTCAGATATCCTAGATTTATTAATGACTGTTTGGGACATTGATAACTGTGTGTATAAATTTCTGAGAGATCTCTGGGACCTTCAAGGACAACCTAGATATTTGATTTACATAGATAGATAAGGAAGGAGGCTTTAAGAGTAGAAAATGCAAAAAGAGTTGATAATCACACAAAGTTGAACTCAAATGCTGGTTAGGATATCACATCTCATTTTGAGATATAACTCTATAGAAAATAACACTTCTCTTATGAGGTAATTTTAAGAATTCCATTTATGTGATAGGTAATATAAAATAATTATACCACAACTGGTACATATATACTGTTAGGAAAACTTTAAGTGCCCAAGAAATAAAAAATCAAAACCCAAAATACATAGGGAAAAAATTAAGTAGGTAGAATGCAAATTATAAAGGATTCTATAAATAATCTTAAGCAGATTATTTATAGAATTATAATAGATATAAATAATAGAATTATTTATAGAATCCTTTATAACTTTCATTTTGCCTACTTAATTGTTTTTCAGAGTCCATAGTCTCTCATGGGAGGTGAATCATGAGAGACTATGGACTCTGAAAAACAATCTGAGGGTTTTGAAGGTGTGGGAGGTGGAAGGTTGGGGGTATTAGGAAGGGCACGGATTGCATGGAGCACTGGGTGTGGTGCAAAAATAATGAATACTATTACGCTGCAAAGAAATAAGAAATTTTTAAAAAAGTAAAAAAAAATCATAAACAGAATTAAGAAATATAATATCTTTCTTAAAACTTAAAAATATATGTATATTAATTCAATACCAGAGGTTCTTTAGCAAAATGGATTTAGAACTCATACTTTTGTAAATTAGTGGTATGATTTTGGAAATAGTATGAACTGAGATTATGTTTTTGTCATGATAATCTCAACCATCAAGAAATGCTATGTAGAATCATACTACTACATATATGAAACACTTCTTTAAATAAAAGAACATAGCAAATAGAATGAATATCTCATTTTCAGTATATAGGTAGATAAATGATAGTATATCAGTAAAAAGGAAAAGCAGAAAACCAAAACTAAAACAGATGCAATGTTTACGATTACTTAAATATCAATCAGAGGGCATTTATATATGGAAGAATATTTAAAAAAACGTTGTTTTGTTAGACACTTTATTTTACTTTTCAATTTTTGTTTTTTTAATGATCATAGCATGGAGAAACAGGAAACTTTGGGTTTCATTTACCATGGTTTTCTGCATACCCTTGATATGTCACTTAACTTCATTGAATTTCAGTTTGCATATTTATAAATTGCAGATAATTAAATTTTTTAAGATTTTATTTATTTCATAGAGAGAGAGGGAGAGAGCATGAACAGGGAGAGAAGTATGTTCCTTGGTGAGCAGGGAGCTCTATGTGACAGAGCTTGATCCCAAGACCCTGGGAACATGACCTAAGCCAAAGGCAGATGTTTAACCAACTGAGCCAACCAGTGCCCTGCAGATAATTAAATTTGCATTAAATATGAATTGGAATCATATGAGGAAATGTCCCGGTCCTCCACCCTACTTCACGATGGGTAATCAATCACTATTTTATATGCCCTGCTCTTGTCATTCAGTCTGCTCACCTATCTAAAAGAATGGGAAGGGGATGGACTGTTTTGATTAATGAGGTGTCTGTCCATCTATCATTAAACGTTTCGTTATGACACATTTTCTAATATTTAGAATATGAGGTCTTTAAGAATGGGATGCCCATATTTTCTACAAGATATACATGTATTTAAAAAATCATCTCCACACTATATTCTCAGAGAATTGTGAGATTTTCTTCATCAAAGTGCTGAAAATAACATTAAACAAAGAACCAACCCTACTACAAAAAATAGAGAGATTTAAATAATCATTCATAATAAAAAACCATCATCTCAGAATAACATTAGGAAAACTAAATCACAAAGCAGGAAAAAATACAGCTTTATTTCATTTAAGAATATTACATAAATCAAAAAACTAGTTTTTTTTATTTGTTTAAACAACTTCTGTAAGTCAAGCACCATTCTAATGATAAGATCACAGATGTTCCTCAGGTTAAATGTAATGTTCTACTTTTGCAGCTTTTCAGGAAATTTCCAGTGGAAATAGACTTCCAGTTTCTGAATATTTTCAGTTTTCCCCATTCCTTCAAAGATGTGCCCTCTCATGCAAGCACCAATCAGAAAATGGCCAGTTTAAGGCAAAATCTCTGCCAAGAGAAGGGGCTCTCCCCAGCATGGCCACAGTGTTGGCTGATGACTTGCTGGAGAATGCATATGGGAGACCACCCATTCCTATGAAAAACTGAATACATTTCTCATTATCTACCACTTCTGGTGTCACAGTTATTGTGGTTCATGTTGTAAAAGGCCATCCATTTGAAATTCATTTGGGCTATTTTTCTCACCACTTATTTCTCCTGTCAGTCTAGGGAGACGACATATTCCATCACTTAATGAATCGACCAGTGACATTAAGGTTCTCTGTGGCCTGTTTGCATCACACTTTATATGTAAATGCTAAGATAATAGATGTAAATGAAAGTGGGATATGGTTAATACTTGGGAATTTTAATCCAGATTATAGTCTGAGCTCTTTCAAAGACTCTCCATATGACTCTTTCTGCTTTGGCACGTGTAAAGATTCTACCAATATCATAACTTGCTGAAGATGGCTTTGATATGTTACGTGTCCCATTTCTTTTTTCCACAGCAACCATCTTAGCATCCGCAGGTATTCGTATTTCCTAGGACTGCCATAACAAAATACCACAAACTGGGTGGCTTAAAACCACAGAAATGTATTCCTTCAGAACTCTGGCAGCTAGAAGTAAGAAATCAAGAGGTCAGCAGGGTTGATTCCTTCTGAAGGTTCTGAGGGAGAGAAGCTGTTGCATGCCCTCTCCTGTGGCTGGCTCAGTGACAGCTGGCAATCCTTGGTGTTCCTTGCCTTGTAGATGTATCACTCCAATCTTTGCCTTGTTATTCACATAGCTTTCCTCCTGTGTCCCCCTCTCATCTTCCTCCTGTGTGTGTCTGTGACTTTACATGGCTCTCTCTTCACTTATAAGGACACCAGGTGTATTGGATTAGGGGCCACCTTACTCCAGTGATCTTAACTTTACTAATTTCATCTGAAATGAACTCATTTCCAGATAAGGTCACATTCCAAGGTACTGATGGCATTTTAATATACACTTTACTATATGAGCAGGGGGGCAATTCCACCAGTTGGGAGAAGAAACTTCCCTAAATGGCTCCTCTGAAGAGTGAATTAGCTTAGCTCTTGCCATTCCAACCTTAAGCCACCCTGTTTTACCTACCACAGGACTGCTATTCTAAAGACTAGAAAATTGGACTATTAGTGTTGCTTTGTGACATTTGTTACATGAAGGCTATTTAAAACAATTGGGTCAACAAGTTATTCTAATAGACCTAGGCTACAACTGTATTGCCTCTCATATTGATTTTATTTCTCATGTGGCCAAAGACATTGCATACAAAGCGCGAGAGAGTCTCCTAACGTTGTACCAGACCATCAATCACACATCAGACTGGCGTCTTCTCACACAGGTAAGGAAGGCTATGATGTTCTAATCCCTGACTAATGCTTCTATTTTAAAAATCACCTATAGCCATCCATTAACCAACATTTTGAGAGAAACAAGCCAGAGGAGACAGCTCTATCAATACTAAAGGGACTGCTTTTGAAAGTGACCTTGCTTATTCAGTACTCAGCACTGTGAAAAAGTAGCATTTTATACATACACACTTGCCCACATACACATCCTCTGGAAAACGCTGCACAGAGAAGAAAGCTCTAGAGAATGATAACACAACTGTTAGCAGAAATAAAACTTGTTAAAATGTGACCTGGACCAACCTGCCATCAAATCAGTAGAGCAAAATCCTCTGTGAGCCAACAGACAGCATCACCTAGCCCTGTACCACACATCACCTGCTTACATGCCTCTGTGTGTATGCTTTGTCATTCATGCTCAGAATCCTATACATTTACAATCCTCTGGTGAGAAACTTGCAGCCCGACTAAGAACTTAAACGTCTAGGATGTGAAAATAATATATACTGTATTTCCTCCACAAAAATGTGATCCACATTTAAAAGATAAGTAAAAGTTGAAAGAATTTCATATTGGTTAAAAATCAATCACTTGATTGATTCATCCTTTAGTGTACTAATATTTAATTAAGTGAAAGTTTGTTGTATTGGTGTTTGATAAGTAATTTTGTAACTCCTACATCAGTGTTTTGTCTGTACTCGGCTTTATTCTGCCTACATACAACTTGGTTAAACTATTTACAAGCAGGTGGATGTGAAATAATTTATTTTCGTATCCACAGTGACTTTAAATATCAATATGCTCCAGCAATGAAATGCATCTAGTGTACATTTTAGTTCATATATTCCATGAAAATTTACAGATATCAGCCTCACCATCAAATCAACCTAACCATTTTCAGACAAGGGTATATGAGATATATCCACATAACCCAGTGTCTTTATATCTACTTTATATCTATATAAAGTTGTATTTTACAGATAAATACATTATATAGATAACTATATTATAGATAATTAAATATACATCTATTGATGCTGAGTATATCTTTTGTTTTATATATATTATCTAATATATATATTATCTAAGTTAATATCTATGTTCATTTATTAAAATTTCAAGGAAGATTATGTTTAGGAAAAAAATCAAACTTCAAAAGAATTTTAAAACTACTACTATGGACAAATGTTCCTCAAGCATTTTGTTCTCAGGAACTATTTACATTCTTTAAAATTATTGAAAACCCCAAAGAACTTTTATTCATATGTGTTATATTTATTGATTTTACCAGACTAGAATTAAAACTGATTTAAAATTAAAAATTTCAAATGATTTCAAATTTAAAATATATATTTGCTGACTCTTTATAAATAGTAATAGTAAACCCATTAGATGCTATGTAAATAATATAAACACATGTTATGACATATAACTGTATTTTCCAAAGCAAAAATAGTAAAAAGAGTGATATTGTCCTACATTTTTATATATCTTCATAATTTCTGGCTTCACATAAGAAAGCTGGATTCTTATATCTGCATCTGCATTCAATATGGAATGATATGTTTGAGTTGAAGCATCAAAAGAAAATGAAGCCTCACATACATAAGATTTGGAAAACAGATGAATATTTTAATAGCAATCTAGATAATTGTGGATGTTCTTTTGTAAGATTTCATTAATTAATTTATTTTTGAGAGAGACAGAAAGCACATGAGTAGGAAGAGGGCAGAAGGGGGAGAGAGAAAACCCCAAGCCGACTCCACACTGAACATGAGTTGTTGAGGGACTCAAGTCCACGACCTCAAACTAAGATCTGAGCCAAAAAAAAAAAAAAAAAAAATCTGAGCCAAAACCAAGAGCTGGATGCTCAACAAAAAAAGCCATCCAGGCACCCCATGTTCTTCTTTTATATTCTACTAAAATTATCCAACAATATTTTAAGGCCACTGTATAAAAAGGTAAACTGAGGCACATTAAAAATGTTTAGTCTATTTGAGCAAAATTTGACTTAAATCCAGCAGCATCCCATCTAACAGATAGAAGGCAGCTTTGTGGAGCTGTACATAGTGGCAGACTTTCATAAGCAGAAAGGAGCAGGAAGGGCAAATCTGTACTAGGCCAAAAAAAAAAAAAAGAATTAGTTATTGCAAAGTTACTTCTCTTTAGGGGGAGCTGGGATCTATCAGGCAGATTACCTCACCAGTGCTAATCAGGTGACTTCTGATTAGTTTAAGATTCCATATCTGGGGGAGCTGAAAGTAATTAAATCTTAATTTGGTGACATGGACTTAATATAATTGAATCCATTTTGATCCTCTTGTTTTGTTTTGTTATTTATTTATTTATTTTTAAAGATTTTATTTATTTATTTGACAGAGATCGTAAGTAGGCAGAAAGGCAGACAGAGAGACGGAGAAGCAGGCTCCCTGCTGAGCAGAGAGCCCGAAGCGGGACTCGATCCCAGGACCCTGGGATCATGACCTGAGCCGAAGGTAGAGGCTTTAACCCACGGAGCCACCCAGGCACCAATTGTTTTGTTTTTTAAAGTTGCCATGTGGAATCTGAAAACACACACACACACACAATCATATCATGTGACATTAAAATATATTATTTGGAACTTAAAATTGATATTTTACCCATATGTGAATTTGTAACAATGTTCATTTGTCACTGACTTATACTGATTTTCAACAAAAAAGGACACATTTTAGTAGACAATATAAAAGTCATTCATATCATCATTGAACTCACCTGAAAATCTTTAAGTCTGGGATGCTGTCAAGCTCAGACAAGCAAATATAAGTTTTTTAAAAGTTGAATTCTTGCTTGAAATGTTGAATTTTATCACTGCTAACTGTGAAATATTAAAATGTGTGTGTGTGTATATAAATATATATATATATATATATATTTTTTTTTTTTTTTTTTTTTTTTTTGCCTATGCCCTCGGTTCCTGACACACAGATCCTAGAACACTTGTATATAGAAATGCTAGGAGACTCTTTTACTACAGCATTTATTTTTTTTACCTTCGTTCCTAGAACAAAGCTCCTAAAACCCTTGTAATTACCCATGTGATTAGAGCACTAAGAATATCTTTTGTTCTAATACTCGGTCTTTGATACTGATGTTTGACACAGAGCTCCCAAATCCCATAGAATTTCCTGGGTGATATGAATGCCTTTTGTTCTAATGAGGCAACTCTGAGTGGGCTCCTGGATTGGAGCTAGTCAGCAGAAAGACCAAGCCATCATTAGAAGCTTGGAATTTTTAGTCCCAAACCCACTCCCCAGAGAAAGAAGAGAGGCTAGAAATGGAGTTAATAATTGGTCATGCCTCCCTGAAATCCCAGTAGTGTGGGCTTTGGAGAGATTTCATGTTGGTGAGCACAACCGTGTACTATGAGGGTGGCTTACCCCAACTCCGCAGGGACCCTCCCAGACCTTTCTCTCTATATCTCTGCATCTGGATGCTTATTTGTATTATCATGTATTTTATTTGTATTGTCCTTTATTGGTAAGTGTTTTCCTGAGTTCTGTGTTTCCCTGAGTTCTGTGAGCTGTTCTAGCAAATAATAGAACCCAAGGAGGAGAGGTCAAGGGAATCTCTGATTTGCACCAAGTCAGACAGCCTTTGTGGGTAACCAGGGGACCCACTACTTGTGATTAGTATCTGAAGTGGGGACAGTCTCATGAGACTAAACCCCAACCATGTGGGATCTGATGGTATCCCCAGGTAGGTACTGTCAGAATTGGGTTAAATTGAAGGACACCCACTTAGTGTCACAGAGAATTGCTTGCTGTAAAAGAATCCACACAGGCCTGGCATCCAGAAATGTTTTTGAGGGTGGCAGTCGTAGTGTCAGTATAAAGGAGATACACAGGAAGATGTGAACTTTTCCTCCTCAGCAATAAATACTATCAGTTCTTCTCCCAGAAGCCACAGACTCACTGTGTTGTTCATTTATGAGGTAATGTCTGCCAAACACCCAAAGCTGAATAGCCACATTGTGCTTATCTGGTTGGATTTTCCAAAAATGGTATTCCATACAAACAGTGACCAGTGCAGCCTGCAGTGCAATCACATAGCAATTTTCATTGAATAAGAAATGTAGTTTGGTCAGCAACAGAAATGTTGTTATCTGTATTTACCATTTCATCTCACAGAATACCCTAGGGGTTGAGGTCTTATAAAATAACTTTTACTGCTTTTCATAAAGAAAATTCTGAAAAGGTAACTGGTCAGCATGTATTATGTATGTGTGTGTAATGTGCCTGCCAGGATGTGCTTCTTCCGTGGCAGTGAACGGAGTGTTGACCAGCACAATCTAGTACCACTGCTTTAATGTGAGCTAAGGAACCAGGAGGCTTTACCCACTAATTGCTTATGTGTCATCAGGGCAAAAGTCAACACAGGGACAGAACCAAATTACATCTTACTACTATGATGAAAATAGTTTTGATGTCATCTTGCATACCCTTTGAAGGGGCCTCAGGGTCCCTAGAGGTCAGTAGGCCATATTTGGAGAATTAACTGTATAAACCTGTGTATCTTCTTAGAAAAGATGCACATGAAATCCACACCATCTGCTTGTATTTTTTACAAAAAAAATGTATTATTGACATTTACAATATTAAACTATATTTCATGTTAAGTCAAAATTATTCTTTGTAGAGTATAGCTCTGCTTTTAACTATTTTCCTTTTCTCCTGCTGTTTCAGATAACTTTGACTGGATTACTTCCTTCCTTCAATATTTTCCAAATTATAATGTGAAAGGCACAAATTAAATTTTTTCCTAGAAATTATGTAAGGTAGGTTTAGAAAGTCTTTACGTGACAAGATTCAGAGGCATACATTCTTCTTTGCCCGTTATAATGGTCAGTATGTCAGGGCAACAATTTAAACTTTGACTTTTCACTGTTGGCCTTGTTAACTGAGGAAATTCTCATTATGGGTTTAACATACAGAAGATCAGACACAAATTTCCCTTGACAATTTGAATATCTATTTTAAAAATATGAAAAATTTATTTTAATTAAAAAAACTGTGGTCATTTTATGGGGCAACTGGGTGGCTCAGAGGGTTAAGCCTCAGCCTTCAGCTCTCGTCATGATCTCAGGGTCCTGGGATCGAGCCCCACATGGGGCTATCTGCTCAGCAGGGATCCTACTTCCCCCTCTCCCTTTCTGCCTGCCTCTTTGCCTACTAATGATCCCACCCTCTGTGTTAAATAAATAAATAACATCTCAAAAAAAAAAAAAACTGTGGTCATTTTATAACCTGAACTTTCAGAAAACTTAAGTGAAATTTTACTTCATGATAATCTTAACCCTTAATGGATATTATTCTGGAAGCAATTACAAAACAACCAATTTCTCTTCAATGGTGAACAAATTTGAAGTTAATCTCAGAAAACTATTTTGAGATGGTATTAGATTATATTCACCTTTTTAAAATTTTTAAAATATCAAACATATATATACACATATATGCATATATATGCATGTATTGTATGTATATATATATGTGTACATACAAATGTATTTGTGTGTGTGTGTAATTGTGTGTGTGTATGTGTGTGTGTGTGTATGGATCTATTTGTGTGTGTGTGTGTGTGTGTGTGTATTTATTTATTTGCCATTAACCATTCTATTTCTATTCATCATTGGTGTCTGTTTTTAATTTTGCATAAAATCTTTTCTGGAACCAATTATTTATTTATTTAGTCTTAGTTGTAGTAAAATGCAACATCCCTGTAAAGTAGATCAGTATCTTTTGGTTACTACAATTCTAATTTTTGCAGATCCATTACATAAAATTTGATAGTGATATTTTGCAAATTACAATAGAAAGTGCATCATTTACTCATTCAGTTATTTTTGTCAGGCACTGATTTTGACACTTAGAATAGCAGAGTATGAAGATAGATAAATTCCCTTTTTACGTATCTTCCATTCTAGCAGGGGAGGAGGCAAAATATAAGGACTATGTAAGCAAGTAAATAATAAGATAATTTCAGAAATGATAAGTATCCTGAAGAAAATAAAACTGAAGCCTGGGGGTTAATTATAAATGGCTAGAGAAGACATCTTCAATGATACATTCAAACTGGAACTTGAATGATGAGAAGTTGACTTTATAAAGACCAAAGGGAGAGCTTGAGACAGACTTTGTGATGTCTAGTAAGATCAGAATAAAGAGGTGGTCATTACATATGGTGACACTGAAGGCTTTTTTTACCTTGATATAAGATGAAATAAAATGGAGGGGCCCAAATGCCACTGAATGAGGGCTTAGAGGAGACTCAGTTTTAAAGCTTCAGAAAATACACAGAATTCTTTCAAAAGTTTTCATATAAACTAGAGTAGTGAAATATGGGAAAGAAGGTGGCTCCAGTTTTCCTATAGAAAACTATAGGCATACCTTGGAGATATTGTGGGTTCAGTTCCAGACCACCACAATAAACTGTATCGAATGAATTTTTGGTTCACTAGTGCCTATGAAAGTTATGTTTACACTATACTGTAATCTTTGAAGTATGCAATAGCGTCATGTCTAAAAACCAATATATGTACATTAATTTTATTATTTTTTAAGATCTATTTATTCATTCGAGAGAGAGAGAAGAACACAAGCAGGGGGAGTTGCAGGAGAGAGCACAGCAAGCTCCCTGCTGGGGTTCCATCTGAGGCTGGATCCCAGGGGCTGAGATCATGACCTGAGCTCATGCACTCACTTAATGCATGAACCACCCAAGCGCCCAGCACCTTAATTTTAAAAATAGTTCATTGCTTGGGCACCTGTGTGGCTCAGTCAATTGAACATCTGACTCGTGATTCCCAGTCAGGTCATGATCTCAGGTCTTGAGATCAAGCTCTAGAAGACTCTGCACTGGGCATGGAGTGGGATTAAGACTGTCTCTCTCCTTCTCCCTCTGCCCCTTGTCCCTGCACTATAAATAAGCAAATAAGCAAACAAATAAATAATAAAATAATTTAAGGAAACAGTTTATTGCCAAAAATGCTAACCATCTTTCAGTAAGTTATAATCCTTTTACTGGCAGAGGGTGTTGCCTCTATGTTGCTGAGGGCTGTCTGGGCAGGGTGGTTGCTAGAAGTTGAGGTGGCTGTGCAATTTCTTAAAATAAGACAACAATGAAGTTTGTCACATTAATTGATTCTTCCCTTCATGAATGATTTCTCTGTTGCATGCAGTGCTGTTTGGCAACATTTTACCCAGGGTAGAACTTCTTTCAAAATTGGAGTCAGTCCTCTCAAGATCTGCCCCTGCATGGGGTTCCTGGGTGGCTCAGTGGGTAAAAGTCTCTGCTTTCAGATCAGGTCATGATTCCAGGGTCCTGGGATCGAGCCCCGTATCAGGCGGGTTCTCTGCTCAGCAGGGAGCCTGCTTCCCTTCTTCTCTCTCTGCCTGGCTCTCTGCCTATTTGTGATCTCTGTCTGTCAAATAAATTTTTAAAAATCTTAAAAAAAAGACCTGCCCCTGTTTTATCAAATAAGTTTATGTCATATTCTCAATCCTCCATTGTCATTTCAACAATTCTCACAGTGTCTTCACCAGCAGTAGATTCCATCTCAAGAAACCACTTTCCTTGCTCATCTTTAAGAAGGGACTCTTCATTCCTCTGAGTTTTATCATGAGAAGGCAGCCATTCAGTCCCATCTTCAGGCTCCACTTCTCATTCCAGGTCTCTTGCTATTTCCACCACACCTTCAGTCATTTCTTACACTGAAGCCTTGAACAAGGTCATACATGAAGGTTGGAATCACCAACTTTGACATTCCTGTTAATGTTGGTGTTTTGACCTCTTGCCATGAATCACGAATATTCTCAATGCAGCTAGAAAAAGTTTAGATTATTGTGAGAATGACCAAAATGTGGCATAGACACGAAGTGAGCAAATGCTGGAAATGTTGGAAAAATTGGCACTGATAAACCTGCTCAATGTAGTTTGTCACAAAATTTCGATATATTAAAAAAAAAAGCAATATCTGTGAAGCACAATAAAACAGAGCACAATAAAGCAAGATATGCCTTAGGTTCAGAGAATTCTACTAGAGCCTCTTTTATGCATACAGGAATTGCAGAAGCCTGAAAAATGGCCCCCCAAACATGCACACATCTGTGATGGTTAATTTTATGTGCTAACCTGACAGAACCATGGGTTGTCAAGATATTTAGTTAAGTGGTTTTCTGGGTGTGTCTGTGAGGGCATTATCTCGTAAGATTAATATTTGAATCGGTAGACCTGAATAAAATGAATTGCACTCCCCAGTGGGGGACAGCCTCACCCAATCTGCTGAGAGCCTGCCTAGAACAGAATGTTGAATATGAGAGAATTTCTTCTCTCTGCCTGTCGTTGAGCTGGGACATGGGTCATCGCCTGCCTTTAAATTTGGACTCAGACTAGATCTGGCACCATCTGCTGCCTTAGCTCTCCAGTCTTCAGACAGCAGCTGCAACTATACCAATGGTTATCCTCAGTCCCCAGTTGGCCAACTGCAGGTTTTGGCACTCTCAGACTCCATAACCATGTGAGCCAATTCCTTTTCTGCATAGATAGATAGATAGATAGATAGATAATATGCACGTACACATACACATACACACACACACACATTACACATTTTATTAATTCTGTTTCTCTGGAGAACCCTTACAACACCTTAATCCCCTATGAATATGTTACTTAAATGACATAGGGATTTTTTAGAGGTACTAAACTAAGAATTTTAGGAGATTAGTCTGGATTATCTCAGTGAGCCCTGTGTACTTGCAAAGGTCCTTATAAGAGGGAAGTAGGAGTGTCAGTGTTATACACTGAATGTTTGTGACCTGCCCCCCCAAATTCATATATTAAATTCTAAAGTCCAATGTGGTGGTATTAGGAGGTGGGACCTTTGGAAGGTGATTAGGTCATAAGGGTGTAACCCTCATAAGTGGGATTGGTACCCTTACAAAAGAGTCTCCAGATGGCTCAGTTACCCCTTCCATCCTGTGAGGTCATAGCAAGAACTGTTTCTATGAACTACAAATACCAAACCTGCCAGCACCTTTATCTCGGACTTTCCAGATTCCAAAACTGTAAGAAATAAATTTCTATTGTTTAAATGCCACCACCTAGAGGTACCTGGGTGGCTCTGTCGGTTAACTGTCCAACTCTTGATTTCTGCTCAGGTCATAATCTCAGGGTCCTGAGAATGAACCCTGCTTTGGGCTCTGAATTAATTATGGAGCCTGCTTAAGATTCTCACTCTCCCTCTGCAAACCCCCCATCAGTGAACTCTCTCTCTCTCTAAACACATCAATGATATTTTTGTTATAGCAGCCTATAGCAACTATACCATAGTTGGTATAGAACCAGCTAGGATAAAAATTGCCTTTGAGAAGTGAAGTCTTGCTGTAACAAACACCTTAAAACCTGAAAGTGGTTTTGGAACTGAGTAATGGGCAGTGCTGGAGGAATTTAGGGCACAAGTCTACCTTGCTGTGAAAGAAAGTTCGTGATGCAGAAGGAATAGGTGAGGGCTGTGAAGTCTTCAGCCTTTCAGAGAACACTTAAATAATCCTGAACAGAATGCTTGTAGAAGTATGGACAGTGAAGGCCACAGATGAAGTTTCAAATGGAAATGGGAACTATGTTATTGGAAACTGATGAAAAGCTCATCTTTGTTATAAAGTGGCCAAGAATTGGCTGAATTGTGTTTACGTCCACATGTGTTGCAGAAAGTAGAACCGTTGAGGAATGATATCAGATATTTAGCTGAGGCTATTTCTAAGCAAAGTGTTTTAGGTAGAGCTTGGCTCCTCCTGACCATGTATACAAATATATAAGAAGAGAGAAATGACTTACAGGTGAATTATTAATCAAAATGGAAATAGGTCTTAAAGATTTAGAGCATTCTCAGCCTTTTCATATTGCAAACGATGAGAAGACCTTGTTGGGGAAAGAACACAAATGATTTGACCAAGAGACCATTTAATGAGAAAATTAGCATGGATAAGCACTCTCAACAGAATCTAAGAGCAATTCTCTAAGACAATGGAAGAGTGGTCTTGAGGTAGAGGGTTTCAGAGGGGCTACCCAGGAGCACACTGCCTGCAGCACATTGCCTGGCAACATCTCCCATCATGGACCTCTACCTGCACAGAGGTTTAGCAGCCCTAAGCTGTCCTAGGGGTGACTCCCGTAGGCTCCCAGGCAGCACCGGCTACAGAGGTCACCCCCTCCAGATGGCACAAGCAGCAAACACTGGGGGCATCTGCAGCACTGTGTCTGATGGCACACACAGTGCAAGGATAGGGCCATGTGTGCAGGTGCGTGTCTGCCTTCATCTAGATTTTAAAGAATGGATTCATCACAGAGCCATCGGGCAGAGTCACCTGCATGATCCCAGCTGGGGAGAACAATGGAGGCAGAACTGTTTCCTAGAAGAGCTGAAGGCATGTCATTCCAACTCAGAAGCAGGACTGTACCCCAGTGTGTCCACGGGACAGAGTACCAAGTCTAAAAAGTTTATTCTCAAACGTTAAGGTTTAGTAAGATTTGCACATAAGGCTTTCGACTTATGCGGGACTTGCCCTCCCTTTCTTCTTTCCAATTTCTCCCTCTTGGAATGGGAATGTCTATTCTCAGCCTGTATCATCATTATATATGGGAAGCACATAACAGTTTGGTTTTATGGTTCACAGCTAGAAGAGTTTGTATCAGGATGGGTCAGTCATACCTGGAATCTCACCCGTATCTGATTAAGATGTAATTATATGAGATTTTGGACTTCTACATTATAGCCGAGGCTGTAAAGAGTAAAGATTTTTGAAGGGATTAGGATGGAATGAATGAATTTTATATGCAAGGAGGATGTGAATAGGGAGAGGGCAGGGCAGTGTCTAGCTATGTGTTTAAGTTCTCCCCAGAATCATATATTAAACCCCAAGGCCAAATATGATGTTATTTGGAGGTAGGGTCTTTGGGAAATGATGAAGTCATCAGTATGGTACTCTAATGTATAAAATTAGTGACTATATATAATAGGACCAAGAGAGATACCTCACACCTTCTCCTGTGTAAGGACACAGGAAAAGGCCATTTATCAACCCGGAGGCTGGCATCTTTTTCTTGGACTTTTCAACCTCCAAAACTATAAGGAAAAAAAAAAAAAAAAAGCTGCTGTTTCTAAGCCACCCAGTCTATAGTATTTTGTTATAGCAACCTGAGCAAACACAGTCAGAGCCCTAGAAGAAAATGTGACTTTGAAAACAGATCGGAATCATGTGGCCATGAGGTAAGGAATGTGAGCCATCTCCAGAACCAGAAAAAAGGCAGAAAATCAGATTCTTTCCTACAAACTCCAGATTTTATTTTGGTTTTATTTGATTGTAGTCAAGTAAAATTGGTTATGGACTTTTGATCTCCAGAATTGTTAGATAATAAATTTCTACTGCTTAAGACATACTTGTAAAAAATTGTACAGTAGAAGCCAACACAAGCATCATGATTCAGTAAAGGGGGAGAAATTAATAATTCATAGTAGCTTATGATCATATTAATGAAACCTCTGAAAAGACAAGTATGTATGAGATTCTAAGTGAATTAAAGAGATGGTCTTTGACAGAAATGAGGACATTTCATCCAATGTAAAGAGGACAAGGCAGATTGATCTGTAGACAGATATGATGGTGTAAATATGACAGAGTTCCAGTGAGAATGCATCATTTATTTCATGGGCTATAAATTAAGGGGCAAAAAGATCAAAAGATAATTGATGAGAGAGGAATAGACATGAGATAATCCTTTTACAACATGGGACAGTTACATTCTAGGGTCACTGCCATCAAGTGAGAGTAAATTTGTCCTTCCAAGGAAAATATCAATCATCACACTTAATTTAAGATATCCCATTCAATTTCATAATTGCCTTTAACGCGTCCAATGTCATGTATATCAATCCACTGAATGTAGCCAACATTATTCAACACCTGATATAGGTTATATGCTTTGCTCACTCCAGAAGTTACAAAGATTAATTATATGATTACTACTCTCTAGGTTTCACAGTCTGATGGGTGAGATTCCAAGTCAGATGGTGACTTCAAAAGGGAGATATGAATCTTGTGTCTTAGGACACCCGAGAGGAAAACAAAACCCAAGCAGAGTTTACTAACTTGGTGGACAGGAGTAGTTTTATAGAACAGATTCACTACTCTGCAGGGTCTAGAAAGACAAAAATAATAAACAGGGGAATAAGAAAGCCTCAGATGAGGTTTCCATATAATTATTATTCTTACAATACTGTTCTAATGTTTGGACTGGAGGATTTGAGGTCTACTAATCCTATAAATCATAAATACTATTAAGTTCTTATAAGATATTATAATATTATGTTTTTCTAGGCCCTCGATAACATTTTATGTTTTAGCCTTAAAGACACAATTTGCTTCCTGATTTCTCTAATTTACTAATTGAAGTGACAGTTTCCCCTAAACTTCTTTCTAAGAAAAATTGCAGCACTTTCTTTCATTTATTCACTTTACACCAGCTTACGGAGTCTTCACTTTGTTCCACCAGAATAAAGAGAAAAATATGAGGAAGCTTAAGAGTTTGAGTTATAATCTATTGTGTTTATAATTTATCCTTTTGATTTGTAACATTTTCTAATCTATGAAAAGGAACCCTACCTCATAATGAAATTGCCTAGGGTCAAAAACTGAAAACTAAAAGTATTCACAATAAAGCACACAGAGCTGCAGCAATTAAAATGGCATAGTAATAAAGTATCACATTGTGATACCTTTCTTTAAAGTAAAAGGACCACACATTATACTACATCATTAATTTTACATGAAAAGATTCATACATCCTTTCTCTTTGCAATACGCCTGTAGTCAAACTTCTGCACATGAGAAAATAATAATTTGTGCCTGAATAGATATAATTCATTCAGTAGCAATTTCTTTTGTTGCTTTTGTTGAGGCATTTTTTAGACTCTGTTATTATTATTATTATTTTTAAAGATTTTATTTATTTATTTATTTGACAGAGAGATCACAAGTAAGCAGAGAGGCGGGCAGAGGGAGAGGGGAAGCAGGCTCCCTGTCCTAAGCAGAGAGCCCGATGCGGGGCTTGATCCCAGGACCCTGACATCATGACCTGAGCTGAAGGCAGAGGCTTAACCCACCCAGGCACGCAAAACCAGTGCTATTATTTTTTAATCAGAGAAAGAATACATGTTTGCAACAATTCAAAGAACAGATATTTGTAAATTGTCAGTTGTCTTAGCTTTCCCTCTTCTTCTGTCTCCTGCTTCCTTGAGGTATGGTTAACAGTGTTAGCCATTTGGGTGTCTCCTTGCAAGCTATAGTCTTTCTTAACCTTGGTCAAAGATAACTCTACCTATAGATGATAGGTAGATACAGATATACCTATATATAAACATACTCATGTGGTTCATTTTTTCTGTCTTCCTTTTTATCTTTTATAAAACCAGAATAATCCACCACCAAATCACGTGTTATAGACATAATTGTAGGTCAATATGTGAATAACAAACGAATTTGTTTAGTTGTTTCATTTTCTTTCTAAACACGGATGTAGCATAATTTATTTAACAATTCTTTATTATTTGACATTCAAGTTGTTTCCAATTAGATAACTTGCTTCAGGGAATATCCTTGTATAAAAACCCTAATCTGACAGTGTTTTCGTTTGTTGGTTGGTATATTCAGTAGCAAAATCTACCTTTAATAGATACTGATATAGTCTTTTTCCAAACTTTTCTTCTAATATACACTCTTACCAACAATGTATAAATGTGTTTTACCCTCATATGTTTAAAAGCAGCAAATGCTATCAATCTTAAAGTAGTTGCTAAGTTTTTTAAAGTCATTTTTTTTATTGTTTTAATTTCATTGCTCTAAAAACCAGCAATGTTGATCAGTTTTCTAATATGATTTTTGACTCTTTCCTTTTTGTGTGTGTGCTTCCAATTTGTAAAATATGTTTCTTTTTACTGAAATCTGTATTTTAATGGATTTTCAACTTTTTCTTTGTGTTTGTGAATTTAATCCCTGATTTATCATGTTTATGTTTAATTTTGTTTTAGTATAGAAATAACTTCTACAATAATATGTGGCCATTTTTACCTTGATTTTCCTAGTATTTAATTTTTCTAAGTTAAGAATATATCAGTATTTTTCTTAGTTTTCTATGTATATGTTAATTTTTCTAACACTTACTATGAAAAAAATCTGTATACCCTAAAGTAAAAAATAATGATACAAAGATCATTCTTTTTTTTTTTTTTTAAAGATTTTATTTATTTATTTGACAGACAGAGATCACAAGTAGGCAGAGAGGCAGGCAGTGAGAGAGGAGGAAGCAGGCTCCCCACTGAGCAGAGAGCCCGATGCGGGACTCGATCCCAGGACCCTGAGATCATGACCTGAGCCGAAGGCAGCGGCTTAACCCACTGAGCCACCCAGGCGCCCCGATACAAAGATCATTCTTATAAGAAAGATCTACAATCAATAACTCTTAATATTTAGCTATATTTTCTCTACCCATCTCTCTATGTTGTATTTGCTAAACTATTTAAAAGTAAATTACAGAAATCTTGACTTTTTACCCAGAATACATGCATCTTATAAAAATAAGGAAATTTTTAGTAGTTCATTCGGTCAGTTCCATTTCACACCTCGAATGAACAGTTAACTCCCAGGGCTCCTGTTGGCTCAGTCTGTTAAGTGTTTAGCTCTTGATTTCAGCTCAGGTCATAATCTCAAGGTTGAGGGATCGAGCTCCATGCTCAGCGGAATAGCTGCTTGTATCTAGTCCTCTGCTCCCCCCTCGGCTCGCGTGCTCTCTCTCTCTCTCTCTCTCTCTCTCTCTTTAAAATAAATAAATAAATAACACCTTAAAAATAAAGAAAATCAACAATTATTTCCTGATATCATCTACTATCAATCTATGTTGTTTTCTCCTTTAATCCTCAAAATATATGTTCATTTTTTAATTTTTTTTTCCCCTAAATCAGGATTCAAGTGTTACAGATGTTAAATTTCATTGCTTTTAAAAGAAAATGACCACCAGGAAGGGAAAATCCTTCTTATTGTTTCCCTTTGCAATTCCCAGACAAATTGTGGAGTATCTTCTGGCACTATTCAAATTTCTATCTTTTCTGAAACACCTTAATCCTTGGGTTTAGCATCCATCTCTCTCTCTCTCTCTCCATCTTTTTCTCGGTTTCTTACACACACACACACACACACACACACAGGACTCATTATTATTACTATTTTATGACCAACATTATTCTTCACTGCAATCAAGCCTTGTTTTATGGCACTTCATTCTACTTTTACAAAGTAAAGGCTTATTGCAACCCTGTGTAGAACAAGTCTACCAGCACCATTTATCCAATGACATTTGTTCACTTCATTTGTGTGTCACATACTGGTAATTTGCACAATATTTCAAACTTTTTCATAATTCCTGTATTTACATTGCCCCAATATCATGATAAAATTTGAACACAAGAGGAGTTTCTTCAGACGGGTGGGTAAAGAAAGTGGTTTCTTGAAATGAAATCTACTCCTGGTGGAGATGTTATCAACTCTGGCATTTCTATTTATTTATGCTTCTATTATCAATTATAAAAAATGATAATAATAAATTACTAATAGTGTTGTTATTTAATGTACCAGAGTTAGCCCATGGGAAGCCTTTTAGGCCGGGACCTCTTTGTTTTTTGGTGAATTTTCCTATTATATTTGTAGTTCTTCCTTGATTTTTGACATAAGAGTTGCCAGTAGCTAGTACTTTTCCTTTCCTGGCTTAGGAAATAGCCATTTCTCCAAGGAGCTCTGATTCTCTTTAGTGAGGGATGATTTTTAGAAACCAATATATGCTTCCTTCTGATTCACAGGTGCTATCTTATTTCAGTTGTGACTTTTTTTTTTTCCTTTCTTTCACCATCAGTTCTGTAGGGGATATTTCCAGTAACAGGGCTTCTCTTTATTCTGGAGGTGAGATCTTTCCAACACCACTGAAACATTTACTTTTCAAGCCTCTTTCTTTCATATATCAAGGTCCATGGGACTCACCGAAAGGTGTTAAAATTATTCTCAGTATTTCCCACCTTGACTGAGTATTTCCCACTCTTCTTTTCCACACTCTCCCAACCTGCTTCTCTGTCTTTGATTTGGCAACAGAGTTAACACAGCTGGTCTCAGAAGGTCTCAGAGGATTATTAAAAATTAAGTTGCTTAGAAATCTTTGTTTCTAAATTAGTTGTCACTACAGGTTATGGGTGATTTTCCTTGGTTTCCTTGTCAATTAGTATTTTCTGTATTGTTCTTGGTTTGTTTGTTTGATAATACTAGAGATATTCTATTTTACATGAGTAATTTATTCAACAGAAAATATATACATATTTAGTTTTTATATATAGTTGATTACAAAAATCTATTTCTATGCTTCATTCTTTTACACTAATCTAATACCTGTTCTACTAACTATTATAGTAGATCATGGCATAATTTTATATGTGCTACTCAAATTGCTTCTCACTTGTCTTCTCTTTAAAACATACTTGACAATTCTGGGATGCCTGGGTGGCTCAGTCAGTTAAGCATCCAACTGTTAATTTCCAGTCAGGCCTTGAATTTAGAACCATGAGATCAAATTACACTGAATGTGGAGACTGCTTAAGGATTCTCTCTCTCAGGGACCTAGGTACCTAAGTGTCTCAGTCAATTAATTGCTGCCTTCAGTTCAGGTCATGATCCCAGGGTCCTGGGATTGAGCCCTGCATCAGGGACCCTGCCCAGAGAGAAGTCTGCTTCTACCTCTGCCTCTCCCTCACCACGTCTATACTATCTCTCTTTCTCAGATGAATAAATAAAATCATGAAAAATTAAAAGACTCTCTCTCTCCCTTTGACCTTCCCCACCCAGCTTGCTTACTCTGTCTCTCTCTAAAAACAAAACAAAATGAAACAACTTGGCAGTTCTCAAGTGACTATCCTTTACCACATGCATTCTTAAATTATTTTATCCAGTTTTATGAACAAATTCTTATTGGAAATACATTTAATGCATAGATTGATTCATGAAAACAAGTATTTTGACATTTTGTCCACTCTGGAGCATTATGCATTTCTCCCAGATTAAGTTTTGTGTTCTTCAGTAAAATTAGTGTGATTCATGCAAGTAACTAACTTTTGTTTTTTAATTTATTTCTACATGCTTACAGTTGTTTATAATAAGTAGGATATTTTCCCCATTTCATTTAGAAACAAATAAGGTGCTATAAAAATAAAAAAACTATTCATTTGTATATATTTACTTATCTATCTCTTAAGAGAGAACCATTTGTCTTTAAATATCTTGAATTTTCATATTATGCAATTATATAACTTTTTTACAATTCTTCTGTATGATTTTTTATTGTTTATTTTCTTTTCTTTCTGTCTTATTTTATTTATTTTTTTTTATTTTGTTATTTTTTTTTATTTTATTTATTTGAGAGAGAGAGACAGTGAGAGAGAGAATGAGCGAGGAGAAGGTCAGAGAGCGAAGCAGACTCCCCATGGAGCTGGGAGCCTGATGTGGGACTCGATCCGGGGACTCCAGGATCACGCCCTGAGCCGGAGGCAGTCGTCCAACCAACTGCGCCACCCAGGCGTCCCATCTTTCTGTCTTATTTTAAATAAGATTGGTGAGAAGACATTCACAGTCTGTTCCCAAAATCTGTAACAGTTTCAATATTTAATGTTTGTAACTTTCCTGTTATACTGACCTCACACATTTAATTAGTAACTTCTATTCCCATTTTACTTATATTTTTAAATTATTATTCTGTTTATTTAAATTATTATTGATGTTACTATCTGTAGTTTCTTTAAAAAAAAAATGAAATCATTCAAGACTCTTAATTTTCCTCCAAATAAAGTTTTAGTTCTATTTTATACTTTTGACATAATAATCTCCTTTTTTAAGTTTAAACAGTATGTGATTTTAGATTCCATTTACTTTCTTCCAAGGTAATTTTTTAAAATTTTTTTTTAAAGAGTTTTTTTTTTTTTTTTTTAAGATTTTATTTATTTATTTGACAGACAGAGATCACAAGTAGGCAGAGTCAGGCAGAGAGAGAGGAGGAAGCAGGCTCCCCGCCAAGCAGAGAGCCTGATGCGGAGCTCGATCTCAGGACCCTGAGATCATGACCTGAGCTGAAGGCAGAGGCTTTAACCCACTGAGCCACCCAGGCGCCCCCCAAGGTAATCTTTTAAAAGAGTTTATTTATTTGAGAGAGAGAGTGTGTCTGCACACACAAACAAGTTGGGGAGGGACAGCAGATGAGAAAGAGAATCGCAAACAAACTCCTTGCTGAGTGCAGAGAGGGACAAAAGGTTCAATTCCATAATCCTGACATCATTATCTGAGCTGAATCCAAGAGCAGGTTGCTCAACCGACTTAGAGACTCAGGCACCTCTCCAAGGTAATTTTTTAAGTGTTAACTTCAAGTTCTTTCATAAGCTTATGGTTGTATAATGTGGTCTATAAAATCTATAAATTAATATAATCTATAAAATATACTTCAAGACTATTTGTTGTTTGAAAATATTATCAAAAGGTCCTACTTCTTCAGATATATTTAATTTTCTTGAAATGTCAAAGCTAAAGCAGGTTATTTAAATTCGTCCTTTCTGATTGTGGTTTTAGCAAGTTATCATCCTATCATAAGGTGTTTACAAAATACAGAGTGTATAGCGAGCTGATCCAACATCCTCTTACCTACCTAATATGTCATCCCCAAAGGTATAAATAAGTAAATGAATAAATAAGATTTAAGATTTAATAGTAACCAGAAATAACCAACCATCTATATTCCTTAAGGAAATTACTCATAGAGTACGTGTAACAAACATCAAACAAATCAAAATAAGATCAAGATCAAATCTTTAAGGGTGCCTGGTGGTCTCAGTTAAGCCTCTATCTTTAGCTCAGGTCATGATCCCAGGGTCCTGGGATCAAGCTCCATGTTGGGCTCTCTGCTCAGAGAGCTCAGAAGCTCTCTCCTGCTTCTCCTTCTCCCTCTGCCTGTGCTCACCCTGCTTGTGCTCTCTCTCAAATGAATAAATAAGTGAATGTCAAATGAATAAATACAATCTTTTAAAAAAGATCTAATCTTTATTAACTATAAATTGGATTATGAGAACATGCCTGATTTTATAAATTGGCCCTGCACAAATAAATGATAATTTAATACATACACTTGCACATGTACACCAAGGTCACATACTTATTCTGGGTTCTCATGAACTTTATTGTGTTCAGAGTCTGATATATTATTCATTATTCATGACATGCTTGGGTATGGTAAATTTCCAAACAAATTTTCTCTCCAACAATAATCCAAACTATATATCTGATGCTTTACATAGAGATATAGAAATGTATATATATAGATACATTAATATAGGCATATAAAAAGAAACAAAGATATAGTTTATAAGTAAGTCATGGCACTCACTATGCAAACAGGTCTCGTGTAAGGGGAAACATTTTTTTTCCTGTAAAAATTTCTGTAAATAAAAGAACAATTATTGACTGTTACATGCATACGTTATTGATAACAATGATAGAAATTCTTTTATTTCTAAAATTTCATTTATTTGAGAGAGTGAGGGAGAAAAAGAGAAAAAGTGGGGTTGGAGGTGGGGCCAGAGGGAGAGGGAGAACTAGGAATTCTTGATATAGCTAATTCATGTTGTGAGAAAAAAATGGCTCAAAATAGCATAATTATAATGCACACATTTAATATTTTGTTCCTGTTACATTTACTTATATTTCAGAAACAACTCTCATTTTATCTATTTGCACAAAAATGTTATTTGTACTGGTAAATATTTAGAAAGTTCATAAATATAAAAGAAAGAAAAAGAAAGCCTTCAAATATCCTCAAATTTAGTCATGAAAATCAAGTCATTTAATATGCACATATTCACAATTACATCCAATTTTTTCTTTAAAAAAGGGTTATATTAAATGATAAAAATTAAAATTTATAAAGAAAGGATGTAGTGTTTTAATTTTAAAATTGAGACAAATTTCAACAACTCACTGGTTATTTATGCTTCTCCCTATATGTATTGCATTTGTGTTCCTTATCCTTTCCCTCTTGAAATATTTTTCTTTTCCTCAATGACATATAAGCATTTTTTAAGAATTATTAGCGTTCATTGTGAATGTTACAAAACTCCTTCTGGAACTGGTTTAACAATTAGGAAATTTAGGGTGCCTGTGTGCCTCAGTGGGTTAAAGCCTCTGCCTTCAGCTCAGGTCATGATCCCAGGATCTGGGATTGGTCTCTCTGCTCAGCAGGGGGCCTGCTTCCCTTCCTCTCTCTCTCTTTGCCTATTTGAGATCTCTGTCTGTCAAATAAATAAATAAAATCTTAAAAAAAAAAACAATTAGGAAATTTATAATTTCACATAACAAGGAATACAGAGTATCACATATTCAGGATTTGTTCATCACATCATATTTCTAGGTTCCTTTCTTATTATGTCATCTTTGTCCTTTATTGTCACAAGAAGGCTTCCTGAATCAGCTGAGTCCACTAAGTCTCTTGTTCTGTAGAAAAGAATGAGAGAGTGAGAGACAGAGTTACATAGAGAGAAAGAGGGAAATAACAATTTCCAAGCATGTAAGTTGTTTCCTTCCAACTGACTTGATCAATTCAGGTCAAGTACCCACCTCAGGGTGTGCCGAGTACTTCTCTTTCACCTATTTAGGAACATAAACTACAAGTTGGAAGAAAAAGAAATCATTTTTGGCAGAAAAATATTAAGCAGTTTCATGTATTTAAAATTGTTTGCACTGTAGCTACATGTAGGAAATGATGATGCTAACAAGTATAAAATAAATTTCAATGGAGCTATGTGCATAGCCAGAATTGTTTTAAATACAATTACATAAAGCAAAATGGAGGAGTGAGGGAGTAAGTCAATTCTAATTATTGAAAGAAACTTTGATAGCATTGTTAGAGGACAAAGTGGTATGTAAAGTATAAATGGAGGATATTTCTGATCCATGAGCTAAAGAATTATATGGCTCTTGCGTCAGACATAAAAGATCTTTTTGCCCCTATTATCTTTCTTTTAAATAAGTCAAATTCTAAAAAGAGAACATCTGTCCCTACCAAACTGCCAAAATTGTATTCCTGAGATAATTTCCTTATGCATAAATTTGCATAATCTTTGCTGAAGATTAAGTTACTATTAAAAAAACCAAACTTCTACCTATGTGAAAACATTTTCTAATTGTGGAAACCAGTGAAAAATTAGACAAATCACAACATATGTAATTCAATATAGTAAAGATGTCAGTTCTTTCCTAATTAGTCTATACATGTAATGCAATTCCCATCAAATACCAGCAAGTGCTGGTGAAGGCAGAGACAGCATTATTCTAAAGTTTATATGGAATGGCCCAGGCCCTAGAATAGCTAACACAATATTGAGAAAGAAGAATAAAATGGGAGGAATCACTCTATAAGTTATTAAGTCCTACTACATAGCTACAGTAATCAATACAATGTAGTATTCCCATAGGGATCTGTATACATAGATCAATGGAGAATAAAGAACCCCAAAATAGATCTACACAGACATGCTCTACTGATTTTTATGAAGTTGCATAAGTAATTTAAGGGAGAAAGAATGGTCTTCAAAATGGTGATGTATAAATCAGAATCTGTTAGCAAAGTAAAACAAAGCAAACAAATAACATCTCTAACTTTGTATACTATTCAAAAACAAACTCAAATTAGATCATGACTTTAAATGTAAAGCTATTACATTTTGCAGCAATTACCTAGGAGAAAATTCTTCAGAACCTAAAGCTGAGCAATAAAGTCTTAAATTTCTCATCCATTGCATGATCTATAAAAGAAAAACTTGATAAATTGGACTTCATTGAAATTAAATTACTTTGCTCTACAAAAGATCCTAGTAAGAGAATGAAAATCAAATTAAAGACTATGAAAATGTACTTGTAAACCACATTTCCAACAAAGGACAAAGACTAGTATATAGGAGATATATATATATAATGTGTGTGTGGGTGTATATAGATAGATAGATAGATAGATAAAATGGAACAATACAACTAGAAAATGGACCACAGACATAAACTGAAATTTCACTGAACAAAAATGTACATATAGCAAATAAATACATGGAAATATGTTCAATTTCATTACCCATTAGGGAAATATAAATGTAAATTAAACCACAATGAGATATCACTACACATCTATCAGAATGAGTAAAAGAAGAAACCTTGTCAACATCAAATACAGGTGAAGATGCAAAGAAATTTGATCATTTATTTATTGTTGGAGGGAATGCAAAATAATGCAGCAAGTCTGAAAAACAGTTTGGCATTTTCTTAAACCTTCATCTATCATACCATCCAGAAGTCACAATCTTGAGTATTTATTCCAGAGTAAAGTACAATTCTATTTACTTAAAATTCGTAAACAGATTTTCACAGTGTCTTTATTTCAAATAGCCCAGTGTGGAAAAAGAACACAAAGTTCATTTAATGGTTGACTGGTTAAGTGAATTGTACATCCATAGCATAAAACATGACTTAACAATTAGAAGAAATTGTGTATATCAATGTACACAATAACATTGGTAAAGGGGATTGTGTTCAGTGAAAAATGACAAATACCAACAGCGACATCTCTGAAAATGGTAGAGTAGGGGAAGTCCACAAAACAAAAGTAAACTGAGCCGAGGAGCTTCATGGTCAAAAGCTTTTAAGCAGATGTATCATCCATAGCCACCAAGAAAAAAGAGTAACAGGGTAAGCAGTAGACAGATTAAAAATTCTGGGGAAAAGAGGAGAGGACAGAGATACTTGGGGGAATCTGTAGAAAGTAAAAGATAAGACAGAATTATAAACTGCCTGGCTAAGCAGAGAGATGGTGTTCAAATCCGGAGGCAATCTACAAAGACAGAAAGGAGGTTTTGTTGTGGTGGTGGTGGTTTGTTTGTTGCTCCAAGTGTTTCAAGAAATCTGTGTCAAATCTCTAGTTGACCATCAATGCAATGGAACAGGGGACTTTAATAGTCACATATGCAAAGAATATAGACATCACAAAAAATAGCTAGAAGACTCACTACACAACAATCCACAAAGAGCAGAAATAGCAAAGTCTGAAGAGGGTGAGACTATAATTTCCATAGTTGCCACACTAATCAAAATATCCCAGTTTCAATAAAAATTTACAAGAATGTACAGACATTGTAACCTCTGTACTTTGCTAGTGGGAAATGTAAAATGGTACAACTTCTGTGGAAAGCAGAGTAGTTGTTTCTCAAAAAGGCAAACATAGATTACCATGTGACCTAGCCATTTCCCTACTGCATATACACTGACCAGAATTGAAAACAGGGCATTCAAATAACAAAACTTGTACATAAATGTTTGTAACAACAAATTTATAATAACAAAAGGGGAAAGTAATTCAAATGTTTATAAACTGATAAATTATAAGCAAAATGCTGTATACCAACTCAGTGGAACATTATTTAGTCATGAGAAGAAATGAAGTACTAATATGTGCTGTAATAGAAATGAATCTTGAAAATAGGCTGGGTTTACTGATTATTTTCTAATTATTGATTATTTTCTAATACGGATGTTAAGAGCCATGCGATTTTCTGTTAGTACTGATTTAACTGATATACAATTTGACATGTTGTGTTTTTATTTTCTCTTCAGTTCAAAAATTTTTTTTAATTTCATCTTTAATTTGTCCTTTGACATACAACTCAAAGTTGTGGTTATTGAATTTTTAAATATTTGGGAATTTCCCAGAGATCTAACTGTTACTGATTTCAACTCTGTGTTGTGATAAAGATTATATTTTTGTGTTTAAATCTTTTAAAATCCATTGTGACTTTCATTGTGGTTGCTATATAATTTTTGCTGCTCTGTGCTCCATGTTCAACTGAAAATAATGTGTTTTGTTGTAGGTGAATGAAGTCTTTTATAAATGTTAATTAAGTGAAGTTCATTAGTAGTGTTGTTTAAGTTTTCTATGTCACTGCTTTTCTTTTTAAATTTTTCCATCAGTTATTGAGAAGGGGCTATTGACATTTCTTGCTGTGCCTGTGGATTTACCTAATCTTATAATTCTATAAATTTCTTCTTCAAGTATTTTGAAATCCTTTTATTAGGTTCAAAACATTTAAAAGCATTTTGTCTTCTGACTGATTTGAGGTGTTTTTGTTTTTGTTTTGTAAGTATGAGTTTGAGGTTTTTTCTTTTTAATCCCTTATAATAGGCTTCTGAAATCTACTTCATCTGATATTATTTTAGCCATTTCACCTTCCTTTTGACTAGTGTTAGCATGCTAATGCTTTTAAAATGAATTATTTTTAACTATCTGTTTCTTTATATATGTTTGCTTCTTGTAGAAAACAAAAGACTTGGGTCTTACTTTTTTTTAAAATCAATTTTAACAATTCTGCCTTTAAAATAATATGACAAGATCATTTATTTATTTATTTTCAAAGATTTTATTTGTTTATTTGAGGGCAAGGGGGAGAGAATCTGAAGCAAATCCTGCTCTAAGCACAGAGCCCTACCCAAGGCTCCATCTCACCACTGAGAAGACCATGACCTGAGCTGAAACCAAGAGCCAGCCACCCAACAGATTCAACCACCCAGGTGCCCCTAGACCATTTGTATTTAATGTGATTCTAGGTGTGGTTGGAGTTTAGTACACCATTTTTCTATTTGTGTTCTACTTGTCACGTGTATTTTGCTGTTGTTTTTCTCATCGTCTTCTTTTTCTGCCTTCTTTTGGCTTAATTGCTATTTGTGGGTTTATCTGCTCTATTGGTTTATTAGTTGTCTCTTTATATTGTTCCTTTTACTGTTTGCCTTACATTTCAGAATATAGATCTCTAACTTCATGAAGCTAACCTTCAAGTACATGCATACTAAATGTGTAATAAAAACCTGTAAGGGGGCACCTGGGTGGCTCAGTGGGTTAAGCCGCTGCCTTCGGCTCAGGTCGTGATCTCAGGGTCCTGGGATCGAGTCCTGCATCGGGCTCCCTGCTCAGCAGGGAGCCTGCTTCCCTCTCTCTCTCTCTGCCTGCTTCTCTGTCTACTGTGATCTCTCTCTGTCAAATAAATAAATAAAATCTTTAAAAAAAAAATAAAAAAACAAAACCTGTAAGGCTTCCTCATTTTTTGGGCTTGTTATATTGATTTTTATGTTTTACCTCTACATATCTTAAACCCTATAATAGAGGATTATTATTTTGCTTTAGTAAGTCATTTTTTTAAAAACTAAGTATGTAAGACAATGTTTTCTGTGTAGCAATTTATTTACTGTTTTTCTTCACCATGTCTTTTCTTTCTAGTGTCCTTTGTTACTTTGTGAAGAATGCAAATTACCATCTCATAATTTTCCTAAAAGATTTCCTATAACATTTTTCATGTTAGACTATAGTTATTACTTCAGTTTTTCTATGTCTAAAAATGTTGTTATTTTCCCTTCATCTCTGAAATATATTTTGCCAGTTACGGAATTCTGTGCTTAATTATTTTTTCTCTTTTTAAATTGTATTACTGTCTTTTGATTAGCATTATGATAAGAAATCTGTTGTCATCCTCATCTTTGTCTCTCTGTACATGGTGTGTGTTTGTGTGTGTGTGTGTGTGTGCGCGCACATGTATGTGTTTACCCTCTATCAATGTTTAATATTTTCTCATTTCTACGCATTTTATTTTCTTGTGCTAAGGGTATGTTGAATTTACTAGGTGTATGAGATTATACTTTCAACCAAATTTGGAAGATATTCAGCCATTATATCTTCACATATTTTTTCTTTTTCAGTCTTTCCCTTGGGAACTTCAAATAAATGTGTTAATACTCATGAAGTTTTCTTCTCAGTTTGTTGATTATTTATTTTTTAAGCCTCTTTACTCTCCATATTTTGTTTTGAATACCTCCTATTGTTCTGTTTTCACATGCAATATTTTGTTTCTTTAAGATGTATAAACTTCTAACCATTTCATTCAAGCGCTGTATTTTTTTTTTTTTTAATCTCAGGCATGATTTTCCTCTCTAGGAGCTCAATTTGTTTTGTCATTTCTTCCATATTTTTACTTAATGTGTTTAATTTTGCTCTTCCTTATTGACACATGGGATACAGTTTTAACTTTTAATATGCTTTTCTGCCATTTCTATCATTTATTTAACTTCCAGGTATATTTCTTTCTATGGATTTTTTTCCCTTAATATGGCATATATTTTCTTCTTTTATTTCTTGTAGTAATTATTGACTGAGTCACAAGTACTGTGAATTTTACTATGTTGATGCAGGATATTTTTATATTCCTGTATGTTTTTTGAGTTTTACTCTGTAATATATTTAGTTAATCAAATGTAGTTAGAAAATGTTTGATCCATTTGAGACTTGCTTTTTAAATTTTGTTAGCTATAACCAGAATAGCCTTTAGTTCTAAGGCTGATTTTGTCATACTGTTAAGGTAATAAGCTGTTTTTGTTTTGGTAGTAAGCTTTTGAATATTCTACTCAATGGCCCATAAATTATGATATTTTCAATTCTGCCTAGTAGGAACATAAATTATATTCAGACCTATGCAATATCTGGAATTCTACTGTCAGGCTTTTTTTGGTAGATTTTCCAAACCATTGGTTAGTTCTCTTATCCACATGAACTGATCTGGGCTCAGTTGAAAACTTACAGTGGATTCTCTGTAAATCCAGAGATATCTCCAGAACTATCTCTGTGAAGCTTTTTCTTCTCTGACACTCTCCCTTATAAATTCTAGCTGCTTTGCCTTCTCTAGGCTTCCATATCCAAATTCTAGCTCAGAGAGATCATTAGGCTCTAACTGAGAAATTCCTCCCTCAACCATTGCCAGAAATCTCGCTCCAGTTAGGAAGTTGTGGCAATTTTAGGGATCACTTCATGTCTTCTTGTCTAAGTGATCACTATCCTATACTGTTCTATATCTAAAACACTTTTGTATGTTTTACATGAAGTATTAGTGTTCTTTCAGGAAGTAAGTAAATTGGGCCCTTGTTACACCAATTTTCCTGGAAGCAGTCTAGAGTCATATTGCAATGTTATATGAAGATCTAGAAGAAGAGTATACTAGATGGAAAAACTAACCAGTGAAAAAGATTAGGGGTGAATATGACATTTATGTGTTTGAGGAAGAAAAAAAAAAATAAGAAGGTGATTAAAGAATTTCAAGCCATGGGTGAGAAGAGAATGAGATGACAGGAGACAGATAATGTTTCACAAATAAGGTATAAAAAATGTGGACCAGTGTGCCATTAAAATTAGGTTGTAGCTTTCCTATGAGTAAACTTTAGAGCTCTTAGGACTGTCCTATATAAACTATTTTTTAATTTTCTGATTTGTTATTTAATAAATTTAAATTTAATATAATATTATATTTATATAATACACTGTATTTAATATACAGTATATATTTAATATACTATTATTTAATATATCTTCTATCTGTGGTCTACCTGATAACATGAGGTATGTAACTGTAAATAAAACATCAATTATTATTTTTTAGTTTTTGATAAAAATTATGATAAGAACGATTTAATAGAATTTGTTTTCATAGAGCACACATTTCTCACAGTACTATGAAAGAAGAATCTTTGTGTAATTTTTATGTATGCAAGAAACTTGACAAAAATTTTTCAAAATTGATAACCTGAAATATTTGCGTGACAATATCAATTTTATTGATTGAATTATGTCCCCCACAAAAAAAATTTATAGGTTGAAGTCTTACCCTCATTGTGACCATAGTTGGAGATAGGGCCTATAAGAAGGCGATTAAGATTAAACGAGTTCATACAGGTGAATTTACCAATAGAACTGGGTGCTTTATAAGAAGAAGAGATACCAGAAATGTGTGCATACAGAAAAAATGCCATGTGATAACACAATGATTGTGGGCTTTCACCTTCCAGAACTGTGAAAAATAAATTTCTGTTGGTCGAGTCATCCAGTCTGTGGTATTTTGTAATCGCAGCCCTAGCACACTAATGTAACAATAGCAAGTTGTGAAGCTCAAATATTTTTGAAAAAATACTAATAAAAAATATATATGATCAATTTTGATAGTGGACTGAGTTATCTTACTATTCTCTCTATAGAAAAGGACAATAAATAATCTTTATAATATGAATATGAAGCCAAAAATATAGAAAAATGTATTATGAGGTGTATGAGGTAGTCATTTAATTAAAAACATTTTTTCTAGATTTTGGGATCTTTGCTATATTTACAGAGCTTTTTAGAGTGTGCAGTTTTTGTGTTGTGCCATTCTAAATAAATTCTCACTTTCATAATTAAGCATGCATTTGTCAATATAATTAATTAATTAATTAAATTATTTTGATTTAATTTTCTTTTTTCTTCTTTTTTTAAAATTTTTTATTTCTTTTCAGCGTAACAGTATTCATTGTTTTTGCACCACACCCAGTGTTCCATGCAAACCGTGCCTTCTCTAGTACCCACCACCTGGTTCCCCCAACCTCCCACCCCCCACCCCTTCAAAACCCTCAGATTGTTTTTCAGAGTCTATAGTCTCTCATGGTTCACCTCCCCTTCCAATTTCCCTCAACTCCCTTCTCCTCTCCATCTCCCCTTGTCCTCCATGCTATTTGTTATGCTTCACAAATAAGTGAAACCATATGATAATTGACTTTCTCTGCTTGACTTATTTCACTCAGCATAATATCTTCCAGTCCCCTCCATGTTGCTACAAAAGTTGGGTATTCATTCTTTCTAATGGGGGGCATAATACTCCATAGTGTATATGGACCATATCTTCCTTATCCATTCATCTGTTGAAGGGCATCTTGGTTCTTTCCACAGTTTGGCGACCGTGGCCACTGCTGCTATAAACATTGGGGTACAGATGGCCCTTCTTTTCACTACATCTGTATCTTTGGGGTAGGTACCCAGGAGTGCAATTGCAGGATCATAGGGAAGCTCTATTTTTAATTTCTTTAATTTTTAATCTCCACACCGTTCTCCAAAGTGGCTGCACCAACTTGCATTCCCACCAACAGTATAAGAAGGTTCCCCTTCCTCCACATCCTCTCCAACACATGTTGTTTCCTGTCTTCCTAATTTTGTCCATTCTAACTGGTGTAAAGTGGTATCTCAATGTGGTTTTAATTTGAATCTCCCTGATGGCTAGTGATGATGAACATTTTTTCATGTGTCTGATAGCCATTTGTATGTCTTCATTGAAGAAGTGTCTGTTCATATCTTCTGCCCATTTTTTTATATGATTGTCTGTTTTATGTGTGTTGGGTTTGAGGAGTTCTTTATAGATCCTGGATATCAATTTAATTTTTTAAATTAGTTTCCTCTAAATTGTATATGCCCCAGATTTTTCATAACCTGAATCTACCTCTGGTAAAAAGTTCTCACTTCAAAACTAGAGTGACCTGGGGTGCCTGGGTGGCTCAGTGGGTTAAAGTCTCTGCCTTAGGCTCAGGTCATGATCTTGGGGTCCTGAGATCGAGCCCCTCATCAGGCTCTCTGCTCAGCCGGGAGCCTGCTTCCTCCTCTTTCTCTGCCTGCCTCTCTGCCTACTTGTAATCTCTGACTGTCACATAAATAAATAAAATCTTCAAAAAAAAAAAAAAAAACTAGAGTGATCTGAATCTGAATCTGAATCTAAATTTTTAAGTGTTCACTGTCTATAACTTGGCAAGTATTCCAAAGTTTTAGGACTTTCATAACAATAGCTACTATATGGGATTGTTGTTTCAATTAAATGACATGACAAATATACAATCCTTAACACAGTCCGTTGCTTCTCATTATATAGTGGGCCCTAAAATACTATATACCCCAAATTACAAAAGGGCACTGGATCATTATACTTATAGACCTTTATCTAAATATCTATATAGGTCATTATATCTATAAAATAAACAATAAACACTCTTAATAAAGATTTTAATGACATTTTAATATTTTTAATAATGTTAGGACCAAAAGAATTTTGTTAAAAGAGAAAACATTAAACAGAAAGTTACTGGTATTTCCATTAATAGAAACAAAGAAAAGAAAGGCATAAAACTGAAAAGCAAAGTCTGGAAATTGATTATGTAATTTTGTTCTGGGTTAGTTCAGTCTGAGACAGAAATGAGCCCTATCATCCTTGATTACCTCAGTAAATGAGAACACATGTTTCTCATATTGCATCTTCTCTAATCAAGGGTCCACCCAATACATGGAGTATTAGGTAAAGAACTATTAAAGTCAAATTCCCATTTACAGGATTATAAAAAATTAAAAAAAAATAAAAACCAATGCTTGTGTGTACATATACTTGTTTCATTTTCTCATTTAAACACAAAGTCATTTCAGATTTTTCTCTCCTATTTATGTGGAGACAGATCCACAGGTTATGTTTCTAGGACTCAGTGGTGAATCTGTAACAACTTTACCCAGGCAACTGTTGTCCCAAACTCTTTGCTATGGTATTTTTCTCACTTTTACTTTATTTCTTTTACTTCTGTTTAAGAAGTTTTTCAGGTATCAACCCAGTATTTTTTGTATTTCAATCTTTTTGACATTTCTGTCCACCTTAATTTTTCTTCTTTTTCTTCTTCATTGAGTACACTCCCAGTTGGCATCTTCTCTCATGCTCTAGAATATATTAAAAAAAGTTTTATATGAATTAGAAAGTATGAAAGGTATAAAAGAAAGTGGCATAAAAAAGACTTGAAAACCAGAGGAGCTAATAGAAGGAGACATTTTAAAATTAAATGCAAACAGTGGTTCAGAGAGACCAAACAAAAGCAGGTGGGAAGTGGACAATCTCCAACAAGCAAGACCAGAAGGGAAACTGAAAGGTCAACTCATGGGCTGTACAAGCAGGTTAGCAAACATCCCTCTCTCCCCTGGCCAAAGAAGTAAATAGGAAATTCACAGGAGACTTGACCAGTAAGGGAACACTAAATAAAATTGCTACTTGGAAGCAAAAAAAAAAAAAAAAAAAAAGAAAGAAACAGGCTTCCACACAAAAACATAATTTTAAGTTTCAAAATTGCATGCAGGCAACTGAGGCTGTATCCACTAAAAGTTTTGAAGAAATAAACGTTTACCTAAGATCTGGGATGCGGTTAAGAAATCGGGTTTTCTGCCACAATGAATGTGTCTGTTTGTTTGCTTGTTTGTTTTTTTATTGGTCTTTACTAGTTGTGTGACCTGTTGAAAATTAATCAAGGTCTCTGAGCCTCAGTTTTTCATCAGTCAGTAACTGGATATCTCTTACTAAAACATCGTATAGATTAAATACATAAAAAACCGCTGAGAACAGCAGAACAAACATATTAAATTCTAAACAAATTATACAACTTTAGGAGTGCCTGGGTACCTCAGTCAGTTAAGTGAATGACTTTTGATCTTAGCTCAGCTCTCATCTCAGGACTGTGGGTTCAGGGGGTTCCTGAGTGGATCAGTTGGTTAAGTGTCTACCTTTGGCTCAGGTCATGATCCCGGGCTCCCTGCTCAGTGGGAAGTCTGCTTCTCCCTCTGCCTGCTGCTCTTCCTGTTTGTGCCCCCTCTCTCTCACTCTATCTCAAATAAATAGATAAAATCTTAAAAAAAAAAAAAAAAGGATTATGAGTTCAAATCCCAAGTTGGGCTCCATGCTGGGCGTAAAGTCAACTTAAAATTAAAAATTTTTACTTATATGTATTTAGCGTCCACAGAGGCTGGGATATCAAGTTGAGATTCTGTTTTCATGTTAGATAAATAAGAAGAAAGCGTGATGTGAACACAGGTTTTGTTTTTTGTTTGGGAGGTATGCACAGTTATAGATGGCCCATATACACTTTCTGACACAAAGCAGCTTTCTTTGGTAATTAGATGGTTCAGGGTTTTCATCACAAAAGTGAATTCGGGAGAAGAACAAGTGCTGTGCAAGGTCCAAGTACATACTCATTTGGGAATCTGAGAACAAGGTGGAATTGGCTGGAAAGATCATTTTTTTCCTATGATACCTTACATTACATTCAGTCAAGCCTAATGAATGAAATGTACCTACCATTTAATCAGGACCTTTAGTGCTTATCAAACACTCACAGCTCATCTTCCATCAAACCTTTTCCCCGAGCTGATACTAAACAGCAACATGCCAATAAACCAGATTGATTTTCTCTCCTCTCTTCTGTACATTTGCTGTATAACAGCAAGAGACAGGACAGGAGAGTTTCTGATTTAGATTGTCTTAAATGGGACAAAATATCTCTGAATAAAAGGGAGTCATCTCTGGTCCATTGAAACTTAGAGGTCATCACATTGACACTCAGCATCATCTAGAAAGTAGTGTTCTATCCAGGTCACTGTCTGCAGAGAAGTTGTCTGCATAACCAGCTTTAGCTAGTGGATGAGTCAAGTTATTAACTTTTCTTTCATTAAAGACTTACCTTCATCCTTAACATCATTATGCTAGACCACGAAGGAACTTAAAACATATACATCATATTATACCTCTTAACAGACTTAAGGTAACTTTGTAGAGGTAAGGATTATAGGAGTAGAATAAAGAGAATTATTTGAAGTCTGTAGTGAGTAGAGTTGTGAGTTTAAAAAAAGAAAAAAAAAAAGCAGAATGGGAAAATCACATCAGAAAATATAGTATCCAAATCAGTCCTCTAGACCAGTGGTTCTCAAATGTAAATGTGCTTCAAAATCACCTGTAAAGCGTGATGGGCTTCCAATTCTGATAATTCTGACATTTATACCATATCTGAGTCTGGTTTTGATGGTTGTTCTGTCTCTTCAAACTATTTTTGTTTTGTTTTGTTTTTTCATTTTGTATACCTTGTGATTTTTTATTTTTTTGACAGCTAGACATGCATTAGGTAAAAGGAACTTCTGTAAAAAGGCCTTAATAATATAGTAGAAAGGGATGAGGAAGAAGGGAGTGCTCTGTAGCCCTGTGATTCAGGCTTAGTAATTTAGTATGTCTGTGTCTCTGCGCTGTGAACTCTCCAAGTGCTCTGTTTCTCACCACCACTACCTTAGGTGGGATGGGATAGCTAGAGAAGGTAGAATTGGATATTGCCCTTCCCCCAGGCAGGTTAGGCTGTGAAAAAACTCCCAGCAGGTTAAGAGGTTAAGCTCTGGTTAAAAACTTTTTCTTGTGACCAGACCTGTAAAGAGAAACAAAATGCACAGATGTTTTCCAATAATGACTTTTCCACTCTCCTTGACAGACTCGCAGACAGTGGAGCAAGGGTTCCCCTGGGGGTTTCCTGTGAACTCTTGTTACGTCCTAGGCTTCACCCATATGGGATCAGTAAGTTCTGTGGGTATTTTTCCAAGTTCCCACTGGACAGAGACTGGGATAACCACAGGATAACAGAAGCGGAATCAGTTCCTGCACTAGAAGCCCACGTAGCTGTGTTTCCTGGTCTAGACGCGTGTTCAGGCTCCGTGCTGGACCATATGTTTGTAGCAGGTTTTCCTTTAGGGCCCGTGAGGAGCCCCACCCCTCCAATAAGAGCATTTCATTTCGTGTTTCCGATACCCATCAGCAAAGCGTGTCATTCCCTGGTCACTCGCGAGACCGTGTAGAGTGGTTCCGGAGCCAGGGTGAACCCAATGACCATCCTCTTTCCCAGTACCCAGATGCCATGAGAGAATCTTTCTGATACTCTCTTCAAGGACCTGGTTGAGTTCCTGGAGGTGTGGGGACCAGCTTCACCTGGAGTTTTAGACTCGTAGGCTTTTCCAGGCTGTTTCCACTGATTCATTAATTATAGCCTCAGTTTTGGTATCCTGGCACTGGTACATGTATAAGTTTTTGCTGCTGTGTTTCTGCACTGGTAAGTTTTACTTCTCTGTATCTGCTTGTGTCTTTGCTCAAATTCTGGGTCAGCAGTTTGCCCTATTGTATCACTTCTCTTAAGGATCTAAGAAGAGCTGTGGATTTTTCAGTCTGTTTTGCTTTTCACTTGTTGTTATGATGGAGTTGTGACTTTCAAGCTCTTTATGTGCCAGATGTGAAATGGGAAGTCCTAAGTCAGCTTTTCAAAATCCAAATTCTATCATACCATTTGCCCTCTTTAATACTCTTGAATGGTTTTCTGTTTCTTGAAAATTAAATCCAAACTCTTCAAAATGACACATTATGGGGCATCTGGGTGGTTCAATCAGTTGGACATCTGACTCTTGATTTCCACTCAGGTCATGATCTCTGGGTCCTGACATTAAGCTCCCTGTCCAGCTCTAAGCTCAGCATGGAGTCTGCCTGAGATTCTCTACCCCTCTCTCCTTTGCCCCTTTCCCTGCTTGGTTCCTTCTCTCTCCCTCTTTCTTTCTAAACAAACAAACACATAATATCATTTAAAAAATAATTTAAAAATAAAATGGCATGTTATGTCACTGACTACATGTCCTGCATTTCTACATCTGTCTAATTTTTTACAAGCCAGTCTCATAGAAAACATTTCCAATTACTTGACCTTACTCTGATTTTCTTAGCCTTCTATTTTCTTTTCACGATTTTATTTATTTGAAAGACAGAGAGAGCAGGAGTGTGGGTTAGGGGCAGAGGGAAAGGGAGAAGGAGAAGCAGACTCACTGCTGAGCAGAGAGCCGGACAGGCGTCTCTATCCCCCTACAAGGGGCTCCATCCCAGGACCCAAAGATCATGACCAGACCCTAAGGCGAAAGCTTAACTGACTGAGCCACCCAGGAACCCCTCACCCTTTTGTTTTCTTATTTCCTATTGGCTCAGCCCCGATGGGTCAAACTGGAGTTGTGTGGAGTGAATACGAAACATTGTTAAATTGAGGATTGTATAGTGACATATGCAAAGAGAAAAAGGAAAGAGTGAAATTAATATATCATGATAGATTTAAAAAAAAGAGGAGAAAAGCAGAAAACCTAATTGCATTTATTTTTTTTAAATATTTTATTTATTTATTTGACACACAGAGAGAGAGAGATCATAAGTAGGCAGAGAGGCAGGCAGTGGGGAGGGGAAGCAGACTCCCCACTCAGCAGAGAACCTGATGCGGAGCTCGGATCCCAGGACCCTGAGATCATGACCTGAGCTGAAGGCAGAGGCTTAACCCACTGAGCCACCCAGGTGCCCCATAATTGCATTTATTTTTAAGATAACATAAATTTATTGAATATTCTGGTGGGAAGTGAATAAATATTAAGTGATCTTATTTATTTTGCAGGTGTGGAAACTGAATTTTGAAAAGCCTACACAGATTTAGCAAATATCCAAGTCTAATTAGAAATAAAATCAAGAACAAAATTCAGGTTTTTTTTGTACTTTCTATCATACTTTTTTCCACATCACTGGATCTCCACATGTAGTGCTAAAATAGCTTTCTATTTTTGGACATCTATAATTGTCTATTTTGACTAAAATAGTCAAAATTTTAGTCAAAATAGACAATCAATGGATGACAACTATTTCCTGTACAGAAGATCTTTCACTATCCCCACAATTCTATTAACATCCACACAGCCCTGCTTAAGCCCTGCTTATTGAAACTATGGAGAATAGCTTCAATTGAGCTCATTAGTTAGAATGGGGCATTGCCTCTAAGATATCCTCATTAACCATTGTTTGTAACTGACCTTAGCCTGAAGTGAAATGAAAAAATGGGAAATGAAATATAATTCTGGATTTTAGCCTCTATATAATCCACTTGAGAAACCATCCAAATAAAACAACTGTTAGTAATATGCAATTAGCTAAAGATGGATACAGCGAAAGACAGAGCCCTAATAAATTTACAATTAACAAAATAAGGAAATGAAACTCTAATAAATGCAAAATAAGATCTAAATCATACTACCCTATTTATGTAATATAGACTTTTATGAAATACTATAAATATTCAGAGTCAAAGAAAATAGGTTATGACATTTGGAGTGGTCAGAGATGAAACTTACCTGGCTCTAGAGACATGGGGAACATTTTAATAGGATTTTATCAATCATTCTTAACTTGAAGTTAGGAAAAAATGGATTTCAGTTGTAACTAGGAAATATTTTGTCCAGAATAACTATTTTTTTTCTTTCCTAGGATGACTAAATCCTACAATAAGTAGCTAAAAGTTCTGCTGAAGCCTAAAAAAATAAGGATAAATTGTTCGGATTTAGGACTATTGATGTTTTTACTTATCTGGAGAACGTGAGTGAGACCAGACAGTGCAATCCCTCCTTACCCCGTGATTCTGGAAATAATTCCACGTATTGGTTAATTAAAGTCCTATTAAATGCATAGCTACTTACATGTCAGCATGGAAGATATTACTTGGACTTTCTGCTAAAGGAAGAATAGAGAGTGAAAACGTGCACATCTACAAAGTAAGCAAGCATTTCTTTATATTTCATAAAGCATCTGCAAAGCATGCTGCAGTGAGTATAAAATTACAGGTAAGTCCAAACTCCACTATTTACCAGCCAAAAAAATTGTAAATTTATTTAAGCTTTTGGAGCTTGATTTCTTCACATGAAATTGGAAATAATGTTAGTAAATACTTACACTTTTTCATAGGTCATAGGAAGTCTCAATTTGTTAATGCTTGTAAGAGTCTTTTATAAATCATAGGAAAATTTATACATGTTAGCAAATTTTTTTCATATTAAGTGAAAATCATTTCCAGTGAAACTTAAAGTAGGACTTATATTGTTTATTGCTGCATACCCAGTGTATTCTACTGTTCCAGACAGATAGTAGATACTAGACAAAGACATGTTAGATGAATTGGAAATATTATCTGACTATATTCCTGTAGTAAAACTATGGGAAACGGTTTACATTGGTTTACATAAATCTAAAGAATATAGTTCATGAAAGTCCATTAATGAGCTGTATTTCCAGCAAAACAAGTTTTTTCCTGAAAGTTGTTTTTCTGCTAGTATTTCAACTCCTTTTTGTACATTAGCCAATGAAGGGTTCTTATATTTGAAAAAAAAAAGACATCCATACATTAGAATTATATTCAATTAATATCAATTAGAAGCAGCTTTTTTATTTCTACAAATATAAAAGGATTAGCTTTTTTTATTTCTACAAATATAAAAGGAAAATATATATTGTATTTTTTATATCTTTTGAAGTTACTACTTTGGCTTTAGAAGTTTGGTTTTATCTGGTGTGTCTATTCCTCACTTATATATAACTTTATTCATCACTGTCACAGCCTAATTCTCAATTTAGGATTCCAGGACAGTGCTGGAGGATTTACTTTGTGATTGACCAAGAAGATACCAAAATTCACTACATATAAAACACATCATCCTATTTTATTAGACCATATAAAAGATCCAGGTGTGTGTTTGATTTTGTCAAGCCCCTTCTTTTTTTTTGAGTATCAATTTTCTGAGACTGAAAGTGGTACAGAAATACACCTTTAGAGATGGTTGTACAATGATAATGGTGTGAAAGGTAGTCATTCGGGTAACACCAGAGGCTTGGCAACAGCAATGTGGTATCTCACTTTTGTTGGATCTGTCATTAGCATTTAATCTATTCCTTTTGTGGGAAGCTGCAAATAAAAGATATTACATAACTTATTTTATATTTCCGAGAGTCATTTCTTTTTATTATATACATTCGTAAATCTTTATTTAAGTCGGTTTTTTTTCCCATTTGTTTCCAATAGCCCTAAACAAAAAATGCAAATGCAATTGCCAAAGGAGATAAAATATGATCTTTGCAGTAATATTTTAAATGAAAATGTATAAAAATTAATATCAAGAATAGCTATGTCTGAGGGTGGTGGGTGGGGTGTGAGTGGCTTTTGTTGGATTAAGAGAATTAAAAAATTAAGAAAAAAGAAAGTGATATAACCCCAAAGTTTTCTGAAATGTCCCTCTCTGAAAATCCATTCATTCCCCCAAAAGTTTGCATCATTTATTTTCAACAGATGCACATTGCCATGTTTTTCCAAAGAGCTGAAATCCCAGCTGTAGAGGCAGAACCTGCCCAGCACATGTCACTTGGCCATCACTGAAGTGATGAATGAATTAGACCTGTCCATGTTTAGAATCATTATCCCTGGTACTCAGACATGATAATTTTTCTTTCCCAATGAGATAGTGTCTGGCCTTTTGACTCCTCTCACAGTGATTCCAAGACAGACAGATGCTGGAGTTTCAATCTCCAAATGGTTAGGCCTCCTAGATTTAAAGTGAATAATCTACTGTCAGATTTATAGAAAGGGGGATCTTTAAGGCAGTGGTAATGAAAACTCCCTACAAAAAATCAAAGAAGGAAACCCTAAGTTACCTTTGTCATTCTAGTTCGAATCACAATGAAAATCTTTGGTTCTTACAGAAATGTAGAAAAATGCCTCTATTTGAAATCTCAGAATCCAGTTTCACAAGCCTCTATGGTACAATGGTATTTACTCCAGAAAATCAGTTTTCAATATACTATCTATATGAACTAATCCAGTGCAAACCCAAACCTTTAATTTTATAGATGTGCCATTATATTTATTCAGTGTAGAGTTAGTGGTTACACACATATACACATATGTGTGTTTATATGTATGTATGTATATGCAAATATAAAAATCTAATGAAACACTATCAAATTTTTCTGTTACACTGGAACAAATATGTAGGATTCTCCTTATAGAACTTATAGCACAAAAAGTACAAGTCTACTCTCCAAAGGGGAAAGAGGCAAGAAAAGAAAAGAAAAGAAAAGAAAACAAAACAAAACAAAAAAAAAAAGAAATGGAAACAAAAGATTCAGATTGTTATTTTCTCTCTTTTTTATGGTAAGAATACTGAAAATATTCTGCGAAGATGCTGACCATGTTACATTAGTTTGGGGATGTGTGTGCACTTTTCTTTCCTCCACTTTGAATCACCTTGAAAAATGTTTCCTGAAGATAAGTCATAATAAACAGAAAAGGAAACATGTCGGTAGATGCGTATGTGTGTGCCTGCTTAGTCTGCTTAACTAGGTTCATGTTTGGTTTTGTTGCTGTAAGGATTTTGTTTTTTATTGTTTTGTTGTTGTTTTGTTTAGTTTTGTTTTGTTTCTGTTGTTTGTTTGTCACCGTCCTCCAAACCAGAAAAAAGTAAGTGACTGGCTCCCTGGCAGGCGGGCACAGGGACCTTGTTTCCCAGGTCTTTCTCAGGACCTGCAATACTGAGACTCATTATTCCACAGACTCGTGGTGGGACTCATATCAGTTTGATAAAGTGACCTTTCGCTTCTTAATCCACCTTCAAATGACCAGGGCTGTGGAGAGCCGAGAGGGACAACAACTCAGTCATTAGCAGAAAACCGAGAGATATTCCAACATAATACTCCAGCACTGTTCACTGTGCTGCAAATGAGCCATTCTGGGCTCATTCTGGGCTCATTTAGGAGGCTTTCTTCCCAGATGCGAATACTCTGATACCGGAGCCCAGGCGAAGTGAGGAGAGCCGACTGAACTTCTTTCTGGTGTCTAGCAAGTGTGGGAGCTGGTGTGAGGTCCTGTCCTAGGGTAGGCACATTTCTGGATTAGGTCCATGTGCTTTGGTATACCTGATTTCCTTACATGAATGCCCCAGAAAATTTAGCAGAAATGCAAGTAAGGTGATAATGGATACAGTCCTTGAGAAAGGAACAAATATAAAGGTCATTGACTTCTTACTTTTCTCTGGCACATTTTCCTAGCAGACTTCCTCTGCCTCCTTTTGCTGTCTGTCCCCCGCCCCGGGCCCACATACAGGGCAGCCCTTCTCATGTTAAATCCTTCCTAAAGTAGATCATAACCTTCACCGTAGGAAACATTTTCTTTGGGCCCTCACCTCCTTGCAATTAGAGCCTGCTTGTACCTGGTACTCTGCAGTGCTGGGCCATTATGAAAACAAGAAAACACTGTTTTCTCTATTCTCTACCCAGAGACTATCTCATTTGACTGCTGTTTCAAAAGAAACCTTGTAAATGCAGGTGGGAAAATAAATGAACAAAACATAATGTGTAACCAGCCATTCTTTATTTATTGACTAAACATGTAATCAGTCTTTGTTTTGCAAAGACAGTTACTGGTTTTGATTCTCAAAATTTCTCTACAAAAGAAAAGAAAACATCACACCGTTCCTCTGGTTTCACCAGTTGTATAATTAAGAAACCGCCAATATCCGTACACAATTAACGGTTTTCTTCTCACACCTTTTGCCTGGGTATTTAATCACAATATAGATTTGTAAAGAATAGGTTTAGAAGCTGAAAGATCATTTAAAATATAATCATACTAGTAAAGGATTTAATTTCAAAACCAGGAAAAACATTTTTGAAATGTTATAATAAGTATGCTATGAAATAAAAAAAAAATTTCAGAAAGTCATTATTCTTAACAGAGCCAGAAATCAGCCTATTTTAGATATAATTTAAGCTGTCCCTTGCTAATTAGCAGCTAAGAGACCCTCATCACTATTATGATACCCATCCCAGGATGAGATTAATAAAATAGCAAGATAATAATAAAACTGGATGTAATATAATCCTATCTGGTCCATATATACTCCTGGGTAGTATGGCTTTCTGCAACAAAATGGTCCCTTTGAAGGCAAGTAAAAAAGGGGTGGGTGGGAAATATAGATATGACCATATGTACAATACATACATACATGATTGTTTATTAGTTTTCCTCTACACTGTAGTTTTAGGAAATACTCAAGACTGTAAAATGTAAAATATAACAAAGTAACAAAAATTACAAGTCAAAAAAGAGAAATATAAACAAAATAGTTCTAGAATTGAGGTTTAGACATGTGTTAAAACTGACTAGTATACGAATTCCCCCATGCTATTATGTCTGTTCTCTACCACTAACAAAATACATACATAGGCAAATATGTAGAACCAGATTCACTCTTTTCCTGTACTTGTTAGTTTCCCATACCTGTAAACCTCCAGTTGCTATTTATTTCAACAACAAAGTTTCAAAACTACTGATATTTTATCTCCTAAAATTCTACCTTTGGTCTAGTTGAAAGTTCCCTGGCTTTATACCATGAACGGCAATCATTTGTGTCGTCAGAATAAACTAACAATCTCATATATTTACTTTGAAATACCATCTTTCATTTTTGTTTTGCTAATAAGGAAATAGATTATTGAGATAATATGTTTATAGGAATTTGATAGTAAGATTTACAGGTTTGTTTCAAAACTTAGTAATCAATGAGATGGTCTGTGACACTGCTCACAGGGGCAATAAGATTTGAAATTTAAAACAAAAAGATAAATAAACAAGCAAAAACGGTAATCACAGGTGAATAATAAACTAGAGGAGTGTGGTTATCTAGGATACAGAATCTAGAATCCGATAACTAAGGTTTGTGCTTGAGCTCCATCAATTGTTCATTGTGTACATTGGAATTGCAGAAGATGGAAAAGAAAATATCCTCTTCTACCCTCTGTATTTTAACTGGAACCTGTAAATTACACTGGTGATAGATAGGTTAGTAGGACAAAAAGGTTTACATATATGTATATGGGAACCAAAAAACAAAGTAGCTGACTTGCTAAGTGGTTGAAGTTATAGGTGTTTATATATATATATATAATCCTATCTGGTATATATATATATATATATATATATATATATATTTAATTTGGTAAAAGAATGGAAGGAAAGAGAAAAGTCTCCTTTGGAGGGAGAGATGAAGATATAAACAGGTAGGTAGGTAGATAGATTTTTTTTTTTTTAAGAGAACAAAGGAGAAATAAAGTTTGTGATAAAGTTTGTCTCTACAAGTATGGTGGTCTTTCTACTTTTTACAAGGCCATACAACTCCCTGGACAAGGGATTTATGGTAGATTTGTTCTGGTTCTTCTTCCTGGGAACAGACCCATCCTAGAGAGGAAATTTATGGCAGTATCATTTCTAGAAATGATTGCTGCTTTTAGTCATAAAAGGGAAGCTCTGAAAATGCTTCTTTCTTCATCTGTTGCATCTCAAGTGTCTTCATCTTAAAATAATCTTCATACCAACTATGGGATTCCAAATGGGTCCCAACAAAGTCATTTATAAGCTTTGATTTCACAAATGTTTAATGGGTCCAAATGGGTTCCAACAAAGTCATTCGAAAGCTTTGATTTCACAAATGTTTAAAGGATGCACTAATACCAAGTACCTTATAATTCTTGAAAACTATTTAGCATTATTCTGGAATTCTAAACTAGTTAAATAAATGTGTAATATTATTTATAAGAATTAGACACTTTTTTTTCTGAAGAAGGCTAATCAGAATGTATAGTCCTCACAGTAGTTTCCTTACAGTAAATATTGTGATGAATTTCATAATAATCTTTCATCTTTTTTATCCTCAATATAGACTGATAAATTCTCATCAAAGTATGGTACTTTTACTATAATCAGTAATTCCCACAGAGAATGTTATTATGATACTCCCTTTAATTGGATTTATGAGAAAATGATTAATCAAGACTTTATGGAGCAAATTATATTAAAAATATGTAAGTCTAAAACACGGATTCACAAAGTCTGAGGGTACAGATATCAACATATGCAAATTCATTATCCTGATATATAGAATTCACCTTAATTTAATTAGCTAATATACCTTACCTCTCTATTCCAATCTTCTTAGGTCAAAAGAAAATAACATCATTGCTTCTGATTTACATAAGTCTCTTCAACTGAAAACAATAAGGGTATCTTTTATGTACCTAGATTGTTTTAGTGTCATAATTTCTTTTTTTTTAATATTTTATTTATTTGACAGAAAGAAACACAGCCAGAGAGGGAACACAAGCAGAGGGAATGTGAAAAGGAGAAGCAGACTTCCCGTTGAACAGGGAGCCTGATGCAGAGCCCGAACCCAGGAGCCTGGGATCATGACCTAAGCCAAAGGCAGACGCTTAACAACTGAGCTACCCAGCACCCCCATAAATTTCTTTAAAAAAAAAAAAATCACATTCCTTGTCTCATTTGAGATTTATAACATGTGTGAGATATGGTTAGTTAGGAGAGTCTATCTTAAAATCACTATGTCTCAAACAGAATTTGCCATGCTCTCATTCTGCTCTTACTTCAATTTTTTTTTTCAATATTTTTTGGTAGTATAACCATCATTCATTCAGTCAGTCCAATTAGAAACCTGGCATGATCTCTGGATTCCTTTTTTTGTCCCATTCCCCAAATTCAGCCAAAAAACAAGTTCAAGTTCAGCTGGTTCAATTCCTGTCCATACATGTCATTCTCTCATGTGTGAATATATATGAAGAGAACATGTGCTTTCTATTCTCTATCCAAATTACTATGGGCCCACTTTAGATAATCAAATTCTCACCAAGGTGATGACAATGGCTCTTAAAGATTGTTAACCTTCAAATATGTTGACCATAAAATTCATGTTTTAAATTTATATAAATTTACATTTTATTTAATACTATAATTCATTTTCTAAAAGATGAACTATAAATTCTATTTGAAATGAACGGTCCTCAATTTTCCAGTGTTAATCTCTCCGGTCACATTGTCCCATGACTTGTTATTTTATTCATTTTTTTTGACAAATATTGAGCAGCTAATATGTTTTAGGCATTGCTCTTGCTGTGTAAAGTATCTGTCTATTGATCTATTTACTCTTATTACATTTGTTGAATGGATGAATGAATGAATGCCTTTACAGAATTCTTAATATTTACATATCATGAACAGAGAAAAGTTCTTGGGTGAGAAATAGCAGTTTCTGAAAAGTTGAGGCCTCCAAATGGCAAAAATGACCAGATCAAGTAGTTTAATAGTTGAGAATTGATCATTTGTGTCATGTCAAATGTTTCATAATGAAGAAAAAGTAAGGTTATTATCTAACTTAATTTATCATTTAGACTGTCATTGATAGAAAACTGGATAAGGGTATTAGAAGAAACAGAAACTTTCTTATTCTCACCTGTCAAACACTCAACTTAAAAAAGGATGTTGTGTCCACATGGGTTTTAACTCAGGCTTATAAGATTGTTCTGTATTCAAAATGTGTTAATGCAGCCTACATTGCTGACCTGTACCTCTGCTTATATCCAGAACTACTATGATGAGACAAAGCAGTAAGACAAGAAAATCCCAAACAGATTTCAAACAGAATGTGCCATATAGAAAAATGCAAGGAAATATATATGTTATCTGTTTGAATTGATTAGAGAATTTGTGAAGATACTGTGGGATAGATCAATAGACAAATAGAATAATATAGGATAATTGTAAACAATACATACTTGCATTAAAATGTGATGTATTATATATAGAATGAAACCTAGGAGGTAATACCTATCTATTTTCATTGGTGGCGCTAGCCGAGGAATTACCTATGCATATAAGAAAAAGAAATTAATTTCCTATTTTTTGTTGCACACAAAAATTAAATTATCAGGCTGGCTGATAATTTACTCAAGAAAAGCAAAATATATAACTATCAAGTATAAAATCTTAGACAATATATTTATGTTCTTATGTTAGCAAGATACTAACAACACAAATAATTAAAAAAATAATTATCAAAATAGACAAGAGGAGTATCTGATCATAGAGAATATAACAAACATATTAAAAATTCTCATATCACTTATAATTCAGAAAACACAATTCAAAATAACATTAAGACAGTATTTTATAGGTCAAAATTTAAAAAGGGAAAAACTGGCATTAATAATTGATGGCAAAGATATGTTGGAGCAAAACCCCTCACTGTTATTTAGAGAGTAAATTGGTATAAACACTTTGATGAGCACTTTATCTATATTATCTAATATAGAAGATGTGTATCTCCCTTGAGCCAGCACTTTTTCTCCTAGATATCTAGCCTAACAAAACTAAAGTTTATGAGTTTGTAAGAGGTGTTTAAGAATGCTCATGGCAACAAACATCATTTTCATAACAAAAGAAACAAATTATCAACAGAAAACCAGGGATATAGAATATGTGGATACATATAGCATCTTCTTTCAGTAAGGTATACATGGGAATTCAGTATAACCCATGATATTAGTTAACAAAAGGTAAATGTTTTAATATGGATTTTCTCAAAAACTTTATATTTAGTAAAAATTTTGTAAGTTACTGAAAATATAATGTGTGTGTGTTTGTGTGTGTGTGTTTCTGTCATCATTTAAAATATTTCAAAAACATGAAAACAATACTATATATTTGTATGGAGGCATAAATATGTGCTATTTGTAAATTTTGTAAATGCTGTACTCTGCTTTCTATTTAGTATCTTTGGGAATCTTTGGTGTATAATGGGCACTCAGCAAATATTGTTTACATTATTAAGTTTTGGCCTATTAAATAATAACCAATGTAGGATATGGTTAATTCTGGGGAGAATGGGAGAGAGGTAATAGTATGATGAAGGGTGTCCCACTGGCCTTTTCTTCCTATATTTGTAGGTTTATGTTTCAATTAATACACACACACATATATATATGTATATGTATTATATATATATATAATATTCTGAAATAATCATATAGAGGGCTTGCTGTGTATTATGAATTTTTTATATTTAAATATTTGTTAGGAATTTTTAAAATACATATTTTAAGTAATTTACAATAAAGAAAGTAAAGTTATACAAGCAAACAAATGAATATTTAATGAATAAAAAGAAATGAAAAGGGAAAACAGATTTCACCTTTCTATGAAAAACAAGGACATTTTATAAATTGAAGAGGTCTGGTTTAAAATGTAGTGAGGTTTTCATTTTGCTTCTTTTTATCTTTCTATTTTATTTTATTTTATTTTTTTTAACAGAACCTAGATGGACTTTGCCTGGTAGACTAAGAAACTTACTTATTGGATGAGAGATAAAGGAATATACATTTACATCCTCTTTTAAGTATGTCATCTGCTGGTTTGTTTTCCAAACCCAACAAATCCATCTATGTGCCATGCTCCCAGAAGTAATATAGTGAGAATTGATTAGTAGAAACCAGTCCCTTTCCCTAAAAATAGATTGATTTTTCTGTACAGGAAGAGGAATTCCACAATGCAAAATAAAATATTCAAATTAAAAGGTCTTTAACATATGTCGGCAGTGTATATGTATTACAACCTTTCCTAAAAATAAGAATCCAGCCAGTATACATCTGACTCATCCAACAATTTCTCTCTAGTCCAAAGCAGAACCATAAAAGTATTATCTTAGTAATAAAATATATTCAACTACCTTGAATGTCATTTAAAGATCTTCAACAGCAATGAAAACATTTTAAATCATTTTATGGCATATTCCATTTCATAATAGTAGCAGCCATTTCTCTACTTACAATGTATTTAATTTTACATATCAATAAATGTCTTCTAAATTTTTAGATATTGTCCTATTATGTAGTTTTCCACTCACTTGTAATTTAGATTATGAAAATTAAGTGGATTTGTTTGCATCTCAGAACAAATTAGAAGCAAAACAAATTACATGATCTGAGATTTTTTTAAATTTTAATTAATGCCATCGAAGTACTTGATCCTGACATTTAAGTACTTCAGCTCATTGATGATTCATTCAACATATTAACAACAGGATAGTAAGTGCCAAAAGCCGAGACTGCAAGTAGAGATTTATGTTTGTTTGCAGGCAAGCATACATAAAAAGTCAACAATTAAATCAATTGTTAATGCAGAAGTTCATTCGGAATTCAAAAATTTTTAAAAAATGATTTAATAAATAGTAATATAAAACTATAAAATAGCACAACTAGAAAATATTTTTAAAATATTTTAAAAGAAAGGGTAGATTGACTACTTTTCTCTAACATTATTTGGATTTTAGATGCTTACATTATTTAATTCTAATATCTTCAAAATCCTATAAAGGTAACATTTCTCTGTACCATTTCCACTGGGGGGAAATAGTCCTTTAGTTAATCATGGGATGAATTTATAGTTTACATCTGTATACACCGACAGAGCACATGTTAGATGTTAGATCATGTGCCCAGTATTGGAGAGACAATGAAATAAAGCCTACTCATTGGTGTTTGGTGATTTTGACCTTATGCAGAGGATAGGCATTTAAAAAGATTATGTCAATGCAATGTGGTAGAAGCTGTAAGAATTTATACACAGGATGCTACAAAAGTGAAGAGGAGAAAAATTTACTCTACATAGGGAACATTGGCTCCCAATAGAGTAAGTCTTCCTTTTATCAAGAATTTTAACACAACCTTGGGTTGAAAATTGTTGTGTCATTTTATATCAGATTTCCACATAATTCCTATTACCTAATCATCCAAAAACATAGGCAGAATTTTACTTTTTCTGTCAGTATATATAACTTTGCTGACTATGGTTTCTTTCCTCTGAAAAAAAAGCGTCTCTCTCTCTCTCTCTTTTTTTTTTTTTTTTTTTTTGAATTTTATTTATTTATTTGTGAGAGAGAGAGAGAGAGCATGCACAAACAGGAAGAGTGGCAGGCAAGGCGGAGAGAGAAGCAGGTTCCCCGCGGAGCAAGGAGCCGGATGTGGGACTCGATCCCAGGACACTGGGATCATAGCATGAGCTAAAGGCAGCGGCTTAAGCAACTGAGCCACCCAGGCGTCCCAGAGTCTCTTTAATTATAAATTTCCTATATTTCATTTGTTGTCCTGACATACTGACCAGTTTGGAGATTTCTTCTCCTCATAGAGGTCTGTTTACTACACTGAGTAATGAATAAATTATTTCTTTGTCTCCTGATATTTCCATGCCCTTCATTCAAATTATGCACAATTCTCATTAATTCATAATTAATTTCTAATCATTCTGAGCAGGCAATTATTTTTTAACTTATTTCATCATTTTTGCCACTAAGATCTTCTCAGGTTCTTCAGAAATTTACATTTTTGAAACAGAAGATTCCATTTCATTGGTGCCTAACATGTTTTTGAATGAACAAAATGACAAAACATCTTTAGGAATAATAGCTTATCCACTCTTTTGTATGGTAATAACTATAGTATCCATTCCCCCCCATGGCTTATGATGTTTTTAATTTTGATTTATGAAAATTTGACATCAACAATATATGCTATCATTGCTATAAAACTGTCAGTTGCTTTTTGTGGAATTTTGAATTAAAAAATTAGGTTGTAATTACATATACAAAACTTTACTTTTTAGAGCAGTTTTAGATTCACAGTAAAATAATTGAAAGGAAGGTACAGAGATTTCCCACATCCCCCTGCCTCCATTCATGCATAGCCCACTCCTCACCAAAGTGATACCTTTATTATATATATATATATTTTTTTTAAGATTTTATTTATTTGACAGAGATCACAAGTAGGCAGAGAGGCAGGCAGAGAGAGAGGGAGGAAGCAGGCTCCCTGCTGAGCAGAGAGCCTGATGCAGGGCTTGATCCCAGGACCCTGAGATCATGACCTGAGCCCAAGGCAGAGGCTTTAACCCACTGAGCCACCCAGGCCCCCGTGATACCTTTATTATAATTGATAAACTATATTGATACATCATAATCACCCCAAGTCCATAGTTTGCAAGATCCCATTGCTCTTTCACCTATGCAATAATATTAATTTATAAGTGCATGCAAAGCAAAACCATGCAGACCTAATGAAACTTACATAGAAATTTGCCTTCATTACAATTTGCCCTTTAGTTTTCTAAGTCTAAACCCAAATATTCAGTTCCCGAGTCTAAACACAAATATTCAGAATGTACATGAAATTTAAAAAATAAAGCTTATTATTTAGTTTATTTTAAGCACATAAAACAAGCATAAATATTATTGAAATATCACTAAATCCTTAATTATCGTTTTAAAAGATGTGCCGATAATGAAATTTCCATTATTCAATATTTCATTAAAAGGTCTAATTAAAATGATTTACAATCTCTAATTAAAGTTCTAGGAAGACAAGCATCATACAGTTCCTAACAACAATGAAGTAAAACAGGATGAGTAACAAACATGAACCTGTGATGCAGAAATTATAAAGACCCATTTTAACCAACAGGGAGTATTACTACTCTGCTCAGGCTGTGGCTTCAACAACAGAAATTAACTTTCACACGGTTCTGGAGGCTGGAAGTCTAAGATCAAGGTAGCAGCAGAGTTGGTGTTCGGTGAGACCTCTCTTCTTACATTGAAGTTGGTTGCCTTGTTGCTGTGGATATGTAGGAGGAGGGAGAGAGATCTATAGTTCCTCTTCCTTTCAGGATACCAGTCCTATTTGATTAGGTGTCAACTCTTACGATCTCCTCTAATCTTAATTACCTCTTTAAAGGTACTATCTCCAAATATAGTCATCTTGGGTGTAAGGATTCAACATATGAATTTTGGAAGGCTTTGATCTCATGCAGTAGTCGAATATTCAGTTTTAGAAACTTTTGTGTTATAATTTTAAGCATAAACTTTAAATATTTTGCAGAGTGCAGTAGATAAAACCCATGTACATATTAATGTATTATATCTACCTTACTATTCCTCGTGTAATAGTCCAAGAACTAGTCCAAGAAAATAGTGGCAAGAAACCACTATTCTACTATTGTTCTCTAAAGGGTTATAACTATGTCCCATATTTAGAGGAGTCAGAAAAAAGAAATGACAGATTAGAGTGTGCATCTAGTTGGAATATCACTGGACCTCTTTAAGCAATCTATTTTCTTAATATGTCTGCCTTGAGATAATGCTTCAGTATAGTGTACCTTATGAATTACGAATCCCACTCTAAAAGTACGAGCAACTATAATGGATAAGTAACTCATTTATCCAGTACTCTTTTTATTCAAGGAGCCATATTTTTTTTTCTTTTTTCTTTTTTTTTAATAGTTTGCATTTTAAAGATTTTATGTATTTATTTGACAGAGAGAAATCACAAGTAGATGGAGAGGCAGGCAGAGAGAGAGAGGGAAGCAGGCTCCCCGCTGAGCAGAGAGGCCGATGCGGGACTCGATCCCAGGACCCTGAGATCATGACCTGAGCCGAAGGCAGTGGCTTAACCCACTGAGCCACCCAGGCGCCCCTCAAGGAGCCATATATTTTCCAGTCAATACAAGTTCCGTTCATTCAGTGGGTCTGAGATAAGCTACTTCTTCTTCCATTCCTTGCATAATATGCAGATAACATGACCCCAAAATGGACTATCCCCCTTATACTCTTTCTCCCTTATAAGTCCTTTTTTCATGTATCAGTACTAATAAATTCTGATCCCTTCTTGAGCTTTAAGTAATTATGTCGGCTGGGCTTGCCATGTATCTGTATTAATCTAGCAGACCAGCTGACTACTGTATAATCTAGTATGCCCTCATTAACAGGTCTGCTGGTTGAAAGGCTGTCAGCTGGGGTCACGGGGGCAACTGGGTCACCACATGCCTCTCATGATCCAGCAGGCCGTTTACCTGGAAACACAAGGGTTTTAAGAGCAGCAGAAGGAAATCCTGATCAGTTAGCACTTGTTAAGGTCCTCCTTATATCATATCTGTTGTCCATTAGCAAATAAGAGGGTAAACCCTAATCACTACAAGAAGATGTGGACTTAAAAAAAAAAAGGTATGAACAGTATGGGACATTACTGTAATCATATACACAACAGGAGCTGGCATCACTGAAGCATTTTGCCCAAGTAGAAGGTACATATCTGGGAAAGCTTAGAAACCAGATAGAGAGGGGTTAGATAGAGAAACCAGATGGTAAAATACCAGATTAAGAAATGTACAAATTATCAGTGGAGAGCTGAAAGATTAGAGGAAGTCCAAAAAATTGCTCTTACTTCTGACATCAACTACAAGTCATTAGGGGGTTTACTAACACAACCCTAAGTTTCATTAATTTTCTAGAATGACTCATAAAATTTACTGAAAAGTATGATACTCATGGTTATGGTTTATTATAGCCAGAGGATACCTATTTATATCCATCAAGGGAAGAACAAATACAGTCGAGTCTAGGAAAGTGCCAGTTATGGAACTTTCAGTTGTTCTCTCTTTGTGGAACTATGGACAGTGATATTTTTTCATTAAGGATGCGTGATTATATACAGAGTATTGTCAATCATGAAAGCTCACCTAAGCTTTGATGTCCAGATATTTATTGGGGCTCCACCAAATAAGCATAGTTGACTGACCACATGACCAGTCTCAGACTCTTGCCCCTTGGAGGTCAAATAGATACCACATGACCTAAAGTCCCCATGCTCAGTCACATGGTCAGACTAGCAAGACAAGGAAGATAAGACACTCTATCAAACATGACACATGCTTTCCATTCATTCTGGTTGTTTGGAAAACAATACAGTAACTATAATAATTTTAAGGGGGTCACTCTGGAAATAAATGATGGGAGATTAGAGTGTTTTATGGTAAGCAACATAATGATCCCCAAAAATATCCATGTCCTAATTTTCCAAAACTTTAAATATAGCAAAAGAGACTTTCCAAATATAATACAGTTCAGGAACTTTTAGATGGGGGGATTATTCTGGTTTATTTGGGTGAGCCCAATCTAGTCATATTAGATCATATTATTCCTGATCTAAAAGCAGAGGAGGGTCAGAAAGATTTGAAGAGAGGGAGATCTGATCATTACTGCTTTGAAAATGGAAGAAAAGGGCATGAGCCAAGGAATGTGGTGGGCTCTAGAAGTTGGGAACAAGCCTCAGGTTACAATCAGGAAGAAACTAGGGACCTCAGTCCTACAACTACAAGGAAATAATTCTGCTAACAGTCCAATTGAGCAGAAAATAGATTCTTCCTTAGAGCCCTCAGAAGGAGCATAGTAGTTCTGCTGACACATTTAGTTTAGCCTATTTAGACACATGTCCTACTTACAACTACAGACACAAAGTTAAATTGGAAAAAAAAAAAAAAAGTGTGTTAAGTTGCTAAGTTTGTGCCAGCCTTGGAAAGCCTAATGAAGGTGTCAGTGTTGGAATGTATACTACCTTCATATTAGAAGCTAATGGCCTAAAATTAAATATACATATTTTGGTATTATAAATAATGTTAGGTCTTTGTCTCCTGTTCCTGGTACAGAACTCCTAAAACCCTTCAAATTTCCTGAGCGATCAGGAGTGTCTGTTATTCATAAGGAGTCAGTTTTGAGTGCATCTGAGTTTATGGTAACAAGGTGTCGCAGGGTGGAGTCTCTAGGTGGCTTCAAGATGGGGCTGGTGACCAAAAAGACCAAGTGATTAGATGGTTAGAACGTTCAGCCCCACCCTTATTCTGGGAAGAGAAGGAATTGGGCTACAGATTAAGCTCTATAAAAACTCTGAGCAAGGAGACTTGATGCCCTTTCAGACTGATGTGTCCACCTGCTGGGAAGGTGGCACCTCAGTTCTGTGGCTTCTGGACCTCATCCTATGTACCTCTTCCTCTGACTATTCTTTATAATACCCTTTACAGAAAGTTGTTAAATGGAAGTAAGTGTTGCTCTTGAGTTTTGTGAGCTGCTCGAGCACATTAAGCACACCCAAGGAGGAGGTCATGGGAACCTCCTGTTTATATATAACTAGTTGCTGAGAAGCATATGTGACAATCTGGGTGTGTGATTGGTGCTGAAATGTGGTGGGGGGTGTCAATCTTGTTGGACCATGTTTTCAACTTGTGGGAGCTCATGCTGTCCGTAGGCAGATAGTATCAGAATTGAGTCAGATTATAGGACACCCAGTCAGTGTCTGCTGAGAATTGGAGCATTGCTTAGTGGTGACGAAAAACACAAAACACCTAAGAATTGAAGTTCATAGATGTTTCTAAGTGATACACCTGGAGATCTTTCAAAGCCTTCTAGTTCACATATACCAAATTAGCATATTAGTTTCCGCATACCAAACTTAGAAAATATAGTTTGATAGGTATTGAATATAAAATTAGTAGAGAAGAGTAAAGAGAAGTTTCAGTGCAAATGTTGGGCAGTTGTCTAGGTTCTTCCATGGGAAAGACATCACTCTCCCTCCCATACACTCAGAATGCATCTCACTCCAGGTCCTGCTCTAGAGCCATGTGATTATTTCACGGATGGCACTAGCCCAAAATTAATGTAATCTCTCTGTGCATTTCTCCATCAAAAGGAATTGGTCCAACTTAGAACATTCATTTTGTTGTCCAGGATTCGTAGTTGATGTTTGGAGTGAGGTAATTTTTCTTCTGAATGGTTTGCCTTACAAATGTGTGGACTAGAGCAGTTCAAGTTATTTCACTGCCTCAGGAAAAGCCGCCTGATTCTGAAAGTTTCATATTCAAAAAAAAAAAAAGAAAAAGAAAAAAAAGGCAGTATCAGAAGATAAAGCAAAACAGAGTCAAAGCATAGAGCTAAATAAAAGAATGCAAAAATTAAAAACTCTAAAGTATGTATGATACTCTGAAATTTCTTCCCCTTATTATTTAAACTAGCTTCATTGGGTTTTCAGTCATTTCTAGGAGAATTTGATATTTTAGGATTTGGGACTTTAGGGTCAGTCCTCAATAGCTAGATTTAAGCATAATAAAATTACAAATGCCATATTTATCATATAATGGTAGCCATAGAAATAATTAAGAAAATGACAAAGGAAGTTACTTCTAGTAACTGAAAGTCTACCCACCTGTATTGTTCTACGCATTCCCTAAAGCACCATCCCAGTCAGGAAATAATCTCTGATTCTTAAGGGCATGTTGGATCCTTGTCTTGTGTTTCCTTAGTACTCTGCTTGTATTCATATTATATTATGTATTTATTAGTAGTATTGTATTACATAATTTCACAGAAATTGGAGGTTTCTTTTGGTATAGTTGTCTCTCGCATTTAAATAGACTGAACTAGTTAGGATATAAAGCACCTATTAGTGTCTGACATATAGAAGGTGTTGAACTACCATGAAAAAATGAGTACGACCCACTTTCCACTTCCTGCATTAAGCTAATCTTCCCATATACAGATCTTTTAGAACCAAATCTATAAGGCATTTGCCAGTCTCTGAAGCTTGCCTTGGCACTCTGAGGTAGAAAGACTTTGAGAGATTTGTCTAGGACTCTCAAGGTGGCTGTTTCCACATTGAGCGTTTTACTACTTATTCAAGATACTTTTAATTCAGCCAGATTATTTATAGAGTGTCATCAAGAGCTTCAAAGGCCTCATTGCCTATCATACTTACATACACTTCTCACTTAGGAGAAAACCTCTAAGCTCACTTTCAGTTCTGTTTTGCTTATTCAAAGAGACCTAGAACTATAGAGGTTTTTACATTAAAAAAGAGATTGATAAGGAATATGTGTGTCAAGTAACCTGAATATAGATGCTGGAGTTTTTTCTTAGTTTCATTGCTTTTGCTCTGTTATTGCTATTATTTCTTTTTTTTTTTTTTTAAACAAAGAAACTAACTGACAAATGAAAAAAATCCAAGTTATTAATGAAAGAAAGATCATTCAAACAGAGAAAGGGAGGACCATGCTTCAGACTTCTTTCAGTGTAAAACATTAGCAATCCCAAGTTTGAGATTCAAATGTGGTGTAATAGTTTTTTACAAGACTTTAAGGGTAAATAGCTTGTTAAAAATATATAATCATATAGGTCTATTCTGAGCTAATAATGAAGATAGAGAAGACATGAATAATACAGAGCTTGAATTTCAGAATCTTAAAATAGGAAAAGGAGACAGTTTGAATCCAGTTTACATTTAATAAAAATCTATAAAATATCTTTATGATTTTTTTCTAAAAGGAACTTTCAGATTGCGTGTGTGTATATATACATATATATGTGTATACAGATTACATATCTATGTATATATATTTCTAGTACTTTTTTTTTCTTTTTTTTATGTATTTTTTTATTTTCAGTACAACAGTTTTCATTATTTTTGCACCACACCCATTATTCCATGCAATCCGTGCCCTCGATAATACCCACCACCTGGTATTTCTAGTACTTTTAATTCTTCTTTGTTAATTCCTGTTTAGTTTTTTGTAACTTCATAGAACTGTTTTGTAATAGGAGAATGAATGATTGTCTCCTATTTTGTTTATACTGGGAAATTTCATTTGCATGGAGTTTATTTACATATTTTATAAAATTTAATAACTCCTTGGTTCATACATTAGTGATTATTTCCATTAATATTTAAAATATTTTTAGTTTTAAAATAAAATTTAAAAGCAAAATAAGGTACAATGAGAAATATTTTGAGTTCATGCCTGAGAGAGAAAGAGAAATATCCCCAAATTTGTTTAGCTCCATTTACCTTAGTTATGCTTCTATAACTATTCTATTCACTACTTTCTTAACTAAATCTCTTCCTGTTTAAACGAAGGCTTATGTTTTCCAAAAGCAGCTTTCTTTCTCCTTTCATCCCTATATTGCCAAAGGGATGATATGCTAACATTTAAAAAGATAAAACATGACAATGATAAACCTAACAATCAGACACACACATCTGAGATAGAAAGAGGGTAAAATTTTAAGTGGCATGAAGTGAAATTAAATAATCCCAGTGCATCTTTAGCAAGTCTCCACTAAAATCACTATAATAAATGTTAAGCCAGTAATTTTGGAATAAACATTTAAGAAAAAAATTACTTTCTTTAATTTTCTTTATAAATTTTCTTTAATAAAGCTAGTGTCATTTGCTTATGACCAAATCTATGTTAATTAACTTGTGTTTGCTTTTTTTTTTTTTTTTTAAAGATTTTATTTATTTATTTGACAGAGAGAAATCACAAGTAGACGGAGAGGCAGGCAGAGAGAGAAGGAGGCAGGCTCCCTGCTGAGCAGAGAGCTCAATGCGGGACTCGATCCCAGGACCCTGAGATCGTGACCTGAGCCGAAGGCAGCGGCTAAACCCACTGAGCCACCCAGGCACCCCAACTTGTGTTTGCTTTTAAGCAAGGTGCATATAAAGTTATTTTCTAAAAGAAAAGCATTTTCCAAATTATAATTAATTACACCCGTATTTGTGTTAATCAGCTTCTACTGTAAGTTATTTTGATGGTTTAACTCTTGTTATCTGACCTGAGCAATCTGGACAAAATATCTTCTAACTTGGCCAAATTTTAGTCAGTCTTCTTTCTTCCCCACAGGTCTTTGGATCTTGACTTGTCCTTGAATTTAAGAAAGTATTGGAATTAAGAACAACCCCTCTTAGATGGGCACTCCCGAAAACTGACTGCCCTCAGGGAAAAACATTACTAGATCAACTATGAGATCATACCATCTGTTCATCCTTCTTCCCACACATCCCTTTTTAGCCTACTTTACTCCTTACACAAACACAAGTCTCTTCTGTTTAACCTTTAAGATAAGCATAGAATTTCCCTAGCAAAGTCCTCCCTATTATGAGTCACTTTCCTCATTGTGCAGTAATCTATCTGAGTCAAATAACTTCTTATCTACATTCAGATCTGTTTTTTATTTGACAGTCCCCAAGGTATTTGTTAGGCAACTCCATCCCACAGTCCAGAAAATGATACACTGGTATGTCAGAAAAATACATACTTCAACATTTTTTTTCCTTTTTTTTCCAAGTTACTGTGTGCCAGGTTCCTAACATAAACCGTCTCTAGAGGATTGTCTATAACTTTAAGATGTATATATCTTTATTAGCCTTTTTTTTAATAGATGAGAACACTGACAGGTTTAGCACCCAGTTAGATGGGTGTACTAACTGTCGCTCAGTCATGACATCACCCTTCCTCCTAACTTCCCCCAGATAATCCCTTCATTGTCTTCCTCCAGTTCTGTTATCAGGAGACATACATTGCCACACTTGGGATGGGATTCTTCTAAAATTGTTATAATTTTGGATTTGGAAGTTGTACTTTTAATTCTGTTGTAAAAGTTGTAGCATTTTATTTTTCCTTATATGCTCCATGTAAAACTCAGAAGTAGTATGCAGATTAAGCAAATCTATATGTATATTTATGCAAAATAAAATGCAAATGTGCCTACCTAGTGTTTTCACAAACATCTGGTAGCTTTAAGATAGAAATGATGGTATTAAGAGCCTGCTCATTTGCTGTGGCTTATCCATGGGTACCATGCCAATTGAGAAACATTAAAGTAATAATTCCAAGTTTGGAGTTATTGTTGCAATTTTTTCTCCTTCTATAAAATTTTCTTAGGTTAAAAAATTCAGAAAAGTAAATAAATAATATAACGACAAAGATACCAAATGATTATATTAGAATTACCAATAGAATTTTTTAGTGGTTCAGACCTTTTAAAACAAAGAAATAAAGCATTATAGGTAAAACAGGTTTGTTTGTGTTTTCTGTCATCAGTTCACCTCCCGTCTATCTGGATACATACTGATTTTCATGGATTTATTCCTTTTTTTTGTTTCTTCAAATTTTAAAATGTGGTTATGTTTACATAAGTAATACATGTCACTTCTTTGTATACTTTTAAAAATTGCATTTAAACGCTCCTACTGTAACTGGCTCTTTCCACTTACATTGTGTTTTGGTAAATGAGACACATTAAAATGTATAAATTTGAGAATTTTGAATGTTGCATGATAGTATATGGTACATATAAACTTAAAAGTAATCATCGGGGTGCCTGGGTGACTCATACAGTTGAGTGTCTGACTCTTGATCTTGACTCAAGCCACGCTCTCGGAGTGGTGAGATGGAGCCCCACAGAGGGTTCCACGTTCAGTGTAGACAGCGTCCGCTTAAGATTCTTTTCCTCTCCCTCTGCCTCTCCTCACCCTTTCTCATGTGCACGTGTTCTTGCACTCTCTCTCTGTCTCTCTCAAAATAAATAAATAAATCTATTAATTAAAAGTTAAAATTAAAAAAATTATCCATGAGCACAACAGACATTTCCCTCAGTAGTTTACCATGAAAACCATAGTAGCAATGTAGCAATGGAAATCATTATGCTTATGTTCTGTTACAACTATCTATTATTTATCTACATCTTATCTATGACTTTGCTTTCCATGCTTTCAGTTGCCTGTGGTCAACCACAGTCCAGAAAGAGATGATCTCCCCTCGGACATACTGTCAGAAGGTCAATTGTAAGTTAATGCCATGTCACTAATGCCTACATCATTCACCTCACTTCATCTCATAAGTAGGCATTTTATCATTTCACATTCTCACAGGAAGGGTGAGTACATTACACTAAAACATTTAGGGAGAAAGAAAAAGAAAAAGACCTTTTTCACATAGCTTTTATTATATTGTTATAGTTGTTCTATTGTATCCTTTAGTAACTTTCATCTTACTGCACCTAATTTATAGATTATACTTTATCATAGTTTTGCACATATGGAAAAAAAAAAAAAACAACAGTATATATAGGGTTTGGTACTATCAGCAGTTTCAAGTATCCATTGGGGCTCTTGGAAATATATCCCCTGTGGATAAAGGGGAAACTACTGCATTCTTAAAAAGGAATCTGTTAGGGCACCTGGGTGGCTCAATGGGTTAAAGCCTCTGCCTTTGGCTCAGGTCATGATCTCAGGGTCCTGGGATTGAGCCCCGCATAGGGCTCTCTGCTCAGCAGGGAGCCTGCTTCCCTTCCTCTCTCTGCCTGTCTCCCTGCCTCCTTGTAATCTCTGTCTGTCAAATAAATAAATAAAATATTTAAAAATTAAAAAAAAAGGAATCTGTTAATGAGTTTGATTATTAATGGTTTAATTGTGTCCCTCTAAAATTTGTATGTTTAATTCGCCACCCCAAGTACCTCAGAATGTGACCTTATTTGGAGATAGGGTCTGTATAGAGAAATCAAATTAAGATGACATCATTAGGGCAGACCCTAGTCTGACTGGTGTCTTTGTAAAAAGGGGAAATTTGGACACAGACACAGGCACACATGGAAAGAATCATGCAAAGATGAAGGCAGAGATAGCAATGATGCTTCTATAAGCCAAGGAACATCTGAAAATGCCAGCATATCTCCTGAAGCTAGAGAAGAGACATGGAATATATTCTCCCTCATGACTCTCCAGAAGAAACAACCTCGACAATATCTTGCTCTTGTTCTAGCCTTCAGACCTGTGAGTCAATAAATTTCTGTTTTTTAAGCCATTCAAAGTACTTGTGCTTTGTTATGGTAGCCCTAGAAAACTAACAGATTGGGCATTTTTCAACTTTACTAGACACTACCAAATATCCTTTAAATCAATTTTTACTTTTACTAGGTGTGGTCTTTTTTTCAACTTAACTCACCAAAGAAATCACTAAACCTAGAGGCTCTCACCTGGTAGGCATTCCTAAATGAAAAGATTGGTAATGAAGGGGCATTTTTTCTGTCTCTCTTGCTCTTTGAGTATTCATATTCCAAAGATTAGGAGAATCCTTGTTTTTATCCCTCATCATGGTCACTGTCTTCTCTTCCTCTGAGTCAGGAGTCTAGTGATATCTCCCTTTCTTGTTCAACACTTACAATAATAATCATGTTTTGTACTGTTACAGTATTAACACTTTTCTAAACACTTTACATTAATTTAATTTCCAAAGTTCCCTGCAATGTGGCTCCTCTTGCCTCTATTTTGCAGCTGGGAAATTGAGGCTCAAAATATACTAATACATGACCAAGATCGTAGAGTAAAAGAAGCAAAATACGAGCCCCATTTTTCTGTACTTCAAAACCAATTATCTTGACTGTTACTCCATGAGTCCTTAGTGCCTAAAGTATGTATAGTAAGACCCCACAAAGATGTCTATGTCCTAATTCCCAGAATATGGGAACGTTGGGTTACATGACACATGGGAAATTAAGGTGTTAAGTTCACTAATCAACTGACCCTAAAATAGAGAGATTATTCTGTATTATTTTGGTGGGTCCACTTTAATCACAAGGACATTTAACATGCAGTATTGTTGGCTTTTGAAGATGGAGGCCATGAAGTAAGGAGTGAGGATGTTCTCTAGTAGCTGGAAAAGGAATGGAAACAGATTCTTCCCTAGAGAATCCAGAAAAGAACATAGATAGCCCTGCTAGTCTCCAGAACTGTGAGGCAATGCATTTTTGTCGGTTAAGCCATCCAGTTTGTTGTACTCTGTAGCCATAGTGAATTAATGCATTCAATTAGTTACCATCCATATATTTGTGAAAACTTTGAAACTGGGTATTATGGTTCAAACAATGAACCATATGTGAAAAATGAACCATATTCACTATCATGAATTATGGTTCAAACATAATACTAGGTATTATGATTCAAACCATTTTTTACAAAGTTAGGGAAAATGCCTTAATTGGGTAGTAATACCTCTTACTTCTTGGCCTCCTTCTACCTGTTGAAAGTAGATACAGTTAGAACAATAAAATAAAATGATTTAAAAGAACATTGATCAGGTCATTTAGAAGGCTCTGAACCAGCAAAACTGTCACAAGCAAAACACAGCTACTGTATTACTTCTCTTCTGCTGCCTTAGCAAATCTCCACAAAGTCAGTGGGTTAAGCAACATCAGTTTAGTATCTCACAGTTCTGTAGTCAGTGGACTTGGCTTGCCTGTCCCGGTCTTACAAAGTCCCTATCTTACAAGGTCTAAATCAAAATGTAGGCAGGACTTGCCTTCCTTTTTGATGGTTCTGGAGAGTGTTTTTCTGGGGTAATTCATGGAGCTGGCGGATTGAGCTCCGTGTTGTTGTAGGAATTAGGTCCCTGTTTCTTTGTTGTTTATCTGCTAGGATGCTTTCTCAAACTTCCTGGGAGATCTCTTCCTCCGTGTTCAAAGCCAGTGATCATGGCCCGGTCCTTGTCTTCTCTCTGTCTCCCCTTTCTGCTGCGTCTCTCTAACTCATCCCTTTTGCTCTCATCTCCCGCTTTTTAAGAACCCATGTGATTACTTCAGTTTCCCTTGGATAAACCAGAATAATCTCCCAATTTCAATGTCAGTAACCTTAATAATATCTGAATATGATATATAACACAGCTCTCAGAGATTAGGGTATGATGATATTTGGGTGGGACAGCATCATTATTCCCAGTGCACCATCATAAATGTAGGTCTAAGTTAAGATATACTATAACTGCATATTTTACTTAACATGTGTGAATATTGAAATACATTGGAACCTCTGATAGAATTAATGTGTATATCACCTAATGCTCATTTTTATCTAAGTATCACTTGAATTTTTTTTAGTAATTGTATAGGTCTTCAATTGTTAGATTACTTATTTGAAAACATGCTTTTGTCATTTCTATTGAATATTTAATTCTAATCTTTGTGAAGACTGTATCAGTGGTTTAATGTAATTTTGTAGGAAATTACAGTGTTCTTTTTAATAGTATAGTTTAGGACTGAAATTCGCAGAGAAGGCCCATTCTTCTTTGGCTTAAAAAGACTAATGTAGCTTTAAAATAGTAAAAGAAATTATATGAGCTTAGAGATAGGTTCCACAAGACTCCTGAGTCTTAGTGCTGAAATAAACACTGAGAAAGGGCTAATTGCCAACCAAAAGAAAGCAGACTCCTCCAGGGCAGAGAGAACACACTTCCTAGCCAAAAACTGATGGAATCCACAGAGGAAAAAAAGTGCCATGGAGAAAATGGTATGCTTTTTTGGGAAATAAACAATTGTTCTGTTTTGTCAGTTTGAATAAATGAATAGTTTGAATCTGTTTAAACATAATGTGGTTCCAGTCGCCCAGACAATAGCATACGGAATATTTAATAATAAGATGATGTAAACAAGGAAAAGTGGTTCTCACTTGGCCATATGGTTTTATTTTCTGTGAAAGTATAATTTTTGCTCAGAGTTATGTTATTCCTCTTCAATTTCAAGATACTGTATTTCCTTTGCTAATGTTATTTAACACTTCAACAGAATATTTATAGTTGTAAAGGCATACCAATGATTTTATTAGAACATTCTGATAATAAATATATCAGTGGAAGTGAAGAAGATGTCAAGACACTGAAAACCTGTGAGGGTTTATTCAGAAGTTCCGTGAACCTGATTAACATAAGTGAGGTGTAGCTAAATGAGTTAGATGATAGTGACAGATGTCTGAAAGTTGAACAAAGGAGACACATACCCTACTAACTCAATCTCAGAGTCAAAAAGATGCTTTTACTCCCTTCCAACCTCTACAATTGCTCCTAAATGTGTCCAGAAGATAAACTGGTATGTGGAAAAGACTTATGATCAGTAACATAAACAGTGGCTTCCTAAGCTTCAATCTAAATTATATTTTGAAATTTTTTATTGGAAAATTTTTTATTCAGATATAATTGGCATATACCATTGTATAAATTTAAGGTATACAGTGTGCTGATTTTATACATTTCAACCTTCATTCTAGTAGTAATGAAGCCTACTTATAGCTATACTGCTCCTTGATATTTTTCACTTTCAAGTGATACACACTTTTTACTGAGGTAGTAAATATGCTATATTTACTAACTGTCTATGAAAGGACCTATTTTGAAAAAATCACTGACACAAGGGATTAAAAGGAAAAATGACTTGTTTTCAAAAGGTGAATAATTATCAATCCCAGGGTGATGTTAAATTTTCATTTAATAGATTATGAAAATGTGGGAGACAAACAAAAAGATGGTGGATTAAACTATTTCTGTGACCATAAGCATTTCTATTATACATAACATTTAGGTTTCTTGTGAAAGCTTCCAAAGTTTATACTATTTAAAACCTACTTTATTTTAATTTTTTTTATGGTAAATCTCTACTGTGCTAATATGGAAAAAAATCTACAAGATACATTATTATTTTTTTAAAGTATGCAGAGAACGCTAGTAATTGTGAAGAAAAAATGTTTATATATTTGGATATAAGCTTTTACCTGTAAGCAAATTTCTGAAAGTTTATATAATAATTTGTATCAGTCAGGGCCCAAACAAGAAACTGATGGTACATTCAAATTAAGGTTATTTGAAGAAGATTTATTTACACAGAAATTAATTACAAAGGTATGGATGAGTATAGAAAACTGAAAGAAAAGGGTCATGCAAGATTCTCACTCATTGTTAGATTAGTGGCAGAACAGTTATCACTACCAAGGCTGAGGGATTAGGGAAAAGGAAAGCTATCCAATGCCTGAAAAAGGAACAATCATATAGGACAGGCTGTCTTTTAAGGCACAGACAACCTAGGTTGGTCTTAGTGGTAGACAGCAAGATGAATAAGGACCTTGAGGTCACTCTCCTTTCTCTCTTCTCTAAGAGGGATCCAGCAAACCCAACCCAACAAAACCAACCCTGAGATCCTGGGTGTACTGGTTATGCAGTTCACATGGGTCACCTTCTCAGGGCAAAAAAGAGAGAGTAGGAGGTAGAAAGCAGGCCTGGAGAAAGAAATGGAAGAAATCAATTACACTACTCTGCTGCATTAGGCATCTTAGAGTGTAAATCACTTTGCATCTGCATATATAGTTCTTGCTTATTTATTAAAAATTGTTCATAACAGGAGTTTACCAGTAAAATAGTTAACAACAACAGCATGTGGATAACTTCTTTTAGAAAGATCTTCACAGTTTGTCTCATGTAAATGTAGTTATTCCATTATATTAAGTCCGGAATTATACCTAATAGACAAAATATTTAAAAATTTTTAAGGATATATACCATCAAAATAGTTTGGCAATACTTTTACAATTTCTTCAGGAAGAGCAGAGGAATTGACCAAGTTAGGACAAATTGGTTTGCCAATCTTCTTGTATTAAGTAGGCATGTAAGTATGGTGGCTCCCTAACTGGTTATCCCCATTTTATAGAAAAGAAAAAGACATCTGACATGCAAAATTGTCAAGCGAGAATCTGAATTCAATCCTGTTGATAACACTAGGATAGTAAGAGATTTAAATGAAAGAAAGAAACCGGTTTTCAAATCCCACCTGTCACATAAATCACATCTTTTTTGGCAAGTCATTTCACTTTCTAAACCTGATTTTTTAAAAAGATACTAAAATTAAAATATTTTCTTACAAGGACTGAAGTGAAACTAAGTAGTACAGTATGTGAGAAAATAATTTAAATAAATGTAAAATAATTAACGTAATTTTGTTTCATGCACAAAGAGTTTAGGTTTCTGTCTGTCTCCCTCCCTTAAACACACATACACACACACAGACTCACATTCGTGTGAATTCTCACAGGCTGACCTTAGAGTTGTTACCTGGTAGATTCTCACTTCCATTCTAACTGGTTCTACTGGTCTTGATCATGATGTAGAACCATGTAATGCTCTGTGAGGCCTGTTGGATTCATTTGATTTTGTTCATTGGATTGGCTACTAGAGAGATTTTAGCAAATGGCACCAAAACAGTTCAGAAATTCAACTTTTTTGTTCTTGTGAAATGTTAGAGACATCAATTTATCTTTCTCCTTGTAATTTTTCCTCTCCTTTCTTCTGTCTTGCCGGTAACAGTCTCTGAGCTGCCTTTTCTTCACTGAGGCATTTTTGGCAGGAAGAAAAAGCAGAAGTTGTCTGCATGACACTCTCCTTATTTGGCATTTGTTTCCTAAAACCAAAATCCACTGAAGCAATCAGTCTAGGTTCCCCAGAGGAAAGAGACTGGAAAGCAACATGAAAGGGAGGGTTTCTTTCAGGCGAAAAACAAAATCTGGAAACTGGAGAAAGCAAAGTGGAGTATCGTTCTATGGTTAGTACAAGCAGTGGGGCTCCTTAATTTGATCTGTAGAAAATTCCCAGGACAGTTTCAAGAAATCTAAGTGGAACAGTATCATGATTCCCAGCCTTGGTAAAGATATATGAGTCAGAGATTCAACAGAGCAGAGAGGACTAAAGGAATCCTGTGAAATGATTCTGTAGGCTTCTTGGAGACAACAGTGGATTCTGATGATTAAGAATTACAGGCAACTATTAGGATTCTTTTTTTTTTTTTTTTTTTTCCTGCCGCCCATGGCCAAAGATGAATTTTCTATCTGTCAAATAGAAAGGAGATACATAGTTCAAATTGGACTGTTTTTTAAAACAATTAGGTTGAAATTAAGGTATTTCTTCCTTGTGGAAAATGAGCCTTATTGCATACATTTGTATCTAATACAGCCTGTGGTTGCAGGACTTTAGGAGTGAGAGAATACAGGTAGTAAAATACCAGTATAGGCCACGAGCTTTATGTCCTGATGACCTCTGCAGGGAAAGAGCTAATGGGGGACTCCAGGCTTTTGAGACACTGACCTGCATGGGTACCAAAACAAGCCCACACTGAATTTTAGACATGTCACTCAGATTTAATTATGTTGTTTTGGTTTTAACTGTGTATTTGTTCAAATTCCATAAAGATCTCTCCTGGGGGCCTGGGAAGCACAGTGGGTTAAATGTCTGACTCTTGGTTTCAGGTCATGAGATCAAGCCCCATGTCAGGCTCCATGCTCACCAGAGTCTGCTTGAGAGTCTCTCTCCCTCTCCCTCTGCCCCTCCAGCTTGTGCTCTCTCTCTTTCTCTCTAAAGTAAATAAATGAATATTTAAGAAAAAAATATGAAAAGGAACGTTTCCTTAAAAAAAGATCCCTCTTGACACTACTGGATGATTTTCTTCAAATGTACCTTTATCATGGATGGGATAGGGAGGGAGACAAACCATGAGTGACTCTTAATCTCACGAAGCAGACTGTGGGTTGCTGGGGGGAGGGGGGTTGGGAGAAGGGGGGTAGGATTATGGACATTGGGGAGGGTATGTGCTTTTGGGTAAATTGAGGGGGAGGTGAACCATGGGAGACTATGGACTCTGAAAAACAATCTGAGGGGTTTGAAGTGGCGGGGGGGTGGGAGGTTGGGGTACCAGGTGGTGGGTATTATAGAGGGCACGGCTTGCATGGAGCACTGGGTGTGGTGAAAAAATAATGAATACTGTTTTTCTGAAAATAAATAAATTGGAAAAAAATATTTAAAAAAAATTTAAAAAAAGCACTCCTTAGGAGAGAAACTAGCAAAAAAAACCCCAAAAAAACAAAAAAACAAACAAACAAAAAAATGTACCTTTATATTGTTCCAATGCATTTTTTTCTAATGCAACTTTATTGAGGTACAATTGACATATAATACATTATACACATTTAAAGGTATAACTGGTAAGATTTGACATACAAATGCACCCATGAAGCCACCATGGAAATCAGGATAATGAACATGTCACTCACAAAAGTTTGCTCATTCCCCTTTGTGATGCCTCCCTCTTGTCCTCCCTGCACATTTACTATCCCATGAACACTTCTTTCCCAGGTAACAATTAATCTGCTTTTATCCAAGATAGATTAGTTTGTATTTTTTAGGATTTTACATAAATGTGGCTGTACTACAATACGTACTCTTTTTTATTGATCTTCTTTCACTCACCATAACGATTTTAAAATGTATCCATTTTGTTGTATGTACAACAATTAAACATTTATCAAAAGAAAGAGGCTATGGACGTGTGTGCAAGTCTTTACATACACATAGGCTTTCCACACTCTTAGAAACAGAATGGCTATATTTAAGAAATTGTAAAACTTTTGTTCCAAGTGGTTGTAATAGTTTATATTCCTACCAGATATATACTAGAATTCCATATGCTGATACTCAGGTACAGTCGTTGCATACAAGCCTCAATTTTAAAGTCAGCAATCTCAAAAGAGAAGAGAATTGCAGTAAGGAAATTATTCATTTGCTGCCCAGTTTGGACTGGGGTCTCAGAGGAAGGAAAACAAAACAAAACAAAACAAAACATGGGTGCCTGGGTGGCTCAGTGGGTAAAGCCGCTGCGTTCGGCTCAGGTCATGATCTCAGGGTCCTGGGATCGAGTCCCGCATCGGGCTCTCTGCTCAGCAGGGAGCCTGCTTCCCCCTCTCTCTCTTTGCCTGCCTTTCTGCCTACTTGTGATCTCTGTCAAATAAATAAATAAAATCTTTAAAAAACAAAACAAAACAAAAATTACCTGTTTGTCTCCATAGCATCCCCAAATCATGGACAACCTGAGAGGTATACCTGCCATCAGTATAATGGTTTTGCTTTCTGATGCCTCACATGCTCAGTAAAACAATGGAGCTCTGCTTTTTGGGAGAACTTAGCTTGAGAGCAGTTAGTTCTCCTTTCCGTTGGGTCACATTGGGTAGTTAGAGCACGACCATCCTGAAAACTCCTTTTTTTCATTTCTACATATGACCCATCCACAAATAAAATTAGATTAGGAGTAGTTTAGGGGTGTCTTGTAGATAAGTCTGAAATGTCACAAAATGGGATGTAATTGCCTCGTTGTCATGGGGCTGGCCTGCCTCAGACAGGGGTGATAATACTGGGATTAAGGACATTACAACATTTAAGATGTAAGTTAGGTGGCAAAAGCAGAAAGAACCCCAAAGAAGTTAGTCTACTTGCAGAGGAATGTTGAGTCAATTCAGAGGTAAGGTGGCTTTGGACAGAGTGTGTGGTTTGTAAATAAACATCATTTCCTAGGGTCAGATCTGCTGGAGCTTTCACTGACTTAGCAGCTGCAGCCATAGACCCTTAAGACAGCTGAAATACACATGAGCAACTGAAGCAACTTGCAGGCTGTAATAGGCAATAAGCCAATGCTTATTACCATGTTCTTGCGTGAGCATTCCCAGGGCTAACTTATCCCTTTTGTGCATAAACATCGTGAAAGATTTTAAATAGTTAGGTAAATAGTTAGGTAGAAATTAGGAACCCATGGTCTGCAATAATCAGTCAAGCCTGGAAATCTACAAAGCTGTTATTTAGTTGTGGGTCTAGAAAATTTCTGGATTAGTTTAATTCTTTTGAAGATCACTGAGTTCCTTCAGTATTTCAATCATGACCCAGGTAATGAATAGTGTCTAGAGATAATTGCAGTTTTTTCTTGAAGACTTTGTGTCCTTTTTCAGCTAACTGTTGCAGCAAATAAGCAAACTCTTGTATGGGTGCCTCTTTGGTAACTGAGCACAGCAAAAGGTCATCTACATATTGTACAAAAATTGATTTCCCAGGGATCTGGAGGGCACTTAAATCTCAGTGAAGTACTTGAGGAAAATAAGAAAGGACCTCAATGAACCCTGGAGGCAAAACTGTCCAGGTATATTGTCAATTGTTCCAAGTAAAGGCAAATGAATATTGGCTGTTGGGGTCTACAGGGATACTAAAAAAAGGTTGAACAAAGGTCTACACCAGCGAACCATTTTGAGTTTGACAGAACTTGTGACAGAAGAGTGTTTGAGTTTAGAGCAATCGAAAAATAGGAATGACTATTTTTGTGTTTATCTGTTTAAGATTTTATTTATTTTTTTGAGAGAGTGAGAACGTGAGCAGAGGGGAGGGGAAGAGGGGGAGAGAGAAGCAGACTTCCTGCTGAACAGGGACCCCAATGCAGGGGTCAGTCCCGGGACACGGAGATCATGACCTGATCTTAAGCAGATGCTTAACCAACTGAGCCACCCAGATGCTCCAGGAATGACTATTTTGTTAATAGCTCTCAGGTCCTGGACAAAACTCCATCTCTACCTGTTGAGTTGCCTGACTGGCAAGATCTGAGTGTTGCAGAGTGGGAAAGATTGGTCCCTGGGCAGTGAAGTTCATCATCACAGATATGAAGCCCTGAATGGCCTCAGGCTTTAGTGGACATGGAGGTGATTTAGAAGGAGGTTTATTTTCATCTATTTGCACCTTTGTTTCCACTTTTCATGTTGGGCTCCCTGCTCAATAGGGAGTCTGCTTGAAGAATCTCCCTCCCCCTCTCCTTCTGTCCATACCCCCATTCACACACACACTCCCTCTCTAAAATAAATAAATATTTAAAAAAAAAATTATCCCTGAACTTTATTAGATACCCCCACTATGGAAATTTTCTTTTTGTTCCAAAGTGTATGTTGCTTTACATGGGTGAAATTTAAAGTAGCAAGTGTAGCTCTGGTATCAACTAAAATTTGTCAAAGTGTCATTTTCGTTTCCCCTTGGTTGTTTAAGGGCATTATTGGTAGTAGTTTTCTGGAAGATGAATCCATCTAACGTGTGAGAACCCCTCAGACTCCTGTCAAGTATCTAGGGACTAGTGTTTTGATGATGGACTCTTGCGGAGGGTGCAGTGCAGAAAGCCCGGGTGTTGTTTGGGGTCTATGGCCTTGGAGCTTTTATAGCAGGAAAGCTCATACTTGGGCAGATTTTTGCTTTCAATCTTGCTCCAGGGTTCTTTCAAAATGCTCAGCTAAGTCATGAGTTCCAGCAGGCCTGTAGCCTCCTTTTTTTTTTTTTTTCCTTTTTATCAATCCACTGATCTTAAGAGATAATCTATTTACAAAGAAGGCAGCTGGAGCAGGCTGTGTGACCTTATTTATTGTATGGAATCCTGAATGCCATAGAAAAAGGATTTCCAAATGGGATTTAAAGAATGGCATGAATTCATTTTTGTATGTCTGTTTGCATGTTTGAAAAATAGACCATCAGGGTGGGCAGGGAAAACTCTAAAAATGGCTTGTAAAAGTTCAACTGCTGCTGTGTGAGCTTTTTCTGGTCTCTGAGATGTAGAAGACCAAGGATCTTGGATATCATCCTCCAGGTTTTGCCATCTTGCTTCCTGCAACCATTTTTGGACTCCACCAACTCCTCCCAACATGTGTACAAGTTGACAAAGATCTGGCAACCCAGGGTCATAGGCCCCATAATAGCTCTAAATTCCTCAAAAAACTTTTTGGGTTTCTGCCTTAGGTTTAGGAAATTCTTTAACTAGGACTCTTAATTCCATTTTTGACCAAGGGATGAAGGATATTTAAAGTTCATCTGTAACCTCAGGTAGTTTTATTTTAAAAAGTAACTGTCTAATAATAGTCTCTTTGGAGTGGAAAGGCAGCTCAGACAAAGAATTAGTAAAACTTGAGCACTCAGGTGAAAAAGAATGGGGGGGCAGGCAGTAGGAGTCACATTAGTCCTATGATCTTTTGTTTTAGGTACCTCTTGTGTATTTAAATTTCCATTAGCCTTTTGTAACGAGCCTTTTAATGAAGCTATTTTGGAATCTTGAAGTCTTTTGGAAGTTTCTGCATACCAATTAAAGTAGGCATTCCATTCTGTTTATTCAACCTGGGAAACCAGGCTCTCAAGTGCATTTCTTAAATGAGTGATCTTATCTAATTGGAATGTTCCCCAAGATGGCCATGATATCTTAAAGTTATTTTTAGTAAAATTTTGTCATTTTTCTAGATAATCTGCAGCTTCTGGGGCTACAGTTCTTAAACATAAAGTAATAGCCATGCCAGAGGTCGTGAGTTAAACTCTTCAGATATAAAGCATCAAATTTCTTTTAGCTAGGACTTTGGGCTTCCCAGAGTCAAACTAAAATCTATGATGACCTATCACAGGAATCCTCTTGAGGTGATGAGAGCTCTAACAACCTTTAAATGCTTGACCCTGTCCACTAATATTTGTGGCTTTTTTGATTTCTGAACAATTTTTGATTTTGATTTCTGAACAATTTTTGATTTTGATTTTTGAACAATTAGCCCTTATTTGATATACACTCGAGGCCTTCCACCAGACCCACGCCAGCCCAAAGCAGAACCAAGTGAATCCCAGACTCAGTCCGATTTTTAAATTGTACCCCTGAGGACTCAGCTACAGCCCCATTTAGCTTTGGTTCTGTTGCTTGCGCCATATCTGAGAGACCAGGAGGAGTCTTACCCACTAAACATGGGGTGACAGATGCCCAGCTATGGACCCTGAAGTGTTACTCTGTCTTTTTCAGAAGAACAAATAAACTGATTTTTTTTTCTTTTAAAATAATTATGGCATAAAGAATTTAATTAATGGATACCATATCAAACATGTACTACACGTATTATTTGTCAGATAATGTGCTATTAAATGTCATACGAATTAAACTAAGTTCTTTGAGATTTCAGGAAGAAAATGTATGATTTCATCTCTTTCTTCATCATTCCTCTGTTTACTTATGCATAACTCTAGGGTTTATTTGTACAAAATAGCACATACATTTGTGCACATGCAACATTCATTGAAAGGAGGGGTGTTCTCCTACAAATTATTGGTTCATTTTTTTTAAAAGCTCAAATTAAGAAAATTGAGCTAATACCACTCGTGGTACCTTACCATTGTGGAGACACTCAAGTCCCTTCTCTTCTTTGGTTTCTTCTTCCTCTCTCTGAGCTCCTTCCCTGGTCCCTTTGGCCTTCCTTCCTCCCTCCCTTCCTTACTTCCTTGTTTCATTTCCTAGACATTTTTCTTCCGTTTCTCCTTAAAATTCTAATATGTTTATTAGGCATCTTTGTTTGTGTCCTTTTAAAACATGTATTGATTACACATGCAAGCAGTTTCTAAATTTACATAAGTAATATTGTGCTTTGTATCTCCTGGGTTTTTTGTTTTGTTTTGGTTTGGTTTTAGAAGTTCTATTCTATAGTTGTTGTTGTTTTAACTCAAAGCTGTATTTATAAGATCCAGCCATGTTGTGTTATGTGTGTGTGTGTTTATTCCTTGCTTCTACTGCTAGATGATGTGTGTCTACTACATTTCTCCATCTGCTTTTTAGGTGGTAGGCACCTCGATTCCCTGTAATTCTTTACCACCACTCAGAACACTGTACTGAACATCCTGATAAATGCCCCTTCTGGACCTGTGTAAGAAATTCTGCATTATGGATTCCCAGGAGCAGAATTGCTAGGACAAAATATATGTGTCATTCAAGTGTGTCCTGGCAGGTTCTTGTCCAGAATAGACCCACAGTCTACAGCGCCACCACCAGCCTAGGAGTTGCTGTATCCTAATACCAGCCTTTTAAAGTTTTGCCAGAGAAGTATAAGCTCATATCTCATATCTCATTGTTACTTGCATTTTCATGCTTCTGACTTGTAATGACTGTGCATTTCTTCATATGCTTACCAGCACCGCAGTATTTTTCTTCTGTATATGACAGTTTACACGTTTTGCTCATTTGATCATTGGAATAGCTGTATCATTCTTCTTCATCTTCTTCTTCTTCTTCTTCTTTTTTTTTAACATATACTGCATTATTTGCTTCAGGGGTACAGGTCTGTGAATCAACAGTCTTACACAATTCACAGCACTCACCATAGCATATACGTTCCCCAATGTCCATCACCCAGCCACCCTATCCCTCCCCACCCCACCACCAGCAACCCTCAGTTTGTTTCCTGAGATTAAGATTCTATTATAGTTTGTCTCCCTCCCCGGTCCCATCTTGTTTCATTCTTGTTGATTTACAGGACCTTCTTATTTTTTGTGTGTTTTGTTTTGTTTTGATGTTTTGTGTGTGTATACTTTCAAGGGACGTTGTATCCAAGCATTGCCAGTTTTGGATATGCATATACAAACCCCTCTTCTAGCCTACCTCTAATTTTGTCTTTAGTGCTATTCACTGGAAGAAGTTGTTAATTGTGATGTAATGCTATTAATTCTTTTTAAAGAGCTTTTTGATGAGAAGTTTTGCATAAGAATCCCTTCTCCTTGGGGAGGAGATATTTTTCATATTTCCTTCTACTACTTTTATAGTTTTATTTTTCATATTTAGGTAACTCATCTAATAGGAGCTACCTGGTATTACATAAAGATACATACAGCTTTAGTTTTCTTCATATTGTGAGTGGACTTTTGCAGTTTGAACAACATGCCCTTGTCCTTAAAATTTGTAGTAACATATTTATGGCGTTTTATGTCCACATACATATGGTTCTGTCTCTAAGTCCTTTAATCAATTTTATCTATTTATCTGTTCTGCAACCAAATGCCTCTGTTTTTATTACTAGGGCTTTGTGATATGTCTTAGTTATTTATCGCTGGTATAGAAAATACTATTAATTTTTATAGTTTGGCCTTATATTTCTTAGGTTCCCTTATGTATTTTCCACCCTTATCCTTCTCTGAAATCATCTAGGACTTCTTCAACCTGATATTCCAGCCCACTAATGTTTTCTTTATTGTATCCTTACTATTATGATCTGCATATAGTCTGCATTTATTTCAACCAATGTATTTTTATATATAATATTTAAAATTATTTATTTTATTTTCTAGTATTTTCCTTTATTTTCTTTTTAAAAATGATTGTCTATTGCAATAATGCTGATTCAAATCTTCCTGCTGGTCAGTTTCTTTTATGGTGCTTGTCCTCTGCAGATATTGAGGGTTTTGACTTGTGGGCTCCACTTGCCTTCCAGTTATCAGATATGGTCTGCTAACATGGGTTGAGCATGGATTCGGTCAGACTTTTTTTTTTTTCTTTTTCTTTTCTTTTCTTTCTTTTTTTTTTTTTCCTTCTGTGACAATCTCAGCCAATTTAATCATTCCCATTTTTGGCCAGTTCATCAGGAAAAGGAAAGTCTTATGGTCAGGGCTGAAGTAGTGAGGCCCAGGTCCAAGAGGTATTCAATTCACACCTGTTTTCATCAGCTTCAGACTTCTCCCATGCACAGATGTGAGTAACCTTGCAGACCCTAGCATGGACGGTCTAGGTTCTTGTGTTAGGGTTTTGTTCTGAAGGAGTAAGTTCACCAGGAGCCAAGACAGGAATGGAACCTGAAATGTTGTCTTCAATCGCTCTTCTCTGTAGATGTCTTCTTTTCCAGATTGCAGCCATGCATTGAATACCCTCGTCCAAGACAGCATTTGTCTTCCTGGGATTGTCTTGTGTTGTAACTCATATTTTATTGTTATTGTTTGATTGATTAGTTCTTGGAGTCCATGTTTCCCTCCTGTCCTTAATTTCCCCAGAGATGTGTCCTGGGGAGGGAGTCTTAAACTGCTTTGCCTGAAACTTGAGATTTCTCTGTAACCATTTTTCTTATGATGTTTGTGCCAATGAGTCAAGCCAGAAAAAAATAGTTTATTTCATCATATCCTTATAGGCCTTTAATAAATTAGAATTCACTCTTACTTGATTGTATTGGGTTTACTTTAAAGTCATAAACTGTGCTTTTTATCCCCTTATTGTTAAGAAATGTTTCCCTTTTTGGTGTTCCTTTTTCTTTTGGGTGTTCTCTCGTACCCTGATAGACATGCAGAAGGTACACCTTCAGTAACAATAAAAAAATAATAATTCTAGTCCGTATTTTTTTCTCAAGAGTTATCTAATTTAGACCTCATAGCAATCTATTAGTTCAGGTGCAATTTTCAACATTTTATTCAAGTGAAGAAAATATTAGAGAAATAACTTTTCCTAAATTCCAGAGCAGGATTCAAAACAAGCTCTGAATTGCCCCAGATTCTGAGCTTGTAGCCATTCCTGTCTGATTTTCTGATGCTAAGTAAATGCTGGCAAACTTCTACTGGTACAATGTGAGAGCATTTAAAAACTTAAAAAAAAAAAAAGAAGGAAAAAGAAAAGAAAGTTCATTTTCTCTACCTCAATTTGCCACATATCACTGTTAAAACTTTTCTAAGTTCTCTCTCCCCACAGAATGAATCCACTTGGCCTTGTTAACTATATCCTATCTCGTGCTACCTGCTAGGCCAACAGCAGAATCATATGAAAACCCAAGTTTGTCCTACTAGTCCTGATGAAGATGAAGCCTTCATACTAGGACCCAGGACCAATTAATTATATTATTAATGCTGTGGTGTCCCTATACTTGATAGAGTATTGCATGCTGATGGGAACTGCTGTTTTGCCATTGAATGCTGTATACATTATTCATAATGCATGGCAGTGAAACTGAATAATTAATATCTTGATATCAGTGATAATCCGACCTCCCTTCCACATGCCAATACACAGTTTGGAAATTCTTTTTGATGCATGCCCAATGCATATCACACTGTGCAAGAGTTCTGCATCCTGAAAGATATATGCATGTGCTGTAAATCTGAAACATAGCTATTGTGCCTTGTAACTCAGCAATTATTTTTTCCAGGGCACCATAAATAAAAATGAGAAATTTACCTATATACATTTTTGAAAATTTGAGGGTGGATACAGCTCTAGTAAACTATTCATTTTAAAAGAATGGCTATTGAACTTAATGCAACAGCTTCATCGATGTACAGAAATTTACCCTTTTGACAATACAATTTAAAGCTGGCTTATTTTAGAAACAGACTGGTAAAAATTATAGGAAGAGATTTTTCAAAAAGGAATAGAAAGTTCCAGTCCTTACATGACTCTGTATCTGAAAATTAGTTTGTTTGTTTTTTTTTTAAAAAACAGAAAGTGTGTGTGTGGACTTTTTCCATCCCTAAATTTTAACTTAAAAAGATATTATCTGCTGCATTTTTACAGTATCACTTTCTACTATTCATTAATATTTCCATCACCATTGATTAATATTCATTGAACATCTAAAGCATCTATGCCACTCTAGCAAGAGATCTGATCCCTCAGAATACTGACTTTTGATCTAGAGTCAGATAAGCTACTATTGTATTCGTGAGGTCACGATTAATTACAGGAATGAAACAAATTATATATTTATAAGAAATAGCTGGCATTTCCTGAATTCCAACTGTGAATAAGGCACAATCTAGCATACTTATTATTCTCATATCTAGTTGGGATTACAATTTAAGTTAAAAAGTCGGAAAACACAGAGACATAGAGACGGACTAGAAATGGAAGCCCAAAATAGCACCCTTGTCAAAGTGACTTTAAATTAGGGTGACAGGCAAGAACTATAAAAATAGACATATGGAAATAGCCAAGTTGATTAAAAATGGGTTTCTGAATTAGTGCCATTTGGAGGCTAATGTCAGATTCTGATTCTGTTCTGACATATTAGGAAATGTGTCATATTTCCACCCCAGGCCATTTAGATATCCTTTATCTAATGGTACCCGGTTTTCCCAGGGAGGCCTTTTTATTCCTCTTGAGAACCCAAAAGCCTGCAGCACAAAGACCCAAGTTACCTCTTAATAGAAATTCATATCCAACATGACCAAGACATGATTATTTCAGTGTACGTATAGGAGAGCTCCCTGCTGTTCTTGGCATTGTGAGAATCATTCTTGCTCACTCTCCCTGAAGTTGTAGAGGGCCTTTTTTTTTTTTTTTTTTTTTTTTTTTTGGTTTTTTATTTTTCTTTTCCATGAACAAGAGAACATTTCAATTCAGTTGGTGTTCCTTTAGTCACTGAGGTGGCATTACCACTAACTTTAGCACTTTGAAATGGTTACAGTCAAGTTTTAGATCACAATCCTCATACCATTACTAAGGGTAATGGTTTTCAAACAATACAACTGTAAGAGAAAGCCTGGGGATAGCCTGGGAAAGGAAAGGTGGGAAAGTAGCTCTATTGAAAGGTAAGAATCTCTTGTGACTGAAAAACCTCCTTTATGCATTGACTGAACCCCAAGTGGACCTTTCCTATTGACAAGCTAAAGGTATTTCTGAGAACAGGTAGTCAAGTAACAAAAACTCATTTCCTCCAAATTGAACTGAATTGCTAAAGCTACTGCTTGAAAGAATGACCTCCTCAGAAGACAGGGCAGAAGAATTTAGCTATGTTTCTTCTCCAACTGTGTACAGTTAGCAGAACTGTTAGCTATTCCCGGTGTCACTAGGAACAGCCCCTTTGAGCAAGAAAGGGAGAGGAGGTCCAATACAGTAGTGTGATTCTATAGAGAAGGCCATTCTTCTCCCTTATAACATCATTAAATACGTGCTACTACTCTCTGGGTCATTCAGCTTCATCATCTCCCAAATAATTTAGCTCTTTCTAAAAAGATATATAAATGTATATGAGCACAATTTCATTTAACTTTTTGCCTTTAGCATAAGTATAAAAATATAAAGTGTCAATGCTCCAAGTGATTTCCTCTGGGACTTTAATATATTTACCAGATGCTTGTACTGTGCCATAGTCTGATGGACAGTGTGTCTTGGTTGACATTTCTTCCTGCTATTTTGCACAGGTTGGTTCAAAAAGGTTTTTTAAAAAAAGTGACAGTTAAGCATATCAGTATTCCTTGATCCAACTCAAAGCAATGCTTAGCATTTTATTCACATTTTTCCCATCGTATGTCTATAGATTCTCAATTTGTTAATGATGGTTTTCCATTATCATTCAAGAGACATTGCCTCTGATATTCTTAAAAGGAAAAATATAATCACATAAAATCATATAATAAAAACAACCAGTTTCCCATCCAGAAACCCACAGACTAACTAACACATAGTCACTATGTGTATTTTGTCTTTGTGCATTTGCTTAGTTTTGCTATGAAGGGGTATGTCTTGATGGGTTTGATTATATTTTCCATATTTTATAATTGCTTCTATATTTTCCATATTTTATGATTACTTCTGAGATGTCAGAGAATACACGCAAGTAATCTGACTGAGAGATGGGATAAATCTATTTCATCAAAATGTTTAGGAAAGATAAAAAAAAATCAGTCACCAGAAAAATGTTAAATCAATCAACAGATGCTAATATTGGGTATTTGGGTATGGGCTGTCTACATATAATAATCTATACATAATCTGGACTATGATTCTTTCTAAGTGCAAAGCATTCAGAATAGACTTTTAAGATTATTTGTGATTACCACTCAGGATTTTAAAATTATATTCTTGCCTTTATTTATTACATTAATTAGGACTTAGTTACTATTCCCAAATTCTCAGGAAGTAACTTTCCCATTCAAGTTATTCATTGAATCTGTATTAGTCACCAAATGATTGCATGTTAGTCATGAAATGACACAGTGATTTATTTATTTGTTGGGGGGAGGGGTGCTTAGATCCTTTCCAGGTTTAAAATTATAAGATGGACAAGGAAAATGATCAGCAAAAGTAAACTGACAGTAATATTAGGTGTGTTTGTTAATTCTAATCATTATGCTTCCACAGCGAAGGTCACATCTATGACTTTTAAAGTGGAAATGAAAGTTTAAGTTTGGAATGAGAGCACATCAGTGTCAATGAAGAGAGCCAGGGCCCCTGAGGAAAGTTTTCATCAGAGTGGAAAGCAAATAGGGAAGTCAGTCTCACCCAAACCTTTTTCTTCCAGAGGTGAAGTGAGGCTTATGGTAGTAGTACCATAAGAGTTTGATCTTGAGCTCTCTTGACATGATTTTTGAGACAAATTATGAGTAAAGTGGTATGGTCAGGAGAAAGACATCAAGGAGAACAGGGAAGGCTAATTTAATTGCTTTTGTTCCTCAGTGACATAGCTTAAATTGAGCTTGCATTTCTGAGAGCACAGGGATATTTGCATGCTTGGATTTTTATAAATGGGAAATGAACTCAAAGCACTTGGCCTACAGATAATGTATCATTCTATACTTGAAGGACAAAAAATACAAGAGGGAGTCAAGGGAATCTGAAAATTTTTTCCTCTTTTGCTCATTTTCTCCAGATATGAGGGGGTGGTGGTGATAAGGTCAGCTTAAGTGTAAAATGAAATATAATAAATACAATACAAAGATAAAAAAATGTGGAGAGTCAAAATGCATGTACCTAAATATATGTTCTTAAGAAGAGCACTATCTTGTGGCTATAAAGGAAACCAGTTCACTTGATGTTTCATTTATTAATATATTAAACAAAGACATATTAAAGATCCTTTTGAAATGGTTCATACCAAGACAAATTCTGGCACAAAATGTTTTATTGAAGATGCTCTGTCTATACGACTGAATCTGTGAAAAATCAGGGAAATATCAGAGTAGTGATTTTAAGCTGTTGTAGAAAAATTAAAAAAAATTTGGAACAACTCCAATAATATTCAAGGATTGAAAAACTTGGAACTCTTTCCATTAAAAACCTGGTAATACCGTGATTTCCTGGAAGTGGACATAATTAAAACATATTAAAAAAAGGCAATTCACACTCTGCTTGCAAATTCTCCCACACATTTAGATGTTACTAGAGTTGATTTCTTCTGCATTTGATCTTGTTGTCACTGTCTTCTATGATCATTGCGATTTTATTCATGTCCAACTGAATCTAAGTAATGAAAATTTAATAAAATCTGTTATCAATATAATGAAAAATATAACTTTGCTATAGAGGTAAATAATTAAATACTTGTGAAACTCTGAGTCATAATTCGGGGGAGTTTGTAAGCAATATAATATAAGCAAATTTTGAATTTGTAAAATTCAAACAAATGAAACATCAATAAATGTGAGCTATTGTTGCAACTTGAGGGGTGTTTACTAAATAGCATTATTTTCATGCTCTGGTTGGAATCAATTAAGAGACACAGGGATCAGACAGATGGAGATCAAGAGAACACCAAGAATGCTGATAAAGGTTAAATGGGAGAAATTGTCTTTCAGTCTGTTAGCCTTGTGGGCTGGCTCAGATTACACCTGAAATTGAACTTGTCCACTCAGTTTCAAGTGTTGTGGAAACTTACACTCCTGCATGCGGTCCTGACCCTGCAAAGCTTTCAGGAAGGTGATGCAGCATGTGTTTTCTTCTAGCAGGTGTACCAGAGAGAGAATGGGGCTGGGTCCCATTTGTAAATTCTCTGCTCTCGGCCTTACCCATGAGAAAAGTTCATCTTCCTTCTCTAGGCAAAAGTAAATCTAAGAACAGAGAGAAGTCCATATTTAACTCTATTGGAGGTGTTATTATTATTGTTTACTGATATTTAAAATATAATAGTAATAACAGTATCCTCATGAGATTTCTTTTTTATTTTTTACCTTTTTTTTTTTTTAAGATTTATTTATTTGAGAGAGAGAAAGGGAGCACACACACAAGTCAAGGGAGGAGCGGCAGGAGAGAATCGCAAGCAGACTCTGCGGGGCTTGCAGCCCAGTGCCCTGCTTGGTCTCCCAACCCTGAGATCATGACTTGAGCCTAAACTGAAAGTCTGTGCCTCAATCAACTGAGCCACCCAGGTGCCCACTTCTTGAGATTTCTAAACATATCCATATTTGGAATGAGATAGATGAAGCAGCTTCATGTTTTCAATTTCAACCAGGTGGTTTCAGTTTGACTACTAGAGCAAATAGTGATAGGACAATTGTTACTTCATATTACCTTCTCCCATGAGTATTCTACTAACTTTACTACAAAAAGATAATAATTAATAAATGTTTTAGCCATTGTTATTAAGGGCTTAACAACTAGACATAAAACTTTAGATTCCTTTGTCTGCTCTGATAGGTATATACCAACAGAAAGGATGGGGATATGCAAAATAGACAGTACATTTAAGTCTTTTCTACAGGATGTCCTCAAAGACCTTTCCTTCTCTTCTACTTTTGAGATGATGGAGTTCAGAAGGCAATGAGAAAAGCCTATGTTGCTTCATTAAGAATAGCTGCGGGGCGCCTGGGTGGCTCAGTGGGTTAAAGCCTCTACCTTCAGCTCAGGTCCTGATCCTAGGTCCTGGGATCAAGGCCCGCATTGGGCTCTCTGCTCAGTGGGAAGCTTGCTATCCCACCCCCCCTCCCCGCCCACCTGCCTCTCTGCCTGCTTGTGATCTCTGTCTGTCAAATAAATAAATAAAATCTTTTTAAAAATTGTCTATTTGGTTTGCTAAATCTTTAAAATGCTAGGTGATGCTGACACAAAATTTATAGATTATTGTCTTTATTTTTAAGAAAATTGTTATTGTCTGCCTGTTGCAATTTCGACTGTATTTAATCTAATTGTTTAAAAAGAAATATATTTATGTAGCTGTGTGCTACTGTGTGCTTAGCTTTCAGGTTGCCTCTTCACATATTTCTTTGGTGTCTCTCATTATTAGCTCCCAGAATAACTTTATAAGAAGAATGCAAAAAAAAAAAATAGATCAAATACAACTTCCAGCTATAACCATCTCCTCATGTTCCATCTCTTGAAGAGAAATGTTATTCTTTCAATCGATAGAGGCTACCCTACACTTGCCCCTTGCTTGATGCTTTACTTAGTTTATTAACATCAGTTCAGACTTGAGTCCTGGTTTTTGAGTCCGCTCAATTCTATCCTGCATCAGTGTCCAACAGTACCAGGTCCAAATGTAAGAACAGTTTGAAATAAGCTTTAAATTGTCATTGAGGGCACCTGGGTGGCTCAGTGGGTTAAGCTTCTGCCTTCAGCTCAGATCATGATCTCAAGGTCCTGGGATCGAGCCCCGAATCAGGCTCTCTGCTCAGCAGGGAGCCTGCTTCCCTCTCTGTCTTTGCCTTCCTCTCTGCCTACTTGTGATTTCTCTGTCAAACCAATAAATTGAAAAAAAAATCTTAAAAAAAAATGTAATTGAAATCTCAAGGGCAATATCCAGAGGTGAGGGACCACTCCTCCTCCTCCTCTACACCATTATTTGGAAAAAATGGTAGGACCTTCACTAAACAGTGAATAAACTGCTCGGGGAATTATCTATAGCTGGGTGTTGAACTCAGCTGCCGCAAAGAGTTTAATAAAAATTGATCCCAAACCGGAGACACCTGTTCAATACCCGAGGCTATCCCAACTCTTAATATGATCCTTGGTAGTTATTTAAATTCTTTCAGGTTACCCTAGTTATCTCATTTAAAAAAGAGAGGTGAAATAAGCTATCTATAATAGCTATCATTTATTGAATACTGTCTAAATTTCTCTACATTATTTATATCTGTTATATCATTTAATTTAATAATTGTGTGAGAGATGTATTAGTATTATTCCATTTTACATTTGAAGAAACAGAATCTTAGAGAAGCTAAAATATTCTCATGGGCATATGCCTAGTGAATGGTGGAGGCAGAATGCAAATTTAGGTCCATCTGTCTTCAAAGTCTGTGCTATAGGGATAAGGCTCTAGTTTATGTTAACATTCTATGATTATTGGTTATTTGGGTGGTGTGTGTTGTCTTTGGGAAGCAATAAAATGTTTTGGTACAAAGGTGACCTAGAATCTTTTGCAGTACTTAAGTACTTTAAAACAAAAGAAGCCATATATATATATATATATATATATATATACACACACACACACACACACACAGTGTTTTTAAAATAGGCTATAAGGTAGATGTATTTTAATCTGTACACTTTCTTTTAGATTGGAAGCTTGTTGTAGTCCTATTTCCAGAATAAATATAGAAGAGGACTTAGTATCTTAGTATATTACAGCGCCTGAATATAATTTGGGGCTAATTGAAAAAGGCAAGGAAATCATCCCTGATTAAATTTGCAAATGGCTGTCTGGAGAACCATTATAATTTATGAGGATTTGTTGCTCAGAGAGTAAATAATACCAGTGACAGCATTTCCTCAGAGAACAGAAGATCAAATCTGTTGCAAACTAAGTGCCAATACTTCCTCTCAAAAACACAGTGAAAGAGACAGAGGTAATAAATGATGCTCCATTTACTGCAGTGCTTATGACCCTCCCGGCTGCTTGACAGCAGAGGGACAGCATTTAACCCTTGCAGTGTGCTTGAGCTACATATTCCTGCTTCATCCAACAGCCCCACATTCTCAGGGCATAACTGAATAAGAGACGTTGTCTAGGCAAGTGAGCCCCATAAAGTCACACCTGGTAGTTCTGGCATATAGAGATATGTTTAGAAATTTCATTTTGGGGGGCCTGGGTGCTGAGTCATTAAGTGTCTGCCTTCGGATCAGGTCATGATCCCAGGACTCTGGGATCAAGCCCTGCATCGGGCTCCCTGCTCAGCGGGAAGCCTGCTTCTCCCTCTCCCACTCCCCTTGCTTGTATTCCCTCTCTCACTGTCTCTGTCAAATAAATAAAATCTTAACCAAAAAAAAATTTCATGTAAAAATCTTTTTATTTTTTTCGTAATAACGATAACAAGAATCTCCATGGCATGCATTACAGCAATACTGTGTTGGTGTCTTTTAGCAAAATGACAGGCATTCTGCAATTAGCATTTGTGAGTTTCTGATAATGCAAACTGCACGATGAAATTCAGAATTTGTGGTCCTATATTTCAGAGCTAACCCCAAAAATCCGAGGTGCAGATTCTAGCAGATTTAATTCTACCTTTAGCTCTCCTACAGCATATAAATTGAAAGCTAGGCAACTTGTCATTCAAATGAGTTATTAAAAATTGAGACCCTGGATCTCACCACTTTAGAATCTGGTGGTGTCAGCACATATTAAGAACAATTTATGAAACGTGGAGACCTGTTGGTCAAATGTTAGCCATATATACTGGGGTTGCCATTTTAATTACTACATGTCCTTTTTTAAATAGGCATTTATTATATGAAATAAATTATTGTTCTGCTTGAACAGCAATATCTGGCCCTTATTGATATCTTATTACATTGCTTTAATAATCATTTGACATTTAGCATTTCATAGCTAACAATGAAATGCAGTGATTCATATCTCTTGAATGGATGATAAAATCCTAGAGGGAAGTCATTATGTTCTACATTCACTTTATTAATTGATTAATTAAACTGACACAACGTTAGACTGTAATGGGATTAGTAAATACCAAAAGACTGATGAGCCAAAGTTTACCCTTAATAGGTACAGCAGTATATATTTGTTAGTTGTATTTTTTTTGGGGGGGGGATTTGACATAAAATGAAATGATATATGTAAAACATGGAATATAGTGTTCATAATAAAATAGATGATATAATATATATGGTTTCCTGTCTTTCATTTTATTAGTTCTCAAAAAAGTCTGCGTATGGAGACATGCACACACAATTTTCTCTCTCAGCCAAGATGTTGATTTCATGCAGGTGCACTAGACGCAAGATAGTGTCATTACAGGTAGTAATACAATAAGCCTTTTGTCTACTAATAGCCAACTCTGAAACCTGCATAAACAGGCTAAGAAAGTAAGAAAGAAGTGTAATCTCCTTGCATGGAGTCAGGAAAAGAGGATCACAATCAATTCCTTTCTTGAGGGAAAATATAACACGGGTCCAGCTTCAGGAGGAAAAAAAAAAAAAAGCTGGTTTCTAATTTTGCATTTTACAACGATTTGTCCAAATTTTGTTTGGTTGATTGCACTGAATTGTCTTGTTTTTGAAAAACAGCAACAGCTTAAAAGGAAGCTCTCTGCAGGAGAAAAAAATACGCTTCAGGGAAGAAGGGTAGAAAAAGGAGAGAAGGCATTATTAATACAGCTAGTTATATGATTATTCTCTCTACAGTTTGTTTCTTCGGAGTCCACTGGCAGCTTTTTGAACTCACTTTGTGGGCCACAACACTTAATAGATTAGTAAGTCATCAAAGCAGTCTCCATTACACAAAATTAGCAGGATACACCTGCAGCAAGGAAATAAGGTAATAAACAAACAGACATGGACACAGAGGTCAGCAATACTTGAGAATTAATTCTGCTTCATCGTATGCCATGTGCGCAATAATTCAGAGTAAACGATAATATATTACACCCCGAGAAAATAAAAGCCTAGTCGGTGCTTGACTTACACGAGCAAAACAAGCTTACAGTGCATGGGTCTGTGTTGTTTGGCAAGTAGTCAATAAAACTGTACCTTATGACTTTCTCTCCTAAAGGTTCTAATCAAAACAATTTATTTCAGGCGTGTAAACCCTGCTTTTCAGACTGTAGCTATTGTCAGCATATGCAGAGGCATCAGCAGCCGCTGATGCGATTTTTGGATTGAGAGTCTCAGAGCTCCCCCATCTGTCTCAGGAATGGTTGGATTTCGAGCTCGATCAATACAGCATGTCAACTCTAGTGCGAGGATTCCCCCCCTAACCTTTATACCAGCAATTTCCCTGCATCCAAAGCTTGCCCAGTGTAAAAGCAGTATCTGAGGATATTATGCAAAGTGGCTGGATCTGATAGAGCTCGGAGAACATTAGCTACCAGGACACTAATTGCTGGAGGCCAAGCATTCAGACATTACAGCCCATTTGAAATCTTAAACGCCAGCCATGAAAAGAGAATATCTTTTCAGGCTAGATGTTAACTTGCTTGCCTCTATGATCGCGAGGCGGTGGGCAAAAATGAGAAAGAGTTCTGTAAACAAAGCTACCGTTTATTTTTGTGTGAGAGTAATCGGGCGGCTCTGGCTGCTTCTTTGAATGTATTTCTCTCTCATCAGCCGTGGGAGAAAAGAATTGAATGTGATGTGTTTGTCTTAGTAAAAGGTATAACTAGATCCTGGAGGGAGACAAAGTGTTTTGCTTTGTTTCTGCTCCAGTTCTCTACTGAGAAATAAAACCAAGAGGATTCAATTCTTTTCCTTGCAATGGACTCGCAGCTGCTCTGACTCACTGCTCAGAGCCACAGTGAGCGGATTGTTGTGTATCACTGCCCCTTAGTGGTTGGCCAACAGCAAACCTTTAACACCTACTGAACACTGCAGGATCGCAGGTAAGTAGTTTACGCGGGCTTCCCTGTTTCTTAGTGTGGGCAACAGAGACTTAATATGCCTGCCTATCGCTTTCTAAGATGATGTGTTTCTCCTGGTCAGTGGAATTGCAGAGGAAAGGGCATGTACTCTGGGGTCAAACGCATCTAGAATGATATTTCCCTGCTATGAGAGCATAAGCAAGTTGCTTAACCCCTTTCTCTTTCCAGCATGGAATTAGCTACTACCCACATAAACCCACGTTGTGGGATTAGCTGAGATGATGCAGGAGAACAACTAGCAAAATAGCTGATACGGGTCTTGGCCTCTGTGATGATCAAATGTAGAAAGCATGCAACTCACTATTTTGTGAAACCAAGACAATGTACGCATGTCATGGAAACATCACTATGGTCCCTGTGGAATTACAAGTGGAGTTTGCCTTGAGGGGTCACCTCAGGGAAACTAGAGCACAGTGGTTCCTGTATCTCACCCAGACTGTACGTTAATTTAATTATTGTGGTTTGTGGTTAGATTACGGTAAGGTGAAGTAGGCTTTTATTCAGTTCGCCACCTATTTATTGGTAGCCTCCTGCTCTGTACAGTCAATGTGCAAAGGAAAAAATTGAGTATCAGTGGCTCGGAGGAGCAACTTCTAAACAGTGGAAGAGAAAGAGATACAAACGTGTCTATATAAAAATGAGACTCTGCCAAACTAAGCATGTATATGGGGTCCTGGGTGGCTCAGCTGGTTAGCATCTGACTTCAGCTCAGGTCACTGTCCCAGGGTCATGGGATCCAGCCCCACATCAGGCTTCCTGCTCAGTGGGGGATCTCCTTCTTCCTCCCCGTCTGCTCCTTCCCCTATCTATGCTTGGCTCTCTCTCTCTTTTTCATAGAGTAATAAAATCTTTAAAAAATAAATGAATAAACATGTGTAGTAAGTGCTATGGGAATGTAGGAGGAAAGGTCATCGGCAACCTCGGTAATTTTCACAGAGTTTGTATTTGTAGAGGTACTTGATGTAGTAATTTTAGACTTGGCTAAACAAGAAGAAAACATTCGAAGTAAGGACAATAGCAAGGATAAGTAATTTACCGGGAGGGGAAAAAAGGTATTGAAAGAATAATTTAAAAACCAAGTGTGGCATGGGCCCCTGGGTGGCTCAGTGGGCTAATTGTCTACCTTTGGCTCAGGTCATGATCCTGGAGTCCCAATATCGAATCCTGCATTAGACTCCCCACTCAGGGGGGGAGTCTGCTCCTCCCTCTCACCCTCTCCTACCAGCTCACTCTCTCTCACAAATAAATAAATAAAATCTTTTTAAAAAGCAAGTGTGGCAAAAGCATAAGCCATGTGTTAGGAATAACAACCAATAAAGATGAGCAGGGTAGATTTTGAAGAGCCTTGATCTCTATGCTGAACTTTTACATACTGTATTCTATAATAAGAAATCACGGGGGAACATGTTTTACATCTTGGGACATTTTCTTTATTTTGGTTGAAAAAAGCAATATTTAAAATGAATTCCCCAATAGCATCTTTCATATCAGAGACAAATATTTTATAGGCATTTTCAAGGTTATCTATTATTATTTAACAATATTCACTTACATCTTCTTTAAAATGTTGGTATAATACAAATAGCAATAAAATCTAACTCTTATGGATTCTTGTCACAACCAAATCTCCCATTGGCCTATCATTTGATTTTCCCATTGCTAATGATAGCTCTACATGAATATTATTCTCCCCTCCTAAATAATTATATTAGGCCCAGACAAAACAGGTCACTGGAAACACCTTGAACACCTAACTGGGATCATTCTACACATAAAGTAAAACATTTGGTTTTCTTATGAAGATGTAAAAATTATCAAGTAACATTGAAGGATGAATGACAAGTCCCAAAGAACCATAGGACAACATATCAGCTAAACCTACAAATACACCCAAATATCAATTTCTGTTAATATCATTAGCACTACTCAGGTCTAAGACACCATCATTTCTCCCTTGGACTACCTCATCAGCTATAATTGTTATAAACATAAGCCAGCCAACTGAACTTCCAGTTTATAACTCTCTTTTGATTCCTAGCATCATCAAAAAATACTGTACATGTTCATATCTCATAAGGTCTTTACAACATCTTTATAACATCTGCATTGTGTTCCCATGCTGCAATGCTACAACTTCGCTTCACCCCTCAGGTTTTCTTATTCTTCTAACAATTCTCCTCTTTTCCACCAAAGGGCCCTTGCTTTCTCTTACCTTTTCTACAGCACTGATCTCATGTATATTTCAATTTACCCTTCATTGAAGTTTTTATTTAAAGACATCTGTAGGGGGGCACCTGGGTGGCTCAGTGGGCTAAACCTCTGCCTTTGGCTCAGGTCAGGATCTCAGGGTCCTGGGATCAAGCCCTGCATCAGGCTTTATGCTCAGCAGGGAGCCTGCTTCCCTCTCTCTCTTTCTGCCTGCTGCTCTGCTACTTGTGATCTCTCTCTCTTGTCCAATAAATAAGTAAAATCTTTTTAAAAATTTTAAAAAAGACATCTGTAGGGAGAATTGTCCTACCCATTCATTCTCAGGTGGCTTCCTTCCCCACTTTCATCATTCTCTATGTTCCATCACATCTTGAATTTTATTTCTTTCTCCACACTTGTTGTAATAATAAATTACTGTAATTCTTATATATTTACCTTGTATAGTCTGTTTCACCAGTGAGAGTCATTTGTATTATTTCCTTTTGCATCCTCAGTACTTCCACACAGTGCAGGCAGCTGTGTTTGTTAAATGTTTACTGAATGAATGAATGAATGAATGCACTAACCAATGAATGAATGACTCACTAAAGCCCAAGTCAGATGAGAAGAAAAATGAAATAGAAAGCCACTGAGATGGTAAAGCCAACAGAGAGAATCAAGAGAGGGGAGATAACTGACTAAGGAAAGCATTAGGGGCACACATATCAATAATGTAAGATAGGAAAAGTGGAGACATAGCCTGTATCCACATGGCCATATTTACAGCCCGCAGTCCGTTAAATTCAGTATGCCAGGGGATGAGTCAGAGTGCTTGGGATTTATCTTCCTCCCTGTAACTGCATAGGCTGTGGGGAAACAGCCAGAGGAAGTGTGAAAAGTCCACATAAGCCACCCATACTCTGAGGTAGCTGGGATGAGAGGCGAGACACACTCCTACAGCAAAGTGGTGGCACCGGGAACATCAGCGGAACACTGCAGCATCTCCCCGTGGGTCCTATAGCAGAGTTCCAGCAAATGTAAGAGCAAGGAATTATCTTATAAGAAAACCTGCCATTAGGATATATGATTCTAATTTTAACAAGCTGGGTTTTGTTATCAGAACTCTGCTCCTTAGAGAAAGGAGAGAGGTTAGGCAATGAGGTGAAACTCAAAGTCCTAAGGAAAAAAAAAAGAAGAAAGAAAGAAAAAAAGAGGCAAAGGTAAAAAAAAAAACATATATATACACATATATATGTATATGCACACATATACATATATATGTGTATATATGTATTTTTTTTACCTTTTCCTCTTTCTTTTTTTCATATATATATATATATATATACTGTGCATGTTGTTACTATGAGAATTCAGTCAGGAGGGTAAACCTGAAGCCAGTAAAACCAGAATGAAGAAATAAAGTCAGAGTTGGATTGTTGCTTTATGTATTTCTTTAAACAACAAGACCTTTATTCACATGTTTCAGGTGGGAAAGGAGCAAATTGTTGCAATCTAGTCCAATTTGTTCTTTTGATTTTTATTATTCCTGTGGCAAATGATATTGTCTGCAAATGACTAAAAAAATAACATATTAATAGTGACAAACTTCAGTACAGACACTCTCTCTTATTTGGCTGAGAAACCTATGGGAAGAGCTGCTGGTTGGGAAAATGGGTCTGTGTGGCCCAGAATGCTAATATAAATGCTGATCTACTGAATCTGTGAGAACCACGCAGAATGAATAGTAACACAGGGTATTGGAGGTTTTATGCAGGAAAAAAATGCCTGTGATTAGAGATAAGTTCATGGGGAATAAAAGAATGTGGAGGCAGAATTACAGACTTAGTACAGGAAAATAGATTAAGGTTGAGAAAAACTAAGATAAAAAGAGATTTGGCAAGAGGCTGAAATGCTTTAAATCCATGCAAATAACCGACAAGGGGGAAAGTGAATATGCTGGAAGAACAAAAGAATGTATTTTAGAGCAAGACAAAGATCAGATACGGGGACAAAACGTTAAGAAACTGCCCACATCCTGATTTTTAAGTTATCTAAGAGTACAAATTGACTTAAACATGTTCTGTTTAATGTACAATAAAAACAATAACCAAGCAAATAATATTAATAGAGCAAGCAAGGAAAATCAGAGTGACCTTGGTTAGCAATGTTATGGAAAAGAATGGAAGGGGTTTTTGGTTTAAAAAAAGAATTCATTATAAATCTTGAGTGGAGCCTGTAGGAGGAAATTTTTATTTTATGCCCTTTTAAGTTTGCATAAGACAAGTATTGATTTTGCCATATATTTTTGGAAGGTGGCACTACAGGCCAAGATTAAATCCTTATGGACACACTACAGGGAAACCGAGTGACAAAACCTCAATGCTGAGAAGCACGATACCATCTCCAACACCTACTCCTGAAACACCATAAACTCTGTATCCTGCATCCCAAGTGATTCAACAAGGAAGGTACTAACCTGAAGTTTCTATAGATGTGCTTTGGAAATGGGGAGGTTGAAGATTTTTGAATAACTTAAAACCATAAACACACTGAAGGAGAACAGGGTCTATTGCTGTCATCACTTTTTCAAAGGGGTCTCAACTCAAAAGTTTCAGAAGCACTGAATGGTTATGAAATTATGATATAAAAACTTAATCTAATGTTTAAATCAGTATGATTATAGATTATTTACAATGCATAACATATGGAGATCACATATATATGTGTGTATAATGTGAAAATATATAGTTATACATAATCTGTATATTTGTAAGCATTAGTTTGTTTTTATATAATCTTTCTATCACCATTCATATATATAATAACTTGTGGAACTGAGAATAATTTCTGCATTATTTTAGTAACTTATACATGATCAATAAAGGGTCATCAATAAAGATACTCGATAGATAGATAACTGTTTTCCAAAAGCATATTCAAAACCTGTGTTTTTTTCCCTCTCTCAAACATCCCTAAATATAGATGATGGCTGTGCCTAATACAACTAACATAACTGTTTTGCTCCAATTAAAATTCAATTAATGTCTTTATTAATTAAGGTTAACATAGTTCTATCACTCATTCGATCATCACTTGAAGATTTTAAGATTAAATTATTAAATGTTTTATGTGCATTTTATGTTCTTACTTGGCTTGATCTTCTTTTTCTTGAGATGGCCAGAAATACTTTCATCTGGAAAAAGCTTGCCTCTCTAAGGGCATAAATCCCAGGCAGAAAAATGAAGGTCTTGATTCAGCTGTCTGTAAAACCATACAGCTAATTAAACTAAACAGCTATTGTGTTGCTATAGCACAATAATGAATCATGGAATAAGGCTAAAATCCTAGAATAGAGAAGTTTCTGCTCTTAGTGAAGTCAAAATGTGTGAATTTGCCATAACATTAACATTGATTAAAAATTTGAAGCAGTGGTATCCAGTATTTCTTTTACCAATTTTGTAAAGGATGGGTAGTAAGTTTAAACAACTGCAACATAAATGCATTTGTTCAGAAAAAATAAGTGAGAATTCTGAAATATGGAACAAATATTTTAAGATTGTATCCTTGCCTGTTTCAGTTACAAAATAAATGTCTTCATGACCTTCACCTTGCAGAGAAAACTTAGAATTTTATGAGGGCTCTACTATATGTAAGCTAAAAAGATTCAGCTAATTTTCTGTTGCCAAATAAGAATTTGGACAGACCTCTGAAGACTCTATAACTAAACATTTTTCAGATAAAGCATCTCTGGGATTTTAAACTCCAAATTTTCTCTTAGGTACATGTCTCAATACAATGTTCAAGTAGAAAATACTTACATCTACTTCCCCAAAATGCATTTCCTATAAAACTGCATTTTTATCAAAATGATAGGAAAGAAAACTCTTGACTTACATTTTAGGTATAATTGGTAGAATGTTATACTTACATATAGAAAATTTGAAAAACTCGAGAATTCTTAGCAGTAGGAAAGTGTGTTTTGCAGGTTGTAGGCATTCTATCAAAATATACCAGATAAGGCTTTCTCTGCCATATTGTTCTCACCTGAGCATGATTTCACTGTGATTCTATATTTAATCCTTATTTTGTCTATTAAAGTACAATAAATGCCAAAAAAGTGGAGAAAATATTAACAAAACTGTACAAAATTTAGCAAAGCAGATGGGAAAAGTAATTGTCAGGGAAAACATGGTCCTGCATGTAAAATGACTACTTGCTAATAACCATATTAATATTTTGGAGACCAAGTAGCAATGTCTTAAAGCAATTTACATCTTTACCTGATAGTTTGATAACTTGTTTTTCAGCATTATACAAAGTGTACACTGGATACTGTTTGAGCACTTTAGATATACATGTAGCACTTTATAATGTTTCTCTTTAACTAATGAAAACCTGGATCCCTGTTAGGATTTTGGGGCAGAAAATCTATTGGTAAAGAATAATGTGGGTAGTGACTGATTTTGGTCCTTCAAACATTGAATTTCAAATACCTTCATGGATGTTTTTCTTTGGACTCTAACATCATTTTTCTTAAAACAGATTTTAATTTCTTCCAGATTGCTCTTGTTGCACCATGACCAAAAACAATACATTGTAGCAAGACAGCGATGACTTTCTATAGCTGTATAGTGCTATATAGTAAAGGTTACAGTGTAGGGAAGAAGATCTCTGCTTCTTCCCTAGAAGAACTATCTTATGGAAGAGAGTTTAACACCATAGTCTCCTCAAATACTGACCTACAGCCCATGACAATGGCTTATTTTACCTAAGAGACTTTGTAAGTTTGGGTAATTAACTTTGTAAATTTCCCAATCCTAGGGAGATTATGTCATATGGAAAGCAAGAGTAAGTATCCTTGACCAAGTTCAGATAAAATCTAAGAAATATACACATAAACTGTTGTTAGGAGGTGAACAATTTCACCTAAAATTACTTTAAACCTATGATAGGATGAGTGGTAGAGTTGATTAATAGTAAAATTACTAATTAATAATAAAATTAATTGTAAGATAGCAACAGTAAATTTATCAAAAATTCTTAGGCCAGATTTGAAAAGAAGCCTTCATTTTAGATGTCAAACAAACACAGAAATATGTTTAATGTTATTGGCATTCCCTATTGTAAGGAGATTTTTAGAGATGTCTGCTTTCCAAAGTATATCTTTGGCATGCATAGTGACATAAGGAGGAAAGAATGTTCTATTTCTTGATTATGCAAATAATGACATTATCTTCTTAAATTCGTCTCAGTACTGGGTCAAAATCAAGTTAATAAAGAAAAAATGGTTAAAATATGAACAAAAATTTTAAAAATTAAGACATTATTATGTAATATGACTAATAATGACTCTTATACTAGAACTTCCATCCCATGTTCTTCTATACATCTGTCTTTCTTCCCCTTCCTTCATCCCTTTCTTCCATTCTCCTCTCTCTTTTCTCCTCTCTCTCTCTCAATTGTAATTCTGTATCCTGGAAACAGAGATTCTTATCCTTAGCACTGAAAGCAAATTTTTATCTCTTCCCCTGCAACATTATGGCTATAGAAACAAAGTACTTTTAATGTAAATATTAAAATAAAATTTGGTACAGTATTTGAACTCCATTGCTTTTGGTAAATGAGCTTTTATAAATGTTTTAAGGTTCTTCATGAGGAGCATTTTCATCCAAATAAGGAGAGACTAAGCTTTAATATCCACTTGTTTGGATGGAGAGTTCTTTAAAAAAAAAATTCCTACTGTGAAATTGCTAAAGGTACTCAATAAACAATGTAGTATAGTGACACTATACTAAATGCGTTAGCACATGTTAAACTCAAAGAGGTTTATTAGCCAGGAATATTAATTTCATCTTTCCATATTTATAATTTTCCTTTGTTTTCCTTAAGTTCTTGGACTTAGATCAGTGGTTCTTTATTTTATTTATTTATTTATTTATTTATTATTTTTTTTAATTTATTTTTTTTCCCAATTTATTTATTTTCAGAAAAACAGTATTCATTATTTTTTCACCACACCCAGTGCTCCATGCAAGCTGTGCCCTCTATAATACCCACCACCTGGTACCCCAACCTCCCACCCCCCCGCCACTTCAAACCCCTCAGACTGTTTTTCAGAGGTTCTTAAAATTATTCAATGGGTCTAGGAGCTGGAAGTCACAGTGCGTTTTGTGGACCACCATCGAAATACTGAGATACTCAGTGTACTTTTAAATTCCACATAGACAATTTTGTGGCATACTCAATATCATTTTATACAGATATAATATAAATAAGATGAAATGAGAGTCAATGTTCTAAGACAAATGTATTTGGAAAAAAAAACACATTTTAAAAAAAATATCTCCATTAGGTTATTTTTTTCTACAAATTTGGAAGAGACTCATTATTCAATTACAGCAGCAGAACACCTTGATCCTGCTAATGGAACATGCTCGGCATGATAATTATTTAAAAACTATCTTTCTACATTAACAGACTTTGAAAAAAGACCAGGAAGTAAAGAACATTACATGACTCTAATCAACACAAAAATTAGCTGGATATTTAAATATATAAAATTCATGGCACATTGCACAATTTATGATCTAAACAAGATGTTTTAAGCAGAGTAATTCCCTTAAAACTGCTCAGTAATATTAATAAAGTCTGCATATTTAGACATTCTTCGGGCAATAATTTACACAAAAAATTTTGATATGATAAGCAGTGGTTGAATAATTTTGTTTTCTTTTTTTTTTTTTTTAAAGATTTTATTTATTTATTTGACAGAGAGAGATTACAAGTAGGCAGAGAGGCAGGCAGAGAGAGAGAGAGAAGGAAGCAGGTTCCCTGCTGAGCAGAGAGCCCGATGCGGGACTCGATCCCAGGACCCTGAGATCATGACCTGAGCCGAAGGCAGTGGCTTAACCTACTGAGCCACCCAGGCGCCCTAATTTTGTTTTCTTTTGTAAAAAGATAAAACAAAAATCTAACAAATATGCATGAACTCATTAAATAACTGAAGTGCAGTTTTATAGAAATACCTTTGTGGGGGCATCTGGGTGGCTCAGTCAGTTAAGCATCTGCCTTAAGCTCAGGTCATGATCCATGAGTGCCAGGATTGAGCCCTGCATTAGGCTCTCCACTCAACAGGGAGTCTGCTTCTCCCTCTGACCCTCCCACCACTTGTGCTCTCATAAAATCTTTAAGAAAAAAAACAAACAAAGAGAAAAAATGCCTTTCTTAAAATAGTGCAAAGTGCTATTTTGTGAATTGATTAGTGGCACAGGGCATTTTCAGATCATCACAGAGCACTGAAGAATATTCTGGCAAAAATCCACGGTCATTTCCCTTCTAGAAAAGTTTGGTAAATTTAGAATAATTTATTTAAAGTTTAGTTTTTTCCTTTGTTAGTAGTCTGTGTCAGGCTGAACTTCTCAAGATGGTGATCAAGTAATTAAGAAATGCAGTTTTTTTTTTACATAAGTAATAGAGAGATTAAATACACAAAAAGAAAATGAGAAGGCTAGGATTATATATATACGTTTTATATATATGTTATATATATACACACACATATAATAAACATACATACATATATTTTTTACTACAAATATACTACTTATTTCATAATTTTCTTTATTACTAAGAACTGGTTGATTTAAAAGTAATCACTAACTGGAATATTTAAAAGGCAGAATTACAGTTATTTGGTGTTAAAAAACCTGAAAGTAAAAAATTTAAGTTTGCAAATGATGAAGTTGAAACTCAAAGAGGATGTGACATGCTCAAAATATGAGCGTGGGAAAAATGCCAGGTCCCATGGCGATTCACAGACCTGTACCCCTGGGGATAAAAATATATGTTTATAAAAAATAAAAAATTTAAAAATAAAATAAATAAATTGGAAAAAAATTTAAAAATAAAAAAAAATAAATAAAAATGCTAGGTCCCAGCTCTCTGCCTCCCAATCAATGTTTCCTCTAGTTTCCCAGACTGTAAACAAATAAGAGTTACATATAAGACTTCTATATTGAATAATGCATTTTTCTTCTACTCTTGGCATGTAAAGACCAGTAATGGAAAGTTTTTCTACAACTCTATTGTTCAGAAAATCAGGACTAGAATTTTAAGCAGTCATTTATTCACTTGTAGAGAGTTATACACATGCAAGATACTATATTGTGGGAATAGACATATCTCCAAAGAAGATAACAATTGGCCAATAAGGATATGAAAAGATGCTTATAGTTAATCATTATAGAAATGCAAGACAAAACCACAGGAAGATACCACCTTGCACCTATTTGGATGGCTTCTATAAGAAGAAAATAAAACAAAATGAAAATCAAAAACAGAAAAAAACAAATTTTGTTGAGGACGTGGAGAAGTTGAATCCCTAATACACTGCTGGAGGGAACTCAAAATGGGGCAGCTTCTGTGGGAAACAGTTTGATGATTTCTCAAAAGATTAAATAGAGAACTACTATATAATCTAGCAATTTCATTTCCAGGTATATACTCAAAAGAATGGAAAGCAAGGTCTTAAAGAGGCACTTGTATATTCATATTTATAGCAACATCCATTATTCACAGTAACTAAAATATGGAAGCAACCCATCAGCAAGTGAATGGTAAGTAAACTACGGCATATATAAGCAATGGAATGTTATTCTGCCTTAAAAAGGAAAGGGGTTCTGACACATGCTACAAGATGGATGAACGTTGACAGACAGATGCATCCGCCCTTTACATTCACACTCTACCCAGATCCTTTGTTCAGAATGAGTGTGCATTTATCTAGCAAGATAATTTTATCAGAAGAAAATACAGACTATTTCAGATTTATTTTATTTTATTTATTTGAGCTAGAGAGAGCATGAGTGGGGAGAGGTCAGAGGGAGGATCAGACTCCCTGCCAAGTAGTGAGCCCGATGTGGGACCCAATCCAGGGACTCCAGGATCATGACCTGAGCAGAAGGCAGTTGCTTCACCAACTGAACCACCCAGGTGCCCCAGACTACTTCAAAATCTTCTCACAATTAACTTCAAATTTTGTTCACTAAGAAAACATTTCCCAAGTACCTTGTCCTCAATGTCCTCTTTAGAAAAACCTGGCATTTTAAGGCATGAGAGTTGTAATATGGAAATAAACAAATACTCATGGTATTACATTTTCTTTATTCTTCATAAATGTTAACTGTCATATAAGAGATATTTCTACACAATATTTTTCAAACTTAAGGGCTGATGTGTTCAAAGGGATTAGAGAATTTTAAATGCAGTTTAACTCAAATGATATTAATTATAGGCAGATACCCATCTATGTTAAATTTGAGAAAAAATTCCATTTGAATTTTGACCTCATCAAAAAGAGTTTCAATACAACTAAGGATAGATTACATAAATTCACTTGCAGAGTAAAAGGACTAAGAGAATTTTTTTAAAATATATTCATTTTTATAAGTTTAAACTATGTCACTGAGAAAAGCAATCAAAAGAGCTTAAATTTTGCAGGTTCAGGTGAAATTTCATTAAGTTCTCTACATGCATTTACGTCCTATTTTCATGTTTTTCAAGAGTGAGAAATACAGGCTGCTCCCACAGTGGGTCTTTCTATCTGGATATCTGATTGCAGAGCTTCAGTGGGATACTAGCTAGTATTCTGAGATACCAACAACAACAAATGAAACTAAATTTGGATTGTATAAGTAGGAAGGGGATTTATTGATAAGATATGGAGGAGTATGACTTCAAAATAGCAGTATGAAGAGCTCTGCAAAACTGCTCCCCAGTGAAATAACCATAAATGGTGAAAATCATGAAAAAAAAAAAAAAAGAAAGTCTTTCGAAATGGTCCCAAAGGCATATAATAAGTGAAGAAACGAAATCTTGGTAAGAATAGCAAGGCTCTGTAGCAGTCAAGTACATCCCACTCACCCCATCACCTTCCCCCACCGTAGAGCTCAGCATGAGGGAAACACCAGTCTGGGCATGTGTTGCTAAGAAGATGGAAACTTTCTTCACCCCCAGTTCCCAACAAGGGATATGGTGCCAACTTGAGAGTGGCAGTACGCCAGCGTTTCCCATGGCCCTTCATCTCTGTATAGTAGAAGCTGAGCTCCAAGTGAATGTTTCTGAGAGGTTAGGGGCTCCTACAATGGAGGTTCTATCCCAGGCTTAGCAGGTCTAGAACCCTGGAGCTGGAGGACACCCAGAAAACTCTCAGGGTGGCAATTAAATTGTGAGAGAAGAAAGCAGAGAATATCAGAGGCTGCCACCCACCATGAACACCCTGCTGGTATAGGGGGGTGTCATTTTGAGAGAAGTATACCATTGCTGTTGTTCTTAACTCAGAGATTCTGCTCATGCAAGAGAGATGGGGCCAAAGAACAAAGAATTCTCAAGTTCTCTCCAAAAGAATTAACCTTATTCTCAACAGAATATGAGAATTAAAATCTAAGGGCATCTCAAAAACAGGAGAAGTTTTGGTGATAAGCAATTAAAAGGAATTTGGCAACTCTATCAGTGTAGCAAACTAAGCTATAAGCTAGCTAGCTGACCAGACAAAACAGGGGTAAAAAAACAGCTGAGATGAGCCTCTTGGAGTCTGGACAAATCTCAAAGATGATTCTCAAAATTAACCGTCAAAAATGGGAAGAACCCAAATGTCTATTAACTGATAAATAGAAAATAAGGTATATATTCCCCAAATAGCATATAATTTTGCAATAAAATGGAACGAATTAACTACAACTACAACATGGATGAACTTTGAAACATTATGCTAAGTTAAAGAAGCAAGTCACAAAATAGCACAGAATATTCGAGATAAACAAATCCATAGAGACAGAAAGTAGCTTTCGTGGATGCCTAAGGCTAGAGGCATTAGAGTTGGGAGAAACCAACGGAGGTGATTGCTATTAGGTACAGGATTTCTTTTTGAGGTGATGGAAACTAGTGTAAAATTGATGTGATGGTTATTGCACAATTCTGTGAATATACTAAAAACCATTGAATTATATGCTTTAAGGCAGTGAACTGCATGGTATGTGAATTTTATCGCAATGAAGCTGCTATGCAAATATTATTTAAATACAGGTTTGGGGGTTCACCTTATCACTGGGGTAACTAGAGAAATAGGCTCTGAAAAACATCAGGAAGAAGAGATGGCCAGGCTACCAAAACCAAGCTGAATGAATTCATAAATTTGAGGTTCTTCATGCTTGCCTACTACAGTCTGCCCTGCCACTACCAGCTCTCCTTGGATATTATATACAAGGACTTCTGTCATTGGTTCCACTATCTAAAGAGATTCTCCACTTTCCTCGTTTATATCATTAGTTGCGGTTTCAAACCACTGAGCGACTCATCTGATTGTTTAAGCTTGCATTACATGCCTCCCAAGCAGAATGTGTAAATACAAAGCCTTTTTTCTCTGCTATATTAGAAGTCATCTTTTTGTCCTTACCAGGTGAGAGTTTCTCAAGCATAGGAAAGGGACTCAGATGATGGGAGGATAAAGATGACAAATACACACAGATAAATGAACATAGAATATACTTATAAGTATACATTATCTTTATTTAAATAGAAATATAGGTTCAACACGATAGTAACTAACTAACCATTACACTTCTTACTATGTACAAGATAAGACACTGTTCCAAGAGCCTTTGGTATTTTAACTCACTGTTTGCATCAATTTTGTGTGAAGTCTGAAAAACAAAGGTCTTTTGATTCAACTCAGCTCTCCAAATGGATCATGATCCGTACTTAGAAATATATTTTTTTTCTCCTAGTCACTGAAAATTTTCTCACTGAAAATAGACAGATTATATAACATTCTGTTATTTTCCTCCTTCAGGGGTTGTGTTTGATGCTAGGAGGGTGTAGGAAGCAAAAGGGAATACAATATAATTCCTGCTCTTAACAAGTTTGCAATATAAATGCATTCCTGCTAAATGAGTGTGCAAAATAACTAAAATAAAAGAAAGTCTTCTCAATAAAAAGAAGTTTCTCAAGGAATAGAAACATTGTCTTCCAAAATAAATGTCATGCTTACTTCAATTAAAAAAAAAAAATGTGAACCTATACCCACATCCTCTTCTCCCTCGCCCTAATGCAATGCCTGGAGCACCTCTGAGGAAATCTTCAGCTCCTAAAATTTCAGTTTGAAATCCTTGATTATAATGAATTCAGAGACAAATATAAAAATAAGGTTTTGTAGGACTATCTAGGAAGAGAGGTAGTGTTAACGGAAGTCCAAAAGCAACCTTTGAAGAGGAGGGCATTTGAGATAAGCTTAGACAGACACAGATGGGTGGTGGCGATGAATTAGAGAGAGCACTGTTATGACCACAGACTCACAAGAGTTGTTCAGGGAACAGTGAATGATCTACTTTTGTAGGAACATAGATTATATATACAAGTGCACTAGGAAACAAATTTGGTCAGATAAATTAACTCAGTGTTACAGACCATGAGTTGCCAATGTAAGACTCTTATGTTAAGCTGAAAAGTAACAGGAAATCATTAAGTTTGTCAATTAGAGAATGACATGTTTTGTTTTGTTTATACAAGAAGGGTTCAAGAGGTTTATTAGACAGCTCATGGCAAGATATAAAATGCTCAGTGACCATAATAATCACATTTCATCAACCAGCTGCCACTTGGCACTATGACGCAATCCTGCAAGATACTCCTGGGCTCACATTTCCTAATGGGCTGCCAAGAAATGAATCCCCTCAAATCAAGATCCTAATGCAAAGGCATTCTTGAGACCACTGGGGAGCAGAGTCCTTAGAAAGCCTGCTTTCTTATCAATGTTAGGAGGGACCGGGGAGGAAACTGTGTGTGGCAATTTGAATTTCCAAACTTAGTAAGAGGGAAATAAATTTGGAGGCAGGGTCTCCTGGGTCTGGGGCAGAGCATGGGGACAAGAGAAGCAAAACAACTGGGACATGACAGCAGCTTTCTCTCACCTACTTCTTTTGCTTACCCCTCTCCTCGAGGGTCAGCAGATGACTGCACCATTGGCCATGTTGAAGTAAGCCAGCAAGTTGCTATCCTTTGTGAAGTTGCTTTCATAAGACAGCTTCTCCTTCTCTGCAAGCATGCCTGTGGCTTCAGAAATCTTCTCTGTGATGCTAGAGAACTGATCTGTGAGCAGGAGGCTGAAGAGTAGTGCCTGCCCTTTCAGTTTCCATTCTGTCTTATCCTGCATGTTAGGCACCTAGATTTTGAAGAACACCAGCCTTGTTTTTGTGCATGAACTCCTCCTCAGGCATGAGGCTCTTCTCTGTCTTCACGGTCTTGGAGGTGTGTGCGCCTTCCATGGGAGGCAGGGTTGGACAGTGGGCTTTGCGCCTGGGGCTGGGACCAGTGACAAAGGTGAAGCAGGGAAAAAGGCTGTTGGCACAATCATAGGGGAGGACGAGGTGCCATGGCAAGGGGCCAGTGGAGTCATGCGCACCACAATGATCCTGGGTGAGTGTATGATAAGCATCATGGGAGTGATAGCTGAGCAAGGGGGCAGTCAGACCTTGAGAGCCACTGGGGCCAAGGACATGACGGGGCTGTGGCCAAGATGGTGCTATGGTCACAATTATAACACAGATGGACCAGAGGCAGCATGGCACATGAAAATGAGGTGATGAGAGGGTCAAGCTGGGAATGTTGATGGCTGGGGGCACAAGTGGTGACTGCTGGGGGATGCCATTGGGCTTGCTGGGGTCAGTGTTCTCTTTGGCATCATGCTCCAACACAGGCCCCTTAGATAGGCTCCTGACAGTTGATATTGGACTGGGTGGCCTGCTGGGTCCTGGTCATGCTGTCTAAGTGACCAGTATCAATTAGATATAGCTGAAAGTGGTATGGTATGAACTATGTTTTATGCTGTAGATTGTTATTATTTTCTATTATTAGTTTAAAAACATCATTATTTCATAACATTTATTTATTTGTTTATTGGGTTTAAGATGGTTCCAAATAACGATCAAAAAGAGGTATAGAAAAAAAAAATAAAAGAGGTATAGAAACCTGTTGTAATACTGTCTCATAATATAGTAAATGAGATTTATTTAAATGGGAAAAAAAGGAATAATAGATATTGATGGATGATGAATGGATGAGAAAAGTTCATGGAAAAATGAATAAATGCATGATACAGTATATGGAGACAGAATCTATATAATTAGATCAGTTCCTACCATGGGGGAACATTAGATGTTGATGTCAAGGATTTATTAGAAATGTATTGAAGATATGTAGGGTAATGTTCGTATAATTAACAGAAATTAGGATGGAAAAGGCAGTAGCGTTTTTGAAGCAGAAATAATATATTTATTTGATGTATTTAGATAAATATTCCATTGGGGCAAATTTGAGGTAATACCAAACAGTTGAAATTACAAACCTAAACTTTGAAAGAGTCTTTTTGGATTATAAAAGTTGATAACACATATGCAAAGAATACAAATTCAACTATAGGAATAGATTCAAAATAGAGTCAGACAAAATGAAACAAGAAAGAAGGTTTTAGAGACAGGGCCATTTGGAATGAATATTTCTAGGTTGGGGATGACAGTATGAGAAAGACCAGAACAATAACATAGAAGATAAGATTGATATTTGTTAGGAACCTAGAAGCCAGAGAAAGAGAATTTTAAAAGTTGATTTGCCAGTTGGAAAAAAAAAAAGCATTAAATATTTCAGAAATTAAGGGTTTTATGCAATGAGTGATCAGTTTTGCTAAATAAAGAATATCATTTGGACTGTTTGAAAACTTTTGTCAAAGACCATTAACAGTGTCATATGGGAAAATAGAAGAGTCCCTACTGAGTTTATGTCATGTCATATGGAATAAACCTAAAGGTTTAGAATTATTCTTCAGTTTTGAGCAAAATTAACACTAACATTTTTAGTAAGATATGTTTATGCAAATGTGAAGTTTTCTGATGATATTCAAGAGAGTATTGAGGTGTTATTTTATACATATGAGAACGTCTAGTTACTCAAACACAAGAGATGTCCAGTAGTTGTTTCTCAATAATAATATCCAAAATATGACCATTCACGATTATGTTGAGATGCTAACTCATTCTGTTTATTTTTTTGTGTGAAGTAGGAATTATGTGATAAATATTTTCTATTTATATGTTATGTTTCTATACTATTTGTATCATGTTTAAGGATTTAAAAAAAAAAAAACAACTAAAATTAGAAGAAGTTACCATATAAATTTTCCATGGCAAAAGGAAGGAAACACAAATCACACATACACACACACACACACACACACACAGACAAGATTTCAGAAAAAAAATTTATAACCAGCTTTATAAATATGTAAATAAAGTCAACTTTTCAAGTTTACTATGAGGATTGAGATAATATACATAAACATGATTTACATATTATAAAACACTCAGAGATCATTGTTATGTTAATTATTATGTTAATACTCCTTGGATAAGGCAAGGAGTATTAATCTAACACAGTAGATCATGAAATAGAAACAGTACTAACAATAACTTCAAATATAAGAGTACTGTGGTTACACTCATTCTGGTATTCATGTTGATCTATGAAGAAAGAAAAAATAGATATTGTGTTTTTTCTAATCTTTTCAATAGCAAAACTAATATATATAGGTGGTCATTTCTAAACATCACATATTAACAAATGGAAAATAACAAAAATAAGCTGGATCCAGTGTCAGTGTTTTGCGTCCCTAAAGTAAATTTGCCAAGGTTACAAATAAAGTGACAGAAATTATATTTGGATCTGTTGCTGTCCACCATATATAATTTTTCTTGAAATCATATCTATGACAGGATTTTTTTGTCAAAATCAATATTTTTTCTCAAAACAAAATTATTAGAATTGACTTTAAGACATTTTATTAAATTCAGTAAAGATTTATTGATAGCTTTGTATGTTCAAGTTGGATGTCTAAGACACTGTGATAAATTAAAAATCAATCTGCTATCTCCACTTCTCTAATATCACAGGGACTCATAAGGTAATAGATGAAGTAATTATTTATAAATTGCTAATAATATAAAGCAGGTTTATATAAATAGTACAACAAATATTCAGACAAAGGGCTATAGGAGTGAGGTAAATATAAATGAGAAATTTATTCTGAAGAAAGTGATGTAAGAAGTGTGTCTTGAGTCAGGTAATATTTGATAATGGTACTGAAATTACTTAAATGTGGACAGGGTGATAAAGGAGAGAGGATGTGTAGGGCATTCTTCAATGATTTGTCTCAAATGAAAACTTCAGAGACTCATGATTATACTCAGATAATTCTCCACCATGTCATCTATGCATAGAATTGCATAGGGTATATGAGCAAAGAGCACAGTGTAAGTCATGAGAGAATTTTTTTTATTTCCAGTGTAGTTAATATATTGATATTTTATTAGTTTCAGATGTACAATATAATAATTCAATGAATCCATTTACTACTAAACACTCATCATTTAAGGCCATACCCCTCTAAATATGCTCAATTTCATCTGATCTCAAAGGGCTAAGCAGGGTCAAGCCTGGTTAGTACTTGAATCGGAGAGAGAGGTGTTTTGATTAATAGCTATAGCTACCTGTGTGTTGAGAAGAAACATCAGATAAGCAGGAGGACCCATTTGGAGAGAAAAATTTTAAATTATATGGATATGGTATAAATTGATAAGACTTAATTGTCAACAAAATATTACACAAACCAAAATAAACAGTTATATGATTGCCTCGAAACATAAACTAGATGAACTCCTTATCTCAGATCTGCCTTTTTTCTGCTAAAAATGAAAGGAGACTTTTATCTCACATCATTGAAGCCTCATTGTAATGGACATTGAAGCCTCATTGTAATGGACATCACTGTAAATACATAGTTTTTGTTTTCTTAACCATGAGGCAAAAATACATTTTTTGAAAAATTGAGCATAAATCAGAAAATATTGGGTAGCTTCATATTCGACAATCTACCTTGGAACCATTTCAGGACCTTAAATAACTATGTCTCATGTCTTTCTTCTGATTTATTTTTGAAGATGTATTAGTCAGAGGTATATTCTATATTTTTGCAGATTTTATACACTTTGCAAAATTGTAATCAATCTCATTGAGTTGAATTGTAGTTTTCCAAAAGGCTGAAGTGAAATTTAGAATTTAATGCTAAAGAACAGAAAAAAAAAAATTGTGCTTTTTCAATGTTATAAAATGCAGTCCTCAGAAATAACAATGACTTCCATAGTATTTACATGTTCTATGCTGTTATTTCTTGTCTCTTTTCTGATTTTACTTAAAAACCAATGATGGGGGCACTTGGGTGGCTCAGTCGGTTAACTACCTGCCTTCGGCTCAGGTCATGATCCCAGGACCCTGGGATAAAGCCCCACATCAGGCTCTCTGATCAGTGGGAAGCCTGCTTCTCCCTCTCCCACTCCCCCTGCATGTTGTTCCTTCTCTTGCTGTGCCTCTCTCTCGGTCTGTCAAATAAATAAATTAAATAAATAAATAAACAAACAAGTAAATCTATCTTAAAAAAAAAAACCAACAAAAAAAAAAAAAACCAAATGATTTTTTTTTTTCTTAAACTCCCTTGCATGGTCACATGTTTTCTAATTAATATGGTCTCTTCTCTTTCCAATAACTATTTTGGGTCTCTTGGCCAACTATGTTGAACCCTCTCTCTGACAATCAAAATCCTCTATAATATGGTCTCCGTTTCCCTAATTAAATTTTGTCTCCCTCAAGTCTTTCGCATCTGCATGACTTCTAATCTGATAATTTCCTATGCCATTTTTAGTATAGGTCAAACCTACTTGTGCATTTGGCCATCATGAATACCTATTCCAGTGGCCTCTACTATCTGAATTTTTCCAATTATTCAATACCAAGTTCAGTGCCTGTAGGCCTTCTTAATGAGATTTACTGACTACCATATGAAAGGGATAGCATACTTAAATATTATCTTCAAGATTTATAGTTGCCTTCAAGAATCTTACGGTTAAATCAAAGTAAATCAAAAGAACAGGTCAGTGAGTTTGTTAATACTTAGATTTATTTTGATGAAGGCATGGAGGTGATGGCAAGACAAATCCATGTGTATAGAAAGTGCTCTATTGCAGCACTTAGAGGGTCTATTTTCAGGCAGGATGTTGGATACTTGAGCACTGAGTGTCCTCCCCAACAATATCCCCAATAATATAAATCTATTTCTAACATCTCTTCCTTACACCCAGCTTAGCAACATACTCCCTGTGCATTTGAGACTCAAGCGAAGACCATTACCAATAGATTCACATCATCAATGCCAAGGAAATACCTCACGTATATTAAGACTGATTCTTCCAGAAACTGAAAGACTTATGACTTTACTAGATGGCCAGATCAGACTGAATCTGTACATCCTCTATAGATTTATTCATTAATAATTTCTACAGATAGTTGTTGAAGCCCATTAGGCACTGGACCCACAGATAATCTCTAGTTATGGCAAATTCTGTGCTTCAAGTTTTCGGTCTTGATTTATGTATTGAGCTACTGCATGTCAGGTGCTGCCAACACTACAACATTGCAGATGTCACGTTTGGCCATAGAATTAAGTCTTTCAAAGCCTCCTTGTTTATTTTCTCCTTTAAACCTCCAGATATCTCATCCTCATCACTCTCTGCTCAAAAATGTCCCACAATCCAGTAGCAGATTCGGGTCTAAAGTCCCAAGGCTGGCTGAAAACTCATTCCTAAAGTGGCTTGTTCTGTGTAAGACCAGGAACTGGAGCTACCTGGTTCTGGGACTTTTCACGTGGGTGATCTTAGGCAAGATAATCAATGTAACCAAGTCTCAGTTCATTCTTCAGTAAAGGAAAATGTAATACTTGCCAGCTCACATAGTTTTATGAGAATACAATGAGAAAAAGTACCTGTTAATCATAATACAGAATAAATACATTATTAAAAATAAAACTAATAATAAGATGAAAAATATATACATTTTTTTCCTCCCAGTTATAATTTGAGTCATCCATGGCTTGGACTTTACACAGTGCCTGGTAAAGTATGTTAATGCACAAGAAGAATAGTTTGATTCACTGGGAAATCCAATGAAGTTTAAAATTCTCCATTGTCTGTTACACAGACAGGACAAACAAAGACCTGCCCAAACCTTTCTTCTAGGCTCACAATAAAAACAGACAAGTGTCTCATTCTTTGACATGCAAACAAAAACATACATGTGCTTATGTGTGTACCTGTGTATGTATGCAAACAGGCACATATTTCTAAAAAACTTAAAGCAAAAATATACACATTTCCACATTTTACTAGTTAGGGTCTTTGGCAACAAACAACCCATCTGACCCCTAATTTGGCTATAGGGGAAACATACTCTGAGATGGATATTTGCAAGCCAGAGGTTTATTGAGAAGTCCCTTGGGATCAGCTCTGTGGTGAAGGAAAGAAGTCAGAATGAGTAGAAAGTAGTATTGGATTACAGTACCATTGTGAAGGATAGTTTTGCTGATTTTCTGGGGTCTTAGAGCTTGCAATGGCCCATCCTAATTGTTCTGCAGAAGAAAGAGGACCAGACTTCACACCATGTAATCAACTATCACTGAATGCCTCTGGGACAAATCACTGAAATTGAGCCAGATCTCTTCAAGGCAGTTTTCCAAGAGGAACATAGCTTAGAACTATACAGATCCAACTCTCCCCAAAAGCCAAGGAATTCTGTTTCAGTCATGAATAGAGAAAAATAATCTCTTAACAATTACAAGTAAAACTCCATCAACCAGGAAGGTATGAATATTTGTTTCATAGAACAAGTGCTGAGAACAACTCTTCTAGGATCCTAATGTGGTCTGGAGGTTTCAACTAATATTTATCATCTATCTCATTTTTATGTAATAATTACTGAAAGAGGGGTTATTCTGCTGTAAAGTCATTTGTTATGATCATATAAATTTAATAAGAGAGTGCATATCACAAACTCCCATAAAACCTCTTAGAATGAAGAGTCATCATAATTCATGATGAATCCTCATCATTCAATTGAACCACTTACTTCTGATGAATGTTATCTGAATATTTTTTGAAAGTTATCTGAATATCTAAGACACTCCTGTGTCCTGAAAAATTTGCTGATTTTATTAATTTTCCCTAATTTTGCTAATTCCAATTGGCGATTTTCTTCCCTTATCAATTATTTTCTGCTCCAAAACAGTATCTCAGGTTGTCTTATGTCTAAGTGAGACATATATATGGCTGAGATGTGTGTGATGCAACACTGACAGACAAAATGGCAAGATCTATATTAGTGCATAAAAACCCATTATCTATAATTATTGGCTCCTCCATAGATAGGTTGCAAGATTAAATACAGGATACAGGGCACCTGGATGGGTCAGTCACCTGCCTTTGGCTCAGGTCATGATCTCAGGGTCGTGGGATCGAGCCCCACATTTGGCTCCTTCCTTGGCTGAGAGTCTGCTTCTCTCTCTCCCTCCACCTCTGCCTGCCTCTCCTCCTGCTTGTGCCTGACCCCCCCCACCATCAAATATCTAAATAAATAATCTTAAAAAAAAAAAAAGTAAATAAATAAATAAATAAATACAGGATACACAGTTAAATGTCAATTTCAGGTAAATAACTAGTACTACTTTAGTGTAATTGCATTCCAAATAGTGCATGTGACACATTTACACCAAAAAAAAAAAAAAATATGGTATTTATTTGAAATAAAAATTTAATTGGCATCCCTTATTTTCATTTTCTAAATCTGGCAACGTTGTCCTCAAATGAACGACACTATGTCAGAAAGGTAACATTTCACTTTCTGTTCACACTATCTACATCATGGTATCTCAGCTTCAAAGCTGTTGAGATTCTTGGCCAGATAATTCTTGGTTGGGAAGAGGAGGGCAGACTCTCCTACTCACTATAGAATAAACAGCAATATTCCTGGTCTCTACCCACTAGATGCCACTAGCATCCCCCCAGTAGTGATAATCCAGAAATTTCTACAGATGTTGCCTCATTTCCCCTGGAAGCAAAACAGCCCCACTTAAGAACTTTTATCCAGATACAAGGATTAACAATATAACTGATTTAATCATCAGGATAATTCAGGCCAAATCCTTCTCTTTTAGTTAGATAATTGCAGCAAACAAACAAACAGATGACACATGTAGAGATGTTTAAATTCGTTGCACTTTATTCAGAGTGTGACATAAATTTCTAGCTATCTATCTGCTGAGACATTTGATTGCTTGAGAGCAGACCATGAAAAAGCCTTCTGTTGTATGATCCTGTTTCAAAAGCTATTGACTCATTACTTGCCACCAGAGCAGTTCTGGTTCAAAGTATTTAGTCTGACAGAAGATACTTATAGATACGTGAGATGCTTGCCCTTCACAGTTCTATGTGTAGCCCTACTGAGATGCAAATTGACTCTTTTGTGACTCATTCAGTTTGGTTTCAGCTGTGCTAAAACTTCCTTGGTAAGCTAACATGCAATTTAAGATGACTGAAATAACAAGAATATCTACTAGGTCTGCTTAAATCAGTGAGAAAAACAGCTGTAGGATAAGGTTAACTGATAGAAACACGGGTAAGATGGGGTTTGTTCCAGTTCGTGTTACTACCAAACATGGCCGTGTAAACTCCAGGTCAGAAGCTTCATTTGTCTCCTTCTTTGCTGTATCTCTCAAACCTAGAGCATTACCTGGCTGATTGTGTTCAACAATATATCTATAATGAATGAATGAATCAGTCAGTAACAGATGGAGTTGACATAGTCATATATGATATTAATGATTAAGCACACTGTCCGATTAGTGATTATAAACTGTTCAGCAGACATTATCTTGATTACAAGGTTGTATTCATTAAAAGAAAAATAAAACTCTTAACACTAATAAGTGATTAAGCTCTTATTAGAATTACTTTATCATTCGTTAAGACATAACACAGGGCTCTAATTTTAACCAGTCAAGCTGTTTGCTAAGTGTTACTTTGTAACCCTTAGGATTAAGGTGTATAAATATATAAAATGTAAAAGGTCATATTCATTTATTATAACTAAATAAATAAACTATTTATTATAACTAAATTAGTTATAAGCAGAATTTATAATTAAATTCTGTATGAAGATGTGAGAGTGAGAGAGAAAGGGAAAGAAAGAGGTAACTTAAGAATGAAGTTATTTAGTTATTTGAGGAGAAAAGGTATTTACTTCATATTAAACATTACAAAAAAAAAAAGGACCAAGTTTTGCCTTTCTGGGCATACTGCTCACTATTTTCCTAAAGTTGTAAGATTTTTGGAGTGTCTAGAAATTTTGTATGATATAGCAATTAGCTGTGCTTTATCCTTAGATATATTAAAGGCAGTAATTTCTCAAATACTAATGTTAATGAGGTTTATGAAGCCAGCTTTATCATTTTGCAAACATCTGTTGGGGCATGACTAATTGGAGAAAGAATAGTGATCAGAATTTCTGAAACATCTTCATATTTTATGAAGAAGCAATTATCCTATAGAAATGTTAAACACATCTAGAGCACAATTATACTTTCATTATTCAAAATTCAATACAAATATTCAGTCAAACATAAAATAAATGTACATAAATGGTTTAAAAATCCTGTCGGCTCTTCCATTCCAGGCAATATGTATTTTTTTTTTTTTTAACATTTATTTTTTTTTTTTAAAGATTTTATTTATTTATTTGAGAGAGAGAGACAGTGAGAGAGAGCATGAGCGAGGAGAAGGTCAGAGAGCGAAGCAGACTCCCCATGGAGCTGGGAGCCCGATGTGGGACTCGATCCCGGGACTCCAGGATCACGCCCTGAGCCGAAGGCAGTCGTCCAACCAACTGCGCCACCCAGGCGTCCCGCAATATGTATTTTTAATAGCAGAGGAAAGAAGGTCTTCATCAATGTCCAGGCACTAAATTTGTGTTTTTATTTTCAACCCAGCACTGTGAGATATTACCAGTCTAGGAGAAAGGCACTATGATATGTTATTGGGCAAATCTGCTACACCTGCCATCTTGTGACAGACTTTTAGACTTTATGGACCTCAATTTTCTTATCTGTAAAGTGGGAATAAAATTGACTTCTAAGATAAAATGTGATGATGTTTATAAACTGTTTAAGAGCCAAAGTTGGCCCATGGCAATTCACAGGAGGCTACTGTTTTGCAGCTTTCCAAAAAATTTCAATACATATATGAAAAGAATCTTTTGGTTGTAACACTTCTGCTGTTAGGTAAGCCTTTATGGTTTGGTATATCAAGAGTTTTCTTCGTTTTTTTTTTTTTGTTGTTGTTTTTGTTTTTGTTTTTTAGTTACATGATAATGCAAATATACACTTAGACATACATAAGGGATTGATGTTGCTGTTTGTTGGATCCTGAATCAGTTCAAATCAGTACAATTTAGTTCAAGATAATGGGAATTTATGGAGCAAGCATCAAATGACAAAAATTATACTCAGGGCTTTCAAAACAAAGATAAGCAAAAATCCCTTGAACTCACAGTCTTGATGGTAAAACAACAGAAATCATTTTACTTTACTATGCAGAGAAATTTATCTCTTCTCTCTGGACCAAAAACCTAGACCAGGGGCTCTGCCTCAGCATACTCCAAAGGCATATTTGAGTGTGTGCATGTATGTATGCATGTTTATACATGTGTGTGGGCTTGCTTTCATCTCTTTCATAATGGAAGCTCTGTTTCCAAAGATGAATGTTGTCTCCATTCCTAGAACATCTGATGAACATATACGCAACATGTAAAATAATTTTCTCACCCATACCCACAAATGCATTCATTTAATCCACAAGCATTTGTTGAGCAACTATGTGATGTTCTGCTAAAAATTGGAAAATATGAAGATAAGTAAAATAGACATGGCTCCACCCTTTGAGAGTTCAGAATCTACCAGGTCAATGAATATACATTATATAAACCTGCACATATATAAAAAATGTATAATTTAAGTTATAATCACAGATAAGCCTTTCCTCCATGTTTATGCAAATTAATATAAAGATTATTTTCCCTCTCACAACTTCAAATTTCAACAAAAGAGGAAAAAAATAAAATGTTTGCACACACTCAAGATATTTTTGTAACTTCTCATGAGAAAGCAAATATTCACTTGCACAGAAAGTATTTTCGTGTAGCATATGATTTCTAGGCGTTTTGCTGAGTACTGGTTATAAAGAAAAACAAAGATCCTGTCCTTGGCTCACATTGATTTCACATAAGGGACACATGTCTTAGTGAAGAAAATTAAACCTGAGTTTAATTCCCTCCCCCATGCCTATCACCTTCTACTAACATGAAATTCTTTTTTTTGTGAGTTTACATCTTTATTTTATACTTTGTTCTCTTCTCAATACATTATGCAGTCCTTCTCATTTTTATTTATATTCTTCAAATTCTAACATGAATATTCTTATATAATCCTCAACTTTTGAGAGTCACTGGTTTTGAAGAGGAAACTAGACAATGAAAATAAATCAATGTAATAAAATGTTAGAGGTATTATGAGAGAAAACTTTACTAAGTTTAGCAGGGTGACATACTGGTTTGAATAATTTTACTTTGCAGAAGGAAGGTGTTCAACATACCTACTAGAACAATAAATGGGCCTTTGAATAAAATTCAAAAGGCAAATATAATATTCTAGCCTATTTTCTAGGCTATTCATGGTGAAGGAAGGGAAAGGGTTTAGGAAGCAGGAATTATGGTGTCTGAGGCAAAAAAAAAAAAAAAAAAGTAATACGAAACAATGTGGCACTTTCTAAGAACAAGTGGGCTAGATGTGTAGAAAGCAGCTTCTGAGAGAGGGAAGAAACAAACATGAGCAGATTTTCTCTCTCTCTCTCTCTCTCACCACCCCCCCACACACACACAGTTATAGAATGGGTTGAAGAGTGTGGGGTTTTTCCCATGGGTGATATTGACTTGCTTGAAATTGGTGATAAAACAATTAAATTTGTGTTTTGTTTTGTTTTTAGAGATTTCCATGGCAGCAAGGTGAAACCTGTATCAGAGGAATGTAAAATTGTAAATCAAAATTGCAGATGATGATTGAAACAGTCCTGATGAATCTGATCATTAGAAGACCAAAAATGAAAAACTCAAACCTTTAAAAACCTAGTTAGTTTTGTTCACAGACAAATGTAGTAATAAAAAAAAAAAATACTTTGCACTCTTAAACGGAAAAGTACACTAGATAGTCTTCTATACCAGATTTCACATTCACTTGCTAAAGGCTTGGCATATAGAATCTATAGAAAGCAGTCCTCTCATTTCTGCCTTTGCCAATGTAAAGACAGAATGTAAAAACTTTTGCCAAACATTCCTTTTAACCAAATTTTGCCTGTTAAACATCTCAGCTGAAAAATGTCTTGTTACGCTATATTCTTATTCACAGCTTTCTAAACAAAAGGTCAAATATTTTATTTCTTAGTTGTCACGTAACAGCTGCAAAGAATTTTAAGTAACTGGCAACCTATACATAAGTTGAGACTTAAAGGTATCTGCTTATACAAAGGCTAATAAATATGTAAATTGTGTCTGAATGTGAATTTTGCTTACTTATCAAGATTCTTGGACTGTTAGTTTAATCCACAGGGTAGTAGAATTCTCTAGGCTATTTTTCTTGCTATATTAAAAGTGTTCCTGAGACAAATACTAATTCAGCATAAAGATAATGATTCCAACGAGCAGCTCCATAAAAAAAGAAGGTTTGATAGAAGAGAAAAAATTTGTTAAATTTCTAGTGAATTTCGAAAACACAGAAAAACAGTATATTACTGTTGGGCATGTGTAAGACTATTACTTATGAAGTCAGTGTTTAAAAGTGACCAAATATATTTAAGGGAATCTCTTCTGCTTCAGTGATTATTAGAAATATTTAAAAACCATTTCTAGGAGCATCTGCGTGGCTCAGTTAGGAAGCGTCTGCCTTCTGCTCAGGTCATGAACCCCGGGTCCTGGGATCGAGCCCAGGGTCAGCCTCTCTGCTCAATGGCGACCCTATTTCTCCCTCTCCCACTCCCCTGCTTGTGTTACCTCTCTCACTGTCTCTGTCTGTCAAAAAAAGGAATAAAATCTTAAATAAACAAATAAATAAAAACCATTTCTAATTTGGGATCAGTGTCTTATAATCTGCTTATATCCATGGATTTGATCACTTTCTTACAGGGTGCTTTAAAGATTTATTTACTTATTTTTAGAGAGGTGGGGAGGGGCAGAGGGAAAGAGAGAGAATCTCAGGGAGTCTCCCCACTGAGGACAGATCTTAATGGCAGGGCTCGATCTCACTACCCTCAGACCACAACCTGAGCCAAAACCAAGAGTCGGTCCTTTAATTTACTGCACCACCCTTAAGGGGTGCGTGGGTGGTGCACACTTTAAGGGGTGTCATGAAACAGAAATATCTGTGCGTGTGTGTGTATGTGTGTGTGTGTGCGTGCCACAGCAAAATAAAAGTGATAGTAATTTTTTTTCTCAACCATTACTGTGGTCAGTTGTTAATTAGCCATCCCAAAGAAATCCAGACAATCCTGTCTCCTTCACCAAATAGCTTATAGTTTTTGTTTGTGTTTTCCTCCCCCCATTTCCGTGTCACTTTTACTTTCTTTTAGTACCATCTCCTTCGCCAACATTGGAAGTCTTGCTTTTCCTTAGTCTCCTTTACTATTTTTTTTTCTTTTTTCTTCTTACATTTTAAAACCACACAGTTATAGTGATTAACATTTGTGTTATAAATATATTCCCTGGTCCATATTATCAATTCAGTCCAAAGAATTCAAGACTTTTATCCGACTTTGGGATAGAACTCTATGATTTAATACAATCATGTAGTTGATACCAGATGCCTTCCCACATCAAAAAGCAACTCAAGGAGCTCTGATTTTTTTTCTTGACCACTAATGACAATGAACTCAGGGTTTCCCTCAAAACAGTCAATTCTGCCTTCAAGAAAGTTTCTAGAAAGTTTCAAGAAACTTCTAGAAAGTTTGCTTCTATAGCACTGACATTGTTCTCCCTACATCTCATTATACTATCTTAGTCTTCTTGGGCTGCCACAGCAAGATGCCCCAACTCGGTGACTTAAACTGTGGGCAGTCATTGTGCCTGGATAGACAAAGTCTGATTGGTATATGCCTCCCTGGATGAGACTCCTTGAAAAGCAGAGGAGGAGTGCCCGGAACGCTGGGCCTCCTTTGAAGTTTTGGAGGATTCTAACTGTGGCTCAAGGCTCTCACCTAGGGAGTAAATGTTTAAATTTTAAAGAAAAACAGGCACCTGCAGTGGTCATGTACTTCGTGTACCCCTTACCTTGTCCACATGTCATGAGAACTGTTTGGTCCTATCCCACGCTGCCCTGTATTTTATTATCATCCTGATCACTAAAGCTACACATTCCTTCTTGTTTTGCTCTTGTACTTGGTGCCTTGATCAAACTCAAAATAAACGAGGACACAGACCTTGGCTTGTGACTTTTTCCCACTAGACCGTCTGATCCCCTATTTTGGTGTCTGGATTAATCTTTTCATATGCTGTCTCAGAGTTTCCTGGCCAAACCCAACTTTAAACAATCTAGTTCGCACATTTCTTGAGGCTGGAAGTCCGAGATCAAGGTGCCGGCAAAGGAAGCTTCATTCTCAGGCCTCCTCTCTTGGCTTATTGGTGGCTCCCATCTCACTGGGTACCCACATGACCTCGTCTTTCTGTGCATGGAGACAGAGAGAGGGAGCTCTCAGGAGTCTCTTCTTACAGACATTAATCCCATTGGATCAGGGCCCCAGCCTTATCACCTCTTCTCTCCTCAATTCCTGCAAATATAGCTGTACTAGTGATTGAAATTTCAGCATATGAGTCTTCAGGGACACAAACGTTCAGTTCATAACACACACCAGCTGGACCCCTTGACACTATATGAAAAAGTCTATTGCAGAGACTATCACAATGATTATTTGAAACATCTCATCAGATCTTTTTGGCTTTCACATACCTCCCAGTAGCTGTAATTGTCCTTCCAAGAACAACTCATTGGTACATTTCCTTCAGGATTAGTTATTGATTCACATGTTTCTTTTTCATTTCAGGAGCCATGTAAAGATCTGAACACTGCCTTCCTGGCCCTCTCTGCCCCTATTCAAGAATCAGTAAGTATAACGGAAAGCTGGTTAGCAAATTTTCTCCAGACATTTCATAAAAAATAAATAAATAAATAAAATTTTTCATGGAAAGTAATCTGAAAGAAGGCTCCTCCTGCACTGTATAAAAGATTAAGGTGCCATGTCTTTGGAATATTGATGAGAAAAGGGTGAAAATGTTCACTCTGAGAAGTTGTTTTCTTCCATCCCAAGTTGGTAGCTGGCAGTCTGGCATCTTCGTTTACATCCCAGACATTAAACCTGGGCTATAAATATACCTAATGGGGTTTTCAATAGTTTTGTTTATCTCCCTGAGGACAGAAGAAATCTGCTGCTTAGAAATGTCAGATCTTAAACCTTGTTTCTGTGAGTTGTTTTTATTTATGTTCCATCTTGTGTTTCTCTGACACACACACAAAAGTCAACTTCAAAGAGCTATTTGTCATATTTGAAATTCTTAAGTAGTTAAGTGTTAGTTTGAAGAACCACCTGGAAAAGTGTAGACAGGCAGTACATCCAGCACATTAAATCCAGACTGTGAATACCTAACATTTTTTACATCACAATTTTGTGTTCCAAAAAACCAAACAAACCTGGCATTATATACCATCATAAATATAACATAGTGTTATATTATATAACATTATAAAATGTTTTCTTTACTCATGTTCTATGGTGAAAAGATTTCCTTTGTGTTTACCAGTGTATTATTTTGAAAAACTCCAGAAATTCTGACACAGTAAGCTTATATTTTCATATGCAGAGGTTCTGAGTAATGAACAACATGAGTGCTGAATCACAAACAATAGCAAACATGTTTGTTCATATATTAATAAAGCCAATTTTTTAAAAAATTTAATCTGATGTCCCCATTTATATTTTTAGGTTGTAACAATCATTAATGTAATTGATTTATTCTCTTTAAAAGAGTTGCTTAACTTGGACCCAGAGTCATAGATTAGCATAGTTGGAAGTACCTCAGAGTAAGTCTTTAAATATCTAATTATACAGAAGTATCTTAGAAAAATGAAGTCATGAAGCTAGTCAGTAGAAAATCCTGGGAGTGAACCTAGCATTTCTATCTTTTAATACAGTAACCTGCCCTGGACTTGGCCCAAAATTTCTAATTCTTATGCTAATCTATATGTCCTTTTCCCCCATAAGCACTTATTGCTTTCTAACAGATGATAAAATTATTTATTTATTGCTTATTATTGTCATAGTCTCTTTCCCCTTACGCAATGCAAATACAGTAAGGTAGGAGTTTTTACATGCTTTATTTACAGATACAGTCTAATTGCTTAGTATATATTCAATAAATAGTTACTTAAAAATGAATGAGCTAATAGTACCTAAAAATATCTAAAATCATAGGGTTGTAAGACCATTTTTTTTTAATTCCACATGCATTTATTTGGTGCCTGCTTGTTCCAGATACCATCCTATACACTGGACTGAAGATCATAAAGAAAACTGAAGTGACTCTTCAGTCATGGTACTTACAATTTATTGAGACAATTGAATATTATACAAGTAAATATAACAATTAGTTAAGTATCTGAAGTTAATAATTAGCGAAAAGAAGACAAATAGCAAGACAACTGCGACTAATTTCAAAGTGCATGATCCAGTGAAGAGGTGATATTCAACCAAAAGGAGAATGCGTATCAGGCTACATGGAGTTCAAGTTATCAAGGTTAATCCTATATTTCTGTATTTAGCTTTCCACACATGTAAAAAATATTAAATATGCTATTGAACAAGTGATACAACAAATAGAATTGAAATGGCCAGTGGAGATCAAATGATTGTGAAGAATGTTTCTTCTCTACTTGCTGTCATCTCATGGAGGCTTCTTTCTTATACATGACCTACCTAGAAATTAACTAGGAGATTTACATATCACTCCAACTTCCATTAGTTACTTAATGTTTTAAATCACATCATCATATGATTTTCTTTTTTAATTCCCTGTTGTCTCATTAACTTCATTCTCATTTAAAAGCACTTATCTTCCCGTTAACATAAGTGCTTACTGCATACAACTAATAACTATGGCATAGCCAGGAAAATACTTCAGATATTGCTGCTTTTAATACACTCTTGGGATAACCTTAGTTATTTTTTCATTTAGTTAAGGAGTGAAAGATTTTACTAATTTTTCCTAAAAAATGTCTGGAATGTTGAATTCTGAACGTTTTTATACTAACAGTCCTACATTTTAAAAATCCTTTTATTTACTCTGAGCATTTGAGGAAGATATGACAAACACTATAATGTTTTTGTATACATGCAGAACAGTTTCAGAAGTTAATTTTCTACTCCAAAGCCATACAGCTGGAATTAAACTCAGATTTCTCAACTGCTCCCCCAAACACAATTCTTTTAGTTAAACTTTATGTTAGGAGGCAATTTTATAATAAATGGAAAAAAATGCAGTAGTCATGAATATCCCTGCTTGTATAAAATTATGATATATGTATTATGTTGTTTACAAAGAAAAATTAAAGAATAGAACAAAATAAGGAAAGGGCAAGACTTTTTTTGGATTACACCTATGTGTATCAGTAAGTTAGAATTAATGTTCTATATTACAAAAAGAAAAACAACAGAAAAGCCAAAACAACAACAACAAAATAGAAAGATAGAATAAAGTTTATGTCTTTGCACTATCTGTCTTTCTAGATTTGATTTCACTGTGATGGAACATTCTAAAGTTGAGATATCTGTTTGACAATTATACAGATTTATTAAATTTCTGAGCTATTCTTTAGATAAAAACTTGAAGAAAGTAAAATATAACATAGTAGAAGATCTATGAATATATAGAGACAAGAATTTTATCTGAATTCATGAAAAGATAATTATAATTGAAATTAAAATCTAACAATAGTTAATCCTCTTTCTAGCAAAATATATTACATCAGAAATAATTTCTCATATGCATTGGCTCAATACCAACACATAAGATGTACCTCTATGGTTTTGATCAAATCTGTAAAGAACTCTATGGCTCAGCTTATTCAAATAAAAACATTGATCCAAGTTATTCCATATATCTTTAAATGATAAAAGTCAAATGGCTGTATAAAATAATGTAAGAAAATCTGGAAGGACTTGTTAATGTAATAAGACAAGAAAAAAAAAAAGGCATATAGATTCAGAAGGAAGAAATTTTATCTGTTTATAGATGACCTGATCATCTATGTAGAAAATTCTAAAGAATTGATAAAATACCTCCTAGAATAAGCAATTAGAGCAAGGTTACAGAATACAAAATTAATATACAAAAGTCATTTGCTTTATTGTATATAGCAGTGAACAAGTAGAATTTGAAATTAAAAGCAAAATACCCTTTACATCAGCACCCCCCAAAATGAATACTTGGGTATAAATCTAACAAAATATGTAAAATTTCTGTTAGGGAAATTATAAGAGTCTGATGAATGCAATTAAAGAAGAACCACATAAATGGAGAGAAATTCTGTATTTATAGAAAGGAAGTTTCAATATGTTCAATATGTCATTTCTGCCCAAATTGATCTGTTGGTTCATTTCAATCCTAATCAAAATCATACCAAGTTACTTTGTGGGTGTCAACAAAATGTTTTTAAATTTTATATGGAGGGCCGAAGACAGAATATCCAACATAATATTAAAGGACAAGACCAAAGTTGGAGGACTGAAGCTACACAATTTCAAGACTTACTATAAAATTATGGTAATCAAGACAATGTGGTATGGGCAAAAGAATAGACAAATAAATTGATAGAAAAGAATATAAAGCACAGAAATAGACATTAATAAAAATAAATAGACACCCTAAAATAACTTAGACCGAAAAGCAAAGTCAATACAATGAAGTAAAGATACCTCTTCAACAAATGATGCTGGGACAACTTGACATGTACATGAAAAAAAAAAAAAATTCTCGCTGCAGACCTTAGGTCCTACACAAAAATTAACTGAAAATGGATTATAGGGTCTAAAGGTAAAAGGCAAAACTATAAAACTCTTAGGAAATCACAAAAGATAGGTCCTAAATGGCCTTGGGTATGGAAATGATTTTTTAACTAAAACACCAAAGTACAATCTATGAAGGAAATGATCAATACACTGGGCTTTCTTAAATTAAAGATTTCTACTTTGCAGAAAAATAAGAAGAAAAACCTGAGACTGGGAGAAAATATTTGCAAAAGACACCTCTGATTAAGGATTGTTTTGCAAAACATACAAAGAACACCTAAAATTTAACAATAACAACCCAACTAAATAATGGGCCAAGGTCTTTAACAAATACCTCACCAAACTAGATATACAGATGGAAAATAAGCATAAGTAAAGATGCTTATAGGGGTGCCTGGGTGGTTCAGTGGGTTAAGCCTCTGCCTTCAGCTCAGGTTCTGAGATCGAGCCTCGCATCAGGCTAACTGCTCAGCAGGAGCCTGCTTCTCCCTCTCTCTCTGCCTGCCTCTCTGCCTCCTTGTGATCTCTCTCTCTCTCTCTGTCAAATAAATAAATAAAATATTGTTTTTAAAAAATAAAGATGCTTACAACATATGCCAACCAGCAAAAACAAATTAAAACAATGATATATTACTACACATTTATTAGAAAGGCCAAAATTCAGGTCACCGACAACACCAATTACTAGCAAGTGTGTGGAACAACAAGAATTCTCATTTATTGTGGGTGGGAATGAAAAATGGCATACCCATTTTGGAAGATAGTTTGGTGATTTATTACAAAGCTATCCATATTCTTACCATACAACCCAGCAATTGTGCTCTTTGGTATTTACCCAAAGGTGCCAAAAACTTTTGTCTACATAAAAACCTGCACATGAACATTTTTAACTGTTTGACATCTCGCTTGCTTCCAAGTTTTGGGAATTATAAATAACTTTGTAGGTGAATGGATAAATAAAGTGTGGTGCAGTCAGACAATAGAATATTATTCAGCACTAAAAAAAAAATAAGTTATGAAAGACCTGGAGAAAACCAACATGCTTATTACTAAGTGAAAGTAGCCAATCTAGAGATCTATATACTGTATGATTTTAGCTATATGATATTTGAAGCAGGCAAAATTACAGAGAGAATAAGAAGTTCAGTGGTTGTCCAGAATTGGGGGTTAGGAAGGAGGAGGAATAAATAGATGGAGCATAGAGGAAATTTAGGGCAATGAAACTTCTCTATATGATCATATAATGATGGATACATATTACTGTACATTTGGTACCAAATACATAGAATGTAAAACAGCAAGAATGAACTATATAATACAAACTATTTTGAGGGATACATCAATGTAGGTTAATCAACTGTAACAAATGTACCACTCTGGTGAGACATATTGATGATTAGGGAGGTTGTGATTTGAGGGGGAGGGGGCTGCAGAAGTAAATAGGAAATCACTGGATCTTGTGTTCAGTTTTTCTGTGAACTTAAAACTGCTCCAAAAATAAAGTCAAGAGTAAAGGAAAAATACTACTGCAAACAATTTTAAGGCTTTATAATCTTTAATCACCCTCATATAATTAGAATCTTAGTATATTCCTAACAACTTAATAAAATGGTTACATTTACTGGACCCCACAAAATTTGTGTAATATTAACTTAATAACTGGATATCAATTGGGCAGGAAATAGTGCCATTTTAAATATGTATATGTATTTTATATATCATATATGTATGACATTGGTGAAGTGGATATTTTTATGTTAATTTTTTCTCTCAAATTCTTCACGTCTTTTCAAGTGCTCTGAATTTACATGATCTATTAACCCACTATGATATATGTCTCTATTGATGCAATGATTTTATATAGTAATACCACAAATTTTACATATGTGTCCTGTCCTTTCAACAGTCTTTTTCCTCTTTATTTTTGTTTATGGCTTTGGTGCAGCTATATTTATATTTTGTAAGATGCCTATTTTTTATTTTAAAGATTTTCTTAAATTTTTTAGTTTTTATCTGTGTGTCCTTAAATCTGAAGTCAGTCTTCTGTAGGCAGCATATAATTGGGTCTTGGTTTTTTGTTTTTGTTTTGTATCCATTAAGTCACTCTGTCTATTGATTGGAGAATCATTCCATTTACATTTAAAATTATCATAGTAGGTATTACCAATTTGTTAATTGTTTTGTAATTTATTTTTTTCTTCTTTTGCACTTCCCCTTTGTAATTTGATGATTTCGCATAGTGGTATACTCAGATACCATTCTTTTTTCTTTTGTATATCTACTATAAGTTTTGTTCTGTACTTACAATGAAGCTTACATAAAACACCTTATAACAGCCTATTTTAACCTTATAACTTAAAAAAATTATAGTGTTTTTTCTTATAATTTTGTCTTTGTATCTTTATACTGGATTTATAAGTGATTTATCCATCACCATTACAATATTAGAGTATTCTGAATTTACCTTTACCTATATGTACTTACCTTTACTGGTGAGATTTATACTTTCATATACTTACCTGTTCTAACTAGCATCCTTTTATTTTATCTTGAAGAAGTTCCTTTAGCATTTCTTGTAAGGCTGGTCTAGTGATGATGAACTCCTTCAGCTTTTGCTTGAAAAACTCTCATATAATTAGAATTATCTCTCCTTCAGTTTTGAAGAACAACTTTGTCAGGTAGGGTCTTCTTGACTGACAGTTTTTTATGTTGTTTTTCAAAACTTTGAAGATATCCACTTCTTTCTGGCCTACAAGTCTCTGCAGAAAAATCTGTTGACAATCTTATGGGAGTTTTCTTGCATGTAACAAATTGCTTCTCTTACTGCTTTTAAATTCTTTCCTTGTCTAACTTTTGACAACTTAATTGTAATGTGTTTCAGTGTGATTATCTTTAGAATCATCTTATTTGTAACCCTCTGGTCCTTCTGGATCTGGATGTGTGTTTCTTTCTTCAGATTAGGAAGCTTTTCAGCCACTATTTCTTTGAATAAGCTTTCTGCTCCTTTGTCTCTCTCCTTTCCTTCTGGGATCCTTATAACATGACTATTGGTCTGTTTGGTGCTGTCATGTCGGCCTCTTAACCTGTCTTCACTCTTTTCTTTCTTTTTTTTTTTTTTTTTTCTTTTTGCTCCTCTGATTGATTGGATGAATTCCACCACCATATCTCCTGATCTTTGTGATTGGTGATCTTTTCTTCTGTTTAATCTAATTGATATGGACAGCCTCTATTGGATTTTTTAGTTCAGTTATTGTATTCTTCAACTCTGCCATGTCTATTTTACAGATTCTTAAATTTTCTTTTTGTTGAAACTCTCACTCTGTTCATTCGTTGTTTTTCTAATCTCAATAAATACATTTATGACCATTATTTTGAACTCTTTATCAGGTAAATCACAAATCTCCATTTCATTAAAATCTTTTCCTTGGATTTTATTTTATTCCTTCACCTGGAATATATTCCTCTATTTCTTTATTTTTTTTTTTTACTCTCTTTGTCCGTTTCTATGCATTAGAGAGTACAGCCTCCTCTGCCAGCCTTGGTGGAGTGGTTGTGCATTGAAGATGAACGTTATCTTTCATCTCATCTGGATCTTTTAGCTGTCTCTCAAACCTTTGTGGTTATTCAAACCTCTTTCTTTGTTCCTGGTTCCCAGTAGTTGATATTGTGTCAACACCCATTCCAATGTGAGTATTTTCTCTTTCTCCCAATGTATAGAAGTCAATCAGCTAGTTTCTGGATTTCTTTTAGAGGGAGTTTGTCCATGTGTAGCTGGAGATTCTGTGTGTCCATAGAGAGAAATGAGTTCAGGTCCCTCCCAACTCATCATCTTACACTAGAAATTGCATGAAATCCAATTATTTTTTTAAAAGTTGTTGACTACTAATATTTGGTAGGAAGATGAATTTAAATTTATTTAAATATCTCAGACTAGCCAATATTGTCATGCTTCTGTATCAATGCTGTTTTAGTCAGTTATGTTTAGTGACAAACAATCCCTAAATCTTCTTGATTTATAACAATAAGGCTTATATTTCGCTTGTACAAATAGTGGTCGAAGTCTTCCTTTGTCTTATTCATACTTGGATCTGAGCTCCAAAAGCAGCCCTTCTTTGGGTCATGCATTAATTATGGCCAATGGAAAAAAAGAAATGGGTGAATGCATAATGAGTGTTAAAAACATCCATGAGAAAGCCACATGCTGTTTTCCTCAAAATCAATGACTAAACAAATTATATGAGCAAATTTTATATCAACAGGGTGGAGAAGTATAATCTAATAATAGAAGGAAGAGGTAAATATTTGAGCAATTTAGTTGGCACTATTACTGCCTCTTTTCTATATAGAGAAGTCACAGAGAAAAAGTATATATATATATATGTGTATATATATATTTTTTGTCGCTACTTCGATGTGGTAAAATGCCAGCAAAAATCAGTGCCTGTCCAATAATTTAAAATACAAATAACAGTGAAAGAAAAAACAGAGCTTAATCCAGATGTATTGCTTTCTGAAATAAAACAAAACACAAAAAATTAAGTAAACTTCATACTAGAATTCTCATATGGATAGGGTATTAAATGGGTATCCTTTGAATAATTGAAATCTAAAAATGAATAACATAGAAGCTAAAACATCCATAAGAATTTACTGGTATTGAAATGTTATATTTGGTATTTAATTGCATTTTTTCATGTGTTCCCCCTTTTTATTCTCCTGATATATGAAGAAATACCCTTTTACAGTAACTTTGACAATTGTGTTTCTCAGCTTTCTTATTTTGACAATTGTGATTTTGATTTATGATTTTCATAATTTTGACAATTGTGTTTCTCAGGTTTCTCAACCCAATCATTTTGGAGCAAAACATAGACTAAGGTCATGCAACAAACACTGACATTAAGGAAGAAAAAACTGTGTATTAAATGCTCTCAATCCCTTAAGAGTTATGGAGTCTTACCAAACCAATTAAGTCAAACCTATTTGTCAGTTATGTCAGTTAACATACAGTTTATACTGTTATATTGCTTTATTTGATTATTAAATAATCCATCTTATTATAGAAAGTCAAATGGACTATTAAGATTGTAGAAATAGCAGCACCTTCAAGACTGTTGTGAAATTATTTTTGTTTGTCTAGGCATGGCCTTGATGTCAAACTCCACCATGATTGCATTTTTATATCAATCCTATTTTTATTTATACAGCGTAACTCCTATACCTGAATGCACTCTCATCTCTTAAATGTCAATCAGAGTTTAAGGAAGTATTCATTCAGTTATACCAAAAGCAGTATTGAACCTGAGAACCTCATCTTACATATTTGGATCCCAAGATCATCAATCCTGTCTAACTTCTCTTTCAACACATCAAGTATTAAAACCAAGGGTTAAATTAGAGGACATGATAAAAGTCATTAAATCTATCCCTGAAGCAAAACTTACATTGTGACAGGCTTATTTTGAAATGTTCCTCTAATATTCATTTAAACTATTTCATGGAATTTCTCTTTCTCTCTCATCTTTAATTTTTATTATTCAATTACTCTACAAATGAAGTTGCTAAAATCCCTATTAATACATAATAAATCATTAATATTTATATTTTCAAATAAGACATTGACTTAAATTCTCATAACAGAAAAAAAGCAAATTAATAGTATTTGTTGTTGATTAATAAACTACTAAAAGTTTTCAGTCACTTGTTTAGGAGCAGAGAGTATATTTAATATTATATATGATATAGTTATATATTATAATGTTACAAATGGTACTGGCATAATATAACAAATCTTTACATGACATATATGACATACATGTATGACATACATGACATACAAGACATACTATAAGTAGAAAATTTACAGATTGAAAATCTAATAATTCTAAATATTATGTAAGTAAGTTACCAGATATTTAAAGCTTAAAAATATTGAGGAATTTATTTATATTTTGGTATTTGTGTCCCTACTTGTTACTTCTTAGAGTCTAACTATTCTTCTTTTTTTTTTTTTTTAAAGATTTTATTTATTTGACAGAGAGAAATCACAAGTAGGCAGAGAGGAAGGCAGAGAGAGAGAGGGGAGGAAGCAGGCTCCCCGCGGAGCAGAGAGCCCGATGCTGGGCTCGATCCCAGGACCCTGGGATCATGACCCAAGCCGAAGGCAGAGGCTTTAACCCACTGAGCCACCCAGGCGCCCCGAGTCTAACTATTATTCTCACACAAATACTACTTAGAATCTATCATGTGGTTTGGAGGGACATGGTATGACACATCTGGCAGTGACCTTTTTTTTTTTTTTTTTTAAAGATTATATTTATTTATTTGACAGAGAGAGATCACAAGTAGGCAGAGAGAGAGAGAGGGAAGCAGGCTCCCTGCTGAGCAGAGATTCCGATGTGGGACTTGATCCCAGGACCCTGAGATCATGACCTGAGCCGAAAGCAGCCGCTTAACCCACTGAGCCACCCAGGCGCCCCTGGCAGTGAACTTCTTATTTAAGATTCTTAGCCTTGTAACACTCCACTACCCAGACATTCTGATTTTTAATTGTTAAGTACTACAAAGTATCAAAACTAATGATCAAAATTTCTCACTACTATTTAGTCTAAACTTTAAAAATTAAAATTGAAAAAAGCTTATGTTGTAATTTCATGTCAACTGAGTTTTGGGGTTCGAGATGAAAAGTAACACATTTCATATTATAATATTCTCATATTAATTATATGATGTTATTTTTCAGTCCCACTCCTTACCAAATATAACATGACACAAAATAGATCATTTGTAAGGCCCTTATTATAATAATTTAACACCAAGACTATTTTCCTATTTCAGCCACTAAAAAACATCTTTTCAAAGTTGTGAACTATTGCATTATTGAGATAGCACAGAGAGCCTATAAAATGTAACTCTAATAGATGATTATTAAAGGGAATAAATATATACCTGTTCCCTGACCTGCATGGGAAGAATATGTTTATCAACCTATCGATATTTTGCTTGGCCTTATGACTTGCTTTGAGTGAATAAAGGGTGAGTGACCATGGCATATCTCTAGTGTGGGCTGTTACTCAATATTGCTAAGCTCTTGGCCAGTCTCACCTGCAGGAAGACAAGGACACTCCAGGAAGCAGCTGCCCTTCTGCCTGGGTGGGTAGATGAGGATGTATGAGCAGACCTGAACCAGATCTATAGCCTGGAGCAGAGATTTTGCAGCTGATCCACAGGTGCAGGGATGAGAATTTAATGTGTGTTGTTATAAACTAGTGAGATTTTGGCATTATTATTTAAGCAAAGCTTGATAAATGATCCTCCCATGACAAAGACAACAACAAAATGAAACAAAATAGAATGAATACAAAATCCTTGTATTTATCTCTTTATTGTCACTGAATGCTGATTACACTATAAAATTGTATTTAAAATTGTTATGACCTAAAAATTTATAATAAAGCAATGTGAAAACTAAAATGAGTTATTCAATTTAAAATATATAATTTAGCTGTTTTTTCTCAGATTATTTGCATGATGAGACTATGTTTTATTTATTTAAAACATAGCTGTAAAGAACACTGAATTCATTTATTTAATGATCATTCAATAAATATTTATCAACTGACTACTATAGTTCTGTTTCTGATGGCTTCAAACAAGGAGAGAGATCTATAATCTGTAAATTTAAGGATTGCTGTTTTCCTTTCCAAGAACCACATTTCTATCCATGTTCTCATTATTATTAGTTATTCGAAAATTAGTAGATAGACCTGACAGACATTTAAATGAGGTTAGGGAGTACTTTTGTTATAGTCAATACTGATATGTTATAAGAGCAGTTGCATTATTAATAATGAAGATAATAAGCACTGTGTGCTTACTTGAATTATTTTATTTAGTATTTAGAACTTATTGTAGACAGGGACTATTACTATGTACATTTTTTAAAGTAAGAAGTTGAAGTTAAGTGATTTAATTTTCCCAAATACAACATGTAGGATTGTGATTAAGTTGCAGTTTAACAAATTTCCTTTGGCTTTCTAATTGTTCTGATTACTCACTGAGCAATTATTTTCACCTGACCTGGTAACAGGAAGTGAGCAGTCCTGAGCACTGAGCACAGTCCTAAGTGTCTTGATGAATAACCAACCATGACTTTCAGTAACTTTCACAAGATCCCTTTACCTGCAAAAATATATGCTCATCTCTACATGGTAATACAGGAACCTCAAAATTCAAATTTAACCTTTACATTTCAAAAGCCATGGCTACAAGATGAGTGATTTATCCTCTCCCAAAAATCTGTGGTTTTTGAACTCATTGTTTTATGTCCTTCTTGTATAAACTGAGTAAATGCTAACATCGTTAACTTAATTGTCAAAAAGTGTTTATAAACTTCTGCAGCTCTATGAAGCTTAGAAAGAATCATATTTTACTTTCTTCTTTTATGAAAGCAAAGTAAAATTCTTACGTCTTTATATAGTGCTATTTTTTAACAAGTCTATTCCAGAGTTGTGTTTTTCTTTTTAACTTGTGCATTGAGTTCAGGGAAGTGAAATGCTGTTTATATACTTCGAGGTTGTGCTTTGGGTAGATTTAGCTACATTAATTCCAGTCCCATTATGAAACATTCCTCTGAAAAACTTGGAGTTAAACAGGATAATAATGGAAACCTGGTTCAACCTACAACCCACAACAGCACAACTTCATCTAATTAGTTGTCATTAAACTTCAGCTTCTGGTGACTTGTATTTTCAGGGAGTTCTGATATTTAGCTCTTCCTTATTCTAAACCAAGATCTAGGTCTGTGGACTATTTGCCGACTGATCATGGCTTTTCCAATCTCAGCCGAAACAAAGGTCGTCCCCTCTGTACAAAGGAACTTCAGTGATTTGAAATCACTTAGTATATTCCTAAGCTAAAGTCTTTTAAAGTCCTCCACTGCATCTCATTATAAGCCACTATACCTTAAGTCTTTTCCTTGCTGATTAACATGCTAGAGATTCTTAAGTTTGTCAGAGTCTCCTGTAATACAATTTGCCCTTTAACAAAGGAGTACTCAAATACAGGGAGACTACTATTTCAGTATATCAAGAAAATATATTTGAATAATGTAGTGTGAGGTTGCAATGCTTTGCAGTTATATTGACACACTCTTCAATTATGTAAACATTAGTTGAAAATCATAATTTCTATTTTTTTAACCTCTGTTTTTTTAACCCTCAAGTAACCTCTTTGATCCCAGAACTGAAAATTTTAATGCAATAAATGCAAAGATTAAAAGTGCAATTGTTGACAATGTAATTTTTCATATTATTATTCTCTCTCTCTACCTCTCTCTCAAGAGTCTGGGTAGCAAATGTTAAAACAGTATATTTAGAGGGTTAGACCACAAAAACATGTACGATTGTGTTCCTGACATCTTTTTCAGGATCAGTGTTAGTTACCAGTTACAGGGTAGCTCTAAGCTGACATGAAGAGTGGGCTTCAAGTTTTCAGTTCACCAAAATGAGGATTTTCTTTTGATTTCTTTCTTTCTTTCTTTCTTTCTTTCTTTCTTCTTTCTTTCTTTCTTTCTTTTTTTCTTTCTTTCTTTCTTTCTTTCTTTCTTCTTTCTTTCTTTCTTTCTTTCTTCTTACTTTTCTTTTCTTTTTTCTTTTTTTCTTTTTTTTTAATCTGGATTTATTAAAATGGCTAAGTCAAGACTACACAGCTAACTAGCCATAAGACCACCAGAGCTATTCATCCAGCCATGATTTTGGTATGCATTGGAACCATTGGGTGATAATTGCTTGCTCCCATTTAAGACAATGAATAGATCCTGTGGCTGGCTATGATATTGAGCTCAGTGTTGGTAATCCCAGTTATCTCCTGATCAATTGAGATGGTGAAATTTGGCCAGATATGAGGAGACTAAACAGGAAGAATTGTACACGGCACATTGATGAGCTTTGCACCTCCATGATTCCTCAAGTCTGGTAGTTTGTCACACCTTCTGAGTCTCCATCACCACAACTATCTTGTCCCCTGCCCCCAACCTTAAACACACAGAAATTTTTCCTGTTCTCTTTTGAGGCAAGGTGCAGTGAAGAAAAAAGAGTCATATAGAGAATTGATAGCTACTTGTGATCTGTTATAGGTGATTACTGGAAGCAAATTCATTTGCTTTTCCTCTAAGCCCTTAATATTCTTGTGGTATCAACTATTGGGGTACATAATAATTCACCTTGAATTTGCCTTTGTCAGAAGCTTGCCAACCTTTTCAGATACTGAACCCTTATTTCTAAATCTTGTTACAGTATGAATTATTTATAATTAAGGGAAAGGGGTGGGGAAGCAGAAGACAAATTATTTTAGTATTTCTTTATGAGTTTTTGTTTGTTGCTAATATTTAATACTTCCTTCATGTTTTTCCTCAGCTTTGTCTTTTCTTAGGTATATGTTGTTTTTCATCTTTCTCAGGGACTCTTTTTCCTAAGGTTTAATCATTTTTATAGTTTTTAATATTGACTAAGAAGCAGCACATAAACACAATCGTTCTTGTACTTAACATTTGATAAAAATGCAACTTTAGATGATGTACGATTATGCTACCAACTCAAATATTATTTCCCTGGAAAAACTAATATTTCAGGGGCAATAGAAGAGATCAGTGAGAATATGAAATATTAGCTAATGTGCCAGTATCGATAGTCATAGAATCTCCTGACTGTAGGAGATATTGCTGATAGTGGCTAAAATGTATGTGACCTATAACCACAATTGCTTTTGGTACTCTCTTTACTACACTTAGTGGTCCTTCAGCTCTTCTGAAAGTTTTAGGTTAGGGGAGTTTCATGATTCTTAATGAAGTTTATTTTCTCTGGGTAGCTCTGTATGTTAGAATGTTTTTAGTGCGATTTCTTTTTATTTCTTTGCAACTTCCTTTTATTACTCTTAACATACCACTTGGTGTCACACAGGGGGAAAATTTAATTCTTCTTCCCATGATTACATATAATTTTACCACTGAGTCTTCGTATAACCTAACCTAAAAGTTTTCTTTTATTTCTACTTTAACCTTCAATGCAATATCTGTATTACTATTATATAACAAATAAAACAATATAGTTTAGGTTTAAGAGGACATATTCTGGACCTAATTCCCTGGGAGTTTCATTGTTTACAAGCTATGTGAATTTGGGCAAAATATTTAACCTATCTGCTTCAATGTTCTCTCTTGCAAAATGAGAATAGGATAATTAAAATATTTTCCTCATTGAATTAGCAGGAGAATTAAACGACTGTACCCAGTAACGGCTAAGATATTTTATTTTAAAATGCACATAAAATATTTTGAAAAATGGACTCATGCTGAGTCATATATCATGTCTCCAACATTTTTTAAAAACTGAAATCATTAGACCATGATCTCTGACACCAGAAGACTTAACTAAAAAACCAATAATAAATATGTAGTTTCAATTTCTTTTATAGATATTTGGAAACTAAGTGATACATTTCTAAATAACCCAGGAGTGAAGTCAGTTACAATTATATTAAAGGTTTAGTCATAATTAAAACTAGCAAGTGCTTGGAATGAAAGGAAATACCAATACACTCTAACTGTAAAAAGGCATTATGGGCATAAACACACACACAAAAATACTTGCCTTTAAATATATATATTTAAAGAGAAGAAAAATTTCAAATCATTTGTCCCAACATCCACTAAAAGAGGCTAGTAAAATAACAACAGATTAATTTGAGAGAAAAGGGAAAAATAGTAATAAATGGCATAAATTAATAAACAGAAAAAAATGGAATCCCAAACCAAGGTTTTATTTTTTGAAAAGATTAGTAAAATGATCCCTGTCAAAACGGAGAAAGGTAGTTGCTTGTAGGCAGAAGTAATTTTAGTGATTTGGCATGCGATGTAAACTGAGTAAATAAAGTAAGAATTTGGGGCGGAGTGAAGGATGTATCTTCTGACCTACCCATTTTTCTTGAAAATCACATCTTGAAAGTATACATTGATTTATATCTTATGCCCAAACAGAAGAGCTAAGAGGATGGTGGCTACTATTTTTTTACTCCCATTGGTAACATCAGATAACTACTTAACAACAATCATAGGCATTAACGATATATGGATTTCTTTCTCTTTATCTTCAATTACTTCATCAATGGCTTACAATATTCTTACTTTAATAACTGACTTTAAGCACTTGATAAACATGTTGATGTTTCTCATGAAATCATCCTGAACTCAATTCTTCTTTCCTTTCTCTTTTCCTCTCCTGTTCCTTTTTCAGTTGCTTCCTCCCCAACCCCACCACCTTCTTTTTTTCTCCATTCTTTCTCCTCTTGCTTCTTCTGCAAATATCTATGGAGCATGTGACATTTGACAAGGACTTTGGGAACTTAAAGCTGAATGGAAGGAAGTCCCACCCTCAAGAACCTTATAAACTGGTCTCGATAGTCAAGAAGAAACAGCAAGAAGGATGAAGTAAACATTGAATACTTCTTATTTTGTTTTAATATTTTAATTATTTTTATTGTGTTATGTTAGTCCCCATACAGTACATCATTTGTTTTTGGTGTAGTGTTCCATGATTCATTGTTTGCATATAACACCCAGGGCTCCATGCAATCTATGCCCTCCTTAATACCCACCACCAGGTTTACCCATCCCCCCATGTCCCTCCCTTCTAAAACTTTCTGTGTGTTTCCCTGGAATCTTTTTTTTTTTTTAATTATTTTACTAACATATAATATACTATTTGTCCCAGGGGTACAGGTCTGTAAATCATCAGGCTTATACGTTTCATTGAATACTTTTTACAGCCTGTCTTCCTATATATGTCATCACAGGTAATCATCACAATGACCTGAGGAGATCCGTACTAAACTCACTTCCGGTTTATAAGTAAAAATAACTTTAGTGAAGAAAGATAAAGAACTTACCAAGATTACACTAAAAATGGGTACTGTAAGGAGGATTAAGCACAGATAATCTATAGATATTGTTATTCTATGAACACCTCCAAATTTGCAGAGTAAGTGGATTCAGAATAATGGGTAATCAATAGAGTAATGGATGGTCATGTCATTTCTACTGAATTCCATCCAATTCTATCATAACTCTCCCATAGCCACAGTGTAAGAACACCTAACAACTTACCATTGAAAATGCACTACTATTGTAATTATACATTCTGAAAGAGTGCTGATATATCTGTAAAAGTTCAAGTGAAATGAGGTCACTATGTCAAGGGTTTTTTTTTTTTTTTTTTAAAGATTTTATTTATTTATTTGACAGAGAGAAATCACAAGTAGGCAGAGAGGCAGGCAGAGAGAGAGAGGGGGAAGCAGGCTCCCTGCTGAGCAGAGAGCCCGATGCGGGACTCGATTCCAGGACTCTGAGATCATGACCTGAGCCGAAGGCAGCGGCTTAACCCACTGAGCCACCCAGGCGCCCACTATGTCAAGGGGTTTTAAAGGTGAGCCAGGAGGCCAGTAAAGAGGCAGAACTTAATGCACATCCTCATCCAGAGAAATCATCATCTTTTAAACTGAGCCAAACCACAAATATTCCAAAGATTGAGCCCAAATGCTTGCAACGTGTTACAGTAAGAGACTTTACTTAGTGATAACCTTAGTAACCATGTATATTTAGTCAAGATTAGTTTTCTGCCATGAACACTGGTAGAAATTTATATATATATATAACACATACAAACATTCTCTTGTCTATAAAACCCCTTGGGGGCGCCTGGGTGACTCAGTGGGTTAAAGCCTCTGCCTTCAGGTCGTCAGGTCATGATCCCAGAGTCCTGAGATCAATTCCCGCATCGGGCTCTCTGCTCAGCCGGGAGCCTGCTTCCCTTCCTCTCTCTCTGCCTGCCTCTCTGACTACTTGTGATCTCTGTCTGTCAAATAAATGAATGAAAATCTTAAAAAAATGAATACTGTTTTTCTGAAAATAAATAAATTGGGGGAAAAAACTGGGGAGAAAAAGAGAAATTAAATAAAACTATATTTACTTAAAAAAATTTTTTTTGAAATAATTTAGAAACCCCTTGTTTGTTTGTTTTTTTTCCTCCCTCTGGGAGTGGATGGCACAGTTTTGGGTTGCTGCCAAATGCATGTTCCCCAAATTACAATTCTGAGACCCCAAATAAATGTTTGTGTATTTCTTGTAGCTTGGTTTCCTTTTTGACTGACTTATGTTCAGAAGACTAAGGTTTAAGTCACAGTTTTTCCACTTACTAATTTTGAAGATTTATCATTTCTCTTTTCTTTTTTGATCTCAGTTTCCTCATACCAAAAAAGAGAATTTGATTTTTCCAGAAACCTGTGAATTTTTTTTTTCTAGTTTTTTCATCTTTAAAATTATTTGACATTGTGGTGCCTGGGTGGCTGAGTGGGTTAAAGCCCCTGCCTTCGGTTCAGGTCATGGTCCTGGGGCCCTGTGATCGAACCCCATGTCGGGCTATCTGCTCAGTGGGAATCCTGCTTCTCCATCTCTCTCTGCCTGCCTCTCTGCCTACTTGTGATCTCTGTCAAGTATATAAATAAAATCTTTCAAAAAATTATTTGACATATGTGTAAAATATTTATATATTTATGAAAATTTAGAACAATATGTTATAACTTTATGAATACATATTGTAGGATGTCTTACTATTTATCTTACTTCTTTCTTTGGGACATAAAGATCAAAATATGGTAAGGAAAGTTTCATGGTAAGTGGGAAAGTTACAGAAATTAAATGTGAGAATCTCACAGCAAAATTGAGAGAGTGTCTAAAGTGATGCTGAAATAAGTAATAACCACAGAAATGCAAGTAAATGACAGGCATAGTAGCACTGATTTTGAAATAGCTTTGGGAATATAAAACCAAAAATCCCCAGATAACAATATGATTAAGTAGTTTCAAATATATTAGTGGATTTTATTTAAAGGTTTTTGGTTAATAATTGTGTCAGTTAGCTTGTTGTGTATCTTTTTTGTCTGTTTTTGTTTGTTGGATTGGTTGGTTTGTTTTATAGATAGTGCACATGAGCAGATGATTGGGCAGAAGGATAGGGAAAGAGAGAATCAGGCATAGAGCCTGATGTGGGGCTTGATCTCATGACCTTGAGATCATGATCTGAGCCAAAATCACAAGTTGTATGCCCAACCAACCACCAACCCAGCCACCCAGGCACTCCTTTCCTGCGCATGTTAACAAACCAAAGCAAACCAAAACTGAATGGGTTAAAACTATACACATATATGTAATTTATTCTATGGGTTGATAATTTAGGCTGGGCTCAGTTGGAATGTTCTACTGATTTGGGTCAGACTTAGCTGATTTTAGCAGCACTCACTCAGGCATTAATTTAGTCTGCAGCCTTTATGTTTACCAGACTCTCTCATCTGTTCCTGGTCTACCTTGGACTTACTTAATTGCCATCAGTGACAGAGATTGAGGAGTTCAGCTCCTGGCTAAAAATCTGTGTGTGATTTTTCAGGTGCCACCATAGGCCACCTCAAAGGTTTTTCCTGTCAGGCCTCAAGGGGAGAACCTTCTTTTTTCACACTGGACTTCATGAACAGCCAGTGTATTGCCCCCGAAGGGGGGTGCAGTCAAGGACACAGACCCACCATGCTCTTATGCTGATAAGTGTTCCTAGTCCAGGAGCTTCTATTAGAGTCCTCTTTCACAGAGATTGTGCACAGAGGTCTCTGCATCTTATACCAGAGGACTGGAAGTGATTACTCTGAGGTTATCTTTTCCATTTTGACTTGGTACTTAACACTTTTCTAGACTTCGCTCATCAATATTTTCCCTTCCTGTTGCCTCTAGTCCCAGAAAAACTGGAGGAACATTTTGTTTGGGGTCACAAGGAGTTAGATGATCCCAAACATCTCTACTGCCTACCTGACCCTCTCCCCTTACATCTTCACTTCTGGGAAATGAGAAGTGTCCATATTTTGTCCAGTTTAGCCTCCTCCTTATACTACTGCAGGGAGTAATTACAAGCTTGACTCTTATTATCATTTTAGCTTATTGTCTTCATCAGCTAGTCCTGTACTTGACAGCTCAGTTCAGTTTCTCCCTAGCTCAGCTGAATTCTAGGCAGTGATACCAAGAGGAAGAATAGAAATAAAAGCCTATTGAGACCCAAGTTTGGAACTCACCCACAATGTTGATTTTTCTGTCCAGGCAAGTCACAAGGAAATAATAAATTTAAGGAGAGGAGACACAAGATTTAAGAAGGAGAGAAAGAGACTCCCCTTAATGGAGGAACTTCCATAAATTGTGGACCTTTTTATATCTTCTATGTCTCTCCGAGGATTATGGTTTTGTGGCACAATTCAGAGGTCTGTTTTCTGCCCTGCCCTCTCTGATATTTCTTGTTGATCATGGCTTGTACATGTGTGTGCTTGTGGTTGTCTTGTGTTTGTGCCTACGTGTGTGTGTGTGCATGTAGAGGGATGAGATGTTGGAAAGAACTGATTATGGAATATTTATCCTCAGAGAGCACTGGCTACTTTCCATTTAAAAAGTGTTATGACTTTGATGTTCATATCAAGCAATAACTTACCAGGGTAGCATTTGATTGCAGGATACAATATAGTATTTTTGTGCAGTTTTAAGAATACTTTTATATGTTAATTTAAAAATAAGAAAATAATTAAAAAAGAATAGTTTTAATCTCCCAGTAGCATACATATATTTACTTAACTCCAACCAAACTAAACTTTTGGGTCTCACCTTCACTAGATGTGTAAATGTAAACACACTGTATCTCAGTATCTTCATTAGTAAAGTGGGTATAATAAGAGTAACACTCTTTTAAGACTTTTGTGAGTTCTTAATTTGACAAATCATGCAAAAACAAAACAAAAACAACCTAGCACTTTGGATAGTCCTCACAAAAAATGCTTAGTAAACATAACCTACTTATCACTATTGTCAACATGATCATCATTTTAATCATCATTAATTTAATTAGAAGTTTATCTAATGCAATAAGGTCAAGTACAAACTTTAGAATCCACCACTCTATTTTTTTAATTTAATTTTATTTTTTCAGTGTTCCAAAATTCATTGTTTATGCACCACAACCAGTGTTCCATGCAATACGTGCCCTCCTTAATACCCACCACCAGGTTCACCCAACCCCCCACCCCTCTCCCCTCCAAAACCCTCAGTTTGTTTCTGAGTCCACAGTCTCTCATGGTTGTCTCCCCTTCCGATTTACTCCAACTCACTTCTCCTCTCTGTCTCCCAAGTCATAGTTCAGTCAATAAATATCTGGTAACTACAGATAAGTAGTTAATTAAGTTATTTGTATCTCACTTTTCTCATCTACAACATGGGAATAATAATATCAAATTATATTTTGTTTAAGTATTAAATTAAGATGATAGACATAAAATTCTAGAATAATACTAGAAACAGAACAAATACTGCAAATGTAAACTACTATTTACCTTTATAATAATCAAATTTGGTTTTTATCAATATTATACCAGAGGTGGTGACTTCTTGAAACAACTATGAGACTGGATTCATAAGTTATGGTTTTTTGTCTGTGTTTGTGTTTTTTTGTGAGAAGGCATCTAAATATTTCTGTAATTTATAGATTTATTTGCTGACTTACACATTATATACAAAATATATAAAAAATACAAGTCCCCCATACAATATATAGGGGTCTTGCAAAGAAATAAAATCATCACAACAATTATATACTTTCATTAATTAGAGAATTTTAATCAGTTACTTTTCTGTTAAAACTTTGGTAATTTGAGCCACCTGGGTGGCTCAGTCAGTTACCCCTCTGCCTTCAGCTTAGACCATGATCTCAGAGTCCTGGGATCAAGCCGGGAATAGGCTCCCTGCTTAGCAAGGAGTCTGCTTCTCCCTCTCCTCTACTCCTCCCCACAGATCACGTGCGTGCTCTCTGTCTCTCTTTCTCTCTCAAATAAATAAATAAAATAAAATAAAAATTTGATACTTGAGCTTAATTCTTTTATTCAATATTTATTGGTTTAAAATGAGTGTGAGACACAGAGCTATGGCAAGAACTATAATTTCCCTATTTCTCTCTGAGTTTATATTCCAACAAAATAATCAAATATTAAAACCATTTTAAAGTATGTATTTTGGTAGTTAGTTCTAATTTTCCAGGGAAGTTGATTAGTTAAAAAAAAAAAATAAAGCCCAAGAATACAATTCAGGCTAAAACTATGAAAGCCATCTAGAATATCTTTAGACTTTCTCATCCTAATTATCCCCTTGAGCCAATCACTTACAAAGCTATTCCACAATATACTTTCCAATTCTGTCTTCACAACATTCATCTTTTATTGAGTGTCCTTCCCTAGTCTTCAGTAAAGAATCTCATTCTAATTGTTTACATGTCTCCTTCTCTCTGGGTCATATTTTCTATGGGAGCAGTGGCCCATGGAATTAGTTTCATGGAATTACCAATTGTGCATGGACTTCAAGAAAATAAATGGTTTCACTAAATGAAATTATAGAAATATGATTCATCCATGACTTAGGGCTCAAAATGTAATGATAATTTCTCCTGTTGAAAGACTAAGTTCTACATGGGAAATAAAACTTGGGGCACTTTTACAAAATGAAGTCACATTCTCTGCTTCTAAAAAAAAAGAAAATGTCATTGGTTATTCATTGAGCTATTAGCTCAATATTTGCATGTAGTATGATTACCTGATCTATACTCTTCACTTCTTTTCATAAATAAAGTGTGTTTTTCTATTGGCAAATTTTATTTCTCTAGTCCAAGGGACAGGCATTTGATATGGAGAGAGTATCCATGGATGTTTGAAGAGCCAGCATGTTATTTCAAATACTTTCAGAAAAGAAAAAGAAAAAAAGAATACTTCTTTAAGGTAACATTATTTTTTCTAAACCTTGGTGTGGAAATAGCTTGACCCACATTATTAAAAGGGTTTATTGATTTTTCCCAGAGAAGCTGCCTGACTAAAAATTTCATTCACCGTTTAAAGCACAGGAGTTTATTTCACTTGCAACATGATGCCTGCGAGAGTTTTAAAGACTCTTCCCAAAGGTTGCAGCAGAAAGCATGAAACCAAAACAAATATCCCGAGATTTTCCATCATTCCCACTATTCGTTATGAGCTCTACTCTGACTCTTTCTCTCAACTTTATTTTTCAACCACCCTAAAAATGACAAGGATAAATATTATATTATAATAGTAATAATAAAATAAAACAAAAATTATACTCTGCTGTTTTCATGAGGTAGAGTGTGTCTAGTTTTCTGGTTGTATCACTTTTGATATATATATATTTTATAAGGAGATAATTATTTTATTTACTATGAAAGGTAGGTCTCAAATTACCAAAATCTAGAATATTTCCTTGGCAGTCCCTCCATCCATTCTACCAGACAATCGTAACTACATGAAATAATTGTTAGACAACATTTAGTATTCCATTAGCTGATAAGAATGAACTGAAGTGTTTTTAAGCAGTCTATTCTATAGCGATTATGGAGACAAAGAAAACAGCATCCCCTGCTCCCGCCCTCAAAAAAAATCTCTACCAGTAGGATACTCTAGGTATACCTATATTTTATTTATTTATTTATTTATAATTATTTTTTATTTATTTATTTATTTATTTATTTTTTATTTATTTATTTATTTATTTATTTTTTGATTTATTTTTTATATTTTATTTATTTATTTATTTTTAATTATTTTTTAAAATTTTTTATAAACATATATTTTTATCCCCAGGGGTACAGGTCTGTGAATCGCCAGGTTTACACACTTCACAGCACTCACCAAAGCACATACCCTCCCCAATGTCCATAACCCCACCCCTCTTCTCCCAACCCCCCTCCCCCCAGCAACCCTCAGTTTGTTTTGTGAGATTAAGAGTCACTTATGGTTTGTCTCCCTCCCAATCCCATCTTGTTTCATTTATTCTTCTCCTACCCACTTAAGCCCCCATGTTGCATCACCACTTCCTCATATCAGGGAGATCATATGATAGTTGTCTTTCTCCGCTTGACTTATTTCGCTGAGCATGGATGGCTGCATAGTATTCCATTGTGTATATATACCACATCTTCTTGATCCATTCATCTGTTGATGGACATCTAGGTTCTTTCCATAGTTTGGCTATTGTGGACATTGCTGCTAGAAACATTCGGGTGCACATGCCCCTTTGGATCACTACGTTTGTATCTTTAGGGTAAATACCCAGTAGTGCAATTGCTGGGTCATAGGGCAGTTCTATTTTCAACATTTTGAGGAACCTCCATGCTGTTTTCCAGAGTGGTTGCACCAGCTTGCATTCCCACCAACAGTGTAGGAGGGTTCCCCTTTCTCCACATCCTCGCCAGCATCTGTCATTTCCTGACTTGTTGATTTTAGCCATTCTGACTGGTGTGAGGTGATATCTCATTGTGGTTTTGATTTGTATTTCCCTGATGCCGAGTGATATGGAGCACTTTTTCATGTGTCTGTTGGCCATCTGGATGTCTTCTTTGCAGAAATGTCTGTTCATGTCCTCTGCCCATTTCTTGATTGGATTATTTGTTCTTTGGGTGTTGAGTTTGTTAAGTTCTTTATAGATTTTGGACACTAGTCCTTTATCTGATATGTCGTTTGCAAATATCTTCTGCCATTCTGTCAGTTGTCATTTGATTTTGTTAACTGTTTCCTTTGCTGTGCAAAAGCTTTTGATCTTGATGAAATCCCAATAGTTCATTTTTGCCCTTGCTTCCCTTGCCTTTGGCGATGTTCCTAGGAAGATGTTGCTGCAGCTGAGGTTGAAGAGGTTGCTGCCTGTGTTCTCCTCAAGGATTTTGATGGATTCCTTTCTCACATTGAGGTCCTTCATCCATTTTGAGTCTATTTTTGTGTGTGGTGTAAGGAAATGGTCCAATTTCATTTTTCTGCATGTGACTGTCCAATTTTCCCAACACCATTTATTGATCACTTTTGATAATTTTAATGGCATTTTTTTTAAATTTTACAAAATGCACAACCAAACCATACAGGCTATGTTAATAGTTTATCATTTAATGATTGAATTGCTTGAATTAGAAAGAAAAAAAGTAAAATAAATTAATAGAAGTACTAAAGGATTACACATTTCACTCAACACATATAAACTGGTTATAACTACTTTATCAAGAAGATGACAATATACAGGTCATATCAAGTGTTCTGAATGGAATGAACTGAACCACTCTTAAGTCTATAAACGCCTCTATTTCCTTTTCCTTTAGAATTTATTATTATTTTTACTTAGCCCTAATCCTAGTACTTCTAAATTGGAACAACCATAAAACCAATCCATGTAACCTATATCAGTTCTTGAATCTTCTTTGCAATATTTCTGCCAACAGACTGATGATAAACTACATTCCACGTGCAGTATATTTTCTCTTTTGTTTATCTGAATCAAAATGTATATCATAAAGTCAAAACCTAAGTCTCCTTAATTTTTTCTGGTAGCTGAGTTCATTTGTCTCTATTTTGTTTTATTATTTCATTAAAAATACAACTGCTAATTACTAAGATCTGGGATCCTATTGGTGAGAAAGACAGACTAGGTTCCTGTTCCCCTGGAGATGTAAGTCTAGTGAAAAAGTATTTTTCAAATAAATCACAAAAGCATGAGAAATTATGATTGTGATAAATTCTATGAAGAAATAATTTAGATGTGAGGAGCTTTAGGAGTTGAAGAGAAGTTGACATAGTGAATGAGAAAAGTCATTGCAAAGAAACAGCATTTATGATGTTCCTTGTGTGAGAGGTGACAGTAAATAGATTTGAGAGATGTTTGTAAGATAAAAGTAAGCCTGTGTAGGGGTCATGAGGAGGAATCAAAGGTAACTTCAAGTTTCTATTTGGTGGAACAGAATGGAAGTACTGGTAACATCACATGAATAGTAAATACTGAAAAATTGTAAAGAACAATAATAAAGATAAAATTAGAAGTCAATGCAATATGAAATTTAAAAAGCACATGGGGAACATGGGTGACACAGTGGGTTAAGCATGCAACTCTTGGTTTCCTCTCAGATCATGATCTCAGGGATGGAATCCCATTTCTGGCTCTGCTCTCAGTGTGGAGTTAGCTTGGAATTCTTCTTTCTCCCTCCACCCTTTCTCATATGTGCTCATGCATATGTGTGTCTTTTTTCTTCTCAAAAGTAAATAAATAAACCTAAAAACAAACAAACAAATAAAAAGCACAGGAAGGATTAACCAAGGCAAAGTTGATTTTTTTTTTTTTCCAGCTGGACCAAAAACAATGAACAAACCTCTGGAAACACCGACCAAGGGGGAAATAAAAATCCACAAGTCAGTTGCATTTGACTGAGAAGGAAATCATAGCTACAGTTTAGTAGACATCATAAGGATAATAGAAGAATGCTATCAATAACATATGGCAAAAAATATGATAAATTACATAAAATAAAAATAGTTATAAGAAAATCAAACTTGCTAGCATTTAATCTGACTTAAGATGAAATGGAAGCCCTAAATAATATTGCTATTTGTATCCAACATATTGAAGTCATATTTTAACATCTTTCTGCAAGGGAAACAAGACCTAGCTGTAAGGAATATTTCTGCTAAATTTTCAAGGTAGGTATCAATTTGATCTTTTTTCAGAAAAAGAATGAACACTCTGCATCTCATTTTATGAAGTTAATATATAACCTCTATTACCAATACTGGACAAAGAAAGTGTGAGAAATCACAATTATATGCCTCTTTGACTCATGAATATAGATGCATACACCCTACATAAATCCAGTAAAACTTGAAATAACACAGATTAGAAAACAAGGCAATTGGTGAGTTCCATCCTACAGAGTAAACTCCCTTCCTTTGTGAACAAAAGAAGATTAAATTTGGGGTGTGTGGATGGCTCACTTAGGTGTCTGACTTCAGCTCAAGTCATGATCTCAGGGTCCTGGGATTGAACCCCACTTTGAGCCTGTGTGAAGCCCTATATAGGACTCTGCACACAGTGGAAAGTTTGTTTCTCCCTCTTCCTCTGCCCTTCTCTTCCCACATGCTTCCTTTCCTTCTCTCACGCAAATAAATAAATAAAATCTGAAAAAAAATTAATGAAAGTTGAAACTGTATCTTAGCAAAGAAGAGGAAAATGCAGAGGAAAATGGCTTACTGAACAAATAGCACACAATCCTACTTTGAGGATTTTCTATGGGGTAGAAATCATTTCCAGGAATATAGAGATCAGGCCTTTCTGTTCATAGAGTTTTCCCAAGTTAAGACTTTGAATTAGGCCAATAATAGCTTTAACAAGCCAGGCCATTTTGGAAATGTTAGGTATTATCCTGGAAATCCAAGAGTTTGTCATTTTTCAATGTCAGAAATTACATACATGCACACACATACACACACACTTAACCCTGAAAATAAAACAACTATCATGAGGTACCAGTGGATTTGGAACTGCATTGAAATGATGCAGGAAGATCCCTTTGTGATCCTATGATCAGTTATTTTCTTAATTTCATTATATTAGCAAGTTGAATTTTGCTATGTAGTTTTAAAAATTCAAAATTCAACACTTATCATGCCGGGATTCTCTTATATATGCAAAGATGTATAAATATTGTATTTTTAAATATCATTAAGTCCTTTATGAGATTGAAGGGGGAAATATGATCATCTCAATAGATACAGAAAAATGTTTTCATAGAGTTTAGTAAGTATTCATAATTAGGAGAAACAAACAAACAGTATTAGTGATCTAGGAACTCTGGAATGTAAGTTTCACGAAGACAGGGAATTTGCCTTTATTGATGGATTTCAGGCACCTAGAACAGTTTCTCATGCATAGAAGACAATCAATAAGTCAACCCTTTATTGAACACATAAAATAAACTTTTAAATTTGATGAATAGTACCTATACAACTTAAAATATTATTTGACAACAACTTAAGTAGGTTAACATTAAAAACGTTTCTTTAAAACAGAGAATAATTTCCTTTGTCTCCACTTATATTCTGTTTTGCACTGAAGGCTTTACTTGTTCCAATAAAAAAACAAAATTAAATAAATACATAGGAAATTGAAAGAGGAAAATAAAACTGTCATTACTTGTCATCAGTGATTTTCTACAGGGAAACGCAAACAGATATGTGACCAATTTATTATACATAACTGAGAATATTAGAAGGCTCACTGGATATGACTTAAAAAGCCAATTTTATTTCTTAATTTGAGCAGCAAATATATGAACAACTGGTTAGATGATATAACTTACAATAGGAATAAAGCTATATTTTATTTGACAACACATTTAGCAAGTAATGTACAAATATTATTCATGATGAATAATGAAAACTGTAATAAAGGGCGTTAGAGAAGACCTCAGAAAATGGAGAGATATCCCATGTTCAGAAGGCCTCATGTTATATAGTGTCACTTCCCCCAGCTAATCATAGAATACTCTAAATGATCAATAAAATATCTCCAATAAATATTCCCAAATGTATATTTGTGACATTACACAAAGTGCCATACACTTTATTTTTTAAAAAGGATACAACTAAGATAGTTTGAAAGAAGACCAAGAAAGCAGAGATGCACTACCAAATTATCAGTTTGACTATTAAGTAACATAGCATGGGGTTGGTATAAGGATAGAATAATTGACTGAGGGAAGGGAAATAGAACTACACATATGTAGAAATCCAATAGATGATAGGTGATACGTGTATCATCAGGAAAAGAACAACTATTTAATGAAGAGAGTTTTAACCAATAGTTATTCAGAGGGGAAGGGAATGGAATTAAAGCCTGTTATTAGACATTGTAAATAGATTTTTCATATGTTGTTGGAGAGTTTCTGAGTTTCCTGTTGTGTTCCATTGGTCTATATATTCGCTGCTCTTATACGCGTTCCTTTCCTTTCCTTTTCTTTTCTTTCTTTCTTTGTTTTGTTCTTACACTCTTATTTGGAATGTTCTTATGCTTTGATATCATATCTTAACCCTTATTCAAATTCCTTGGCTTCTTTTCCTCATTTTGATACTCTGGTCAGTCTGCAATAGTGAAAAAAATAATAATAATAATTTTCAAGACAGTGTGTTTCTCTAGCATAGCATTAAATTCTTAATTTTCAATTCTTCAATTTTCAATTCTTGTGTAGCATGCAAGAAGTAACATAACAAAAGAGTAAGAAGCTGAAATTCATTAATTCAGGGGTTCTGAGAGTCTGTGAACCCCATGAAATTGGGTGAACATTCTTTAACAGGACTGCATTTTTTTCAGGGAGACGCAATATATTTTTAGTGTACATTTGACCTATTTACTTGGATGTTATTTTGCTCATTCTGCATTAGAATATTTTAAGGCAGACACCCTTTTTTCTGGGTCTTCAACTGCTGTCACATTACTTTTTTTAAAGAAAATTCACCATTTTTATTCACTCTCATGTAAAACAGCTCCTCAGAAGGTTTATTGTCCCTGCTTCCAAATATAAAGACGGAAATGGTGACCTCAATGAGAGGGTGAGCATGTCTTTGTCTAGGTTCATTTGTGTCTTTAACATTTGGCTTCTTGGCTGTATATTCAATCTTAATTCCTCATGAGATTATTTGCATTTGCCTTACTAAGTGATTCCTGTTAAAATCAGTAATATACATCATTAAAAAGGGAAATACATATGTTAATAGCTCTTCTGTTACCTAATGATTTTTAAACAGGAAATAAGACCAATAAAGCAAATAATGAATATTCTCCAGTGATGCCTTTATTGCAGTTTATAAAGTTATAGCTCTGACTCCATGTTTCACAAGAAAAATAGATTTCAACAAAATCATCATAAAATAACTATTTTTGTGGCATGCTCATGGAAGCATAGAATTTTTGTAGAGATTCATAGATCTTTCAAATTGTATGGAATGAGAGTATATACCAAAAACAGCTGACATTAATTAATAAAAATTTGTGAACTTTGAAAAATTCACAATTTCATAAATTTCTGAGATCAGTAGGTCTTTCTACAGTCAGTGTATTTCCATAATGTGTCTAAGAGGCAAACAGAGGTTTTTTGTTGTTTTTTTTTTTTCCCCCTCTGTTAATCACTTAAAAATAAACATGATAAACTTTTGAATGTTGTTTTCACAAAATATCAGATGTTTGTGTCCAGGTCGCTTTAGACGGATGTCAGCTATAGAGTCCATAAAATTATCTGAGAGTTGGCAGATAATTTCATATGATGTGACATTCCCATTATATGTGAGAGTTAAACAGCTCAATCAATTGGCAACCCTGAAGACAATAACCCCTATAAACACCAATTAGTGAGCTATCTGCCAAATTATACATCTTGATGAAGAAGGAAATCCTTGATGATATTTTTCAGATCTTATATCTTAAAATAGGACCCAAACTATGCCATCTTTTTGGTATGATGACTTAACACAAAGCAAATCTATACATGGGAAAATGTTTAAGGTCTATCCAAAAACACCAGATGCCGAGGCAATCTTGGATACTTACAACATAGATTGCTTTACCAAAGTAGAAAGATAAGTCTTTTATTTGGAATTGTGTAATAGAGCATAAGCCATTATTGCTCATCTCACTTTTTAAGTTTGTAACAAATAAAATACATCTTATTATTTTTTTTTCCTAGGTTTTGAAGATGCACAGATGTGAAAAAATCGAAAGCTCTGGTCTCTGATACAACTTTCACTTGAATTAAAGACCACCAAGGGCAGTCTTTACAGGAGTGAGATGTGGAAAAATTCTATATCAATGACTCTGTCATACACCCATAAATTAAGAAGCTATTCAAACAGAAATTATCTCAGAATAATTCATTATGGTTGCTCATTTTAAAGGGGAAGAAAGTTTTACCCTCTTTCCTCTCTGTATCCTCTTCTCCCCTTTAGATAATTACATTCAAATATGTTGCATTGAGACCTCCAAGACCACACACTCTGCTTTATCCTTTCATGTACTTTGCGACATTTCACCCATGATAGGGAATTATTTCTTGAGCTTGCTGGCCCACACTGCAGATTTGGTCTTGCCAGTCATCATAATCTAATAAACTAATTTTTTTGTAGCCAATTATATATAGATGTTAGATAGATAGATGGATGTAGTTATATACAGTTCTGTTTCTCTGAACAACCATGACTAATAGAAACTTTCTTAATTGTGGTGCAAAATAAAATGTTCTTACATTTACCATTATCTGGCAACATTTGAACTAGTCAGTAATCTTGAATTAGACAATTAAAACTTTACCATCATTCTGTCTTTGGACAATGCAAGCTCAGAAAATTTATTCCAACTATTGTGCTGGATTTTCACTGTTCAATTTATAAGCATTATGCATTTATCTGAATATTATTTTTTTCTCTACAGTAGCCCCCACCACCACCTCTACTGATCCAGAGGAGATACGTTCCAAGGCTCCCAGTAGATACCTAAGATCATAGATATTACTGAACCCTACATATACTATATTTTCTCTCTATATACAGGACTATAATGAAGATTAATTTATAATTAGGTACAGGAAGAAATTAACAATAGCTAATAATAAAATAGAATAATAATAACAATATATTTTAATAAAAGTTATGTGAATGTGGTCTCTCTCTCTCTCTCTCAAATGTCTTAATGTACTGTACCACCCTTCTTGAGGTGATGTGAGATGATAAAATGCCCATGTGATGGGCTAAAGTGAGGTGATGGATGCAGGCACTGTGACATAGCAATAGGGCTACTATGGACCTTCTGATGATACTTCAGAAGGAAGATAATTTACTTCCAGACCACAGTTGACCATGGGTAACTGAAATCACAGAAAATGAAGCTGCAGATCAGGGAGACTACTAAAATATGTGAGAATTAATTGTTAATGTCAGGTAATTCACAGACATTGGTAAAACAATAACAGTAATGGATTGAAAGTATGGAAGTTTTCATAGTTAACATAAAATGAAGCCAGTTTATTGTGATTGTCCTTCACATTTTAATCTCTCAGTTTTTTCATCTATCAATAACATTTTATGTTCTTATAGGAGATTAAACCCACTGTTAGGCACTGGTCATGTTTAAAGAATTTTTGTAAGACTCAATGTACAGAAAAGAGCTAAGGGAAGCTGTTGTTTGACATATAGTTGCTTAAAAAGAAGAAATATAATTTGATTTCAAGTAGACATTGGAACATTATGGGGCTTGCCAAAAATGAAGTAAAATCATGTCATTCTACACTTAAGTTATTGAAAGTCTTATCTTCTCTTCTGGGGATTTTTAACAACCCATTTATTGTCATACACAATTTTGTCTGCCTAAAAAGGTCAGTAACATTCTGAGAATGGTCATACTTTGAAAATACCAACCATACTCAGTCTAACTTCCAACAAATACTTCCTGGACAAAAATGGAGTCAGAAACTTAAGAAATATTTGTTGAATATAAAAGTTACGGTTTTGAACTTATAAGGCCATACATTAAGACATATTGTTCCTCCCCTGCTCACTCCTTAACTCACAGTCACAATGATAAATATAAGAAAATATCGTACTTTAGTTAGGACCCATATCAAAACTCTTAATGTCACCATAAATTCTGTAAGTGAAATACTAGACTCATAAATAATAGGTTACAGAGAAAATTAAAATATATATGTATATGTTAGTATGGTAAAATAAAAGTATTAGAAGTGGATATTAACAAGAAGAAAACATAGGTAGGTATACAATCTCATGATATGGAAATAATTATTAATCAGAGGAAGTTAAAATAAGAGAAAGAAAAAATGAGAAAATTTGAGTATGCATACATTACAAGTTATATACATCTTGAAATTATAAATAATTTAACAGTCAAATGGTAAACTAGAAAGTAATAAGATATCTATGTAACTTAGAAAATTAATACCTCAATAATTAAGAAAAATAAGCAATGAACAAATTACCACTTGGAGCAATTCCACCCATGAAAATAATACCAACAACTCTAAATGGTTAATAAATGCATTAAAATATTCAACATAACTTATAATTAGAGAAATGCAAATGGGTACTCTAATGTGCTGCTTGTGGGAATACAAATGTATGAAAACTTTCTAGAGGGCAACTTGGCAACATTTATCCTAATCATTAAAATACCCATACTCTTTTTGACACAATTATTCCATTTTAGGAATACATCCTAAGGAAATAATCAGAGAAGTGAGCAATGAATTATGCATAAGAATGTTTATTGCAGCATTATTTATGGTAGCAAAATTTGGAGACTAGGCCCACTGTCTAATATTAGAGGAATAATTTAGTAAATAACTACAAAGTATGAAAACCCAGTAGTACAACACAATATTATTCATTCCTCACAAGTTTTTACATACTAAAAATGGTATAGAATTCATGAAAATGAAATATGTAATAGAAACTATTAAATGCATATCTTAACTTTCTATGTATGTATATACCGAGACATATAACCACACATGTTTTTGGAAAAAATACACTAAAATTTAATATTTTAATGAACATGTGCTGTGATTATGGATGATGCCTTTCTCTTTGTTCATTTCTGCATTTTATACAGATTATGAATTAAACTTATATTAATTCTATTAGGAAAAACAATACATGTTAAAAAATGTCTCTTTGCTTTCACTTTCTGAATACGTTAAGCAAAAATAATTATCATCCTAAGACTAGTGAAATACAAGTATAATATCAATCCAGTACAAAGTGGAATGAACTATTTTTTATTGTTATTGTATTGAAGAAAGTACAAATCACAAACTGATTACTCACTTATGGATAATTACAGAAGCTAATGATTTTAGAAACATAGATGAAATTGCCAGTACAACTGTAATAAGATCAGCGAACTGAGTTTGGAAATTTATCTCATCCTGTAATAATAAGATGGTCATGATTTTAATAACATGCCTAAAGTGACACTTATATCCTATATTGAGCTATACATTTAAAAATTACAGTGTTTAAGTTTCCAAAAAAAATTATCAGTATCTATTTTATATTTTTATATTATATATCATATAATTGAAAAAAGATATATAGAAAGTTTGACTTCTCTAATAGTGATACATTAACACCATATATTTTTAAGTTAATTTAAAATTAATAACTTGAGAATTTAAACATATATTTTGAAATAATTATTGCTTCAAAGGTAAAATTTTTAGTAAAATAATTAAAATGCAAGATTTAAAAGTTTAGTATGACAAAGAGAACACTCTTACTCATATCAGTGCCAGTCAGAAAGCATATCTTTGAAAAAAAAAGACTTATGGGTCAATTAATTGTATTTTTTAAATTTTTTAACTTAAAAAAAATTATTTATTTATTTGACAGACAGAGATCACAAGTAGGCAGAGAGGCAGGCAGACAGAGAGGAAGGGAAGTAGGCTCCCTGCTGAGCAGAGAGCCAGATGTTGGTTTGATCCCAGGACCCTGGGACCATGACCTGAGCCAAAGGCAGAGAGTTTTAACCCACTGAGCTACCCAGGCACCCCAATTAATTGTATTTTTTTAATTGAACTTTTTCTCAGAATAAGGGACTTCAACATATACATATGCAATGTTCAGTATGTATTAGCCTTTTTTTTAGAGTCAACAAGTAAAAAGGACTATAGTACTATAAACGAAGAGGTAGAGACTTGAAAGGTGTAGTGATAACTGGAACAAGACACATGTGCAGAGATTAGTGCAAAAGGCTCTAAGGTGAGAATGGATTGGTGTGTTTTAGGAAACACAAAGAGACAAATATGAGTAAAGCCTCATGAAGAAGGGAAACAATGGAAAGATAGTTCGGAAAACTATCAAGCAGTTAGATAACTTGGGATCTTATATTTGAGAGCTTTGGCTTTTGTCTGAGATGGAAAACTATGGAAGTTATTTAGTTACTAGGTATAATTAAGTTTCAGAAGACTGACTCTGTTGGGTAGGCTACATAGATTGCATAATGATCATCTATGTTTAGGCTATTATAATTTGGGCAAATATGCTTGCTTGGACCAACGTGTTACTTGTAGAAGAGCTAAAAATAGAGTGGTCTATTTCAAAGGTAAACTCAATGGGCTTAACTGGTGGGCCCAGTAGTCAAATTGACTCCCAAAGAGGGATAGGTTATCTCAGTTGTAGATCGTATAAAGTGTAAACTTATAATGGTAAAGTGTATGACTTATCATGATGAGTACTGAGTAATGTATAGAATTGTTGAATCGCTATATTATACACCTGAAACTAAACTAACATGGTCTGTTAACAATACTGGAAATTTAAAGAATAGTAAATTGTATAAGGATAAAATGATAAAGTACATCTGGATTTGCCTGGAGCTACTATATATTTAGATGGAAAGGACTGTGGGTGAAATAGATTCAAAATGAAACAAATATTTTGTTATCTCTATTCTTAAGAGGTGGGCTGTAAGTCTTCTTCCTTTGAGTTTGGGCAAATCTCTGTGACTGGACTGAGTGTTAAAGTGTGATGGAACTGGTGTTTGGGAATTCTCAGCCTAGATAATAAGAAGCCTTACAGCTCCCACTTGAGACTTTTGGGACACTTATCTTGGAGTTGCCAGTCATCATGTAAGATGTCCAACTACATAGACACCTCTTGAATGTAAGGAAGTCATATAGAGAGAACATATGGAAAGAGAGAAACCAAAAAACCCATAGATGGCAACTACTCCAATTAGGTGCCACAAATATATGAAAGAAGGAGCCATCAAATGTCTCCTTCTTAAACACTGTCTTTCTGAAACCACATGAAAATATCCAGCTGAGATTAGTCAACTCACAAAGTCATGGGGGAAAAATACAAATAAATAAATGTTATTTTAAGACTTTAAGTGTTGGCACAACTTGTTAGATAGCAATAGAGAACCAGAGCAGTGGGAGAAACAGAATTAGAAGAAAATTTAGAAATTTACTTTTCACATGTTAAATACCAGATAGCCACTAATCATCTGAGTAAAAATGTTTAGTAGACTGACAACTTTGAAATTCAGAGATATTTAGATTTTATCACTAGCCCATGAAGGCATTTATGTTTAAGGCCCATAGGGCAACTGATGAATTATTATGACAGTAAATACCCCCTCTTGTTCTTATTTGATGTAAGAGTTTCTACTTTTTCATTGTTAGGAATGATGTCTGCTATGAATTTCTGATAGGTAAGCTGTATTTATGAGGTTTCTCCCTCTCCTCATTGACTAAGGGTTTTTTTTTTTACATTGTGAATGAATGTTAATATTTATCAATAGTTTTTTCTGTATCTAGTGATAGGATCATATAGTTTTATTCACATGCTGAGTTATCTGTTGTCTATGAAGTATCACTAGTGTGCCATTCTATGATCTCTTCTGCCTCACAAAGGAGAAACTAGAAACTATTAAGTTCCAGTATCTTTTTCACCTAGTTTTCACTAAGTTAAAAGCTGATGATGATTTCATAGGAGATCTGGATGCCACAAGAGGAGAGACCATTATTCTGAGTAGGTATTTGTGGAGAGACACATGCTAGTATGGTGAACAACTTTCAGATGAGATTCTTGAGTGTTACTTAATGCATCCTAAGTTAAATAAAAGAGCTTCTTAACATTTCTTTAGATTTGTCATCAGTAACTTGGTGAAAATCGCCTGATCCAATAGTATTGCCTGCGATTTTGGGTGGATCATTCTCTGACCTTAAGTGCATAAGTCCTTCCAAAACTGTAAAAGCTTCCAATTTCCAATATTAGAACATTTTTAATTTGGAAAGGAGAAAGTCTTCTGTGTTCTACACAGAGTGCTAACTGGTACACTGATGGATTTTTTTAAAGCTAAACCATGTTTACATGGCTGAGATAAATCCTACTTTGTAACTGTAATAGAATCTTCACCAATTATTTCATTATCATTCTCCCCCTTTTGGACACCTGGATTAATTGCACTTCTGGGTGCTCTGATTATGTGGGGCCATAGAACTCATTCTAGTCAACACATTTGAGCAGATGGGAAGTGTCACTTGCAGGCCAAGCATTAAATTGCTGGCACAAGACCTCAGCTTGTTTTTCCTTCTGTTCCTACCATTAACAATGGTGTGACTTTTCTCTCCATCTGAGATGTGAAATAAGGATACAGAGCACAGCCTGTAGCAGATTTACCATGGATATAAGATGACATAATCAATAAATAAGCATATGTTGTTTTGTTAGCCATAACCATTGATGATAGGTTATTACTTTAGCACAATCAAGGCCATTCTGACTGGTACAGTAAATGATACCAGAATCAGGTTACTGATCTCATGCAAATACTAAAATATTTGGTATCAGTTTAAGGAACAGGAGGGAGACAGGAGGGAAACTGTTATCAGAACCTGGAAAGATGTTGATGAAAATTCTATATTGGTGAAATATTTGGTAAAACTGTCACTTTAATGAACTTACATTTTGAGGGAAGATATTCCAGAACAGAATGTTGAAAGTATTTGACATTCATTGTAGGCTGTATGTGGGAAGTATTATTAGAAAGTGAACTCAGAAAAGAATGAGTTGTTTTGGAGCAAGCAACAAAAAAAGTATAGTTCATGAATTCAGGATTCTTTTGGGTTGGAAAGACAAATATTTCTTTATCCCAAACAATAAAGATAAGATGAAATAGGTCTTTCACATCAAAAGCAAATTCTAGTTGGTCTTTGAGCAAAGATTAAGTACAGAGTAGAGATTTTACAACCATTAGCAAAACCCTTTAATGAGGTTGATATCCATTAGATACTCCTGGTTAGACAAAACAGCTCAGAAAAGGCAGAGTAAGAATGCAACTGCTCTCCAACATAAGTGGTCCTAGTTACTTATGATTTGCTTTAGAGAAAACAGAAGCCTGAAGGTAATGACACATAGAAAAATATCAAGTCTAAGAATCTCTGGAAAAGAACTGTAGATATGGATGTCTGCACATCAAGTTGATAGGAATCAATGGGAACTGATAGGAATCAAATACACAGAAACCAACTATACTACTAAAGAAACCAAAACTAAAAGCATAAAATTTTGTGAGAGTTGAGGGTGTAAGACAGCATGCTGCATACAACTGAGAATTACCCTAGAGCTCCTAAATGTTGCCTTTATCAGATATTCTCTAAGTACAATAATGCATATAGACAACTTCCCAGAAGATGAAGCAACAGGTTCAGGAGATCAATGGAATGGGTGCTTCTCTCAGAGAGGAGAATCGAGATGTAATCAAGGCTTCTTGTCTTTCTCCCTCTGCCTGCTGCTCTGCCTGCTTGTGTTCTCTCTTTCTCTCTCTCTCTCTCTCTCCCCATCTCTGTCAAAAAAACAAAACAAAACAAAAAAAAACACAAAAAAACCCATGAAGTCTGTTTTCAGGGCTTTCTTCCACTAACTACTGGATGAGTGAGCTTGGGCAAATGCTTTCATTTCATGATCATTGACAAGTAACCTATACTATATATAGTTATTGTATGAAATTAAAATAAACTACTAAATACCATGGATATGCCAAGAAACTTGCTACATTATCTGCTACCAAGCTGCTAATGATCTCATAGAGAAGACAAACGATAGGCACATGTATACCATGATGGAGTGTGATAGTGCTACTGAAGTACCCGCTAAGGAACTAATCCAGTCTTCAACAGGAAACAGAAGCTGTCTAAAGAGAAGGGCACTAAGCTGAGATGCAGCGAATAAGTACAAGTAATGCAAGGGAGGATATGGGTGTGTGTATGTGTGTGTGTGTGTGTGTGTGTTGTAGGAGAGAAAAAGAACAAGTGAAAGAGGGACTTATGTGTAGAGTTAATTCAAAAGAGAAAACAAAATAGGAATGCTTTGCAAGTAGAAATGTGACATTAAGGAATGCCTGGGTGGCTCCGTAATTTAAGAGTCAGACTCGATTTCAGCTCAGGTCATGATCTCAGAATCGTAAGACTGAGTTCCACATTGGGCTCCATGATCAGCACAGAGTCTGCTTGTGACTCTTTTTCTCTCTCTCCTTCTGTCCCTCCATTACTAGCACTCTCTCTCTCACTCTCAAAAATTTAAAAAAAAAATAAATAAAGAAAGAAATGTGACTTTAACATATCTGTCGATATTATTGAAATTATTGGTATCAACAACAGAGACAGCAAGAATTAGGAATTAGTAGCAAGATCAAGGAGGATTTGTACGTCTTCTTTTCCCAAAAGGCCACATTCCTTTTTCCCTCTTGGGTAATAATAGATGGATAGCATCCCAAAATACAGTCCTTCTTCATAATTTGTTCTTGTTTAATCCACAACTCAGTTTCTATGTCTACCAAATTGTCACAATATGTCACCCAATCAAAAAAAGATGAGTTTTGGGGCACCTAGGTGGTTCAGTGGATTAAGACTCTGCCTTCGGCTCAGGTCATGATCTCAGGGTCCTGGGATCAAGCCCTGCATCGGGGTCTCTGCTCGGCAGGGAACCTGCTTCCTCCTCTCTCTCCTCTCTCTCTCTCTGCCTGCTTCTCTACCTACTTGTGATCTCTCTGTCAAATAAATAAATAAAATCTTTAAAAAAAAAAGAGTTTTTTTAGTTGTTCAAGTTGGAATGAGTAACTCTTGGAAAACAAAACAAATGACTTGCAAAGAGTTCCACCAACAATTGAAGCATGTTGTGTTTGTGTGTTCACAGACACCTGTTTGCGTGCACGTGTGTTTATATTTCTCTCTTATCCTAAGAGAGAATCTATAACTTGGAAATTATGTAGTTGAACATATTTTTTATATTCTAATTCCCTGGAAGTTTCTCATTGGAGAAATTCAAATCTACAGACACATACATTGCACCAAACATTAAACTGTCATGTAATTTCTTATTTCTGTCATCACAGATGCTACTGTAAAACCAGAGACATCAATGGCAAAATATGTCATACTTTTTATAAATTTTAGAGTAGCATTCATTTTGTGCTTATGGTGCTTTAAATATAAAGCATATAAGAAATTATCTTGTGCAATAGCACATAATGAAATAAGAAAATGTCACATGTGGAGCATTTTATTATCATTGGTACTATAATATAGATTAATATGTGTCACATTAAAATTTAAAATTCCAGAAATAAAGTATATCAAGTGGAATATTGTTTTGATAAACTACTGATTAAAAATGTTCTTCAAAATGACACATTTTAACAGCAAAACTACTTTGAGAAACTTAAATTATACATCTGCAGCCTGTACAGAGTAGATCTGAGTTTTTAAAAAGTACCTAACCCTGAACTTTAATTTGCTTCATTTCACCTTTGTTTTTATGCATAGGATATTAAAACCAATTGCAGAACCATTCTCTACCTCTCTCTCTCCACCACTTTTCTACTCTTTCTAAGCAAATCAAACCCTTATGTATTGTAACTTCTAAATGCAGAGGGCAGAATCACTAAACTGTGGAGGCAGTCAGCGTGAGTTTTAGGCACTTAGAATGTTTTGAACAGGGTATTGCTGAACTATCATGAGCAGGTACACCTGTTCTATATTCAGCTCTTGTATAAAATCCCTCATGCTCCTCCTCAGTATCCTGTCCGACATTTCAGTCACTGTGATTAGAACCTCAATGCTTCTAGGCTTCTCAAAATGTGTTTCTTATAGCACCTCCATCAAAATCACTTGAGATGCTTTTTAAAAATTCAAATTACAAGGACCCATCCTAGCTTTATTGAGTCAAAATCTCTGGTGATTGGATAAAAGAATTTTCTATTTAATAAGCTCCCTAGATGATTATTATGCATGCAAAAGTTTGGGGGAAATGCTGTTCTGGAGGTATGCAGTCATATTCCATTCTGCTTCATCTCTTCCTTCCTCTCAACCCACCCTTTGAATACATGTCCCAGGAAATGATCTACTGTGTGTGCAAGTGTTAATTAGTAAGCAAATTTTAATTTTGAAGAATCTACATGCTGGTGAATTTGTAAGGAGGTAGGCGTGGTATAGAGCAGCGTTTCATTTTTAATTTTAGTTATTTTAATTAAAGGCTTTGAAATGTTTAAATGAAAATAAGAGATATTTAGAGGTCAATGATGTATAGTGACTGAAATATAAACAAACAAACAAACAAATAAATAAATAAAATGGAATTAATAGACAAAACCTTTTCAAGATCTCTGTGCTCGTTTTGCTAAGTTTGCCCTAGGACAGTAATTTTCCCCAGGCTGCTCAGGCAGTACTCATCAGAGTTATTTAGCTTCTAGTATGTATGTGGCTTCAAGGCCGGAGTTCATTGTTCCATGGCATGTTATCACCAATCTTCTGTAGTAAGTATACATACTCTATTCAATATGAATGGTACAAAATAGGTGTGGAGGTGTTTTGCTTCTAGTATGACAGCATGAAGAGTTCCCTGGAAACATTCCACACCAAAACAAGCACAACTAACGAAAGTTATTTCAAAAACTCATTTAAAGACTGGGATTTGTGCTAAGAGCTTACAGTAAAGGAATAATGTATTCAAGAAAATCTAAAGCATGGTAAGAATACCATGAGTTTTTGGCATTTGACCAATGATCTAGTTCTACCTTTTCTCCATCTAATTCAACTTGAATTAAATCTACTCTAGAACGATATAGACAAGAAAACTGAAATTTATCTCTCCTCCACTCACAATCAAGGGTTATATTCTCTCACCAGGAGATGGAAATCATCAGCCTTTCTTATCCTTTCAAACTCTGAATGGAACAAACTGACTTTCTGAGTACAGGAGAGGTCAGAGGTTCCCTTCCTATGCCAACCCCCTTTCCCTCCAGCACACACATCAGATTGGAGTCTCTACCATAGGCATGGCAGGTTGAGAATACCTGATCCCTCACCCCTGCTCTCTCCTAGGATACATGTTCCATACTAAGTGAGGCAAGCCCAGAAACACAGAGGCTACCACCCAGCTCAGTGCCCATAAAAGTGACTTAGAGATTTTTTTCAAGGGGAGAGGCAGTCCATAACAAGAGAGATCTCAATTTCTCTTGGCCAAGGCAGGAGAAGAGTGATCATTGCAATGGACCCAGAGCATTTTTCATAACAAAGGTCTATTCTACAGAGGAAAACATTTTGCAACAGCCTTATCCCAATATAGGAAATAACTTCCTCCAACCCAACATCCTTCTGTCTTATCTAGGGAAGGGACATAGTAATAAGGGGTGTGAATATCAAGGACATACATTTAGAATGACGGAATCTGGTATAAATAGAGGGGGCATGGAAAAAAAAAGCTACAGTGTCAGTGAAAGACTTGCAAAAGTAACAACCCTTAGACACAGACCCACTAATGTTTGAGATTTCATAAAACTATTTATAGAATGCTCTGTCTCCCATGCATTATCACTATACCAGCAAAGTTCCAGGATGTTGTGAGTTTTAGCTGAAAGAGCTACAACACAGTTCATTTCTGTAAGAAGCAGGTAGTGATACGGAACGACAACAGAAGAATTTGAAGCCTCTTACACCTATAGCTCTGGCAAGCATTAAATATCCCTGTTCACAGTCAAAGAAACATTAATCCTCACACTTAAAGGTTTATTTACCTCAGTTCCTATTACCTAATACAACATCTGCCTTTTATCAAAAAATTTTAAGACGTGACAAAAGGGAAAGGAAAAAAAGTCTGAAGAAAAATAGCAATCATCAAAATCAGAATGAGATATTTTAAAATGTAATAATCACACAGAAATTTGAAAACAACTAGGATTGAAATGTTAAGTGATCAAATAGTAAAAGTAACCAGCATACAACAGCAGATGGGCAATGTACACAGAAAGAAGGAAACTGTAAGAAAAATTAAAAGGAAATGCTAGATATATATATTTTAAAAGATTTTATTTATTCATTTGGCAGACAGAGATCACAAGTAGGCAGAGAGGCAGGCAGAGAGAGAGAAGGAAGCAGGCTCCCTGCTGAGCAGAGCGCCCCATGTGGAGCTTGATCCCAGAACCTGGGATCATGACCTGAGCTGAAGGCAGAGGCTTTAACCTACTGAGCCACCCAGACACACCAATGCTAGAGGTATTAAAAAAAAAATATAATATATATAAAATATAAATATATATAATATATAATATATTTTAAAATATATAATATATAAGCTATATGTAATATAATATATATATAATAATATATATAATATATATATATTTTTAAAAAACAAAACTGAAGGGTGCCTGGGTGGCTCAGTGGGTTAAAGCCTCTGCCTTCGGCTCAGGTCATGATCCCAGGGTCCTGGGACCGAGCCCCACATCGGGCTCTCTGCTCAACAGGGAGCCTGCTTCTCCCTCTCTCTCTCTGCCTGTTTCTCTGCCTATTTGTGACCTCTGTCTGTCAAATAAACAAATAAAATCTTAAAAAAAAAAACTGAAAAGAGATGAAGACTGCCTTTGATTATTGGACTGAACATGGTTGAGGGAAGAATTAGTAAGCTCTAAGGTCAATAGAATATTCTAAACCAAAAAAACAAAAGGAAAAGATAAAAGAAAAAAAATACAAGAACTATGGGACAATTTCAAAAGTTTTATCATACATCATTGGAATACCAGACAAAGGCAAAATTGAGGACAGAGCAGAAGAAATATTTGAAATGATAGTGACTGAGAATATACTTAAACTAATGACAGATACCAAACCATGGATCAGGGAAGCTTAGATAATGTCAACAAAAATAAATGCCCCAAGCAACAACAAAATGAACTAGGCATATCCTATTCAAACTGCAGATGACCAAAGACAGAGAAAAAATCAGGAAACAAGCCAGGGTGTCAGGTAAATATCTATCTTACTTATAAGGGAACAAGGATAAAAATTATATCAGAGTCCTTATCAAAAACCATGAAAATCAAGTGTAGTGCAGTATTTAGAGTGATGAAAGAATACCACCAAACTAGAAATCTATATTCAACAAAATTAACTTCTAAATGTAAAGGAGAAATAATGACTTCTGTAGATGAAGAACAGCTAAAGAAATTAATCACTGGAAAATCTGTTCTGCAAGAAATGTTAAAAGCAATTCATCAGGAAGAAGGAAAGTGATCCAGGTCACAAATTTGGATTTGGGAAAAAAAAAAAAAAATCAGAGAAGTAACCAAAGGAAACCACAATATGTCAGCTCAAAATATGCCTTTTTGACATAAAAATTATTTTGAGCTCAAGACAATTAAGAAGCAACAAACATAAGAAAAGCTGTCTCTACCCTTCCCTTTTCTGCCTAAAGGCAGGATATGAAATCTCCTTTTACTGGAGACACCCTCTTAAGTGCCTAGAGGTGCTACCAGAGGAATCTGCAAACATCTTGCCCCATTAGTTTCCTGCCTTATGGTTACTTTCCCATAATTTGCTGCCCTTTGAAGCCTAAAACTGTCCTTTCTCTTCAAACTTATTGTCTTTTTTTGAGGATTCTATATAAACCAAATTCCAAATCACTACTTTGAGTTAGATTAATTACAAATGTATATTGAAAACTCCAGAGCACTTACTAATTTTATTTTTCAAAACATAATTTCTGGTAGAAGAAGTAAATTAGAATCACATAAAATCTTCATTTAAATCTGGAGAAGGAAAAAAGAACTTAAGAAAACAAAAACCACAAAGAATAGCTCTATTTTTAATGTCCTGAGGAATCTCTATATGTTTTCCAGAGTGGTTATACCAGCTTGCATTCTCACCAATGGTTTAAGAGGGTTACCCTTTCTCCACATCCTAGCCAGTATTTATTGTTCTCTGTCTTGTTGATTTTAGCCATTCTGACTGGTGTAAGGAAGAAATCAGAGAGGGAGAAAAACCATATGAGACTCCTTACTCCAGAAAACAAATTGAAGATTGTGGAAAGGGGGGCAGGATGGGGTAAATGAGAGAGGGCCCTTAAGGAGGGTACATGATGTGATGAGCACTGGGTATTATACTTACTGGGGAATCATTGAACATTATATCAAAAACAAATGATATAGCATACCTTGGCTGATTGAATTTATATTAAAAAAAAAGAACAGAGTAAGTGCAATGAATAGAAAATAAAATAAACATTGATATTAATCCAACTATATCAACAATCATTACAATTGTGAATGGTCTGCATCTATCAAAAGGCAGATATTGTTAGAATGGATAAAAAGAAAAGGTCCAAACTATACATTGTCAACAAGAAACCCACTTTAATTATAAAGATTCAGATGGGCTAAATGGAATGGAAAGTAAAAGAATGAACAATGCATTTAATAAAAAGGAAGCTGGTGTAACTATTAATTTCAGACAAAGCAAACCTTAGAATAAGGAAGATTATCAGAGGTAGTGAGTGCTACTACAAAATGTTAAAGGGGCAGAAGAAAAGAAATAATAAAAATCAGAGCAGAAATCAGCAAAATTGAAATATATTGAAGTTGAATAAAATCTAAAGTTGGTTCTTTAAAAAGATCAATGAAGCTTATAAGTATCTAGTAACCAGGCTAACCCAGAATTAAAAAATATATACACATAAATTACAAATGTTTAAAATTAAAAGGGTAGTCAATGGACATTAAATCAATCCTATAGACAACATATTAGTAATACTATCAACAAATCTATGCCCACAAGATGTCTTAATTTTCTGAAATGTAGTAATCCTTGAAAGATACAAACTACCAAAACTCACACAAAGTTCAATGGCTAAGAATTAAAAGATTCTTATATTAATATATATTAAAAGAATTCAATCTCTATTAAAGAAACTGAGTCATAATTAACAGGATTAATTAATCTTCTCCAAAAGAAAAGTCACCAATTAAAAGATTGGCAAAAGATCTGAACAAATACTTCACCAAAGAAGATATACAGATCCTAAATAAGTACATGGAAAGATACTCAGCAACATTTATCTTTAGAAAAATGAAAATTGAGACAACTCTGAGATACCAATATACACCAGTCAGAATAAGCATAATTCAAAGCTAACAACAGAAGCTGCTGGAGGTGATGTAGAGCAACCAGAGCTCACATTTATTGTGAGTAGGAATAAAAAAAATAAAAATTAATAAAAACTTTGGAATATAATTTATTAGTTTCTTAAAATGCCAAACAGTTTGATCCAGCTGTGCTGCTAGATATTTGCCCCATGATTTGAAAATCTATGTCCGCACTGAAACCAATAGGCAAACATTTATCATATTTATTCATCATTTCCAAAACTGGAAAAATCCAAGATGTCTTTCAGTCAGTGAATGAATAAACAATTGGTGGTACATCCATACAATAGAATACTATTTTTTTTTTAGAATACTGTTTTTTTAAAGGTTTATTTATTTATTTGAGAAAGAGAGTGAGAGAGTGTCTGCAAGTTGGGGAAAAGGGAGAAAGAGAAGGGCAGAAATCCTCAAGCAGAGTCCCCACTGAGTGCAGAGCCTGATGCAGGGCTTGGACCCGGGAACCCTGAGATCAAATGGCCTGAGCCGAAATCAAGAGTGGTCACTTAGCCCACTGAATCACACAGGTGTCCCTATAACAGAATACAGTTCAGTGATAAAAGTGTAGTACTAACTGAAATAATCAAGGCACAAAACAATACATACAATATGATTACAATGATGTGAACTTCAAAAATAGGGAAAAGTATACTATAGTATTAGAAGCTAGTGTTTGTCTTTCGAGAGGAGACAAGTTGTATAGATTGCATCAGACACAAGGAGTCATAAGCGCTTTTTGTGGGATTCTTTCTTGTGTCGTAGGGTGTGCTTCCATGAATGTGTTCATTTTGCAACAATTAATTTAGCTTCATACTTACAATTTTCTAATTTTTGTATGCAAAATTTATCCCTAAAAGAGTTAAAAGCTTTTTTGCTTACTGACTTTACATCCTTGGGCAATTTGCTTAACCTCTGTGAGTCTAGATTTGTTTGATATATAAAATTTATATGATAACACAAAGTTGTTTTGAGGATTAATTAAATATGAAGTATTTGGCACGAACTTTAGCAAATACAAAAATGCTAAATAAATCAGAGCTACACCTGAAAACTGAAAAGGTTATTGAAGCTATAAACATTTCTTAAAAACCTTATTTTTCAGTGAATCTAATGGTTTAGATTCAAACAGAATAGGTGTTACTTAAATGACAATTCTGTAGTCAAAAAAGAAACATTTATTCCACAAATACTTAGTAGGGATGTACTGTGTCAACAGAATTATTCTGTGTACTCAGGAAACATTAGCTACCAGAGCCATCAACTAGTCCCAGTCTCTTTAGAGCTTAAATTCACATAAGAAATATATACATGGGGGCGCCTGGGTGGCTCAGTGGGTTAAGGCCTCTGCCTTTGGCTCGGGTCATGATCCCAGGGTCCTGGGATCGAGCCCTGCATCGGCCTCTCTGCTCAGCAGGGATTCGGCTTCCTCCTCTCTCTCTCTCTGCCTGCCTCTCTGCCTACTTGTGATCTCTGTCAAATAAATAAATAAAATCTTTAAAAAAAAAAAGAAATATATACATGACATCTTATAAGGTAAAAAATAATAATAATAATAAAAGAACGATAAGATAGGGGTACCTGGGTGGCTCAGTGGGTTCAAGCTCGGGTCATGATTTTGGGGTCCTAGAATTGAGTCCCACGTCGGGCTCTCTGCTCAGCAGGGAGCCTGCTTCCTCCTCTCTCTGCCTGCCTCTCTGCCTACTTGTGATCTTTGTCTGTCAAAAAATAAATAAATCTAAAAAAAAAAGCATGATAAGATAAGTTACATACATTTCTCAAAAGTGAAAAAGAGCTGCATTTCTAATAGGACAGGGAAGCATTATGTTAAAAAGAGAGATTTTTCTAAAGTTTTGAAAGAGGTAAGAAATA